>NC_084867.1:1308418-2599336 GCF_951802175.1 Populus nigra | reverse complement strand
GACTGAAGGTTTCAGAATAATTAATACCTTCCTGCTGGGTAAAACCTCTAGCAACAAGGCACGCTTTATAGCGCTCAATACTACCATCAACACGATGTTTGATCCGATATACCCATCTACTGCCAACAACATTCATCGAAGGATGAAATGGGACTAAAGACCAAGTGCGATTTGTGCGCAAAGCGACGATCTCATCACACATAGCATTATGCCAAACTGCATACCGGTTAGCATCAAAAAATGCAAAAGGCTTGGAAGAGAGAGAATGCAGTACACGTGTGGAGGTAGAGGTGGCGGCAGCAGAAGCAACCAGATTTGCTGTCTTCGGCTGCCGCAGTCTGAGAGTCATAAGATGTCTACTGCGTACTGGTGGAGACACAGGGGAAGATGGTGGCTGTGAGGAGACCTGTGGCAGCTGATAAAAAGATAAATCAACCATAACTTGCAGACTTACAGGAGAGGATGATCAAGAAGTAGCCTCAAGCACAGGGCTGTCAGCAGAGGAGGGGCTGTAGGCAGAGACCGAATCTACAGGAATGCTAGCCAAGGTGGGCGAAGCAGAGGAAGAACTAGAGAGCGCCCCAAGACCATGAGGAGATGAGACCAATTGACAAACTGAACCTGCATCATAAGGGTTAGATAAACAAGCATGGGATGATGGCCAAGGGATGGTTGAGGGCTATGGTTGGGTGGTTGTTTCGAGTGGCAAAGCTGAGTGTTGTGGCCTGTTTGGGTGGCTGGTGGAAATGGGTGGTGGTGGGTGGTTCAACAAATTTGGAAGGGTGACAGTAGCGGGTGGGATAGGGGTTGTGGTGGAAACCTTTGCAATCTGTTCAGAATTATCAAATGGAAACACATGTTCATGGAAGCGGATATGACGAGAAATATAAATACAGTGAGATGCAATATCAAAACATCGATAACCAAGATGCGAGGAACTATATCCAAAAAACACACATGGAGAGGAACGAAAGTCCAATTTATGATTATTATATGGACGCAGAAAAGGAAAACAAAAATACCCAAAAGTATGCAAAAAATTATAATCAGGAGACCGTTGAAATAAACAATCAAACGGAGAGCAATGGGCAAGAACATGAGTAAACATGCGATTTATAAGATAAACAGAGGTTTCAAAAGCATAATTCCAAAATCGAAAAGGTGTTTTGCATTGCCCTAAAAGAGTAAGACCTGTTTCCACAATATGTCTATGACGACGCTCTACGGTGCCATTTTGTTCATGCGTGTGGGGACAAATTAGACAATGATGAATACCAACGGTCTAAAAAAATGTAGTTAATTTTCGGTATTCATCGCCCCAATCAGTTTGAACAGATTTTATTTTTAATGAAAATTGACATTCAACGAGAGTTTGAAATTGATGAAACATAGAGTAAACATCAAACTTAGCAATGAGAGGTTAATATCATACATATTTAGTATAAGCATCAACAAAGATAACAAAATAACGATAGCCATCTGAAGAAAAGAGAGGAGCAGGGCCCCATACATCACTAAAAATTAATTCAAGCGGAGTAGAAGTTTTGTGACTCGTAGGTCCTAAAGATAAACGCAATGATTTTCCTAAATGACAACTTTGACATTGAAAATTAAGACTTTTGTTGTTACAAATGATCTTATTTTTCGAGATTAACAATTGAAAAATACATGAAATAGGATGACCTAGTCGACGATGCCATAAATCGGCAGAGGTAGAAGTGCAAGGAGACCAATAGGCTTAAGGAACTAACATGACGGAAGACTTGGTCAGGGCATAGAGACCATCTTTACTCTGACCTGAGAGGAGGACTTCATGGGTGTTGAGATCCTTGACATAAAACACACGAGGGTGAAATTCAAAATAAACATTGTTATCAAGACAAAATTTCTGAACAGAGAGTAGAGGTTTCATGATTGCAGAAACATGAAGAACATTAGATAAGGTAAAAGAACGATGTGGTGTATATATTTTTGTATGACCTAGATGAGATATAGGGAAGCCCTTACCATCACCAACATGTAAATTATCATTACCAAGATACGGTTCTGAAGTAGTCAAGGTGGCAAGATCAGGTGTGACGTGTTGATTGGCACCGGTATCCTGAAACCAATCAACAGAATCGGTTGAGGAGAGATTGCGCTGCACCAGATTGGCAGTAGGTTGTTGGCTATAACCTCGTTGATGGAATTGAGGAAAGTGGGGAGCTCTATGACCGAAATTCTAACACAATTGGCAGCGTGGATTCTGTCCCCTATTGCGCTGCCAAGAGCCCTACCGACTGTCACCGAAGGAGGAGTTTTGGAAGCTACGATAATCAAGTCTGGAGCCAACAAACCGGTTGCCTCTGCTGCTGGACTGGTTTGGACGCCAGCCACCATTGAAGCGACCCCTGCTGCTGCCAGAATTGCCAAAGGTCTGGCGCTGCGCAACAAGGGCAGATGATGGAGTGCTGAGTGTGGGCAGCAGAGGAGCATGTATGGTAGCTAAAGATTTGTGAAGAAATTCATTCATGAGGAGATGACTGTGAAGATTTGCATATAATAAAGGTTCGGCCTTAGTAATAAGACTTGTAACTAAGTCTTTAAACTCTCCCTGAAGACCACGAAACACATATAAATTGAAATCTTCAAGCGAAACTAGCCGACCGGCAACAGCCAATTCATCAAATAAGGCCTTAGCTTTTTGCATAAATTGAGTTACTGATTCATCACCCTGTCGAAGATCCTGAAGAGAGCCATGAAGTTGCATAATACGAGAGTTGGAGGTGGAAGCAAGAGCGCGCCAAGCTGAATAAGAGCTTTGACAGCCAACAACAAGATGCAAAACTTCCATAGATAGGGAGGAAAGAAGAGCACTTAGAATTAGTTGGTCCTGTTGTTTCCAACGAAGAAAGAGCGGATTTACCTGAAGAGAGATACCATCTCCTGCAAGAACATGTAGGTGGACATGTGTTGGAGCCATCAACAAAACCAAAAACTCCTTGTCCTAGGAGATATGGTAGCATCTGCATACGCCAATATAAATAATTGATGTTTGTTAATTTGAGGGAGTGACTTGATGAGTGTGAGAGGGGGAGATAATGATTGCGGCAGTAGAGACATCAGCTGCATCAGACGTGGGCTGCAAGAGGAGGTGTTCACCAGCCATGGCAGAAGAGAAGCCAGGCGGTGAGGCAGCAGAGGAGAGCAGAGGATGTGCTGCAGGAGAAGAGGGCTGCACCGCAGGAGAAGAAGGTTAGACTGTTGGTGCTGCAGCAGAGGAAGATGTATGTGACGGCTGTTCCATTGAAGAAGAGAGGCTGTGAGAGAAGTAGGTTAATTAATTTTTAGGGCTTGCGGCTCTGATACCAAGTTGAGAATAATAGAATGTGTTAGATTGTGCCTTAACCAACCTTCCTATTTATATATATGCGACAGAATATTGCAGTAACTGTAGGGATTACAATATTGGAATAATCCTATATTAATTTTCTATTCTGATATATACATACTATACATTCTATAATAAAAACTAGTTTAGTTTTGTGCAACCAAAGTCTAACAAATTAAGCTGATCGATCATAATCATCTCCTTTAGTGCATTAACAGTTAAGCCTTCTCACCATGCATGATTCCTTTCTTTCCAGACAGAGTAGAGAGGAAAGAACACCAATCCAACCTTAACACAGCTAATGAAAGGCATTTCTTTTTCTTCTGTAGATTTTGCTTGGCCCAGCTGAACTCTGAACAACAATTAACTACTACTCTCTTGCTCCTTCGTATAGCAGAAACAAGTGTAGATCTGCTCAGCATATCCTTACCTGGGGCTTGATTTCATAGTAAACATACAGGATCTATATATATATATGCCCAAATACTGCATCTGCCTCACTTTGTTGTTGCCAAAACCTTAATTTGTATCATGTTTTTTTCTCTTCAAGTGCCTTGTTTTGTCTCTTGGTAGCTGTTAATGCATCTTTGCTCTTCGCTTATCAAAATTATAAGAGGTACGGAATTGGAACTAGCTTAATTAACACCATCATCAAGCTTCTGCTTCAATAGTTTAGATGCATATATTGCCATTTGCTGTTTTTTGGTGGATGTTTTCATCATTAATTCATCATCTCTTTTTTTTTAATTCTTTATATATATATTTGATTTGCGCAAGCATCTAGAAACTGATCGAAAACGCAGGTGGGCACAAAGACACATGCACATGTAAAAATGCACATCATATCATATCATATCAATACTCTCCTCTTACACAGCATGATCTCATATGGGATTGAAAGGTTAACAACCTCTAATCACTCAAAGATTTGACTAAAAATCTCCAATATGCTCACTCCAGTCCATTATCAGTTGATGAGTATATCCCCACTTGGTAATTTGTTAGTGATCAATCGGTTAATTAATTCTTGACCTTGATCCAAAGTGATGTGCGTGTAAATTGATGGCATTGGCTTATAGGTGACATAATTTAGTCAACTGTACTTGTTGTTATATATACAGTATAATTAAGACGAGAAGACAAGTTATATTTGAACTTAATTAATCTACGTTCTTGAATAAAATAATAAAAGCTATGCATATACTCTTACCTACCTTGCCCAAATTAAACCACACAATGTCCACATTGTACCTCTTTGCTTGTACAGTCATGTATGTATAAAACAATAAAAGGGGAAAAAAAGAACAATGTAATAAAAATTTGGGACTGGGTTTAAAAATTTAAGAATTTTGGAATTTTAAGAAAATATCACTTAATTAAGAGAGAAGACTAATAAGGTAGCTTTTGGAACGTAACCTAGGAATTATTTGGTAAAAATTTTACAAAAATTACTTATAATTATTTTTTATATTTTTAGATTATTATAATGTGTTGATTTTAAAAAAAAATTTAAAAAATAAAAAATATATATTATTTTGATATATTTTCAAGTAATTATCAAACACTAATAAAACGTATTCAAACATTTCTCATTAATGTCTTAAAATTACAGAGAAATTCCAAGAAATATCACCTAATTAAGAGAAATCAAAGCAATATTTCTTGGAAAACTTCCAATAAATATCACCGAAATATTACCTAGTTATGGAAATTTTTTGAGGTGGTTGATAGTTGAGCAGATTGGATTGCAGTGATAGGGGGGTGACTGGCATGAGATCTTTGTCCATAGAAGGGACCCTCTTTCTCCTGTAGATAAAGACCACGACGGATGAGAGGAGGAGATTTCAGTAAGAGGAATGCCTCCGCGAGCTATAGTAGCGTAAAGAAGAGGAATGAAGAGGAGAGCTATCACCTGATTAAGAAATATTGAAAAAAAATCGCAGACTGCTAGCATATATGATATTATAATATTGGGTTTCCTGACTAAAGAAATATCACCTAATTAAGAGAAACTAAAGCAATCTTTCCTTCCATTAAAATCCTCAACTTCCGAAAAGAAAATCCACTGACCTAGTATGGGCAGGTGGGCTGCAACATCAAATGCTGGATGCAACGATTTGTGAGTGGCCAAGTTTGCGTCTGAAGGCCCTAGGGTTTATAGTACAGACCCCTCTGTTTAAAATGTTTCCAGAAAAATAAATACAAAGATCCATGCCAAGAGCAAAAGTTAACAAATGGGCCATCAATTAAAACTTTCTTTCATTGATTTGGGAATGGCCACAGGACACAATCTGAATTTAGGTAACTTCGGTATATTTTTTAAATTGTTTTTGTAAGATTTAATTATTTTTTTATTTTAGCCTTTACTACTATGTTGATTTGAAAATTACATTTCATAATTTATTTATTTTTTATTAAATTATTTCATTGGCTTGATCCATCTCACATAGTTTAACAAACTTGCTCAAGTTTGTTGGTTTTTTATTTTTTAGTAATTTTTTTTTTTTTTTAGTTTCAACATTTTACATTTGAATTGTTAAGGATTGGCAATCATAATTTTATTCATTTTATTTTTATAGAGTTATATCAGCCTTATGAGTCGAGTTACAGGTTTGACATGTTAACTTAAATTGACTCGTATCATTTGTTTAGATCAATTTTTTTAGTTTTTTTATTTCACCATTTAACATTGGATTATTTGAAAATTGAACATTATAATTTTTTTTAAAGAGTTTTTGTGTAGATCATTATGGTTACTTCTTTTTATTCAGTTCAGTTACCGTAATTATTTTTTTATTGTATAATTAAATGAAATTAACTTATTGGATCCAATCGAATCCAAAACTCAAATCACATATTTTTTTTTATTTTTTAAAAACATACTAGGAATGCTTGAAAATCTTTTTTTATGCTAAAAAATCTTGGTCTGAAACAAGCTATCTAGTTATTTCTGATCCTTAATTAGGAATCTTTCAAGAAATGCCAGCCACTTTCTTGCACCTAGTTCAGTCACTAGTTGAAACCTTGTCAACATTTTGGTGACGATAACTATATATACCGCTAATTCTTCTTTAATCATCTCATTAATTAGAGGATAATTCTTTTGTTCATTAATTCTTCTCTATATGCACCCGACGGGCAGATTGCAAGCACTGTCAGCTTAACTTCTGTATTTTGTTTACCAAATAAAAAGTAATTGTTCGTTTGTTTGCAACTCGGTAGGTGATGCCTTGTAGCAGGACAAAAACACAAGACTTGAAGCATTTTGATTATCATTAAAATAATAAATAAAAAAAAGACATGAAAACCTTAATGTGGAACATATACATGCTGGCATTGAAGCCCGAAACAAAGTCAAAATGTAGCCAGGTACAAATTCAATTCAAGGACCAAACTAAGCCACAGTAGAGAAGAACTACACCTTGAGGAGAAGTTACTGTGGGCAAGACATAGAAAAGTATTCGTTATAATAGTATAATTATTATATTATTATTATATTGTTGTTTGGCTATTAAAATTTTGAGCCAGAAATTGGGAGCAAGATAGCCTTTTCGCATTGATATAATTGTTTTTTTATGAATTGTAAATGGTTAGTTTGGTAATTTTAATTTTTAATGCATAATAAAACTACTCATTTAACCCTAGAAAAAAATAATTTAATGTTTACTGCTTGAGGACAATTTTTGTATTTTCATTTTTGTTTAATAGTCTAATTACTTTGATATCTTTTAAAGACAAAAACAATTGAACTCTAACCCAATGGTTTTTTTTATTATTTTATATTGTTTTTATTGTAATTTTTAAATGCACTCAAGGGCATTATTGTAAAATATATTCATTAAATATAATTTTTTAAAAAAAAAAACATGCTAGTGTGTGTGCTATGTGGATAGCCCCCATTTCGTTCGGGCGGCATATTAGGGTCATCCAACACCAAACACTGTCTTCTAGAGCGGTGTTTGACAGGTCTCGGTGCCCTGACCAGATGAGACAGCGCGTGTTCCAATATTTATGGTGGTTTGGCGCCAGCAGCCATTTCTTCCCTCTTATTTTCTCCCCCCATTTAAATTTTCACGCTAACCCCTTAAAAAATCAAGAACAGCCTTTTAATTTTTTTTTGTTCTTCATATTTGATCCTTTTCTTTTTTATTATATTTTTTTTATCTTGAATAATTTATTGAATTTAGTCCCCATCTTTTGATTGCTATTTTTTTAGTTAGTATCATTTTTTCAATTGATTTTTTCTTATGATTTTCAACCTCCTTTGCTCTTTTTTTTTCCTATAAAATTTAATTCTTGTTCTCTTGATTGCCAAATTTTTAACCTTGATAAGTTTTTATTTTAAGTTATAAATGATTTTATTTTACGAGTTCACCTTGTTTTATTTTTTTTTCCAATCAAATTTAATCCTTATTCTTTTGATTGTCAGTTTTTTTTTTACTTTGACAACATTTTAAAATTTATATTTTTAAATTGACTCACAATAACTTCTTGATTGAACTTGGATCTAGGGTTTCATGGGTTATGGGTTTTTAAAATTTGACCAACTTTAGGATATTTGCTCAGGTTTGGTTAGTTTTTACAAATGTTCTTAAATTTCACTCCTTATAATTTTTTATCTTTAAAATTTGGTCCTCATTCTTTTAATTTTTGTTTATTTTATTTGGTATTATTTTACCAATCTCATCCTTTGAAATTAAATTGATTGAGAATTAGATTTCTTGATTAAATCTGGGTCAAAGAATTCATGGGTTGTGATTTTTAGATATGAGACCATGTATAAGAGGTATGTCGGGTTTACTTGTTTTTTTTTTTTCTAAACTGATGTTTTCATATTTCTTTTATCAAATTAATCTATAAATAATCTATCAAAATACAAATGTTTTTCAATTTCATCCCCTATATTTTTTTATCTTTGAAATTTGTTCCTCATTCCTTTAATTGTAATTTATTTTATTTGGGATCATTTTTAATTGTTTTTTCAAATTTCATCCTCCATGAGTTTTTTTCTCAAATTTCATCCTCATTCTTTTTGTTGCTGTTTTTTTTTCTTGCAAGTTTTTGTATTAATATTTTTTTTGCGATTTCATCTTTCAAAATTAAGTTTGTTAATAGTTAAGTTTTTTAATTGAACGAAGCCCAAGATTTCACAACTTGCAGGTTTTAAAGATTAGACCACGTTTAGGAGGTTTGATTGGTTTGCTTGGTTTTTTCCTTTTTTTCTTTTTTTTAATTTCTTTTTTTTTTTGTTTTCTTATCTTTTGGGTTTGATTCTACGAGGTTAGCCCTCTATAATATTTTTTAATTTCACACCCTAATATTTTTTAATCCATAAATAATATATCATATTACAAATACTTTTCAATTTCAATTATTTTTTAATCTTTCAAATTTGATACTCATTTTTTTAATTGTTATTTATTTGGTTTGGGATTATTCTAATTTTTTAAAAACATTTTATCCTTCTTAGGTGTTTTTCTCTCAGATTTTATCATAATTCTATTTGTTGCTTTTTTTTTTGCTTTGATTAATATTTTTTCAACGATTTCATCTTTCAAAATTACATTGATTGGCCATTAAGTTTCATGACTGAACCCGAGTCTAGGATTTAACGAGTTATAAGTTTTTAAGATTAGACCAAGTTTAGGAGGTTCACTTGAGTTTTCTTGGTTTTTTTTCCCTTTTCTTAAGGTGATGTTTTCTTCTTTTTCTTTTTTAAAGTTGTACTTTTTTTATTTTTTATGGTTTTCCTTCTATTGGGTTAGCATTAGGTTGTTTGATTATTCAAATAGGCTCAGGTATAGTTCTTTTTATCTTTTTTTATTGTTTTTTTATCAATTTATTTATTGTTGTTGTTTTTGTTTCATATTATTTAAATTAAAACTTGAACCATTGACTCGAGACTTATATTTTTTTTAGCCTAGCATTTTTTTATGTCAAAAATGTTTTGCTTGACCTGCGGCAAAGCGCAAACAACATATCTAGTCTAACTCTAACCAAGGATTATTATGATTCTTTTATTAAATTTATTATGATTTGTTATCTTATACTTGCTTTTGAGAACCCAAAACTTTATTTATAAATTTTTTGGCTACTACTTATATAGAAAACTATATGACTTCAACTCAATAATTGGTTATCCTAACCATGTTGATTGTCAAGTACTACTTCGATAAAGAAGATTTCACCATCATCTTTTGTGGTGTATGATGACAAACTTGAAAAGTTTAATAGGCTGAACTTTAAGAATTGGCAATAAAAAAAATGTTATTCTATCATATCATCTTAAACTTGGTTAGGTTCTTATTTAAAGATGCATCAAGGTTGTCTGAAAATGAATTTGATCCCATTATCATTGAAAATATTGATGCATGGAATCATAGTGATTTTATGTGCAAGAACTACAGCTAAAAATGGATTGGACAATACAATATATAATATGTATAGTTCAATCAAGAGCACAAAGGTGTTATGGAAAACTTTGGACAAAAAAAATATAAGGTCAAAGATGATGGTATGAAAAAGCTCATAATCGACAAATTTCTAAATTTCAAGATGGTCAGCTCATGAACTATGATAAGCCAAGTTCAATAGTTTTAATTCATCTTGGTATGATATTCATGCTAAAAGAATGGTTCTAAGTGAGTCCTTCAAAATGGCTGTAATTATTGGAAAAAAAAATATCACCATCCTATAAAGATTTCAAAAATTATCTTAAACATAAGCATAAGAGAATGAGAGTTGAAGCCCTTATATTAAGGCTAAGGACAAAAGAGGAAAACAAGTTGGCTGAAAGAAAAGCCAACTCCTTTGTTATGACCCTTAAAACAAATATTATGGAATAAATGGCAAAGTCTTATAAAAAAAAAATTGTAAATAGGAAGGGATTTTCCAATAAGATCAATGACAAAAGTTTTATCTGCAACAAGACTAAGCATTTGGCTAAGGACTGTAAAAAAAAGGCTTGACAAGAGAACTTTAAAAAGGAAAGGACTGCTCAAGCCAATATCACCGAGATTAATCACCTCACTAATAATTTTTTTAGAAATTAACTTATTTATTGTTGTTTTCAAATTCAACCTAATCAACAATTCTGAGCAGTGGTGAGTTGATACTAATACAACAAAGCATATATGTGACAATAAGATGATGTTTTCCACTTAAAAAGAAATGGATGGTAAATACTTATATTTAGAGAATTCATTAACCTTCAACATACTAGGTGTTGGGAAGGATATACTGAAGATAACTTTCAAAAAGCTTATTACATTCAATAATGTTCTTCATGTTACTAATATTGGAAAGAACTCAGTATTTGACTCATTATTGAGTAAAATTAGTTTCAAGATGGTCTTTGAGATTGATAAATTTATACTCTCTAAAAATGATGTGTTTATAAAAGAAAAAAAGCAAAAAAATATGTTTTTATGATGGCTTTGTTAAGATGAATATAATGACCATTGTTATTGCTAATTTTTTTACCTTATTTTTCAAAACAAAATTTAAAAAAAAAACCCAAAAAATAGTAAATAACAACAAAAACCAAAAAAATATATTCTTAACGTATTTGCATAATTTACAATGTCTTTTCCAAAGAATTTAAAATTAAATTGTCAGTAACACGGTTGGGTCGGCTGGATCTAGCTCGACCAGTACAGCTAGGCTAGATCCAACCTAAAAACAAAAAAAAAAGGGTTTGATACTGGGTTGGGCTTGGCCCTAGGCCTAACCGGCCCAATCCTCTTTGGGCTAAGGATGTGTTTGGAAAAACACACCCTTATGCCTTCCCCTTTTATTTCACTCCTTTTTATTTTGATATTTGACCAAACAAGTCCCTTTTGGATATCAGAACCTCCTCGCAACAACAACATGACACCACCTCCAAGCCGGGTGTTGTAACCCAATTTTGGATCCACCAAGATTTTCTCGAATGTTATTTTATTTCTATTATTATTTATAAAAATCCAAAAAAATTAAGAAAAAAGTTTAAAAATTCAAAAATATACTTTTCTCGAGTCAACCGCATCTTTCCATCAAAACCGAGTCCACCGGGTCAATACGGGTCAAACCATGTCGACCAGGGTAAAAATGAGTTTCGGGCCGTTTCGGGTCAAAACCGTCATTTTTGGTCAAAACCGAGTCCACCGGGTCAATACGGGTCAAACCATGTCGACCAGGGTAAAAAATGAGTTTCGGGCTGTTTCGGGTCAAAACCGTCATTTTTGACCAAAACCGAGTCCACCGGGTCAATACGGGTCAAACCATGTCGACCAGGGTAAAAAATGAGTTTCGGGCCGTTTCGGGTCAAAACCGTCATTTTTGACCAAAACCGAGTCCACCGGGTCAATACGGGTCAAACCATGCCGACCAAGGTAAAAAATAAATGTCGGGTCGTTTTGGGTCAAAACCGTCATATTCGGTCAAAACCGAGTCCACCGAGTCCATACGGGTCCAACCATGTCGACCGGGGTAAAAAATGAGTTTCAGGTTATTTTGGGTCAAAACTATTATTTTTTGTCATTAAAATTGATTTTTAGCGGTTGAAACGAGATTTTTCTAATACTGATTTGTTTATTATTATATATAACAAAACAAAATTAATAATACAAATTTGTTATATTAGGCGGGGCAGTTACACTAATTGTAGGCGGAGTAGTTGGCGTACACAATTTTTCTTAAAGCAGATCCGTGTTGTCCCCTGTCATTGGCTATAAATAGCCAGTGACAGTACGCCAGAAAGGAAGAGAAAAGGAAGGAAAAAAAAAAAGAAAAGGGGAAAAAGAACAAAGAAAAAATCTTTACTATTCACGTTTTTTTCACTATTTCTTCATGCGAGTAGGATATTGATTTTCAAAAAAAACAATTTGAAAAATACCAAATATATCCTAACCATTAGATCTAGAGTGTTTAGATCTGAACCGTTGATTTAATAGGGTACAATAGAGCTTACCACACCAAATTAAAACCCAAATCAATCTCAGCCCTTAAAACAATTCTCCTTTAGATCCGTTGCGCCACGTCATCCGGTGTACCGAGCGTTCGGTGCACCGCGACACACCAGATCACGGCTCCTCTCATCCGGACCGTCGATCAACTTCCAGATCCAGCCAATCGCAGCCGCAAGATCAGTTCAAAGGAGATCCAACGGTTCACAGCCTTCAGATGCACCGGTGAACCATGCGCGCGTTCACACCGTAGCACTTCTCAGACTCCCTCTCTCCTCTCGCCGGCGACGCTCTCTCTCTCTCCCCCGATCTCCCATCTCCGGCCGTCTCCAGCCTCCGCACCACCACAGAAAGGTTTCTCCTCTGATGTAAAGAAAAACCCCGGTGGTTTTCATTGATTTCGCCGCCTCATTTGGCCGGAAAAGGGCCGCGATTGTCGGCGGCCACCGAAGCTTCAAGTCGTCGATTCTCCTTCTTCAGCCATCAACGACCGACGATACCACCGCCGTCAGAATCCTCGTCCTCAGATCTACCAGGATCGACCGTCGTTTGGACAGAAATCTCGCCGGGAAATTTCGCCGCCGCCAACAGTAGCCGCGCGTGAGTCACACGCGCCGCCAGTGGCATTTTCGTAATTTTAGGAGAATTTCGAGGGTATTTCAGTCTTTTACCTATACAGTGATACTCAGGTAAATTTTTTGAGATTTCTAACATTTTTTTATTTTGTATATAAATTTTCTTGCATGTAAAAAACAATAAAACAAAAAAATATAAAAAACAACGTGGTTCCCACACCCATTTTATCATATTATTGTTCGTGGATCCAAAGCCCAATTCTCGAATATGGTTATATCCATTTCTCAATAATATCAAAATAAAATTTGTTTTTATAAACGAATATTATTTGTCGACACGTCTCTTTTTTTAAAAAAAGGACCGATGTCAAAAATGTAAATATCAAATATGGATTATTTCCATTATTTCTTTTGGTAATCCAGACGTAATTCTCCTTTTTAGGGACAAACGTCAATATTTTAGACGAGTCTCCTAACTTTTAGGGACTGATGTCATTTTTAACGCATCTCCTATTTTTAGGGACCGACGTTAACCATTTAAAAAAAAAACAAGTTACCAATAAACCCAAAATATAATGGATTATATCCATTATTTCTTTTGGTAACCCAGACGTAATTCTCCTTTTTAGGGACAAACGTCAATATTTTAGACGAGTCTCCTAATTTTTAGGGACTGATGTCATTTTTAATGTGTCTCCTATTTTTAGGGACCGACTTTAATCATTAAAAAATTTACAAATAAGCCCAAAATATAATCGCATTGTGAATCAAATAGAAAACACACAAGTAAGGGTAACCTTTCTATTGAAAGGATGTTTTAAGGGTGGTGTCTACCTTCCCTTAATCATAACTAATCCCGTACCCGAATCTCTGGGACCAGTGTCTAATTTAGGATTTCTAGTTCCCTCAAATTACTAGATGGCGACTCCAATAAAATCTTTGTTTCCCCCAATCGAGAAAAAAAAACCCTTTTTGTTAAAATAAACAAAAAGCGGGAGCCGTCGCCCGACGTCGTGTATCGACAGAATGGCGACTCCACTGGGGACTTAGGGTTGAGCCAACTGCTTGTGTTTGCTTTTCATTTGCTCTTTCTTATTGCTATTTATTTTTGGGCATTTATTTTATTTGCATTATTTATTTTATGCAATATCTACTATGATTCTTTTCAATTTTCCATATTGCCATATGCATGCATATTTATTTATTTGTGTCTTCACACACTTCACGGTGAACCTAAAAAAAAAAAAAAGCTCTAGACCCGAGCTCTTCCTGTTTAAGATTAGAAAAGAAAGATTCAGGTGGCAAGTGTGACTTATGTCCACTGATGCTCATTTGGACTTTCGCTTGGATTGTAACTCACCCTATGCAACTAGTATTGTGGAGTTTTTCTCCCCTACTCATGTTGTATAAGGTTAAGAGGCCGATTACTTCATGAGTAATTCGGGCAATCTAAGAACCAAAAAATATCTTTAAGGATAGACTAAACTGAGCCAAACCTTATGAGCTAGATCCTATCAAGTAGGATATACCCATTAGGACACGAACAAATGTCAATGCATGAACATACATGTTCATATACATTTCATATGCTCATTAAATCTCCACCGATCCTTACAGGAAGTGTGAGATGGAAAAACTCATTACTATTGAGGAATTTTTGACCAGATCAGAATTGAGCCAACATGATGAAGGGGATTGTTTGCCATCAGAATTTGAGTCTCAATTACCAGCACATGTTAAATTAGATGACAAACCACTTGGTACAGGACAACTGCTAGACTGCTGGGAAAAGTTATCCTCTAATGATCAAATCACTTTCCAGAAACAATATGGGGATCTGTCACAATTACTGAAAATTAGGGTCCAACATGCTTGTTTTGAGGCCATGATAGGGTTTTGGGATCCAGAATATCGGTGCTTCACATTTGATACTGTGGATATGACTCCTACTATCGAGGAGTATGAATCCCTGCTAAATTGTCCCAAGTCAGAAAAGGTGTACTTTTACACACCTATAGAGCATGCACTTTCTAACTTTGCTTGGATTACCCAGACAGACTGTCAACTAGCAAAATCACATGCAACTAAACGAGGAAATAGCCAGGGTTGGTTTTGGAATGAACTAGAGGCCATATTCAAGAGGAGATTACATGATGAAAGCAATGAAATTCGATTGAGAATTTTGGCCTTAGGGATATATGGTTTGGTTCTTTTCCCATCTGCCGAAGGAATGATCGATTTTGAGGCTGTTAATGTATTCAAAAATGTGGTGACCCTTAAAATTAACCCGGCTACAGCAATATTGGCAGAAACTTTCTCATCCTTGAATTACTGTAGAAAAGCCGGAAGGGGTCGTTTAAGATGTTGCTTGCAGTTGTTGTTTGTCTGGACCGTGAGTCATATGATTGAGGGGAAGATTTCAGGTTTGGTTGGTACCCCATGGCATCTTTATTCTCAGCTGGAGAATTTTGCTGAAAAACACTTGCATGAAGTAGGAAGAACCACATGGGAATCAATGTTCTTGAGTCTAAGTAAATCTCCATTTCATTGGAGAAGTTGATACTCTTATTTCAAATCTTATCTGGCATACTGTGGTGAGTACCCATGGGTCCCGTTGATAGGAGCCCGCTGCTGTATTAGTTACTGTCCCAACATGGTCTTACGACAGTTTGGATTTGAGCAGTTTATTCCAAGGACTACCAAACTGGGAACATTTTATGAAGATTTCAAGACCTCAAAGAAATTATTAGAATCAGTGAAGAAGGCATGGAAACATCCTGGTAGGGTTACTTCTGCTAAGAGAGTAGAAGGAAAAACAACTGAAGGATATCCAATATGGCAAAAGAAGAGAGGGAAAGGGTACAAAGTTCCTCCTTTTGAAGGGCCACCCAGGTCTTTGATTCAGTCTGCTGAAGACATACACGAAGAAGTCCGCGCCCAACAAGAATCTTATAACCTAAGTTTGAATGCTGAAGTGGAAGAGTTATGGGCTAAAAAAAGAAAGTTAGAATCTAATCTCGTCGTTCGAGAGAAAACTTTGGCTATCATACAACAAGATAAGGATGACTTGTCAGCTCAGCTACAACATCAACAACTTCAGTTCCAGCAATTACAAGAAAAATATGTACTTTTGTCAGAAGATAAAAGGAAGCAAGATGTCAACATGAAGAGATGGGTTAGAAGAGCATCAAAAGCTGAGAAAATGGTTTTAAAATTGGAAGAGAAAAATGAATCACTTCAAGAGCAACATCAAAATCAAGATTTAGTCATTGCCAATTTAGATGAGCATGTCGACCATTTGCTTTCTGTTGAGCAAACCTTATCATCAGAAAAAGAAAATGCAGAAAGAGAAGCAGAAAGTTGGGCTTCTGAAGCTATGCGCTATCATATACAAGCAGATGATGCCAAGAATTATGCTTTAGGATTACGAGGCCTAGCCCAACAAGTAGCAGATGGTGAGCCAATGACCAGAAATGAATTCCATCAGTTTTTTGGGTTGATCAAAGATGGAATTAATGAGATCTCAGCATATGACGGTCCAAGGCTTTGGAAAGATTGACTTATTGTACTTTTAATATTATCAATTAATAAAAGGCAATTTCATCATCTTTTTGTTATGAGAAATGTTTATTTTGATTCTGATTTATGGCATCAAATTTCTCCCCCAAATCGGTTCAAGTTCCTGTAGGTTTGGAGTCCTCAGTGAGAACTTTCTTAAGAGAATCTGATCTGGTCTATTCCTCGTCATAAGGAAACCTTGAAACAAATGGCATTTTACATCCATTTGTGCATTTCATTCATTTATCAAGTATGCACACGGTTGAAACATACGTTCCCCTACCTGAGGTCTAATGGACTGATAAAGACGGAGGTTAGACAGAGGTTTGATAAAGAAAGTTGAGAGCAGTAAAGGTGAGGTAGCTCGACTCATAAATCTGTTTGAATAAGTGTTGAGCTTCAAGAATGGAAAGGGAACGTTTGCACAGTCTCTTGCTGGAACATTACTTGCCCACGTTCCATTGAAGTTGTACCTCTCCTTTTTTGTCATGAACAATGACAGCAATGCCTTCAGTCATCAATTAATGACGACAACCTTTGTTCTCGTTCAACTGCATTGATAGTCGCTCAAAGCCTTCACATATTCCAAGAGCACATAATAGCTGCTAGCTTTCTGTTCCTGGTGCATTGGCCTTCTTTCCAGACATCTCTATTGTAAACACCATTCCGGTCCAGGAGCATCGGATGCTGATCTAAGAAAAACAAGAGAAAACATTGCAACTTTAACAAAGCAGAATTCCTACTATAGGTGTTTGTTTGATGTACTGCCAGTGAGGAATCGAAGAGGAGACAAAAGGGTTTCAGATTCATCATTTTCTCTTCTAGTTGAGACAACGCGTGATTCCACACGTCGGTAATGGTGGTGCTGCATGTCTTTGTGCGTTACTAAGATTACCTGGCTGTTGGAAAGTTTCTACCAATCCACAAATAACCACAACAACATGGGAAGATTGACATGATGTTGTGAGGATTGTCGAAAGAATTGAACAAGTTATGAAGAGGGGAATGATTGAAGATTCTACCAAGAATTCTAGAACAATAATGAGAGATGAATCAAAGGATGACCCTGACGATAGGAAGCCTTAATTATGTGGTCCAACCAGGTCTCACTGTAGCATCAATTGCTCAAATGTCTTTGCTAAGATTGACATACCTCGACCACTCGAGTTTGTCTACCAGTATCTGTTAGACTCTGGACTTATTGCCCTGACTCCACCAATTTACCTCATTTTGAGTGCGCCTTGGAGCCCTCAACTCCTTTTGAGTGTGCCTTTGAGCCCTCATCCCTTAGGTAGTGCGTTTTCTAACCCTACCTCCTTTTGAGTGCGCCTTTGAGCCCTCATCCCTTAGGTAGTGCGTTTTCTAACCCTACCTCCTTTTGAGTGCGCCTTTGAGCCCTCAACTCCTTTTGAGTGCGCCTTTGAGCCCTCACCTCCATTTTGAGTGTGCCTTTAAGCCCTCATCCTTTTGGTAGTATGTTTTCTAACCCTAACTCCATTTTGAGTGCGCCTTTGAGCCCTCAATCCATTTTGAGTGCACCTTTGAGCCGTCAACTCCTTTTGAGTGCGCCTTTGAGCCCCCATCCCTTAGTAAAAGATACATGAATATCATTGGGGGATTTTGTGCCATTCAGTTGAACAGTTGCAAGAATTTCAAGAATCAAGTTGAGATTGTGCAAACTGACATCATCGGCCATATTGTCACCTTAACATCCTCAGAATGACAACTGATCGAAATGCTTGGCAAAACACAGATATCGCCAGAAAAGCTGGTCTAAGAAGAGTGTTAAACTGTCGATTCTTTTTGTTATGAGTTTTGTTTTGGGATCACATCTCATCTTTTAACGAAACATGTCTTTTCTTTGTCCCTTTGTTGTTCTGAACGCATGAGATGTTTCTTTCAAAGGTTATTTACAAAATATTTTGATCAAGCTCCAACATGCGTTTAAGATTAGTCAATTCTGAAGATTACAATTATGTTGCTTGAATGACTCAATGCTTACTGAAATGGCATGAGGTGACCAAGAAACTTTTGAGCTCACACATGAATTTGAACCACACACCATGTAGCTACGTTTTAGCAGTATGCATAATGACACGTAGTGGATTCATTAGTTATGGACTCGTGAATTATGATTCTTACAAGTCTCAACCATTACATTGGATGAGGTCAAAATTTATCGGTTCTAACCGACCTTGCTTGA
This sequence comes from Populus nigra, assembly GCF_951802175.1. Lineage (NCBI taxonomy): Eukaryota > Viridiplantae > Streptophyta > Magnoliopsida > Malpighiales > Salicaceae > Populus > Populus nigra. The sequence goes on along the minus strand of NC_084867.1, from coordinate 2,580,685 downwards.
AATGAGAAAAGGCCATCCTTTCACAATTCTTGAAATATATATTCCTTGCAGTCCCATTTTGAGCTGATAGAATATTTCTTTCATAAAAAACCCTGACTAGGATCACACCCCACACTGGGGGGCAATGAGAGTCTTTTCCTAGAAAAGACGAAGACAATGTTAGAGTCGATGGATAAAGGGAAGGCTTAGAACAAAAGTCCAATAATTGAGAAAGGGCTAGAAGAAGAAAGCCAAAGATTGATAAAGACACAACAAATACCAAAAGTTAACACGAAAAATCAAGCGTTATGTCTTTCGGTGTGTCTATGGTAAAGCCTCTATAATCCTCAAAAGTTTAGATTGGCTATTCATCAAAGAAAAGTTGGATTTGGGTTATGACCTATGTTAAACAAATGTTGATTTTTGAGATTAACAAGGTTATATGTCACTATCTCTACAAAGACAACGTGAGGAAAAGAGATTGATGAGTAATTAATGGTGATCCTAAGTTCTTGAAACCCTCAAACACCTTTTGAGATTGTGAAATTCCTTTCTTTCATAACCATCAACCATAGCCTACATTACGTGCTTTAGAAAGTCCTTTTTAATCAAGTAAGCAATCTGAACCGATAAATGGCGATCTCAAAACTTGAAGAGTTATTTCATACAGGTCGTGACTTCATGAATCAAGCTACTGATTATTATGCATGCTGATAAAATTGGTGCTAAGAAAAAGAAACAATCTTTCTTGATTAAGCCTCAAGTTTTGACTCGGGTACCTTGTTTTTCTTGAAATTCATAAAAGGTCACCTCATCACAAACAATCAAAAGATATACCCAAAATTAGAATTTAAAATGGATACAAAAAACCATGGAAAAAGCCATTTTAATCTTACAACGAGTCAATTTTTTTTTTCTCTCTCTCAAAATACAAGACAATCAAAGGACTGCATTAAATAGCGTGTGTTGGATCTTTGACCAACAAAGCTTGATTTCCAAAAATACTTTCAAAAATTGACATCTCTCTGATTTCATTTCAACAATCAGACTTGAATTGACATGATCTTTGAAATGTGAGATTTGATTCCAAAATAAGAAAGATTTTCAAACAGGAGAAACATCGACCGAGTTCTTAGATTCCTGACAGAAATGACATCAATTCTCCTCGACACTCCTGGGGACAATACAATGACCTTCAAGAAGGAAAACAAACAGTTTTTAAATCAGCTGGGGGTAAAGATGATCAAATGATGAATCAATGAACTGAGGACAATATGGTTCAAAGAAAGATAATCAGTGAATGAGCACATTCAGATCAATTAAGGGCAATGATGTTCAAGAACAATTTATGATCCAGTAAACCCCGACAACAATTGAGAGCAAAGATGTACCTGAAGGACATCTTCATATCTTCATCTTGGTTTATCGTCTCCAATATGGCTATGACTATTGAAAGATGTTATCACATGATTGCTTTTGAATGAATGTTGGAAGGATGCACCGCACCCACCTAGACTGACCGTGGGACCATCTGATTTAAAGCTCAAATGCGCATTGCACCACATGAGTATGGGTGATAAAAGCAACATCATTGATGAGGCTGAGACACTTCTTTTCACAATCTGGTTAGATCAGTTGAGAAGAACTTATTATGTTTCAACTGGAGGTGAGTTCATAGCTGATTGACAATCTTGATGGGTGTTGGCACGATGCGCACAATCAATCAGAGAACAATTCTTGAAAGAATCCAGGAGATGAACGATTTGTTAAGCTTCTTAATGATAAATCAAGCAACACCACACTTGGGGGCATTGTCAAGCTTGATAAACAGCGAGAGCAGTAATCATCACGGACAACCCGAGATGGGCACTGCATTTACAACTGAGCGGATGGCTAGCACATGAATGAGCCAATGCATCGAAAAACAAATAAGGTTTTGGAATGCAAACAAAGCCACCCTATGACGATGAAGCATCAAAGAGGGGGAACCTATATTTCAAAAACAGGTAAGATGCATTGCATATCATCTAACTTCACGAGCATTGCATATTTGTTTTGCAGATATTTCACGAAACAAAATTCCCACTGGGATCCAACGAGACTCACATGAATTGAAGTTCTTTTAAATCACATCAAAGATGGCAATTCCACAAAAGCAAAATTCATAAATGAAGACAAGAAAGATGGATTTTTATTCATGGGAAAAGGGGTTTACAAGTACAAATGTTAAACAGTGCGAGGACGATCAGGGATATTTTCATCTTGATGGTTAATCATGCCTCGGAATTCCTCAAATTGTTTATGCATGTGCTCCATCTCTTCCTCGAACTCGAGGTGTCGTGTGTTAACATAGTCCCTCCAAAAGTCAACACGTGTATTCAGCTCTTGGTTTCTCCTCTCCAAGTTGTTTCTGTGACATCTCTCATCACGGAGTCTATTCCTTAAATTCTCAATCTGATGATGGAGATCAAGAACTTGAGTATTCAACTCAAGTCTTCTGGCATGAAGACGCTCTGCAACGTTCACCAAAGACGAAGTAGCTCTGATACTGAGAGCAAGTGACTGATTCACCGCTTCAATATCGGTCCTGGCAGCTAGCATTATTTCATCACGAGGAAGGATCATGTCTCTAGCCACGGCTACAGCAATATCTTCATTGTCCATTACAGTATCCTCTATTGTAACCGGACGACCATTCACTTCAAAGGTAGTACGCCAAACTGCAGGCTCTACTGCTGCAGGAACAGGGTTTGGGTTAGCATTGGAAGAAGAGGAAGACATGATTAAAGCTTCAAAAGTTAAGAACTTTGAGAGTATTGAAAATGCAAGAAGTTGATGATGTCTTTTGCCAAATACTGCGTGATTTATAAGGAATTTACTCCTACCATCATTTTGAACGGCAGCTCAAATCTCAACTGTACATACAGTACTTCCTTGGGAAGCTTTCCTCATTTTTGGGATCCACAAATTGAATCTCAACCGTACATACAAGACTTTCTTGAGAAGCTTTCCTCATTTTTGGGATCCACAAATCAAATCCCAACCATACATACATGACTTCCTTGAGAAGCTTTCCTCATTTTTGAGATTTACAAATCAAATCCCAACCGTACATACAAGACTTTCTTGAGAAGCTTTCCTCGTCTTTGGGATCCAATTACAAATCACATCCCAACCGCACATACAAGACTTTCTTGAGAAGATTTCATCATCTCTGAGATCGATTTACAAATCAGATTTCAACCATACAGGTATGACTTCCTTTAGAATTTTTTCATCAACCTTGAAGCTTATTACTGAAATCACTTTCATGTATTTCACAAAATTATATTGAAATCACTTTCAAGTATTTTCAATTAGACCACTTGCGAGTTTCTTCGCATTTTATCATCGGGCAGGTCGCCTGGAACAATTAGACCACTTGCGAGTTTCCTCGCATTTTATCATCGGGCAGGTCGCCTGGAACAATTAGACCACTTGTGAGTTTCCTCGCATTTTCACCATCGGGCAGGTCGCCTGGAACAATTAGACCACTTGCGAGTTTCCTCGCATTTTCACCATCGGGCAGGTCGCCTGGAACAATTAGACCACTTGCGAGTTTCTTCGCATTTTATCATCGGGCAGGTCGCCTGGAACAATTAGACCACTTGCGAGTTTCCTCGCATTTTCATCATCGGGCAGGTCGCCTGGAACAATTAGACCACTTGTGAGTTTCCTCGCATTTTCACCATCGGGCAGGTCCTCGTATTTCACTATCGGGCAGGTCGCCTGGAACAATTAGACCACTTGCGAGTTTCCTCGCATTTTACTATCGGGCAGGTCGCCTGGAACAATTAGACCACTTGCGAGTTTCCTCGCATTTTCACCATCGGGCAGGTCGCCTGGAACAATTAAACCACTTGCGAGTTTCTTCGCATTTTATCATCGGCAGGTCGCCTGGAACAATTAGACCACTTGCGAGTTTCCTCGCATTTTATCATCAGGGTGGTCACCTGGAAAATAGGACCAATGTTGAAATCACTTTCATGTATTTCACAAAAAAATCAATTTTTGAAATCACTTTCATGTATTTCACAAGACTAAGGTTGAAATCACTTTCATGTATTTCACAAAAAAAAAAAAAAAATTAATTTTGAAATCACTTTCATGTATTTCACAAAACCATTGTTGAAATCACTTTCATGTATTTCACAAGATCAACATTGAAAACACTTTCATGTTTTTCACTTGGGCAGGTCGCCCATAAGAATTAGACCAACTGAAAATCTGTGTATTTTTCAACACTTCCATCGTTTTTCTTTACAAAACTTACTATGCAAAGTCAAAAGAAAATGAATTTTCCAATGCCTTTGCACCGTAAGCATTGTAAAGAGGGGGCAACTGTTGTAACCCAATTTTGGATCCACCAAGATTTTCTCGAATGTTATTTTATTTCTATTATTATTTATAAAAATCCAAAAAAAATTAAGAAAAAAGTTTAAAAATTCAAAAATATACTTTTCTCGAGTCAACCGCATCTTTCCATCAAAACCGAGTCCACCGGGTCAATACGGGTCAAACCATGTCAACCAGGGTAAAAATGAGTTTCGGGCCGTTTCGGGTCAAAACCGTCATTTTTGGTCAAAACCGAGTCCACCGGGTCAATACGGGTCAAACCATGTCGACCAGGGTAAAAAATGAGTTTCGGGCCGTTTCGGGTCAAAACCGTCATTTTTGACCAAAACCGAGTCCACCGGGTCAATACGGGTCAAACCATGTCGACCAGGGTAAAAAATGAGTTTCGGGCCGTTTCGGGTCAAAACCGTCATTTTTGACCAAAACCGAGTCCACCGGGTCAATACAGGTCAAACCATGTCGACCAAGGTAAAAAATAAATGTCGGGTCGTTTTGGGTCAAAACCGTCATATTCGGTCAAAACCGAGTCCACCGAGTCCATACGGGTCCAACCATGTCGACCGGGGTAAAAAATGAGTTTCAGGTTATTTTGGGTCAAAACTATTATTTTTTGTCATTAAAATTGATTTTTAGCGGTTGAAACGAGATTTTTCTAATACTGATTTGTTTATTATTATATATAACAAAACAAAATTAATAATACAAATTTGTTATATTAGGCGGGGCAGTTACACTAATTGTAGGCGGAGTAGTTGGCGTACACAATTTTTCTTAAAGCAGATCCGTGTTGTCCCCTGTCATTGGCTATAAATAGCCAGTGACAGTACGCCAGAAAGGAAGAGAAAAGGAAGGAAAAAAAAAAGAAAAGGGGAAAAAGAACAAAGAAAAAATCTTTACTATTCACGTTTTTTTCACTATTTCTTCATGCGAGTAGGATATTGATTTTCAAAAAAAACAATTTGAAAAATACCAAATATATCCTAACCATTAGATCTAGAGTGTTTAGATCTGAACCGTTGATTTAATAGGGTACAATAGAGCTTACCACACCAAATTAAAACCCAAATCAATCTCAGCCCTTAAAACAATTCTCCTTTAGATCCGTTGCGCCACGTCATCCGGTGTACCGAGCGTTCGGTGCACCGCGACACACCAGATCACGGCTCCTCTCATCCGGACCGTCGATCAACTTCCAGATCCAGCCAATCGCAGCCGCAAGATCAGTTCAAAGGAGATCCAACGGTTCACAGCCTTCAGATGCACCGGTGAACCATGCGCGCGTTCACACCGTAGCACTTCTCAGACTCCCTCTCTCCTCTCGCCGGCGACGCTCTCTCTCTCTCCCCCGATCTCCCATCTCCGGCCGTCTCCAGCCTCCGCACCACCACAGAAAGGTTTCTCCTCTGATGTAAAGAAAAACCCCGGTGGTTTTCATTGATTTCGCCGCCTCATTTGGCCGGAAAAGGGCCGCGATTGTCGGCGGCCACCGAAGCTTCAAGTCGTCGATTCTCCTTCTTCAGCCATCAACGACCGACGATACCACCGCCGTCAGAATCCTCGTCCTCAGATCTACCAGGATCGACCGTCGTTTGGACAGAAATCTCGCCGGGAAATTTCGCCGCCGCCAACAGTAGCCGCGCGTGAGTCACACGCGCCGCTAGTGGCATTTTCGTAATTTTAGGAGAATTTCGAGGGTATTTCAGTCTTTTACCTATACAGTGATACTCAGGTAAATTTTTTGAGATTTCTAACATTTTTTTATTTTGTATATAAATTTTCTTGCATGTAAAAAACAATAAAACAAAAAAATATAAAAAACAACGTGGTTCCCACACCCATTTTATCATATTATTGTTCGTGGATCCAAAGCCCAATTCTCGAATATGGTTATATCCATTTCTCAATAATATCAAAATAAAATTTGTTTTTATAAACGAATATTATTTGTCGACACGTCTCTTTTTTTAAAAAAAGGACCGATGTCAAAAATGTAAATATCAAATATGGATTATTTCCATTATTTCTTTTGGTAATCCAGACGTAATTCTCCTTTTTAGGGACAAACGTCAATATTTTAGACGAGTCTCCTAACTTTTAGGGACTGATGTCATTTTTAACGCATCTCCTATTTTTAGGGACCGACGTTAACCATTTAAAAAAAAAACAAGTTACCAATAAACCCAAAATATAATGGATTATATCCATTATTTCTTTTGGTAACCCAGACGTAATTCTCCTTTTTAGGGACAAACGTCAATATTTTAGACGAGTCTCCTAATTTTTAGGGACTGATGTCATTTTTAATGTGTCTCCTATTTTTAGGGACCGACTTTAATCATTAAAAAATTTACAAATAAGCCCAAAATATAATCGCATTGTGAATCAAATAGAAAACACACAAGTAAGGGTAACCTTTCTATTGAAAGGATGTTTTAAGGGTGGTGTCTACCTTCCCTTAATCATAACTAATCCCGTACCCGAATCTCTGGGACCAGTGTCTAATTTAGGATTTCTAGTTCCCTCAAATTACTAGATGGCGACTCCAATAAAATCTTTGTTTCCCCCAATCGAGAAAAAAAAACCCTTTTTGTTAAAATAAACAAAAAGCGGGAGCCGTCGCCCGACGTCGTGTATCGACACCGGGAAACCATCTTCTTTCTTTTCTTTTCTTCCGTGTATAAACATGCAGAATGTGAATTATGATTCACGTTCTACATGTTTACTACACAACTTACAATGCTAAAAAAGGAGTCTATTAGTAACTATCTAGTCTGTTGCAGATAAAACTAAAATCTGTTGCTGATAATTAATAACAGATAATGTCAGATGCAAATAAGAGATGCTAATTTTTTAGCAACGAATTATTAGTTGCTAATTTTTTTAGCAACAGTTTATCTAATGTTGAAATTCAGTTGTTGATTGTATAAATCAGCAATGGATATTCCATTATACCGATATACCTTGGTCCATATTTGATGTCCAAGCTTGGTATCCCATGTTACTAAGAAATTTTTTGATAGAAGTCATATCTTGCTGTAGTGATAAAATATAACCATCTATTTCCTTTATTTGCTCCTTCACTACCTGAATTGATGAACTTGAAGGTGTTGACTCCATTATATATAGGATTGTGATGAAGCACTCGTACTAACCATGGATTTTGGCATACCAGGTGCCCTATATATTCTACCTGTGGTAACTCCTCCTACCGCCACACACCAAGCTGCTTCATCAAATAAATGATGATTTTCCCGATCAGTTTCATATCTTGAAATCTTTTTTTTTTGTAATTCTCTTATAATAAAATTAAATATAATAATAAATTCATTTTAATCTTAAATAATAATTAAATTACATAAAAAATACTTACAACAACTTTTTTAGACTTGTTATCTATAAAGGTTTCAGGTTACTTGGCACTCTAATGCAACACTGAAAACACATCATCCCATAGAGTTTCTTTTCCACCTGCTTTTTCTTGCTATCAACCAAAAAACAATATTAGAAAATATAAATATAAAATTTTGAAGTCCATTGTAACAAATAAAAAAAATCCTTATCATGCTAGCTCGATATGATGCAAATGACATCGTACCTCCAGAATGACTGTTTAATTTACCATCTATTTCAGTTAGTCGATTGCTCCTTGCAAATTTTGATCACCTTCAAAATCCAGGGGTGAACCAAATATCTTTAATCATTTGATTTCAATCGTCATTATTTATCCAAACTAGACTTTTATTAATGCAATCCATAATATTTGTGATATTTCTGTCTAACATAGCTCTCTTACAAGCTCGAGTCAATTGCTGGTTCAAAGCAATTCTAGTCTTATCTTCCCAAACCTTACGAATAATTGGTTCATCGTTCTTAAAAAATGTATATTTTTTCTACAAAAAAAAAGAGACAAAGCTCGACATAGTTGTTAATTAGCCTCTATAATTCCAATGCATAGACAACTAGTAGCTAAAAAGATGAACATAAAATATTATTAAAATAATAATAACTTCTTAACTACATCATAAAATGGAATTTAATTTGTCTTATATTCTTATTATTATTATATTTTTTAAAATAAAAAAATATATATGAGTTGGTTTGACACAATGAATCAAGGTCATTTAAATGAGAGACAATTAAGATTGCTAAATGAAAAATTATGCAAACTAAGAACTCTACTAATACACCATCGCTCAACATTCAGCCTTACACCAAACAAAAGTCTCGGATGAAAAATGCTCACTAAGAACAAAAGAAAAATTATGAACCAAAAGAATTAGGGTGATCATTTTCGGTTCGGTTTGGTTTTTATCTTAAAAAATAACCAAAATAAAATTGAAAAAATCGAACCGGAACCGGTTCAAACCGGTCGGTTTCGGTTCGGTCCGGTTCGGTTTTTTAACCAGAAAAACCTTTATTTTTTGGGCTTTTTTTGGGCTTTTTGATGGGCTTTCTAATGGGCTTGTAATTGATGTTAATATTATCTAATTTTGTTACAAGATTCTATAATATATTTAACTTTTTTTGTCACTGAATATCTATTTATATTAAATTATTAGTGCTAATATTGTGTTCATATGTTGCAAGTCTTTCTAATATTTGTGTTTTGGACTCCTGCATCAGAGTTTAAATAACACACACAAAAGTTAAAATCTAAATTACAAAGCATTGTCTTCAAAAGGACTTAAAAAAAACAATAAATAACACTTCATGCAAAAAATATAAATGAAAAATATAAAGCATTGCCTAATTATCATTCGTTGCTAGATGTAACTTTCCACCAAATTCTACAAAATAAAAAATCAGACATGTTAGATAATTGCAAACGCTTTAATTAATAAATCACAAAATAAAAGGTGCAAGTTTATAAAAAAAAAAATTGGCTCACTCAAGGTTTTTGTAAGTTTCAAGATCATTTATCAAGTTTCTAAATGATAATTAGATATCAATGCAGTAATTGTGAAAGCATTTACTTTTACACCACATTCTAAACACCAGAGAAAATCAAGCAAGTGATTTCAAGAAAATCACTATGTTTCCAATAACAGCACTAGTCTAATAACATAGTTCAACAACACACTAAGCCATCATACACATGCCGATGAAAGTAAAAACAATCTAGGTAAGAATTAAGGTTTCTTTGGTCTTCATTTTTCATTTGCAAATTTGTTTGAATTTGTCACATTATGTCCAATAGTTCATTTCCCTGAAAGAAAAAAAGGGAGCTGGAATATACATGCATTGTTGGCTGCTGTTTAATGCTTAAATCTAAGTTTTGTTCTCCTATCCATACAGCTAAAAATCAAAACTTCTTTTAAGGACAAGGTTTCTGGGAAACGGAATAACCTTCCAAGGTTTGTTATACACAAAAAAAACTCAAAAGATCATTAATTACCACAAATCTCAAAAACCCATTTGCAAAATCACAAGAAAATCTACTAAATATAAATCAAAAGACAGTACAACACATGCACACAGATACACATACAGAAACAGATTTTTCAAATTTTATACAAATAGCAACTTCAACACAATATTTAATGGAAAAAAAAACTAGTGCAAAATATGCTTCCAAAAGGCTAAATCACACGAAATTTAGCGGAATAAAACCTCAAACAAGTACACTCTACTACAAATTATAATAAAAAAAAGTTATAAAAATAACTTATTAAGAGCTCAAAAAAAGTGAAAACTGGATTGTGAGTCGTTGAAATATGATATGTATACCAGAAGAAGTGAGTCCTGCTGACCATGGGTGATCTCAGCTTCTTTCACTTTCTGTGCAACAACCTAATCGAATACGAAACAGAGATATAAATTAGTCTTATATTTAAAAACAAAAACGATAGTGAATTAGAAAAGGATAGTTCTCGAAAATGAAAGGATTGAAACAGAGATTTTAGAATTTTTCACTCAATTTTGATGAAACTCGGAGCTAAATTTAAGCATATTCCCAGAATTCCAAATCAACCAAAATACGACTTTAAGCTCAAACACTGATTTTTTATAAGGATATACCAACAAATAAAAAGATCACAAAGAATATATTAAAAAAAAAACCAGAGATTGATAGAAAAAAAAATCATACCTGGTATGAGTTGTGATAAGATTCAAAGTCGGGTGTGAGAGAGGGAGGTGACTGGTTTGCTAGATCTGGACTCTGGAGGTTAGGTGTGCCAGCGTGGTGTTTGTCATGCCTGTGTGGGAGAGGGATGTGGCTGAAGTCAGGAGAACGAAGATGAAGACGGCATAATTTGATTTTGTTAGAGACTTGAGAATGAGATGAGATCTATGAAAGTGTGAATTGTGAGGGTTGAGGGAGCGGGGGTTGAGGGAGTGGGGGTTGAGGGAGCGGCTTGTTTGCTCAGGATGGCTGGACGCGCTAGGGTTAAGAAAATTAGAGAGCTTTTTTTTGTATTTATAGTACCCTTTTAACTGAACCGATTCGGTTCAGTTGGGGTTTTTTCGGTTTCAGGTTTCTGAAATCAAAACCGAACCGAACCGAAATTTTTTTGAAAAAAATCAATCGGTTTAATCGGGTTTTTTTTTCGGTTCGGTTTTTTCAGTTTTTTTTTCTCGGTTTTCTCGGTTAAATCGGTTTCTCAGTTTTTTTGCTCACCCCTAAAAAGAATGATATGGGTTCACGGCCATATAATCTAATCACAAGGAATGACGCCCTATACGAATCTCATATTCAAACAATTACAGAAATTTCATGGTATCTTAACTCATATCTTTACAAAGGAATGCAATCAACAAGTGTTACATGTATTAATAAAAAAAAAAAGCATCACCAAAGCATAAGGTAATCATGTTTTAAACCTCTGCAATATATGGGGACAAATCATGAAAGTTCAAACCTATTGTTTCTTAAATCTTAAGTCTCATGTTTCTTTAAGGCTTTACAATAGCCTATTTTCATCATATATAGATTTCTGCATCCTCTTGCCAAAATAGCTACCTGTTACATATGTCCAATCTTATAATGCTAGTTGATTTCATCAACACATAATTATGTCTAAAATTAAAATACAAATGTATAATCCCATACCTTAAACTCTTTAAAGAGTTCATCCTTATAAGTTGAATCAACTCTTTTCCAATTGTGCCATGCTCCTTTAAAATTTGACCTCAAAAAAAGTCCGATCTCATGCCCACACGATGAGTTATTAAAGCTTAAAAAACGACAAAGATTCATTAAAATAATGAAGCTTAAAAATAATTATAAAGCACAATAACCTTATAAATTTCAAGTTACTATGTTGTTCCATATAAATGAAGCTCTTTTTTTTGTAATAGGATCTTTATGTATGTCAAAACCCTCATTTTGAACCTTTTGCTCATGATGCAATGGAGAAGATGTTGAATCATGGATTGATGGGACGTCATCTCGATCATCTGAATCTCTAACATTACAATCGTCTCCCTCATCACCTAATCCTCTTGCATTAACATCATCTCCCTCATTTTCATCATTATCACCATTATCACTATCTACTATCTCATAGCATTCTCCTCTATCTTCCCCAACTCTCTCACCTCTCCTAACAACCTTGCCCCTCCAATCATAATAACCCCCATCAACATTATATCCTTTAAAAATATATGGGTGATCTCGAGGGAAACCTTCTTAAGTTTGAAGTAAATCTTGAAAGTGAAAACCCTCATATGATTGATAATCATCCCCCCCATAATATTGCTAAGTATGATATGTACTCAAAGTAGGATTATAGCAATCATGCAACTCATGATGAATAGGTTGATGAGAAATGGATGCTTGGTTATTCGGCCCAAATGAAGGGCCATTTGATCTAGATGAAGCGGTCATATTACTCTTGGAACCTAATATAGAACCATGTTGAGGCATGCTAGATACCTGAAATAGAATAAAAAATTAGCATCAATAATAAATATTATAGAATAAATATAATTGAATTATTTCTAATTACTGAACATGAACTAATTAAAATAATAAGAAAATAATAAAATAATAAAATAATTATTTTTAATTAATACCATTAATACAAACACAACTTATATCACTTAAAAATAAGTTCAAATACAATAAATAAAATAAATAAATTTTACAGTATATCATCATCATGCTACTCATCATTATCATAAATCATAACCACATCATCATCATCATCATCATCGTAATCATAATTAACATCAGCATCAAATTCTTCTTCTGAAACCCTTTCAGTTTTTACTGAATTTGCATGTAACTGAAGCAATTCATAATGGTTGATTTCTGTATAATATGATGCTTCAACAAATCTATTTAGATCATTAAGTATCTGGGTAGGAAGGACATGACATGGTTGAGAAATATCATCTGACTGAGCCACATCAAATGATTTCATATTGTTATCATCTTCAATAAATTCACTCATGTCAATATTATAGTGACTTCTAGCAGTTGTCTTAATAACTGTCCACAATTCAAAAGATTTATTATCAGGTGGACATGTATAATAGACTTGTTGACATTGTTGCGCTAGCACAAAATCTTCATTTCCATATAGTCGAGAAGTATGCTTGATTTCAACTAAACCATTTGAATTATGTATTCTAATTCCTCTTCTTATATCATACTAATGGCATTTAAACATGAATACCTTGCACCTACTCCCTAAATATTTTAGCCGAACAACTTCTTCAAGCATTTCATAATAGTCTTATTCATTGTCATCATAGCAACTTCCTTTCACACAAACCTCATCATTCATCGTCTTTTTAAATTGAGCATAACTTTGAGTATGAAATTTAAAACCATTCACATAATACCCATTATAACATTCTACTAAATTTGAAGGGCCCATAGCAAGTGCAAAGATTTGATTCCTAGTTCTATTTGATTGATATTCAACCTAGCACAATATTTAACACCATAATAAATATTTGTTCAAAACAAATAATTTCTTAAAAGAATAAAATTGAATTAAAAAAATCATTTTATAAAACTACTTACATTATTTTTTAACCAAATTGGAAAGATCTCCTCGTATAATTTTCTATTTCGGCATTACTCGCATGTGGTTGTTGTGACTTTAAATCTTAATGACATTGCCTAAATTATAAACAGTTTGTTTTAAAAATTAAATTCTTAAGAATAAAGTATGGAAAAAAAATATTTCATACATACTCTAAATAGGGCTTTAATTCTTCATAACTGAAACAAATATAGTTATATGCAATTTTCATTTCAGCGTGTGATAATTATCTTCTATACAATCTTCTGGATAATTTTTTCCTCGGGTAAGAAAAAATTAAAAGTTGTCCATCAAGACTTTTAAGGCCACTGTCATCATTTCTTGGAACTTAATTCCATATTGTTTGCACATCATCACCAAAATAATAAGATGCAAAATTGATAATTTCATCAATCAAATATGCTTCACATATGAAACCCTCAACTTTAGCTTTATTGGTCACTTTTTCTTCGAATAAAACATATACCTATATCATTGATATCAATTAGTTTGGGAAAAAATGGAAAATAATAAAAAATAATATGACATGAAAACATATCATTCAAATGGATACATCCATCGATATTGAACGGGTCCTCTGACTTTTGCCTCTAAGGTGAATGTATTGTCAAGTGTTCCATAGAGTTAAAGAAGGATGAAGGAAAAATCCTTTCAAGTTTGCAAGTAATTTTAATGATATTCATCTACAACAACTCCATATGTTGGACATTTAAACTTGTAGCACTAATGTTCCGAAAAAATACTGACAATTCAGTTAATGACTCTCATAGTAGCTTAGGCAAGTAAGGTCGAAAAGCAATTGAAAGAAGTCTTTGCATAAAAACATGACAATCATGACTTTTTATATTTGAAACCTTACATTGTGCCTCTTTTACACACCGTGAGATGTTTGAAGCATAACCATCAAGAAAGGACAATTCTTTCATCCATGACAACACTTCTTGTTGTTATTTCTTGAAGAGATAATAAGTGTCTTTAGGTTTGTAAACCCGACCACTTGCATCATATTGCAAATGTAAGTTTGGTTTCTTACAATACAACTGAATATCTAACCTAGCCTTTAAATTGTCCTTGCTTCTATCAAGACAATCCATTACTGTATAAAAAATATTGTCAAAGAAATTTTTTTCAATGTGCATGACATTAAGATTATGACGAATTAAATTTGTATGCCAATATAGAAGCTTCTAGAAAATGCTCTTCTTCACCTAATTGTGTGTAACACCAAAGCCTGAAATTTTATCATTATATGAGGAACTTCTAATATGTCCCTCTGTAAACTTGGACACTTCAGATAACATTTTTGAACTAGATCGACGAGGTAAATGAGGAACTTATTTGATTGATATCTATATGGGTGATCAATAGGTAGGAATTGCCGATGACAGTAAAAAAAGGTTGTTTTTCCTCCATGCTTTAATCTAAAGGCTTTGATATGCTCAATGCAATAAGGACAAGACAACTTGCCATGAGTACTCCAACCCGATAACATACTATAGGCTGGAAAATCACTAATGGTCCACATCAAAGCTGCCTTTAATTGAAAATTTCCTTCCTATATATATCATAGGTACTAATACCAACAAGCCATAACTTTGTCAATTCATCAATTAACGACATTTGAAGACATGTCAAATGGACTAAAACCATCAATGCATAATCTTAACCGAATATTTCGTGAATCGGATGCAAAGTCCTGATGGTCCTGATTAAACTTCTTTCATGCCTCCTTGTCAAATAGATGCACCAAAACTCCATCAACTGACCTATGAAAATGATGTCATGTCATATCTTTGGCATGATGTGGAGATATGAATAGCCTCTAAAGTCTTGGTGTCAAAGGAAAGTATCAGAGTTGTTTCTCTTACTTATTAGAACCTTTATTAATGAGATTTCTAGGTTTGTATCGTAAACTTCCACAAAAGTCACAATTTGTTTTCATTGCATCTACCCTATAGTACAATATACAATAATTAAGACACACATCATATTTCTCATAACCAAGTCTAAGTGGCCAAATAAATTTCTTGGCATCATAGAAATTTAAAACTAAATTTCCATTATCAGGCATGCAACTTCTTGTAAATTCAGTAAATTTATTGAAGGCAGTCTGAGTCAAATTTAGAGTTGACTTCATATTAAGCAATTGTACACGAGCAGATAATTTGGATTGCTTAGTACACCTATCCTATAAAGACTCCTCTATAGCTTTTAGTAATTTATAAAATTTATTTGTCTTTAGATTTGGAACTTCCTCTGCTACAATATGACAAGAAACCATATCATTAGAGTATGCATCACCAACCCGCAGAACCATATTCCTATATGAATTTTCTTTATAAACATCATTCACAACATGACTACACCCAACTGATGAAGGTCCAACAATTATTGGTTCTGAAACGTAAGGCTCTCCATGTACAGTCCAATTTTCATAATCAGGTAAAAATCCTCTTGAAAATAGGCATTTATAAAAATCTTTTTTCAATAAAAACTTTTGATTTTTACACATAACACAAGGACATCTAATTTTACCTTTAGATACATTTTCATCATTTGAAAATGCAAAATTGATAAATTTTCTTACACCCGCAACAAATTCTGGACAAATATGACCATTCCTATAACGGCGATACATCCATGATCAATCATTTATATTAATCTAATTAACATAATTAAAACCAACAAAATTTTAGAATATTATTTAATATATTCCTTAATCTATATTTAACACTTTATATAATAAATTATCAAAATAACTTCATTAATAACTTGCTCATAAATTATAAAAGGGAAAGCTATGAAAACTTGCAATAAAAGAAAAGATAACAACACTAGAGTATTGCATGAAGTTGGAATATAATTAAGTAGTTGGAATTATGTGAAAAGAGGAAAGATACTATGTTGTTTTGATTGTCCAATGGATTAGTAAAATTATGTAGGCAAAATAGCTAGCTAATTAATTAGGTACACCAAGCAACTACTCTATTTATTATTTCCCACTGTCATTTTTTTTCTTCAGCATTAGTAATCTAGACTCTTCTATTTAAAAAAACCGTTTGCATTGTCAAATAATATTGTAGAAATGAAGTTTTCATGCAAACACATGCCATAATTATTTTTTTAACCAACTATTAAATATTTATTTCATCAATAATTTACTACTTAAGACTATCACATTAAACAAAGAAATACTGACAAACTAAAATACGATTATATGTCTATCTAATCTATGGTTGCTAAATTGTGCAACACACAAAATAGCAACTTCTCTTTCAAAGAAGTGCAGTATAAACAATAAAAACACTTTGGAGACAAAGTACACCATTATTAGCAAACAGACGCCAAGATTCATTGACCATGCAATTTTTCTATAAACCAAGTTATCTTTCAAAATTGACAAAACCATTATTAGCAAACAGACGCCAAGATTCATTGACCATGCAATTTTTCTATAAACCAAGTTATCTTTCAAAATTGACAAACCTAGAAGACCCAACAAGCACAACCCAATTGACAACTCCAAATGCAAATAAGTAATGTGATGTGAAGGGTTCAACAATCTGAAATTAGAAAAAAAAAAGCAAGAATAATAGTGTTAAGAAATTAAAAAAGTAAATTAATAACATTACTTTAACTATAAAGAAGATACATAGTAATAAATAAATAAATACTAGAAGTAAATATAAAATTGCAACCTTAAATTTTAAATTTTTCTTTGATATACTATAACAGGTATAAACTACAAATCATGTTGTTTTGGGATTCAAAATCCAATAAGTGATATATTAATATTTAATACCAATTAGAATTACTATTAAGTAAAATGATTACAGATCTTTCCTTCCTTCCTTCCTTTACTATCATATACAATTATTAATACATGGTGAAGTTTCAAAGACAATAATTGAGCATAGATTTATATGGACACAATGTTCATTCTGCAATCCTACAAATTGATTTCATTGCATACAACTGTAATAATAAAATTGAATTCTCAATTTCTTTTATTTGTTGAAACATGTAAATCACACTCTTTCTGCTATGTTCTGTTTAACATTACTAAACAAGAACAATTTTCTTTATTTCAAATTGTAACCATGAAATTAATGATTGTGACCATCAGTAAACTAAGTTGTCCTCTCTCTATCTTGTTTATAGTATCATCAAGTACTGACCATCCAATGTTTATTTTCCTATTCAACACAAAGCCCAACCCCCCTTTCTCTGTATATTTGTTTTCCATTACATCGATCGACCTCACCCAGTTAATGAATTTAAAATGAAATACATTAATTATATGTCATGTTTTAGATTTTTTTTAGCCGATAGAAATTACAAAGATAAAGAACATTACATTAAGAATTAGAAACACTAGTATGTGATGACAGCCATATTTAACAAATAATTTGCAAAAGATCAAACAAAATTACTCTTCACATCCATAAAATTAGTTAATAAAATAATATATATTCTCTCTAAATTACAAACACAATCTCTCAAATATGGGTTTCTAATTATACCTGCTATCTTAATTTGTTGCACCATATTTGTTCATTATAAGATGAAATCCTTTGGAGCACATCACTAGAGAAGAAGTTAAGAAAGTGATAGATGAGGTTATTGGAAAAAGACGCCTTCAAAGCACATATTCATAGAGAACAATTTAAAAAAGTGATAGAAGATGGGGTTTTTGGAAAAGAAAGAAAGGGACAGATGGGGTTAAGGTTTTTTGGAGAATGAAAGGTTTTTCTCTTGAGATTGGTATATGCCCGTGTGATGTTTTTTTTTGGCAATGTACCAATTAATTATTAACATGTCATTATTGTGTTTTTTTTTTTGTATAAAAGTCAAATTCTAATCTTTTTTTTTATCAGCGACATACTTTTTCATTGAAAATTGTCTGCTATCATATTAGTAATGGGAAATTCGTTGCTGATTCTTAATATATTAATTTATTTTATAGCAACCGACTATACGTAATAATAAAAAATTAATATATATGTAATCCGTTACTGTTACTAGTATGTTGCTAAATTTGCATCTGACACATAGACGAGGATCAGCCCTACCATTGTCTTCGTCCCTGCAAAAAAAGAACGACCTGGAACCAAAAACAATTGACAACCGACATCACCATTCTCTACGTTCCTTCATCTCAAGAACATGGGCAACAAAATATAAAACCAGAAGCAAAGGAGATGTAAACCCAGAGAAAAACACTAACAGATGAAAACACAGAGACGAGAACTGGCATTGACCATCATCTTCACAGTCTTCGGCAACCAGTAACGAGTGAACAGGGGGCAGGAGACAGACACAGGGGAGAGCACGAACCGAAACAAAAAAAAAACACAGGGGGTAAGCAAGAGGATAGATAGAGATTATATATATATATATATATATATATAGAGAGAGAGAGAGAGAGAAACAGACGAAGAAGGAGAATAGGGAGACAAACCGAGAGAGAAGAAAAAAGACCCAGAACACAAATAGCCAGGATAGCGTACTTTCATTATAGAGACCATACTCTGGCTTTATAAAAGCCAAAAAAGGCCATAGAGGAAAGAGTGACCATTGCCTTCACCATCTCCAGCACCAGAGACAGAAGACGAGAGAAAGAAACAGAGGGCAGGAAAGCAAAGGTAGAAAGAGGAATTTCAGTTTCCTAGCAACGAGCGCCTTCACTGATCTTCGCCTAAAACGCTAGCACTGCAGTAGAGCAGGTAAGCTTTCTTTAGCTTCGTAGAATTCAAATAAGGCTGGTACCCTGCGAAGGTAATTTTAATTACCTTCTTACCATGCATAACATGTGTAAATAATTCACGCATGCGTGCCTTTGCCCAGCGGGTCACTGGCTTGGGCCAGTGACCTAGCCTGGCTAGCAGGGTCTAGTCCAGCCTATATGAACTGAGTTGGGCCCAGCCTCATATAAAAAAAATAAAAAAAAAATATATGTATACATAAAAAAATAAATTTATTTTGTTGGTTTATTCACTGACACCAGAGTTAGGAATAAAAATACTGATTTAAATTTATTTTATTTAGCTATGTAAAAAAATAAAAAATATATGCATGCATAAAAATAAATTTATTTTATTTATTTATTCACTGACACCAGAGTCAGGAATAAAAATACTGATTTAAATTTTATTTTTTTTATTTTTTTTAGCCACGTAATATTTACCAATGCCAGAGTTGGAAGTATCCATAGTTGAATATTCACCAACGCCGAAGTCAGGAATATTACAAGCAAACCATTATAGCATAGACCAATAGATTTTTAGCAATTTAAGACAAAACCAGCAATGTAACTTACCTCAGGTAGGGTGCGCTAGGGGTGCTAATACCTTCTCTAGCCTCAACCAGTCCTGTACCATAGAATCTCTGTTGACCAGTTAAGGTTTCTAGTGACCATAATACTAGGTGGTGATTCCTTAAACAAGACCTTTCCCCATCAAAGAACAAGATGCCAGAAATTTGTTCTTTTCATTGATGAATTTTTAAGGTCGTCGTGATGTCGGGTGCGATAGGTGCGATAAAGGGCAAAATATGCTTTTAATGAATTTCATATTTTGGTATATTTATTGGAGTATAGAATTATACTTTTAATGAAAAATCAACTATATGAGTAAAAAATGTGGTCATTTTTTTGAAAAATCTAAAAAAATAGACTAAATATCTACACACTCATAAATCTAGGAGTTGTTTAGGACATAGCCGTGAAAATTAAAGGAAATCTCTAGGTAGAGAACTATATGAATATTATTATCTTAATTTACATAAAAGGCTGAATAACTCAAGACATCGTGTTTACTATTTAGTTAAGTAAATCCGATACTATTTCACTAAGGAAGGTTCAAAGGCAAAAGCTACTAATCCTAATATAGTAATCCACCATATCAATATCTCTTTGCAAATCTTTAAATCTTTTATACTAGTCAGACCAATTTCATTCATGTGAGAGAGTATTGGAAATTTTTTTTATCTTAAAACATATTTAATAGGCACATTTGAGGCTAAATTAAAAGTGAGATTCACTCACTTTTAGGGTTAAAAGTACCATATGTGAAACAATTACGAAACTCAATCCACAACAAATAAAATATTGAATGATAAAATCAAGAAAAAATAAATAAATAACACAAGAGGATATAAAATAAAAAATGATAATTAAAAGAATAAGGATGAAAATCAAAATAAAAAATAAATTAGAGGGCAATATAAATTTTTTTATTGGAGGGTTAAATTAAAAAGACAAATAACTTTAACAAAAGGGGAAAAATCTAAAGAATGAGGACCAAATTGAAAAAAAATACACCATAAATTTAGATTGAAGGAGGTAAGGAAAAAAAAATCAAAACAATAAGGATCAAATTAAAAAAATAAAATATGACAAATTGAAACTGAAGAATTAAATTGAAAAAAATAAAAATTTTATAAAAGGGTAAAAAAATATAAATTAAAAGAATAAGAATTAAAATTAAAATTAAAATGCAAAAAAAAAGAGGACAAATCTGTGTTTTTTAGTGAAGGAGAGAGAAATGGAAAAAAAAGGTTTTTTGACGACAAACCACCATATCGTGACCAACACACGTCATACCAGGAGAAAGAGAACTTTGTGACACATCTAACAAAAATGATAGAGGGGCTAATTCTATCTTTGGAAGGCGCTGCATGTTCTACTCAAAAAAATATGGGCGCCTTCCACTAGCTAACGAGTTATAAGCACACTCCAACAATTTTATTAATTAAAGAAATGATAATTTAAGCTAAGATGACTAAATTACCTCTATATTTATGAGATTAACCAAAAAAACTATGTGAAAAGACCAAAAAGCCATGGGTCCATGGTTCATTTTTCTTTGATTAAAAAGGCAAAGTTGACTTTTTACTTTATTTTAAAAAGAAAAGGACCTAAATACCCTTGGTCAACACCTTTATTTTTTTTAATTAGGAGTAATTAAGTTATTTTACTATTTAAAAATTATGGAAAAGACATTTATATCCTTGTTCAATCTTTAAATGACTAATATATTGTGTAAAAAGATCAAAATACCCCTAACTCAAAACTCAAAGGCTATTGGTTTTTTTAGAAGGGTAAAACTATAAATCCACTATTGTAGTGAATAGTGAAATGTGTGTGAGTGTACAATGAATATGATTGGTGTTTTAGTTGTTTTGTTATATTTTTGTGATACTTTATAAGATTATTATTAATTTTTTTTTAAATCCCCCCATTTATTAACCAAATAAATATATTCAATTTAATTTGTTTTTGTCAATAATCCAAGTGGTAAATGGATATGCTTTGCAAGAAAACCAAATCGATATTTTCATTCTAATTTGTATTTTTCAATAGTTCATATATAGGTATGCTTTACAAAAAAAAAAAAAACATTGGATTATGAGTTACTATATACTGGATACCCAGTGACATTAAAAGATTATAATGAACTAATTAGATATCTAATACTAAGGATTTAAATATGACTTCACACTCGTTGGAGTAGTTATATCTTGGAAATCCTCTAAGCAAACATATATCACAATATCCGTAATGGGATCAGGGTTTATTACTCTTGATAGTGTTAGAGAGGAAGCCATATGACTTTGAAACTTCTTAAAGGATATTCTATGTTGGCAAAAACTAGTGCATGCAGTTTGTATCATTGTTATAGTTAGTTTGCAATTGGAATAACATAAAATAATACATAATAATAAGTCTAGAGATATAATATCGTTAAACACTTACTCTTAAATAAAATTATTTTGATTGATTATGTAAAGTTAAGGAAAAATATTAGAGATCCGCTAACAAAAATTTTGACGAGAGAGCTTGTGTATAATTTAATCAAAGGGAATGAACTTAAAACCTTTAAAAACAAAAAAAAATGTAATGATGATAAATCTACTTAGTTGATTGGAGATTCTAAAATCTAGGTTTAAGAAAAAAACTAGATCATATAACATTCTTAATAGCACTTGCAAACTAATTAATTTCATAAAAAGGTGTTAATTGTAGAGTGATAAAAGGCAAAACATGCTTTTAATGACTTTCATATCTTGGTATACTAAGTGAAGTATAACATTATACTTTTAATGAAATGTCATCCATATAAGTGAGAAATATGATTGTTTTTTTTAGAATTTGGAAAAGATTGAATTATCTACGACACTTATAAATCTAGGAGTTGTTCAATGCCAAAATGAGCATAACTGTGGGAACCAAAAGAAATCTCAAGGTAAAGAACTATATAAATATTATTATCTTAATTTACATAAAAGTCTAAATAGTTTAAGATATCGCGTTTACTATTTAGCTAAGTAAATTTGATACTATTTCAATAAAAAAAAGTTCAAAGTCGAGAGTTATTAATCCTAATATAGTAATCCACTAAATCATTATCTCTTTACAAATCTTTAAATCTTTTATACTTGTCAAATAATTTTTAGTCATGGGAGAGTGTTGAAAAAATTTATTTTAAAACATATTTAATAGATATATTTGAAGCTAAATTAAAAATGAGATCTACTCACTTTTAAGGTTAAAACTTTATTGAAATTTATTCTTCAACATAATCTCTATAGCATAAAACATTAACAATATTAAATAAATTATTGTAAATAAGACACTAATCTTAAGAAATTATTAGTTGCCATGTTATGTGATACCCAAAATTTTTATCTCACATAAGAAAGAAACAAGATTTTCATATTGTTTATATTGTGGGAAGATAAAGAATTAAAATTGGATTCAAAGAGCACCCAAACTTTTAGAGGAGAAAGGATTTAATTGAAAAGAAAAAAAAAGATTGATGACTAATTAAAAAAGAACTAAAACTCGAGAGACTAAAAACAAAAATTTGCATGCCAATGCTATGAATAGGAAAATATGAGAGGCTGGATATGAAATTCATATTAAAAAGATGACGTGTTCTAGTTTCTTTGTTAACTAATTTTTATATTTATACTTGTTTCTAAGGTTAATCTTATATTCTAAACATAAGGATTCACCTTAATTTTTTTAAAGGTCTTGAAAACTTATTTTCTCAAAATATTTGTCTTAATAAATATGGTGGAGCATAACTATTAAACTCAACTCGATCTAGTGGATTGACCCAACGACCCCTAACTCAAAACTTGATCCATGCCAAGGGTTTTATATATATATATATATAACCAGATGGATATTGGTTTAATCAAACTCGGGTGATTCATCGGATGAACCTACGATTAGACCAAACCTAAATAAGACTAGATCAAGTCAACTTGCAATTCGATCAAACTCGAGTAAGTCTTAATCAGGTCAATTTTAAGAATTTGTTTTTAAAATATTTATCCATTATGGTGTCGTTTTAATTAAAAAAAACTAAAATAATATTATTTTAAGATTAATCTAGGCTGACTTGGTTAACTTACTACTAGATATGAGTTTGATAATAATGTAATGAAAAAGGAAAACTTCCTAATTGAAATGGAACTAAAAAAATAATAAGAAACTGAACTCAAACTAAAGAAAATTATTATGTTCGTTTGTTTGATTAAATTATTAACCAAATAAATACATTCAATTTAATTTCTATTTGTCAATAATCCAAGTAGTAAATGGATATACTTTATAAGAAAACCACATTGATATTTTCATTTTAATTTGTATTTATCAATTACTTATATATAGGCATGCTTTTTTTAAAAAAAAATTCCTATGAAAATGCAAATTCAGATTTAACTTGAAAGATAAATTTAATTTGAATATCATAATTGATATAATTATAAAAAAATCATTATCTTTAATGTAATAATAAGTTAAGGTAAAGAGAATTTATTTCATTAATCTAATAGACAATGATAATTTTGGTTGTTAAGATCTAGGTCTAAAAAAAAAGGATTATGCTTCAAATTCTTAGGTTATATACATTTATGGTAAATGTTGTCAAAAGAATGTAAAGCTTTTATTCTATGTATGCCCTCGTAAATGCAATGATGGAGCGTAAAACAAAGCCGGAGCCCATTTTTTAAAATTTCATCAGCCATTTGATACCCCACAACCTAGATTGAAAAACATTTCCCACCGTTAGATTAATCCTAAAACAACATTTCACGAATACAAGGCAAACCTTAAACCCACATGAAAAACACAATATCATAACTCAAGATTTTATTGAATTATTGTTATTACAAAAAACAACCATTGCCAGGCCTGAGAGAAGATTGCAGGCCAAAAACAATACAAGAAACCCAAAAAAAAAAAAAAAACGAGTGAGAGAGACCTTAAAAACCGAAACCCACGAATGCAAAATCGTAAGTACTTTGTTTATTGTTAATGTGAGATTGGCTATGGAATCCACACTAAAGAAAGCTCCTTTCTTTTCTCTCGAGCCATCTTCGATCTGTAAGTGGAAAAAAAATGGGTTTGTTTTTGTTTTATGAATCTTGTAGATTGAAGGCCTCCTTTTTGAATCTTGAAGTTTGTTTATAAAATGTGATGTGTAGGGTTTTTAATACTGTGGGTTAAAGAGTTTTGGATCTTTTAATGTCTTGATTTGTTGTTTGGAAGGATATTTAGGGTTTTTGTTTTGTTTTATTGGGTTAATGCTGGAAATGTGAGTTAATTTTTGTGATTTTGAAAGTTTGCGGCTTTTTAACTAAACACTGGTGGAAAAAGAGAATTTTGAACTAAATGAGGTTGTGGGGTTGGTTTATTATGTGGTTTCAAGCATTATATGGTGTTTTGTTGTTTGCCAAGTGGATGAGTGTTAAACCTCTTGAAGTTTGTTTCTTTGATGAAAGTAAGCTTTTTTTTTTTTTTTTACTTAGTGGGTTTACTTTCCTTTGGTTTATTTGGTTTTTTTTTTTTTGTTTCAGTTTTGGTGGATTTGTCATTCTAGTATTTGCTAATTGATTTTTAGAAGTTGATTATGGAGGAGACAAGCTCAGTTGATGTGATTCTGGACTTTCTGAAGAAAAATCGCTTCACAAGAGCAGAGGCAGCATTGCGCAGTGAGCTTGGTAACCTCCCTGATCTGAATGGATTCCTTCAAAAACTTGCCCTTGAAGATAAGAACTCGGGGAAGGTGGTGGAAGAAGAGAATGGGGGCAAATTAACCTGTCATCCTCAGGGGTCAGGTCCTCAACTAAGTGGTGAAATTTCTAAGGAACTTATTGTGAAAGAAATAGAGTGTGGGGTGGATAGAAATGGGACTGAAAGCAAATGGAAAAACTCTGCTTCTGCTGGGGAACGGGGTGGTAAAAATAATGAAGCAATTGATTCAGAGGATACCGTGCTTGGTTTGTATTCATGGAACTTTAATCCAAGCAATGGTCCGTCTAATCCATACAAGAATGATGTTGGTACTAGCACCAGTAACTTCTCTGCTAGAGCAAAAGCCAAATCTGGAGAAGAGTTTATCTTAACTGGTGAAAAGAAAAGTTCATGGCTTGGAAGCAATAGTACCAGTGATGCCAATGCAGAATCCAAGTATAACAAAATTGAAACGAATGAATTGAAGGAACTTGATTGGCAACTTAAAACTACCGTTGCATTCTCTGCGGGTAACCCATGGTCTCAGAATGAGGAACCCGCAAATTCTTCCTCAGACCTGTGGAAAGATTGTTCTGTCAAGACTGTTTTTCCATTCCCCAAGGGGGAGGCATTGACCAGTTATGATGATACTATTACAAATTCGGACAAAAGAGATGGAAAGAAGAAAGCAGGTACAAGTGATCTTAGGGCAGCTATCAAAGAACAGGTGGATGAGGTTGGAAGAACTTTGTTCTTTGGAAAGTCTCAAGAGAGCACAGAGCAGAAGAATTTAAGTGGCTTAGGGTTTTCACTTGTATCTGATATTCCAAAGGAAGAATATCCTAGGCTTCCACCAGTTAAACTCAAGTCGGAGGATAAGCCATCAATCAATTGGCAGGAAACGTTTGAGCGTGATGGGCCAAGTTCAAAGGTCATCAGTGCTGATAATAGCTACCTTATAGGTTCCTATCTCGATGTTCCTGTCGGACAAGAAATCAATTCTTCAGGTAAGCTCATATGATAAGTGTGATTATGTGACCTTTTATGCGGATTTTTTCAGGGGTTTAAAGTTTTTGCTAGTTATTGTTTATTGATTCAGAAAGTGAAGGCAGCGAAGAAAGAAAGAAAGAAAGAAATCTTGTCATCCATTAACATTGAAACTCACTTTGCATAAAACATTCTACTATTTTCAACTTGTTAGGATATTATTTTAACATTAAAGATGGCTAGCCAGTTTAGGTGGTTGAATCTTATCAATAAGGTAGTATATACTTGATTATTTATACCTATCTTGTTGTTGTGAAACTAGCGTCATCTCTTTAACACCAACAACTAAGGGAAACGTTCTGTTTTACTGTCAAAGAAGTTGAATGTTTATATCTTATGCTGACTGAAAATTTACAGTTTTTTTCCCCCCATATTCATGTTAAAAAGGATAGCTGCAACTCAGGTGTGAGAATCTGGGGCGCCTTACCCATTTGGTTTTACCCTATTAAAGGGTTAAAGGCATGCTAACATGTTTAAGTTTTTATTGTCACTTATACATGAAGATCCATTTTGCTTCTTTTGATGTAAGACAAAATATTTGCTAAAGAAGTAGAGATTACAGCATGATCATCATCCTCCCAGCATATTCATATATTATATCAGCGCTTTCAGCGCTTTCAGTTCTTCAATGATTTAGGAGCTCAAATTTTTAGGAATGAAGCTCATCTTGTATCTTTCGGTTTTGGAACTCTAATCTCTTTATGGCATGTAGGGTGTAAAACAGGGAACATATAGTCAATTGGTTGTATTTTATTAAATGAATTATGTTAACTATATAGTGCAATAAATTCAGATTACCTATCCTTTTCCATTTTCTACATAATTTCTCCCCTCTGGTGATTTCTCCTCTTAATTTTGCCCGGTAATTGATGATCCAGGTGGAAAAAGGATTGCAGGAGGCAGCTGGCTATCTGTAAGTCAGGGAATTGCTGAGGATGCATCTGATCTAGTTTCTGGTTTTGCTACTGTTGGTGATGGATTAAGTGAATCTATTGATTATCAAAATGAGTATTGGGATTCTGATGAATATGATGACGATGATGATGTTGGATATATGAGACAACCTATTGAGGACGAGGCCTGGTTTCTGGCACATGAAATTGATTACCCAAGTGACAATGAAAAGGGTGCTGGGCATGGGAGCGTTCCAGACCCCCAGGATAGAGTTCCAACCAAAGATGAAGACGATGATCAATCTTTTGCCGAGGAGGATTCTTACTTCTCTGGCGAGCAGATATTTCAAGCAAAAACTGTTGAACCAGTCACAGCATCAGATGATCCTATAGGGTTATCAGTGACAGAAATGTATGGGACGAATAATGGGAGTGATTTAATTTCGCAATATGATGGGCAGTTGATGGATGAAGAAGAACTAAGTTTGATGCGAGCAGAACCTGTCTGGCAGGGGTTTGTCACACAGACAAATGAACTCATCATGATAGGAGATGGGAAGGTTTTGAATGAGTGTGGAAGGCCACAGTTAGATGATATTTGTATGGATGACGATCAACATGGTTCAGTTAGATCGATTGGTGTGGGAATCAACAGTGATGCTGCTGATATTGGAAGTGAAATTCGGGAAAGTTTGGTTGGAGGCAGTAGTGAAGGGGATGTAGAGTACTTCCGTGATCATGACACTGGAGTTGGGGGATCTAGATCTTCTCACCATGTCTCAGACAAGAAATATGTTGATAAACAAAACAGGGACAAGAAGAAACTTAATAAATATGTGGTTGGAAGTGACCAAGACATGCATGCTAAAGGTAGAAGTCATGCAGATGGTGGGTTTTCATTTCCCCCACCACTGAGGAATGAACAGTTGTTGCAGGCAGGCTCTAGTAAATCTTTATGGTCAGACAACTGCAATGCGGTTGTCAGTGAAGAAACAAATGATCACTTGAATGCTTTGACAGGGCCTGATGACACATGGCGGCGGAAAAGCTGTGATTCCTCAACTGTTAAAAGTTCTAGGGATGAAAATAATACAAATGCTGTGAGATCAGCAAATTCTAGTCCATCTTCTCTCTCAAATTATGGTTATACAGAACCAGAGCATGCCATGAAAGAAAGAGATGAGAAGATTGGTGGTGTGAGGGAAGAAGATCCTGTGGCATCCTTGGAGGATGAAGAAGCTGCTGCTGTTCAAGAGCAAGTAAGGCAAATCAAGGTTCAGGAGGAGGAATTTGAAACTTTCAACCTTAAGATTGTGCATAGGAAAAACCGGTATGTTCTTCTTTGATGAGTTTATCTAAATAAAAAAATTAGTGATTTCTGGTTGCTTACTGATGCATTATGCATCTTGGGCTCTTGGCACTATTAGAATTGATAAGATGTCTCTACTTCACATCCTAGAGTGTTATCCCCTTTCACAACTCTGACATGCAAACTTTCTTTCTAACACATCCCCCATATCCTCAGAATATAATGATATACAACTAATTATACAGGACTCTTGTGTTTTTTTCTCTCCTGTGTCAAAATGTTTTCTTTCTTCTGAGTATTCTGTATTCTCATGGTATCTTAAACTTTTTTCTCCTTAAACCTTTGTTGGCACCTGATTTGATATCTCTTTTGATTTTTTATTACCTTCTGATAACCAAAGAAGTGATTACGAGTTAACAAAACAAGCAACACCATTTTTATGGAGATTCTGGTTTTCTTGCCAACATTTAAGGATTGGGAGGGGGTGAATTGTTTGTGAGGGTTATTTTGAACCAGCAAAGATATTATTCCTTTCTACAAACAAACTCGCTGTCTCTCTCTTTCTCTCTCACACACAAATGGTGTTCTGACAGAATTATGAAATGGAATTGAACCTTTGGGTGCTATCTTATAAGGGGAACCACTTCTACCAGATTATTTGAAATGTTCAGTCTTTTTTGTCCAAATTTAGGAATTTAAGATCGTGTTGTTACTGAATCTTTCATTACACAGTATTTGAAAGAGCCATGTAAACTATTTTGCAAACCAGCCAGTGGAGCACAACAAGGGATGAGAAAGATCGAACAAAGCATTATAAAAAGAACTTAAAACAAGAATAAAGACCAGAAAGATCCTAGGGAAAGAATAGGAAGGATAGGGTATGTAGGGGATGCTTGTGGAATGATTAATTTGTCACTCTTATTAAAATGAATATTGCTACCATGCCTGTTGAGTTTTGATTGACTGACAATAGCTAACTTGTTAATCTTATAGATGTCTACAAGATTACAAACTCTTAGCAGCTCGACTAAGCCTCAGTCTCAAATTAATAGATGTGATACAAATCAGGAAAGGAAAAACAAGAAACATTGTGCAATTATTGAAAAGTAGTCTTCTCTCTCTTGCAAAACTTTTGTGCACTATGATGTTGCAATTTGATCCTAGTTTTGTTATACTTTTAGCTATTAATAGATGTATTTGGTTAAAGAAAAGAAGCTAATCTAGTTTTAAGACTATTTATATTGCTGGAGTCATTTGGTGGGCAAAATAATGGTGTGCAGAAGAACAAAAATCATAAATAAAACATAAGACTTGAAAACCCTTTTATTTCTCAACCCCTTTAATTACAAAATTCTTGTTGAACGCATCCTTATTAAAAATAGGAATGTAGACATCCGAGTTCCTTGGTAAATGAGGCTACTTGTGTCCTGTAATAGTGTCCTTGGTGTGCACTTGTAGGTCTTTGCTTAAGTTAATTTTTTTGCTTTCTCTTCTGAATAATTATGGTTATGCTCTCAAGGTAAAACATTCGTGGACTGGTGGAACTTTGGTGTTGTTTGGTTGTTTGGATAAATGGGGATGATAGAATAAGTTTATTTTGATCAATGTTTGGTTAGGATCAATTAAAACTTGTCCCTGGAAATGGATATCCATATCCCAGGAGGGTATATTTTGTTGCCAACATTAAAAATCTTGCATTTATTGTTGTCTTGTGTTCATCTTAGAACAAGACAACTTCTTCTCCGCCCTTTGTTTTCTATTATTTCCTTTTCCATTTGCCCTTATTACCTTGCTACTTTACTCTATCCCAGTGGCCGCAATGGTGGCTAGTTGTGTGCTTGTAATGTTTAATTAGGCACAACCTTCCCACTTCTTTTTATTTTGTGAATTGTTGGCTTGTTGAAATTTTTGACAAAAACTGCTAATATTGGAGCTACATGTAGGGTTTATTTGGCCTTGCTAAAAGTCACAACACAACAACTATCCCTCTACATTTCAAATAATTATGATCTTGTTACTCTATAAATACGAAGTCCATTTGTTTCTTTGAAAAAAAAAAAAAACTGACAATCACTAGACTGTAGCTCAATTTTTTTTCCATTTGACAAGCTATATATACAATTCTTTTTTGTTTTTATTTGTTCAGGTGTTTTAATTAAAAGACAAAAACATATTGGTTTTTGTTATTTGTTTAAGTTAATTTTGCATGCCAATTTTTTTTTTTCATACCCACCTTAATAGACCAAAAATTACTTATGCCTTTATTTGTCATTTTGATTTTCAACTTCACTTTTATTATTAGTTTAATCAAACACTCGTTACTTGTTTTTAAACTCAACATCTCATAAACAACAATCGTAACCAAGCATCTATCAACTTTTATTAATACCTTTAATTTTTAGCACTTCTGCCTACAACACTAACGTTATTTAACTTATACGCACAACAAAGCCAAATAAAGCTGTGGTTTTCTTTACAAGTGGAGTAATATGTTTTTTGTGGTGAATGCCCTTGTAACAACAATCATAACCAATCATCCATCAACTTTTATCAATACAACTTTAATTTTTAGCGCTTCTACCTACAACACCAAAGTTATTTAACTTGTAAGCACAACAAGGCCAAATAGAGTTGTAGTTTTCATTAAAAGTGGAGTAATATGTTTTTTGTGGTGAATGCCCTTGTAACAACAATCGTAACCAATCATCCATCAACTTTTATCAATACAACTTTAATTTTTAGCACTTCTTCCTACAACACCAAAGTTATTTAATTTATAAGCACAACAAGGCCAAGGCCAAATAGAGCTGTAGTTTTCATTACAAATGGAGTAATATGTTTCTTTGTGGTGTGTTAGAGAATAATATAAATCATATCCTGGGACCTCACCTAACAGTTTAAGCTATTGGGTTGAGATGGTTCTTTGACATGGTATCAGAGCCTTGATGACCAAGCGGTCATGAGCTCGAATCACACCATCCCCATTTATTTGATAAAAATTAAGCACATGGTACTGTGGGCCCGTGCAAGTTTCAAGCTCAAAGGGCTTTCACTTGAGGGGGTATGTTAGAGAATAATATAAATTATATCTTGGAACCTCACCTAACAGCTTAAATTATTGAGTTGAGATGGTTCTTTGACATGATGAATTGCTTTTATAATGCATATTTTTTTCTCCTTGTATTTGGCATGTGCTGAAATTTGATACCTATTTATTTTTCCTTAGTCAATGTTTGATTCTTAATCAAGTGATCTATTTAATTGAACTCTGCATCTCATTAATTAGCTTGATTCTAACACGCGTTCTCCTGAACTGCTTTTGTTGGTCAGAACTGGCTTTGAGGAGGACAAGAACTTCCATGTTGTGTTGAATTCTGTAATTGCTGGTCGTTATCATGTTACTGAGTATCTTGGCTCAGCTGCTTTTAGTAAAGCTATACAAGCACATGATCTGCACACAGGCATGGATGTTTGTGTGAAAATTATAAAAAACAACAAGGACTTCTTTGATCAAAGTCTTGATGAGATAAAGCTTTTAAAGTATGTCAACAAGCATGATCATGCTGACAAGTACCACATTCTCAGATTGTATGATTATTTCTACTACCGAGTAAGTGGATATGCTTGTATTTCTTGATTTGTTTTTTTCCCCTCAATATTTAATATTTTATCACAGTAGATGGTTTCTCTGACGTAGCTCTCAGTATCCTGCCCTCCTTGTATCCTCATTGTGTAAGTTAGTTTTATTTGCGAAAGAAATAATACAAGTATGTAATAAAAGTTTAGATCATCATGCTGCTTTGTTAAGTTTTGGCCACCTGACCTGGTTCCTAAGTTTCCTTCAAAAAATTTATTTGGCACCTGAACAGATACAGTTATAATTTTTTTGTCCATTCTGAAATAATAGATAGAGTTATAAGCCATTGTTTTTCTTGTAAAGAGACTTGTATTTGAGTGTTTATAACAAGCACAACTGATGCAGGGTCTTTAATTCACAGTACCTAACTCAATAAAGATTACAAGCTCTAGCATATTTGGTGGGGGTAAAACATGGGGAATAGTTTATTGGTGAAAATTGGGATGTGTTTAAGGCTATGGTGATCAAAATAGTTAGGAGTATAGGATATGGGGTTAATAAATTGAAATGGAAATGAATAAAGGACCACAAACATCACACTAGTAGGATTTCTAGGAATTACACCTAGAAGATGGAAAATCTAAGCATCACACTTAGGATAAATTGAACCACACAACCTTGAAGTATATAGCTGAAGTTTTCATTCATTCATTGTCTTTAAACGTGAGGTTGCAACTTATATTGGGTAAGAAAGGAGATGCTTGTTTGGCAGAGCCAGCTAGCCATAACTAGTAGGATTTCTAGGAATCACACCTAGAAGATAGAAAATCTAAGCATCACACTTAAGATAGATTGAACCACACAACCTCAAAGTATATAGCTGAAATTTCCATTCATTCATTGTCTTTAAATGTGAGGTTACAACTTATATTGGGTAAGAAAGGAGGTGCTTGTTTAGTGGAGCCAGCTGGCCATTTAGTTAGTTAATAGTGAAGCAGTTGACCGGTCAAGTTTTACAAAATTTATCCAATGTAAGAAAAAAATTGCAAAACTACCTTGTAGTTTAGACCTGAAAATCGTACACGATTTGCTAGCAAAACAATCTTCTTTAAAACAGTTCTAGCTGGGATCAAGCCAAATAGACATTTGGCATTCGGTTTCCTCCTATCTTCAAAGATCACATAAAAATTTGTAAATTCTAATTGTTTCAGTTTTTGCACCGGCAACCTTTGAAGTTCTTATATGGTTAAGTGTAATTGTTTAGCACTTTCAAGTCCATTATATTGTGGATAGAACATTGTGTATGCCAAAAACTTAATAGTGGGAGATGGCTCACTGTTCCTAGATTTTCATGTGGCTTTGGAATTTTGCTTTTGGATGTGAACAATTGGTAGTCTGAGTTTAGTTAGGATTTTTTGTATCCACCCAGTACTCTAGCAGGTTTTGGGAGAGGAAATGACTGAAAATTTTTGAAATTATACTAGCGATATGGTTTCATTAGAAAGCTGAATTTCTTGAGATTTCATGCATAAAATCCCTATTCAAGCCACTATTCTGGGTTAGAAAGGTTTTCTTGTTCCTGTATTTGTTGATGCTATTAGTTTTTGCCCCCATGTTGCCTCTCTTAGTAGAAATTTACATTTTAATTGATAAATTTGCAAAAGGGTTATGCAGACATGCATAGAATCATCTCATTTTTATAGCAGCTATTTTTTGTTTCTTGTTGTTACTAGTTCTTGAACCTTGGTTGCATGGTTGGACCACTTACTTCAAACCACTAGACATAGGAGCATTGTTTTGCAGACATCATATTAAAATGAGCTGAAAATCGATAAAAGAATAGCCATATATGTTAGTGAATGCATTTTCAATTGCACCACAAGAATCTAAAAATGAAGCTTTGATTTGATTTGATTTAGTTTCTTGAGGGAGAAATTCGTGATAACTCCTTGATGGAAGTTATAAATAATTTACTTTTTAACTTCTCTTTGCTTTGCAGGAGCATTTGTTAATCGTATGTGAGCTTCTCAAGGCAAACCTATATGAATTCCATAAGTTCAATAGAGAATCAGGAGGGGAGGTATACTTCACAATGCCTAGATTGCAGGTTTGTTGTGTGCCATTTTCTTCCTAAGAGTTCTACCCTCTTGACATTCCAAGAGTTATATATTCATTACTTGGAATGTGTAGCACCCCTTGTTTCCTTCTCAAAATTTCATTTCCTCACCAAAAAAGAAAGGAGAATACATCATTTTTTTCATGCATGCTGGTCTATAAACTTTTTCCCAAATTCTCTATGCAGTCAATTACCACTCAATGTTTGGAGGCACTTCAGTTTTTGCATGGCCTTGGTCTTATACACTGTGATTTAAAACCCGAGAATATATTGGTGAAAAGCTATAGTAGATGTGAGGTGAAAGTCATTGATCTCGGGAGTAGCTGTTTTGAGACAGATCATCTGTGCTCCTATGTTCAATCCAGGTCATATCGTGCACCAGAAGTTATCCTAGGACATCCATATGATAAGAAGATAGATGTTTGGTCACTTGGCTGCATTTTGGCAGAACTTTGCACTGGAAATGTAAGTCTTACCTATTACTTATTTACCCATTTAGTTTGTTTCCCTGGAGGAAATTGTAAGAATAGCAGGGTGTATTCATTGTCCATGCATTTTCACCCATTGTTTTTGGACAACACTTGTAGTCTTTTCTTCCTTTTCTTTTATTTTCTTTTTAAATTAAGACAAGATGTTCAATATG
The DNA here is from genome assembly GCF_951802175.1 of Populus nigra. NCBI lineage: Eukaryota > Viridiplantae > Streptophyta > Magnoliopsida > Malpighiales > Salicaceae > Populus > Populus nigra. Next base: position 2,545,705 of record NC_084867.1, on the reverse strand, counting down.
CAAGGATAGTTAGAGTCTTATTTGATTTCTCAATCAGTGAGTGGATGCACAAATTAGTTTGAGTAAGAAAGAGATTACTTACTACATGAACCATGACTTGAACATAAAATTACTGATTTATCATATAAACATGTGGGAAAGTTATCCATGAGGAACTATGCCAAAAGCCACCATACATGGAGAGTTAAGAGTTTTATTTTAGTTTCCCAACTGATGGAGAATGCATAAATTAACTCTTGTAAGAAAGATAACTTGATGAAGAATGATATCACATGCATTTGTGCATAAATTTACCATGAGTTATCATATAAGATTCAATATAATTATTGAGGGACTTTGCCAAAAAAACAGAGGTCATTGTGTTTAATGAGTTGAGAAGGTTTTTTGTGAGGATTATTTGACGAGCTTAGTTTATGAGGTGAGAACCTTGTAGGGATTTTAGGGAGTGGAACATTGTATATGTGACTAAGTTGGAGAAGATGGTGTTTAAACCATTAGTTTTTGGAGATTTTGGAAGCTGGAAAGTATGTTGCCAGGGTAAAAGGTTGGGATATGAGAACATGATTCTGGAATGCAGAAGATAGGAAAGAACAATGGACTTGATGCTGATATGTAGGTGCAGCTGAGGTGCTGTAAATACATAGAGGGGAGAGAGAGCTAAATTTCTTTTTGTATTTTAGGCTGCACCCATATTTTTTTTATTCTTATCAATTGAAATGCTACCTCTCATATTTATGTTGTGATGCATTTATTTATTTATTTATTCTGTCTCTGGGGAGAACATCTTTATATCTGGGGCTAGTGACCTCTGATCTATTGAAGTTCAAAATATATTTCTTTTGGAGATATATTGGATATTACTTCGAGTAATTTCTGCAAGGGCTAATCAGTATGCAGTTCTTTCCCTCTGCTTGAACAATTTCCGCACATCATTTAAAGTATGGATGCATTGGACCTTCCACAGTTTGGTTACCCAACTGTGACCCTGGTACCAATTGGCTAAAATGAAACTTCTCAGGTCCTGTTCCAAAACGATTCACCAGCAACGTTATTGGCACGAGTTATTGGAATTATAGGTCCCATTGATCAAAGCATGCTAGCTAAAGGACGAGATACATACAAGTATTTTTCCAAGAATCACATGCTTTATGAGCGGAATCAGGTAAAACATCCTTTTGTTTTGCTACTGTTCTATTGCTCATATGAAAATAACTAGCCAGCATCTCAAATACTATCATCTCTAATTGTGCTTATTTTACCCCTTATGAAAACAGTTTGTAGTTTTTAGAGTACAAAATTAGGATGTCAAGTCTGATTCAAACTTTGGATCAACATGGACGGTAATGTATACTGCAAGCTTCAAGTATATGATGGAGAGAGGGCATGCATTTATGCAAGAATGCTTGTGTATTACCTGTTGTGGTTCTGATTGTTGAATGAACAGTAGTTTCTTGTAGAGAATTCGAACCAATTTTCATTCATGACCTTGGATGTGCTGATGTGAAACTTTAATACTGGATATAATATGTTTGGCTTGTGCAATTATGTTGACTCTTCTCTCTATTCCTCAGGATACTAGCAGACTGGAATACCTGATTCCAAAAAAGACATCCTTGAGGCACCGATTGCCAATGGGGGACCAAGGCTTCATTGACTTTGTTTCTCATTTGCTTGAAGTAAACCCAAAGAAACGCCCTTCTGCATCCGAGGCTCTGAAGCACCCTTGGCTATCATACCCTTATGAACCCATATCAGCTTGAACTGACTGAAGATTTTTCATGGTGGTTGGAGGGAAGGAGCAACTGATATTGGTAATATATTTAAATTGATCTGGAAAGTGGGCATGCCACATCGCATAGCTGTATGCATTGAAAGGTGTGTTTGGTTTCCTTTGGTGATATCTCCCCTTCCCCTTGGCAAGTTGTATTTTAATTTTACCATAATTGTAATTCTTCACGCACTGTGTATTCTTAGGGATTTTCTTTGTCCACTTTGTTTGATCTGGTGGAAGGGGAATCTTAAAAACCTTGCTGTACATGATGGTGGCAATTTTTTTTTAGGTTATTAGTAATAGCATGTGAAAAAATAGCTGCTTATCCAATTTTGATTGGCTTGCTCCAGACAAGAACTTCACTGCAGCATCCCATTTGAGTTTGATGGAAGCCCAGTGAGAGCATTTCAGAAATTTTTAGTTTGCTAATGTTTGATGCTTAGATTTTATGGTCTAGTAGTGAGAATGTTTCAGTGGTTTCATTCAAGCTCTGCTGGCTGCTGGCATGCATCTCTTTGTTAGGTAGGTCTCTGTACATTTTCGGGTTGGCAGCATCGATGAAAATGTCTTCTTAGAAGTTTCTTTGGTTCGGAGGTCAACGATTGACTAAATTATAACCATAATTAATATAATTAATTAATTATTGGAGTTTCAGAAATTATTATTCAATCCTTATGTTTTGCAATCTGTTCATAATCTTGATCCCTCTGTCAATTTCATTTCCTTATAGAATAAAGAAAATAGTAGCTAAGAATTCTGGTGGTACACAGACTGATTAATTAGTTTTAATAAATAAACTACAGTTAGAATTAAACGTGTAGAGATCCCCAATCTGTCTCGAATTGAAACTTTAAATCCATTAGTTTTAAATAATTAAATACCGACATAATTTAATCATATAGGGTCAAATCCCATATAAATATCTTATCCCCCCTAAAATTAAATTAAATAACTCTTGGCTTTGGTTTTATTTTATCAGATAGTTACTTTACTTGCTATGTAATGGATGCTATTTTGTATGGATATTGTTAAAATTAATTCAAATCTAATTTAATATATATATATATATATATATATATATATATTTCTCCTCTTCATCATTAAATCTAATTTATGTGAAAACATGATCATTTTTTTTATTATGTATGTTTTAATTATTACATTGATTTTTAAAAATGATTTTTTTTCTCATAATGCTAAAAAATTCAATCATTAATTTTATTCAATTCATAAAGAAATTACTTACTCTAATTCATTCATTTTTTCATTGTTACAAATTATTACATTTTATAAAATAATTTATTGTTTATTTTGAGCAATTCATTTTTTCATATTAAATTAATATAATAAAAAATTCAAAATTTTAATACAATTACATTCTAAAAGTATTTTTAAAAATTAAGATTTTGATATAAATGAGTGTGATAAATTATATTTAAAAAACAGTAAAATAATTTTTTTTAATGAAATCTAGTTTTTTCACTAGATTGGACTGTAAGTTGTGTGATAAGCATGAGCTAGACTTAAAGAAGATAATGGATATTAACAAATAAGGTTTTAAATTATCAATATTCGACCCAAAATAACTACTTGTAATCGACCAAATCTGAACGGATATGATTTTTTTATACCTGAACCTAACTTGGTCAGGTTTCAGGCATTTATCGGGTATATATGACTTGAACCTAAAACGAATGCTATATATGTAATTTTTTGATATAATTTGTTTGATATATATGTAATTTTTCAAACTTTAATGCTATTTATTTATTTCAGATTGGGTGTGGATACACCAATATACATACCCAATCCAACCATGACTTCTTGCCTTTAGGTTTTACCCGAAGCCCAATCGAGCTTAAAAATCTCATATCCATTCGAGTTGGGTTAAAGCTCAAACCCTAACTTTCTTAGTTGGGTTAAAAGCCAACCATAGATTGAACAACAAGCTGTTTGGTCAACATAATTGGGCTGAGGCCCTAGACCATGCAACAAGTTATTGTCCGGTCATAACCCAAACAAGCAAATGATCTAGTAACTTATCATCCCTAAAAAATTACTATAACACAAAACAATGTTTATGTGTGCATTGTTATGACCTTTATTTTTCTAAGAAATCAATATGGTGTTGCCTAATTACTCATTTTATAAGTCATAAAAGCCTATAATATGTTCACATGTTATCTCATGTACAAATTATCTTATTGGTCAACATCACAGTTAGAATATTCGTCTAGCTGATTGTTATCTCCTATGTAATCAATTCATTTTATTGATTGAGTTCTATGGTCAACAGTTCTTTTCATTGGCCAAGTAAATAGTCTTCAATGATAAAACAACTTCTCATCATGATTTCTCCTATGAGAATGCAGGTCTATTACCCTACTCCTCGCCATGTGAACCATATGATCTCGGTAACTAAGGATATATAAATACCTAAAGACTACTAATACAAGAAATACAACTCGATCAACACATGCAAAAGCTCATCTCTTACTTGTTATTTTTTTTTCAATTTACTATTTTTCTCTCTTGTTTTTGCTAACTTAAGTATTTAAGGGTCATCTTCTATCCACAAAAAGAACTTGTTTTGTAGAAGAATGCAGGATAACCAAGCCTACACACTAAACCTATAATACAGTTGTGAAAAAACCCAAATGTATTTGAATTTTAACAACTTTGTTACTCAAGAAGGATTTTTTTAAATTAGGATATTAATATATGTTATGAACGATTGAGAATGCATAAGTATAGAATTTAGGTATGCAAAAGAACTAGATTAAACAAAGAACAACAAAATTATATATAAAAAAATGCATTAAAATTTTGTTGCTTTATTACAAAGACAAAACATTGTATTTAAATTGTTCATAAAATAAGTTCTTTTGCATAATATGATTCTACTTATACATGAAAAAATTGTGAAAAAAATGCTCTCTAATATGATATAATATTGATGAAGTCATGAAAAACTTCAGACTGGGTTGGACTTTCCACGCCTATGATCTTGGGCTGGAGAATTGACTAAGCTTGAGTATTTCTACAAAACAGGTCTCTACTGAAAACAAATGACACTCTGATGCTTAAGTTAGTAAATATAAGAGGAGGAAATAATATATAGTAAAGGAAAACATAATGAAATTATAGGGAGTGTGTATGTTGTATGTTATGTTTATGAACTTGTTGTATGGTTGTTAATGGTTCTTAGAATTCTTAGGTAGTTGATAATGGTTCTTGGAATTATTGGATGGTTGATTGTCATGTATGAAATTGCTTAGCCTGACTTACATAGTGACCAAAGTAATTATAGATTTTGATCATATTTGCTTACCTTGTGTATTGCAATTGCAAGTACTTTGGTGTGTGGAGAATAAATTTCAGCCATTAGTGGAGGTTATGGTGCTTTTTATGCTTAGTGGAGAAGTTGATGATTGTCAGTTCTAAAAACAACCATTAGTGTAGAAATATAGTGTCTGCTCTTTATAGAAAAATGTGGTGCCTGAACATAGAATTTGTGTGCAAAGTCTTAGGAATTAAAAAAATAATGCATAGAGGTGTTTGCCAATTTAGGGATAGCTTGGCTTGGTAGGGTGGGCGTTCACTCATTTTGGGTAGGCCCAAATGGATATAAAAGTTATTTTATTTTATTTTTCTATACCATCATTTACTTTTCAGGTCTTTTAAATAATCATGTTTGGAAGAATTTTACAAGCAAAAAAGGGAAAGAAAATACTTATTGTATAAATGTTATATTTTTTGCGGCTTTTGTCAACACACTTATAAGAAAATATAGTGTTTTGCCTACAAGAAAGATGTGAGTTTGATTAGTTTTACTAGTTCCTCTTAAAGTACATAACATTATTAAAAAATAGAGAATAATCATGCAAAAATAATTAAAGTATCGTGTAAGGAGATGTTGTATAGAGACATGAATATTTCAATGGAAGTTTTGCATGAAGATTTTCATTGGAGATATTGAAGACACATCTAGAAACATAGAGAATTCATTTGAAAACATGAAGATTTTAATGTAAATATAGAGGCGTTGCTATAAAGATTTTTCATTGGAGACATGAAGAATTTAATAGAGATGTGAAGATCTCATCAATGAGATTTTTTGTTAGAGACATGGAGAAGCATCATTGCTTTTATTTAAAAGTTTAAAATAAAATTTTTGAAAATTATTTGATCTTGAATAGTGCATCACATAGATTTTTCTCTATTTATTCAGGCTGCATCTCATTTTTCACAAATTATTAGAAGTATTTCCAGGAAATCAATCTTTCTATTTTTTTTCAAGGCATAATATTCTTTAGTGTCATGATTATAGTTATGGTGAAAATGACAAAATTTATCAGGTTCTCTTATGTTCTTGCTACTCTCATAAGACGTTGGTATCAACATAAAATCCATTTTCTGTACCCTAGCCAACACCTGAACATGTGTAGTAGTGAAAGATGTTATCATGAGCTTAAAAAATATTAATCACAAATAAATCTCTCGGTGCTCCTTTTAGATGTTTTGATGGGAGACTAACAACGATGAAGAAATTCTGCTATTTGAAAACAAACACTTATATCTTCCACTCTAATATAATTATCAATTGTCCGTTTAAAAAATTGAGAAGAGTCGGAGAGTATACGAGTGCTCTCATGAAAATAAGCTCAAGCCTCCATTGATTATGCCTTTAATGATAATAAATCCAAGCAAGTTTTTTATATTTAATATTTTTCTTGTTAAATCTCTCAGTAGTTGGTAGGCCTAGACGACCAGAAAAAAAATGTTTTTTTTTCTAGTCCGGGACCTTACAAAACCATGATTTCCAACTACTTATACTTGAAGCTTATTGTTGCCGATGATAATGGCAAAGCTCATATATATATATATATATATATATATATATATATATATATATATATGGGTGTCCAGGTCAGTTTATACGCACCTCGATTAATTTTACGGATTCTAAAATTAATAGTTATATAAACCTTTAGTGTTCATCAAATTTATAGAACTCGAATGATAATCTCTAAAAAAAAAAAACAAACAAAGCTAATATTCGTAATTTAAGGTGAGGTGAACAGCACACGAAAATGCATCCTCTTCATCTCCAACTATAATAATGTGAGCGCTGGAGGGTTAAAATCTATAAGCAAGAGAGTCCAGAATGCTTGTGCACAAACTTATTTTAACTAACTGGGCACCGTCTTCTTCAAATTGCAAGTGCCTAATACATATTTTATTTTTTCTAGACAAAAAAAATGTAAAACAATTTTTTTTTTCAAAACAACAAAGAAAAAAAAATCATAAAAAAATATCAAATATATATATATATTTTTTTGCTACTTTCACCATTTCTCTCGTAAAACTTGTATCAAGTAGCATGAATGACAAGATAATATTTATTATTGGTTGTTTTTTAAAATATTTTTCATTTAAAAATATATTAAAATAATATTTTTTTAAAATTTATTTTTAATATTAATATATCAATATTAATTTAAAAAAATTAATTTTTTTTGTTTTAAATTTCACACGGCATTTACAGGAGGCTTGAAGTAGATGAAGAGATTTAAGTTAATCAATTGTAAATTCAAACGAAATGATCCAATCTGATGAAAAATAAAGTATAGAGATTGATCGGATAAAATATTACATGAGGGACCACAATTGATTTTTAATCATTGTTAAAATTTGCTTCAAAATTTCAGGAGGCTAATCTGTAGTAGCAGGAGGCAGCAGTGTGCAAAATGGAAAGAGAAGAAAAAGAAGCAGAAAAAACGTCCTCGTCGCCTTCTTTATTCCCTCTCTTTGCAGCAGCAGTAGCAGCTTCATCATCTATAACTCAACAACAAACTAACACACCTATAAATGATACAGTTCCTCCTCCTCCTCCTCCGGCATGGCTTTACAACACCAGCTTTACTACTGATCTCTCCATCGTAAATGACGCCGTTTCCTCTCTCCACCCATCGCACCACTCAGATTCAGACCTCGAAGAACAAGAAGAAGATAAAGACGACCGCGTTTCCAATCAAGGAAAAGACCGGTCTTACCAGTTATTACAAGAACCAGAAGAAGAAAAGACAAGAGAAGCTAAATATTCTCGTTCTGATTCGGATTATTCGGATTCGGGTAGAGAGAGAAAGAAGACGAAGAAAAGACGACATAGCAAGAAGAAGAAGCGAGATAGATCGAGAGATGAGGAGGACGCTAGGGATTTTGGTTCGAGGAAATCAAATGTTAGGGTTTGGGCGGGTTCTGATACGAAAACCACTAAGGATTATTATTTTGATACTCATGGTGATCGCGATAATTTGGTCTATGGCACTCTTTACAGGTATTTATCTCTCTACGCTTCCGCAAACGCTAGTATTATTGAGAATATGGACGGAATTAAGTGTTTTTATTCATCAATTGAGCAATTCTTTTATTTGATTCTAGAAACGTTATTGAAACTTGATAAAATTTTGAAGGCATTGAGTTATGATTGATTAGAAGATATAGAGTTATTGGCGCATGATTTTTTTGTGTGGATAAAATTAATGGAATTAAGTAATTTTATGTTGTAGTTTTGGTTTTGGAAATAGTGAAAGTGAAGTAAATACTTTTTTTTGTCCTTTAATTGTTTATGTTTATCTTTTTTTAAAGAAAATAAATTATTTGGTGAAGCTTGATTTTATGGTTTTTTTTTTTCTTTTGGAATTTGTAACGTGGATTCAAATTAATGTGCAGAATGGATGTTCCGAGGTACAAACCTTATAATTCAACAAAACATGATTTTCGAGGGCTTTATCGGCTGAATAAGAGGGGTCCTGGATTTGATAGAGATGGTGATATTGATGCCTTGGATACTCAATTAAAGTCTGGTGGTCGTTATTGGTCTTCCAAGTATGCTGCAGTGGAACGGCATAAGAATTTAAAGCGTCTTCGTGTTCTTGCACGAAAGCAGCCTAGGGTTGTAGTTTCAGATGAATTTATTCCTTTGTCAGATACAGAAATGTCTCATGATGGTGTTGATCATCCTGGTTCTGTTTTGAAGGATTGTTTAGTTGTTGAAGAATCCTGGGAAGATGAGGTTTTGCGCAAGACTCGGGAGTTTAATAAGTTAACAAGGGAGCACCCTCATGATGAGAAAGTATGGTTGGATTTTGCAGAGTTCCAAGACAAGGTTGCAAGTATGCAGCCTCAGAAAGGTGCCCGTTTGCAGACGCTTGAGAAGAAAATTAGTGTACTGGAAAAGGCCACAGAGCTCAACCCTGACAATGAGGAACTGTTGCTCTGTCTAATGAAGGCTTATCAGAGTAGAGACAGTTCGGATATGCTAATTGGTAGATGGGAGAAGGTACTCATGCATCATTCAGGGAATCACAAGTTGTGGAAAGAGTATTTGCGTGTTGTTCAAGGGGAGTTCTCCAGATTCAAGGTTTCAGATATGCGAAAAATGTATGCACATGCAATCCAAGCTGTATCTTCTGCATGCAGCAGGCAGTTTAGGCAGGTTCTTATCCAATTTTATCTTTGCATTGGGCATTGATAGCTTCTTGATTTGAATCTAATTGGGTTTCGTATCTCTATTATTATTGTCTTGGGAATTAATGGTACAAGTATATTGATAATCTTATATTAGTTCATTGTACAAACGTTGTCAATATGCAAGTGGGTGAACTTTTTTTTTATATATCTTTTGTGAGACAACTGAAGTTATCTTTGAGATCCAGTCACCAACTTTCCATGTCAGTTGGTAGTACAAAATCTCAAAAGTATTTAAGCCTTTTCTAGCATCTGGTATTAATGTATTTGACTTTTTTTATAAGTTATTGGGAGTGCTATGGTTGCCTCTTTTCCTTTTTTTGAGTTTTGTCCAGACAATCTAATTTCAACTGTCAACCCCCCCCTCTCTTCAAATAAAGTTAAGTCTCCTTATTTGTTTGATGCAGGTTTACCAAAATGAGAAGCCTTCTTCTTTGGACCCTGCCATAGTGCAACAGGAGCTTGGTCTGGTTGATATATTTCTTAGTCTTTGCAGGCTCGAGTGGCAGGCTGGGCATCAGGAGTTGGCCACTGCTTTATTTCAGGCTGAAATTGAATTTACAGTGTTTTGTCCTTCGTTACTTTTAACTGAAAATAGCAAACTCAGGCTGTTTGAGCACTTCTGGAATAGTGATTGTCCAAGAGTTGGAGAAGAAGGGGCTGTCGGGTGGTCCACTTGGCTGGAGAAAGAGGAGGAAAATAGGCAAAGGATTTTGAAAGAGGAGGCTTCACATGATGAAGACAGAGGTGGTTGGACTGGCTGGTCAGAACTGCTATCCAAACATGAGGAAACTGCTAAGAACCAAGAAAATGTAGTCCATAATGATGTGACTGCTGATGAGTTTCTAGAGGAATCTGAGAATGAGGATATCAAGCAGGAAGATGATACTGAAGCATTGCTAAAACAGCTTGGCATTGATGTGGATGCTGAGCCTAGTAGTGAGGTTAAAGACAGCTCAACTTGGGCTAGGTGGTCTAAAGAAGAGTCCTTGAGAGATTGTAATCAATGGATGCCTGTTCATGGCAAGTTTTTTCCCCCCCCCCCCCTCCCTCCCTACCTCCTCCCTCCTAATTTTGTGTTTGTTGATTTGTTCAATTTATGTTCAAGTAGCACAACATCAATTTACTAAGATTTATCTGTTCTTACAAATATATGCTTGGGCACTCACTAAATCATAATTGCTATGATATAGGCAGGATCTCTCCCAGTAGTGGGACCCCTGATGGAGAAGCTGATGAACATTTCCTAAGAGCTGTATTATTTGAAGATGTCATTGAATACCTATTCTCTTTAAACTCTCAAGAGGCCCGCTTATCTCTAGTATCTCAATTTATTGAATTCTTTGGTGGGGACCTGTCGCAATGGTAAGTTTATTTAGTTCTTTTCTATCCAGTTTCATGAGTTTGTGGTTTCATTTTAGTTTAATACATCACTTTTTGGATTTGATTTGTTATATGTAAGAGAGTAAACTTTTTGGAACAAACTGTCAATTGCAAGCCCTTTTTGTGTTTACAAAAGTTTAATGACGTGGAACATTTTTTATTTTTGTCTACTAAGCTTGATATGCAAATAATGCATGTTTAATTACATTTCTACTGGCCCTTTTAGGTCCTTGGAAACACTTGTACATATGAAGGGCCAGGAAATTAAATTTCAACTTTCAAATTAGCTTCATTTGTTTCTGTTGGAGAAGGCCTTTCTTTGTTTGTTTATAGCCATCTAGTGTTTCTATTAGCGTGTTGTTGATTGATGCTGCTGTTTTTATCGTTTCTTTCTTATGATGAAGTTTTTATACCTAGTCAGCGACAGTGGCCTCTTCCTCTTTGTTTGTGCATGCATGTTAAGAGAAAACTGACACCCTGAAACTTTGATAGGAAATTTTATCTGTTTGGATGAAGTCCAATGACACTAAGATCATGATTTGAGGACTTTCAAAGTTTACTTCAAATGAGCAGGAGTTGAACCTTTAAGAAACTAGCTGCAAGTAAATTAGGATTCGAATGCAAAATAAGAAACAAAAGGAGAAGGAAAAATAGATAACCTATCACACCATGGTCTTGGGAACGTTCCTAGAAATTCTATTTAAACCTGATAGGTTCACATCAAAAACAAAAACTTTGTGATTAGCTTCTGCAAAGAGGTTCCCTTGAAGGGATGACTTGAGAAGGGGTGCTTGAGGAAGTGGCTACAAGCTTCTGAGCAATTGCAGTACTAGGTCTTCTGCTCACCAAAAGGTTATTTGGTTGAGACCTTGAGTACTTATCTCCTCATGTCATGAAGGTCTAGTCCCATTTATCAGGGGTCTTATTCTAAGCCTAATCTTCTCGTTTACAGGAGGACATCCATGAACCTTAAATCAAAAGGAACTTCTTTTAAGGGCTGATTAACTTTGTAGCTCTACAGAACCAGACAACTCCTTTCCTGCTTCTAGGTATGGAGATTGAAAGACCTTACTTGACCGGCTATCTTTTAAAAAGTAGAGTTTATTAAGGCCATGTTTGTTTCCCGGAATTCATTTTCCGGGAAACCACTTTCCAAACTTTCCTGTGTTTGTTTGCCACTAGGAAAGTTGGTCAACGGAAAACACTTTCTGGTCAACGAAAACATTTTTCGGTCAACGAAAAACACTTTCCAGTCAAAGAAAAATTTGGTTTGGTTTCTAGGAAAGTGTTTTCTCTTTTGGCTGTGTTTGTTTTCCGGAAAATGGTTTCTGGGAAACCACTTTCCAAACTTTCATGTGTTTGTTTGCTATTGAAAAAGTTGGTCAACGGAAAACACTTTCCAGTCAAAGGAAAATTTGGCTTGGTTTTCAGGAAAGTGTTTTCCTGAAAAATTTGGGCGGAAAACACTTTCCGGAAGTTGTGAAAAATTTAGAAATGTCATTATTTGCTGATTATATCAAATTTGATCCTCAAACTTTTGATTGCTATATATAATTTGTTTTGAATATTTATTTTTCAATTTCATCTCTTAAAATTTAATTTTTATATTAATTTTGGTCCTTATTTTTATAATTGTTATTTGCTTTTTCCTTATCATTTTTTTATTGAAATTTTTTATCTATCAAATTTGGTCCTCATTCTTTTGATTTTTACTTACTTTATTTGAAATAATTTATGAAATGTTAATTATTATTATTTTAATTTCTTTACCTTTTATTTTTTTTAATTTTTTAGATTTGATCTCTATTATTTTGATTATTATTTATTTTATTTGAGATAATTTATGAAATTTTTTTTTCAATTTCATTCTTATTCAACCTTTTAATTTGTAAGATTTGTTCCTCATTATTTTAATAAACTTGAAAAAATAAAACATTAATAAGTTATTTTCCAGCTCATTTTCCATAACATAACCAAACACTGGAAAGTGTTTTCCAACTTATTTTCCATTACACTACCAAACATCGGAAAATACTTTCCTGGAATTTACTTTCCTGGAATTCACTTTTCCAGGAATTCACTTTCCAAAAGAAAACTACTTTCTTGCAAACAAACGGGGCCTAAGCCACTATATCAGTTCAACACAAGTTACCAACTGCATATTTTATATTTTCTTAAACTGCTGCACTTTATCCAGAATCGTTTGAGTTTGATTTTTTAGCACTACTACAAGAGTAGCCTATTTGAAATTCAAACTTATACTTAGGAAGTTATTGGTTGTTTCATTACAGATCAATCTGTAATCTAATTATATACCTTTTCTTTTAACAAAGAATGATAAATATGCGTAGTTTTCATTTTACAATGTTATTCATGAAATAAAACATCTGTGGATTCTTGCTTTTCTTTCTAGGATTTGCACAAACAGTTCAAGTTGGAAGGACAAGCTCCTGAGCATTGAGGTGTTGCCAGATCCTATATCAAAGAACTTGAGAAGCCTTCATGATATTTTGGACAGATCAGAAGGCAGTTCAAGCTACAGTTTTGAGTTACTATCGGGTATCACCAGTAACAGCTCTAAAAGGACTGATGCAATGAAATTTCTTCGAAATGCTGTATTACTTTGCTTAACAGCTTTTCCACGTAATCACATATTAGAAGAAGCTGCTCTTGTCGCTGAAGATTTTTCTGTTACGAAAATGGATTCTACTACCCCATGTCGTGTGTTGGCAAAGTCCCTGTTAAAGAATGATCGACAGGTATTTCTTGGTCATTATACTGGCAAGGCTGCATGGATCATCTTCATAAGTAATCACATTACATAATTCGTTCTTTTCTTTCCATCAAAATGCACGATATGCTTCCACTTTCCTGAAAAACTGAAGCCATAGAAGTATTAAAATGTAAATTGTGTTTCCTTGTTTACATGAATTCTAGACAATAATGTTGCAAAAAAAGAAGGTTCTGGAGTCTTTTGCTTGTTTGAGTATAACAGGAAATCGGAAGAAATGTTTTAAAAGGATGGATGTAAGTTTTTTAAGGTGTTTCACATTAATGCCAAATGTTAGTAAGAGTCCAAATGTTCCTCCAGTCCTTTTAAGGACAAGTTATGTCATTTTCTCTTAAGCCAGTTGATTGTATGTGGTTTATTGTTGTATTACTGTGGAAGATGCATGCTGGGAGCACTGGCAACTTTTTTTAAATAAGCTACTTGATTCCTGCATTTTCCATCTGGAGATTTTTTTGCGGCCTTTTATCTACGAAAAAAGTATCTTCAATTTTAATCTGATATGGTGCATTTTTACTGTAGGATGTTTTGCTATGCGGAGTTTATGCACGGAGAGAAGCTGTTTTTGGTAATATTGGTTATGCAAGAAGAGTCTTTGACTTGGCATTGACATCTGTTGAAGGGCTTCCGCCTGTAATAACTCTTTATCTTTCTGAACCTTTGGTTTCTAGTTGATTAACTTTATAGCTGAACTTTGATAACAATCAAGGATGTCTATTTATGGCTGTATAATTGTTTTGTTATTTGGTTGCTAGTCATGGTTACATACCTACTCGTATATTGAACTGCTGCGTATATCTGGAAAATGTCCTGCTAGTTGCATGCAATTGCTTCTGAGTATGCTTTGTAGCAATGTTATATGAATATTTTTGTACATTATAAGAATATTTTCCAACTTTTATATTGTTATTCTTGTACAAATTTTTTTTCTGAATCAATAGCAGTGGCTTGGGAGGTTACCATTAGAGGTTTAAAGAGTTCGAGCTCTGAATACTGGATTAATCCTAATATTGACTAAACTTTTTTGTTCTGTCTTTGGTTTTTGGGTTGGTAATGTTGGACAAGGTAAGGAATGTCAGTGTCTCATTGTTTGGTTTGTTTCCTAATAATAAGTAAAGCCACAGCCACTATAATCTGGTGATTTTGAATCCCAAGTTGATTACATGGTGTAAAACATAGAAAGAGTGCTAGTGGTTGAGACACATGCATATTTCAGATTTCCTGTTTTTTCCAAGTTTACATTTCTGTATTATCTGCAGTTCTTGTTATGTTGTAACTGCATAGTAATGCTCTCTATGTATCATGCCTTTTTCATCAGCATCGTTATCTTTTAATTGTTCTGTTTCTTGTAACAATGGAGAAAGACTGGTACTTGAAGATACTGAATTTTACCTCATATGTTACTGGTTCAAAACACTGTCTTTGAGTCTTATTATCTAAGCATGTGGGTGCTTGTACATTAAAATAGTACTAAGTTTCTTCTGTTTTTGTGTGCAGGATTTACGAACTAATGCTCCGCTTTTATATTTCTGGTATGCCGAGACAGAACTTGCCAGTAGTTCTGGAAATAATCAAGAATCACCTTCTCGTGCATTGCATATTTTATCCTGCTTAGGAAATGGTGTAACTTACAAACCATTTGAATCTAAACCATCAAGCCTGCAATTATTGAGAGCACACCAGGGGTTTAAAGAAAGGTTGAAAATAGTACGATCAGCATGGGTGCGCGGTGTTGTAGATGATCAATCTCTTGCTCTAACTTGCTCAGCAGCTTTATTTGAAGAATTGACGACTGGATGGGCTGCAGGTATTGCAGTTTTGGATGAGGCGTTCACAATGGTGCTTCCAGGTTTGTAGACCATCCTTGCTTTCTCTTCATTTCATTATTTTTTGTTATAGTAATTGTAGAACCTGGTATGCCAAATCAAATTAATTAAGGGATGATGATTTCTTGTGTGTGGTTGTTAGAATTTTACAATTAGGATTCAATTCGATTCACCCAGAAAATGATTTATATCGGGTATGTGAATTGGAAACATACAAGACGGATGTGAATTGCACAATTTGATTTGAATCGTCCGAAATCATTTGTCTTGTACAATTCCTTGAGTTGCCACAAAAAAAAAAAACAAAAAACAGATCTGGAAGAAAGGAATTCCAAGAGGAAAAAATAAAGACATGAAGGAATTGTAGCTTTCATAGAAGATGCTGACTGGTTTGCAGAGAAAGAAGAAGTTTGTGTTAGAAGAGGTGAAGAAGAAGAAGACAGATGGATAAAAGTGAAGACTGTAAAATTTTTCGAATTAAAATTCATAAGCACGCGTGACTTGGGAAAAATAAATAAAAGGAATTTTAAATATTCAGGGCCCAGCTGGATAATTCTTTTTTTTACAAAACACTGCCCACTAGATATAAGCATGTCTGTGCCACTCTTATCAGACACATGAATAAGTTTATCATTATTATTTTCATATAAAAAAATTATATGCCATTTATTTCAACAGCTTCTCTAGGAAGCTTCTAAGATTTAATTATTTTTAAACATTTAAAACAAGAAAACAAAAGATTCCAAACAAATACTTTATGAATGCTTTATTTTATTATATCATGTTTAGTATATTTATAATTATTCTATCTTTTTTCTTTCTTTGCATTTGAGAAATTTATATTATCTACATATGTTCTGAAAGGTACTTGTATAAGTAATACTGATCTTGCTATTCACAATTTGATTTGATTAACGATTCAGAAATGAGCTTTCCAATTCATGATTCGATTCTTGATTTGACAACCTTGTTCTTGTGAATTGGAAAGCAGGATGTTCATTTTTGTCATGAGATGTTTTTGACTTTAAGTTGAACAAGAATGTCTAGTGTTAACTTAGATCCAAACAGATACTCTAACTTTGAATTCCAAAATTTGAACTCACTATGCTCTCAAATATGTTAACAACCTGAATGACAATGTGGGCATTGTTGTCCTCCATGAAATTTCTTTTGTACCTTCAGTTTCAGAATGATCATCGCTTTCAGTTTCTTCTGAAATGTTTCATGTGATTTCTAGCACATGATTTCTGTTTAAGTATAATGCATTACATGGAATGGACAAGCTGACACAGTCAACAAACTAAGGAGGACAATAACAAAGACGTGATATGACACCTACTAATTTTAAAATCTAATCTACAGGATTTTTTTTTGCTGCTTCAGACTAAAGAGAATGTTGACATCTTTAAAGAGCATATAAATTGTGCTGTGATAAAGTTATCAGGGAATACAAAGAACATTTGAAAAGAATTTAGCATACTTGTTGAATGGTTCTGAAAAGTAAAAACCTGGTTATAAAGCAGATAAAATGATTGCGAACAAGCCAGTCTCTTTAAATGGAGCCCCCCCCCCCCCCCCCCCCCCCCCCGCCCCCACAAAAACCTCATGGTTTATATTAATCCACTGATCGTGCAAGCAATGAAGAGAATTGGAGGGTTCGGCTTGGGGGCAGGGGCCACTGGACAATAGATATGGTTTAATATTTGTCATTGAATTGTCTGTGTTCTTTTCTGGTGACTTAATTTTTTCTGACTTGCAGACAGAAGATGCCACAGTTACCAACTTGAGTTTTTGTTCAACTATCATGTAAGGATGCTTTTAAGATATCATAAGCAATCAAGTTTATCAAAAGTCTGGGACTCCATCTTGAAGGGGCTGCAAATATATCCTTCCAGCCCTGAACTATTTAAGACCTTATTGGAGATCAGCCATCTTTATACAACACCCAATAAAGTGCGCTCGATGCTTGATGACTTCTTCCACAAGTAGGATGATTCCCTCAGCTCTTTGCTTTCTATCTAGTTTTAATCTCAAATTTTCAATGATACATTATCGGTTTATCTTCCATCATTTGTGTGTGTGCATGAGTTTGTGTGTGTGTGTGTGTGTGAGAGAGAGAGAGAGAGAGAGAGAGGAGGGAGTTAGTTGGGGGGGGGGGGAGATTTTGCATGGTTTTGTCATCACTTAACGACAACCTAAGGCTGCCATCTATGCTTCTTTGTGTAAAGTTGGCCATGAGTGAATCATTATATTGTGCAAACTATGATGCTTGGCATGGTGGAATGGCACAGCAGAAGGTGCCTGCACTCTAGGCTCTAGGATGGGTTCATGTGGTTTGCATTGCTATGATACCACAGCAAATGACCTGTAGAAACTTCCCCTGCCATGGTTAGAACTCAATGTGAACCTCCGGTGTTTGTAATAGAAGCAAGGAATTCCAAGCTGCTTGAAGAATGATAGATGGGAAGATAATTAATGAATTGTTGCTTCAGGATGCTCTTACATCTTCAAAATTTATTAATTCTGTTGTGTGTTGGTTCTTCTGCTTTTACCATGGCATGACATACATCCAACTATAATCCGCCTTGCAATATCTTTGTTAATGTTACAATGCCTTTTTTTTTCTTTTTATCATGGCTCTATTCTCATGATTTTCTCAGGAAACCATCTGTAATTCTTTGGCTTTTCGCGCTATCATTTGAGATGAGTCGGGGAAGCTCCCAGCATAGAATCCATGGGTTATTTGAAAGAGCATTAGAAAATGAGAGATTGAGCAACTCAGTCATACTCTGGCGTTTGTACATTGCTTATGAAATTGACATAGCATGCAATCCTTCAGCAGCCAAGCGCGCTTTCTTCCGAGCTATTCATGCCTGTCCATGGTAAGTCGCTTGCTTTCTCGATGAGGTCATTATTATGGATACTTTTATCCATACAATAGAATTTTGTCCAAATATATGCTCAACAACTTAGGTCTCCATTGTGTAAAATATGGACTATATGTCAGTGCATATAATTCACTGCTAGAGAACATATGAACACAAAATTGTTGAAAGCAAAATGGTATGCACACTAATATAAAAAGTGGTGTCTTCCTGAGGATTGCAAGAACTTGACTAATTGCTATCAGAAAATCATAGGATTTGAATGACAGCTGTCCTTTTCTACAAGTCTACACCCCCCTTTTGGCTTTTACGGGATATTGCATAAAATCTGGAAGGGGATAGCTTGCCTGTTAATGAATTCTTCATCTCAATGACATCCCATATTACCTTTTGAACGCTGGGCTACTGTCTCAATGCGAGGTTTGTTTTCTTGTTTCCTCAGGTCAAAAAAACTATGGCTTGATGGTTTTCTCAAGTTGAACTCCATCCTAACTGTGAAAGAGTTGTCAGATCTCCAAGACGTAATGCGGGATAAGGAGTTGAATCTTAGAACTGATATTTACGAGATTCTTCTGCAAGATGAGTTTGTGTCATGATCACTGCTGTCAAATTTAGCAGAAACCCAATTTCAGCTATATGCTTTTTAGTTGCATTTAATGCACTTGTGTACATGTTTGTGTGGATCACTCAGGAGATTTGCCTACTATATTGATTTTCTTTGTCAACAAGATAACCGGTTATCAATTTTCTTTGTTTGACAGTGTTTCTTTTCTTTTCTTTTCTTTTTCCTTCAGAAATAAATAGTTAGCGAAGGAAAATGTTAACGGTAAAAAATATGACAGAAGCAAACCTAGTTTTTAAAGCTTTCAAGGTTTCCCCTTTTCTTAAAAAAAAAATAAACCACACTATGTTTGGTTAATTACAAAATAGTCCCAAACCTATTCTATATCCCCATGTCAGTCCCTAACCAGATTCTCTCTTTGCAAGATAGGGCTCATCCTGTCTATAATGGGTTCAACAACATTTAACGCCTTTCCTGTTATTAATATTACTTTCGAGTTCAATTTTGTTTTTTTCATATGTAACTTTCTCTTTTGATCCTATGTCCCTACTATTAAATTCCATGAGAAAACCTATAAAATGATTAAAATATTACAAAAAAAAAAACAGCTCATCAGTAAAGTAAAACACTGATCTTAGACACATTACATTATTGATTGAAATATTTTAATGATGATTTTTACTTTTAAAAAAAACTAATAAAAGTTTCTATTTGGGTAATATTGTTTTCTTCACGAGATTTATTGGACATTGGTGATAAATTAGTTTATACACATTTTTTAATGCAATAAAATAACTTTATTATTTTTAAAAACAAAAACAATAGAACATAGTCTATTAGCTTCTTTGTAATTTCATCATGATTTTTTAGTTATAAGTAATATGAAGGGGGTAAATTAATATTTTAACAACTATAAAAATAATTAAATAAACAAAAAGTAAATGGTGTGCGCAAAACATGCACATGTGGGTGGGAGGTGCCTTCCATTAATAAAACACCACCTTTCATGATAACATAGAAAATATCAAATCATTCTCTTCACTGTAGTTAGACACATGTATATAACAGAGTATTGTTTGGGTTTCTTTTTGTTCTTTTCTTTTCTTCAATCTTTTCTTTCTCTTCATTTTACATCAACTTTTTCAAAAATTAAACTTGTTTTACAGTTTATATTTGTATCAATTTTAGTTTTTATTTTTTTATTACTATTTGTTTTACTTTTAATGTTTTTTAAAGTTGATTGTTTATATAATTTTATCCTTAAAACATTTTATTTTATTTATTTTTGGTATCTGATTTGGTCCTCATGATCGACCCACAAATAACTTGAATTAGGTTTTTTTTTTTTCAGTTTATCCTTCAATATTTGATTTACTGATAATTAAATTTTATTTTTTTTAATGAAATTATCCAATTCTTATTTTTTTTTGTTAAATAAGATCATTGGGATCTTTTTAAAATACTAAGAAAGTAAGCAAATATTTATTTTTTTATTGGTCATTAACTTTTTTTTTAATTTTTTTACTGTCATTTACATTTCTTAATTATATATTAAATTAATTAAGATTATTGTATCTATTCAAATTAATGATTTATATCCTAGATTTTCATTGCTTCTTAAAAAATATTATCATCACTTGAATTATTTTTTTACTGAATAAAAAATTTGATTAAGCTCACAATCGAATTATTATCGCCTATCAAGTAGAAACTCAAATGGAAATATTGACAAAATACAGGCACCAAAATTATAATTATCACAATAATAAAACAACAAACAAACACTCTTTCTCTTTGAAAGCTAAGAAAGACAAGGGGAAGGTGGGGTCCGCCTTCAATAAGTGAGTGTCAACAAGAAAGATAAGTGGCTCACTAGAACTGAGTGACTAATCTGAGATTTTAGCAGAGCCATGGCGACTGCCATTGCTACTCCTTCAGCCAGAGCCATGGCGACTGCCATTGCTACTCCTTCAGCATTATCTCCTCTTCCTTCCTCAATCTCCAGCGCTCCCCAATACTCTTTCTCTGTTCGCAGCTCAATCTGGCCTAAAAACATTTTATATTCTCCACTCCGCTGTAGCAGCCATGCCTCATTCTCACCAAAAAGCCAAGACGGTCCATTTGACCGTGATCTCCGGTCCGTACTCGAACTCGCTACTGACTCAGAGTTGTATGAACTCGAAAATATCCTCTTCGGTCCCAGGTAATTTCAATTTTTCATTATTTTTCTTCAAGTTAATAAATTGAAAATATTCCTTAATTATTTTTTAATTACCCCTTATTCCAGTCACTTTAGCCCGTTACTAAAATCAATAGCGAGTAAAAGAGCGGAAATTGATTATGCAATGATGGACCAAGACATGGAAGAACGAGAAGATATGATATCATGTCTCGAGTCAAGGTTTTTATTCCTTGCTGCCGATGCCAGGTCCACTTTGAGGTCGGTTTCCTATTCATATTGCTATTCCATTGTTGTGTATTCATAATTTTTATTTTATTTTTGGATATGGTGTGGTGTTATTGTGGGAGCAGGGGTTGGAGGCCTACGTATAGAAACGTGTTGCTTACAGTTAGGAAGAAGTTGAGCATTGGTTGCTCCAGTAAATTGTCGACGGAAGACCTAGAAGCCGAGATTTTCCTTCATCTGCTTGAGGAATACGCGAGGTAAATTTTGTTTATTGGATGTAGTGCTTGATTGTTTCCTTCATTTTGTAAGAAAGTGAAGATGAGGTGGGCTCGAGAAATGTTAGTGAGAGAACGGATTGATTGTTGAAATTTTAAGCAAATTTTGTTGCAGTATAAAATGATTCATGTGGTTGTAAAAATGTTTGAATAATATATTGCAGTGTTAAATTGGAATTGTTTAATGGAAAACAAAAAGCTTTATCTTAACGTGGAACATCTTGTTCTACACGTGATCTACTCCTTTCGATTGTGCTCCGTATGTGCTTGAATTGAGGAGAATTTATAATATATGGATTTCTTTTTCCTTGATTTTTGGCAAATGAATTTTCTGCTAACTATTTTAAAGTTGGTGCCTTTTTTTCTTCTTTTTTTTTAGTTCTTTTAAAGCAAGATGGAATGAGGATTTTCATTAAAGAGAAGAGTAGGATAAGAATGCTGGAGTTAAGACTGATTTTGTATGTTTTTAAAACGTATTGAATCTAATGGGAGAGTTCTTTGTGTAGCTTGATATCATGTTGTTAGCTGTTTCTAGTGTCTGTTGGATGATGTTCCAACGTAAATATTCAGAAGAATTTTGATATCTGATTGGTAGTTACCTTTACCTACTATTTTAATTCTAATTCTTCAATGCCAGAATGCTATAGTGATTGCTCACTTCCAAAGTTTTAAACAATCGTATTGGTGCTACCTCTGCTAGAAAAATTCTGTATTATAATTGTAAAGGTGAAAATTATTTAGTTTGCCTCTTCTATCATTACTTCACTCATGGATGCATGTATATGAGCTGGTTATAGTTGATGGCCATTCAGTTTGATCTCTTAATATTGAGCATTATATTTATTTGGCAAAAAATTATGCTTCTTTCTTTCCGAGTAAGCTGTAAAATGACTTAAAACTTGCTGCCACCATCGTATAGTGAGCAATCAGGAACTTTTCCAGGCTTATGGGAATTATCTAAGACCTCAGATGATCAAGGTAGTCTAGGAATCGGACTTAGTCAAGAGAAGGTACAAGCCCTCGCTGCACAGAAACTCGGTGCTGCAGATCTCCAGTCAATCATTCTGAAGGTACAACCACTCACATTCTAACACTAGCATAACTTGAATGTTTTTTTTTTTAATTAAAAAACTGACCTTATTTTCCTTTTCTTTGCTTCATTTATTTTAACTTTTCTTTTTTAAGGGTGGCGGTGTGTTTACATTGACAAGAATTTATCAATGGGTAAGATCTTAAGAATTTTTTGTTTTTTCAGTTAGCGTGTTTCATCTTTGATCATTTCACTGTGTTCCTAAGCTGGTATTCTTTTTGATGTAGTTAGCTAAAAAGTTAACAGGGAAGGTTTTTCTAGAAGCTGCAAACTATCAAATAAAAAAGGAAGTCATCAAGAAGGTACATGATTGGCAGTATTATTATGTAGTTGTTGAATAAAAATGAATGCAGTAACATTTTTCTTTAATAGAATGTGGCAGTCAAACATTTACTTTGCAAAGGTCTTGTAAAACAAATTAACGTCCTGATGTCATCTAAGAATCTTTTGTTTATTTCTGCCTTGTTATTATTTATTTCTCTTTTACTAGCATTAAATGGAAATGACTTATTGTTTTTTGTGTATAGTTGGACAATACATGATTGCTTTGGCTCAGGTATAATGCTTGTAGGATCTTACCAAATTGCACATATCAGAGTACCTAAAAACAAATTATATATTTTATTTTCATTTCTCTGTTGTTAACTCAACTTGTGCTTTATTTGAAGACATTGTATGCGAAAATTGTATGCCAAAGTACTAGAAGCATCTTCAAAGTCTTGCAAAGGATCTCAACATAAATTTAAGTTAATATTGTCAGTTTGGAAGGAAAAAAATAATCAACTGTTGGAAGCTTGCTTTTACAATAAAATGGTCAATCAAAGTAGAAAGAAAGTGTTTTAGGGCCAACTTTTGTCGTAATTATTGGGTTGATAGATAAAGATTCATGTTGTTGACAGCCTGTAGACAGGATTAAGGATTTCTGGAGCTGAATAGACCAGAGTGTTATTGTTATCTAGGCCTACTGTGCCTAAGTGTATGGTCTGTGATTAAGCAGAGCCAAGTTAAATATCCAGCCTTTTAAGTATGCATTGCTAAGAAGTAAAACATCCAAGCTTGGCTTGAGCTCTGATTGAGCCTCTAAATGGCTGCACAAGCTTGGCTTCTCAAGTGCTTGGATAGTCACCAAGCTTCTAGTGAAGCCCACGTGGTTTGTAAAGAGGTGATTGTTTCACTTTTATTCTAAATGTGCCCTCTTTATTTGTATAAATATGTAGGGTTCCATTTTCCATTATGAAGCTAGATGGATTCTTTTTTCTTTTTCTGATATAATTTGGTATCACCTAGTTGGCTGAATTTATGGGCCATCTTGCTACAACTTTATATATCCTCTGCTTTGAATCAGATAATCTATATATTAGATAATATGTAAAAAATAACTAATATGTACACATTTCTTTCTTTGTATAAAGGGTGGACAATTGGCTGCCATTAATTTGGAGTCCAGAGCTGCCTTACTTGTGGCAAAGCAGGTAATTATAGCATTATATTTGACAAGTTTCTTGAATGCTTTTCCATGCTTTGAAGATGCCACTGTAGTTGGTGGTTGCATCATGCAAGTGAAGCATCCCGTCTTATGAACTCCTGTATTGGAAATTAAATAAACATACAATAGGTGTTATTAATTATGAAATGCATGTTATAACATGCTCAATACTATTTAAAATTGATGAATTTCAATATTTTCTGATCAATTCAAGTAGGATGTGGATATTAGGTAAACCTATTCATTTAACATAGAAATCTAGACAGTTAACTGTATAAAATGTTTTGCAACTTGATCTGTGCTAACACAATAATCATTATTACATATTTTCTCTATATTTTACTGGTTCAAGACAATGAGTGTTATTGCTCTTCTCTTTGCTAGCATTTCTCATTCTTTTAATTGTGGACAGGGTTTTGTTGGAGCTGCGTCAAGATACCTGGGTTTGAGGAGCATGATGTCATTGCTTGGTCCAATGTAATATCTCATCTTCAATGAAGAACTTATTTATGTTCTAGCTGTGTTTATCTCTGTTCGTTTTTTTTTTATTGCCACTAACATTAAGATAAAATGATTGAATTCATGGTTGGATAGAGAGGCTTAACTATGATGTAAACCTATTTGTTAACTGTCCTGAAGGGTGATCAGGGTAACCTATGATTTTAAGGACAGTAATAACGCTGTTGTGAACATCATGTGGTCTGAAACTCCATGGTTTCTATATTATGCTTGAGCAGCACACAAATAATAAATTTCATTCCACCTAGTCGTGTTTAACCTTGTCCAGATAAGAAAATCTTCACATAAATCTAAACTTTCTAATTAGATGTTTCAATGTGTAATAATCATAATTGTGTTTATCTATGAATTCTGTTTGCATGTATACATCTGCATGGCTGATGCTACTTTATCATTTTTATCTCAGCAATTGGAGCAACTTAAGTGCTCAAGGATATAATTTTGCATGTGTATCCTAATTCTGAACTCTGAAGATGCAGGATTGACTAATAAAATAATTTTTGGTTTGCCACAGTTAATCTTTCTTGTTTATCAAGTGACATCTGAGGTGTTCTGAAATGGATGGACAGGCATCTGAAGTTTTTTAATGAAATCTTGGATGTGCTTAGGAGGGCTATATATTTTGTGTTCTCTGTTATCTTTCAGTCCTTTTCTTTCTCGTTCTTTGCGTGGTTTTTTACCCTAATTATCAAAAACATCCATCTTAAAAAACCCAGCTGTTCTACCAGGCAACTTTTTGTAAGGCAAGTGCAAAATTTGTTAGTGAACTGTGTCTTTTGGTCTGGTTTGAGTTTACATGTGCTGCATAGATGCAGATGCTCTTAATACATCAAACTCTTGTGATGCCCGAGTCTACAATCTGGCTCAGTAATTGATTAGAACTTTAGTTTGTATGACTGCTTTGTTTCTGTTGGTTTTTTATACAGGTTGTGGGGCACATTTCTGGCAGATGTAGTCATTCAAATGCTTGGAACTGATTATGCTAGAATCTTGCGAGCAATTTATGCATTTGCTCAGGTAATATATTGTAATGGCTGCTTTAGTTTTATGCAATTATCCACATGCCAGATCCTGCTCGGCACAGAGATATATATTGATATTCTAATCACAAATGCATGATTGTGGGCACGCACAAGCTCATGATTGTGGGCATGCACACACTCGCAGATAGTTTTGGTTGCCTTATGGTTTTGTTTACAGGTTTTATTACATTTGTTTTCTATCTATGTACGAACCGTTCTCTAAATCAAGACCAACTTGAACTGATAAATCATTGCATGCTTGTATGATCCCAAAACCAAAACCCAGAACAGCAGTATGGACCTGGCAAGATCCTTGACCTGTGCATAATATAAGGGTCTGATCTTAGGTTTTGTCATGTATTGTAAGCCCATTCTATGATTTGGCACTGATGGCAAGATTAATGCCACGGTCACTATATTCAATTTGAACATCAAATTGCTTGATAAGCAAGCACAGTACAAATGTCAACAAAACAGCTTTCTTTTTTCTTTTTTTGATACACCTTTTGATTTTCAACTACACGATGAATAACTAATACAAAATATCTTCCAAATCCTCATCCCAAGGGGATTTGAATTCGAAGTGGAATTTCAGTATTAAACAAACAACTTTCTGTCGGAATAACATTTAACAGGGTTTCTTTTCTGTTCCTTTTCCTTTTTAAATTTTAATTGTAACAAGCATGTTGATTTCTGCAATGGCCAATGAGTTATCTGTTTTTGCCTCAGATTCGCATCACCCGTACATGTAGGTTGCCCTGTGATAATGATTGAAAGGAGATGATTGTGTTAAACCTTTTTTCAATGCGACAAAGAGCTTGCAAGGGTTCTTGTTCTGGACGACTTGAATGTACATGGTATCCCCTGTCCCCTCTTGCTTACTGTATATATTATTCTGGAATTGAGTTGCGATTTGCTTCTATGCTAATTATGTTTGAATTATAACTGGTTTGGAACTTGAAATATCAAACACTTCGGTGCAAAGAATTTTGCTTTCTTGGACGGGGATTATTATTTGCAATGGCATCAAGGATATTGCTAATCAAGTTCTTTGAAGTTGTGCATTGTGCAGGGAAAATAAAAACCCCTGTTATTACATGGCATCTCTTTTGCACTTCGCCCAAATGCAAAACATCCCAACTTACATTTCTGCCTATCTAAAATGGATGTTCAAGCTCATCAATTTATATGGGCATTGAAGTTTTGCCTCTTGGTTTATATTTCTCAAATTAATGTTTTGTCTGACATATTCCAGATCAGTTTGTATTGGTTTCCTTGACTTTTTTTTTTTTTTTTCCAATTGACAGTACAACCCTGGTAAATAGAGAACCACTAGATTTATGAGCCCGATGTAGTGCTACATCGTGGGTTAAGATATTTTTTTTATCGATTTAAAAAAATTACTCAGGTGATGCAATCATGTTTTTTAAAAGATAAAAAAAGGTAACTTGGGGAATAGACCTGATTATAATAATAGAAAAGATAATGATAATTAACGTGCTAATTTAAACAAAAATGAATCATCGGAACCTGAAAAAAAAAAAAGTTTACCGAAACAAAAAAAAATGATGCAATTGGGAATCTAGCCAATCATATGAAAAATAAAAAGAAAAGAAAGTGAGAAAAGAAGGAAAAAAAAAACTCAATCTCAATCAATCAATCCAAGATAGTAAATATACATGTTCGGTTGTAAGATTGGGAAACAAATGATAAAAAGAATTCAAAGTTCAATTCCAAACAAATTATACATAGAGGGATGGAATTAAATAAATAAATAAATAAAAATACAAAAAAACTACCAAGCTGGGTAGACCAATCAAATTCCATGACCAGAATTATTTGAATAAGATAATTCATAGAAGAAAAACCAAAAAAGATTACGAAACTTAATTTCAAAATAATTTAATATTGAAAGATGAAATATAAAAAATATTAAATTAAAAAAATGATTTTAAAAAAAATTTGAGTTAACTCAGGTTAACCTATTAAATCTACGATCTAAGTAATGAGATTAAAATAAACAAATATAATAAAATTGAAGAAAATCACAAAGCCCAATATAAAAAACCTTCAACCTTGAAGGATGAAATTGAAAAAAAAATTAATTTAAAAAATTTACTAAAATAAATTCAACAAAGAACAATAAATATAAAGAACCGAGATAACCCGAGTTATTTTTAAAATTTGTGAAAATTATATAGAAAGAAAATAAATAAAAATAACATAGTCCAATATCCAATTGAATAAATGTTGAAGCATGGAATTGAAAAAATATGAGAATTTTTTTTTTAAATAAGCAAGTCCAAGAGAACCTCTAAACCTTGGTTAATTTATAAAACTTGCAACCTATAAAATTCTAGATTTAGACTCTATAAAGAAGCTCAATTTCCAATATATTTAATGTTGAATGATGAAATTGAAAAAAAATCAATTAAAAAACTATCTCAAATAAAATAAATAGTAATAAAAAAAATAAAGACTAAATTTGAAAGATGAAAAATTGAAGGAGTCTTAGGTACACATTCATCACCTAACTTCTTTTTAATTAAAAAAGCATTTTGTGTAATTGTTTATGTTTGTGAATGAAGTATGTTATCGAACGTGTACGTAATGAGAAATAAATGTTTTGTGTAATTTGTTTTTATCATTGTGAAGTTTGTTATGGGAATGTATACTTGATGAGAAATACGTATTTTTTTAATTGTTTATAATTATAAACTATGCCTTCAATGCGAGAAAATGATATCATATAAATCATGCTTCCAAGACCGAGTAATGATATTAAGTGAAAATACATCTATGGAATGGGAAAATGATATGAAAAGAAATACATCTTCGAGGCGAGGGTTATTTTGAAAAATTAAGTCAGTTGAATGAGCCACACAATGATTAAGGGTATGATGTAGGATTAAGCTTGCTGCAATGAAGATGACTATGACGTGGTATTATTTAAATTAGATCAAAATTACAGTCAGATCAAAATTACAGGAAGCCAAAGAATGCTTTAAATCTCAAGCTTTGATAATTGAGAATTAAAATTAAATGTATTAGTTCTAGGAAAAATATTAGCATGTATGCATAATAATAGATAACTTTTATCATTAAAAACAAACATAAAACAATTTATTTTGGGTGGGATAATGTAAGTTGATTTTCATCTTTCTCGTAACATAATCAATTTTTTACTTGGAATATCTGAAAAATTAGTTAGGATTTTTAATTATTTAAAACTAAGTGGCATTTTTTTTTAATTTTTTTATACCTCTATGAATCAATATTAACTGACCGAGATTCCCCTTGCAACAATAGGCATTAAATTAAAATTTTTAAGGGTGATGACACTTTTTTTTTTATGTTACTACATAGTTGGAGAGGAGCATCATAAAATGACCTTTAAATTAAGAATCTTAATTGTAAACCCTATAATTTGTCCCCTCAATATTTTGTCTGATTATCTCACATGTCATTAAGTTTTGTAACATTATCAACTTTTCAAGTGCCATTATGTAAGATCAATATACTTTTTTCACTCAACCTTGTATGCCAACACATTTTGAATACAAGACACATTACTCTAGTCTTACAGATCCCATACAACCACTATACCTAGGGTGGTATGATCCAAGTATTAAATGCAAATATCATGACAAGATTCTCGACCATTTAATTAAAAGCTACAAGAATCTCAGGTATTAAGTTTAGAAGCTAATAAGTAGAGGTTGTTGTATTTATGAAGAATAATAGCATGTAATGTAACATCATCAATCCATTGTCAACATAACAAGTGATTGTCAAGGATGATGGAAGAGACACCTAATCAGTGTTACAAAGCCATAAATATTTAATGAAGGGAGTTGATATGAAGATATAACGATGAATGCTGTGTTATCAACCCATTTTTGTTACTGAAATTTGTCAGCAAAGTCATTGAAACCTTGTTTTTCTTGAGTTTGTTTTAGAATTACATTGCAGCATTTAATGCTCCCTTACAGAAGAAAAGCAAAAATATATAGCCCAGAAACCTGCATGCCCAACTGGGGCAACTCTTTGAATATTTTGCGAGCTAGGAGAGCTGGGTTAGATAGCCAGCAGGCCATCTGCTATTTAGAAGTAATCGGCCCATAATTTTGTCGATGGATGATTTCTCCTCTTCTTCAATTACCAATTATTGCCTTCATGACAAACACCTCAGGACGAATACGGACAAGTATTTAACTAAAATGGAGGAGAAACTACTTGGACCGAAAACATACAACCGATATTGTATTAGGAAGATGGATTGTAATTGTTTTATAAAGTATTTTTTATTTAAAAATATATTAAATGATAATTTTTTATTTTTTAAAATTTAATTTTGATATTAACACATCAAAACAATTTAAATATATTAAAATAAATTAAATTTTAACCACCTTTGATTTATACCACAATCCCAATTATTGAGTTCTGTCAAGTTATTAAAGGTGAGAGTCTCCCTACCAGCTAGAAATCAAAGTGAATAACATCTTTATGTCAGTTGTGCCTGTCAAAAAGGATAGAAAATTACACCTTACACTCCTGCTTTCTATAATTTAGCATAAGAACTTATAAAAAGACACTATGATATCTTTTATTTTCTGAGTGTTTTTTTATTTATTTAATTGTGGTAAAAAATAATTATTTTATCTAACTACTGTACACTTGATTGAATGTTTAAATTCACTAATTTCTCATTCAACCACAAATTTAGTATGAAAATGATTTACAAAAAAATGAAAATGAAAAAAGCTAGATGATCGAGTTGGAATAGTCCTAACTTTATGTTTTCGTAACATGAGAGAAAAGTGGAATAAAACTCTATTATATTTTATAGCCAATTTAATGGTTACTTGCTAATATGAAGCTCATCACCAGCTCAATCATTTGGGTCACTTTAATCTCCTTTTCTTTGTAGGAACTGTATGGCTTCCTCTCGATCTGTTCATTGATGACAAATAGTTTTGAAAACCCATGGAAATGAAAGGGTAGTTGGAATTTTGAGACATAATTCTAGTGGATACATACCAACATCAAGAGCAAAACAAATGTAGATTTGGTCTGATCGATAGGAGAAAGAGAATATGAACAAGAAGAAAAATCATATATCCTGATATGTGTAAAACATCAAAATATACATGTTCATGACATGATCATATTAATCCCAGTGGGAATGTCAAGGAAAGAAGTTCTTGTCTTCCAAGGATTAAAAATAAAAATTATGGCAGACCAGAATTCCTTTATTCCGAGAGCTATCCATGCTAAGTTTCATCTATGTATATATATATATATATATATATATATATATAATTGCACATTGGTTCTTTTGCAAAGGAAGGGGGGGCTCTTGATCTTTTGGATTTGATGCTTTGACTTTTGGAATTGCACAGGCAAACTTCTCTTTTTGGATTTAAAGATAAGTCTCCCCACTCACATGGTTTGTTTCTTGAGCCATCACTGTTCAACTTTGGGAGAAATTTCTAAGCTGGGCTCTGGATGAAAAGATGCCTAAATTATGGGGGGGCCAACATCTCATTTGATGATTAGGGTTTGCTTGGCTAACTTTTTTTTCCCATTAATTAGTTATATGTTTTATGAGTAAAAATGAAAAAGAACTAATGAAAGAACATAACAAATCCCAGCTCTTTAGATCCTTCCTTGCAAAGCATTTGTCAATTCAAAGAGACCTTTTTTTATGTTGTAAATAGCACCTTTGCTATCTTTATTCTTTCCAGTGTGTGACATCTTACCACTTAATAACTTCTTTTTGGTCACTTTTTGTTTGTTTTACTCTCCGGTAGTGCTTCAGAACAGAAGATATCACTAAAGCTCCATGTTTTTGCAGCCAGATGGTGACACATGCAGGAAAGCCGCACGCTCTGTAGGTGCTTCTCCTTCTTCCTTCACCTCGTTTTTGAGAGAACTCATGCACTCCTAGGTCAGAAGATCACCATACTTTTTAGCTGTTTGTCTTTCATGTGAGACGATCCACTACCTAGGTTGAAGGTGGTGAAGGCACATGGATACTAAAACGGTCATGTAAAGAAGAACACCCCACGCTCCATGTCTCAGTATCCGTCTGTGTACGTCTATATATATAATTGCAGTGCCTCAATTAACCCTATTTGTTTTTTTGTTTATTTTTTTATTTTCCTAGTAAGATAAGATTAAAGGAATCAAGTAGACAGGGAGAGGAATTTGCAAGCACAAACACAAACAGAACCAAACCAACTAGTAGTTTCTGTTTGAGACACCATAAGTGACAAACATTTCCAAGGAATTCACTTAATATATAGATATATAGACATATATTGTCTCTATCTGTTTTGGCTTATCTCAATATCTGTGTCATCTCTCCTAAGCTTTTAACTATTCAGATGACTTATCTTTCACTCTTTGTTTTTTTTTGTTCATCGTGGGTGTTTGTATGCTTCCACGTCGTGAGAGTGCGTGCATGAAAATCATGTAACTATCTGTATCTCCATTCCTTTTTTCTTCTGTTTCAAGATCAGTGAAACTGCGTAGAAATTTCTTGATTAGTGCATCCCTTTGTGCCTAGTCAATTTAATGAAAAACGTTGTAGATTTTTTTTTAATTTTTTTTATAAAATGCTATTTTGTGTTCTTCTTTTTCGTAAAATACTAAACCTAATTAAGCCCGTAAAGAGGAAAAAAAAAAAAAAACCTTCAAGGGGGTATAAGAAGTGGAAACCTCAGCGACATCCTAATACAGGATCATGAGATTAATTATATAATGGCAAAACGTAGAATTGATGATGATCCTGATAAAAATATTTAACACATCTAGTTAGTACAATTAATTAATCATGATATAATTGGGCATGTAAAGTCCTGTGCCACATTCTACATTTGTGGAGGCCAAATCCCCACGTCATGGTTTTTCAAAGCTGCCCCTCCTGCTATTTCTGTGGGCGCTTTCAAGATAATTCTTACACGATATTCTTGATCCATTGATGCAAGTGATGCTGAGAGTTCAACTAAGCTAGCCTGTACCTTTCCCTTCTCCATATCCACATGAACTAGTCCCTTTTTTTTCCCCTTTGGGTTCATTAATCTGTTGTGGGTTAGAAAAATTAGTTGAGAGAATTCTCAACTAATCTGCAACTTCCCTTGAGCAGCTCTGTGATTTTTTAACCCTAGAAACTTGTGGAGTTAAGAAATAGAAATTAATTATAAGGGAGGCGATCGAGGTTGCAAACATGGATGGCCATGCCCAACATCCCACGCCTCCCCCTTCACCTTTGTCAAGAGGGGTTTGATGCAATGGTGAACAATATACATTCGTCCTGTCAAGGATATTGACAAGGTCTGCATAATTATTTGTCTGGATCAGAGATATCTCTTGTATTTGTCCATCCATTAATGCAACCAAGGAGAGAACAAGAGAAGGAAGACGAGCAGGAAGGAAAAGGATGCTGTCAATAACACGAGAGACATTTGGCTTCAATCAGTACATACTTCCAAGAGAAAAAACAATGATATCATACACAGAGCAGAAATGAATGATGAAAGCTTTGAGGGCCCTTTCGAGACAAGACAATCTGAGAATATTATGTTTCTGAAGATCTCACTTCTACCAAAATTCTATATCCCCAACTCCCTCCCCTTTCACCTTCCCCATCTAATTTCCACTCATTGTCTGCCAGTATTTTTCATGCATTTGATCATGACTAAACAAGATTAAGGAAGATAATTGATTAATTAAGCAAGAGAAGATATGGGCACTAATTATTAACATTAATGGTCATGTTAGTTTATGGTTCCTTAATAGTATCCATAAATGTCATTAATAACCAAGTCCCATCACAGTAATAACCTTTTTTTCTTCTTGTTATTTCCTTCTCTTTCCAATAATTTGGCTACATAACGGGCTGTTCTGCCCCATCTCTCCTTAATTTCTTCCCTAGCTGTCTAGTAAAAGCAATATCGATTGACTCTACCATCACCATTTCTCATGTTTTGCTCATATTTCTCTGCCTCATTGCCTTACGGTGCTGCTTTCATGAAACCTAGTTTGATTGTCGAACAGCCAAAAAAAAAGAAAAAAAGAAGAAGAATTGACTGACTTCCGACCTCTTGCTATATAGCAGTAAGGGCAAAGGAAACAAATTCCTGATTGGATCACTTAGCTATAAAGCCTTGTCCAGTTAACCCCATCATTACAGTTTTTGAAAAGAAGGGTGTCAATATTGTACTCTTGTTCTATGATTTCGAGGGCAAAAACTCTATGATGAGGGTTAAGTGAATAATATACAATAGACGGGGGATTTAAGTGAAAAACAGCAATCTTGATTAATTATTTGATCTTCTTTATTACACTTTTTTGTTTTTTGTTTTTAAAGTATAGGATGAGAGCAAGAACATCCGATCCAATCAAACCATTCAAAACACCATTAATTTGTGCTAATAACATCCCGAAATGTCCTAGCTAATGTCAATTATGATGGATAATCAGGGATTTGGGATCTGATCTCAGAATCTCTGCTATACGTATTGAGAGAAGAATCCGCCAACAACAAATTGACATTTCAGGAAATTTGATTAAGACAGCCACAAATCCATTTTATCTTGCTAATTAGTATTCAACTAAAGAGCGGGAGAAAACAAGAAGAAGCAGCTCCCTCTCATATTTTAGCATCTGGTAATCTAGTGTAATCCCATAATATGTGTGTGGAGTACGAAAATGACAAGGGAAACTTCTGAAAATTTAAGAACTGCCAAGGAAGTAAGGTTTCGTATTTGAGAATTTGGTAGGGGTCCATGCAGGCCATTGTATTTGCTCGACAATCACCAGACCAAGAGAAGCATCTCCCTAACTCCAATGTCTCACCCATCATGATGTCGACAGCTGGATATCAAAATTCCCCAAATGGGTCCCAGCATCACAGTGGGAGGTATCTGACGGCTCTTACGTGTAAGGCATTAAGTGGTTTTGTCACTGTATTTGTGAAAAGGTACGTCCCCTAGACGATCATGGTCACTTGGCAGCGAGAACCTAACAAAGTGTGGTATAGTGCCTTGTTTGCATGACCCAAATGTTTTTCAAGAACTTGTTTCAATATAGTTAATTTGAAAATAACATGCACTTAAGGGGCAAGAATGCGTTTTCGTGTCTATAATTATATATATTTGAAAATATAATGATATAGACACCAATCTCAATCAAAAAAATAAAAATAACCCTAAACTAGTACGTTATAAATCAATATATCTTACATATATAAGTATTTTTTTTCTTTATCAATAACATGTATGCACTCAAAAATAAGATAAATTAACCATTGTGCTATTATTTGAGCATATGAGTCAAAATAAATGGTTCGATTAAGAAGATCAATATGGATTACCCCGTTTTTTAGTTAATCTAACAACACAACATAATGAAAAACAAATCCAAGAACATAAATTTGAAGCCATGAGATCAAATGATTGATACTAGTTAGATGACCTGCTCTACACTGCGGCTTGGGTTAAATTTTTTCCAATTTTAAAAAATAAATATTCATGTGATACCAACATTTTAAAAGGAATAAGAAAAATCTAAGAATTTGATAATTGAAAGAGATAACACGTGCTGTCAGAGTAGTGACCCAAAAAGCAAACAAAATAAAAACATCATAAAACAAGTATCTCATGCTTACAATCACTCAATTAATTTAAATTAATTAAAAAAAATAAAATTCCTTCTAAAAAAACTAGATTCAACAAAAGCAAAAAAAAATTCAAGTTAACCGTAAACAATCCATAGAAAGCGAATAAAAAAAATAGTAAAATATTGGTGGATGGAATCAGAAGAAAAATATAAACTTAAAAAAAAAAACCAAGCAAACTTAGATGAACTTTATAAATTAGGGTTAATCTTTCAAGCTCATAATCTGTTAAATTCTAAACGTTGGGCTAAACTAATAAGCTAAACAACTGATTAATTAAAAGTATAGGTGGATTAAATCAATTAATCTAATTTAATAAAAAAATACTAAATTTAACAAAGATAAAAAAAAATTGAGGTAACTCGTGATATTTTCAAAACGACTAAAAAAATCTTATAAAATGTGAATAAAAAATAACAAAATGATGAAGGATGAAACCAAAAATAAATAAGCTTAACAAAATGGGGGAAAAAAGCAATTTCAGGTGAACCTCGTAAACCCGGGTTAATCTCTCAAATCTACAATCCGTAAAAATAGCAATAAAAATAATTATTAGATTTGATAGGAAGAAAATCAAGAATGATGGAATTGAAATTTTTTTTTCAAAAACCATCTCAAATAAAACAAATAAGAATTAAAAGAATGAGAATCAAACTGACAGAAGAAAAACTTCATGAGGAATGATATTGAAAAAAATCTCTAATTTCATAAATTATTCAAAATTAAGAAAACAATCTTAAGAATAATAACCTTTAGAAGTTGATTTGAATTTTTAGAAGGCCAACATAAAAATTGAGAAGGGAGAAGGAAAAGAAAAAAAAAAGTCACACATACCAATCAGAAATAATTATACCACATGTGCCACCTGTACATGGAGGGAACATCGAGACGCTTTTGTTGCTGCCCTGAAAGTAAGGTTTTGGCCATTGAATGGCACCACGTGAGTCATCTTAACTCCACATGCACTGTTCATTCGCCTCTAGTTTTTTTTTTTCAAATTGTTTTATTTATGTAATTATCATATTGCACCTAATGACACATGATAACTACAAAATAATCAAATGTAAAGGATAAAGTATCCCTAAATCAAATGAAAAAGATTTTAAAATTTATTTTTTTAAAAAAAAATTATGGTAATGTTTGAAATTATAGTAGTAATTTCTTTTCAAAGTGTTTTTGCTTAAAAATATATAAAAATAATTTTTTATTTAAAAATTTATTTTTAAATTAGCATATCAAAACGATTCAAAAATATTAAAAAAATAAATTTAAAATATAAAAAATTCAAAGTTTTTGAAAAATATGGCATAGCCGCAAAGACAAATTGACTCTCTATAAATTGTTGTTTGAAGCTCCAATAATTTTTGCTTTTTAAAGTGTTTCAAATTGTATTTTACCTAAAAGAATATTAAATTAATAATTTTTTAATACTTTTAGATAATTTTAATATAATAATGTTAAAAATAAAAAAATTAAATTAAAAAATTATTTTAATATATTTTCAATTAAAAAAACACTTATAAAAATACTCCTTACCGTACTAACAAACACACACTGAGTCCTAAATAAAAAAATAAAAATCATCAACAATATACATGGCTACTCTTTTTTTATATGTCGTCAGTTAATGATTCCACATGCCAATTGAAATAATTAAAGAACAACCTTTTCTTTTCTTTTATTATTATTATTATTATTATTATTATTATTATTTATCAACTGATTGATATTGTGAATTACGTACATTGGATGTTGGTGGACGAAGATGGCTAAAATTTATTTTCAACATGACAAAGATCGCATGTTGTCGGTCATTCAAGTCACAGAGTCACATGTGGTGCTGAATTTCTCATTGTATTTGGATTATTTATATTAAAGCGAAGTCTGTTGATACATAATTTAACATATTATTATTATTATTATTATTATTATTATTATACTGAAATCAAATTGGATTATTGTTTTTGGATTATTTTTTTTTTTGGAAAAGAGAAGAGATAAGTACGGAAGAAAATAAATTTTAATTAGGAAATAAGGCTTTTTTAAAATAAAAATGACTAAATTGAGAAAAGTCAATGGTGATCGATGAAGTGATTATTTATTTTATTTAATTACCAATAGGGACTGATTAATTAGCTTCATTAATCAACAGAGACTAAGCTATGCATTTTGAGGATGAAGAAGAAGATAGATTACACGATGAGTAAAAGAAACCTCGTAATTAAAAAAAAAATTCATAATTGCAGAGAAAGAAAACCATCATAACCTTAATTAGCTCTAATTAATTAAACTATATTTTAAAGCCACCAACGTACGGTGCTCATAATTCTCACAACTTTTCACTTTCAACGCCTCATTAAGGCCTCATAACCACCATTTTAAAAGGAAGAACACCAATATTTTTTAAATTTGTTTTATTTCCAATTCGAAGAAATTAGTTTATAGATTTGACTGTTTAATTTACAGCACATAACTGTTTATTTTTTTTCTAATAATATTATAATTGCAAAGTCATCATTGTTTTTTTTTTTCTAATAGTCATATTGATACAAAATACTGTTTCCACTCCATAAAGAAGACTTGTTATATATATAAAATATAATAAACATTAATAATATTTTGTATTGTCTTTTTATTATAAAAGAAAATTTTAGTGTATCGGTGTATTTATGGAAAATTTGTTTCCATGTGTAACAAATAAATATTTAAGAAAAAAATGATTCTCACGCCCTTAATCCAAATACTTATTTTCTTTCTTCACCTTAAAACCAATAGAAAATTTTTTCTATTTTAACTTATAAAAATATTCACATATTGCTAACACTTTTTTCTAGTAAAATATATTTATACTAAAAGTTGATTTGATGTAATCAAGTTAACTTAGAAAGTTCAAAACAACTCAGACTACCGGTAAAAAAATATAATTTGATTAAAAAAATAAAAAAATATATATTTTAAAAAAATAATTTGAGATGATAACATATTGCATCGATTCAGGTTAACTTAGGTTAAGCTTCAAAATTCACAACTCAGGTTATAAGACCATAATAGCCATATAGAAAGTAAATAAAAAAAATATTATGAAGCCTAATTTTCAATTAGCCTAATGTTGAAGTAAGAAATTGAAAAAAAAAACAAAAAATCACCTAAAAAAAGACTCGAGTTAACTCAAGTTAATCTACCAGACTCACAACTTAGGTCGTGGAATTATGATAACCCCATAAGAAGCAAATAAAAAAAAATAAAAACCAATTCCAATTATCAAAATATTGAAAGATGTAATTGAGAAAAAATCAATAAAAAAAAACACAAGAAATAACCCGAGTCAACACTGATTATTCTGCTAAACTCATGACTTTGATCATGAGACCAAGATAAACCTCATTAAAAGTAAATCAAAATAAATTATGAAACTTAATTTTCATTCAAATCAATTTTGAAGGATGAAATTGAAAAAAATCAGTTAAAAAAAGATAAAAAATAATTAAATCAACTTAGGTTAATCCGTCAATCTTGACATGGGTTATGAGACAATGATAACCTTAAGGTTCTAAAAGAGTACATGATTACCTTAAAGAGATAAAGGTAGCTATAATTTAAAAAAATATATAAAAGATGATAGTGTTGCTATTATGACAAGATTTTTGAATTGTTTGAATCTAGAGATAGCAAATGTTATGAAGTTATAGAACAATATAGAATTAGATGATATGGTATGTATAACTATAAAGGTAGAGCAAAACTCAAGAGAAAAGGACATTCAAAGTCAAGTTAAAATTATATTTCGTTTTTTTTATAAAAACCGATTCAGAAGCAGAATTATAAGGCTACTTAAAAAGTAAATCCGAAACACCTAATAGCAAGAAAGAAGTCTTCGTCAATATTAAAAGTAAATTTGAATCTCAACCACCTTATAATTATAATATTAAATATTTTCATGGTTAACACATAACTTTTTAGTATCTAAACAAAAGAGATATGATCTTGCATGATCATGGGGATGTGGAAAACAAAAGTGATGATAATGATGATGAAAAGATATCACTGCTTGAAGATGTTAGTGATGAAGAAGCAAGGATGAGTCATTTAGAGTTAGTTATGTAGTGAGTGTTTAAGTAAAAAAGGATGAGTTAAAGCAGCAAAGAGAAATTATTTTTCATATTAGATGCCATATCAATAATAAAATATATTGTATAATCATAGATGTAGAACTCTCTCGTATATTGTTTTCCAACAACTTTTCTTCTCTCTCAAACTCAAAAACTGAAATGTAAATAAAATGAAGTTTATGGATTAAAACAATTAATCACCAAACAAAAAGAACCAAAAAGAAAATTTTAAAATATCTTATTGGAAAATTTACCAAAAATGCCCAAACACCATAATGTCTATATATATATATATAAGGGCTCCCGTTTTTTCTTTGTTTCAATTTTGATTCCCTCACTGTCATGATTGTTTTTTATAAAATCGAGTACTAACCCAATGTGAGATTTTTTTTCAAGACCATAATAAAAAGTAAATAGGAATAAATTATCAACCTCAAATCCTAAATAATACAATATTGAATGATAAAAAAAAAATGACCTAAAAAAGAGAGGACATAAATTGACACAATATGTTTTTTTTTAAATAAAACGGCTGTCATTTTTTTTTTTAAGCTTAGTGCCCTCATTTAATTTCAATCTCTTATGAACAATAACATCAAATTCCTTTTTGTAAAAACGAGCACCAATTCGATGTTAGGATATTTTTTTGAGACCATAATAACCATATAGAAGACAATTTAAAACAAATTATCAACTCCAAACCCCAATCAAAACAACATTGAATAATAAAACTGATTAAAAAAATTGATGATCAAAGAAAGAAAGGACTAAGACTTTGTGAATCCAGAATATATCACCTCTTACTAAACCTTTTTATTTTTAAATTTTTATTTAATGTAATTATAGTTTTAATAGATTATAGAGGTAAACCCATCATAAGAGTTTACTAAATAGGTGGCTTGCGCTACCCTACAAGCTGGGTCAGATTTTTCCTAACATAAAAAAAGAATGTCAAGGCGATGATAACAATTTTAAAGAAGTAAGAAAAATCTAGGAACATAATTATTGACATGAATACGTTTAATAATTTCAGTTAATTTAATAGTATGATTAAATAAAGCGTAAATGACCAATTGAAAAAATAAACGTTTGCCAATATTATGATAAAATTCCTTCAAATTATTCTAAAATGTCTCAATGATCTTATTAGATAGCCAAAAAAAAAAAAACTAAATGAGAATGGGATAACCTCATAAAGAGAAAAAAAATGACGCTTAATTACCAATAAATCAAACATTGAATGATGAACATATTTTAAAAGTGGACAAAAAAACATGGCTGGAGTCAACATGCCAAATCCATGGTTTGGTTGTAAGATCGAGATAAATCAATACAAAATAAATGGAATAAAACAATGGAGCTCAACTCTCAATCAAACAAAATGATGAAAAGAAAAACTAAAAAACATCAAGTAAAAACAATTGAGTCAATATAAGTTAATTCAACTAACTCGTGATCTAAGATATGAAATCAAGATAAACTTAAAGAAAGAAAAGCAGGAAAAATCATGAAGCTCAAGGCCCAATAACCTTATGTCGAATGATAAAATTAAAAAAGAAAATCAATTTAAAAAGAGACCTAAAAAAAATCAAAGTTAAATCATGCTAACCTAAACGATGAAACTAAGATTATCCCATAAAAGAAAAACAAGAAAAAAAAATCATGATGTAAGATTTCTAATCATAAAAAAATAAAAATAAAATAAATAGAAATTAAAAGAATAATGACAAAGTTGGATAAAAATAAAATAAAATAAAATGTTACGGGAGGAATTGAAAAAAAACTAAATCAAGAAAATGATATATAAAAAAAAGCAATCAAAAGAATGAAGACAAAATTGGATACAAAAATAAAATAAATATTACGAGATGAAATTGAAAGAAAACTCAAGAAAATGATAAAAAATAGCAATCAAAAGAATAAGGATCAAATTCGATACAAAAATTAAATGAAATAAAATGTTTAGGTATAAAATTGAAAAAAAAAATCAACATAAAAAAGCATTAAAGGCAAAACAAATAACAACAAAAAAAATGAAAATGAAAATTGATACAAATAAAATCTAGAGGACACATTTAATTTTTGAAAGGCTGACACAAAATTCAAAGTGGTAAGAGAAAAGAAAAAGAAAAAGAAAAGAAAAAAACTCACCGGAGCCTAATAAACGCTCCTCTGTGTTCATGTATGTATATTCAAGGTAAGGAGAGAAAAAAACAAGGAAAAGAAAAGAAAAACTCATTGGAGTCCAATAATCGCTCCTCATTATACATGTATTTTCAAGGTGAGAAGAGAAAAACAAGGAGGAAAAGGATAAAAAACTCATTGGAGTCCAATAAATGCTTCTTTGTGTACACGAATCTAGCCACTATTAAGAGGATGACATAATGCTTATCAATGTTGTCATGGAAGATGGAGTTACACGTGCTTATAACTAAAAGGCTATAATAAAATTATAAAGAAGTCCCTGTACATCAATTTTAATTTCTTACATTTAAAAGTAGTGTAATCAAACTATACTAACAGAACATAAAAATACCGAAACACTCATGAATCTCAATTTGAATT
Organism: Populus nigra; assembly: GCF_951802175.1. Classification (NCBI taxonomy): domain Eukaryota; kingdom Viridiplantae; phylum Streptophyta; class Magnoliopsida; order Malpighiales; family Salicaceae; genus Populus; species Populus nigra. Next base: position 2,503,799 of record NC_084867.1, on the reverse strand, counting down.
TTATTTTTGTTTCAAGGACATTAAAATCATTTTATTGTGTTAAAAAAAATATATACATATTATTTGTTCCTAATAAATCTAGTAATGTCTAATGCATCAATGGTAAAAAAAAAATTATACTACCCAGTAACAAGTTTTATTAGTTTTTTTTAAATGATAAAAAATATTATTTTACTATTGGAAATTTTTGGTGGTCCACAATGAATCCTTTATGTCTTGTAGCTTTTGTTTTAATTGTAATTTAATTAAATATGTATTAGCTCATAAAACAATTGGGCTTTATCCGTGAATGTACTGGTGAAGCCGTTTAAATACGAACAAAGATGAAATAGACAAAGGAAGGAATCAGAGAATAGTGTGAAAGGAGGGAGGGCCCTTCCGTTCTGCCTTCCCATCATGAAATTATGAGGTGACAGAGATACCATTATGCACCCAACATTCATACCCTCTCCTCCTTCTCCGTATTTCTGATTTATTTGGAATCATATAGTAAGAGTAGGCAGGCCATATATATGATAGGAAAGGAGCTAGCCCCATTGTGAGAAAATATAAAAAAAAATATTTATTTTTTATTTTTTAGCATTCATGGGTTTCCGGTTTTTTTTAATATTTTTATTTTGCCAGCTTCTAGAGCACATCTGAACTTGTTTGAAAATGTGATTGTAATTACTTTTTAATAATGTACTTTTTATTTGAAATACATTAAAAAAAATTTTATTTTTAAAAAATTATTTTTGATACCAGCGTATCAAAATAATCTGAAAATAAAAAAAATATTAATTTAAATAAAAAAATAACAAAATTCAAATTTTTTCAAAACATCTTTATATTTTCAAAAGCGTTTTCATGTGTTTTTGGTTGGTTTTTTCCCCCCTTCTGCCAGCTTCTTGAGCATATAGTGCCATTAAGTGGTAATGAAAACTTTTACAGAGATATTTATACTTGGTTGAAATGTCTGGTCGTAAATTGTTGGGACAAGCTCATTAAATGTTGCTTCTATTAATTCGAATCTTTTCTATTTATTTCTTTATTTATTCACAACAAAAGATTGAGAACTATAACATCCATGAATAATGGATTTGAAAATTTATTTATTTCTCAAGATCATTTGTAAAAATTAATTAACCATTTTTAGAAATTTAGAAAGGTTTAAACCTCTTAATTAGGCACTTAATTGCAACTTGGATATTTCCGGGCTTTTATTAGTTTTTTATATTTTACTTTTTATTGTCTCCCATGCACGCTCGTTCCTCACTTACAATTAACAAATACTTTTTTATTTCTTCGTGTTATGTTTTTCTTTTAATTTTCATCATTACCTATAAAATAATAATAAAAAGAATACAGGGAGAGTTGATGTTTCTCACACGCAACTCTAACACAATCATCAACTTCAAGTTTTTTTTATCTTAAAACTTGCATCATTTATATTATTTTATATTTAATTTTTATTAAATAAAATAAAAAATATAAGATTTAAACTGATCATTTAATTAATAAAATTTTAATAATATATTAAAATATATTTAAATTCAGTAGTTTAAATTTTTAGGTGAAAAATAGTTTTATATTACTCACTAACATACACATACACAACATTAATTTTTTTAAGTCATATATTATGATAATTTCCAGTTAATTATCTTTTTCAACCTTTCTCTTAAAAAGTGATTAAACACCTTCAAATTATATAAGAAAAATGATACAATCATATTAAAAAAAAGGACAAATATAAAGAAATAATAGGGTAAGACAGTGAGATAGAAAAATTATACCATTTAAAATTGCAGCTAGAATGAGGGTGGAGAGGTTGACAGACTTCTTCTTATTATTATTATTATTATTATTTTATTATTATTATTATTATTTTTGCTATTACCTCTCCTTTGAACAATGCCGTCTCTCTAGCTTTTTAATTTATTTTTTCAACATTATCTTGGAGCAAATCTGATCGTGTTTCTATGATCCTCTTTTCCCCTTCATTTTCACTTGTACTGTCACTTCCTCATATTCATATTAGTCTAGTCTATTTATCCTCTATACAATAATAGTAAAATGGATATGGTGAGATCTGATGCCTTCAACACTTGGCATTGTGATGCCGACTGATATTTTTTTTTATTTTAATATTTTCTATTATCAAATAGGAAATTTTTTGGTAATATTAATACAATTAATCATTATGATATTATAATAAAATTGTAATTACTACTATTATTACTTATTATAACTGTACCAGCCGTTGTGAGTTTACTAAAAAAAATTAATTATGGTTAAATAATTAATTGATCATTTATTCTCTTCTTATATAAACATAAACATTGTGATATATAAAATATTTTTTTTCTTCTTTGGAAATAATTAATGATTTGTTTTTAAAAGTTTTCAAACACAATTTTCTTTAGCTGTTAAATGGAAGAATAAATATAGTATTGTGATATATAATTTTAACCATTGGTAAATTTATTTAACAATTAATACAATAATTGTAAAATAAAATTTGTGAGATGTGATACCTCTAACATCTAACATATATTGACTGAGATTTATTTTGATATCTTGAAAATTGGATTTTAATATTTCTTTGTGTATTATTAAATGAAAGAATATGTACAATAATATTAATATAAATTAATATTAAATAATCTTAATTATTAATAATACATATTACAATCATTACTAGCCATTTTAAGTTTATTAAAAAAAATAGTTGTAGTTTAATAATTACTTTATTATTTATTCTCACTTTATATAAGCATAAACAGTAATGAACATTCATTCGTGAAGTAAATAAAATAATAATGTTATTTTTTCTTAAAAAAAACTATTTTTTTTTAAAAATTTTCAAATATAATTCTCTTTCGAGGAGTGGAATTGAGCATTTACTTGTGCATATACCTTGGGAATACACGCTTGGGTATGCTTGGTTGTTGCACCAAGAAATACTCTTCTAAGAGATAAGTTTATTCTATTTTAAAAAGTTTTATATTATTTTTTTTAAAAAAAACATACAATTTGTTTAAATACTGATGAAATTTATATCGATAAATTTTCAATCTTTTTATCGGAGAATTAAATAGAGTTATTAATTGTTTTGATCCATCCCGATAAAATCATTGACATAATATATCGTCGGTGTTCTTTAGAGAAGACGAGGGCGCGACTCTAAATTAATACATACAATTAAAACTTTAATTTGTTTTTCAAGCAGTACATTTTTAATATGAATAAACACTCTTGTATCATGCATTGGTGAGATAAAATCGAAAAATATGTTAGTTATTATTTTTTTAATGTGAAAGATTGACTTGAAGATATGTTACTATTCTTGTCATCAAAGCTTAAACTTTTGGTCAAATTACTTGAAATTATCTATTACTAATAAAACTATTGATGATAAATTTTCCATATGTAATTTTTTATGATTATAATGATGAAATATTTTGGTTAGAAATTCCTGATTATAATAGCGACATAATCATTTCTATCATTAAATTAATACCAATATAAAATCACATATAGAATAAAATAATTAAAAAATAAAAAGATTTTATGTTAGTGAATCCATCATTAAAATTACATGTCATTAATAACTGATGGAATGACCAACAATATAATCCATCAATAAATCTAAGAGTGTTATATCCGATCAAATCCCTATTCTCCCTTTTATTCCTTCTTCTTCCTCTCCTTCTTTCTCTCCAAATCAAAACAACAGCCCCTCCCTCATATTTTGGCACAAATCTAAGTTCAATTATTACAAATTTTAGCCACCTAACATTCGATAATGTCAACATCATTATCTTGATACAATTTTATTTAAATTTTTTCTATATTAAGTAAGCAAATCTACTTATTTATGTTTTAAGTTAATCTATTGTTGTTTTTTTAGTATTTGTAATGTGGTTTGCTTGTATATTGTTGTGTTTTACAACCTTTTTCATATAGAATTAAGGTTTGATTTCTATTTTAGGATTTGTTTGTAATTTGAAAAAATTTAAATTTGTTCGTAATTTGATACAATTGATTTTGATTTTATAAATTAGGTGTGTTATAATGAAAGAAATTATGGGTTATTTAATGGATAACAATATTATTTTATTAATTTTATTGTTATGTTGGAGATTTTGGAGTAATTTATTTTTTGTGGAATTGATAACAATTTAATTGTATTAATTTTGATTGAAAAAGTTTGAATTGAACAAATGATAGACTATTAGTTGGGTTATCAATTACCTGCCATTAATTGGATTTATTTAGTTGATATTTTTACGTATCATTATATTTTTTGTAGAAAAAAATAATTGGTTATTAAATTATGAATTAAGTTTTAATTACCAAAGTTAAATTTTGAATTAATTATTACATTATTAATAAATGTTATCATCATTAATCTATATAGGTTTTCTAGGTAATGAATGATCATTCGTGAATATATCTAGACTCATCTCAAAGGTTCTATAGAGAAGATTATTATAGAGGGGTCAAGGTTTTATTAATTTTGCATTTTCAAATGTGATGAATATTAGTGAAGGAGAAATTAAATATTTTATGTGTGAAGTGTAAAAGCAAAAAGTTCCTCCAACCAGATATTGTGATGATGCATCTCTTAAAAAAAAGGTTTGTTGAAAAATACCTGTGTTGATTTGCATATAAAGAAACCTATGTTCTTTAGAAGACCATGTTAGAAAGGATTGTTAGCTCAACATCTAGTTCTAACATCATACAAGAAGTTGTCGATGATAATAGCAATTGTTATAGGAGCATGGTGATAGATGTAATGTGAATAAGTCATGGTTATTCAAGTAAAGATTCACGTGTAGATGAAGAACCAAATGTAGATACAACTAAGTTTTTTTATCTTTTAAAAGATTTTGATGATCTATTATGATATGGGTGCACAAATCACAATAAATTATTAGCCATTGAATGAGTGTTTACCATAAAGTTAGATTATAATAAAGGTAAAGCCGATTATGATAGCATAATTGAATGGGCAAAAAGTGTTTTACCTGAAGGGAATATGTTAAAAAAACTTATATACTGCAAAATCTATAATGAAACCCCTTAGTCTAAAATACTAAAAAAATGATATGTGTCTAAATTTTGCATGTTGTACTATGATGAAGATGTAAATTTAACCAAGTGCAAAATTTGTGGATATGCTTGGTATATACCCAATATGGGTAATGGAAAGACTGCAACATACAAAAAAATAAGATACTTTCCAATCACTCCTAGGCTGCAAATATTATTTATGTCTTCAAAGACAGCTGAGCCTATGATATGGTATCATTCTTATTATATAAAGGATGAAGTAATGATACATACTTATGATGATGAAGCTTCAAAGCAACTTAATAGGGTACATTCTTAGTTTTAAATGGAACCACGCAACATGCGTCTTGGTTTGTATATAGATGGGTTCAATCCATTTGGGTCATTTTCTACACCCTATTCTTTTTGGAAAATAATATTAAAAGTTTACAATTTATCCCCGAGAATGAGTATGAGGCTGAAATTCATGTTCTTATCTACAGTAATACCTGATACTTACAGTCATGTAGAAATATAGATGTTTGTCTTCAACCGTTGATTAATGAGTTAAGATAATTATGGTCATCTAGGGATTTGACTTATGATGTCTCAAAGAAATAAATTTTTTAAATAAAAACAACTATAATGTAGACTATAAATGATTTTCTTATGTATATGATGATTTCGGGATGAAGCACACTTGAGAGATTAGCTTGTCCATATTATATGGAAAACAACAAGGCTTTCACCTTAAATAACGGTGATAAAACTTTTTTTTTAAAATTTCCATTAGAGGTTCTTGTAAAGTTGTTATCGATATAGAAAAAACATAAATGATTTCTTGAAAGGTAAAGCTGAAAGACATGTTCCACCATCGGTACTGTCGTGTGAAAAATTATATTATGTAGTATCGAGGCAAAGTTTAAAGCGCAAAAAAAAAAGAAGTTTGAGGAGATCATGGCAAAGTATGAAGCATACTTTTCCAATCATAACCTTTTCCCCTGTGGACCTCCATTAGATTTTCCTCCCCCTTTACCCCTACCTGCAACTAGAGCTTGTAATTGATTTTTACATTTTATAAAATTTGTTCCTCAGTATAATTGATTTTTATAGCAATTTGTAATTGTTTTTTACATTATATAAAATTTTTTCTCCAATTTAAATTAGTTATTTGATGTTGTTTAATTGAATTATGAAATTGTTTTATATCATTTTTTTTACAAAAAAAACATACAATTTGTTTAAATACTGATGAAATTTATATCGATAAATTTTCGACCTTTTTATTGGAGAATTACATAGAGTTATTAATTGTTTTGATCCATCCCGATAAAATCACTGACATAATATATCGTCGGTGTTTTGTCGGTGAGACAAACATATTCCCTACAGAAGTATCTGCCAAAATTTCTGTGGTAATATTCACCAATAAATTTGGCAATAGATATTGGTCGACCTCTTTTTTAAAGACCGATGACAATAATTTGTCACTATATCTGTTGGTATAAAAATTATCGATGAAATTACTGACAGATATGACATCAATGGCAGGATACTTCTTGTTGACATGTTTCCATCGGTAAATTCGTCGGTGATTTTATATCGACAGAATTAGTGTGTTTATACTGACGGAGTATTTCATCAGTGTTATGAGATTTTCTGGTTATGAGGAAGCGACATTCTGATAATTTTTCTAACATCATATGAATAGTTTGGCTTAAAGGATGTATTAATATCCTTAGTTGTAAGAATATATATTATTCGTATGTATATATTGCATAGTGATACTTCACAATCTCCAATATTTTTGATATAATTGGTAAAAGTTTTGCTTGAGAATAAGCAAAAAAATAAATGGTGTTATAAAGGATGAAGAAACAACTAACAAATGGGTTTATTTTGATAAATCAAAATTGTTTCTTTGAGAGTTTTGCTTATGTAACATTACATTAAAAAGCAAGAAGACGAGTAGTTTCAGTAAGGATCACATGCAAAGGCACATGACAAAAGGCTACTACTTGAACGAGATTTAGGGTTCATGTAGATGCATTAACTGAAAAGGGTTTTACTTTTTAAGCTTCCTTAACCCAATTGCATTGCATAAGTTCTCATATACTTTTTTATTTAAATATTGCAATGTTTTTAATTAATATATATCTAAATCTAGTACTTATTTTTAATAAAACCCTTCAAATCTAGTAATTTAAAATCTCATATTTTTAATCTTCACTTGAGTTTGAGATTTAAATTGAGTTATATAGAAGATGCAAGTACATACCACACAAGCACCAAAATTGCCAACAGATTCAAGTTAATTGCCTGTGGATTGATTTGCACGATAAATTCACTTTTGATTTCTCTTTTCTTACACCTTAGATATAGATAAAGAAATATGAACATGACTTCAGTTTCATTGCGAGAGAGAAAGAAACATTGTTTTTCCCCTCTAGTAGCCTTTTGCTGGTCAAGACCGAAAGTTCCCTCTTCACTCCATCATCTTCACTTTTTTTTTATTAACCTAATTAATCAATACATATGGTTTCTAGGGATCGGGCAGGTCCAAGAAAATAAGGTTAATGACTCTACTAGCTTGGCCCCATCTTAACTCTATATATATTTCCTGCGGCTACTTTGTTCACGATGCAAACAGGAAATATAATAATGAGAATGAAAAGCAAAGCTGCTTAGCTTAATTATAGTATAATACATAGTTTATTGTGTTGGAAGGAATGGGGGGATGATGGGAGTAGGATTCTCAAACACATGCAGCATCGCAAGTGAATGTCCTTTGCAATCATCTTCCCCAATTGTGTTCTTGATCCCGAATCTTTTATTCATACACTTTGTTTAACACTAATGACTAGATTAATCTACTTTCTTTTGTTTTATAGCAGTCCTTCCCTTCTTTTATAAGCATAATTAATCGACCTACGAGCACTGACCCATCAAGGAAGATCTCAGAGACTCTCTCTCTCTCTCTCTCTCTAAAAATATTGACATTATTAAGCTTTGTATATATTCATGGCTTGGTGATTTTTTTAAGTGCATACATATGTGTATTTGTTTAATTTCTAGTTGTATGCTATATAAGGTTCCTTTTATCTTCATTATACTAATCCATATACAGATAAAGTTGATATGCGTGGTGAGGTGGTGAAATTATGGTAGGGCATTGAGGCGGGTCCCAAACTTTCCCCCGGCAGCCACCAAACAGGAGGCCACATCTCCTGTGTTGGAGTTTCCCCTTTACTTAGATTCTTTTGTCACCGAGAGATGCTTCCATGCTCCTTCCATGCATCATGTTACCTTGCACAATATCATCCCCACCATTCCTTGAGGTGCTTGAATCTCTTGCTTAGAGTAGCTCATGCATTCGATGGCTAAGATCAATAGATCATGGTGGTTTGATTTTATGGCAACATGCAAGGGATCATTCCAAATGGGCCAAGATTGGGACTAGAAAAGGCCTAGATCTAGGGGCCTAATGACATGGTATATTCTTGTGTATGGTGGTACGTGTCATGCAATGATGTTATGCACCCTCCATGCCGTTTGTATTAATTCAAAGTACTTTTTCCCTTTTTAGAGCTATTATGCTACGTAGAGTTATAAGCACTTGAATTAATCATGTACAAGGAAGGTTCAACTTCAATCGTACGTATGTAGTACATGTAAGAGTATGGATTACACATGTATTTGGATGTTTAAGAGTTTAAGAGTATGGTAGTGATTATTTTTTAAAGTGTTTTTAACTCGAAAATACATCAAAATAATAATTTTTATATTTTAGAAATTATTTTTAACATTAACACATCAGAACAATCTGGAAATACAAAAAATATTAATTTAAAATAAAAAATAAAAATTTTAATTTTTTTAAAATTTTTTAAAATATAAAAACAAACAGGAAACAAGTATTTTATTAACGTTAGGTACTTTGGGACCATATAAAATGTATTTAATTTGTCTAACACCATCTGAGGCGAGATGGAAACGACAAGTCTCTAATGGGCTAATCAAAAATCATATTAATATTTGAAGGACAGCTTGGTTTTGGAAATTAACTTAGATATGGTTCCTGCTTTCGGAGCTAGTATAATAATTAATCACTAGCTAGTATAAGTAGAGGATTTTAAAATTAGGCGAGCAAGAATCCAAAAGAATACAGAGAAAGTTCTTCTTGCTTAGTTCTAATTTGACAAATCTCTAGTTTATATATTCAAGCATGCAATTAAGATCTTCTTTTTTCTTTTTAAATGTATTACTTTCGATTGATAGTGATTAATCTTCCCTTTACTCGAAAACATACAGTTTAAACAAAAAATAAAACACTTTGATTTGATCAAAATTAATGATTTAGAAGGATTCTTAGAGTAGTTATTTTTACTCCAATTTAGTATAGTAAAATGTCTTTTATCATGGTATTTGTTTTCATTTTAGTCTAGATATATATATATGGAATAACTCTATAATTATTTATTTAGACTTTTCTTCACTTCAATATAGATCTAGGACTAGTATAAATAAATCGAGTTATTTAGCTTGTATTTTAGTAGATTACATAAAAAAATATATAATATTAAAATTTTTATATGGAAATTATATTATTGAGAAAAAATTGAAAGGAACATGCCATTAAAATTTGAAATACATACATCTGAATATCTCAATCCATCATCATTATTCAATAAATTAAAAATAAATGTTCTTAATTCAAGTAAAACTTTTATATTAGAATAAAGTTTTGAGTTCGAGTTATATTTTTATCGAACTATACTAATTTTAATGCACAACAATCACACATTAATTTAACATGAAAATTTTAAAGAAATGTTTTGGAAATTAGCTCTGATCATCTAAGCTCAATGTTACTTGTTTTTTTGTTTGTTTTTATTTTATGTTAAGTAGTGTTTATTTTAATCAACTTTTATATTAAAAAAATAATACTTATTTAACAGTATGATCAATCTTATCTGTATTTTATTAAAGTATAATATAAATAATAGCTTAATTAAACTTTTAATCAATAACTTCTGATTCTTTAACCATAGAGCATACAAGTCTAAATCTTACCCTTCCTCTTCTAATAAAAAGTAATTAATAACACAAGCATATAATAATGAAAGATTTTATATATTAGTATAGATTAATTTCATATTTAAGCTCAAACATAGGCCAATGATCCCAATTAATTAAAGATAACCATCTTGCTTAGAGATACAAGTTTCTATTTGACTAATCTACCCATGAGGGTGACTGATCATCCTCAACGTCACCTTTTTAAAAAAGCTGCTCCAGTTTCAGATCCATAATTAACCAGAGTTACTGAAGGTCTTACGAAAGGGCACTTTGGTCAATGGAGAATCTTCAAGTCCCCTCGAGTTACGAAAGGAAGAGAGAGAATAGTAGGGGTCGCAGTAGAAGAAGATATAAAATGGTGACAAAAATAGGTAGCTTGCGTGTATTTAGAGAGAGATGTCCTCCTCCTAGCCTTTGTATATATGCATGCAAAAATTTTACTGTTTGTGAAGCCAAATAATTACAAGACTTTGGTTGTTTCTTTGTGGGGATGTTTTTTTTTTTTCCTTCCTTTCTGGCCCATATTTCTGGTTGTGGGATCAAGTTTCGATCAATGTGATTGGCTCTCTGTCTCTGTCTCTGTCTCTCTCCCTTCCCCTCTCTCTCTTTCTCTCCCTTGTTTTCTTTTTAAGAAGAAGACTCTACGAACAATACCTGGCGAAGATGAGTGTTGCAGCAAAGAAAAGAAAGGAAAGAAAGAAAGAAAGCTGATAGAAAGCTGAGATAATAAAGAAAGCTGATAATAACCGAAAGAAAACCAAAGTAAATATGGCTTTTCTTCTCCTCCTCTACTACTCCTTCTATAGCTTAGCTTAGCTACCTCTATAGCTCTCTTATTTCTTCTCTCTCTCCCCCACACATCCATAGCACTTGAAAAATACACTCTAGAGAGAGAGAGAGGTGGGGGGGATTGTTTCTCTGTTTCTTTATAATCACACGCAAGATAGAATCAACAAGAATTCATCCATGTTAGCCAATAGCTCTCCCTCTTCACTTCCGTCTAATCCTGAGCCATTTTTTTGCTTGGAAAATGGAAATAGCAATAACAAGAGGAAAAGAAGGCCAGCGGGAACACCAGGTAATTTGTTGTATGTATATATATTCTTGAATTCTTGTCCAGTGTTTCTAGGTACATGTATAAACATATTCATCGGTTTGTTTTGGTGTGCATAGATCCAGATGCAGAAGTGGTTTCTTTATCGCCAAAAACACTATTGGAATCCGATCGTTACGTTTGTGAGATCTGCAACCAAGGGTTTCAAAGAGACCAAAACCTACAGATGCATAGAAGAAGGCATAAAGTCCCATGGAAGTTACTAAAGAGAGAGACCCCAGTTGTAAGGAAACGTGTATTCGTATGTCCAGAGCCTAGTTGCTTGCACCATGACCCTTGTCACGCGCTTGGTGATCTTGTTGGTATAAAGAAACATTTTCGAAGAAAACATAGCAATCACAAACAATGGGTTTGTGAAAAATGCTCCAAGGGCTATGCTGTTCAATCTGATTACAAAGCTCATCTCAAAACCTGTGGCACCCGTGGACATTCTTGTGATTGCGGCCGTGTTTTTTCCAGGTTAATTATTTAATAATATTTATTATAGATCCATCCATGTTAACTTTCTCAGGTTGCTGCTCTTTTTTTCCATCGATATTTTTATTTCTAGATATGTTTTTTCCTTCCTAGAGGATGGTGCTCTTCTTTTTGATTGATGGAACCTTAATTAATCCAAGTTTATAAGTAGTACTGCCATTTATTGACAGTTGTTGAGCACGGTTCCCAAAGATCAGTTGTTGAAGGTGGTTTTCTTCCCTCAAATTCCTTCCATCGACTGCTCAAGCCCCAAAAACAGTTTTTATTTAATTATTTATTATTGGTTGTTCAATCTTTTGTAAGTTGTATCTATTCTGGTAAATGATTAGCTTAAAGTTGTGATAAACATGGTTTTATCCAAATATTTAATTAATATTTTCTTCCACCAAGTCAATTGCATTTCAAAAGCATTAGTTAATTATCACTCCTTCAATTCTTTTTACTTTTTGTTTAATGCACTTATTACTTGATCTCTTCCTTCCGTCAACAAGGACCCTTTTTCAGTATCTTCTTACCACAACGTACGGGCATGACATCTGGTCCAATTTCATCAATTGGTATTCAATATAGTTATTATTCTGTATTTCTTTATAGGCGCTAAAAGGGTTTTTTTTTTTTTGTGTGTGTGTGTGTTTAGAGTTGAGAGTTTTATTGAACACCAAGATAGCTGCAATATGGGGCGACTCCGATCAGAATCACAGTCGCTACAACCGGCTGCATGCTTGTCTAGAACTGCTTCAAGTCCAAGTCCTTCTAGTGATAACAATTTGAGTACAGCTCCTTGGCCTCCTTTGATAATACCAAGGCCAACAACAACGAGTGATCATGCCATGTTCTTTAGCCCTACTACGGCTACAGATGTTGTGGATAAAACAGATTCTTCAAAAAGTGCTGCACACTACCAGAATTTGGAGCTTCAGCTTTCGACCACATCAAGAAATCCCCCCGAGGTCTCAGTTTCTCCTAAGAGAGATGATAATCATTCCACTCAGTTGCAGCTCTCAATTGGGTCAAGTGATGTTAGTGACAGAAATGAATCAAACATCACTTACACAAACAAAGATCATGCTGGCAAAAGCTTTCCTAGAGAGAGCAATAACAGTCCAAAACCTGAATTGGGTGCTTCAAGGCTTAAAGAACAGGCACGAGAGCAGTTGAGGATGGCCATGACAGAGAAGATTTATGCTGAAGAAGCAAGACAACAAGCGAAAAGACAGATTGAACTGGCAGAGCAAGAATTCGCCAATGCTAAGAGAATTAGGCAACAAGCTCAAGCTGAACTAGGCAAAGCACAAGCTTTGAGACAGCATGCAATAAAGCAAATCAACTCCACTATTCTACAAATCACTTGTCATGCTTGCAAACAGAAGTTCCATGCAAGAACAACAACAGATGAAAACTCTTTGGTATTCAGTTACATGTCATCATCTATAACAGAAGGCGAAGTAAAGCACAATAATGGGATTGGTCTCGCAAAAACTTCTAACAGATGAAATAATTAATCCTCCTATCTAGCTATGTATTTGTTTCTTCATTATTAACCCCATCCACCTCTCTCTCTTTCTTATAATTTTTTTCTTCTATCTATTGATTATTATACCAAGTGAGTGTTGTGATTATAATCTCAAGTGGATTAGTGAAGTGTTGTAATATCAATCAGTATGTGTGAAGTTATTATTTGTTCGTTAATTTTGGTAATTAATGGAAATTATGATAATGGGTTTTCAATTTTCTGATTCAAATTTGTGGACCTGTTCCTCTCTTGCTATATGGAGTTTTTTTTATATATATATATAAAGAAATTGCTAAATATGAGTTGTTCATTAGGTTTCCTACTCTGAAACTATTTCATTGAATAAGCTCAGAGACAATCATAACTCCTTTCCTTCAAACTTTTGGTAGTTTTGGATTTTCTATTTGGACTATGTGGATATGTTTGCATTCCTAAGTCAGAAAATGAAGGTGACCCTTCCCACGCCATTAATATAGGCCAAAGTACTGCTGACCAATATTTATAGCCCATAAAAATTTCAAAAAAATTATCAACACAAAACAACGAGAGTGAGAGGAATCAGATAGTCCTTTTGATCACTGATCTTCTGGTCTTCTCATATAAATGTAAATGTAAGAACGCCATGTTTTTCAGTGCCACAGTTGTAAGGCTTAATGACAGGCTCACTCGTCCCTCTCAAGGTCTCCAAAGACATAGACACAAACAAACTCCATTCACAAACAATAGTTTCTCTCTCTCTCTCCCTGCATAAGAATCAGAGCCCCATTGGGGGCCAGTGGGGCACAGATTTAAGAAGAGCTAAGCAAAGCATCTTTCCATTTATGCAGAGACATTCAAAGCTTTTTTTTTTTTTTTTTTTGAGCTGGATGTTAAATTTCTTGGTGTTAAGACACTCTTTCTGGTTCATGTTTTCTTTCATAACTTCAGCCAAACAAAAAGGCAAAGGGATGACCTTTAACTGAGCTTTTCAAAAGACATATACTTTTCCCTTTTAAAAGAAATTTATTTTGCTTTTTGCCGTGGGAGCATGTGCTGCATTTTTCTTTCTCTTTCTTTTTTTTTTTTTATAAAAAAACAACCTAATATTATTGCCTTAATTCCAATCTACAACTTCCATCTAAATCAATCTCTTTATTTATTTATTTTCTTTCCCTCTTTTAATTGGCATTAACTTAATAATACCCATAGTTGAGTACTTTAGGGCAAGTTCGAGGTTAATTAATTGCTCTCTGACAAGGTTGGCTTATTTTCGAATATTATTGTCTTATTGTTTTTGCAGAATCATATAGTTCAGAACTTTAGGCAAGTTTAATTATTTCATCAGTGAAAAAGGAAGCTCGTGCTTATATATTATTATACCTTACCAGTCAAAGTTCATGAGATAGTGGCTCTGTGACTCAAGATTTTGTTACATTCATTCTCTCTGATATATCACAACTGGCTGGCCAACCACAGAAATCATTTCACGGAGGTTGTAGCTAGTATCTAATGGGTTTTGCAGCTTTGTGTATAATATGCCCTTCAAGTCAAAAGTGAGGTCATGTTGAGGTAAGTATTTGGCGGGCTATTCTCATCTCTTCCTTTCAATAATATAGGGCATAAATGGTGGCAATAATTTTGTGAAGACATTCGAGCCAGTTTCCAACACAAAACGCTTTTCCCATATTTGAAATCCAATACTAAATGCACAAGAATATTGATCATGAGAAAGGAGAAAGAGTTGGCTTCAAAAATAATTTAAAGAGTTCCATTTTGTCATTTTCTTTACTATATATTCAAAGAAAAAATTATTATTAATTAAGCATTTAATCTAAAAATTGGAATTATACATTGGTTAAGTTTTATTTTTTTTAAAAAAAAAATGCCTCTTGAAGAACCCAATTTTCAACCCACTTTCTCTAAAGCCTTTTCCCTTGAAACGAAACAAAATGATTATTATACCCACCTGATCTTCCTAATAAAAGAGAAAAAAAATGACAAGCTTGGAGCATATGAGATAATTACTCTGCTGAATATCTATAATTCCATAAGGAATTCGTGGCATTCATTCACAAAAGATTAATATTTTTAACCTGTTTATGTTATTATATTCTAAATAATAAATATAACTACTTGACAAAAAAAAATAATCTATAGAGTTTCAATCTGCTATCCAATAATAACCATGTGGTTTAGGTATGCTATCCTGGGGACCTCTCTACACTTGGATTTTTTATAAAAATGCCAGATGATATTGAAAAAACTTGAAAAAAGAAGAAGCTAAATACAGTAGGTGGTCAGGTTTATGGTATCATAGGTTCATTTTCTTGTGGTGCCAAAACCTGCATGGTATGGATGACTTTTCTCTACTTCTGTAAAAGCGAAAAGAAAGCGAAAACAATGTGTAGGGTTTATAAAGCGAAATATGAGATAACTTTGCAGGAGCTTACCTTAATGTCTGTAAGGACCTCATCTTTTCATGGAATCATCAAACCCTAAGCCAACCAATATATTCATCCTTTGTTATTATTAAAAGGACCCTATATGCTGGTGGGACTTGTCTTTTTTCATATCTTCCGAGCATACTCGTCAGAAGTTCCAGGCTTTAATTTGGAACAGATAGGGACAGTAATTAAAACCCTACTGAAATCTCTAAACATCAAGCTCAATTCATAATGTCAGACTTGAAAATCAATTATTACCCAATTGTCTACAAGAAAAAGAGAATAGTTTTTTTTTATTCGATAATAAAAGATATATATTCTCATAATAGCTTGTGATGCCGTTTTAAAAGGTTAAATTTTACAATCCACAAGTAATAATTGAATACTTATTTAAGAAAGATCAAATCATATTAGAAAATTCTGACCAATATGATTTCTTAAACCAAAAACCGAAGATATATATTTAGAATGCCACAAAAATGATAACTTTGATTAGTTCTTAAAGTTTAATAAAATACCCAAAAAAAAAAACATTTATGCTATTCAATTCTTAATGATGGTATAAAAAAACATGTTTTTCAACTATTTATATAATATAACTTACAAAATAAACTCTAACTAACTAATGATTTTAAATTAAATCCATATAACTAAATGATTTGATTACAAAACTAAATAAGAATAAAGTACATGAGGTCCAATCCACATATGTGATACATGTTAAACAACCCCATATTTTGCTTGGATTACATTGATCAAGGTTTTATTTTTCTTTGAACTTAACTTCATGATTGACTCCATCTTGGAAGAAATTATTGAAGTTTGCTCGGCCTAAATATCATGAATCCACTACCAAAAAATTGACAAATACAAATGGAAAAATTTTCATCGATAGATTGTGGTGAACTTTATTAACGAAATAGTTCCTCGTTATGTCCATCAATAAACACCAATGGAAAATTTATGTTAGTGCATACCGATAGAATTACAATGAGAAAAGAACGAATTAAAAAAACAAAAAGATACAATGACATGTCATTTTTATATATGAAAATACCGACGAAATAAACTCGTTGGAAATATCCATTTGTGAATCCATCGATAATATTTAAGTTATGACCTAGCAAGCAACCCCCCCTCCCCTATTTTTTATTCTTCCTTAATTTCCTTTGCAAAAAACAGCAGACTCCCTCCCCTTATTTTATCACAAATCAATATCCCATCACCACAAATCTTGCCACACCAACACTCAGTCTGTCAGCATCATTGTTTTCATTAAAAAAAAATTTAGGATTCTCCATATCAAGTAAGCAAAATTATCTATTTTTTATTTGAACTCAATTTTAAAATATTAATCTTTATTATATATTGTTGTAATATATGTAGTTTCTTTGTGTGTTTACTTGTTTTTTAGCTTTTTTCCATGGATATTTGTTGTATGAATATATGATTTGTACATGTTAGGGTTTATTTGAGATTTTGAGAAATTGTATTTGTTTGTAATTTGATGAAATTGATTTTGATTTTTTGACTTAGATGTTTTGTAATAAAATAAATAATGACTTATTTAATGGATGCATTTTATATTTTGTTAATTTTATTGTTTTAAAATTTTAGTAAATGTGTATGAATTTGAATTTATATAAATAATTGATAATGATTTAAGAGTACTATTAAAATAAATTGAATAAGTTTGAGTTGTACCAATATTAGCTAATTTATTTAGTTCATATAATTAATAATTAATACATGTTGTCATCAATATTCTATATAGGTTTAATATAAGAAATGAATGATCATTCATGGATGTATCGAGATTCACCCAAAGGGTTGCGTATGATGGATATTGTAATTGGATTAAAGGTGTTATTAGAAAACTTAGATAATTTTCAATCACTTTTAGATTGTAAAGGTTATTCATGTTTTCAAAGACTAATAAGCACGTGACATGACATCATTCAAATGATGCGATGGATGGAATCATGGTGCACCCATCCAATGGTGAAGCCTATAAACATTTTAATAAGGTGTATCCTTAGTTTTTAATTGAATCAAGGAACATACATCGTAGGTATATAGATGAATTTAATCCATTCAAGTCATTTGCTGCTTCTTATTCTTGTTGGCTAATGATACTCACGGTTTACAACTTGTCACCTAGAATGTGTATGAGGTCAGAGTTCATGTTTTTATTTACGATCATACCCATTCCGGATAGTCTGGGTCGAAATATAGATGTTTATCTTCGACAATTGATTAATGAGTTGAAACAATTGTGGTCATCCGAGACTGTGATGTAAGATGTCTCGAGGAAATAGAATTTCTAGATAAAGGCAGCTTCGATGTGAACTATCAATGATTTCCTTGAGTATAAAATGGTTTCTGGTTGGAGCACGCATAAAAATTAGCATGTTCATATTGTATGGAAAATAATAAGGCCTTTATGTTAATAAATGGTGGTAAAATATCCTTTTTTTATTTATAAATGATGGAAAATAAAAAGACATCTATGTTAGTAAAGTTAAAAAGGATATTAAACCGCTAGTACCGTTGAGTGAAGAATTGTACAATATGGTGTCGCAGTACAATGACATTGTGTTTGGTTTTCAAACCGGTAAACATAAGTTTCTTGTTTTTTATGTGACCCACAATTGGTTAAAGTAAAGTATTTTTTGGGAGCTTTCTTATTGGAAGACCAATCTCATCAGTCATAATAATGATGTCATTTACATTGAAAATAACATGTTTGAAAATATTTTTAACACGATTACGGTCGTGAAAGGGAAGATGAAGGACAACATGAAGACTATAATATATATATAACTTTGTTTTGTCACCGTAAAAATATATGGTTGAAAGACCAATCTCATTAGAAGACCAATCTCATCAGTCATAATATTTTTTGGGAGCTTTCTTATTGGAAGACCAATCTCATCAGTCATAATATTGATGTCATTTACATTGAAAATAACATGTTTGAAAATATTTTTAACACGATTAAGGTCGTGAAAGGGAAGATGAAGGACAACATGAAGACTATAATATATATATAACTTTGTTTTATCACCGTAAAAATATAGAGTTAGTTTATAATGGGTCACGGGTCGCAAAACCAACTTTGTCTTAAATAAGAATGCATTGTTACTTGTCTAACAATGGCTTAAGAGTTTGTATTTTCTTGATGCACATGCTTCAAACATATCTAGATTGATGAATTAAAGG
This sequence comes from Populus nigra, assembly GCF_951802175.1. Lineage (NCBI taxonomy): Eukaryota > Viridiplantae > Streptophyta > Magnoliopsida > Malpighiales > Salicaceae > Populus > Populus nigra. The sequence continues at coordinate 2,484,934 of NC_084867.1, read as the reverse complement.
ATTGCAGATTGTATGGAATGAAAAGCCATAACTATCACATGTTTATGCAAACACTCATTTCACTTGTTTACCAGGATTTATTGCCTAGAGGCATATAAGATGCTCTCACGAAGATCAGTTATTTCTTTAGAGATATAAGTTCTAACAAGTTGCATACCAACACATGAAGAGGCTTGAAAGGAATATAGTTTAGACAATCTACAAACTTGAGATGATATTTCCTTTATCATTCTTTGACTCAATAGAGCATCTACCCATACATTTATCATTTAAAGTGTTATAACCCAATTTTTTACTATTTTTTTTCAAAAATGTTCCAAAAAAAATACAAAAAAAAACCAAATTCTTAAAAGGTACGTTTCTGACGTGATTTAGCCAATTTTTAGTCATTTCATAATTCTCGATCATATCTCTTGTTATTTTCATAGTGATAAATTTTCAAAGAGAGAGAGAGAGAGAGAGAGAGAGAGAGAGAGGAGAAAAAAATCAATCAAGAAAAAAGAAAAATTTCAGTGAAAACATAATGAGGAATAATTTAGAAATTTTTAATTGCATAATGTTGTCTTAAAAGAAAAGAAATTTTAAAAATTAGAAGCTAGAAAATGATATGAGTTTTAAAGAAATCAAGAAAATAGTAGATGGGTGTGGAACATTATAAATATTAAATGTGAAAAGAATACTTTGAGTAGTATAAATAAGTGCTTATACATACCTTAAAGGGGGGAGAAATTAGTTAGAGCATTAGCCATAAAATAAAATAAAAATATGACAAAAACACTCCTTCTCATCCTTTCCCATATACACCAACACCCGATACAAACTAAAACACTCTATTAAAAAAAGAAGTAAACGCAAAAAATAAAAATAAAAAACAGTTGTGACCCATCAATCGACCTCTCCTCCCATTAAAACCCCTTATCTTCCTTAATAGCAAAGGTCCACTCTAGCCTCCATATATTCCATAAAGGCCTAAGCTCTCCACAGAATCCAGCTTTTCTCCTCTATTGTCAACTATATCTAAGAACCACTCATTTTCTTCTCCACCTTCACTCATACCCAAAACCACACAAAACAATAATCATCTCCGGTGTCAAGATTGAAACAAACATATACCCAAACATTAATCTCATTGTAAACACCACCAATATTAGCCTTTAAGCAGCTACCGAGAGCCATCAACAAAGATTGACCATTCATTTTCTAAATCATCGCTAACAAGGGCAGCCTCCATATAGTAGTTGTAACACCCATACTTCTAGCTGAAACCTTCCCAACCAAAACCTATTACCTTAAGTTGTCAATAAACATAACAATCATCTATTTCCATCTATAACCTATAAAATAAACCTCGATCATTCCTCCAACACCCACTGGACATTTCAACCTATTGATTCCACCACAAGTCATTTCAACATTGTTAGTCACTTTATACTTCACGACCATATCCCATAAACCACTGTCCAACAGCCTAAAAGCTCTGACCCTTTCATGACAACCTTCAAACATAACCTCTTTCACCTTGACAGACTATATATATATATATATATATATATATATATATTGGGGGGAGAAAGAGAGAAAAAGAAGTAATTGTGACATTCCCTTACCTATTTATGGTTAATACACTAGTTTCAACCACTACCAGTAATATCAATAGTAACCCTTCTTCTACCTAGGTTGCCCACGGCTGCCTCTCAAGCAACTGACTGACAACTTAACCTCTATACACTTTTAAACACACAAGTCTCTTTCCTCATCGAACTAATCACGATCATATCATCCAAACCAACTATAGAGAGAGAGGATCAAGAAAAAGTAGAAAGAGAAGTGTATCTGTGAAAAAAGAAGGAAATAAACCCAAAAGTTTGTGTATGGATTTCCCTTTTTGCATATAGTGGTGACACACATCGTCGCATAGGGAGGAAAAAGAGGAGGAACCGCTTCAGATCCACCTATTTTTTTGTTTCATCTATGGCGGCGCGTGGACCCATATGTCGACATTGTTCCTGTACCTTCAGCAGTTTCTAGGCTTGATTCTAAACACCTCAGAAGGTTGATCTATAACCTTAAATAATTTTTATGATAAATTGCTAAAATTTTGTGAAATTTGGGAAAAAAAAAATCTCATTGTTGTGTATAATTTTTAGACTATTTAGAAATTATTGATTTGGATTGATGTGAGTTTTTTTATTTAAGATGATTTGATAATTTGTGTTGGATTATAAGTTTATTTTTAGGGTTGCGATTACTAATTAAACATTAAATATTGATTCATAGATTATGCTTGAGTTTGTGTTGAGGGTTAAGATTAAAATAAAAAATAAGTTAAGCGGCAACAAATTTTTTCAATTTGAGAGTTAAATTGAAAAGAACGAAAACATTAATAAAATGAATAAAAATCAAAAGAATAAGGACAAAAACAAAAAATTAAAAACAACACACTATAAACTTGGATTTTTGGGTGAAATTAAAAACAATAAAACTTTTATAAAAGGGTTAAGGAAAAAATAAAAAATCTAAAGAATAAGAATCAAGTTGAAAACATCAATATATGATTAAAAAAAAATGGAAAACAGAATTTTTCAACACACTTTTTAACATAAAAAATTCTTAAATGTAAATTGAAAAACTCATGCATGTATTTAATTAAATAAATCAAGAACCACTGTTTAAAGAAATTAAAAAAAAAGTCCTTAACAATAAATGAAATAAAATTGAAAAAACTTAGAGATAATTGAAGAAGATAATATAATAGAGTTTTATGTAAAGTAGGAGGCTTAACATAATATGGCATACTACACACAATAACTTTATACAAGGTAATCCATATTATACAAAATAACTCTACATAAGACAAGTACAATATATCCTATAATATATCACATTCCATAATACACACCTTCAAGCTGAAGGTGGGGTATCCACATAAAGCTTAGACCGTTAATAAGCAAAGGTAACATGAAGAATCGACTAAGTAAAAACATCAACTAATTGGTCCTTAGATGATATAAAGCAAATTTGAATTTCCTTATTGGCTACTCTATCACGAACAAAGTGATAATCAACCTCAACATGCTTTGTACGAACATGAAAAATCAAATTAGTAGACAAATAAGTAGCAACCAGGTTATTACAAAACTATGAAAGAACCACCTCCTGAAATAAGCCATTTAAAAATGCAATATGAACATCAAGTTGTTGAATCTGTTAATTTTTAGATATGATAATTATGAGTATTAACTAAATAATAGTTGGATTAACCATGGGACTGAATGTTTATGAGTAATCAATCCCTTCCTGCCAAGTGAATCCTCGCGCAACCAAGTGAGCCTTATAGTGGTCGATACCACCATCGACTCGATGCTTGATTTTACACATTCATCGGCATATAACCACATTTATAGTAGGATAAAAAAGAACCAAAGACTAAGTATCATTTTCATATAAAGTATCAAGTTCAAATTTCATAACATTATGCCAGCACTCAAAACGATTAGCTTCCTTAAAATTAAGTGGTTCACGGAGCTTACCTGTGGTGCTGAAGACAATACAGTGGTATAAACCAAACTCAGATTAGCAAACCTATTCTGGCGTGGACATATAAGCATATGATGTTGTCGGGGGGGGGGGGTTGGAGGAACAACAAACTAGAGAGATGAGGACTATTGTGGAATGGAGCAGCTAGATAGATCAACAACTAAGTCCAAACCAAGCATGGATTGAATAAAGGGCTGGAAGGAGAAGACTAAGCAGAGGTGTTGAAAGGAGAACCAATCGATGATAAAATTGGAGATGCAACAACAGTAGAGGAGTCAGACAGAAACAAGGATGGCATGACAGAACCTGAACCTGGAGAACGATCAAGAAATAAAGATGTATGTGGTGATAATGGAATTGAAAAGGAGGGAATCAAGGACCATGGTGCTGAGGTGGTTGGCATCACAAAGGTAGTAAGAGAATGAAGGTTTTTAGTATGTGTAGGTGGAAATACAGAGGTAAAAGTGTGGGATACCTATTTAGACTCAATGAATGGAAAATGATGTTCATGAAAACGAACATTATAAAAGATGCAAATATGATGAGATGATAAGTCAAAACAACGATAACCCAAGTGAGAAGAACTATAACCTAAAAACACACGAAGTAGAACAATAGTCTAACTTATCAGTATTACAAAAACACAAAAGGAAAATAGAAACACCTAAAAGTACGCAAAAAAAGTATAATCAGTTGGTTGATTAAACAAACACTCAAATAGTGATTTATTACACAAGAAATGGGATGACATATGATTAATGAGATATATAGAGGTTTCAAAAGTGTAGCTTCAAAATTTTAGAGGTGTTTTTCATTAACCAAGAAGAGAAAGACCAATTTCGATAATATATCGATGATGACACTCGACGGAGCCATTCTGTTTATGGGTATATGAACAAATTAAGTAATGGTGAATACCAATGGTTTTAAAAAAGGAATTAAATTAGTGATATTCGCCACCACAATCAATTTGAACAGATTTAATTTTGCAAGAAAACTGTTATTCAATGAGAACTTAAAACTGGTTGAACACATTGAATACATCAGATTTGATGACAATAGGATAAAACCAAATAAATTTCTTTTGCGCATCAATAAAAATGATAAAAGAGTGAAAACCATCAAAAGATAAAATTGGAGCACGTTCCTAAACATCACTAAAAATCAACTCAAAAGGAGTAGAGGTTTTGTGACACGTAGGTCCTAACGACGGATGCAATGATTTTTCTAATATACAAGCTTGACACTGAAAATGTAAACAACAAGAAGTACAAATGACCTTTTTATTTGACGCTAAGAGACTTAACACATGTGAACTAGGATGACCGAGCCAACGATGTCAGACATCAGCAGAGGTAGACATGCTAGCAGACCAAAAGGCTTGAGGTAGAAACATTATACAAGACTCAGAGAGGACATAGATACCATATTTACTCTGATCTAAAAGATCCTTGGTTATGAGATCCTTAAAATGAAAACAAAGGAGTGAAATCCGAAAAAGACAGTTTTCCCGATAAAATTGTTAAACAAAAAATAGTGTTTTTTTTTCATTTCAAGCACATGTAGAATATTAGACAAAGTAAATGTGTGTTTTGAAGTATGTAAGGTAGTATGAGTTATATTAGAGATGACGAGTCCGTTACCATCACCAATATGCAATTGATCATTACCAAGATAAGGTTTTTTCACTTATCATACTTGGAATGTCTAGAGTAACATGTTGATTCACACCTATGTCAGAGAACCAAGTGATAGAGTTGGTTGTTAGAGCATCGCTGAAGGAGTAGTTGGTAGGAGGTTGATTTCTGTGGGTCACTAAATAAGAGCACTACTACGCTGAATGACCAAAAATATTGCAGAGTTAACACCTAACTTGGTATATGTGAGACCATTAATCTTGTGAAGGATTATGTTTGTTCTGCTGCTGTCAATTCTCCTATATTATCCACTTTAGCCACTATTTTGTTACCAATAACCACTATTATTACCATGGTGATTCTGGCTGCTCAAACTAGAGAAGGATTGGCGGTTATTCCACCAACCACCATGACATCCTCTACCATGAGTGTGAGTGGAGGTACTGTCATTAAAACTAGAGAAACCACAATGCACAGGGGTAAGCAACAACGGTGCAACAATAGTTATGGATTAAAGAGAGTTTTGTGTAAAAATTCATAGGTAAAGAGATGACTATGTAGCTCAAAATAGGGAAGAGGCTCAATCTTAGTGGACAAACTGGTTACCAAATCACAAAATTCACCATGAAGACCCCGAAAAACATATAAGTTGAAATCTGCAAGGAAGAGTGGCCAGCCTATTGCAGTTAATTCATCAAATAAACTCTTGGATTTTATAAATAAATAGCAATAATGTCATCACCTTGACAAAGATCAAGAAAAGAGCCATATAGTTTCATAATCTGAGAATTGGATGGATATGCAAGAACGTGCTCAAGTGTGTTCCAAACACTAGCAAAACTAAGACAATCAACCACAAGATGGAGGAAATCTGTGAAAAAAAAAAGGAGAGCATTAGGGATGTTGTAACCCATTTTTGGGTACCCCATAAATAAAATAAATTAAAAAATATATATATATATATAAAAAAGAAACTGAACAGTGTCGTTTTGACATTGTTCCTCTTCCCGCATGCTGCTAGAACCCCACGCCCCCCTTAAAACAAGAAACAATGACTGCATGCTGCTCACAAAACTTAAAGCCCCACGCCCCCTGCTTGAAGATCTCGCCCGGTGTCCCCTGCTCCCCATGCACAGCGACGCTTTCCCCGCTCCCCCTTCGCCTATAAATACTGCCCTTAGCAGCTGTAACAAGGGAGGTTATTTTTTGGGAGAAGGACGAGAGAGTTTTTTTGAACGAGAGAGAGGGCTGGAAAAACTAAAAGAGGGGGGAAAGTTTTTTGAACAAAAGGGAAGGGAAAATGAAATGAAAGAAAGGGGCAGTTAAAGAAGGGGAAGAGAAGAACTGTAACCTCTCTCTTTGCTCTCTCCCTCCACCGTTTGGAAGCACGCCGTCACCTTTTTTACCACCGTGAGGCATCGTTGGCTTCCTCCCAACACCACCAGATTCTCCCCCACGATCCAGCAGCTTCTCTTAAGACCGGCCTCCACCGAACCCCACAGCAGCAGCAACCATTTCTTCTCAGCAGAACTAACACACAAAGCACGGGAAGGAAAACCAGAGAACAAACAGACGAGGAAGAACACAACAGGGACGAGCAGAAGGAAAGAAGATAAACAGAAAAAAAACACGGGAGGACCAACCAGCACGCCCTTGCCATCACCTTTGTCCCTTCGTTTCCGTCTCCAGTAGCTTTCTTCTCCTCCAGCAGTGCAACGAAACAGCAGCCCACAGGAAAATAGAGAAGGAGCAAGAAAACACAGAGGGAAGAACATCCATTCCGCAGCGCCATCGTCAGCTCATCATCCTTTTCGATCTTTGCTTTCATCTTCTTGCATATAAAACCTGCAGAAATAGGGAAGAAGAAATGCAGAAAACCAGAAGAAAGAGAGAGGAATAAAGATTGTAGAGGAGGAAACTCAGAAGAAGAATGCCAACAGAGAATAAGGGGGGAGAACTGAAGCAGACGGCAGCACTGATCGACTAGCCAGCAAGCCTTCAAACCTCGCCGTTATCCTTTCGCGCCCAGGTCTGTTCTCTTCACCTCCCGCATCGTGAGCATTCTTTGCTTTGTGTTTGCACTGTTCAAGTGAAATTTAATTCACTTAAACAGTAACGTGGTCTTTTGCATGCATTTTGCTTTGTTAATGTGAGAAAACCGGCTAGGCCGGTTTGGTCAAGTAACCCCGGTTACTGTACAGTGAACAGTAACCAATCATGTAGTTTTGGGCTTGGCTGAGTCCAGCCCCGTAGAAAGTAGGCCCATTTTATATTGGGCTGATTTCGGCCTAGTCTCTTTGTGTGCCAGGTCTGGCCCATTCGGAAAATTTTCTTCAAAAGAATTATTTAAATCTGTGATTTTCTGAAAGTTTGTTGATGCATTGTTGATCAATATCGGCTTGTATTTTTATAGTGCAAAGATACAAATCCAGTATAAAAAATACCCAGTTTTCGTCAAGACATCGAAAAAATATAAAATATAAAATATTTTGTTTTCATGCATACGGCCAATACCCTAACATGTTTTTAATGTTTTTTTTTAAAACAAATATTTGAAGTTTCGAAAATGTGTTTTCGCATGGATTTCTTAAACACAACAAAAATCATTTTTCTTGCATTTCTGGATTTTACAACATGTTTGTAAAACTCCAAAGGGTATTGACTAATATTCCAAAAAATATAAAAATCTTATTTTAGGGGGAATTCATCTATTATTCACCACTAATGTTTGGATAAAGAAATCCTTAAATGACGAATATCCAAAATATTATTGGGAATAATTTGTTATTATTCACTGTTAATATTTGGATAAAGAAACCCGAGTGGTAAATATCCAAAATAATTTTCTAGGAATAATAAATCCGCACACATCCTTGAAAGAAGCCTTGATTATAATCGAGAACATTTTAAATTTTTTTACTCCACGGTTTACGAGCCGTGAGAGTATAAAACACTAAGACAAAAAAATAGGTTTTTAAAGCACCCTAGATTTCGTTCATCAGAGCAGACTTATCCTAGGAAACACAACAAGACCTCGAATTTTATCAGACAAATAAACAATGCAGCTTACCTTAAATAGGGCGTATTTGGGGTGCTAATACCTTTCCTTTACGCAACCAGTCCCCGTGCCCGATCTCTAAGACCAGTTAGGGTTCCTAGTGACCAAATACTAGGTGGCGACTCCCATTCCATTTTTCACTGCTAAGAGACAAAGAATTACTTGTCTCCCTATATTTACCAGATATATATCCATACATGAAGGTGGACGATCGTCGCGACGCCACACACGTGCGACAAGGGATGAGCTGATCTTGTTATTTCCAAGAGAGAAAGGTTGGATTAATAACTGAACTGAAAGTGGCAGAGTTAGCAGAATCAACAGTCAACATGACGTGAGGAGAAAGACATGGAAATAATCCACTAACAAAAAGAAATACATCCTGAACAATTAAATTTCGTTTCATCTGCATCCGTCAATAGAGATAGTTATGTTGATGAGTTTGAGATTAATCACATGTTGCATGCTAGAAAGAGGAATGATAGCTTCCAATGGATTGGGAACAACATCCGCAGACAAAAAGGGAATGAGGATAGTGGTCATAAAAGCAGCAAAGTATAGAGAGAAAGATGGTTGAAATGTGTTGATATACATGTTGGTAGGCAACACCACCACCAATGAAGAAGGATCAAGAGAAGAGGAACCAATAGGGAGGCTATAAGGCGCAACAATAGTAGAAATTGGCTGACAGATAGGATCTATCGATCTTGAAAAACATTCTAGTAGGATAAAAGCTCTGCTACCAAATTGAAGAAGATAATATAATAAAGTTTTATATAAAGTACGAGGCTTAACATAATATGATAACCATCCTCTCTATATATATAAATAGGGTAATATACAAAGTACAAGGTAGATCATACTACACATAATAACTCTATATAAGTTAAGTACAATATATCCTATAATATAGCACATTCTATAATAAAGACAAATATAGATCAAGATATTTAATATCGCAACACAGGTCATTTACCTAGTTGTGTTTAATGAATTTGTTTATTAAAATCAATTTGTAATAGAAATCAACACACACATAAAACTTATTGAACTAAATAAATAAAATGAAAATGATACTATGCAAGGCTACACATATTAAATATATTATAAAAAATAAACATTTTAATTTTAAAAAATAAATTTAATATATATAAAATATAAAACAATTACACATTAATTGTACTAATCCCTTAAAAAATTAAACACATCGAATATAATTAAAAAATAATCATTATTTAAAAAATGCTAAATAAGAACAAAAAAAACAATTATAGAGAAGTAAAATACAAACTTAAAAAATGTTTTTAAAAAGACATATAAAAAAGGTTTAAATTAAACAAAATCAAAATTATAAAAAAGAAAAGAAAAGAATGAGATTAGGCGTTGATTACCAGGCCAAGCGTATGGCCCATGAATAAAGGGTCCGCGCACAGGCTTGCAAGGTTAGGCCTTTGCGTGCAGGTGTTTATATTTTCTATAAGTTAATGGGACAGATGATTCATCTTTAAAAAATAAACGAAGTTTCATCTACAATCCTCATAATCCAACCACCACAATGGTAGGAAAAACAGGGTTGCTAGTTTTTTCTTTTAAAAACCTATTTTCAACTCTTTTGTTTTTCCAAAACACTTAAAAAAACACCTTAAGAACTTTGGTAAACCAATTCGTAACCTTCAAAAACACAAAAAACCGCTTCAAAACCCAAAATCAACCCGAAACAAAAATTCTACCGAGCTTAGATCTATTTTTTCAAGCACTTTAAAGGTAAAAAAAAACACAAAATTTAAACTCCTCTCATCACATGGAACCATCTAATACAAAATTAATTGTTTTAGTTGGAGCAATGGCAACTTTCTCTCTTTCTATAAAAAAAAAATTGAAAAATGATAAAAATAAAATTTGATATTGAAATTAATTTTTTTAAAATTAAAAAGGATCTCAAACGGGGGGCTAAAATGTATTTTTCAAATAAATTCTAAAGCACCATCTATATTACCTGTGTTTTTCTCTTCAATTATCTGTCTTTCAATTCAACCATCCCTCCCAAAAAAACATGTAATTGAATGTTAATTTGAGCTCAAAAAAACTCAACTGTGCAAAAAAAAAGTTTAAAGATGAAAATAAAAATTTTGAAAAAAAGCATCATTACAATCCAAGTGAATTGCAAGAGGGTCAACGATATATATAAAAAAAAACTATAGTGTTTTCTCAACACGTTTTATATTTTGTTAATTAAGTGGTTTCATTATTGTTTTTCATGTTCTTTTGTGTATACATTTAATTATATAGTTATATTTTTCATGTTAGAATCTCTTCCTTGAAGGCAGGTGGTATTTATTATAATCTTTACAAAGACATATTTGTTGTCAACTAAGTCCATGGTTTCTTAATTGGAACCAAATTGACAACGAACTTGATTATTCTTCATGAATGTCTTTGTCTATCTTCATCATGTTTTGTATTATGTACGAGTTTATGAATTTTTTCTGTTTTTATTAATTGCAGGTTTCTCAGAAACTAACCTCTCTGCTCTAGATAAATTTGGACCCTTCAAAGTCAACATTTATAAACCATACTCATGAACACAGTTAATATGCAAACCTAATTAAGAAATATATATTCTCAGAAAGCCAGTAAAAAAGGAGGTTGTCAATTAACCTTTGCGCCTTTAAAGGCATACAAGATGCAAGTTCAAAAAGGAGTAAAAAGTAGATGGAGTGCGTGTTATGAAAATTTAGGATGGAAACAAATATGGAGTTGGCTTAGAGGCGTGAAAACACTATCTTTAAGGTGTTTATTTGTCCCACACAGAGACAACACCTCTAGGATACAACTAAACCCTCTAAACCTCTAAAAGAATAAGAAGATAAGACCAAGAAAAGAATGTCTTTTTTTTGTTGTTGTTTCTTTTCTGTATAGTAACATGCTTTTATAGACTTGAAACATAACGATGAAACAGTATGACTGTTCATCAAACATTATGACTATTGATGAAATAATATGACTGTTCATCAAACATTATGACTATTGATAAAACACTATGGTTGTTCATCAAACAATATGATTGTTGATGAAATAATATGATTGTTCATCAAATAGTATGACTATTCATATTAAGTTCCAAGTTCCAAATGATATTATAAATATCCATATAATAACATTAGGAAGCCAAATAGGAGAGTTTGTCCATCATGGCTTAATTTACTACACAATAGAAACCCACACTTAGAAACATTAGGAGGGAGTGTTTCATTCCAATGTGGAATAAAACATCTTTCCTTTATTCATTTACAAACTACACCAACAATCCCCCACTAGTTTGTAATGAATGTCTTTTCACTTGATAGAATTATGCTTACAAGAAGGTATTTTGCAATTTAAACCTTCAATTAGTGTTAGAACTTGAATCCTACTAAAGTTATTGGTGTCCGCAGATTAAACCAAAACTTTTATTGTAGAATAAAAGATACTACACACATAATACTATCCAAACTCTTAAAAGAGGTTTACAACTGTTTAGCACTATTATGGCCATGTGCTAAAATCATAATTTTTTTTCTTGAATATTTACAAGAGAAAACCCTAACTCTTGTCAAAAGTGGCACCACTTTTATATTCATATAGGTGGAATTATACATGTCTCTATTACATTAGACATGAACTTTAAATTCCATTAAAAGGCCATGCTCATCCTACTTTTCGTAATAGAACATACTGAATACTATTAGAATAGGGACTCAAATTAATTATCAGTGTCCAACATATACAAAACAGTAACTTGTTATTACCCATTAAACTAAGAGATAAGCTTTTTGCTAATTCAAAGTTGGGTTCCTATTATTGGTATCTTTAATAACGGGTTTCAACCCCATTCCATTAGTTGTTTTTCGTACCATGTCTCTAGACAGTCCTTTTGTGAGCGGATCCACTAAATTATTCACAGACTTCACATAGACAATGGTGATTACACCATTTGTAATCAACTCTCGAATATATCCATATCGAATGCTTATATGTCTTAACTTACCATTGTAAATGTTACTATAAGCTCGAGACATAGTCGCTTCACTATCGCAGTATAAAGAAATGGCTGACATAGGTTGTGGCCACAACTTAATATCAAACAATATATTTCTTAGTCATTCTGCTTCTTTACCTGCAGCAGCTATAGCAATAAATTCTGATTCCATGGTAGAATGAGAGATGCATGTTTGTTTCTTAGATGCCCAAGATATTGCACCTCCTCCAAGTGAGAAAATCCATCCTGATGTGGACTTATTATCACTTGAACTAGTCATCCAACTTGCATCACTATATCCTTCCATCACAGCTGGAAAATCAAAATAAAACAAGCCTAAATCGATCGTTCTTTTTAGGTAACCAAAGACTTGCAATAGCTTTCCAATGATCTGTATTTGGCTTGCTTGTATATCTTGATAACTTGCATATAGCAAAAGCTATATCTGGTTTTGTACAATGCATAGCATACATAAGACTTCCAATGGCACTAGCATATTCTAGTTGTGCTACCGCTTTATCACATTAATCATTTAACTTCATGCTAGAGTCAAATGGGGTATTAGCCTCCTTTATATTGAGATGCTTAAACTTATCGAGCATTTTCTCAATATAATGTGACTGATTAAGTGCATAACCATTACTATGTTTCTTAACTTTGATACCTAAAATTGTATCCACTTCACCAAGATCTTTCATTTTAAAGATAGAAGTAAGATACTTTTTGGTTTCAACTATTCCAATCATATTGGTGCTAAATATTAACATGTCATCTACATAGAGACAAATAATCACACCAGAATCTTTTGTAAATTTGGAATACATACACTTATCAGCACCATTGTGATGAAAACCATTCAACAAAATTGCTTTGTCAAACTTTTCATGCCATTGTTTCGGAGCTTGTTTTAAACCATATAAGGACTTTACCAATTTACAGACTTTTTCTTCATTACCAGGAAGTATAAAACCCTAAGGTTGCTCCATATACACTTCTTCCTTTAAATCTCCATTTAAAAAAGCCGTCTTTACATCCATTTGATGAACATACAATTTATAAATTGATGCTAATGCAAATAAAACTATAATTGATGTAATTCTTGCTACTGGAGAATAAGTGTCAAAATAATCAACACCCTCTTTTTGAGTAAAACCTTTGGCAACCAATCTTGCCTTGAAAATTTGTATAGAACCATCGGTATTGTATTTTCTTTTAAACACCCACTTACATCCTATTGGCTTAGAATCTGGAGGTAAATCTACTAGGATCCAAGTATTGTTAGACAATATTGAATCCATTTCATCATTTACCGCTTCTTTCCAAAAAGCAACATCCCTATAAGACATAGCTTGACCAAATATCTTTGGATCATCTTTTATATTTAGGATCATAGGTGTCTTTTTTAATATTGTATTTCTATCATCTTCCACTAAAAATACAATTGAAGCAGTAGAAATAAAATCTGTATCTATATGTTTTTTCTTTCTAACTCTTTGACTTCTTCTAGGTTCACTGGAACCTATTACTTCTAAGTTTTTACGTTTTTCACTTAACGTTGAGCTAGGAGTCATTACTTTTAGATTTGGTTCTTGCACATTTGAATCACTTATCAATTTATATTTTATAAATTCAACATGTATGGATTCAACAATCACATTAGTTTCTAAATCCCAAAGTCTATAAGCCTTTGAATTTTGTGCATAACCAACAAAAACACTCTTAAGACCTCTAGGTTCTAATTTTGTTCTTTGAGGATCAAAACTTTTATAAAAAGCTACACACCCCCACACTTTAAAATAATTCAGATTTGGTTTTCTACCGTTCCATGCTTTATAGGGAGAAACATTTGATTTTTTAGATAGTACTTTATTATGAATGTGACATGCAGTAAGTAAGGCTTCACCCCATAAATTATTTGGTAATTTAGCATTCAAAAGCATGGCATTGACCATATCCACTAAGGTCCTATTTTTCCTTTCAGCAAGTCCATTATGTTGTGATGTATAGGATGCTGTTATTTGATGGAATATTTCATTTTCCTCACAAAATGTAGAAAACTCCTTAGAAAAGTATTCTCCACCTCTATCACTTCTAAGAACTTTAATTTGTCTTTCCTTTTGATTTTCTACCATTTTCTTGAATTCCTTGAATTTTTCAAAGGCTTCATCTTTAGTTCTTAACAAGTAAACATAGGTAAAACGAGAATAATCATCAATGAAAGTTATGAAATATCTTTTCCCACCCCTTGTTAACATACCATTTATTTCACATATATCAGAATGGACCAACTCAAGTAATTGAGAATTCCTTTCTACTTTAGAAAAAGGCTTCTTTGTCATCTTTGCTTGAATACGTATTTCACATTTGTTTTTATTATTGTGTTGATATGAAATATAACCATGCTTACATATATATTTCAAATATCTATAATTTAGATGTCCTAATCTTGCATGCCAAAGAAGAGAAGTAGATTCAACCATATAAGCAAAAATAACATTGATTTCATTAATACTGAACTTAAACATGCCATCACAGGAATAACCCTTTCCCACAAACATCCCACTCTTAGTTACAATAACCTTATCAGACTCCAAAACAATCTTGAACCCTTTCTTGATCAAGAGACTAGCAAATACAAGGTTTTTCCTAATTTCAGGAACATGAAACACATTGAGAAAGACAATTTTTGTCCAGAAGTAAAGTACAACTCAATAGTTCCTTTTCCCAAAACTTTAGCAGAATTATGGTTGCCCATCAAGACCTCTTTAGGTTTTTTCAATTCTTCATAAGTCTTGAACCATGCTTTGTTGTTGCAAACATGAACTGTTGCACCAGAATCCAGCCACCAATCTGAAGTCTTTACAATATTAGTTGCCATATTTAATTCGGTAATCATTCCAATTTAAATGTTTGAAACCATGACAACTAACTCCCTGACTTCGTCTTTTTCAACCATATTCACTTTGAAAGAACCACCTTTCTTGTTGAAATTCTTGAATCTACACTCTTTTATATAGTGCCCTTTATTTCCACAATAGAAACAAACTCTATGCTTCTTATTAGCATACTGTTTCTTCTTGAATTTGTTTCCTTTCTTTTGCACTTTCAGATTGTTTTGAGTCATTGTCAAACCAGTTTCAATAACCAAATTCACTTTAGAATTTGTTGCTTGCAATTCACACATACGAGATTGAACCTCAATTTGTAAGTGTGTTTGAAACTGTTCAAAGGTATAATTGTCTGTAGAATGCAACATCTTCTTCCTATATTCATTCTAGGATGGAGGAAGTTTTGATAAAACA
Source organism: Populus nigra (assembly GCF_951802175.1). NCBI lineage: Eukaryota > Viridiplantae > Streptophyta > Magnoliopsida > Malpighiales > Salicaceae > Populus > Populus nigra. The sequence continues at coordinate 2,469,382 of NC_084867.1, read as the reverse complement.
GCCCCCACTTGAAGTGAATCAGGAACTTTGATATCCAAATCACTAAGTTTTGAAATCAGCATTTGAATTTCATGGACTTGATCCATGATTGGCTTATTATCAGTAATCTTATACTCAAAAAATTTTAAAGTAAGAAAACGATCAGAACCTGATTTTTCCTGCTTGTAGTGTGTCTCCAAGGCAACCCAAATTTCTTTTGACGACTTTAATTTGGAGAAGATTTCATAAATTCGACTAGTCAGAGTATTCAGTATATGCCCTTGACAAAGCACTTCATCTTCTTCACGTTTTACTCTTGTAGTCTTAATAGTGGTAGATTCATCTTCTTGTGGTTCAGGTAATGCATATAGATTCGGATCAAGAATGTACTAAATCTTTAATGAAGTAAGCAGGAATATCATCTTGTCCATCCATCTTGTGTAATTCGTGCCATCAAATCGATCTAGTTGAATTTTGACATCCTTAGCAACTTTGACGCTAGAATTCATATTTGTCTCCATCAAAATAAACACCTTAAAATTGTTATGAAAATTTAGGATAGAAACAAATATGGAGTTGGCTTAGAGGCGTGAAAACACTATTTTTAAGGTGTTTATTTATCCCACACAGAGACAACACCTCCAGGATACAACTAAGCCCTCTAAACCTCTAAAAGAATAAGAAGATAAGACCAAGAAAAGAATATGTCTTTTTTTTTGTTATTGTTTCTTTTCTGTATAGTAACATGCTTTTATAGACTTAAAACATAACGATGAAACAGTATGACTATTCATCAAACATTATGACTGTTCATCAAACATTATGACTATTGATGAAACACTATGGTTGTTCATCAAACAATATGATTATTGATGAAATAATATGATTGTTCATCAAATAGTATGACTATTCATATTAAGTTCCAAGTTCCAAATGATATTATAAATATCCATATAATAACATTAGAAAGCCAAATATGAGAGTTTTTCTATCATGGCTTAATTTACTACACAATAGAAACTCACACTTAGAAACATTAGGAAAGAGTGTTTCTGTCTAATGTGAGATAAATATCTTTTCTTTAGTTATTTACAAACTACACAACCAATGAGAATGAGAAATGTAAGAAATTCTTGGGATTTAATTGATAAGATTTATAGATTTGGGATACAATCTAAAATGGTGACATAGTGATTAGCACTTACAAAAATGGCGTGCATGACTTCAATTATTTTTTTGTTCAAAAGAAAAAAAAAACTTCATTTTTGTGCTGTTAAGTGGACGGGAAGAAGAACCCGAAAAAGCTCTCTCCGTCTTCTTCCAGGTAAGTCCTTCCTTTAATACTACACTCATGACTGTCTATTCTCCTTAACAAAAATTATCAACAAATCCAAGAATTTAAAGATTTTACTTTCTGACTATGACCCATATGTTTTTTTTCTTTATTTTCTGGGCTTATTAATTCTGCTATTTGTGACTTCTATTAGTTTCAAGATACAAACTTTACTATGATTTGAGAATCTAAGCATTATTTTTTTTATTTCTCTGATTTGGGTTTGATTTAATTTGCATGACTTAATTTTTTTGGAAGATTTTAAGGTTAACACAATGCTGACAACTTTAATTTTGTTTTATTTCTCTGATTTGGGTTTGAATTAATTTGTTTGTCTTAATTTTTTGTTAGGTGAACACAATGCCGACAACAAATTGTGTTAAGGTTAAATAAGTTATCTTGAATTGTCCAAGTTTGAAATAATGGATGAAGATAACAGTTTGAATATTCGTAATTGGGGCTACTATGAACCAACATCTGTTAAAGGAAATCTGGGCCTTCAGCTCATGTTCCTACCTGAGAACCCTTTTTGGGTGACGCAGTGCTGCGATCATGGCAAGTGTCAATGGAGGTTTTCACCATAGGGATACTGGGGTTTCGCAGCCCATGTTCCATATAGAGTACATGAGGGATGCTTGGACTGGCCAGAGAGAGAAGTTTCTCAATGCGTTGCCTGGAAACCATAGTTATGCAGCAGTTTTGCCGGGAACATCTTCAGCTCATCATATGCATATGTTTCAACCACCTGATTTGGTAAATCATGAAACGCTGGACCAAGTCAAAGAGGCTGGTGTTGTTGAAAAGGAAAATGTTCCTAATAAGAAGAGGCAGCGTCCTAAAGCCCTGAAATCCCCTAAAGTAAAGAAGGTTATGAGAGGCCCTCGAGCACCCAAGCCTGAGGGTAGTCCTTCTGTTCAACTAGTAAGGTCTGCCAAGAAAACTGCCGAAATTATGATAGATGGGATCAATATAAACATTTCAGTCATTCCTATACCGGTTTCTTTGTGTATGGGAACCCCCCAACAATGTTATCATTGGGTTTGTGGTGGGTGGCTATCGGTATGTTGTATGACTTGCATATCTATGTATCCCTTGCCTATGAGTACAAAAAGGCATGGTTCGAGGATAGCAGGGAGAAAAAAATGAGTTCAGGAGCTTTTAAGGTGGTCTTAAAGAAACTTGCTGGTGAAGGCTATGACTTTCTAATCCATAGATTTGAGAACTCACTGCGCTAAACATGGTACGAACAAGTTTATCACTATCAGGTAGATGTACCATTTGGATCTTTATATTGCCCAAGTATTGCAACTCAGCAAGTTTCTGTATATTTTTTAATGCATCTGGTTTGTTGTTGATGGGGTTCTGTCACATACGGTGATTTTGAAATTGTGCCTTTCTGGCACTACAACTGTTGTCTTATCCTCTTTCTGCTGGTAGTCTTAGCTGTTTCAAACTTATTGATGCCAGGGAAAATGATATAGTAAACGATATTTTCTTAACATATTCATGCATCATAGTTTCTTTTTCTCCTGACCTTTTGAATTACTTGAGATTGAGTTTTTATTTCTCTCACTGCTACTGTTAATTCTTAAGAGATTTCCTTGGTTCTTATATGTATGCGTATTTGATGCTGGAGCTAAAACTGTTGTAGCCTTTATATAATTAGATTTTTTCTTTTAATAGTTTATTTATGTATTATTTATTCTGATAGTTTAGATGGCTAAGATTTATTTATTTTCAAGGGCTAGGATTTCTGTTACTAGTATTTGAGGGCTACTACTACTATAACAAGAAACAACTTTGATTTTTTGATAATTTTATAAGAGGTTTGTTCTCTTTTCTGGCTGTTCATCCCAGATAACCAGCCTTTGAATGTGTTAACTATCTTTGGCTATGCTTTGCCTTTTTTTTCCCTATATCAATATTCAATTTCATCCATTTACCATATATTTGAAATAAAAATCTAGTTTTAGATGGTGAATCCGGTTCCCTCTTTCTCTATGCAGTTATTGCAGCTTGTGTAAATGAATGAATGTTCATGGCTTACCTATGACCTAGTCTGTTGATTTCATTAGGTAGTTGCTTGAGGCTTGCCACATTGTTAGTTAGAAATCTGTTATTTCGGAAGGATATTAAGGTTTCATCAGACAATCTGTTGGTATTCTTGCTGGGTTTTGAAAAGTAATTAATGATTTCTCATGTCTTCGTTTAACTTGGAATATATGGGCATCGTTTAGGTCCCTTTCATGAATTCATATCACCTGCCATTCATGGTCTTGTTGAGCATCTTGCTGCAGTTGTGGGGTTGATTTATGCATGCTTGTGAGGTTGTTTAGGGATGATTGATGAGTTTTAAAGGTTTAAATTGATTGGGTCTGTATGCTCACAATAGTAAGCTTTTCAGGAGTCAAGCCTAGAGTATAGAAAAGCCTAATTTCACACTAGGGTTTTTAGGAGTCGCATCGAAGGGAAGATTTGAGTCACATAATCAAAATCAAAGTTACTGGAAATTGTTTGATATTATTGTAATCCAAATATTGGAAGACTACTTGCTTATTTAGAGTTTTAGTATTCCAAATCCAATAAGGACTTGCATTCCTAAACCTCCAACATAATTGTTTCTGTTTAGAATAGAAAATCCAATAACATTTAAGACTAATAAAATAAAATACTAGCATCCTGATGACATTGCTGTCTCTTCCTTAGGTGGCTTCTCAAACCAGCCTGCGTTTTATCACCTGCAATGCTAGCTCTAACACTCCTTTGAGCATCCTGATGTGTCTCAAATAGCCCTAGGAGATTGCTTTGCTTTCATGGGTAGAGTAACCAAATGAGTTGCTTCACTTGAATCATGCATGTCACCCCTGGTTCGGTGCTTGTTCCTGAAAATATATTCATTACAGAAATAGAGCTCCACTCATTTTAAACTTCAAGACTTGGTATCTAAAAGAAATCTAGTTGAATTTAGAATATAATTCTAGACTTCTCTGGCATTTAAACTTACTCTTTTATGATCCTACTGTGCTCTGCATCACCTCTTTTGTTGCTATCAAGTATACCCTTTGGATTGTAGTTATGTTAAGCATGTCTGTGAGGAGACACTTGAGAAGTCCCTTACTGATCAACTGTACTTAATAGTGAAGGGACATACACAACCTTCTAGTTTGAGTTTATGGGTCACCAGTTGCGTGGTCTAAAATTTTCACCTGAGCAATTGGAAGCATTGAAATTTTAGAATTAGATGATGTTTACATGAAAAACTGAACATGAAATCTGTTCTCTGAGAAAGGAAGGATGCTCTTTTAAATCCCGCGGCTTGACTCTTGGTACAATGTTGTGTCAGAATTGATTCACATAGGCTGTATGGTGTGTTGTGTAAGTTAAGGTTATGCCATGTGGTGAAAATGATTGGTACAGTAATCTGCTCCTGCAGGAGTGATAGGTTTTGACGTCGGAGAGACGTAGTACCAGGAGGAGAAGTGGGTTATTCACTTGCATTAAGAGTTGTGTGAAGTTAAAATGTGAAGGTTGATGTGCTTTCCTAACACAATCAGAAGGTTTCCCTTTCCCAATTATATTGACAAGCAAACCATGTAGTGGCTCGATGCCTTGGCAGTTGGCAGTAAATATCATTTCATATTAGGTTTCCTCTGTCTGAGATTCAAGCTTTGAGTTTGTGGAAGTTTCGAGACTTGGAGCTGTTGGACTCTAGGTATCTTGAATGTTCTGAATTTTTGTAGTTTCCTGCTAGAGTTTGAATGTCAATAGGTAGAGTTTGGTTGGGATTTGGTTGAAATAGTAAACTCATGGGTTTGGAAAGAGCTGTACTGTTGTTTTGTAGTCTCCTGTGTTAGATTAGCGGACTACATCGCAATAAAGCATGTTAAATATAAAAAGTTCGTAAGGAAACCTAGAATTCGTGTAAGTTTAAATTTATAAGGTAATTTATAGTAAATATGTTTTTAACACAAATATAATAATAGGATATTAGCATATATACTAAACACATATTTAAATTTATAATTGATATTAATTCAAAGTTCCAGATTATATATTCTTAAATTAAAATAAAAAAAGGTATTTACTTGTTGAAATATTTTAAAGTAATGAATTTTTTATTGTTGTAAAGAATGAATTAATTGTTATTAAGATTTATTTGCTCCTCACTTGTTGAAAGTTCCAGATTATATATCCTTAAATTAAAATAAAAAAAGGTATTTACTTGTTGAAATATTTTAAAGTAATGAATTTTTTATTGTTGTAAAGAATGAATTAATTGGTATTAAGATTTATTTGCTCCTCACTTGTACAATTAGAATGTTTATAATATGTCTCTCAATATTTCAACTATACAACATTAGTTTAGATATATTTCTAAACAAAGTCTTTAAACTAAAGATTTTGTAACTCAAATATCTTTCAATAAGATGAATTTAAACTCTAGATTTAGGAGGAAAATTGAAGCATAAAAAAAAAAACATTAAAAATAAAGTGAGGAACAGTGTGTAAAAATCTAAAAAATTCAAGTTAGAAACTCTTTCTTTAATTCTTTTTTTATATAGTGAATTTTTGAAGTTAAAAGGTTCAAGAATTTATCTTTGTCATTATCAACTTTTAATTAGCCACCATAAATCAATAATTAAATTTATAAAAACCAAGTGTTTTTTAAGTAGAAAAATCAAGAATTCTTTGAAATTAATTTTTTATTTACTAATAATTTGTTTAGTTAAAATAAATTTTCATCAATAGCAAGGTTAATTAGACATAAATATAGTATTATATTTTCATGAATTTAATGATGATAATGATATTAAAGATGAAAAGATCTCTTGCATTGGTAATGTCATGATGGAGATGACGGCAATGATACGGTTGTGTTCAACAAAATGAACTGAAGTTGCTGGTGGCGGTGATGGGAGGGTGATATGGTGGCAGCCATTTTGCTCCACGCCAGGGCAGTGTGTTTGCATCAGTGCAAATGAATTTCTGTTGATGATGGTAGTGGTGTAGTGCTCATAAAGTTATAGTGTCTTGTGAAACTGAAAATAAAGGGACAGTAAGATGCAGTTCCAACGATTTAAAGGCATAATTTTCACCATTTTCCAGGAGACACACACTCATCGATTCCAGCACTGATAATTTGCAAATATGTTATCCTTGGAGCTGGCTCATGATCTCAATCTGTTCTGGTATTATATTGTACCGTGTTTTTCAAAAGTGATTTTAATATTAAAAAAAATATAAATTTAATGTTTTTTTCAAGTCAAATTCATTTTTAAAACACATTCAAATACAAAAACAAACCATATCCAAGTCCAGCTGAAATCAACTGCATGCAGGTGCCTCTTGGTGTATTGGTTTAACCACAGTCGAACTTGAAATAACTTCGCAGTAAAATGACATTTCAAACTCAACTTCCATGTTTTGCAGTGTCTTGTGCTTTGTGCAATGAATTAATAATTTCTGGGTAGCAGGAAGGCATGCAGATGAAGCAATACCTTGGTATGATTGCAGGTTTTAGTTTTAAATACGAAATCTTAGCAGTGTTGATTTGTTCTTTACCCTTTTTGAAGCTCCTGACAGAATGGCCATCATCCTCATAAAATATTCAAACAAACTTCGAAAACCTTGACTCCACTCAACCGCACCTAATTGATTTTCGCTGCATAATTGACTCCCAACTCATCTCTTCATTGCTCAATACTTTCATAACAAAGTTTTGTCCAAACCTTATTTAATTTGTTACATGTCCATTTTAAATTCTGAATCTTTCTGCCAAGCTCTGTCTTTACGTTTGTGTTCAAATTCCATTTTATTCTCGTTTTGGTGAAACAGGGGAAGAGAGAAGAAATAGTTTGGTCGTCCACATTCTTGCCCCTAAAAACATATTTTTCGTGTCGATGAGTTTTATTTGACATTATAATGTTTTTAACTTTTTATCTTGGCAAAAAATATAGCTAGGGCTCCAGAATGTTTTTTAATCAGGTTGGTTTTATGTTTACGAGGAAATTGAAGGTTGAGTTTAGATTATTAATGAGCTTATTGAGATCTCAATTGTTTTTTTTTATTACGTGTTTTTGAATAAAAAAAAGTTGAAAAAAATATTTTTGAGTCAAATGATTTAGAACCCAGCTTTTCGGTCACCTTAGATAACTGGTGATCATACCAGAAGATGGTGCATCGTCTATCACTTCGCATTCCATGTCATTTCTTTTGTTTTTTTTTCTTTCAAAAACAAAGAAAATGATACACAGCGTGAAGTGGAGGACAACGCAAAAAAATTGCACACAACATGTTTGTAGACACACGCGCCTGACACTTTTTTTTTTTTATCTTTTCCAACAATTTTCATGTAATATCCTAAAAAATAAATAATTTAAATGATATTAGGTATACTTTTTATACTTAGATTAATTAAAAATACTTTTTAAATATTTTTTTATGAAATCCCATTTAATTTATATTTTCTTATCAAGTAATATTATAGAAATCTTTTCAGAATATTAAAAAGTGTTTTTTTACAAGTTATCATAATAAAAAAATTTTATTTAATTTGGTTGATTTATTAGGATTATTTATTATTATTATCATATAATTAAATAAAAAATATATATCAAACACAGTCTGATCCACAATCTAAGTCACACATTAATTTTTTATATTTGATTCTCATATCACATGCTAATTATTTATTTCTATTTGTTTTAACAACCGAGATAAAATAAAAAAAAATAGAAAACAAAACTGGATGAATTGTATTGATTCAAATTAAGAAAAAAATGGGGGGTGATAAAACATAATTTTTTTTAAGAAAGAAAAATAGAACATTCATTCATCTCATTTTCTTTATTTTCACTCAAATTAGATATATCTCAATTTTGTTTTTTGTAAGCTAACATTTAATTACATAGACAAAGTAATAATTTCAAATAAAAACAAAAACTAAGGTTAATTAAAGTAAACTCATCACCATTTTTTTTCCTTTTTTCCCATATAAGGATTCCAACGGACACTTGCAAAATCATTAACAATTAACTATCAAATTAAAAAAAAAAAAAACAAATCCGATTGCTATATTATTGAAATTTAAAATTGAGCACTTAAATTTAAAAAATTAAAATATACACTGAAATGAAAATATAAAAAATCAAATATTTAAATAAAAATAACTAAAGAATTCATTGAAAAACATGTTAGAACATTATATGTTATATATGAGCAGATAACATATGGATGACAATATAAGATCTTGCTGTAAACAGCACCACACCAGAATTATTGGATTGATTAAAAATTATATTTTATGATTTATTTTGATTTGTTTTTTTATAAAGTTATCTTGGTCTCATGATTTGGATTATGAGTTTGGTGAGTTAACCCGGGTTAATTGAGAATTAACCTTTAAAATTTATTTTGATTTGTTTTCCATGAGGTCATCTCGGTCTCATAACTCATGTCACATGTTTAGCAAGTTAACCTAGTTTATTTGGATTATTTTTTTCATGTGTTTTTTAATTGATTTTTTTTTCATTTTCATCTTTGAACATTAGATTGTTTGAAAATTGAACTTTATAATTTGTTTCGACTTACTTTTTATGGGGTAATCTCATTTTCATGACTCAGGTCGTGAGTTTGATTAGTTAACCTGGATTGATTTGAGTTCTTTTAAGTTCTTTTTTCAATTGAGTTTTTTTTCAATTTTATCTTTGAACATTAGGTTGATTGAGAATTGAGTTTCAAATTTTTTCTTGATTTGCTTTATGTGAGGTTAACATGGCCTCAAGTCATGGGCCATGGATTTAGTAAGTTAAGTTGGTTGATTCAAGAAGTTTTTTTAATCCTTTTTAAATTGAATTATATTCAATTTCATCTTGCAACATTGGGATGTTTGAGAATTGAGTTTCATGATTAATTATAATTTTTTTATAAGGTTATTTTAGTCTCAAGACCTGAGTTTGCAGGTTTGGATGATAAAAAAAAATTATTTCGGGTTAATTTTTTATCCTTTTTTAAATGAATAGTTTTTTCAATTTCATCATTCAATATTAAATTGATTAAAAATTGAATTTTATAATTTATTTTACTTTATTTTATATAAGAGTTATCATTATTTCATGATTTAATATGTAGATTTAACAACTTAATTTAGATTTAACTTGTTAATCTAATATATTATAATCTTAATAATTAAAAAAATAATCAAATTTTTAGCAACGCAAGTTAATAATTTAGCTTGCCGTCCAAACCCAAGCGAGCACGGGAAATGGGAAGATACCAAATCTGAACTAGCGAAAGGTGACGTGACCCCCTTTGGCATAAGGCAAAAGCTCCACCAAGAGCTCCGACCATCGTCAAAGCGGGAGCCACCACCATCCTTAACACAACAAACTCCTTGTCACAAAAAAAAAAAAAAAAAAAGCCATTAGTGTGGATTAACGTTCCTCTCAACAGCTTCAGGCAGATGAATAAAGAAGTGTAAAACTAAGAACAAAAGGCCCTAATGAAACAAGTTTGGCTTCAAATAAAAGATAATTAAAATAGCCCCTCTCCGATCTGGAGAGGTGGCAACTGGAGCAGTTAAGAGGGGGGAGGTGGAGGCGGAGGCGGAGGCCATCCTCCGAAAGGAAATAAAATCTTATGATTTGCATTTTAATCAAAGCCTCTAGGGGTGGTTATAGAATTATCAGTCCAACTATGCGTTTCTTTGAATTCTATTTTAAACTTGCTCGTCTAGTGACATCCGACCAGTATTTTTAGCATGCAGCATAAAATACCTAAATAATTCAAAAACATATTCCACAAAATCCAAATGTCAATGTAAAAAAAAAAAAGACCAATCACTTTTGTTTCCATTTGCAAGGCCAATTAAATTTTTATTTGCAAGAAATCCTCCTGTACACAGTCTGTTTTGAACTAGTAACCAAACAAAAATATAAATTTTTGGTGGGGCAGTACCTTCCACAAGATGAAGGAGAGAGAAGACTTGTTAGGGTAATTTATCTTGTCAATAATTGTATTTCTTGATTTCACTGAATAACAATCATTTGGCTCATTTCTCCAAACTCTCACGTTAGACTTAGAGTGTATTTGATATTATTGGTGTGCAGGTTAGTTTTTAAATAATTTTTCGTGTTAAAATATATGTTAATGATGTTTTTTTATTTTTAAAAAATTATTTTTGACATCAACACATCAAAACGATCTAAAACATATAAAACATATTAAATTTTAACAAAAAAAAATTAAAATTTTTTAGAACACGGTTTGCATCATGTTCCCAAACAAATTCTTATAAAACAATAAAATAACCCCCTCCAACACTGAAACAAGATCACCAAGTAGATTTATTTTTTTTTTGTGCAAATCACGTTTCATAAAAATTCAATTTAAAAAAAAATTAATTTTTTTACATGTTTTGAATCATGTTGATACGCTGATCTCAAAAATGATTTTTTTAAAATAAAAAAAAACATCATTTTAATACATTTCAGCACAAAAAAAATTTAAAAAGCAATTGCAGCCACTCGTTCAAACAGACACACGATATCTACGTTTAAATCTCGTGTTCAAGTTTCAGGAATAATAGGATAAGAACTAGAAATGAGAAAGTGCTGCCATTATTGTATAGTTTGAAGGATCAACGAACCACATATTATCAATATATAAGAAGTTAAACCTAAAAGATAGTGGTAATATTATCAACCCACTTCTTTAATTAATCTATTAACTATGTATCTTGTCTCTAGTCAAGAACTCCTCTTCTTTTTCTTTTCTTTCATGAAGGCATTTGCATGTCAATTTCAATAATGCACTTCACTTTTCTTGAAAAATAACTCATATAGCGTTGGCCTAATTATTAAAAGCTTGCTTAAATTGTGTGAATAAGATGTTTCTTAATTAGGGATTTAGGTTTTATTCAAAGCTATTGAATGTTTGTGTTTCAAGTAGTCTTCAAGGCATTTAGTAGAGCTGAATTTAGATTAGATATACACTTATAGAGTTGCTCCTTCTTGGTTGGATCACCCATAAAATATACATCTCATTTTCTATAAAAGAAGAACACGGATGGTGTTCTTCTTTTTGCCCTACTCTTCTAGTGCTAATTGTATCTCCATGAGATATATATGATCATAAATGAATCTAGAATTGTTTGGTTGTGATTCCGTGGAAGAAGAAATTAAGTTGATTTATGATTTTAGATGGGTTGGGTTGCGTTTATTTGTTTGAAAAATATTGCAAGTGCATGCATGAAGGGTTTCTGAGTTAATGTTAATAGTTTTTTTTTAATTTTCATTTTCAGATTTTATCAATTGTTTTTTCTTTATTTGTCAATAAGTAATTAATGATCATATTAGGAACCTTTTTTTTTTATTTCTTCCTTGTGTTCTTTGCTAATTAAACCTTTAGCATGCTATATATTAAATGTCACTTAATTGTTACATTTTACTAGAGATTTTATTACTTTATTTTATTTTATATCAGTTTAAGGGAAATTTTATGATATTTACTCCTTTAGATCCATTTTAGATAAATAAACAGACATAAAAATAAATAAAAAAATTCATGATCCATAAAATATAATAAAAATATCTTCACATTGATTTCTCCCTCTTAATTATATCTTTCTATTTCTTTAAAGTAGATCACGGGGAGTAACTAATAAAAGTCACTAATTGCTCTATAAGTATCATAAAATTACACTCGATTTGGTTACTTTCATTTTTCTTCACTCTTTTTTGTTATGAATTTCGGTGTGAGAATTTCTAATTAGATGGTGATTTTTACTTTTATCTTGAACTCATTAAAAAAAATCATTATTTCCATTCATATACAACTATAATTCTTTTATAAAAGATTAAAAATTTTTTTTCAACATCATTTTATTAAAAAACTCACAAATTATGCTGCAACCAATCAAATTCTATAAGCTACACCTTTGGAAAATGGGTTTTGACAAAGAAAAATGGGTTTTGATTAGTTTAGTATTTTTATTTTTATTTTTATTTTTTTGGTATAAAAAATGAAAAACTAAGAAATTAAACCAAAAGTTTTAAACTTTGGATATGAGATTTCTTGTTGATTAATAAAAATAGCTAATTATATGTAGGATATGCAAAGGTAGATGGAATATTATTTTTTTATTTAGGTTTTTGAATATTTTAATTAAACATAATTAAATAAGCTGATAATTTATATTAGTGAGATTTAAAGTTCAATGTAGGCCTGTTCACGGTTCGGTTCGGTTCAGTTCGATTTGAACTACAAAAACCAACCGAACCGAGTACCTTAAATTTTTGAAAATACAAACTGAACCGAACCGAATTCCGGTTCAAACCGAACCGGTTCGGTTCGGTTAAATTCGGTTTTATAGCAAAAAAAAACCGGAAAATCTAATCATCCCATCAATGAAGGAGATCTCTCCTAAATCAGCTTGTAAATTAACAAACTGTAGAGAAAAAAAAAAGAGAAAAGTAAACCCCTAAATCTTGTCGTCGATTGATTTCAGGAGGAGGTTAAGAACTTCAACATGGTAGAACCAAAAACCCATTCAAATCCCTGGCATCTAAACCCCCATAAGACTATAACTAACACAATTGAGTGTTGATCTCCGATTTCTACCCCCAACCCTTTTTTATATATAAATTTAACCAAACAACTAGTATTCAAAAATCATAGCTATCACCATCAAGCAACTGCTGAGTTCTCATCAGAGAAAAATACATCAGATTCAGAGAGGGAGTCCTTCTCCTTGCGATCAGCAAAATCATCATCACCATCGGGATCTCGAGCAGGATCAAACTTGTTCATGGCGGAAAGAGCCTTGTCGAGGAAAGGTTTAAAAGCCATCTCAATAGCTTGCCACCCAAATGTAAGAGCCCTGAATGCAACCACTGTATGTAGTTGAAAACTTGAAAGGGAAAAGAAGAATGATTTTTGAGGTGGAAAGTTGGTTGCACTGCAGTCTTTGCCACAGGCGGCGGTTTTTGTGAGGGAAAGGGAGTTTATGAAGGCAGGGGAGAGGGGGTTATATTAGGTAGGGTTAGGTTAATTAACTATTTATACTCCTTGGCTACCAGAGGGTTTTTTATGATTTTTTGGTTGGTCCGGTTCGGTTTGTCGGTTTTATAATTAAAACCGAAACCGAACCGGACCTGTTAAAATTTATGGTTTTAAAAATCGGTTTAATCGGTTTTTCATCTCGGTTCGGTTTTTTCGGTTAATTTTTCTCCGGTTTTCTCGGTTTTCTCGGTTAATCGGTTTTTTTGAACACCCCTAGTTCAATGGACATAAAAAAATAAAAAAGTTAATGTTTTTTCTTTCAATTTTTTTTAAAGAGATTGAGAAAAAAAAATATGTTAAGGGATTGAGAGTATGTTAAGAGAGAGAGAGAGAGAAAATAATTTTTTTAATGATGTAATATTGTTTTTAATATTTAACAATGCAGCATATATTTTTGTGAAATTTACTACTGGTTGCTTCTTTCTTGATAGGTGTCATTTATAGAGATGAGTTTATAATGAGACATCAAAATTATATTAATTAAGTATAAATCTAAAACATGTGGGGTTTTCATTTTTATTTTCACTCTATACTTTTTCACAAGTCATTGTGGATTGAAATAGTCAATTTTTATAAAAATTTCAATTTAGTCCTTGGACGTTTCTTTTAAACAATTAAATCTTTATGAGCCCGAATTTGCATCAAATTGCATATTTTTTTTCTATAGGGGGGTTGGATTGAAAGTAAGAGGAACAAAATAAAAATGGTAGGTAACATAAGTGGTGGCTTTGAATCTAATACAAAAATTTTATTTTAGTCCCCCATCTTTTTTTGTTTATAGATGATTGATCTCTTTAGTTTTTAGAAATTCAATTTTGATATCAAATTTTATTTCTCTTATTTTTTCAATTCATTTTTGTCATAGGAGAGAAAGAATCTCGCTGAATTCTGACTTAGAGAGAGAAAGTCGTTGTTTATACTTATTCCAACCACCAAAATCGTTGAAATTGGTATCAATGGGTTATATTTGATATGTAGAGTCTTATAGTGGTTGTTTAAAGCTTTGATTTTTCCTAAAAAGGCAAATCTAAGTCGAGAAAGAGAATTTATTTGATATAATTTTGTTATTTGGGCCATTTTTTGGACTTATTTGGTTGCTAAATTAGTTTCTACATGTTCTGGGATTGGTTTTTGAGTTTCAATGGATTGAAAAATGAGTTTGGTGGGTTAAACACTTATAACTCTAATTTTCTAACCACCACAATGATGTCTAGAATTTGGTTAGGATACGACTCGTTGTTTACCTTAATGGGCAACACGTCATCTGCATATTTTGAAAGAAATAAATAAAAAGGAGAAAATGACATTTAGTCTTCCCTTTTAAATAAGAGAAAAAAAAAGTAGGCCTAAACGCACATGCCTAGGCTTAAATGCCGATGTATTTAGGTTGTTCCTTCTAAGTTGTTTTTTTTTTGTCTCTTGTTTTTAGATGGTTCCTTCTAATTTGTTATCAACAATTTACTTTTGCTATCTTAGTCCCATATATATATATATATATATATATATATATATATATATATATATATATATATATATATATATATATATATATATATATATATAATGCCCAAGCCCACACGACTAGGCTTTCTCTTTTTTTTTTCTATTTTATTTTTGGTTTAAAAAATCGATAAAACAAATCATTGAATCCAATTGAGTTCATTATTCAGGTAGCAGTTTAATAGGTTAATCTGCGACATCCAGGGTATTATTTATTTATATTTTGTTTTTATTTAATGCTTTCTCTGACCCTCAATTAAAAAAATATAATTTCACTCTTTTTTATTGATGATTTACTTTTTATTTAACTCAAATTTAAAAGAATACAATTTCATATTTTGTTGTCAATGATCTACCTTTGTTATCTTAGTCCTACGTGTCTGTTATAGTTCTTTTACTTTTACAAAATATATTGTTTCACTCACATAAAAAAAAATCATGTATTTTATTGTCGTGTAATTAAATGAAAAATAATTTATAGGATAAAAAATTTATTGAATCCAACGACATGCATAACTTCATCATGAGTTTACTTGGTTGACTAAGTTTACATTTTTTTAATCAAATATTATTTTTTACTGATTTTATCCTTTAATATTGAGTTAATTCAAGATTAAATATTTTTAATTTTTTTTTCAAAATTTTTTTTATAAATTTTACAAGTGAGTCCAAGTCAAAGTGAAGTATCAAATGTTTTTCATCTTAGAATTAGTTGAAAAAAAAAAGACTTTTTTTTTTTTGGATTCGAGGAAACCCTACCCCCGGAAAGCGCACTTTGTGGGCCCAGGTGAGTGAGTAAAACCCCGGCTGTCCCAGGCTCTTACAAGAGGTGCACGCCCTGACTCGAACTCGAGACCTGCTGTGCAGATCTCAAGCCCTTTGCCACCACGCTACACTCCTTGGGGACAAAAAAAAAAAAAAAAAAAAAGACGTTATCAATACTTTTGACATTTTTTCTTGCTCAAAAGAAATTTTACTTTGCGGCTTAACACGGAACTAGTTTAAGTACTATATATCTAAATGAAAAAAATATAAAAAATGCAATAAATTGAAATAGTTAATCGACATCAATATTTTACACAGACAACGGCATTTGACAAAAAGAAAATGTTCCAATTGACCCACAAGGCTAGCAAGTGCACCTTACAAAATGAGTAAAAAGTAAATTGCATACAAAAATGGCGTGAATTAATTAATTTTTGTGCTTCTTTAGCGGTGGAGAAGAAACCCTAAAAAGCTCTCTTCGTCTTCTTCAAAGTAAGTCCCTTTATCTTTGCTTAAATACTACACCAGCAACTGTCTATTCAGTTTTTTTTATAAAAAAATCTCAGATAAATTCAAGGATGCGAAGATCTTTGTTTCTGACCATGACCCATATGCTTCTTTCCTTCTTTTTTTATCTTGAATTTTCGGCTTGCTAGTTCTGTTAATATTGAATTTTTTAGTTTCAAGACATAAACTTTACTATGGCTTAACAATATGATTGTTAGTTTTTTTTATCTGTGATTTGGGTTTTAATTCATTTTTGTGTGTCTGTAATCTTTTTGGAGATTTTTTTAGGTGAACACAATGTTAACAACAAATTGTGTTAAGGTTAAATAAGTTATCTTGAATTGTCCATGTTTGAAATAATGGATGAAGATAACAGTTTGAATATTCGTAATTGGGGTTACTATGAGCCAACACCTGTTAAAGGAAATCTGGGTCTTCAGCTAATGTCCCCAACAATGCCTGAGAAACCAATTTTGGGTTCGCGAAGTCCTGCGATCATGACAAGTATGAATGCGGGCTTTTACCATAGGGATATTGGGATTTCCCAGCCCTTGATGCCGATGGAGTACGTGAGGGACACTTGGATTGGCCAGAGAGAAAAGCTTCTCAATGTGTTGCCTGGAAACCATGATTATGCAGCTGTTTGGCCTGAAACATCTTCATCTCATCATATGGAAATGTTTCAACCACCTTATTCAACAAAGGATGAACCGCTGGAGCTAGTTGAAGAGGCTGGTGTTGTTGAAAAGGTAAATGTTCCTAATAAAAAGAGGCAGCGTCATAAAGGCCCGAAATCCCCAAGAGCAAAGAAGGGTATGGGAGGCGCTCAAGTACCCAAGCCTGAGGGTAGTCCTCCTACTCAACGAGCACGGGCTGCCAAGAAAACCGCAGAAATTATGATAAATGGGATCAATATGGACATTTCAGTCATTCCCATACCTGTTTGCTCGTGTACTGGAAACCCCCAACAATGCTATCGTTGGGGTTGTGGCGGATGGCAATCAGCATGCTGTACGACATGCATATCTGTGTATCCCTTGCCTATGAGTACGAAACGGCGTGGTGCAAGGATAGCAGGGAGAAAAATGAGTCTAGGAGCTTTTAAGAAAGTCTTAGAGAAACTTGCTGGTGAAGGCTATGACTTCTCTAATCCGATTGATCTGAGAACTCACTGGGCTAAACACGGTACGAACAAGTTTGTCACTATTAGGTAGATGTACGATATGGATCCTTGTTCTGCTTGTACTCTAAGCTGTTTCAAACTTATTGATGCCAGGGAAACTGATGTAATAGATGAGATTTATCAATAGATTCTTGCCTCATTTGTGACTGATTTTTCTACTGTTAATTGTTAAGTGATTCCTTGATTCTTTCTTACCTTTTTTACTTGTGCGTATTCTATTTCATCTGATTTAGAATAAATTTGGAATAAAAATCTAATTTTAGTATATGTGGCAGCCTCATTCTTTCTGAAGTTATTGCAGCATGTGTAAATGAATGAGCGGTTCATGGACCTATGACCTAGTTTCTGATTTTGTGAGGTAGTTGCTTTAGGCTTGCCACATTGTTGGTGAGAAACTTGTTATTGATAACCCAACTTAGAGGATGTTTTGCTTCTTTTTCCCTTAAGACGTTGTAATAACATGATAGTTCTAAGTCCTTTCATGGCTACTGTGGGGTGTGGGGTGTTGATTGTGACAGTGATTTATTTTGTTTGATGAATGCATTTTACTCTTGTGGTAATGTTCTATCATGTATAGTTCTCTCCTCGTTTTTGTTCGAGTTCTTATGTGGATGATGGTCTAGCAAGATAGCAAGTTTTTTGTTCCTGCCGTGGTTGTCCTGCCTGCCATTTGCTGGCAGGATTGGAGTTTGGAAGGAGGTTGAATTTGGAGTGAAATAGAACTAGAAAATTAAGGAACTGTTTTTGGTACCATTTATTTAACAACGCCCCGCGCTGCAGGATCAGGCGTTGTTAACTTTTATTTTTATAACCAAAAAAAAAAAATAGTTTATACTTGTAAAATAAATGGAGAATTATTTATGTTAATAAATCATAACTGAGTTATAGATTCCAACAAAAAATTATGTCTGAAAGTTGACATAAAATAAATTTTAAAAAAACAAAAAGGTTCAATATTTGTTCTCTTTTGAAATTGGTTTGTAAAATTTTAAAAAACAAAAAGGTTGAATATTTGTTAATTTTATTTTTCTTTTTAATTTGTTCATTCAATTCCAAATCCTAGTTGTCATCTTATTTATTTATTTATTTATTTTAAATTTGATTTTTATTCTCTTAATTGTTATTTTGTGTTTTTGAATCATTTTGTATAATTAATTTTTTTTTTCTAATTTTATCGTCCAACATTTTATTTGTTAGGAATCGAATTTTGTGGTTTTTTCAGATAGAGTAATTTTGGTTTAATGACTTGGGTCATAAGTTTGAGAAGTTAACGTAGGTTGATATTGTTTTTTTTTCATTTATTTATTTTTTTTACAATTTCATCATTTGACATTGTTTATAATGGGCTTATAATCTTCTTAGGTTTCATTTCAATCAGGTTATCTCAATTTTATGACTAAAATAACAATTATGGCTGATTAACTCGAGTATATTTTTAAGACCTTTTTTTCTATATAATTTTTTGGTTTTCTCCTTTAAAATTAGATCTTTTTAAAATTAAGCTTCATTATTTTTCATGTTTTGCCTTCTATTAGATACCTTGTTTGCATGATCCAGCTCGTGAAGCTTTCCAACTTTACTAGAGTTCGTACAACTTTACTAGGGTTCGTTCGTGTTCTATTTTTTTAGGCATTATTTTTTTTTAATTTGTTTTTTATAAGGTTGGTCTAACCTCTTCATGATCTAAGTTGTGAGTTTGTTATATTAATTATGGTTGATTTGAGTCTTTTAATTTTGTTACTTTTTAAATTTTATTTTTTAATATTAAATTATTTTAAAATTTAGATTTTTTATTTTTTTCTTCTTAATAAGCCTTATTTTCTTCTTGTCATTGTTATTATTTTTTGTTTAAATCCCACTCATTTATTGTTTGTTTTTTAAATTATTTTATTAGACCTAGTAGCTTCTACAACTTAAATTATAATTTTTTTTATTTAAAACATACTAACAATATCTAAATAATTATCTTGAGGTATTTGAAAATGTAGTAAAAATTATTTTTTAAAATATTTTTTACTTGAAAATATATTAAAATAATATTTTAAATTTTTTTGACATAAAATATCAAAACATTTAAAATATTAATAAATTAATTTAAAAAAGTTCAAATTTTAATAAAAAAATAAATTCAAGCTCAGAACGAAACAGAGACGAAAAGATCTCAAATCACTAGCAAGTGCGCACCAACATTCTCAAATTCCTAGATAAGGAGCACTTTCAAAAATGAGTAAAAAGTAATTACATAAAAAAATTGGCGTGCATCACTTCTTTTTTCGTGCTTCTTCAGTAGAGAACAAGAACCCTAAAAAGCTCTCTTCGTCTTCTTTCAAGTAAGTTGCTTTATATATCCTAAAATACTACGCCAATGGCTGTCTATTTTCTTTAAAAGAAATTTTATCAGACACATCCAAAAATTCGAAGATCTTACTTTCTTGCTATGACCCATATGTTTTTATTATTTATTTTGCCTTACTAGTTCTGCTAATTGAGACTTTTGCTAGTTTCAAGGCACAAACTTTACTGTGATTTGACTATCTGCTTATTAATTTTTTGGTTTCTGTGATTTGGGTTTGAATTAATTTTTGCGTCTGTAATCTTTTTGGAGATTTTCTTAGGTGCACACAATGCTGACAACAAATTGTGTTAAGGTTAAATAAGTTCTCTTGAATTGTCGAAGTTTGAAATAATGGATGAAGATAACAGTTTGAATATTCGTAATTGGGGTTACTATGAACCAACACCTGTTAAAGGAAATCTGGGTCTTCAGCTCATGTCCCCAACAATGCCTGAGAAACCCTTTTTGGGTTCGCGCAGTGCCGCAATCATGACAAGTATGAATGGAGGTTTTAACCATAAAGATGTTGGTGTTTCGCAGCCCATGAACCCTATGGAGTATATGAGGGGAGCTTGGATTGGCCAGAGAGAAAAGTTTATCAATGTGTTGCCTGGAAACCATAATTATGCGGCTGTTTTTCCTGAAACATCTTCAGCTCATCATATGCAAGTGTTTCAACCACCTTATTCAACAAAGGATGAACCGCTGGAGCTAGTTGAAGAGGCTGGTGTTGTTGAAAAGGTAAATGGTCCTAATAAAAAGAGGCAGCGTCAGAAAGCCCCAAAATCCCCGAAAGCAAAGAAGGGTAAGAGAGGCCCTCAAGTACCCAAGCCTGAGGAAACCCTTTCTGTTCAACGAGTAAGGTCTGCCAAGAAAACTGCTGAAATTATGATAAATGGGATCAATATGGACATTTCAGTCATTCCTATACCAGTTTGCTCGTGTACTGGTAACCCTCAACAATGCTATCGTTGGGGTTGTGGTGGGTGGCAATCAGCATGTTGTACGACATGCATATCTGTGTATCCCTTGCCTATGAGTATGAAAAGACGTGGTGCAAGGATAGCAGGGAGAAAAATGAGTCTAGGAGCTTTTAAGAAAGTCTTAGAGAAACTTGCTGGTGAAGGCTATGACTTTTCTAATCCCATTGATCTGAGAACTCACTGGGCTAAACACGGTACAAACAAGTTTGTCACTATCAGGTAGATGTACCATGTGGATCTTTGTCTTGCATACATTGCAACCCAGCATGTTTGTATTTGTGTATGTTTATGCATCTTGTCTTGGCAGAGGCTTGCAATGTAGTTTGTAGTTGATGTGTTTCCGTCGCATTCGATTATTTTGAAATTGTGCCTTTTTGGCGCTGACTGTTGTTTTATGGTCTTTCTGCATGTAGTCTTAGCTGTTTCAAACTTATTCCAGGGAAAATGATGTAGTAGATGAGATTTATTTGAGAGATTCATGCCTTGTAGTTTCTTTTTCTTGATCTTTTAAATCTTATGTCATTGAATTTTTCTTCCTTCACTACTATTGTTAACTGTTAAGAAATTTCCTCTGTTCTTGTATTATTTATGTATGTGCTTATTCAATTTCATCTCATTCAGCATGCGTTTGAAATAAAAACCCATTTTTAGTGAATCTGGCTGCCTCATTCTTTATGGACACTTGTGAAAATGATTGATTGTTCATGCTACATTGTTAGTGAGAAATTTGTTATTTACTAGTAAGTCTAAGTTTTGAAGGATAGTAAGGTTTCGTCAAACAATCAGTTGGCATTCTTGCTACTGTTGAAATATAAATTAGTATATGTGGATGGGTTTTGCTAGTTAGATGGTGGATTAAGAGGCAATTAATGATTCCTGGTGTCTCATCATTTAACTTAGAATAAACAGGAAATCTTTCAGCTCTCTTACACGAATTCATATCACCTGCCAATCCTGCTCTTGTTGCATTTTCTCTGCCGTCGTTGAACTTCTTGTTTAATCATCATAGTTGGTGTAGAATCCAACTGTGTCTGTTCATTCTAGGATAACCAACTTAGAGGATATTTTTCTTCTTTCCCCTTTAAGAGGTTCTAATAACATGATAATTTAGGTCATCTCATGATTTATGTGGGGTGTTGCATGTGACAGTAATTTATTGTCTGGTGAATGCGTATTAGTCATGTGTCAATGGTCTTCTATCATTCATAGGTCTCTCCTGGTAGTTTTCATTTTTAGGTTGGATGGTAAATAGCAATTTTTTTTTCTTTTTTGCCATTTTTGTCCTGCCCATCATTGTGCTACTTGCGAGGCCAGTTTATGCTACGTCCCTTGCTCCATTTAAAGATGGAGGACAGCTAAGAGCTTTCCTTATAGTCCTGAAACTGATAAAAGACATTTTTAATTAAATTTCAGTTGCTGAAAGATAGCTATAGAATTGAAAATTTGTTGGCAGGGTTGGAGTTTGTAAGGGGGTTGAAATTAGAGTGAAATAAACCTAGAAAATTAAGTATTTGGAATCTGTTTTAAAATCTATCTGCTCTCTAATAAAGGAAGGATACCCTTTTAAATCCCGCAGCTTGACAATTGATAGTGTGTCGTTCCAGAATTGATTCACACAGGCTGCACGGTGTGCTGTGTAAGTTAAGGCTATGCCATTTGGTAAAAATGATTGGTGTAGTTATCTGCTCTTGTCAAGAGAGATAGATTTGGATGTCAGAGCAACTTAGTACTTAATACCAAAGGTAGTATTCACCCAGGGAATCTACCAGAGGAGCAGTAGGTTATTCACTTGCACTAAGAGTTGCGTGAAGTTAAAATGTGAAGGTTGAGGGCTTGACCAACACAATCAGAACGTTTCCCACTTTCCCTTGCCCCATTATATTGACAAGTAAATTATGTAGTGGCGCAATGCCTTGGCATTCAACAGTAAATATCGTATCATATTAGGTTTCCTCTGTATGAAAGTTCAAGCTTTGAGTTTGTGAAAGTTTCAAGACTTTGAGCTTTTGGACTTTTGATAACTTGAAGGTTCACAGTTTTGTATTTTCCTATTATGATTTTGAATGTCAAAAGGTAGAGTTTGGCCGGATTTTGGTGAAATGGTAAGAGCAGGGGTTTGGAAACAGCTGTAGTGTTGTTATTGTTTGAATGCTTGAAATGACACTAGAGGGAACGATAAGGTTAACTAGGCATAAAAATGGCATTGCATTTCCACGAATTTGGTGGTGGTGATGATAATGTCACCAAAGATGTCTTGATTTGGTAGTGACATGGTGGTGATGACAGTAGAACAAGATGATCACATTGGAGTTAGACATGGCCGTGTTCAACAAGATGAGCTAAAGTTGCTGATGGTTGTGATGGGATGGTGAAAGCAGCAGCAGTGCTAGTAGTTTGGTGGCAGCCCTTATGCTGCCAGCATGCAGGGGCGATGTGTTGGCATCAGTACAAGCAAATTCTGCTTGATGAATGGAGATGACACTATTTATTGTGAAATTTTTCATCAAAATAGAATGAGTTTTAAAAAGAATTTTAAAATCTAAGTTTTGGAAAGAGTTTTAAAATCTTATTAAAAGAATTAGTGACTATAATATTAAAAAATAATATAATTTGACAAAGTAAGTATATTTCATGCTATAATGTTTAAATCAGAATATTCTTGATAAAGAGATAATAATTATATTGAAAAATTAACTTAAATTACTTATGACTTTCCTATTATTTAGGGGATCATGACAGGTTGCTAGATATTGTATTTGATCTTTAAATATATTTCAATCAATTGCTGAATTGATAATAAATTAAATTGTTTAATTTATTTAATCTTATTTTATTTAGGATTATAATTTATATTTGAGCCAACTTATTAGGAAACTTAATGGATCACACGATTCACACACATAAAAACTATTGATTATAAATTAAAATAGAATGATTAATCAATTGTGATTTAATTGTAAATAAATTTTAAGAATTGAGGACTAAAATGGTATTAATACAGGGATTATAATTTTAGACCTAAAAATAATCAAGTAAGGACTTGAATTGAATAAATTTTTAAAATTAGCCTAAAATAATATATGTGATACTATTTAAGAGGCAAAATGATATTTTGTTATTTATAGGGTTTTTAGGGTTTTCTATAAATAGAATGTTATGCATTTTATTTATTAAGAGAATATAAGTAGAATATAGTACAGAAATACCTAAAATGCAAAAAAAAAAAAAGTTAGTACTCTAAGATATAACAATCTCTCTCTTAAAATGGTTTAGAAGATTTTTCACAAGTGGTTTGTGTGGATTATTATTAGAGGCTGGATACTTAAATGACTTGTGGTATGTAATAATCTAACATTGAAGTAAAGTCAAAAAAAATATTTGGTCATTAGATAATTTTCATATAAAATCGAAAGAACTCTAGATTTGTTTAAGGAGATTTTTAAAAATCTTAAAAACAAACTAAATTTATTATTATTTTTTTTATTAAAGAGGTGAAGCAATAGCTTATTATAAATGCAAGTGTTAGCTTTTGCATGCTTGTTAAGGTGGTAAAGCAATTTTTGTGTCATTCATTATTGTAAAGCTCATTTGCTGACCATCCTCGTAAAAAAATAATCATCCAAAACAGAAGAAAGGCATAAAAAGCCAGAAGTTCCAAAACCCAATTGATTTTGAGCTGAGTATCCGAGTTCAGTCATCTTTTCACTGCTGCTCCTCTTTCATAAGATAGTTTTCTCCGACCTTTCTCCGATACATGTCCTTAGCAAATTCTGAAGTCTAAACTAGACTGATAGAGACACTCAGACAGATCAAATGAATTTTCCATCCAAGCTCTGCCTGCCAGATAGTAGGAGATCAACATTGTCCAGCCAAGTCATCAATATGCCAAAATCAAAGCTCGCCTCATGGTTCCCTAGTCAACAGCAGCATTTTCATAATTTAGCAGTCAGTTATTGTCCTATTTAATTAACTCTCAAGTGGGTTTTGAATTTAATCTCCAAGTAATCTTTTCCTTGACAAAAAATCTTACAAGGCAGAGAAGCAAATCTTAAAGTTCCAAATTATTTTGGTTAAGGTTAGATACATGTTCAAATTCTGTACTTGATGCGTATGTGCACATGAGATACAAATATTTTACTAACAAATGTTCAGGATCTAAATGAGAGTTGAAGGAGAGTCGGTCTTCTGCAATCTGGATCCATGTCTCGAGATTGAAGAGCCAATTGTTCTCCCCAAATCTCATCTTGGGAGAGCCTAGTTAGGCAAAATCAAAAGCCACTTTCATCGTCTAGCTAGGTTGTAGCTACTGATCTCAAACTCAGAATCTTTCCTTTGCCTTCAACTAATCTCCATTTCAAGACTAAAGTTCTCTTAAGTGGTGCCAGCATGGTGTCTGATTCTGTAACCAGGTTCATTGACTGCAATGGAATTTCCAGCCAATCTATGTCTGGACATGTAACCAAGTCATTTATGGGAACATTAGATAAAAATCCAAGCTGTCTCATGGTTTCCTGGCGAAGAACAGCGTATATGTCCTCACCCATATTTTAAAGGATGATGCTCGCCATTGTCAAGATTCATCATGCTAAGAGTACTGCAACTAAACTATTAAGTATTAAGTGATCCGTGAGGTTTCATCTCCAAATCATCCATTTTGGTCTAAGATGCATGAAAGGAGTTCTGTACTTGAGGAACATGTGCACATGCAATATACTCCTATTAGCTTGAGTGCTTGTTTGTATTCTAAGCATTTTGATATCAAATCCAGCTCATGATAATAATAATAATAATAATAATAATAATAATAATAATAATAATAATAAACAACGATAATGATAATGAAAATAACAATGATGAGAGAATTTTCATTTATTATTATTCCTAAGCTTCCCAGCATTTTAAATATCAGAAATAAAATAATTTTTTTTATTAAAAAAAACAAATTACCATTGTTTAGATTGTTTTTAAGATACTTTAAGAATACTTAACAATACTTAATCCAAACCTAATTAACTTGAAGAGAGAAAACAAAAGGAATATTGAGAGAAATGGTGGGTGTTTGGTTTCTATACATTTTCTCAACAATTTTTGGCTAGAAAAGGAAATCCTCATACAATTGCTAGCTAGACTTCTCATGGTTCACACAATTATATATATATATATATATATATATATATATATATATATATATATATATGCTTTGAAAATGGCACGTCTTGATTGTTCCACACGCACCAAAAAAGAAGAAGAAGAAGAAGAAGAAATTGCTTAATTAACTTGAAACCACAAATATATAATATATAATACCAACATTGTCACATGTTTTAGCAAAAATGTCATACTTCACTATAAAATCATAAATAAAAAACATTATTAAGGTTGAAGATGGATAGGTTCATGAACTGAAAGTTGGGAAATTCTAGTTGACCACAATATTATGAATGAGTGGGGACCCATGAAATTGTTAAAAGGGATACATAAACTAATGTTTCTGACCTAATTCTGTCTTCCATGGAACTTACAATCCAGGCTTCCCTTAACAGACAGAAGTGTGTGAGTTCATGTTGACAATTATTTATTAATTAACAACATTTTCTCTTGTTCTAATTATTCACCTCGTTCACGAGTTGTCATCCCTATCATATTGTGATGAATTAGATGGCTTGCCTACAAGTTGTGATTCCAAATTCATAATGCTTTTGTAGTCTATATAACACATTTCTCACACTTGTTCAATGGTGTATTTAGAAATTAAGGGATGGGTTTAGGGATTAATTAGTTAAATTAAAAATTCTCATTTTGTTGCCCTAGATTTTGTATCATGGCCAGCAGGTGATATCACTATATATTTTTCTATCAACCAAAAGATTCAACGAGCTTCGAGCAGCTTATATGCCCTTAAATCCCCATCAATGGAACAAAAAACTATATTCATGACGTTAAAATGTTCCTACCACTGATAATTTTAGATAGAACA
Organism: Populus nigra; assembly: GCF_951802175.1. NCBI lineage: Eukaryota > Viridiplantae > Streptophyta > Magnoliopsida > Malpighiales > Salicaceae > Populus > Populus nigra. The sequence goes on along the minus strand of NC_084867.1, from coordinate 2,442,760 downwards.
TCAATGTCGTTATTGATATGATTTGGAATAGCTATTCTCATCACTTCTTCTCACAGCAGCTCGATATTATGATGCAGTCCATCGGGAATAAGTATAAAAGAAATTAAAAACAAAAACAAAAACTAGCTTTCCCTCCAAACCTTGAAGCCCTAACATGGCAACAAGCTACCAAGATGTCTATATTCACTTCTTCTTCTTCTTCTATTAATTTAGTGACAATTCTGTAAATTAGGAGTCGGGATGTTTGGTGTTCGCTAAAAACTTAAGATTGATTTTGTTTAAAATTATTTTTTATTGTTTTTACATGTTAATATAAAAATAAATTTTAAAAAATAAAAAAAATTAATATATTTATATAAACAAATATTTTAAAAAAACAACGCGGAAACAACGAGATCTCCTAAATCAAGACAGGAGTTTTTTTTATACAAGGAAAACAGAAGTCAACAAAGTAATAAATCCTTGGCAGTGTTTTGTCCTAAAAAAATGAAGGAAAAAAAAAATGTTTGCCGACTGACTTGGCCTCTAGCACAGGTAGCAACAGAATCAATATGCGGTAACAAGATTGTGACAGTGATTTAACACTTGTGATATAAGGTTTTTTCAACTTTTCTCAGAGTGGTCCATACACATACACAGTAAATTGACAGATTTAAACCACAAATCATGCGCACACGAAGCCATCTTTTTTGTTTTTCATCTTTACCTCACCTTTTGTTTAATCTTTTTCTTGCTCTGTATTGTCTCTTCTGCTTGTTAGCAGCAATCAAGGCCATCAACACATACGTACATTATGCACATCAGCATCACTCACTGGCAGGACCCGTTTTGAGCTAAGAAGATGGGTTTTTCTTTCTTTCTTTCACAAGGCAGCACTAAAAATTGTTGGGGAGGGAGCAATAAAGCTAAACCTTATGATGTTTATGCATTACCTCTCCATTGATTAAACAGGGATTATATAAGCTCAACTCATCAAAATTATCTATTAATATTGAAAGAGATTTAATCTTAATATATGGAAACCGATCGGAGAATATATTAGTTTTTTTAAAAAATATATAAAATAATGAAGCTGATGGGTAATAAAATCACAAGAATTAGCATTCAATTTGTTTACTTTGGTGAAAAATGGAAATAAAAATAACGAATAAGATTGAAAGCCAACCCAGCTAACGATTTTATTTTTTTTACATTTTTCCAATTTGTTTAATTTTTTTTTTTTTTATGATTCTCGTTCGTCTTATTATAAGTTATTTATTAAGAGGAGATGGCCCCCTTCTCTTTCTCTCACTTTCATGTCCCTTTATTATTATCTCTTCTTGTCTCGGGGCCCGATAAATGTACTGCTACAGCCTGTAGGGTTGCACTGTACATGTGAGCCCTTCAACAATGACAGGACACTGGGTGCAGAAATGGAAACAAAGCAGCGCTATAAAGCCTAAGGGACAAGATTCCGACACGTCAAGTGAATCACAGAAGCAGCAGCAGCAGAAACCAATTCCTATGAGTTTTGGCCCTCACCAGCTTCTCTATCGTGCTAGCATCACAATATAGTCATGCTCACCACACCATTCTTTCCACTTCTCACCATTCTCTATCACAGTCTAGACCTTCAAAGTTTAGCCCGTCTGCTATCATGCACCGTAAAAGAAATGAAAATAACTCACCAGTACAGCAGTTTTCTTTCATGTGTTTGAGCAATGGTTGTAAGGTCAATATATATTTGATCGTACGTAGGACTTGCTTCAGTGTCCTTCCTTTTCATCAAGTGAACTTGTCCTCTTATCCTCTCTCTGTCTCTTTGTCTCTTTCTTTTCATGAGCTTCGACCTTTGCTATACGAAGTGAATATTGCCCCAAGTTGTAATTTTTATTAAAACTCCAAGCTTATCAGGATAATACTTTGTGATGAATGAACAGTAACTCAACTAGTATTATTATCTTTTTTTTCTCCTTAAAAAACCTTGAAATTCAACTCTCTCTCTTTTTCTTTTTTCTTTTTAATAAAAAGACCTTATAAAACATTGTCAAGTAGCATACCTAAAAGAACATGGGACCGGCTAACTCAAATCCAATTCTGGTTGGGTTTTATTCTTAATCAATCTTTTTTCATCAAAACAAGGTTATTTTAGATTTTTTAAAACAAAGTTATTTTTAAATCATAATCTTAGTTAATTCGCTAACTTGCAAGCCAATTTTAGGAGGCATAACCTTTAGTTAGTCAATCCTTATCTATTTATATGTGTAGGGCAATATACAATAGTTTAGGTAGAGATTATAACACTAAAGTAATGCCTATAATATTTTCTATATATACATTTTATAATATGCCCCCTCAAGTTGAGGATGGAGGATCGATCCGAAACTTGAAACGAAAAATAGTAAAAGAAGCAGTACGTAGGAAGTGGCTCAGTGAAGACATTTGCAAGTTGATCATGGGAGGAAATAAAATGAATCTGAATCTTCTTCTTCACAACCAAATCAAATGAATCTGAATCTTCTTCTTCACAGCCCTATCTCGTACAAAATGATAATCAAGCTCAACATGTTTTATGCGAGCATGAAAAACAAAATTTACAGATAAGTAAGTGTCACCAAGATTATCACACCAAATGGTAGGAGCATAAACAGAAGGAATCTGAAGATTTGAAAATAAATACTAAAGCCAAATAATCTCAACAGTGTCATCTGTTAAGGCTTTATACTCAACTTTAGAAGAGGCGCGAACAACTATACATTGCTTACCTGATTTTACTTGAAATCAGCTTCTGACCAAATAAAACGAGATAACCACCTGTAGATTTTCGATCATCAATACTACCTGCTCAATCTGCATCCGTAAAACCATGTAACACAAAAGATGAACTACGAGTAATATGTAGGTCATATATTGTCGTACCTTGAAGGTAATGCAAAATGCATTTAACGACAACCAAATGAGAATCTGTAGGAGCATACATAAACTAATAGACTCTGTTAACAATAAAGCAAATGTCTGGTCTCGTAAAGGTAAAATATTGAAGAGCACCCATAATTTGACAAAAACATGTAGGATTAGAAAACAAAGGATTTGTAAGTATGATAGCTTTGGAAGTAGAGATAGGAGTATCAACAGGTTTGTAAGATATCATACCAGCCCAAGTGAGGATGTTAGATATATATTTATGATGTCGTAACATCAGACTCATACCGATGGATTGAACCTCAGTGCCCAAAAAATAATGAATAGTACCTAAGTCGTGAAGCTTAAACTCTAAGCTCAACAACTGTATTAAGCATTTAAGCATAGTAGAGTTGCTACCTGTAAGCAGAATATCATCAACATAAATCAAGAGATAACAAATATCAGTACCAATATAGAAGATAAATAAGGAGGTGTCAACCTTGGAAGCGCGAAAACCAATAGAATGCAAAAAATCATTCGGAAGAGTATACCACACCCACAAAGCCTATTTTAAACCATATAGAGATTTATGCAATCTACACATGAAAGGGAAGTGCAGAGTCAACAGAACCTGGAGATTGTTTCATGTAGCTTCTTCATCAAGAACTCCATTGAGAAAAGGCATTGTGGATATCAAATTGATGAATCTTCTAATCACGCGAAACCGCAATGGAGAAGATTAATCTGACGGTTGCTTGCTTGATAAGGGGACTGAAAGTTTCTGAGTAATCAATACCTTCTTGCTGAGTAAAACCTCTAGTAACTATGCGTGTCTTATACCTCCCAATGATGCCATCAACCTGGAATTTTATCTTGTACACCCATAAACTACCAACAACATTTATCGAATGATTAAAGGGAACCAAGGTTCACGTTTTGTTAGTGCGTAAGGTCTGAATTTCCTCGCGTATAGTACTATGCCAAACCTCATACCTGTTAGCATCAGTAAAAGCAATGAGTTCATAGGTAATAGGAGACACTACCCGGCAGATTAAAGTAGCAGTGACGGTGGCAGGCATTGTTAACAGTGTTATTTTCAGCTGTCGAGGACGGAGGACCTTGTGATGCTGACAAGCAACAGGTCGAGGGAGAGAAAAACTTGTACCTGTGAGTGGTTGGGAAGGATACGAATAGAGATCAACTAGGGAACTTATCAAGGGGTCAGATTGCACAGCAGACAATAGAGAACCTGTTGCAGAACCGGTCTATTCTATAGTAACGATCTAGAAGCATGAACTTCTGTAGAAGGAGAACTTATTCCTACATAATGATCATTAGAAAAATAAGCAAATGGTGATAGTATGACAGGGATGGGTGGTGATGGAATGGTTGCAGACCTAGTGGGCAAGTGGTGGGTTTGAAGGGGTGCGACAGATGACAAGTCAGGGGTGCTGGTTTGACGAGTTTTTGAGGTAGTAGGCTGAAATTTTTGTGAAGGATTCAAGGTTAGGAGGTATGTAGGATATGTATAAGTAACCAATTATTGTGCTATCTATTCAAAATTCATAAAAAGGAAACACATCTTCATGAAAACAAATATGATAGGAGACATAAATATGTTTTGATATTAAGTCAAAACAACAATAACCAAGATGAGAAGAACTATATCCTAAGAACACATGTGGGGAGGAATGAAAACCAACTTATGAGCATGATATAGATAAAAAAATAGAAAACAAAGACACCCAAAAGTACATAAAAAGTTATAATTATGAGTACGATGAAACAGACACTGAATCGAAAATTTATTTTCGAGAACAAGAGTCGGCATGCGATTAATAAGATATACTAATGATTCAAAAGCATAGTTTCAAAATCATAATGGAGCACTACATTTTCCTAGAAGGGTAAGGTCGATTTTGATAATGTATCGATGACGACGTTTAAAAGTGTCATTTTGTTCATGGATATAAGGACAAATTAGCCTGTGATGAATACCAATAATCTGAAAGAACTGATGTAACTTATGATATTCACCACCCCAATCAATTTGAATAGATTTAATTTTACATGAAAATTGATGCTTAACAAGTGTTTGAAAACGATGAAAAATAGAAAACACATCAAATTTTACAACAAGATGGTAATACCATATATGTTTGGTATGCGCATCAATAAAGATAACAAAGTAACAAAAACTATTAGAAAAAAGATAGGAGCAAGGCCCCAAACATCATTGAATATTAAATCAAGTAGGCAGTAGTTTTGTGACCCCTAGGTCGCAACGATAGACACGACGACTTATCTAATGGACAAGTTTGACATTAAGCAAGAAAGCGTCTAGAAGTACAAACTATTTTATTTTTGGAAACTAACAAATTTAAAATGTGGGAAGTTGGATGACTCAAACGACGATGTCAGAGATCAACAATTGCAGAGATGCAAGGAGACCAATACACTTTAGGGATTGACGTGGCAGAAGACTCAGATAGGATAAAGAGACCAACATTACTCTGACCAGAAATGAGCACTTTCTTGGTGATAAGATCCTTAACATAAAACACAGAAGCGTGAAATTCAAAATAAACATGATTATCACGATAAAATTTTTGAACAGAAAGCAGCGGTTTGGTATTATGAGGCACATGAAAAACATTAGATAATTTTAAAATACATTTTAAGGAATGTAACATGGTATGTCTAATATGTGATATAGCAAGGCCCTTACCATCACCAACATGCAAATGATCATTACTAAGATAGGATGTAGAATCAGTCAGAGTTGCAAGGACATGTGTAACGTGTTGGTTTGTGCCGGTGCTCGGGAATCAAGTAGTAACAGAAACGTTCCCAACAACAAGATGAGGAGAGGGTTGTTAGGTACTGCCATGAAACTAGACACAATATGGAGCTGTGTGGCTGAAGGTTGAGCATAATCGACACTTGGCATTCTATTGTCCAAACCCTGTATTGCATTTGTTCTGCCTCTAGTTGACAACAGCTAAGAACCTGTTCTAATGATTGTAACGGTTGTTGTTGGGACGCCAGTTGCATTAGAATGAACCATGTTACGGCTGAAATTGGGGTTGTGATAAGATGTAGCAAGATAAGTAGAGGGTGTTGGCAGCAATGGTGGCTGTGACAGCAGAGGTGATGACAACAAAGATGAGTTTACATCCATGGAATTAAGGGAGTTCTTGTGCAGAAATTCATGGGTAAAGAGGTGGTTGTGAAGGTCAGCATATGACAGCAGTTCTGTCTTGGTTACAAGACTAGTTATCAAGTCTTTGAACTCACTACGAAGGCCATGAAACACATATAGATTAAAATCTACAAGAGATATAGGCCAACCAACAGCATCTAATTTGTCAAATAACGGTTTTGTTTGCTGCATGCATATAGTAACCGATGCATCACCTTGCCAAAAAACTTGAAAGGAACCGTGAAGTTGTATAATGGGAGAGTTAAACAAGGATGCGAGAGCTTTTTTAAGAGTGCACCAAACACAATATAAGATATGACAATCTACCACGAAGTGCAACACATCCATAGAGAGAGAAGAGAGTAATACACTCAAAATAAGTTGATATTGTTGCTTCCAACGAATAAAAGAAGGGTTGATTGTCAAAGAGGAACCAACAAAAATGTCAGAAACATGAGATGGAGGACACGACATTGAGCCATCAACAAAGTGAAAAACACCTTAACCAAGGAAATATGGCTTCATCTGCATTCTACAATAGAGATAATTTATATTCATAAGTTTCAACTAAACAACTTGTTGGGTGTTGGACAAAGCTATTAAAGCTGGAGTTGGTATTCTCATAATATTAAGAGGAACGACAGAAACATGAGAAGAAGAGTCATTGATGTGTTATGCAAGTAAAGGAGACTGTTGTTGTGGAAGAACACCACCACCAACAGCTTGTAGCCGATTGGTCAGCAATGCCAGTATAGAGGAAGAAGTCGGCAGCAACAGCAGCCGTAGAATCTATTTAGGAGAGGGAGAGAAGAGTTTCAATAGCAGAAGGCTCTGATACCAAGTTGAGAAGAAGTAAGAGGCATAATCTTTAGCTAGCCAATTCTTTTATATTTATATGTGTAGGGAAATATACAATAGTTAAGGTAGAGATTAGAATACTGAAGTAGTGCCTATAATATTTCCTATATATACATTCTATAATAACCCAAAACTTAAATATTGGACTAGTATCTTGGATCGATCGCCCTTGAATTTGGGTCGTATAGTATTTATTTGAAAATAATATAAATTATACCTTGAGACCTCACCTAATAGTTTAAGCTTTTAGATTAAGATGATTTTTTAACATAGTATCAGAGTTTTGATGACCAAGTTATCGCAAGTACGGATCTCATATTTTCTATTTATTTGATATAAATTAAGTATAAAGTAGTGTGAATTTATATAAATTTCAAGTTCAAAAAATTTTTACTCAATAAAATATATTAAAAAATAATATAAATTATATCATAAAATTTATACAGTTTAAATTTCTAAAATAATTGAGATGAAATCTCTAAAATGATTGAGATGTATCTTTCACAGTATCGAAGTAATTAGGCTAGACTACCACTGAAGCTAAGCTAATTGTCTGATAAATATGATGTTACGTATTAATAAGTGTGTTTGCATGGATGACGTGGTTACTGGAGTTGATGACTTGAGGGGCAGCATATGGATTCGTCGGCTGGAGTGGCCCTGGCAAGTGGCAGACGCAAATATATGGAATATGAAATTCCCGACGACTTTTGCCTCTCCATTCCCGACGTCAATTATTGGACATGCCCATACCATTCACGGGGCCTCCTTTTCTCCTAGCTTAGCTTGTTCTATATTATATTTTATTTTATTTTATTCTATTTTATTGGGACAATGAAGCCCATCATTTTGGTTGAATATTACAACGAGAGGAGGAGGAGGAGGAGGGGAGACGGATTCCAACTCATTCTTCACCTAGAACGATCTTACTAGGACAGAGAGACAGTGAGAAAGAGAGATGTTCCTTTGAATTTATTCTTATTGATGAGTGTTTCTGCTTGCATTCATGAACCAACACTATATATATATATATATCTATATATATATATATATATATATATATATACACACACACACACCAAGTATCTCCCCCTTTGCTTTCCAAGATTTACAACCGTGCCATTCAAGATTTTGACCTACAAGGAAAATGATTTACAACCGTGCGTCGAGGAATTTATTTTTTTCCTCTATGATTTCATTCCAAAATCTCATGACCTAAATACAAGACAAGACTTCATATTGTAAGTTTCGTAGTAATAGGTAATTAATTTTTTTTAAATTGGAAACTTTATTAATCATGTCACGTGTTTTTATATAAGAAAATTAATTCATATATGATTTCAATTGTGTTAAAACTATTTTTCACATATAATTGAATATGATCTAGATATAAGACTTTCATGATAGAAGTTTCTAACTAATTATAACAAATTAAATTTATTTACTTCAAAAAAATCCCTAATATATATTTTGTTGCAATATTAAACAACTTCCTTGATCCATGGTTTCTAATAAACCAATTAAAGCATATTATATATTTTTATTAAGATTTAGTGTTAAATAGAGCTAGTTTCGTTTTTCATTTAACAATTAGGGATAAGATTCTCAATGTAACAAAACTACTTTTTTTTTTCAAAAATCGAGTTTGAAGCATGCCCTTCAAACTAAATATTATATCAAATTAATTAATTAATTATTAGTTGCTTTTTTGACAACAACTTAATAAATATTTCCACGTAAGAAAAAAAAAAGAGAAATGAGTGCGCCATATGTAAATTAACTAAAGAGTTGAGAAATTAAATTATTTAAACTTTGATAGGAATATAAAAGCTATTTAAACATTATTTTCACATCGAATTAGATGGAGGAGGAGGAAGGGGTATATATATATATATATATATATATATATATATATATATATATATATATATATATATGGAACGTTAATGTAAATAAAATAACAATGTAGGACCATTATAGTAATTCAAACCCTCTTATCTTCCATTAAATACAAACTATTGTGGTACATCAAAACAGTACATCTACATCCTCCAAATTAACAGAGACATAGAAAGAAGAAGAAAAGAGAGAGACAGAAGCACAATGGAAAGTGATAACACAAACGATCTGTACAAAGAATGCCTAAGAAACCATGCAGCCAGTCTTGGTAGCTATGCCACAGATGGGTGTGGTGAGTTCACCCTAGATGATACCTCATCACCATACTCCCTCCAATGTGCAGCCTGTGGTTGCCACCGCAACTTCCACCGCAAAGTAACATACAGCAACAGCAGCAACAGAAGGGATCACATAGTGCACCCACCATCATCAGAGACAGTGGTGATGGAAATGATAGACTATGCAGAAGGGAATAACGAGAGGGATTTCAGGCCACCAGTGATGGTGGTGGAGTCAGGTGAAAGGAGTGGAAAAAAGAGGTATAGGACTAAGTTTACACCTGAACAGAAGGAGAAAATGTTGGGATTTGCAGAGAAGTTGGGGTGGAAGTTGCAAAGGAAAGATGAAGAAGATGAAGTTGAGAGGTTCTGTAGAGGAATTGGGATAAGTAGACAGGTTTTTAAAGTTTGGATGCATAATCATAAGAATTCTTCTTCTTCTACTTCTGCTTCTACTGGCAATGCATCTTCTCTTACTACTCAAGAAGAAGGAGGGTGAGAGGAGAGGAATATTTCTTTCCATGTATATTTTTTCCATTTTATCTTTGGTTAATTTTATTTTATTTTCTTATCTTTTATTCATGCTTGGTTGTCATTTATCCTTGCTTTTCCTTTAGATGACAGGCTTTCTTTATTATTATTTTTTTGTTTCATTTTAATCCTATGATTATCTGATAAAAAGGAGAAAATTTCATGCAATTTCAGAAAAAAAAATGCTATATTATATTGACCGATTAGATTGTGGGATCTTGGAAAAGAACTTGAAAGCAACTAATTGTAATTTTATTTTCTTAATACATAACAAATTCTTTTGTTAATTAATAATGCATGGATGTATGGTACAATCAAGATGAGGTAATGGTTCTTGGATTGCTTGTATAATTAATTGTCTAGAATTTATGGCAATTTAATTTGTGATCTTAATTATTGTTTGGAGTAGTTCTCTCTTATAGAAAAATGGTGTGGGAATTTTGGGGGAAAATTGATAATTATGCTTAATAGCTTGATTTTGTTCTCCAACCCCCTATTTACTGATAAGTTTGAAGTGATTATTTTGATATCATATTAAAAAATCAACTAAATATAAAAATTTTAAATTGTTGAATACTATTAATTAAAAATAATTTTATATTACTTTAAATACTGTGCAATAGTTGGCTTTCAAATTGCAACTTTTCCCTTCAAAGAATTTGAGATCTTTCGTCCATGTATTGGACACTTGATTAATGCCAACGGCTATAGGGAAGACAAATGTATGTGATGATTGGTTGTCAGATTCGGAGTATTTTGCTTTGGACAATATCTGTGGACTTACTATTCTCATAGCATGCCTTCTTTACTTTGAATTATTTTTTTTTTGAAAAATTACAAAGTTACAAAAAAAGGTTTCAGGGGAATAATACAGTTTAAAAAAATTTTCAGGGGAAATAGCATAGTTTGAAAAAGACCTGTTATGGAATCATGCTTTTAATATAAGTTGTGACTCAGAATCACGAGTTTAATATACCTTTAATTTTAAATAACAGTTATAATGAATATATAATTTTTCTTCTTTTTTCTATGGTTGTCGCACCTCAAACAAAACCAACCTCCAATCGCTCATGAAAACAACTTATAATCCTCTATAAAAACACTAGAATCATCTTCCACTTGTCTCCATGAATCTTTCTCTTTATTTTTATTTTTTTTGTAAATTGTAAATCCAAGCTTCTGTTGACAGCCTTCCCACCACAACAACTTGTCGAACTGCCACCTAGACATCAAAAAATCAAGGTTAAACAGTTACATTATCTTTTAGTTTTATGAGTTTTATTATTGAATTGATAAATTTTGAGTTTTGATTTATAACTATATGTGTAGTGTTTGTTGATTAGATATTTTGTTGATGTTGAGATAATTTTAGGTTTTAAATGTCGCAATTACATGTTTTTAATACAATTAATGTTATTTATGAAATTAATTAGGTTTGAATTTGAGAAATTAGAGTTTAAATTGATTATTGGGTAACTTGCCATATTTAATAATATTTTTTGAATTGAAATAAATTTTATTTTAATTGATGCAGTTATATGAACTTTTAATCAATTGATGTTATTAATAAAGTTACGAGAAAAATTACTATAATTGGAGCTTTGTTTAATTGAGATCATTTAGTTTTTTTTGTTAATGCAATTAGATATGTTTTCATTGATATTATTAGGGTCAAAGTAATAGCAATTAGGGTTTGCATTGAATTGTGAGATAATTTGATTTTTATGAAATGGGTATTTTTATTTTAGAAAATGTCTTTAAACTTCTTTATGTTGTGTCATTATAGTGGTGTTATTGTTCCTAATACGAATAATAATATCACTTATATTGACAAAAGTGTTGTGTTCTTGAATGCTACTAAAGACATGTATCAATACGAGATACATGAAGAAATTTTATTTTTAGAGAGATGCATCTTATAATTTCCAAGGAGAAATACATGGGTCATTACCTGAGTATAGCACCCCGAATCATTACACCAAACCTAGTACGGGTTCCTTTATGCATGGAGATGAAGTATGAGCCACTTGCACGTCAGATTCAAAATGTTGTAAGTATTTGTTACTTTTTTATATATTTGGACAAAACTGTTGCATTTTATTTATGGATTAATAATTTCTATTTGCTTCATATTATGTTGGAAAGTTGTTACATGAACTTGCTCATTATTACGCATCTTTTTTGTTCGAGATATGTCATACTACAATTGACCTTTAGGAGAAACATTAAGCCTAGATGATGTTGTCTCAGAGGATGAGACCATACAGACAGGTAGAAGTCGTGTTATTGATGAAATCAACCCATCCACTCGTCATCATAGAAGACATAAAGAGACTCAAATGTATTGTTATGTTGTGTTATTTTTTTTAGTTAAGAGTTATTATTATTATTATTACTTTTGTAATATTGTTTTAACTAATTATCATGTTGATTTTAATGTTGTCTTATATATTATATATTTTCATACTTATTTTAAATAAACATGATTTAAAATTGTTAATTAATAGGTGAACATGTAAACATAGTGAACAAGTTGTTTAAAATTTCAAATCATCAATTTACAAGTTAAAAAATACACATTGTCATGTTTTATTATTGTCATTGTCAATTATCTTTATAATTAATAAATAAAAACAATGTTTAAAAATAACACGTATTAATTTGAGATTATAATTAACAAATAAAAATCATATTAAAATATCACACTTTCAATTATAGATTTGAGGTTTTGTAATTTATGGTTTTGTTTGGGCTTCAGTTGTGACGGTTTAAGCTTTGTTTTATGTAAAATTTAAGGTTAGTTTTATATAAAATTTGTATTGTAATAACATAAATAATTACTATTCATATTAACATCTATGTATTTAAGAATCGCTATAGTCATTAGTGGTTGTTAGCCCAAGGGCAGAGTAGATGATGGTAACTTGCTAGAATCAGGCGGAGCTGACTAAGGATAACAGTAAAAGCAAATCTCCAATGCCAAGGAACCTGCACGACACTAAGAAACAAAGCTGAAAACTAAGCTAACCAGCTCAAATGCATGCTAAAAGTTTGCACAGAAGACGAGGGTAATTACTTGAGTCAGAAATAAACAACTAGGCAATGCTATTTTGCAGATTGACAAGTTCGAAAACGAACATGGTGAGGAATGGATGGATTCCAATAGTGTAATCTAGAGTCCCAGTGCGATGAGAGGAGCATAACTTCATCAGTTAAATCCCAGTGAAAATCAATGCCCAGGGACGACTAGTGCCCCAAAGCAAACACAAAGCAACAGATGACAAAATGGCATGGCGAATTATCTTAATGAAACCAATTGTTGGGGATCGATCTCATGAAACAATGGGAACAAAACCAAGGAAAGAACCCTATTGGACGTGCCAAGCTATGACAATTTGGTGCAGATTTTAAACAAGGAAAAGAAATCATTTTCCAAGAGATAATTGAATACTTTTAGAGTTATAACAGCTATTTATAACGCAAGATTTCTTCCCACGAGGAAAGAAATGCAGACCAAGGAACAGATGATCCACTTTCACTGCTCAATCGAGGCCCTGCCTAGAAAAGGAACAGATATTATTTTATATTCTTAACATCTGTGAGAGAACCTCAAAAAGAGAAGTCATTGGAGCACAAGTGAATATGAATTATGATATGAATCTACATTATGATATAAACCAACATTCATTAACACAGAAGAAAGATGAACTTCATAAGAACAGCATAGTAGTATGAAACTAGCTGAGCATAAGGTTAAAGACTGGAAGAGAAACTGAAAGCATGTATCATCCCATTCAAACACAAGACTATCTGAGCATAAGAGGTTAAAGACTGCAAGAGAAACTGAAAGTACGTATCATCCCATTCAAACACAAGAAGCTACCACAAAGCCTAATAAACTATATGCTTCAAGGTCAACAAACAAAGGTCTCCCATCACTTGGCCAGCATCATCCTCACAAACTCCTCGTAATTCACCTGGCCATCACCATCCACATCAGCTTCTCTGATCATCTCTTCCACTTCTTCATCAGTCAGCTTCTCCCCAAGATTTGTCATCACATGTCGAAGCTGCACATGTCAGGTAAACATCAACACAGAGTAGAAACTAAATCACCTGAGTAGCAGATGTCAATAGCAGATGGGCAATATATCGTCCAGTTTACAACAGGCTTAGTGACTATAGGAAGTTACAAATCAAGGAAGAGGATAGCATTAAAGATACTGATATGTTATTTACCTCTGCAGCAGAGATAAAGCCATTCTGATCCTTGTCAAATACCTTGAAAGCTTCTTTGAGTTCCTCCTCTGAGTCAGTATCCTTCACCCAGAAAGTTAAAATTCAATAAAAAAGTACAGCAGAATATACACGTCAACAGGAAATTGAAATCTTTTAACCAAGGAAAAGTCAGTTTCCACGAAATAAACACAGGAGGTGATAGTTGCTCTCTTCAATTGGTTAACCAAGCTCTGATCATTCCATTTATTTTGCAAGCTGACCAATATGCCATCAAGATGTCTCAAACAAAAGCTATGGTGCCTTGGGGACCTTGACACATTACAAAATGCTTCATTTATTTATTTATTTATTTATTTTATGCAGAGATAAAATGTTTCAAAATAAAAACAAGCTAAGGTAGACTAAAATTAAACATTACTCTTTGGTTTCAAAACAAATCTTAAATTTGAAACTAACATGAACTAAACTTGTCAAAAAACCTAAACATAATTTATTTCACTAATGTGAAATTAACATGAACCAAAACCTGTGAATATCAAACAAAAAGAAACCCACAAACTAAAAATCCCAAATTAGAAACTGCAACTCGCTCTCCAACTCTTTACCCCATATCACCACCTTAACCCCAACTCAAACCGAACCACAAATACCAAGAGAATTGCGGCTCAAAAACCCCAACTCGCTCTTTGACCCAGCCCCGCAAACCATCACATTAACCCCAGCTCAACCAAAAAAAAATACCAAAATATTGCTGCCTCCATTCCACAAACCCAGCTCTCAAAAATGGCATCGATTCTAACCAGGGACCCAAATAAACAGTAAACTCAAAACACCAGTCATTCACTGATTTCTTTTCTTTTTAATACAAACGTGAAGAAACACCAAAATAAAATAAAAGTTTTTATTTTTGGAGAAGAGTAGTGGGGTGTTTGGGCATGGAATTGAATGTAGAAGAATACGGAGTTTATGGACATAAGGAAGTAAAGGGTGTGTAATGAGAAAGGACAAGCCATCACAAGATATGAGTTTATTTTGGTAGCAAATTCAAGTTCAGCATTTCAGTTATGCGTGACGATCAGAGGATGGTGGAGACCAGAGAGTCTTTGTTTGAGAAACCCCAAAGGCATTTTTGCCAGTTCATGTAAGAGAGCGAATGACTGAAGTGTGGCTAAACCCTTGAGGAGTGTAAAACACCCTTCAAATGAAAACTTCAAAGGTAAAGAATCATGCTAGTTGGATTATTAAGAATGGAAGATAGGCAAAATAGAGAAAAGTTTGCTAGCATGACAAAACAACAATAACCAGACAAAATCATAGTAGCAGCACCAGAAATTGCTGAATCAATTACTTGTGAATCAACAGGATACACAATACAAATAAAGAACATACTGTAATATCTAGAATTTCACTACAATCTAGTGCTTCTGAACTAGACTTCTGCACGAAATCACAACTCACAGCCATCCAAATTTAGAACAAAAAATTCTAATATGATACTGGAGCATTTTAAACTTTTAAAAGATAACCATTCACAAAAAAAACTTACTAGTGGTGCCCCAAGCCCAACAGAGTAAACAGTTGCAATAATACTAATAAAAGTTTACAAAGCTCACCTTCATTTTCCTTGCCATCAGATTCAAAAACTCAGGGAAATCAATAGTTCCATTTTGATCAGCATCAACTTCATTGATCATGTCCTGCAATTCAGCTTCAGTTGGGTTTTGTCCCAGAGATCTCATCACTGTCCCCAACTCTTTGGTAGTGATGCAACCTGTTGAACAATAATAGTATATTATAGAAGCTTTTTACAATTTTAAAAGGCTGTAATGTTAATTTCACAATTGTACTGCGAAGGAGCAGATGAACTGCAAGACATCACACACAGATTAAAAGAATTCCCAATCTGACACGAAATAAATACTTCTCGATCATCAAAATTCCACAGCACAGTGCCATCTATTTATAAATCAGATGGTTTTAAATCACAGCATACAAGATAGCTGGTTAACTTGGACGCGTTTACCCCACAAAAATCATCCTCTTATTGCATCCAAGTGATTTCGTCACTATCGTTTGATAAGTTCCACACACAGAGGCCAGAGCAAAGCACAATAATTGAAGGAACGCTTTATTTGATGGAAGTTCAACTTAAGACAATTAATTAAGAATTTAAAAGTGAGAATCTCACACAACCCATTTCTTTAAAATTTCCCATCTCAGAGAAAACAGGACTCCGTCAGTCCTGCACAACTACCTAATCCAAATGGCGTCCTATGCATAAACCCATCACAAGAGCGCAAACAACTAATCACAGAAGATCCTAAATGGACCTTCAAGATGACAATATTGAGAACAATAACAATTGATTTGATTCCACGGAAAAAGCTTCGGCCTTCAACAAATCATTTGTAAGAACAAAACCCACAGCAACTTTCCATGAAGAAGAACATGCCAGTAACAAACAACAAAGAAATAAAAATAAAAAAAAGAAACAAAACCCAGATTACAATTGTCCTCCTCCTACTACTAAATCACACACATCATTTACTAATCAGTAGCAAGAGAAAAGCAAACAAATCCACAGTAGATCTTCTCTTGATTGAAAAAAAAAACAATCAAATAGTGTAGAGATAATAACAATACCATCGCCATCTTTGTCAAATAGACTAAAAGCCTCCTTGAACTCCGCGATCTGTTCCTCTGTTAGCTGCTCCGTCATGTTATTACTACAAACAGATACTCCGGGGTTTGTTTTGGTTTAAGGCTGCCTGTGTCTGTTTATATATGGAATAATTTTATTTTTTTTATGGTTAATAAATAATATATTCTTGTTTACTGACCGTATAATGGTAGTTTTTGTTTTTGACCGATCCCATAAAAAACATTATTTGTTTAGATAAATAGGTTTTATTTTTTATACTGGCTTCCCTTATAATTTTAATTTAAATTCATATTAAATCATTTTAAATAAATATACATTTCTTTGAAAACTATAATTTAAAAAGATTAAAAATATTTTTTTAACCGCAAGCAAATGAGCTACTAAGAAAGTAAATTTAACCATTCTGGCTTTTCGTAGAGCCTGACCCACATGATTCGGGTTGCTAAGTTCTGGGCTAAGAATTTGATTTGATTTGATCCAACGGTGGAAGACTGTTGACTTAAATCTGTTGGTATTATAATTATTTGCTTCCCTGTTTTTTTTTTTCCCCTCTATTTATTAATTATTTTACACCCTCCCGGGAGGTCTTCTGCTGCTTTTCCAGGCATCGACAAGGAAATGTCCTGACTCCTGACTGGCCAGACCTTCCCCGAAAATCACTCATCAACAATATGCTTGGACCTATCGATTAAGTGGGGGGTAGTTTCTAGGAAACCCAAGTTAGAATAGAACACAACTTTGAATCTCATAATTTATTCTTTAATGATTGAGAGAGACCGGTGTATTTATTTTTATGGTTAAAGTTTAATTTTATGTATGAAATTATAAAAAAAATTAAAAAA
Source organism: Populus nigra (assembly GCF_951802175.1). Lineage (NCBI taxonomy): Eukaryota > Viridiplantae > Streptophyta > Magnoliopsida > Malpighiales > Salicaceae > Populus > Populus nigra. The sequence goes on along the minus strand of NC_084867.1, from coordinate 2,425,366 downwards.
ATTAATTTTTATAATTAAATTTTATATATAATTAAATTATATCAAATCTCAACTTCAACCGCAGCATTAAAAGATATAATTATATTTATAGATTTAACATGTTAGAATTATGATTTTGTTTTATTGTGCATATATTTTTCTTAGTTAAGAAATATTGAGATATTGTTTATGTTTAATTTAATTTAATAATTTAAAAAAATATATAAATGGATAGATTAAAAAAGAGGTGTTAATACTAATTATATGTTAAAATGAGAAATTAATATTTTTGTGGAAAGCTTTTTTACAAATAAGTGTGTTTGTTTAACCCCGATTTTTCTTTGTAATTTATTCTTTTTTATCTAATTATTCCTTTAATTGAGAATAAATAGTCTTTATTTTTATTTTTTTTAAATACATCATGTAAATACATTTTATTTATATCAAATATAAAAAAATTAAAGATAAATTATTTTAAAATATTATCAGAATATAAAATAATTAAAAAATAACCATTATTTTAAAAAATTGAGCTAAACAATTTAAAAAATGAAAGAGAGGGGGCATTGATTTAAGTTTAGATAAAAACAATGAAAAGTAAAAAGTGCATTAATTAATTAAAATTAAAAAATAATAATAAATAAAAGAGACCTTGCACTGCTGGTCTGGGAAGCAAAGTCACTATCCAAGGGCCCAGGCATGGCTAGGAAACTAGGCCCACATTCCTAGACTGATTTTTTTTGTTTTGATGGGTAGATCATAGATGACATGCTCCAATTTGTTTTATACTTGGAATTCTAAAAAAACCTTTAAAAAGTCACATCCAACTGCAAAAACATCTAATTTAAAAAATAAAAAATAAAAACAAAAATTAATCAAACAAAATAAATTAATGACCCGATCCATTTTTCCTGGCATTATAAGAAGAGAAAAAACTATAAAACTAGTCTTTAATTCATAAAAAAAAAAAAAATCCCAAGGCACTTTATATATAATATATGGAAAAATATAAATCAAAAGACATCAACCTATAAAACTGTAATCATAAAACTTTGAAAGACAGAATTATAATTGAAAAAGTTAAATGGCCCCACAAGATTTTGAAAAACAACTCCACTGTGACAACACCTCGTTCTTTTAGTATACTAGTTAATTTAAAATTTCTTTCTTTCCTTTTTTATTTGTGCGTTGAGATCAAAGGCTTCCTGTCTTTTGATGCTGTATTAAGCTGCATGCAGTTGAAGAAATAACTGGGTTTTGCGCAGAAGGCACGACAGCAACAATGCTTTAGTGTGTCCTAAAATTTCCTCGAATTATGTGCAAAATATCAGAAAATAAGCACATAGAATGTTATTTTTACATGCATAATCCAACAAGACATCCAAACGTCTATATTCTAGTGACCGGTCATACAAACAGTTTCAAAACATATTATGGTCAACTCTAATATGATTTGATCAAATCTTTCTGGAGATTTTACAACGTGAATGCATAAAACTCACTCTCTCAGCTTTGCGAGCAAAATTTGCAAAAGCGGAAAGCCTAATTAGTTGGACTGTAGTATACAATCATGATGAAAAAATAGCTTTTTAGTTAAATCAGTAGCCAAAAAGAAGCTCGAATTGAAGGGAAAGGCAGATGCATCTACTCATGGACCTGGTGTTTGTTCTTGATGGCTAAGGCTGCTGCTCTATACCATGAAGCTGCAGCCATAGCCCCAGGGTCTGGCACTGTAGCAAGGATGTCCGGGGAGATATATGCTGAGCGACCGGCCTGCATAAGCTATATGGTAAGATCTCCAACACCCATACAATGCAATGCATGAATATATAGAAGTGCTTTTATTGCTATACCAGGTAAGGTAAAGAACTAGCACATGACATCTATCATTTGTTCTTACTCGAGTGAATTATTTTTTACTTTTATGAACAACCCCACAATGATCTTTCAAGGTTGTCAGAGTGACCTGTATCTATATTATGGAAACTCTTCCAGCTTCACTCATGCTGCTAGTTTTTACAGGCTTAAAAGGACTCAAAAAAATTCCACTTGGATTTAGATGGGACGGTATGAAATAAGAAATACCACCATATATATATATATATATAGTAAAACCAATGAATATGCGATCGGTAGTCAACATGGACAAAAATATTAGAAAGGAAACATGCATAAGGATAAACATCCGTTATAGTTATTCCAGTGAAGAACAGAAGAAAATTTTCAACTGTCAGCCACCAGCATTAAAATAATTTCTAGTCTTGATAAATACCTAAATTGCACTCCCACAATAATTGGAAGTAGAAACCTTTTTACCTTGACAACTTTTGTGCGTTCTTTATATTTGAAGTTCACTCTACCTGATTTTTGTTTCTCTAGGAACAGGGTTTGACTTGAAGCTAATGCCTCTGAATATAAAAATTACACATTGAATGATAGTTCAATCCTTCCGTTGCTGTGAGTTATATGCTTGTATTTTGTTTCTAATATAATTTTAAGAGATGAGAATTGGAAAGGGTGTAAAATTGGTTGCAAATTCACATAGTCCATCATTTACTTCATGTAAACATTCATTCACTTGTTTTCCGTATGGGCTTGAAAAATTGGTGGAAATCATTACCAACCTCTCTTTTACCATGAAAAGCATTGTGCTTTATCAGAGCCATTTTCGGTCAGAGTCAAATTGCATAATGTCCTTTGAATCAAACAGGTGATTGGGAAAGATACACGCAATAGGATCTAGAGAAAAGACGAGGAACAAAAATGTCACCTGTGCCTGCATGTGCCTGGTTGATTCAGCTCCAGCCACTGCTGCTTCAGATGACAGGAGAAAAGCAATGCAAGGATCATCTCCAGCATTTAGCCTCTGCTCATAAAAGTAACTAGATTAGTATCAAAAGATAATGCCACATGAACAGAGAAAGTAGAAAAAAAGTAATTATTGTTGACCTCCCGAAGAACAGCTGAAGCTGGAATAAGGGCATCTAGCAATGTGCGGAATCCAGCACTAGCCCCGCTATATTTACTGACAGCAGCTATGGAAGCTTCAAGTGCTTCAGCCCCTGATTCAAGAGAGTAGTTAGAATCAAGATTTTCCTGTTCGACGGCTATCACATTAGGAGTATCATCTCACATTGTTTAGATGTGACAACTGACTGGGTGTTTGCTTTCAACTTTGCACAAGCTGCCTTGCAGAATATTGTGTATCTGTTTTAAAAAGTAGAAATGAATAAGAGTAGATGTGCACAAATGATTATAAGAATCAAAAGAAACGAATGTGAATCTTAATCAAGTTTTGAGTCAATGCAAGTAAATACATAATCCCACTGGTTCCTCCCATAACTCTTCTGATAGATGATCCAATTTCACCAACTGTTTCTGCAGCATCATTCAAGGGATAACTGGAAATAGAAGAATGTGATTCAGGCAAGTCATGGGAAAAGTAACTTTATTCAAGAAATAAAAGTTTCTTACAATTTACAAAGAGACTAAAACACATATTAGCCATTCATCATAGAGCAATAGTTTATTTCTTTCTGGTAGATGCAATCAATTCATGAGAACAAATGATAGCATATAAAAATCATATGAAGTTGCCCCCAGAATCATATGAAAATTCAATTATATGTTAAAAACATCCCTAAAACTGAAAAAATATACAACATCCTACAAAAACTTCTGAGCAGTAGGGAAGAAAACTTACTGTTTCTTCATGTCCTCCAGGATTGCTGTTGCACCCCTATACATCTGCAAAAGCAGACAAATCAACCCTACACAAAGTTATAATTGCAAGATGATGAGAACATAATTTGAGATAGACTCACTGTTGATCCACAGTCACCATCACCGACTCTGCCATCCCATTCATTTAAATTGTCTCTAAGATCTATGATCGCATTCACCGCTGCTTCGATAGCCACCTCAAGAAGATGTCCTTGTTCACTGAGCTGTTGTGGCCGACTCAATGACTAGTCAAAACCACACAAGGGAGGTCAGGTTTGACAAAGTAATCATTATTCAATATAATACCATAAATAGCACAATTTTTATGGAAATTTGGCGTAAGGGTGACCATCCAGTATAATGTTTTTGCCAGCAGAAATACGTGCAGAGTCTACTGCCATCTGCCTGAATGGAAAACTTTTTTACCTAAACAATTGTTTTTATTTGACTCAGTGCCAGAAGGGGCTTTTAATGTTTTTAGCATGTGTAACTATTCTACATGACCCTTCTTGGTTCCTATAAGTAGCATCAGCAATTTTGAAACATGAGCTCAGCTTTTCATCTCAATAAACACAAGGCAAGTAAACCCCAGCTTCTCTGGATCGGGGGAGAAGGAAGAGGATGGAAGGGAAAGATTTTAAAATTAAAGAAATAGTTGGGGACAACTTACTAATAACGCATATACATACACAGTAAGAGAGAGATATGAAGTGTATGACATAGACAATTATAGTTGATAGCATGTTGAATCTTGAAATTGTTTTCTATAGAATTAACGGTAGAAAAATCAAGAAATCCAAGCTGTTAGGAAACTTTAATCAGAGAAGAGAGTTGTCTTTTCCTAAGATCACATATGGAAGTAGAGAAATATATCAATATGAAAATACCTCATCACTCTTTCCTGAATGAGACAGTGGCAGGGGAACAGGGATCTTGGCTGGTGGGCGATTACCTGCAAAGAAAACTCGTGAGACCAATCAACATGAAATCAGTAGTAGAACTTCTAACTGACTTTGTAGTTCAAATTATATAGGTTTTTAACAAAAGTTACTAAAGGAACATAGATCACCAGTTATTGATGCTACCTAATTGTAATGAAGAATTATCTTATAAATCAATCTTATAGACCACAAGCCATGCAATTAACCACAAAGAATAAAAGCAATATCCTGGCATGTCACCACAGACCATCTACACCAACAGGCCAGTGTGGAGCCTTCGTAGAAGCATCCAAACGTTGCAGAACTGCTTCATCTGCCTTCATTATGGAGATTGAAAATCCTGAAAGAAACAAAAGCTGAGATAAGCTTCATTAACAGAATGCTCTTTGAAAAATCCTGAAAGAAACCTAACATTGAGATGAAGAATTATATCAGTTCCAAACCTGCCATATCAAGGGAAGTCATGAAAGATCCAGTATACACTCTATCAACAGCCAATCCATGTTCCAACTGCAACTGAGGAACTGCTTTTCCTGCTACAATCATTAGCTCCATTGCAGGGGTGGCACCTAGTCTGCAATTTTGAAAACAATAGAAGAAATAAGAGGGGAAACAAATTCCTCAAAAACAGGGGTGCAGCCCTCTAACTTAAATGTAGGAACATGCAAAAAGATGAGGAAATATATGTAAATGGGGTGAACACAAACAGAGGTTTCATATGTTCAGAACAGCCAACAACCTGATCAAAATAGAATGCTTGATTTTGAACATCATTACTATGACAGTGCTAATCCAATTTAATATGATAGTACTAATGTAAAGCACAAAAAGGAAGACCTACCCATTGACCAATAGTACCACTCTATTACCCGGAGTGATTGGAACATAGTTCCTATCCTGCAACAATTCAATGATACAAACAACTAAGCATCAATTATGTTGTCAGTGAAATATATGCAATATCAATATCTGAAGTTTCCTATTACAAATGGGGTAAGGACATCAGCAGCTGAGTAAGAGATCCTTTTTTTCACATAAGATTGCATAATCTTAAAGCTAACTATTTAAGACCTCCTTGAAAGCAGAGATAGATCAGTGTATTTACATACAAAAAAAAAAAACAGTTTCAAAATTGAGATGCATTGAAAAGATATTTAAAAAGTTTGGGGCCTATCAAGAAATCACAATGAGATGATAGAAATAAAATCAAGTACCGGAATGAAAATAAATGGAGACAAGGTCACAGATACACTTGGATTACAAAACTGGGAATAAGAATAAAGTTATACAATAAAAAATTACCCTATTCACATTGACTATATTGGGGCTCAAAACCTACATCACCTGTTTTTCTTTTTTGAAGTATGATTGCTTTATGTTGTCATAATCTCATGCATCTCCCTTGCAGATCAAAAACTTATAACTGGCCCTAATTCTTACTAAAAGGGGAGCATGGATAAGGCCCCAACTACCTGGGACCAAAGCATGATTAAGTTGAATTTAACATAAAACAAAATGAGTACCTTAGGGCTAGTCCTAGGATTTTCAACATACCGGTGATAAAATTTGCTGAAGAACATGAGAAACCACTACTTCCACAGGCTGAAGGTCTGCTACAGCAGCACCAGGTTCCCCATGCTGGAAAGAAATGATGTTATTTGGAATTGATTTGTGAATGTGCAACCAAAAATCAATGTCAAGTAAAACAGACAGCACCACAGATTTGGTAAAATGCTACAGAAAAAATGGACAGCTACACCCTCCTCCTTCTCTATCTATCTCATGAATGGTAAACATAATTGCATTATGATAAATGTGCACATACAGAAGTAGATGGACTCAAGTATTATCAAATCAAAAGGATGTCCAGTGCACTTTTGACATTAAGAAAGCAATCACTCCATGGAAATGACTTACAATTCCAAGACCTAGTTCCATCTTTCCTGGGCCCAAACGATCTGATGTAACCTGACCAGGTAATGTACAAACTGACAAAGCAACGCCCATTGTTCCAACCATTTCAGATGCACGTTTTGCTTCTGCAGCAACTTCATCGAGAGAAAGGCCAGTAGCAGCTGCGGCTCCAGCAATCTGTGTTTCACATAGGGAGAAGAAGTTATAAGAAGAAAGCCTGTAAGTGAAACAAATAGTGATTAAACTTCAAATGAAATTAGTAGCCAGAAACCCCAATACAACTACGAAAATTGGTGGATAAAAATTATGATCAAATTAATCCTTTATAAAGAAAATGGCAAGAGAAAGCCTAATCTAAGTCCTACATTTATAGAAAGAAACAAAAGAAAGAGGAAAAGGTCAAAAGAAACAAAATCAAAGTGTGCAAGATGAATGCACATGCTATCAGCCTTAGGTTGTGTGTGTATAAAGAGAGAACCTTATTAACAAGAATAGTCCCTGCCAACCCTCTTCGTCCAACTATGCCTCGCAGTGGAGGTAATGCACAATCATCTCCAACAATTACAGTCTGCAACAGCAATATTATTAAATAGGATATTCTATCTAGCTATGCAGTAGAAACATGGAGTTCAGTTAAGATACCTCGACTTTATAACCTTCAGATTTTGCTTGCTCAGCAGCCAAACCAAAATTTAGACGATCACCAGTATAATTCTGTCAACATCCCAACTACAAACTATGAATCCAGAATAAATTTGACAGCCAAATATTGTTCAGATAGCTAAGAACTTAAGAGAGTGTTGCAAAGTTCATTGTCCCTCTTTTCCAAGATTCATTTTTTCCATTTTTTCTTCTCCCTTTCTTTCTTTGTTTTTTTCAAGAGCCCGAATGAGACTTTGCCACACCCAAATAAGATGAAACTATTAACCAACTAGTTTTGAAATTGCAATACCGTGACAATCAAAAGACATCCCATCGGACCAGTAACAGCTCGGATGCCCTGAAGTTGAATCACATTAGAGCAAAGCCATCTATGAGGAGGATGGGGTGAATAATTTATATGGTGAAATAAATTGTTTGCAAAAAGAAATTAATATACAGAAACCATACAGATAGAATTGCATCAACTTGAGGAGAAGTAAAAACTTCTCCACAAATAGCAGCACTTAGCATCCCTTCTCCGACAAATCCAGCATGGGCAGGTTCATGCCCACTCCCTCCTCCTGTATCATATGAAAGCATAGCATTCACATCTTACTCACACAGTCTTTAAGTTCTATGATTTAGGATCATGTAATGCAATATCAAAACATTTCTAAGTGTTATCTTTTTCCTTTTGTCATGCATCTCACATCTCATTCAGCTTTCTTTAGAATTGGACTTTTTTATGCTCACTCCTGTTTGCTTATTAAACTTTCAAATAGGAAATTTTAAAAGAAAATGCCTCACTCCAAGAATCATTTGAAAGGAACCGACGAAATCTTAACACAACAGTATGACCAAATATTTAGGTTGGGCTTCAAGGTGTTGACTCTGTCTATGATGCAGGCCACAAGAACACAAATAAACACAATATATACGTGTCTGACAATATTATAGGAAATTGGGAAAAATAGCCGAGAATCATTTGCTCTGTGTGTGTGTGTGTGTGTGTGTGTGTGTAGAAGAGCTGCTATACAAAATCTTATGGAAAAATAGAACAAAAGTTCCATGGGGTAACAGTTCACTCCAGCCAAATAATTCAAATTGCAAACCATCCAGTCACAACTCTTCCAGGAACATGTAAAACCACAATTACATATGTACATCAACACATAAAAGATGGCAAAAACATATATAAGCATATTATCCAGCCTGGAAAAGAACAATAAAGATGATAACCATTATTTTCTTTTCGAATTACATAGCAACATTTAGTACCACTACCAACCCAGTACCAAAACTTGTTTGTCATTCCAAAAGCACATAGATTTACAGTTCACCACTTCTCCTCCTATACCAATAACAACATCAGAGAACCAAATGACACACCCGTATCAAGAGTTTTGAAGGTGCAGAGTATATATTTCAAGCTTCAACACTAGAAGTACTAAAAATTGTCATATTCAAATCCTTTCAAGCACCAAGAACCTGATATAACGGCAACTTTGTCAAGCATAGCGCTTGCATAATCAGCACGTAACACAACCTTGACCTGCGTACCCACAGTAATGAAAACATCACAATTAACCTCCAATTCTAATTTATCTAAGGCCACTTCCAAATTCTTAAATAAACATATTATTTTAAAAAATAAATCACCTCTGGAAAGCCATCCAGGTATTGTAATCCAGGGTAGGTTTCCACAAGACCCTCGATGAACTCAGTTACTACAGCTGCAATAAAAAATTACTTCAATTAATCTTCCAATGGAAAAATTTCACTGATTAATAAACACAGTTTTTAAAAAAAATATTAGTTGAGTCAAACGAAACATGTAACCAACCTAAAAGTCCACCACACCTAATTTCAGAAATTTATTTCACATTTATGTCATTAAATTGAAAAACAAATACACCAAAAAAAATAAAATAATACTCAAAATTCTATCGTCTTTATTTCTTTTCTTTTCCTCGGATTTTCTCGGCAATCAAACAAAGTATTTATTCAAGAACTCAAAAATAACAGCAATATTACAATCAACATAGAAATGTAAAGGAAAATCAATAAATTCCAACATCAATAAAGGATTCTTTTATAAGCAACACAAATAACAGTTACATTTCAAATAAATAAATAAAAACGGTTCATCGGCAACCAAACACAAAACAATGATCGCAAAGAAGCAATTTTACTAACAAGAATTAAATTAATAATAAAAAATGTGAGGAAAAAGAGCGAACCGTTGGGGTCGTTGATGAGTTTCTTTCCTTGAGAAGCCATGGCACAGCGTTGTCGTTTTGATATCAAAATGAGGATTTTTAGTGCAGCAAGCAGTACTTAAAATACTTGTATAGATAGCCAGAGAGAGAGGGAGGGAAGGAGGAATTTGTGTTTTTTTTTTTTGTAACAATGGGATTTTTTATCTATTTGTCTAATGAATTCTGGGTGGGGTCGACATGTAGTCGTTGCTTTTAAAGACGAGTAACGTTTTTTTGTTGATGACCAATTTATCCTTATCTTGACTGAATATTTCCACCCTTTGTCGCTTTATTATGGGTCTGGGTCTCTTTTAAATTGAGGCCATAAAAGGAAAATGAAATTTGGTCGAGAAAACCAGTTGGAAATTTTCGGCTTTAGATTTTCTAGCATTTTGATTTAAAAAAAAAACAAATATGATATAATTTTATCGGTTCTTTCACGTATCAAAATTAAATTTATCTTTTCAATCTAATTAAAGATAAATATTTTTGGAATAACTTTTTGTTAATGATCTTTAAAAACTGTATGCACTCTTAACCATGCAATTTCCACGTATTATTTTGGATTAAAATCACTTGAAGTAGCAATTTACTCTTATTTATTCGGAAAATTGATATGTTTATGTGTAATCAACAATTTTTATGAAGTTATATTAAAGTTTTATGATGTGTTTGTTTTGGTATTTTAAAAATTATTTTTAAACAAAATAAGTTTTTTATTTAAATTATATTTTTATAGTTTTAAATCGTTTTGATATACTGATATTAAAATTAAATTTTAAAAATTAAAAAATATTATTTTAATAAATTTTTAAATAAAAAATATTTTAAAACATAATTATTATTACAATTCAAAATACAATAGAAATCTTTGTATATGAATGGTAAAATTATCATTTAAAAAAAATGTTTAAAAATACGGTAAAAGTTGTTATTTTAAAAAAATTCTTATAAATATTTAAATATGAATTTGTTTATATTTTTTAAATTTTATTTTTAATATCAATTCATCAAAATAATTTAAAATTATTAAAAAATTTAATTTAAAATAAAAACAAATTCAACCCTCTAACCAGGCATGTGTTTCTTATTTTCTAGCATTTTCCACCATTTTATGTAAAAGACAAATACAGACTACCCCAGGTAGCTAGGTAGTTAGGTATTGGGCTCTTCATTGTATAGTATCTGACATGTTTTCCCCCCTGAATGGCGATAGCCACGTTTATTTACATGTCTTGCCATTGATCAACAACCGAAAACAAAATCACTGGCGATTCCCAGCTACTCGTCGTATTGTCAAACCCAACATTACCACGGAATAATAATATTATAAAAAAAAAAACTAAGAGGAATGAATGTCTCATTGTATACACGGACTCCGAAAACTGTGAATTATTATAATATATAATTATGATTTTTCTCTTCCAGACCAAGGCAATGGACTGGTCATTGGAAGTAAAAACTTCTTTTTACTTGGATTTTATTGAAAATAAATTAGTCTTTGCTTTTCTTTTTTTTCGATAAAATTATTTGATTATCCTGTAAAAATAACTAAACTGGAATTCAAAGGCTTTACAAGTTTTTTATTTTTTTTAAATACAATAAAATAACTCAATTACTCTTTAAAAAAAATTACTTAACTGGAGATCAATGATTTTTTTATATTTTTATTATGATTTTTTTATTATAAATAAGTTGACTTAGGGGTAATTGAACAAATAAAAAATTATTTTTTAAAAAATACTTATTATGTGCATTGTATGTGTTAGCAAGTATATCATTTATTTGCCAATCAGGTGATGTGTGCAGCATCTTTTGACAGCATTCAGCACATCCCAGCGGCATGTGTAATTAACAAATCTTCCATTTAGCGTCAACAATTTTTTTTTTCATCTTCCTCGATTTTCTCTTCTAACCCTCCAAGATTTTAAAGTAGCTTTTCAATTTGTTTTTCTTCAGATTTAATCCTAATTCTTTTTATTACAATTTATTTTATTTGAAATATTTTATAAAATTAGAAATTTCTTTCAATTTCATCATCTTTTAGTTTTTTATTTCCTAGTAAATTTAATCCTTATTTTTTATTGCTATCTTTTTACTTTGACAAGTATTTAAAATTAATATTTGTTTTTCAATTTTATCATTCAATATTAAATTGTTTAAAAAATAAATATCTTGATTGAGCCCGGATCTAGAATTTCACATATTATACATTTAAAAGATTAACTCATATTTAGTCGGGTCTATCACCCGAGTCACAAATTTTATTTTTTTAAAAAAAATATGCTTGCAATATCAAAGTATATTTTTTTATGAAAAAAATATGATCCAGCCCAGCAATGTATCATGTAATAGTTATCATTAATTCATCTTTTTTACTGTATTTACTTTATATTTTTATCTACTTTTAAATTTTAAGGAATCCAACCTCGTTAAAATGATACTCTCATTGTATAATAAAATACAAGATATAAAAAAGATATAAATGCATAAAGTAATATAACATTATATCATATTCATTTTATATTATAAGAATCTATTTTATGTTTCGAAATACATCTGGAAAAAAATATTATTTCAAATATTAAAAGAAAACTTTTCCCCCTTTTGTTATTTCACTAATAATAACACCTTCCATGAAAAATTTTAACCAATTTTTTTATATGACTCTTCACTCAATCATAGATACAATTAAAACTTTATAAATTAATATCCTGGATCATGAAAATTTATTAATTAATTGAGATATTATTTAATCAATAAATTAATACATTATACATTAATTAATAAATTAATAAATTAATTTATCAAGGTATTCTTTTTTATTTTATATGACTACCACCTAATTATTGAATTATGAATTATCATTATTCTATGAATTTCTTTAGCAAAAACAAATTCATGAATATAATTAGTCTTATTAAATAGAAGAATCCATTGATCTAATCTATTTTTACAACCAACTAAAATTACATTCAATAATTACTTAATGAACACTAAGTCAAGTAAAAACATATATAAAAAAAATATACAATATCACAAATGATAAAACTAAATACAATGACTTCTCATCTTATAGATGTAGAGCAATCAATAATGACATATGAAATGCATAAAGTATTGTATGAGTACAAAATAGAAAATCTAACTTTCACCTAAAAGAAATTGTAAAAGTGGGTGTTATAAAAGTTTAATGAGCCAAGCAACCATATCAAATATGATCTTCAGACCATTAGAGTATCTATAAACCAATATTTTTTTTTTTAAAAAAATACCAAATGACATAAAATCTCAAAATTCCAGAAGTTAGAGAAGGTTCTTTATAAATAATTTGTTTAATATCAAGAACATGTGAATGCAACCTGAGACCTAATCACTAAAAAAGCAAATAATTTTTTTTTAAATATTTATTTTGTAAATATGCTAGAATTTCATTTTTATCAAGGGTGACTTAAGTGCTTCCAATCAAGACATGACTTTCAAACATATTGTTATTTTGGAGAAAGTAAATAAGTTGATATGGAGCTTATGAAAAGTGATTTTCAATCTATAAAAAAGAAACAAAATCAATTTTTCAAAGAGATGTTTTCAATAAGAATGAAACATGATTGTTTTATAGGCTACAAACAGATCATTTTCTTGCAACTAAGCAACTTGAAGATAAGAAATAAGACAAGAAAAAAAATATTATTATTATTTGCTATAATGAAGATAGTTATGAGAAAATTCCTTTATGATTTATTGTCAGGTATGCTGAACCATAATGTTTTCAAAAATATGAACCAAGTAACCATCCTTTTGTTTGTTGATAATTGTCTTCTTCATCCAAGATTTGAAAAATATTGAATTGTTTTTCTTACCACCCAACACAACATTGAAGATTCAACCTTATGATGCAATGATCATACAAGCTTTTAAAATATATTACTGTCATTGATTTTATTAAAATCTTTTGGAGAATTATGAAATTAGAATTCAAATCTAGAAAAGATAAATGTTTAGATGCAATAAATCTTGCAAAATCATCTTGATAAAAAAATAAATGGTAGAAAAGTTCTTTTACTTGTTAATAATTGTTTTGTTCATCCAAGATTTAAAAAATATTGACTTGTTTGTCTTGTCACCTGACACAACATTAAAGATTCAACCTTATGATATATGATCATACAAGCTTTCAAAATACATTATGGGAATCTATTTTATTAAAATCTCTTGGAGAATTATAAAATTGGAATCTAAATTTAAAAAAGATAAATGTTTTAGATGCAATGAATTCTGAATCTCATCTTGGATAATAAATATTTAAGTAAGTATAATTATAAATTATTTTTGACACTGTAAAATTAGGTTTATAAAGAATGTAGCTTAGAGAACTTGAAGCACACTTATTATAATAATAGTTACATGTTCTATCCAAATAGTTTGATAGTAATACAATTTGAGAGTATAATAAACTTTTTTTATATATTTTATTCTATCTCGTATATCATTAACTAAATAAAATAAAAATATAATAATTATTATTTTTATATCATAACAAAACATAATATTATCTTATTTTCTTGTTCTATTTTCTCTACTGTATCTCAACTATCTCAATCTTTTATGTTGGTTAGGTGAACATTGTAACGGTTTTTTTTTGGAACCTACAAGGATGGCATTAGAAAATTGTAAAACTATAGTGGTAAAATTATTATGAATCTACAAGGAAAAAAATGAAATAAAATATACCGAAAAGATTGTAATTAAATGATGGGGTGTGACTGTGTGAGCTTTGAGTAGAGCAATAGAAAAATAATGGGGTCGAGAGGGCTGGCGAGCAACATCAACATTGTCAGCAGCGGAGAAAAAGAAGGCTAAACGCAGAGAGGTATCACGTAAAACCAACACAAAAAGAAAAAGAAGCTTTCTTTCTTTTCATTTAAGTTATATTGAGATATAAAGTTTATATCTTTCTTATTTTTTCTCTCCCCTTCGATTAGATACTGGAAAAGAAGAAGGCAATTGATGAATTGATAAAAGAAGCTTCTTCTTAGAAGGACCATCTTGTTTCTTTCGAACCCTTTTGTCATTACAATAGAAATGGTATAATCCTTGATTCCTTACTTGGTTTCTTGCTCAAAATTGGCTTTTATGATTAATTTAAAGCTTTTTATATTTCTTTACTTGGTTTTATGAGTACATTTTTCTTGGATGATTCAATTGGCTGAGTTACTGTAGTTACTTAATTTCAGCTTTAAGCTAGTTGGTTCCTTTTGTTTTATGGGTGTGCTATTTTGTGTACACATTCTATGTTCTTAAAATCTGAATCCCTGTCATGATCTGATTACTAGATCTGTCAGTGTTTTTGGAATCTGAAAGTGGGGACAAACTCTCCTCTTCTGTAAAACAGCACATTCAAGACCTTCTCCAAATAAACATGAGTTAAGAATCTTATTGTTTCTGTTAATCTGGGTTTCCGCGACCTCAACATTTACAGATGGTCTATAAATATGTCAGTTGGAGATTCTATGTTGGTACCATTGTGGCATTTAACTTTTTTAAAATTTACAGGTCAATATGGAGGGCCTGTTTGGCCCCAAGTGGTCTACAGAAGAACAGATGAAGCGTAGGGACAGGATGGCTTCAGAAGCATGTTATAGTTTTTTTTCACGAGGCTCCAAATTCCAGTGTTGATAAAATGTCAATAAAGTTAGATAAGAGCCCCTTGGTTGGATTTGTAAACTATCGCTTTACTCTTGAGGAAGAGATACCTGTTCTTTATGTGTATGAAATACAGCTCGAGTCTCGTGTCCAAGGGAAGGGACTGGGGAAATTATTTATGCAATAAATTGAGCTTGTTGCTCGCAAGGTGCTGATGCCCTTTCTTGTCAGCCCTTTAATGGTTGCGAATAACTAATTAGATATACAAATACACACATGTTTCTAGGTTTTCTTATTAAACAGGATACAATTATATAACCCATCTTTCTCTTCCTCTCTGTAAATCTCAACTCTCTTCACTTTGTACTTCAGAATTAACTATTCTAGGTTCATGTTGTGCTTCATCATATTTGATATTTAATTTAGTCATTTCACCTTCTCTAGAATCACATGAGTGCTGTAGTCCTAACAGTTAAAAAAGCTAATGCAGTAGCTATGAATTTCTACGAAAGTAAGCTGAGGTATGTCTTTTTCTCGACAATACTGCTATCTTAGTGATCTCTTAAATTTGTGACATTTAGCTCTGAGATTCTTGGTTGAGTGGCTCTCATTCACTAGATAAAATGCAATAGTAATGAGTATTATTAGATGCTGATGGCAATTCGCAACCAGAAGAAACCTCTTTCCTTCCCAGGCTGCTAACTATTTTCCCACCAATTCATAATATTTCTTTACCATTTATGCCTGAATTGTTTTTTTAATCCATCAGTCACTTTCAAGCATTTCACCACCGAGAGTTGATCCCTTGGTGTGTTATTATTGACTATATTATGTACAGTATGTACAATTTACATCCAACCCTCTCCCCTCCCTCTTCTGTTTGAAGAAGCTTTATCCCTTCACAGATGGGACTTGAGAAAAGTTACGTGATTCTCTGCAAAGCGTTTGACCATGAAGCCAAAGCTATTTTGGAGGTACGAACTATCACATTCTTTTCTGTGAATAATAATGTTGTAACCCTAAACTCTGTGCCATTGTGCTTGTGTGAGAATTCAGGATAGAAAAGGAAGCTTTCTTCCAGGTATTGTTATGGATACTTCTTGCAAGTTGCATATTTTGATATGCTTATGTTTTTACATGACAACCCTTTGTAAATAAACATACAGGTGATTGAAAATTTCAGTAATATATTCCTAGTATTGTGCAGTTAAATGTTAGTGTTAAAGAGTAAAAAACTGCATTGCAATTAAGGTATTGTTTCTGGAATCCAGTCTTCAACAAATCAACCAATGCATTTTCATGGGTTAAGAGGTTTCATTGCTGCCAATAGTGTTTCTCTGTTCATTCTGGAAATATTTTTCTGTTGACTTGTACTTGTGGATTGCAAATCTTTTAATTTCTTCTTGGTATTGCTTTTCCATCTACTAAATACCGTGTCTGGAAAGCTTCTTGCATTAACTTCTAATGAGAAGACTTACGTAAATAAATATTCCAAAGATGAGGATGAGCACATGAATTCTGTCACAGGGTAGAAGCTTTTTTGCTTCCTGTGGGCTTCTTGCTTATTTTCTTAGGTGACTCTAAGAGCAGCATAGTATGGCACGTGCTATGTATTTTAGTTCCATCATATTCGTTTTCTGAAAATTGTGCTCATAAATATTTTGAAACTTGTTGCTATTTGGTGGTGTTTACAGCTTCCCTTTGATTTTTTGCGTAAAAGAGCATGTAATGACCAAGAGTTATACTAGCAAGCTAGTTCATTGAGCTTATGAAGTCCTGGTATGGAATTTTTATTAAGTTTATGTGCTTGTCATTTTGATTTCCTCAAGATGGACATGAACATTTGATTAATGAAACATTACATCTACTTTTTTCAGTAGTGGAACTTTCATCGGTAAATATGATGGAATATATTGTTGATTGGATGCAAAAGTCTCCATCATTTCGTATTTTTTTGGTGCAGTTTAACAGGGGGGAAATTTAAGCTTTTGAGGTCACTCACACAAATTCTTTCAACATATATTGTAATTGAATAATCTTTTCACTCTCCATTATAAAGAAAATTTATTTTGATTTTCCTATGCAGGGAAGTGGATGAGTAGGATAGAGATGACTATTCAACATATTTTTTATGTATTTTTCTGAATCAAACCTTTTTTTTCTGCATGTTCTTTCTCTTTTCCTATTCTTAAATACAAAATAGAATAAACTAATGATATAGAATCATTATAATTGATTCTATGCATGAACCATCTGATTAGTGATGCTCTTCACCATCGTTCACAATTGAACTTTTTTTCTTTTCTTTTGCTTTTTCTCAAAGATGAGGGCTTAGTACTATGGTAGTTGATACTTTGCGAAACTGCATCGTGTTTTAATGTTTCACTAAATTCTATCAAAAACTATCTGCGTGATGCAATGTGGTGTTTGTACGATTGAAATTAAATCTAGGATTGGAATTTGAGTATTGACAGATACTGTTGGCTTCTAAATGAAGTACAGTGTAGGGTCTTAGTTATAAAGAGTGCTGGGGTAATAAGTGGAATGTGGATAATTGTGTGAAAAGCGGTCACTAATAAGTCATTGAGCTTTTCTCTATCTGTTGTTGTTTCTTGGTAGTATTTTTTTTCTTGGGGAGGGGGGTATTGCGCTGATTCATGGAGAAGACTAGGTTATCTTACATTTCTTTAATTCAGCAAGAACTTACTTGAATGAGAGAAATTCATGCTCTAAGAAAACTTTGTTTTTCTAGGAACTACACACTTGCCAATTTTAACAAATAGTTCACTAAAATACAAAAAAGAAAAAGAAAGAAAAGAAAATTAGTGAATGTTGTGTGAAATCTGTTAATGTTACAAAATCATTTCCTTTGCAGGATTTTTCTTGAATAAATTTCACATGAACAAAATTTTTTTTAGTGTAGGTTGTCTGGTAGTGCCTTTCTAGCTCTATTTAGGAAATGACAGAAGTGAACTTCTAGGATTGCATTTGACATTTAGCATGACTTTGTATAGTTGTTAATTGTGTCAATAAAATCTTCTGAAGGCACAGGGAGATAGATGGGTATGAACAGAGAAAACAAAGCTCCTGGATAATATTATTGATCAGAAATTGTCACAACTATTGTAACTGTGATTTTATTTTTGAGTCCTCTAACCTGGTAACCAACTTAAATTGAAACCCATATGATGAAGTAAAATTTGATCAGAATTTATAGCCACTATGCTTCATTGTTGGAAAATTTTCTTCATCAGCATGCCAACAACTTACAATTGTGAAATATCTAATTAGTTTGATATATTTCTTATCTTTTTCCACAAATCCCCTTTTTTTCTGGTCTTCTTTTTGTTTCCAGACATTATTTATAAAACCTCTCATATGTTTCGTTATTGGAATAGCCTCTTCTCTTGCTTTTTTCTAATGCTCATGCTCCGATTTAATACAACAAAATATTGGTAGATCATTGGCATTTCCAAGAAGTATAGCACACGGACAATCCAGGAGTTTGTAGCGTGTATGATCTTAATTTAAAAGGCATTTTTAAAAGGTTTGTAGGCTTATTTTTTTTTACTAGATTTTCTTTAAAGTCTCCAAATATATAGATAACTGCTTTGAAATAGTTAATCACTGGAATTTACAGTGTGCTGAATTCTTATGAAAGATTCAGTATATTCCTTTTCTTCTAATTCATGTGGGCGTTTGAAAGTATATGAAAATTTGCATGCTGGGATGTTGCCTAATTTCACTGTGTTCATGCAGCTTCAAGAACCTTTTGTTTTACTGACATTTCCTCATTACTTTGGCCTTAGGTTATAAACTTGTTGGTGTCATGCTTTACATGCTAGTGCTAATGTCCAGGAAAGAGATTTCCTTTTCTTTTACTGTTTCTTCATTTGTTTAATGTGGATAGACTCTGTTTGGTAATGCTGAAAGTGAATAAAAGTGCTTTTCAAAGTGCATTTATGCTGAAAAGCATCATTTTGATGTCTTTTCAGCACAATTTTACAAAAATACCTGCACGGCATTACCATACACACGCAAAATCATGTTCTAGGTCTGGTCTACATGGTGAAAGAGAGCCCTTTGTTTTGAATGGAAAAAAAAAACATTTCAAAACTGCACTGTTCAAATTTTGGGCATCATTTTCAAGATGTTTGCATGTCATTTTGGAGACTATAAAACGAAGGGGCCTAGGACCTTCATATGCAAACTAGATGGAAGCAAAGGTTTTTTATATAGGAATTTGGGATCCAAGCGGATTGTCAAAATTTCACTCTAAAGAAAAGTTTCTTTGATTTAGATCCAGAACAATGAAAGGCTATAACTCAACTTGAGCCGGTCTAGGAACGATAGATTCTTATAGAAGTTTGGTAGGAAAGGCTTGTTCAGTGTTAAATCATTCTATGAAACTTTAGAGGAAATTGATAGGTTGTTCATGCTATTGTAAAGATGTTATGTGGAGAAGATTAATTCTGGCAATATTGAAGGGAAATTATGATAGAGGAAGTATTGTCCAGATAGGTTGCTCAGAAAATGCTATCTTATTTATTAAAAAAAAGGCTAATAATCTTGTAGCATATGTCAGAGAGGGATTGTTTTGTTTGTATTTGGACTGAGTGTACAAGTTGATGGGACCTATAACAGGGTATACCTTGATTGTTGGGACTTTACTTGAATTGAATTTTTGCTGGCATTTTGAGTTTTCGCCCGTTGGTGTCATTTGAATTGTAAGCAGTGCTCTGAAAACTAATTATGTATGTATGAAGGTAGAAAGTTATTCTTTGCTTAATTGCTGTTTTGGGTGCTAATTTTCTAAAGGTTATTGTGATAGGATTTTCCTTCACTTGGATATGTTACAACTGCATTCTGTTTGATGGCTTAGAGTTGAAAATTCGTGCTGCAATATGCTGTAAGGTCCTTGTGGGTTCGTGCTATTGTACTCTGGTCTTGGTTCTTTTGTTTTGTTTTGAGAACTGTATTCAGTTTTATATCTGTCTTGTTTTTTCAAGACTATTTGCTGTCTTATGTCGAGCATTGGTTTAAATGCAAAGATCAAGATTGTGGTTTTCTCTTACAAAAGCTGCTATGCTAGCTGTTTTTTAATTTTATTTTTACGGTTATTATAGTTATTAAATCCGGCTTGACGGGCTGATGTTCCAAGCCTAAGTCTTGAGAAGAGGGAATCACACGTGGCAAGGAGTTAATTGGCAAGTTAGCTAGGAAGTTAGTGGGAATTAGCAAGGATCTTATAATTGGTAGTTTGTTTCAAGTTAGTTAGGAGTTCAATCCTTGTGCAAAAGAAAATTGTACAAACCTTGATGGAGGAGCATAAGAAATAATACAATAATACAACAACAATAGCATAAATTGCATATGTCTCTCTTCTCTCTAATTTCTATACTTCTCCCTCAAATTTCTTCAAAACATTTTGCTTGTTAAGGAAGATCTTTAATAATTGGTATCAAAGTCACTTTCCAAAGTAAGGTAGCTTGGGTCCAAGAAACAATTAAAAATGGTGGAAAATAGCATGATGAAGGCTTTGGAAGAACCCAATAAGAGATTTGAAGAACAACTTTATGAAATCGATGTTGTGATTTTAAAAGTAGGCTCAAAACAATCATTTCCAGTGATTCTTTCACCCATAAAAGTAGTCCAAGCATAAGCCAATCATTAGGAGAATCTAAGTCCTAAGTCCAACTATTTTTAAGGAAGGTGTTTGAAAATGACTAAACCTTCCAAAGTCATCCATGTTTGTAATGTGGGGTATGAAGTTTCTGAAATTGACTTGTTTGAGATGTTCCAATTATGTAAGATTATAATGAAGCTTGTTATGTTTTTTTTTATTGAAAATCAACTATAAAGGGGGATAAATGTTTATGCTCAATTCTCATTACATCAGAACTTACTACAATGGATCAAAATGCTTTCATGGAGGTAAAATGTTATTCTTTAATTAAATCTGAGATTAATTTTGAAGAGAAACAAGAATGTTTTTTGAAGAAAATGAAGTAAAGTTTGATTCGTTGAATAAAAAGAATGTTACTTATTGTAAATTGTTGTCTAGATCTTCTTAAAGCACAAAGTTTGATGAAAAGATTTAGAATTCCGGAGTGAAATTGTGAAAATAAAATAAAATATATATGAATGATGGATTAAAAAAAGAAAAAATTGGATGGAGTGTTAATAATGTGAAAGAAGTAAAAGAGAAGGAGAAAGTTCTTGTAAGAAGTCAATATCTTGAGGATGAGATAGACTTAGATACTGATGATTCTTATGAGCGTTAATTTCTCGACATGTAGAAACCTATTTGGTTAAATCATCAAGGAGGAGTATGTTTTTTTTCTATAAGGGCTTCATCAATATTTATGATGATTATTTGGGTATTAAAAACTTCCATATTGAGCATTTGTTGGAGTTCAAGGTTACCAGGAAGAACTCAATAATCAATTTCTAGATTCTTGCTCAGATTCTTGAGGTCATGAATCTTAAATTGGGTATTCTTAGAAGCCTAAGTCTTGAGAAGAAGGAATCAAATGTGGCAAGGAGTGAGTTGGGAAGTTAGCTAATAGTTACTTAGGTTCATTTAGTTAGTAGTTTGTTGCAAGTTAGTTAGGAGTTCAATCCTTGTATTAAAGAAAAGTGTACAAAGCTCGAGGGGTCGTAAGAGATAATACAAAAACAATAACAAAATTGCATCTCTCTCTCTTTTCTCTAATTTGTTCTACTTTTCCCTCAAATCTCTTCTAAACATTTTGCTTGTCAAGGGAGATCTTTAACTGTTAACTCGGTATTTCAGAACTCGATACTTGATCTAAACAAGGTTTTTATTATAATTATTTTAGATATTAATTTAATTAAATTGACCTGACTTAACTCTGATAAGACCTGATTGATTTTTTTTTTGTTAACGTGAATGTCCGGGTCAGTTTGTGTGTATCTTGACTAATTTTATAGACTCTAAAATTAACGATCATGTAAATCTCTAATGATCATAAGATTTATAAAACTTGAACTAGAAGTCTTTAAAAAACAAACCTAGTATTTAATCATTTAAGTTATATCACTCAGGGAGGGCGGTGATGCGGTTGAATTTAACTCTGTATCTATCCCTACTATAGTTTTACTTGGTTCACTATTAATATCAACATGCGTTTTCGTCGTCTTCTTCCTTTTCTTTGCTCAAGCATATTTATATTTTTCTGCTTGTTTATTTAACGGCGGCATGCTGTATTCCAAAAGCATTTCGGACAAATATCATATGCTTGCCTGTGGAAAAATATTGGGTATCTCCCTTTTCGAAAGCTCTCTGCGTAGGGGGGTGGGAATACTTTGGCCATATGCTAAATTGTTTTCGATTATTTGTGAGATATTGACTTTATTAAAGTTGCTTTTATTGCTGATGACGCAAATAACTCCCTTATTTGTGCTAATAATATAATGTACTTTTTTTTTATATATAAAAAAACAATATAATGTACTTAGGTAGTTCAATGGCTGGAGTTGGTGGGTACTTCTTAAATGTGTTGTTGCATTTCTTAATTTATCCATTTTATTTTCTTTAGTGACAATATTATTGCACTTCTTTATCACATTTTTGTTTTCCAACCACGTACTATATATTTATATAGAGGTTAATATATACATTGCTCTCGTAAAATAAGATGCAAAGAAAACGTTAAGTGGAATTCATGTTTGGTTTGTATTGTTTTGGTAAGTTAACCTCAAGGTAGGAGCATTCATTGAAAATACTACCAGAGAATTATCAAATACAAATAAAAATATTAACATAAATAATAATGTTAATAAATTACAATAATATTTATCGATGAAATATTACCTTGTTATTTCTCTCGATATTCATCAATGAAAATTTTTATGTTAGTTATTACTGAGAGAATTATAGTTGGAAATGAAAGAATAAAAAAAAAAAATGTTATTATTAGAAACGGAATTACCGATGAAATATACCAATCATTAATATTATTGCTGAATTTACCAGTAATATTTAAGTTATAACCTAACAGATGATCCTCCTCTCCCCTTCCCCTATTTCTTCTTCTTTCTTCTTATTCTGCAGAAAATAGGATACAAAACCCCCTTATTTTGTTACAAATCAAGCCCCCATTATCATAAATTCAGCCACCCCAACACTTAGTCTGTCAATATCTATGTTCTCGTTTATTTTTTGTTTTTTTTTTAAGATTCACTATATTAAGTAAGCAAAATTACCTATTTTTTTTGTAGCCAGTTTTTTTAAAATTATTTTTTTGGCATTTTGATGTAGTATATGTAGTTTGTTTATGTGTTGTCTTATATGTAGAAATTTGTTGTATAAATGTATGATTTGTACATGTTAGAGTTTGTTTGAAATTTTAAAAAATTATATTTGTTTGTCATTTGATGAAATTGAGTTTTCTTTTATAACTTAGTTGTTTTTATAATGAAATAAATAATGACTTATTTAATAGGTACGTTTCATATTTTGTTAATTTTATTGTTAAATTGAGAAATTCGGTAAATTTAGAGGAATTTAATTTTTTTAAAGAACATTGATAATGATTTAAGAATATTATTAAAATAGATTGAATAAGTTTGAGTTAAACCAATGATAGCTAATTAGTTGGTTACCATTAATTTGTTTGGTTCACATTATTAATTAATACATGTTGTCATTAATATTTTATATAGGTTTCATATAAGTAATGGATAATCATTCTTAGATGTATCAAGTTTCACTCAAAGGTTAACGTATGTGGATTATTGTAATAGAATTAAGAGTTTCATTAATATGCACCATCTAATTAAAAAAATATTAGTGGAGGCGATTTTAGATGTCCATGTAAGAGATGTAAAAATAAAAAGTTTCTCGATCCATAGGTTGTCACGATGCATCTTCTATAAAAAAAGTTTTATAGAGAAATATTTGTGTTTGTTTTCACACAGAGAACCATATTCTCCTTATAAGACCATGGTAGAAAGGATGAATGAGTTAACTTCTAGTTCTAACAATGTGCATGAAGTTGTAGATGATAATAATAATTGTTATAGGAGAATGATTATAGATGCAACTAGAATAAATCAGGGTGATACAGGTGAATGTTTAATCATAGATGAAGAACCAAATGCAGATGCATGCAGGTTTTTTGATATTTTAAAATATTTTGATAAACTATTATTGGATAGGTGCACAAACAATACTATCCCAAGACAACTAAGACAAATACTATTTGAAACACCATATTTATTTAAGTTTAATGCATTCGCAAGATATTCTACTTGAACAATGATCATCTATGATATTTTACAATACATATTAACATTGTTGTCATAGACAATTAAAGAAACTACATCGTAAAAATAATAGTTTTTGGGCATGAGATTTTTTTCAATAACATTTCAGCAAAAAATCTTACAATAACTATTTTTCAAAAATATCTAATTTGGTCCTATTTTTTTTATTGCAATCCATGACTTTTTAGATTTGCAATATTTAGTCAATTTTAATTTTGATTTCAAATTTTATTTTTTAATTTAATCCTTAAATGAACTAATTGAACCCCTGATTTTAGACATTTATTCCAGTTTAGTCCTTGGCTATTAAAATTGAGCATTTTAGGTCAATTTTATCCTAAATCTCATTTTCCTCTACAATTTCTTTCGTAACTAATCAATTGCACCCCTAGATTTGATCATTTGTTATATATTTATCCTTGTTATAATTTCAATACATAGACATGTCTTTAGTTCACCTATAACAATTCACAAATCCCAAATAATTGTATAAATAAAAAAGGATTCTTAAAAAAAAAAAAACCAATACATCCTGCAAAATCCCAACATGTTTGTTTGTGTAAACAAGATTTGAGAGTTAATAGAGAACCAAAAAAAAAGTAGCAACATCAAATCAACCTTTACATGACCTTAGAAGGATGATTCAAGAATATGCACTTATCCTATTAGGCTTCATATTCCTCAAAAGTAGTTTATTTTGCGAAGTTGATTTGATGTTGCTACTTTACCAACAAACAATTAAATATTTATATTTTATATTTGTTGGTAATTAAATATTTTTACTTAAACTTGAAATTTTCTAAGACCAACTAAAATTCTCTAATTAAATTTTATTTTGTCGGTAATTTTATCTGTGATTATTAGTGGTAAAGTCACGTAATTTTTTTCTAACTCTTTAGAACTTTTCTATGAACTTAATCCATCAGTAATTCTGTTTGTAATTTTCAGTGGCATAGTCATGTAATTATTTTAACTCTCTGAACTTTCTGATAGACTTAGTTCATCGGTGATTCTGTTTTTAATGGTCAGTGACATGGTCATGTAATTTTTTTTTAACTCTTTAGAACTTTTCGAGGGACTTACTCCATCAATGATTTCTTCTACAATGGTTATGTAATTCTTTTTCTAACTCTTTAGAACTTTCTAAGGAACTTAGTTCATTGATGACTCTGTTGATATTTTATAGTTTGTCAGTAATTCCATCGGTATAAAATAGTTTCTTTTTCCAAAGTGTTTTTTGTATTCTCTATCTATCCAACCTGCAAATACAATAAAATCATAACACAATAACACCATTTATGTCCATAATAATAAAATCACAACAATAAATATTCAATTAGTGTTAACAATAGTTCATTGTATATGAACAAACAAAAAAATTATATTAAAGTCAATTTCATTACACATTGATTTTTACGATTTAATTAGAATTATCCTTTTCTTCTTCAATTTCTTCATTGTCACGTATATCATAATCTTCTTCATTGAATTGATGCTCATTGATATCATCATTTTCATCAACTTCTGTATGTCTACTAGCTTTCAATACATCATTTAATTCCTCAAAGTCAACATCAATAAAAATATTCTCAGCAACATGAAAATTAAAATTTTCTTCTAAGTTGGTAGATGGAGCAACTTGATATACATCAATTAACTCAACAATTTAAAAGACATCATCTCCTGCAGTTACTTCATTGTTAACATCCTGAACAACTTCAACATGACTCCTAGGTCTGGTTTTCACTACAGATAACCAGTTAACCATAGAACGATCATTTCTAAAGAAAAAAATGTATGTGTAATAAACTTGTTGGTATTGCTTGGTGTCATGACGTGCACGACGTCGAATGACGAGTCTGCTTCCTAATAATGTTAAAGGGGGGTTGGGTTTAATAATAAAGTTATGATTATGGGGTTCAAGAGTCGCCACCTAGTATTATGGTGATTAAGAAACCTAATGGCCTGTGAGAGTCTGGGTAAGGGAACTAGTTGTGCAAGAGGAAGACGCATTACCCCTAGTGTACCCTACTTAAGATAAGTTGTATTGCTTATCGATTATTTTTCTTAGTCATGTTTTTATCTGCCGGTCCCGTCTAAAGTTGAAGGTAGATTTCTCTTCATGAGAAAGTCTCTATCTTATTGGATTATATCCTAACTGTTCTAAGCCCATATTTAGCATCATATTTATTTCTCATTCCTAATATTCCAGGTAACAAGCTAGTAATTATGGAATTTCTAGTATTTTGACCAAGCCCCAATGAATAATTATAAACCGGTTACAATATCCATTTTGTATTTTTAAAATATGATAGAAATGTATTATTTTTCTTTTAAGAAAATATGCATGAAAAAACTTTATGATTTGGCCATATGCGTGAAAACAAAACATCCCCTTTTTGTTTTTTTTTTTGAAAATAAAGTTCATTTTTGAAATTTTGGATTTTGTTAGAAAAAACTTTATGATTTGACCATTTTTTCAAGTGCCAGCCACCACCATTATTTTTCTCATGTGTTGTTTGAAATCTTGGACTTCACCAGAATAATGTTATTTTTAATGACGTTGCCACTAACCTCCAAATCTATTTCTTCATGGTGCACCAAAGTATTGCTTTATGGTTGAGGATTGATTCCAGCTCTTTAGAAATAATTAATATGGAGAATGTTTAGTAGGGAGGAGTTGGTTTCTTATGATTTTTTGTTCCCCCTATTTGCTGTGCTCCCCTGTTTCATGCAACACCTTTTGTGTTTGTTTTTTCTCTGTTTGTTCATCTAATGTAAGTTAGATTATTATCTTTGTAGCCTTTTTCTTAATAAAACTTTCGACTATTACAAAAAAAAATAAATTTACAGGATTTTGTTACTAGCAAATGATAGACAGAATTACCAACGGATTAAATCCATCGAAAAGTTCTAGAAAGTTAGAGAAGAATTACAGTACTTGCCACTAGCAATATGTGAATCTCCGACTAGATACTTCTGTCAGTAATATGAATTCGATCACCAATGGATTATTCTATCGATAATACTCATAGAAGGAATTACCAATGGAATGATGCCATTAATTTTTTTGTTTGACCCACTTTTTCTGTTTGTAAATCCATCGGTGATAATATTATTGATGAAATGACTGACAAAAAAAAAATCACTGACAATATATTTTTCGACGACCAGTTATTATTTGTAATTTTATCGGTAAATTTTTTCTACTGATAGAATTTAAATACGGACAAAATATTCCATTGATATTATGCAATATTCTAGTCGTAAAACCTAGAGTAGTTGGTATGAAGTACAAAACAAAACGGTGGGTTGACTTCTGTTCATATTCATCCCAAGTTTCTTGATGGATCTTAGAAATGAAATATCTCATTGAATGAGATGTGTGACAGAATCGTGGATGCACATAAAATTCTCTTAAATCATATGCTTAAGCTAAAGAAGGCGTATTGATCATATATTTGTGGACTTATGGGAGCTTATTTTGATTGATTAATTGAATTCTCTTGGTATTTGCATATGCACGGTGCTCCTTTATAGTTAGCAGCACAAGCCTGTCAATTGTGGTTGCAACTTGCTATGATTCAACGCACTGAGAGATTTGGATTTTAGGCACATAAACAGATGTTAAACTTCCAGGCCTTCATTTATTAAATAACCTAATAGTTCCAGCCCCATTATTTTTCTGAACATATATTTTAACTTGCATGCTTGTTCTGTATCAGCTGACAATGACCTGATACACTCTAAGATGGCATGTATGTGCGTGTACGTCTACAGAATTATGTGCATATGGAGAGAAACTGCTATTATTATTCAGAATAGAAGCTTGTTCTGTCGACATTACATGATATCTTTTCATTAAAACACTCTTCAAGATGGTCTTTTAAGCAGCGAAATCTGCCTGTAAAGGAGCTTCCCAGTCTCCTGGAATCAATTGGGACTTCGATTTCTGCTACGAAGATTGCGCGAACAGGTCTATGGTCTGACAATCTAAATTCACCTCTGCTGTATTCTTTCTGCTTCAGTCCCTCTCCAAACCAAATTATTCGATCACACCTGCAAAAAACACCATCTTATATATATAGTTTCTTGAGTATCGTCTCATTTAGTTATCGTTTTAGGACGACTACAAAAAAGAATATCAAGAAAAACAAGTTTAATTACCATGCAGGAGCACGCTTCTTTTCACCCTTCCTCTTCTGATCACAGCCATAATAAACCTGTGAGTTCTGATAGTACTTGTAAGTAGGTGCAAATTCAATTATTCCTTCGCGCCAACCTTGGAATACATGACCCTTCATGAGCTCCGCCTTGAGCTGCAAATTAATATTTATTTTCAAAGGAGCTTAAAACTTAATTATCCTCGTAATTGTAATAATAAAAGTTTTTCACAAGTAATATTCTGTTCTCGTATATACCTGATCCCTTTCTAACAAAATATTCCATTCTTTTTTCTGGACTAGAGATCTTGTTGTGGTGTGAGGCAGGTATATCCTGTAGTTGAAATCTCCAAGCCAAATTACCTGACTGCAAATGGATAGCGATAATAGTGCTACACAATAATTAAACATATACAACTTGTAATAAATTACTGATCATATGAAAACAAACTGTCTAAATCAATGACATTATTGGACCAAGTTTGATATATATATATATATATCAGAACGGTTGTATCTAATTAAACAAATTCTCTCCGATAAATGGCTAGAAACTCAACTTGCCTGCATACAATCTAGAGGAGCATTCTGACCAATAAACGTAGGGAAATAAATATTATCATCATGGGTTTTTTTATTTTTTTATTGCAAGGTCCATGTAAATTTGGAATTATGTAGAAATTAATTAAGCAAGGCAAATTCAATTTTCAAATCACTTGAAATAACAATACAATTGGCTTTAAATTAATTAAGCAAACCAGGTAGCTTGTTACATCATGATTACTTCTAAACAACAAATCATCTCAAATCCGTCTAATAATAATACATTTAAATTATTTTCATGCTGGGTGTTAACCGACTAGACTGTACTCTTGCTATAAAAAATTTCCAAATTATAAGTGGTCTTTTAAGCTATTGTTTTTTAATGAAAAGTCAGTCTCTATCTTATCTTATAAATTCTCAATGCTAAGCACACTAGAAGTTAATTATGCCATGAAATAAATATCTTACACCCCTTTAAGAGTGGCAAGAATAATAATTGAAAGATTGAAAAGAAATAGAGCAAAAAAAATCATGATATCTAAACTGGCTAGACAAAGAAAAAAGTTGCATCTGCTGTCTATTCACGGGATATAGAATTTTCACACACAAATATACTTACTCATGATCAAGAATCTTGCGGGGCAAATTGCGCAAAGGACCACGAGAAAATCTTGTACGTGACAAAATTTCTATAGCGTTATCATTTCTGTTCTTTTCATCTCCTTTCTTCCCTCCAGAAGCCAGATGACTACACACGAAACAGAAGCTTGTTTCATGCAAGCAAAACCTAACTGAGACCGATCCCTGCATATATAAACCATATTGAAGTTCAAGAAGCACTCATACAGATCTATTTGCGTTGATTTTTTTCTTCTCATTACGTGAGTGTAATATATATATATATACACACACGTACCTTATTTCCTAGGCAGCCCATGATGCCGCAGCCTACACAGGAGACACTAGGATGTTGCATGTATGGAAGGAGATCATTTCTAACCCAAACAGTGATAAAAATCCCAACCATTTGCTTGCTTGTGATACAATCAAAGCAGTGTGGAAAATTATTGCTGCTTTTGTCGAGAGAAGCAGTGCTATGATTTTTTAAGGGGTGCACTTTGTAAAACTCTCCCACTTTATCTTCTTGAACATGCTTTGAGATACTATTGTTAAGAGCTTCTCTAATAAGAGAATTCCATCTGCTACAAATCTTGCTGTTTTCGAGACCTAGAACAATGTTTCCAGCATTGAGAGGCACAACTTCTTGGAACCTGAAATATCTAATACAGCCACATTGATAACATGATACATAGAACAACAGTAACTCCTTTTTTTTTCCCAACAAAAATACAGGCACTCCAGACAAATACAAATGTCGTTGGGCTTGTAGATCTCGGTTTCGATGAATATATGCTAGCACATATCTTTCAATCAATTCCAGTGATTAAAAGATATCCATGTAAGACTTGATAATACTGAAATCTAAATCAATTACCATATAAGATAAAAAAAAAAATAACGAGAGAAACAAAGTTTTAGCGGGCACTATTTCTTAAAAAATGTCTTATAGTCAAGAGATATCCTCGAGCCAAATATTAAGGAACTAACCCAAGAACATAGATGTCAGCAGGGTCAGTATGTTTGCATAACCAATCTTCCATGTTCAAATCGTCAGGTGGTGCAACGCCCCCAACATTCCATGAACCAACAAAGATCCTGCTTAAAATAGCTATATTAACGATCATAAAATAGAAGAAATTAAGAAAGAAAGAAAATCCCATAAACATCTTGATAAATAAAGTGACTGTCTATGGTTTTGTGGAGCGAGCTTGTACTTGTGTTTTCCCTGATCACCAGTGATGTATTTCCTGGAACTGATTAGCGAGGCTTGATCTGAAGAAGTACTTGAAGTTTCTTCTAGCTCTAAAATGGTCTCTGTTGAATTTGGAAAGTCTGCAACGATGTTATTGCTACCCAACATCTTCCTCAAGAACTTGTTAGCCACAAACTTAGGCCACATGACCTTCAAAAATGAATTAATGTATGCCAATGAATAACAGTAAAGAATATAAAAGAGATCAGAAAGAGAGAAATTAAGCTAGCTAGAGAGAGGTGTTCTTACTTCTTGCTTGATTGTTTGCATTGTCTAGATGGCAGTGATTTAATGTTTTTTCGAGAGGATAAAAAGTGATATCACTGAATGGAGCAGCGAAAGTGTTGATTAAAAAGTAAAGAAAAGGAGTTAGAAAGATCGGATTGGGTAGGAAATGGAGAGTGACGGACCACTAGAGCACACAACTCCTTCAAGAACAAAAATTGTATAAAAAGATTCAATTTGGCAAGTTGGAAAGGATGGCAACAATATTAGGGTAGCACTGATGTGAGTGATGATGTAAGTCAAACTATAATTTATTCAGATTTTTCCTACATCAAATTATAGGAGGCACGACATCCATATATATATATATATATATATATATATATATATATATATATATTATATGATTAATTAAATTAGGACAATTGAAAATATTAATCAACATGAGTCTTTTTTCCAATGTCGTTAATTAACTGTAGAAGATTAGTCCGATGGTTAAACAATTATACTTTATTTTATGATATTTTAAAAGTTAGTTTTACTTAAAAAACAAATATCAAATTGATATTTTTTTATGTTTTTTTAATAATTTTAATATGTTAATATTAAAATTTTTTTAATAAAATTTTAAAAAATAATTTATACTATATATAATACCAAACACATGATATTTTAAGATTAGTATACGATGAAATTTATTAAATTTTTTTTGTCGAGAGATATTTCTTTCAAATTATTTAAAGAAAAAAATTAGTTTTAATTTACATACAAACTAATGCAACAGTATCTCTCATCTTTAAATTAAAAAAAAAAAACTTTAATTTCCCATTCATGTTACTGTGTGTCCGTCACTTTTCCAATAAATATTAAAATGTAGTTGTTAATACAAACACATCAAAATATTAATTACCCATCACTTATGCTAATAATTTGCTTCGAGTCAACTTGGATTGAGCAACCTGGCTGGCTTGGATAACCTGTGCATGTGTGCTAGTAAATAGCAATGTACAAGGTAATATTTGGCTGAGCCAGCCTAGCTAGCTAGCTAGCTAGCTAGCTAGCTAGCTATAACTAGTAGTTATAAAAACGAATCATGTAAACTACCATTTTTAATTGTGTTTCCTTTATGGTACTTTTATAATTGTACTATTTATTTTGATTTTTGATTTTGCAATGCAATTAATATGATTTATTTTTCTTTTTGATTAGTTGATTTTTTAAATAATTTTTATGTTGTTGCATTTTTTTTCTTGATGGTATATTTGTGTCTTTAATATTTATTTTAATCTTTTTTTTATAAGATTCTATTATATTGATCTATAGTTATTTTAGGGAAATTTTCAATTATATGTATATATCCAAATTTATTACCAAATATATTTTTTAATGTTTTTCGTAAGATAATATTAAGTTGATTTTATTATTATTATTATTATCATATTTGAATTTATTATTTTTTATGCATTTAAGAATTTTTAATTCTGGTTTGGTGAAAGAATATTATGTTTCTAATTGTTATAGATAAATAATTTAGAAAACTTTAGATTATATGTTTTTATATATTTTAGGAAAGTTTAAATCTTTTTATTAATAATAATAATTTGATAGATTCTTATATTTGAGTATTCCACATGTATAAATAAAGAGAAATTTATACTAGTTTTTAGGATTAATCCAAGCTCGTTTTGATCTATTCATGAACCAAATAAAATTTTGACATCTAATTAGTCCCACTGGGAGAGATATCTTAAGCTTTGGTTGGGTTACAGGTGAGACTAAATTTGTTTTGCATTGCACCGTGGGCTACGTCATTTTTTTTAATATAAAAAAATAATTAAAAATAAAAACTAAAATTAAATAAAAAATAAAACAAAAGGTCAAAATTAAATAAAAAAATATAATAAAATGCTAGGGGAAAGAATTGAAAAAAAAATTAACAAAAGAGATATAAATAAAGAAATTAAAATAACAAGTCAAAATTTGATAAAAAAAACAAATGAAATAAAATGTTGAAGGAATAATTGAAAGAAAAAAAAAATTAAGAGAAGAATAAAAAAAGAACAATTAAAATAATGAGGACTCAATCTGAAAAAAAAATAAAATAAAATGTTGAGGAATAAAATTGAAAGAAAAAAAAACTAAGAAAATGATAAAAAAAAACAATAATCAAGAGAATGTGTATATATTATATTAGATATAAAAACAAATTAAACAAAATTAAATGGAAATAAATGAAATTAAAAAAAATCTAAAATGAAAAAGACCAATCAAAAGAAAGAGAATTATAATTAAAAGATAAAATAAATGGGAGGACAACCATGGTTTTTGCTGACCTAGCACGAATCTTAAAAGGTGGAGAGAGAAAATAGAGGGAGGAGAAAAAAGTTCAAACGCTATCAAACCACCATGATTTGAGCAACACACGCTGTCCCATAAGTTTCGCCTCTACTAGGTGCTTTAAATGACATGATGATTGAGAAATTTTGATCGTCGATCGCACACGCTGCACTAAAAATGTTAGTGTTATCCACTCGTTGATGTGTGCTCTGCACGCTCCAATAGTCTTTTTTTTTGTTATTATTTTTATTTATGAAAATACTAATTTGCCCCTAATCCAAATAAAGTATAACAAAAAAATATAATAAAAATACTAAAATACTCTTTGATTATCTTGTAATTTTCTTTATTTTAATTAAGGTAAATGAAGTAATTGTACTATTTGGAAGAAAAAGAAAATTACGCAAAATTAAAGCCCTCTTAGCTTTTCATTTAATTATTTTTTTTTGCCTTTTAAGGGGTTTTTTTTATATATTTATAAAAAAATATAAAGTACTAAATTTTCTCTAAGAAATTCGTTAATGACTTTTGGATCCGAAAAGAAATACCCCGCCGGCAAAAACTTTGTGCAAGAGAAAGTCAAAATAATAATTACATTTAGCAAATTCACAGTGAAACACCTATCAGTATACAGTTTAGAGTTTTTTTTTTTATATATATATAATTAATTATAAATCTCTCTCTCTCTCTCTCTCTCGCATGAGAAGACAATGTTGTTGATGCAGTTGCGCAGCCGGCAAAAGGAATGGGTTTTAGATGATAGTTACACGCACAAATGGTTTTAATTTGGGACGCTAGCTAGCTGCACTATTAATTTTACGCCTTTGATTTTTAGTGGCATTGTTCTTCTTGCCGCATTTGTATATAGAGACACACATAAAGGCCTCATATCTTTTTGTTCCTCTTCTAGATTTCTATATTAATTATTAGGAATTTCTACGCCTTATTGAATATTATTGCATGAACTCAATGGCCATGATCATCGATCTTTTGTTTTTTTTACTTATCCTCTTCCAGTAGAGAAGCCAAACTTTCTACGTCGGCCATAACGTTAAAAGTTAAAATGCTTAGAGTTCATACCTCCATATATTGCTAGTTCCTGCTGAAATCTATGTAAGATAATAGAGAAGTTTGTAAGAGTTTAGAAGCTAATTACCACGAAGAAAAAAGAGATGTTACAAGATTCTTTTTTTTTTTCTTTTTATTTGATTCATTTAAATATAAAAAATTAAAATATCAAGAAAAATACATGCGCGCACACATGCACATTTGCTTAAGATATTGGTGTTTAACAGGTGAATGCTCTAAAAAGATGGGATGGATTTTGATTGCTGTTTCTTTGATTTTACTTTGGATTGCTTCTTCATGGAAAGTTCTTTACTCATCACCAAGTTCATATGCAAAGACTTCATTAAACTCAGGCGAAGCTCTCTCCAGGAGAAATGTATCGCTTGTTGTTGCACACCCAGATGATGAATCCATGTAAATTGAGCACTGCAAAGCCATTACAGATAGATGAGTACAAGTTGATTAGATGTGGAGAAGGTCGAATACTACAATTTTGTTATAGCACTGCTTGATAAATGAACATAAAAATTTGAAACTGGCATTTCAGATGGAGCAAAGAATCTGTTTTTGTTAGTTTTGAATTCATCTCTGAACCTATATAACGCTTTTATTTCCTGCGCTGTTCAATTTTTTGGCTAAATGTAATCTATGAAATCATAAATTTCTTAAAATAGTTTGAATGACACCCTGGTGTGATTTATTCTGTGGATTTTAGAACGTAAATTTTGTAATTCATTTTATTTTATTCGCTGTGTAGGCAATGCAGATCCTAGTTCAACAGGTGAAGGTTCTAGACCACCAGATTTGCAGGATGTACTCCTAGTTGCTCATGGAAACACCCGTGTCTTTTAATTTTAGTTGAAATTTCATCCTGAGGCCTTTATAATTTGATACAGTGTCAACATGTAGGATGGTTTTGGTGAAGTCTGGGACCATGACTTATTGGCGAATATTATTGTAGAGGAGGTATCTAGTCATGGCATTGACATGGTGAGACGTTTGTTTCCTCTCGACAATTTTAAGTTGTCCAATTTTTTTTTTATAAAAGAAAAAAAACTATACAAAGTATGAAGGCCATATATACTTTTAAGAAATACAAATGCTTGTTACCCTGGTTTGTGTGACAAAAAATAACAAGAAAAGGAAACAAAAATTAAAAAAAAACTAAAAAGAGATAGTAGCAAATTGTGAAAACAAATAACAAATGAGCCGGTGGATTGATTGATTAGATATAAAACTATGCTAAACAAAATCTTGAAATCAGTAAGAGCAGTGGTATCTCATAACTCTTGAAGACACCAAATAGACTTGAAAGTATCTGGGATGTGAAACCCTAGTTCAAGTTCTACAGAATGGGACTGGATCAAATAAAAAATATCCTCGCAAACATCATGATGAGATCGATAAATCTGATGAAAGACTCAGTTATTTCTCTCATACCAGATGAAGTAAATCGAGATTGAGAGGGCTAATAGAGCAAGTAGATATATAAATTTCTTTTTCTTTTTCAAGTGCATATATGCCCACTGAAATAGCTGATGTCAAGTCAAAGAAATTTAACCCATAAGGGTCATGCTTATAATAGCATCCTAAACTGCAGTAGAGAAATGACAATGAAAAAATAAATATTCATGTGTTTCAACCTGCAACCCACAAAGAATACATGTTGAATAGGGAATGATCTTAAAGTATGTAAATTGTCTATGATGTAGAGACAACCCATAGAGACAAGCCATGGGATAAAAGAGTGTCTTAGGATTAAACCTGAGAACTAGAAAAGATGTTATATAGAGTATGTGAGTCTGGAATTTCTAAGAACCTCTCATGCCAAGTCAATAGAGAACCTCCTCGATGAGTGACCATTCCACATATAATGGTTCAGTAAGGCACTCCCAGGGTTAAAAGTAATTGAGTTCCAAATAGGCTAAAGCCCCGAACTACTAGATGGAGAAGCCCAAGTATCCCCCTCAATGATGTCTAAGACCTTAGCATTCCACAACTTAATAGAAGAGAGCACCCTTCTTTTCTATCTCTTCCGGTTAAAGTGCAAGTTTGTTTAATTTTTTGTTTTTCAATTTCAGTTCTTATATTTTTTATTGTTTATTTTCGTCCTTTGACCCTTTTACAAAAAATTTTGTATTTTCAATTCAGTCCTTAAATTATAATTTGTCATATATTGTTTTTATCAATTCGGTCCTTATTCTTTTGATTTGTTTTTTTTTATCCTTGGATCTTTTGTTAAAGTTTTATTAGTATTCAATTTCATACTTAAATCAAAGTTTATGTTGTTTTTTTTTCAATTTAGCCTTCATTCTTTTGATTTTTTTTCTTTTTATTAATTATTTTTTCTGCTTGATTTAACCCTGCAATTTAATTTTTAAATGCCTAATTTATTTTTTATTTTGGTTTCCATCCTTATTTTTTAATTAATTTTTTTTGTGGTTGATTTTTTTCTCGAATACATCCTTCGGTGTTTGATTTATTTGGGATCAGGTTTCGTGGTTTTTCCATTTGTAATGCTTCCAATTTAATGACACAAGTCACAAGTTTTAAGTGTTAATACGGTTAGAAATTTTTTTTCCTCTTTATATTTTGCGATTTTATCATTCTATATTATTTTTCAAAAATTTTTTTTATGGTTAACTTCATATTCTTTTCTATCAATTTGTCTATGTCTCATTACTTAAATCATGAGTTTTACAAGTTGTTTTTGGATAAAGAATTTCTTTCAAAAAATACTGTTTTGTTTTGTGTTTAGTTTTTGCTTATTTTTTATTTGACTTTATACAAGTAGGTTATGTTTTGTACAAAAAATAGTTATTTTGAAATAATATTTCTTGTATGTTCGTTAATGCATATTTTTTTCTTTTTATTTTATTCACTCTGTTTCATATGTGTTTTTATTTCTGATATCTTTTATTGATTTTAATAAACAATTTTAGTGGACAAAAATAGGTAAATGTCTCATTTTGCAAGATCAAATATCTTGATCAACATTTATCTCTTATTTTTCTTAGTTTCTCTTTTAGTTATTATTATCAATTTTTATTTATTTATTTATAGAGATGATTATTAGATGTTTGGATAAACTTTTCGATTTCCACTTATAATTTATATTAAGTAAAAAAACATATCAAAATAGTCTGCATACTAAAGTTGTTTTTGAGAAAGAAAAATTACGACCCACTACTAAGCGCATATCAAATCAAATTTTTAGTTACCCTTTAATTAATGTTTTTTTTTTCACTCTTAGTTTTTTGGATCTTTTTATGTAATTGATTTGTTTTTATTGATTTTGTCGCACCTTCGCATCGACCCTCCCCGGAGCGGGGAATTGATTTTGGGGTTTTTGTTTTATGAATAAGGGAGTCGCCACTTAGTATTATGGTTACTAGAAAACCTAACTGGTCTTTCAGAGATTCTAAGGGAAGGGATTGGTTGTGTAAAGGGAAGGTATTCGCACCCCTAGTACATCCTACCTAAGATAAGCTGCTTGGTGTTTAGTTTGCCTTATAACTGCTATGGTATTGGTGTTTTCTAATCTCATCAGTTTTCCTAGGATAGTTTTACTATATAAAAAAACTTGGCCAATATAGATCATACCTTTAAATATATCTATAGAGTGCCGAGAATAAACAATGCAAATCTCTTGAAATCTGTGTTTGATTTGAACTAAATTTATAACCTATGAATTGAAAGGCAACTAAGATAGAAATCTAAGGAGATTCAATGTGTTTAGGAGCTCATTTTGCCCTTAGTATTTCAAGTGTTCGCGACTCATAAATTGTAAGGAAAAGGAACAAAGATTTAGAAATTTAAGGAAATTCAGAGTGCTTTAAAAGCCTCCTTTTGCCTTAGTGTTTCATATTTTCACGGCTCGTAAATCGTGGAGTCAAAAATTGAAATGCCCTCAATTATAATCGAAGCTTCTTTCAAGGATGTGTGATAACTTATTATTCATAGAAAAATATTTTGGATATTAACTACTTGGGGTTTCTTTATCCAAACATTAATAGAGAATAATAATAAGTTATTCCCAATAATATTTTGGATATTCATCCCTTTAGGATTTCTTTATCCAAACATTAATGTTGAATAATAGATAAATTTTCCCAAAATTAAGATTTTTGTATTTTTGGAATATTAGCCAACACCCTTTAGAGTTTTACAAACATGTTGTAAAATCCAAAAATAAGAAAATAATTTTTTTTGTGTTTAAGAAATCTATGCTAAAACACATTTTAAAAAAAACTTCAAATATTTGTTTTTTTTAAAAAGAGGAAACTCAAAATATGTCAGGGTATTAACCTTATGCAACACACAAGAAAATAATTTTTTGTTGTTTTTCAGAAGCATGAATAACACGATTACACAAACATCACAAAAAAAAAAATTCACCTATTCCAAAATTCGCAAGAAGCTTAAAATAATTCATCTTTAATAAACAAGGTTTGACACACCAATTTAAACTTGAAACCTGAACAAATCTGACCCATATTTTCTAAAATAAAACACAAGTCAGTGTGCATAAAACATAAAAAACAAAGTTCTGAAACTAAAACCTATAACAGGTATCATGACTCACCACTCATCCTTTTCCTGATCTTGAAAAAAAAACTATCATGCGCATTTCACACAAAAAAAAAGAATATATAGGAAATGTTAAGACTAAAAATACATGCCTGCTATCTCATTTTTTTAACAATAAACAGAGAGGAAACGTGTGACCCGGAACCTGCCAAAACAAAAAAAACATAAAGTCCCTTAACTGAAAAGTACCCTCCCTCACGTTTTTCTTTTACTTTCTCCTTTGAGTAAAAACACGCCTATAAGCCACAACATTTCCTATGCAACATTCTATGGCCAGGTGACACTTAAGTAGACAGAGGAAAGGGACAATGAAGACCTTTAAAACTCACAGTCCCGTACAATAATAGAACAAGAAAATGAGCACGTAGCTTGAACGTAAAAAATAATCCGATTCAAAATCATGGAAAGAACAGCGGGCAAGCATGGTACCTTTTGTTCAAACAGAAACCAAATACCTAGAGCAAAAGAAGAGATGGGCTTTAAGATAGAACAAACCAACGGTGCCAAGTTTGAATAAAACAAAGAAAAGAAGCTAGAAACTATACCTGCAGATCTTACTCTTTGTTTTCTTTTGTGCTTCTGCTCCCTCTTTTCTTTCTCCCTTTCACGTCCAGTGAAGACTTTTTAGTATAAAAAAAAAAGCCTCCTTTCTTTCTCCTTGTTTTGCCTCTGTCTCTTTTTTTTCCCCTTCTGTTTCTTCTGTTATTTGCACTATCCTCTCTTGCGTTTTTTCTTATCTTTGTTTTTCTATTTTTTGTTAGCTCTTTCTTTCTTTTTCTCCCCCCCGCGAGGTCATTAGAGGGGCTTATATATAGTCTAATATATCTCTATTTAGAAAAGATTCAATGCATTAATTCTAGGATGCAAATCCCTGCTGATTTGCAGTAAAAAAACTCAAAAAGGAAACTAAAATATTCTGATTCCTATTCTGATTTCAGCACTTAGTTTCCATTGATCAAAGGGTGGTACAACTTCTTTCTTTCCTTCCATAGCTGGGACCATGAGGCACCAGCTGTTTCCTTTGAAATGAGACAATTAAAACGTGGTTTGCAGCTCTCCAATCCAGCAAGAGAAACATGGAAACCAAACAGGAAATTGCAAATAAAAGGAAAGAAAAACCGGGATAGCTATGCAGAAAAAAAACATGGTTCTTCAATTTCTTCCTCTGCAAAAATTTCTTCTAATTTTATCTTCAATCAACTTTCTTATTTTAGCACCTTTTCCATTTGGTCATTGGTCCAAAAAAGGCTTCAAATTGGCATGCAATTGGTCTTGAAACTCTAAGCATCTTGCAATTGTGTCCCTGCAAACTCGGGCAAAAATCTTTCTTGCGGCAGGAATCCCAGCTTTCACACTAGATATTCAAATGGGAATATCTTAAGCTTCTGATATTGAAATCAAGCGATTCAAAAGCCCAAATTTATCTACACGTTCAGGACTACAACTTTGATGAAGAATTCAAAGTGAGATAAAATCATTTTAGATAACAGAATCTGGCAGGGATTCTTGATCTGACAATGTCGAGCATCCAAATCTGACTGAGAGTCTGCCTTAAGAACAGTGACCCTTAGGACCCGATAAAGGTGCAAGTCAATTCTTCAATATATCACGAGTGACAGAATATAGCTAGGATGGTCAGATATCGTACAAAACCAAGTCAGAATCAGAGCTTAAGTTGAAACAAAAAATTACGACGACAGCAGAATTAGTTTTTTTTTGTGTGCAAATTCTGAGGGATTTATCTAACCTTAAAAGCAAGATAACAACGAAAAAATTTTAGCATTATGAAAACCCTTAGTCAGTCTAAGAAACCTGATGATTTTGGTAGCAAAGGGGAAGGACAAAGAGGGTAGAAAACAGCTCAAACAGGGTTCGACAAACATTTCTTCCTTCTCTGCTTTTATCAATCTTATAGTAAACATGAGCTAAACTCCTACACTTGGTTCAAAAAGGGGGTACACACCATCTTCAGCACGTGGGATCCAAAAATATGAAACAATAGTTGCCCCCACTTTACAATGCTTACGAAGCCAAGACTTGTCAAGTGCTTAGCGTAGTAAGTGTTGTAAAGATAAATTACCCGATCATGCTAAAACTCTATGCTTTTTCTAAACAATGGTCTCCCTATCTGGTGACTTGTCTATCTTAAGATTTCTAGAAAAACTCCACGTTTTTCTAAGAAATGGTCTCAATATCGGGTGACCTGCCCACCTTAAAATTCTTAGAAAACTCTACGCTTTTCTAAGAAATGATCTCAATATCAGGTGACCGGTGACATGACCAAAAGATTAAAATGTCTTCTCTCAAGTGCAAGAGTTTCAAAGTAATAAATAACCCAGCAACATCGGGGTCAAACTACAGGGAGGTTAACTATATAAATTATAAATAACAATAACAATAACAATAACAATAACAATAACAATAAAAACAATAATAATAATAATAAGTTAAAAAGGACTTTGAGATGTAAGATTAATGTGAGGATTAAACAATGATAAAAAAATATCAAGGTTAGAGCATCCACTAATGGTATTAAAAATAAATGTAATATAAACTCTTTTTATTACTCAATTGTAAACCACACACAAAGAAGGTTCTAATCGGATGATTTGTCATTAATAGCTCATTATAAATTGTTAACATGATCACATTAATTATCTTATTTAAGTAACACCAAACTTTTAAATAATGTCAGGAATTCATGATGCTAATTTATGTTAACAACAAATCAAGTTCCTTTCATAGCACAGGTGTAGGTTATACCATACGGTTGGCTATGAAAGTGCCAAACATTTGCTGTACCAAGTGTTATACAACACAAATCTAGATTAACCATTTAACAAGCAAGGTATTAAGAATTAGTAAGATAAAAAGATAAGATATGTTAATAACAAACTTTCTTGAATATAAACATTGAAGTCCATGTTGAGTTTATATTATACCTATTCTAACACCATTAGTGAAACCGTTTTACCTTGACATAATAAACTTAGCTAAATATAATAAAGAAGAGAAACATAAATAAACAACATAAGAACATAAGTATAGTAAAGAAAATAAAAAGCATAAACAAGAGATAAAGGAAAAATATAACATGAAATAAAATTTAAACATTATAAAAATATATAGAAATAAAGAGCATGATCTTGATCTGAAAACCAAGATGCCTAAATACATGGCAAATGCCTTCTTTTATAGGCCAAAATTTGAAA
Source organism: Populus nigra (assembly GCF_951802175.1). Classification (NCBI taxonomy): domain Eukaryota; kingdom Viridiplantae; phylum Streptophyta; class Magnoliopsida; order Malpighiales; family Salicaceae; genus Populus; species Populus nigra. The sequence goes on along the minus strand of NC_084867.1, from coordinate 2,382,964 downwards.
CTATTGATTTGATGACTAATTATTGAGTGGGTGGCCACATCTTAACTTGGTGACAATCTTTATCTTCTTGTCTAAATAAAACGTCATTGTTAATGTCAGAATTTGAACAGATTTTTGTCATGAAAGTTCTAGGAAATTGTCTCAGCTTTCCAATAAAAAACAAATCGGTGCATTTGGATTTCTAGAACTCGAGATATGGGCTGAACACTGAACAGTATCTGGGTTGTAGGACAAATTCAAACTTCTCCCTTGTTGCTACAATTTGAACTTGAAAATGACATTTTGAATCTTGGACTCCTCATGAAAATTTTAGACCTGTGTCTTAGCTTTCCATCCATATAGAGCAGATCTAAATCCAAGTTTTATAGCTCTAGTTATTATCCAATAACCAAATGGTATTCTAGTTTGGACTCAACTAACATATCTTTTCTAAGCTTAGCCCTCTCTTTGTCTTCTCAATTTCAGTAGTTAAACTCATCAATCAATCCCTTGATTTATGTGGTAGCCTATAGTTAAGATGAACATTTACCATAAATTAAAGGTATCTTATATTATTAGATATGTTATTATAAAACATGCTCTAGCTAAGGAATTATTGATACTTCAAATGCAAAATGATGATATAAAACCTTGATAAAGATGCACTTTTAAGTACTAATCACCCCCCCAACTAGCTTGTTAATAGTCCCTAGTAATCAAAGCGTTAAAATAGAAAAACAATTTGCAGGTTGCACAAAGCAAGGCATTTATCATTCAACTTTCATTAATCTATCCAAATAAACAAACTCTCATTATATATATATATATATATATATATATATATATATATATATATATATATATATTTGCTTCATAGTGTTAAAACAAGATATTAATAAATCTTCTTTTTATGTGCTCAATGTATGAAAACATAGATGATGGGACTTTTATTGGAAGAAAATAATATTTTGTTCTAATGTTTTTCTGAGGTTAAACTTCCTTGGGTTGAGATTATTATCTTTTTTTATTATTATTATTATATATACATATAACTTAAAACACAATGCATCTTTAACCTATGTAACGAGCTTTCGGCTAATGACTCCCAGACCAGTTGGTCTTAGGGCATTGTTTGATTCCCTTAAGTTTTTCTCCTTAACCCATATAACAAGTACTAGGCCAATAGCTCCCAAGTCAGTTGACTTTAAGGTATTAGGTGTTAAAAAACCCATTCAGGCTTAATTGCTTAGGTTAGGGAGGCTACGAAACCAAACTTATCTATGTTTTTGTTTATTTATTTAGTTACATTTATTATCATTTTTTTTTACAAATTATATACTATCCCTTTCTCTTAGTTGTTACCTTTAACAAAAGAATATAAATAATGTAATAATCCACTGTGTAACCCACAATCATATGTTAAAGTATTGTGTGCTTGATTAGGACTTAAAAATGCACTTTTATCAAGGTTTTATATCATCATGTTGCATTTGAAGTATCAATAATTCCTTAGCTAGAGCATGTTTTATAATAAAATATTTAATAATATAAGATACCTTTAATTTATGGTAAATGTTCATCTTAAATGCAGGCTTACCACATAAATCAAGGGATTGATTGATGAGTTTAACTACTGAAATTGAGAAGACAAAGAGAGGGCTAAGCTTAGAAAAGAGATGCTGGTTCAGTACAAATTAGAACACCATTCGGTTATTGGATCATAACTGGAGCTGTAGAACTTGAATTTAGGTCTGCTCTATATGGATGTAAAGTTAAGACAGAGGCCTAAAACTTTTATAGGAGTCCAAGATTCAAAAAGGCCATTTTCAAGTTCAAATTGTTGCAACAACGGAGAAGACCGAATCTGTCATGCAGCTCATACACTGTTCAGTGTTCAGCCCATATCTCAAGTTCTAGAAGTCCAAATGCACCGATTCATTTTTTGTTGGAAAGCTGAGACGATTTCTTAGAACTTTCATGACATAAATCTGTTCAAATTCTAATCTTAGTAATGATATTTTGTTTAGACAAGAAGATAAGGATTGTCAATAAGTCAAGATGTGGCCACCCACTCAACAATGAGTCACCAAATCAATTGTTCTAAATTTTGGCATATAAAAGGAGGCATTTGCCATGCATTTAGGCACCTTGGTTTTCAGATCAAGATCATGCTATTTATTTCTTTATATTTTTGTAATGTTTAAGTTTTATTTCATGTTATATTTTTTCTTTATCTCTTGTTTATGCTTTTCATTTCCTTTACTATACTTATGTTCTTATGTTATTTATTTATGTTTCTCTTCTTCATTATATTTAGCTAAGTTTATTATGTCAAGGTGAAAAGGTTTCATTAATGGTGTTAGAATAGGTATAATATAAACTCAACATGAACTTCAATGTTTATATCCAAGAAAGTTTGTTATAAACATGTCTTATCTTTTTATCTTACTAATTCTTAATACCTTGCTTGTTAAATAGTTAATCTAGATTTGTATTGTATAACACTTGGTACAACAAATGCTTGGCATTTTCATAGCCAACCGTATGGTATAACCTACACCTGTGCTATGAAAGGAACTTGATTTGTTGTTAACATAAGTTAGCATCATGGAATTCCTAACAATATTTAAAAGTTTGGTGTTACTTAAATAAGATAATTAATATGATCATGTTAACAATTTATAATGAGCTATTAATGACAAATCATCCGATTGAAACCTCCTTTATGTGTGGTTTTCAGTTGAGTAACAAAAAGAGTTTATATTACATTTAATTTTAAATACCATTAGTGGATCTTCTAATCTTGATATTTGTTTTTATCATTATTTAATCTTCACATTAATCTTATATCTCAATGTCCTCTTTATTTCACCACCACCACCACCACCATTGTTGTTGTTGTTGTTATTTATAATTTATATAGTTAACCTCCCTGTGGTTATTTATTACTTCAACACTCCTGCACTTGGGATAAGACATCAATCTTTTGATCGTGTCAGTGCTTGAAATGGTGGCCGTGAAGTTTGTGCATTGTTGTTACTACTTTTCAAACTGAAATTTAAATGATCTCTCGAACCAGGGTTGTATGTTTGTGAGTATGGATCATGATTTGACCATTGAAAACTATTTAAAGCACTGACCTGTTAATGGAGACATTCCTTGAAAAAAGACAAATTTAGACAATCATTAGTTGAATGTTCATTAGTTTCACAGATTTGACACAATTTCTTAAACAAATTTTAATTAACCACTATTTTTTTTTTAATTCTAGTGCCTCGACTTTTGTAGCTAAACATGCAAACTTGGCTTAGAGGTCATGGTCTTCCCTAAGGTTGTACATTCCTCCACTAAATGTATGAGGATTAGTTTTACTTGGTGCCTGAGAAGTGCCGATAGTGTCCTAATTTTGAGCATTTTCAGCTAGCAAGTCTAGGTACTCCATTGCTTTATTAAGGTCTTTATCTTCAAAAGTTCCATTGCACATCAATTCCACCATTTGTCTATCTTTAAGTGTTAACCCTTTATAAAAATGTGAAACCAATCTCCATGTTTCAAAACCATGATGAGGGCAAATATTAAGCAAGTCTCGATACCTATCCCAATATTGGTAAAATGTTTTTTCTGGTTTTTGAGTGAAAGTGGTGATTTGTCTTTTGAAAGAGTTGGTTCAGTGAGACAAAAAAAATTTCTTTAAAAATTATTGTTGCATTTCATCCCAAGCATAAATGGATCCTGACTTAAGATTTTGTAGCCATGTTTTAGCTTTATCTTTTAGTGAAAAAGGAAAAGGCTTTAATCTGATGGTGTTCATACTACAGTTTAAGTCATTATAGGTGTTATAGACTTCCTCAAATTCTCTCAAATGCAAGTATGGATTTTCTAGATCTAAGCCATGAAAAGAAGGTAAAAGTTGAATAATGGCTAGCTTAAAATTAAAATGAGATGCATCAGAAGGAAAAATGATATATGATCGCACACTTGTTCTTGTTGGATTCATATAATCTCTAAGTGTTCTAATCCGATTATTCTCATTATTCTCTTTATAAAGCGAGTGATTATCCTCTTCAGCCATGTTTTCTAAAGAAGATGTGGATACCCTACAAAGTCTATCATTTAATGTACGTGACCAAACTCTCATGCAAGTGTAGAAAGAGAATAAAAGGAAGAAAAGAAAAGAAACAAAACAAAACAAAACAAAACAAAACAAAAAGAAACAAAAGTTAGATAAAAGGAAAGAAAATAAAAGACAATAAAATAAAATATATAATTTATATAGTAATTTACCTTCCCCGGCAACGGCGCCAAAAACTTGACATGACCAAAAGATTGATATCTTCTCCTAAGTGCAGGGGTGTCGAAGTAATAAATAACCCGGCAAGACCAAGGTCGAACCACATGGTTGTTAACTATATAAATTATAAATAACAATAACAATAACAATAACAATAACAATAATATGTTAGAAAGGACTTTGAGATGTAAGATTAATATGAGAATTAAACAATGATAAAAACAAACGTCAAGGTTAGAGGATCCAACATATTTATCATGAAAGTTCTAGGAAATTGTCTCAGATTTTCAACAAAAAAAGAATCGCTGCATTTGGATTTCTAGAACTCCAGATATGGACTGAACACTGAACAGTGTCTGGGTTGCAGGACAGATTCAAACTTCTTCATTGTTGCTACAATTTGAACTTGAAAACGGCCTTCTTGAATCTTGGACTCCTATAAAAGTTTTAAGCTCCATGTCTTAGCTTTCCATCCATATAAAGCAAACCTAAATCGAAGTTCTACAGCTCAAGTTATTATCCAATAACTGAATGGTGTTTCAGTTTGGAATGAACCCACATCTCTTTTCTAAGCTTAGCCCTATCTTTGTCTTCTCAATTTCAGTAGTTAAAATCATCAATCAATCCATTGATTTATATGATAGGCCTGCACTTAAGATGAACATTTAACATAAATTAAAGGTATCTTATATTATTAGATATATTATTATAAAACATGCTCTAGTTAAGGAATTATTGATACTTCAAGTGCAAAATGATGATATAAAACCTTGATAAAAATGCACTTTTAAGTACTAATCAACCGACCAATCTTAAAATTCTTAGAAAACTCCATGCTTTTCTAAGGAATTGTCTCAATATTGGGTTACCTGCCCATCTTAAAATTCTTAGAAAACTCCATGCTTTTCTAAGAAATGGTCTCAATATCAGGTGACCGGCCCATCTTAAGATTTTTTTTTAGAAAAACCCCATGCTTTTTCTAAGAAAAATGGTCTCAATATCGGGTGATCTGCCCATCTTAAAATTCTTAGAAAACTCCACGCTTTTCTATGGTCTTAATATTGGGTCACCTACCCATCTTAAAATTATTAGAAAACTCCACGCTTTCCTAAGAAATGATCTCAATATCAGGTGACCAGCCCATCTTAAAATTTTTTAAAAACTCCACGCTTTTCTAAGAAATGGTCTCAATATCAGATGACCAGCCCATCCTAAGATTTTTTTATTAGAAAAACTCCATGCTTTTTCTAAAAAAAAATGGTCTCAATATCAGGTGACCGACCCATCTTAAAATTCTTAGAAAACTCCACGCTTTTCTAATGAATGGTCTCAATATCGAGTGACCTGTTCATCTTAAAATTCTTAGAAAACTCCACGGTTTTCTAAGAAATGGTCTCAATATCAGGTGATCGGTCCAATGTTCTCAATATAGGATGACTGGCCCATCTTAAGATTTTTTAGAAAAACTCCACGCTTCTTTATAAAAAAAATAGTCTCAATATCTGGTTACTTGCCCATCTTAAAATTCTTAGAAAACTCCATGCTTTTATAAGGAATGGTCTCAATGTCGGTTGACCTGCCTATCTAAATTTTTTTAAAAAACTCCACGCTTTTCTAAGGAATGGTCTCAATATTGAGTGACTCACCCATCTCAAACTTCAAAAGAAAACATCTTACCTCGAGGAAATGAAGCAATGCTGGTTCACAATTCATATTCTTTTCCATAGCTCCGTTAACTTGAGATTCTATCTCTTAGTGATTCCCAAAAACTTGGAACTAATTTGGCTTTCGTCAAACCTTTCTTGTCAGGTTAGTGTTATGACAATATAACATGCATGTTTTTATTACCTATCTTGGAAACATAGGCCCCCCTTTCTATTGTAGACTTTTTCGAGCTCTTGTTTCCATTTGCTTGTCCAACCTGTTCTTTTGAACCAAAATATGCTCCACGCGCTATACTTCCTATCCTCTTGGTAAAGAGATCTCTGGTTCCTTATGGGCCCTTTCTTGCTCCATTGAGTATTGTCTTTTATTATTATTTTAAAAGGAAAACTTAAAAGATTTGGTTTTGTTCATGACAATTGAAACTTTCAATGTAATTAGCAATTCTCATAAAAGATGTTTTTTAAGAAGTTTTTATGATGATACCCCTTTGGGCTTTAGTTCACTATGGACCCCTATGTGCACTTTTTGCCCCTAGTGTGGTGTGCAATACCTGTTAGTTTTAAAATTGGTTTGGTTCCCTCCAATTGATGGATTCATTTCCTTAGTCATGTGTAAGAAAAGAGTTTGTTTAAGTAAAAGATTTCAAATGCTATGAGATCGTGCGCTTTATGAAGAAAAGGTTCTTTACAGAAAGAATTTATGGCCGAACTTTATTTTTTTGATTGGGAAATTACGGAATACATCAAGCATAATATTTCTTTACAGAGTCAGAATTCACAGGCTTAACTAGATCTTCTCCATCCATTCTAGATAACAACAAAGCTCCTCCTGAGAATGCTTTCTTCACTATGTAAGCGCCCTTATAGTTCGACGCCCATTTACTCCGATCTTCTCCTAGTATAGGCAATATTTTCTTCAGTACAAGATCTCCTTCGTTAAATCCTCAATGTCGGACCTTCTTATCATATGTTTGGTCATTCTTCTTTGGTATAGTTGATGATGATAGATTGCATCTATTTTTATTGATTAGATTCAATTATTCATATCTAAGTTTTACCCATTCTACCTTTTCTAGCTCAGAGTCTATCAATACTTTTAATGAGGGGATTTCAACTTCTAAAGGCATCACCACCTTCATTCCCTATACCAATATATACAGGGTGGCTCTTATTGAGGTTCGGACTGTAGTGCAGTATGCGTGAAGGGCCAATGGCAACATCTCCTTCGTTGAATCCTCAAGGTCGGACCTTCTTATCATATGTTTGGCCATTCTTATTTGGTATAGTTGATGATGATAGATTACAACTATTTTTATTGATTAGATTCAATTATTCATATCTAAGTTTTACCCATTCTACCTTTTTTAGCTCAGAGTCTATCAATACTTTTTGTCAATACACGACGTCGGGCGATGACTCCCACTTTTTTGTTTATTTAACAAAAAAGGTTTTTTCTCAATTGGGGGAAATGAAGATTTTATTGGAGTCGCCATCTAGTAATTTGAGGGAACTAGAAATCCCAAATTAAACACTAGTCCCAGAAATTCAGGTACGGGGTTAGTTATGATTAAGGGAAGGTAGACACCACCCTTAAAACATCCTTTCGAGAGAAAGGTTACCCTTACTTATGTGTTTTTTATTTGATTCAAATGCTATTATATTTTGGGCTTATTTGCAATTTGTTTTTTTAAAATGGTTAACATTGGTCCCTAATAATAGGAGACACGTTAAAAATGACACCAGTCCCTAAACATTAGGAGACTCGTATAAAAAATGACGTTTTAACCCTAAAAAGGAGAGTTATGTCTGAGTTACCAAAAAAATATAATAATGAATATAATCCATATTTGGTATTTTAAATTTTTGACATCAGTCATTTTCTAAAATATTGACGTTTGTCTTTAAAAAAGGAGAATTACATCTGGGTTACCAAAAGAAATAATGGACATAATCTATATTTAATATTTAAATTTTTGACATTGGTCCTTTTCTAAAAAAGAGATGTGTCGACAAACAATATTTATTTATAAAACAAAATTATTTTGATATTGTTGAGAAATAGGTATAACCATACTTGAGAATCGGGCTTTGGACCCACAAACAATGACATGATAAGATGGGTGTTAAACCCGCGTCGTTATTCCGTTTATATTTATTTTTTTGGTTTTTTTTTGTTGTTTTTTAGCATGCGTGAAAATTTACAAGCATATATACAAAAATATCAAAATACCATCAGGAACCCAAAAAAAAATTACCTGAGTGCAACTGTATAGGCAAAATACTGAAATAACCTTGAATTTCTCTGAAATTTATGAAAATGCCACTGGCGGCGCGCGTGGCCCACGCGGGGCTATTGTTGGAGCAGTGAAATTTTCTAGCGAGATTTCCGGCCAAAACATGGTTGATTCTAGTAGATCTAAGGGCGAGGATTCTTATGGTGGTGGTCTCGACGGCCGTTGATGGCTAAAGAGGGAGAATCGTCGGTTTGAAGCTTCGGGTGGCCGACAAAAATCCTGGCCTTTTTCCACCCAGATGTGGAGGAGAAAACTCTGAAAAAGGCCGGGGTTTTGCTTTATAGGAGGATAGAAACTTTTCGGTGGTGGTGCGGAGGCTTCACACGGCCGGAAATGGGAGATCGGATGAGAGAGACTCTGAGGTTTGATATGGTGTGAACATGGTACACCGGTGCAGCTGAAGGTTGTGAACCGTTGGATTGCGGTTGAACTGATCCTGCGGTGTTGATTGACTAGATCTGCAAGTTGATCGGACGGTCCGAATGGGCTGAGGTGGGATCAGGTGTGGCGCGGTGTACCGAGAGCTTGGTACACCGGGTGACGTGGCGCAACAGGATCTAAGGGAAAATTGTTTTAAGGACTGAGATGGATTTGGATTTTAATCTAGTGTGGTAAGCCCTATTGTATCCTATTAAATCAAAGGCCCAGAACTAAATACTAGTAGATCTAACGATTAGGGTATTTTTGCTATTTTTCAATTTGTTTTTAATAAAAATCAATATCTTACTCTCGCGAAGAAAAAGTAAAAAAACTTACTTATCTAACGAATTGTAACTGGCTCCTCCTAGCCAATGATATCTAACTGGTTATTTATAGCTAATGATAGGGGACATAAATCTAATGCAATTGGCATGAATCTGCTTTAAAGAAAAATTTCATGGTCACAGCTACTTCGCCTACTATGGGTGCAACTATATCGCCTAGTATGACAAATTTTGTATTATTAATTTTGTTTTATTATATATAATAATAAATATTTATATAGGTAAAATTAAAAACTCAAATCAGTATTATAAAAAGCTCGATTCAACCGCTAAAAATCAATTTTAATGACCAAAAATTATGTTGAGACACTAAAAAAAACTTTTGATGGGTATCAACCCAGTGAACCGGGTTGTGACAAAAAATAACAGTTTTGACCCAAAATGACTTGAAACTTATTTTTTATCCCGGTCAACATGGTTGGACCCTTATTGACTTAGTAGACTCAGTTTTGATCGAAAATAACAGTTTTGACCGAAAATGGCCTGAAACTCATTTTTTATCCCAGCGACATGGTTGGACCCGTATTGACCCGGTGGACTTGATTTTGATCGAAAATGACGGTTTTGACCCGAAACAGCTTGAAAACTCATTTTTTACCCTAGTCACATGGTTTGACTGGAAATGACGGTTTTGACCCGAAACGGCCTGAAAACTTATTTTTTCCCTGGTCGACATGGTTTGACTCGTATTGACCCGATGGACTCGGTTTTGATTGAAAATGACGGTTGACTCAAGAAAAATATTTTTTTGAATTTTAAACTTTTTCTTAATTTTTTGGATTTTTATAAATAATAATATAAATAAAATAACATTCAAGAAAATCTTGGTGAATCCAAGATTGGGTTACAACACTTTTAATGAGGGGATTTCAACTTCTAAAGGCATCACCGCCTCCATTCCTTATACCAACGTATACGGGGTGGCTCTTATTAAGGTTGAGACTGTAGTGCAGTACACGTGAAGGGCCAATGACAACATCTCATGCCAATCCTTGTAGGTGAATACCATCTTTTGAATAATCTTCTTGACATTCTTGTTAGCAACTTCTACCACACCATTCATCTTTGTCCTATATGGTGAAGAATTGGAATGCTTGATTTTCCATCTAGCGTAGAGTTCTATTATCATCTTGCCATTGAAGTTGTAGGCATTATCAATTATAATCTTTTTTGGTGGATCATAATGACAGATCAAATCTCTTTCAATAAATTTCTTCACCACTTTTATGCGTCACATGACCAAATGATTCGGCTTCTACCCATTTTGTAAAGTAGTCGATAGTCACGAGAATAAACCTATGACCATTGCTTGCTTTTGGGTTGATAGACCTAATCACATCAATTCCCCACATTGTAAAGGGCCATGAAGACATCAAGTTAAACAAAGGAACTTGAGGGGTGTTGATTTTATCATTGTACACCTGGCACTTATGGCATTATTAGACATAGTCGATCTAATCCTTTTCTAATGTCATCCAAAAGTAATCGGCTCTTTGTATCTTTCTAGCCATCATGTGTCCACTAGCATGGGTTGAGCAAATCCCTTAATAGACTTTCCATAATGTCTTTGGCCTCAGCTTCATCCAAACATCTCAACAACATCTCATCGGATGATTTCTTATACGAAATCTCCTTATCAATATAAAAAAACGACTGTCCATCTTTTCAAAGTTTTCTTCTCTATTTTGGATGCCCCTATGGGATATGCCTAGTTTGGGACAAAGTTCTTGATATCGTAGTACCAATGATTTTTATCTACTTCTCTTTCGACTGAGCAACAATGAGCTGGGTTACTACTAATATCAATATGTATCGGTTTTACCTTATGCCCAAAGTCTATTCTAACAATGGAAGCTAACGTGGCCAAAGCGTCAACAAAATGATTTTCTTCCCTTCCTAAATGGGTGAACTCTATTTCCTCAAATTCTCTAGAGTTTAGATGGGTATTCTTGGTAAGGTCTCAATTGTTCGTCCTTGGTTTTTCATTTTCCTTTCACTTGGTAAATAATTAGCATTTTCCTTTCACAACTTTTCTTGTCATTTATATTATGTCATATTCAACCAACAAAACTTTCCATCTTGTAATTTGGCTTGACGATAGGGCTTTTCACAGATGTACCTTAATGGATCTAATTTTGAAATCAACCACGTAGTATGATATAACATATATTGACACAATCTCTTTGCAACTCATGCTAGTGCATAACATAGCTTCTCAATCACTATATACCTAGACTCACATTCCATGAACTTTTTGCTGAGGTAATAAATAGCCCTTTCCTTCCTTCCTGTTTCATCGTGTTGTCCAAGCACACTTCTTTAACAAATGCAAGATTGGGTCACAAGTTGTGGTTAATTGGGATATAAACCCAGCAATGTAATTCAACCTTCCCAAGAACCTGCTTACTTCATCAGTCTTGGGAGTTGGAATAGATTGAATAGCCTTTACTTCATCAGGGTCGACTTTTATCCCTTTGTCACTCACCACAAATCCCATCAACTTCCCAGATTTCACCTCAAATGAACACTTCGCTGGATTAAGCCTCAACTTATATTTCCTTAGTCTTTCAAACAATTTCTGCAATATTTGGACATGATTCTCTCCCTCTTTAGATTTAACAATCATGTCATCCACGTATACTTCAATCTCTTTGTGCATCATGTCGTATAACAAAGTCACCATAGCCCTTTGGTAGGTGGCCCTAACATTCTTTAAACCAAATGGCATGACTTTGTAGCAAAAGATTCCTCATGGTGTTACAAAGGTTGTCTTCTCCTTATCTTCTTGCACCATTTTTATTTGATTATAGTCTGAAAATCCATCCATAAAGGAATATGTGGAGCTGCATGGTACATTATCAACTAACATATCTATGTGCGGTAGAGGAAAATTATCTTTAGGGCTAACTCGGTTTAAGTCCCTAAAGTCCACACAAACTCTGATTTTACCCTTCTTTTTGGGTACCACCACTATGTTGGACATACATTGTGGATACTTGACTACTTTTAGAAAAGCAGTATTCCACTGCTTTTCAATTTCTGTCTTTACCTTGATCAAGATATCCGGATGAGTTCTTCCCAACTTTTGCTTAACCGGTTTGCATCCTTTTACTAGCGATACCCTATCCACTAGGCATATCTTTATAGGACCAAACAAAGATATCTATATAATCTCGGAGTAATGCAATCAAATCTTCTCTTACTCAAGGAGTGATCATAATCCATATCCTCAGTTTTTCTCTTAATTTTTCATTGCCCACATCTATGGTTTCAAGTTCCTCTCTAGCAGGTTTCCAAGCTTGTTCATGTTGTCCTATTAATTTTATGAATTCCCTCATGTTATTTTCATCCCATTGTTCCTCTTCCACAGTTACTATGTATTCTTTAAAGTTTGGCCATTCATTCTCAGTGTAAAGTGTAGGTGTTGTTTTGGAAGATTCACTTTCAGGGTCCCTGAAAGAGGAAAGTGATGCATGCATGATCTCATTAGAAGGAAAAAGGTTGGCTCAAAACATTTGCTCAAACAAACCGATTAAGTGCGCAACATCATTCCGAACTTCTTGAAGCTCTTTTTGCTATTAAGCTTCTGGGTGTGACCTTTCTTCATTTCCATTCTTTTCCTTAGTCGAGTGTTGTGGATTTTAGAAGGGGGACCTATGTTTCTAGGTCTGCAGATGCATGCATAGATGTATAAGAAAATGCATGATTGTGATAAGAATGCTTTGTATATGGGGTATGGATGCAGCCTTCTTGTGAACAAATAATAGTCACCACCTTATAAACATAGATTCTCTTGTCACATTGCTTTTCTAGGAGTACTACCTTTCAAGTTGTTTGCTTGAATCATATTCACCAAGAGACAGAGTTTGCATAAGAAGATGGGTCAACGCTCTTTTCATTAATGCTTGATAAGTTTATTACATTTAGAAATAAAAAGGAAATACAAAATATTTTAATCCATTTCCTCCATAAACTCTCTAGCTAAAGGTAAAAAGGCAAAGCAGTGGTTCTCAATCTTCCTTAGAAAGGCATCGGTTTCGGCTAGGCTTCGGCGATAGCGAATGATGTCCCCTCCCACATTTCCCGCATTGATTTTAATAATCCGAGCATGTGCAGAAGCTTCATCCATTTACCCATCTGTCTTGGTCATCTTTTTAATGAGCAACATATTGGTTCTGTTTAAAGCAGTATTATTGGTGTCGATTTGTTAGAAATTTTACTTCATATGATCTTATCACTCTGCATTTTTTTTTAATATTGTTGTTTTTAGATGTGTTTTTTTTTTCAAGGTGTTATAAGTACTAATTCATTTATAATCTTTTTTTTTGTGTTTTATACAAATGCGGTTTATTTTTTAAAATTAAAAAATATTTATTTTTAAATATTATTGCTAATGTGTTTGGCCTTGCATAATATTTTTTTTAGGCATGAGTTTATTTGTTAATTTCATTTGTGTTTATCTTTAAAGTCATGAGTTTTTTATGTTGTGAATATTTTTTTATTGATTTTAATAAACAAGTTAAGTAAATACAATCAGATGAAAGTCTTATTTTGTGTGATTGAATATCTTGATTTATATTTTTTAATTTTATCAATTTCTATTTTGATTATTGATAACAATTTTTTTTTATGGTTTGTTTACGTTGGTAATGAAATATTCTTTTCATTGCCCAAATAATTGAAAACCATGATTAGATATGTGTCATTGAAAAATATCACAGCATGCATTCCACATAATTAACAAGCAAGTTTTCGACAACAGTACTATTCTGTTGGCATTGGAAAATATCACCAAATTATGTGGTCTTTATAATTTGATACAGTGTCAACATGACTTATTGGCGAATATTTTTGTAGAGGAGGTATCTAGTCATGGCATTGATATGGTGAGATGTTGACATTGATATGGTGAGATGTTGACATGGTGAGATGTTTGTTTCCTCTCGACAAATTTAAGTTGTTCTTTTTTTTTTTATAAAAGAAAAAAACTATACAAAGTATGAAGGCCATACTTCTAAGAAATTCAAATGATTGTTACCCTGGTCTGTGTGACCAAAATAACAAGGAAAAGAAACAAAAGTAAAAAAAAAATGAAAAGGGATCGAAGCGAATTGTGAAGACAAATAGCAGATGAGATGAGTCGGTGGCTGATTGATTACATATAAAACTATGCTAAACAGAATCTTAAAATTAGTAAAAGTAGTGGTATCTTATAACTCTCGAGAACGCCAAATAGACCTGAAAGTAGTTGGGATATAAAACCCTGGTTCGATTTCAACAAAACAGGACTGGATCAAATAAAAAATGTCCTCGCAAACATTATGATGAGATTGATAAATTTGATAAAAAACTTAGTTATTTTTCTCATACCAGATGAAATAAACTAAGACTGAGAAGGCTAATAGAGCAAGTAAATGTGTAAATTTCTTTTTTCTTTTTAAAGTGCGTATATGCTCATTGAAATAGCTGATGCCATATCAAAAAAATTCAACCCATAAGAGTCATTTTTATGATAGCATCCTAAATTATAATAGAAATAAAATACTGAAAGAATAAATATTCATGTGTTTCAACTAGCAATCCACAAATGACTATTCTGATGTCATAATTGACAAGCAAATTTTCAACAACAGAACTATTCTGTTGGCATTCAAAAATATCAACAAAATATGTGGTCGATATTTTGCAATTCAAAATATTTTCAATACAACAACATTAGCAACCATGTTTAACACAAGGTTTTCGTTTATCAAATTATTAGTAATTAAAACAGAAGGTGTTGAAAAATTGTGGTAAAATATTATATATATTCTTACGTAACTTTTGTAATTCATTTTATTTTATTCGTTGTGTAGGCAATGCAGATCCTAGTTCAACACGTGAAGGTGCCAGATTTGCAGGTTGTACTCCTAGTTGCTCTTGGAAACACCCGTGTGTTTTAATTTTAGTTGAAATTTCATCCTGAGGCCTTTATAATTTGATACAGTGTCAACATGTAGGATGGTTTTGGTGAAGTCTGGGACCATGACTTATTGGCGAATATTATTGTAGAGGAGGTATCTAGTCATGGCATTGACATGGTGAGACGTTTGTTTCCTCTCGACAATTTTAAGTTGTCCAATTTTTTTTTTTATAAAAGAAAAAAAACTATACAAAGTATGAAGGCCATATATACTTTTAAGAAATACAAATGCTTGTTACCCTGGTTTGTGTGACAAAAAATAACAAGAAAAGGAAACAAAAGTTAAAAAAAAAACTAAAAAGAGATAGTAGCAAATTGTGAAAACAAATAACAGATGAGCCGGTGAATTGATTGATTAGATATAAAACTATGCTAAACAAAATCTTGAAATCAGTAAGAGCAGTGGTATCTCATAATTCTTGAGGACACCAAATAGACTTGAAAGTATCTGGGATGTGAAACCCTGGTTCAAGTTCTACAGAACGGGACCGGATCAAATAAAAAATATCATCGCAAACATCATGATGAGATCGATAAATCTGATGAAAGACTCAGTTATTTCTCTCATACCAGATGAAGTAAACCGAGATTGAGAGGGCTAATAGAGCAAGTAGATATATAAATTTCTTTTTCTTTTTCAAGTGCATATATGCCTACTGAAATAGCTGATGCCATGTCAAAGAAATTTAACCCATAAGGGTCATGCTTATAATAGCATCCTAAACTGCAGCAGAGAAATGACAAGGAAAAAATAAATGTTCATGTGTTTCAACCTGCGACCCACAAAGGATACATGTTGAATAGGGAATGATCTTAAAGCATGTACATTGTCTATGATGTAGAGACAACCCATAGAGACAAGCCATGGGATAAAAGAGTGTCTTAGGATTAAACTTGAGAACTAGAAAAGATGTTATATAGAGTATGTGAGTCTGGAATTTCTAAGAACCTCTCATGCCAAGTCAATAGAGAACCTCCTCGATGAGTGACCATTCCAGACATAATGGTTCAATAAGGCACTCCCAGGGTTAATAGTAATTGAGTTCCAAATAGGCTAAAGCTTCGGACTATCTAGAGGAGAAGCCCAAGTATCTCCCTCAATGATGTTTAAGACCTTAGCATTCCACAACTCAATAGAAATGAGCACCTTTTTTTTTCTCTCTTTCGGTTAAAGTGCAAGTTTGTCCAATTTTTTTTTCCAATTTCAATCCTTATGTTTTTTATTGCTTATTTTCATCCTTTGACCCTTTTACAAAAAAATTTTATATTTTCAATTCAATCCTTAAATTATAATTTGTCATATATTATTTTTACCAATTTGGTCCTTATTCTTTCGATTTATTATTTTTGTCCTTGGATCTTTTGTTAAAGTTTTATTAGTATTCAATTTCATATTTAAATAAAAGTTTATGTTGTTTTTTTTGTTTCAATTTAGCCTTCATTTTTTCCCCTTTTATTAATTATTTTTTCTGCTTGATTTAACCCTACAATTTAATTTTTAAATGCCTAATTTATTTAGTTTTTTGGTTTCCACCCTTATTTTTTAATTAACTTTTTTTTTTGTGGTTGATTTTTTTCCCAGATACATCCTTCAGTGTTTGATTTATTTGGGATTGGGCTTCGTGGTTTTTCCATTTGTAATGCTTCAAATTTAATGACAGGAGTCACAAGTTTTAACTGTTAATACAGTTAGGAATTTGTTTTTTTTCCTCTTTATGTTTTGCGAGTTTATCATTCTATATTGTTTTTTTAAAAAAATTGTTTTATAGTTAACTTCATATTCCTTTCTATCAGTTTGTCTATGTCTCATTACTTAAATAATGAGTTTTACAAGTTGTTTTTGGATAAAGAATTTCTTTCAAAAAATATTTTTTTGTTTTGTATTTAGTGTTTGCTTATTTTTTATTTGACTTTATACAAGTAGGTTATGTTTTGTATAAAAAATAGTTATTTTGAAATAATATTTCTTGAATGTTCGTCCATGCATATTTTTTCTTTTTATTTTATTCACTCTGTTTCATATGTGTTTTTATTTCTAATATCTTTTATTGATTTTAATGAACAATTTTAGTGGACAAAAATAGGTAAATGTCTCATTTTGCAAGATCAAATATCTTGATCTATATTTATCTCTTTTTTTCTCAGTTTCTCTTTTAGTTATTATTAACAATTTTTTTATTTATTTACAAAGATGATTATTAAATGTTTGGATAAACTTTTCAATTTAAACTTGTAATTTATATTAAGTAAAAAAACATATCAAAATAGTTTGCATACTAAAGTTGTTTTTGAGAAAGAAAAATTACGACCCACTACTAAGCGCATATCAAATCAAATTTTTAGTTACCCTTTAATTAATGTTTTTTTTTTTCACTCTTAGTTTTTTGGATCTTTTTGTGTGATTGATTTGTTTTTATTGATTTCATTCGACATTTGATTTGTTAGAGATTTTACTTCATATGATCTTATCTTTCTGCATTTTTTTAATATTGTTGTTTTTAGATGTGTTTTTTTTTCAAGGTGTTATACTAATTCATTTATATTCTCTTTTTTTTTGTGTTTTATACAAATACGGTTTATGACAAGACCAAAAGATTGATTTTTTATCTCAAGTGCAGGAGTGTCGAAGTAATAAATAACTTGACAAGATTGAGGTTGAACCACAGGGAGGTTAACTATACAAATTATAAACAACAACAACAACAACAACGATGATGATGATGATGGTGGTGGTGGTGGTGATGAGTTAAAGAGAACTTTGAGATGTAAGGTTAATATGAAGAATAAACAATGATAAAAATAGTTGTCAAGGTTAGAGGATCCACTAATGGTATTTCAAAAAAGTATAATGTAAACTCTTTTTATTACTCAACTAGAAACCACACACAAAGGAGGTTCCAATCGGATAATTTGTCATTAATAACTCATTATAAATTATTAACATGATCATATTAATTATCGTATTTAAGTAACACCATACTTTTAAGGAATTCATGATGCTAACTTATGTTAACAACAAATCAAGTTCCTTTCATAGCACATGTGTAGGTTATACCATACGGTTGGCTATGAAAGTGTCAAGCATTTGTTGTATCAAGTGTTATACAACACAAATTTAGATTAACCATTTAACAAGCATGGTATTAAGAATTAATAAGATAAAAAAAAGATAAGACATGTTAATAGCAAGTTGTTCATGATATAAGCATTGAAGTCCATATTGAGTTTATATTATACTTATCCTAACACCATTAGTGAAACCTTTTCACCTTGACATAATAAACTTAGCTAAACATAATGAAGAAGAGAAACATAGATAAACAAGATAAGAACATAATTATATAAGTATAGTAAAGGAAATGAAAAGCATAAACAAGATATTAAGAAAAATATAACATGGAATAAAACTTGATCTGAAAACTAAGATGCCTAAATGCATGACAAATGTCTCTTTTTATAGGCCAAAATTTGGAACTATTGATTTGATGACTAATTGTTGAGTGGGTGATCACATCTTGATTTGGTAACAATCCTTATCTTCTTGTCTGAACAAAATGTCATTACTAGCGTCAAAATTTGAACAGATTTTTGTCATGAAAGTTTTAGGAAATTGTCTCAACTTTCCAACAAAAAATGAATTGGTGCATTTGGACTTCTTAAACTCGAGATATAAGCTGAACACTGAACAGTGTTTGGGCTGCAAGACAGATTCAGACTTTTTCGTTGTTGCTATAATTTGAAATTGAAAACGGCCTTTTTGAATTTGGACTCTGCATGAAAGTTTTAGGCCTATGTCTTAACTTTCCAACCATATAGAGCAGACTTAAATCCAAGTTCTACAGCTCCAGTTATGACCCAATGAAGCTTAAATCCAAGTTCTACAGCTCCAGTTATGACCCAATGACTGAGCAGTGTTCCAGTTTGGACTAAACCAGCATCTCTTTTCTAAGCTTAGCTCTCTCTTTGTCTTCTCAATTTTAGTAGTTAAACTTATCAATCAATCCTTTCATTTATGTGATAGGCCTTCATTTAAGATGAACATTTACCATAAATTAAATGTATCTTATAGTATTAGACATGATACTTCAAGTGCAAGATGATGATATAAAACCTTGATAAAAATGCACTTTTAAGTACTAATCACCCCCCCACCAGCTTATTACTAGTCTCTAGTAATCAAAGCGTTAAAATAGAAAAATAATTTGCAAGTTCTGTCGCACGTGTGCGGCGTCGTGGCGAATATTCAACTTCAATTTAAATGTATCTATATGGCAAATATGGGGAGACAAGAAAATCTTGTTTTTTATCAGTGGAAAATGAAATGGGAGCCGCCACCTAGTATTTTGGTCACTAGGAACCCCAATTAGTCTTAGAGATCAGGTACGGGGATTGGTTGCGTAAAGGGAAAGTATTAACACCCCAAATACACCTTACTTAAGGTAAATTGCATTGTTTGATTGTCTAATAAAAAGCTAAGGTGTTATTTAATTGTTGGTCCTTTTATGCTTCAAGAAAAGTCATACTCAATAAGAAGGTCCTTATCTTATTGAGTAAAATCTTAACCGTTCTAACGTCCATAAAAAAACTATATTTTTAATATCAAAAATACGTTTTACGTATAAATTCATAATCTCGGACACTAAAAGAAGACAAAAATATATTTTTAGAATTTTTAAAATATTGGCCAAGTTCTCATGGCTCTAACAAACTTGTTATTAAAGCCAAAGTGCATGCTATAATGTTTTTTGAATATTTTTGTTTTATGTGTAAAAAACAATATGATTTTTTTGTTGTATGAAAATACGATGTGATGATATTTCTTCTTATCTTTGAGAGACTTGACCTATGCATGAAAACAAAATATTTTTGTTGTTTTATAATTTTTTGCAATGTTTTGATGAAAACCAGGTATTTTAATACCGGATTTGTATCTTTACGGTATAAAAATACAAATCAATATTACACAAAATAGATAGAAAAATACACGAGAAAATCATAAATTTTTTTGGAAAAGATTTTTTGGAATTAATTTTTTTTAAATGAATAGTGGAGACCACCGAAGAAGAAGAAGAAGAAAAGGAAGGGGTAAGAGGCTGACCTGCGGTGGAAGCTTGGCTTTGACGAGGAGGTTCTGCTGGCGGCTCAGTAGGCTTTGGTGGAGGGAATGGTGGTCGGTGTCAGTTGTCGGTGAAAGTAGAAGAAAAATTACAGAGGAGAGAGGCTTGGCGGCATGCTCACTATATGAGGTGTTCGGGTGGTTGCATGTGAGGGAGATAGAGGTTTTCAAGTCGGTTGTGACGATGTTAGTGGCTGAACGCCGCGGTGGAGAGAGAGAGAGGGAGGTTCTGCTGGCAGCAGAAACTGGGTTAGGGAGGCTGGTTTTTTGGCTGTCTTTAGACCCAAATTTCTTCCTCCTTAAAGCATGAAGATCAAATCTATTTATAGGCGGTGGAAGAGGGACATTTTGTCTCTTCTGGTGCAAAATCTCAGCCCTTGGTTCGACCTGAAAGCATCCTAACCATTGGGTCAAAGTAGCAATGATGAACTGTCAGTTTTGTGCAGGAAATATAGGTGGTCGGGTTGGCCACTTTGAGGCGGTGCCACCACCTCTACAGCCTCGATCAGCCAAAACGGTTTAAATTATAGAGTGTAGTCAGGTGTCAGGGGATCGTTTTCATGCAAGTTTCATCTAATTTGGGTAAGAGACGAGGCGTCAAATGCCTTGAGAAGGAGACCCATTGGGCAGGCTCTCTGAAGAACAAGATAAACAGTAACTTTCTGCCAATTACGCTTTAGTCCTTCAATTTGTGATTTATCT
The DNA here is from genome assembly GCF_951802175.1 of Populus nigra. Classification (NCBI taxonomy): domain Eukaryota; kingdom Viridiplantae; phylum Streptophyta; class Magnoliopsida; order Malpighiales; family Salicaceae; genus Populus; species Populus nigra. The sequence continues at coordinate 2,362,192 of NC_084867.1, read as the reverse complement.
CTAATTACACCCTTGATTGGCTTTAAACTTTCAATTTTGTTCAATTTCCCCCCTGAAGAACTTCAATTCAAGCCCCATAATTCAGCACCTTTTCCCTTTTAGTCCTTGGATTTGGATTTATTCAATTAAGTCCCTAATTGGTCATCAAACTTCAATAATTATGCAATTAAGCCCTAGATTTGACCAAATCAACTCTCAAAAATTTTAATTTAACCCCAGAACTTTAATTTCTTCCCATTAAAGTCCAAATTGACTTAAAAATCAATTTTTCTTGCAATCAAACCTTTCATAAATTCAATTAAACCTCCAATAAAATTTAATCGAGTCTATAAATATTTGTTTTTGGACCTTTCTTCTTCAAATTGAATTTTTTCTGTCAACAAAGCTTTTTATCTGTAAGAGATATACTATCAAATTTTAATATTTGAATTGTTTTGACCCTCCTTAACCAATTTCTAGCTATTTTCTAGGCATTATAACATCCTCTTCTTAGTTTTATTATTTTTTATATATTTCTTTTGTTTTTAGTTCGAATGTTTTTTCATTTTTTAGAAGAGAAAACGTGAATTTGGGGAATAACCCAAAAATGGGTTATGATAAGTTCCACAAAGCAAGGTATTCATCATTCAGCTTCTATTAATCTATGCAAACAAACAAACTCTCATTAAATTTATATATCTGTTTCATACTGTTGAAACAAGATATTAATAAACCTTGTTTTTATGTGATCAATGTATGAAAACATAGATGATGGGGCTTTTATTGGAAAAAAACAATATTTTGTTCTAATGTTTTTCTAAGGTTAAACTTCCCTGGGTTGAGATTTTCTTCTTCTTTTTTTTCTTTTTTTTAATATATATACATATAACTTAAAACACAATGCATCTTTAACCCATGTAACGAGCTTTCGGCTAATGACTCCAGACCAGTTAGTCTTAGGTCATTAGGTGTTGAGACACCCCTACATGCTTAGTAACTCGGGTTGCAGATACTGATATGTAGATAGTGCAATGTTTGATTCCCTTAAGCTTTTCTCCTTAACCCATGTAACAAGCACTGGGCCAATAGCTCCAAAGTCAGTTGAGGGTATTAGGTGTTAAAAAACCTCTTCGGGCTTAATTGCTTAGGTTAGAGAGGCTACAAAACCAAACTTATCTATGTTTTTATTATTATCAATTTTATTTTTTTGCAAATTATATACTATCCCTTTCCCTTAGTTGTTACCTTTAACAAAAGAACATAAATAATGTAATAATCCAATGACAACCCACAATCATATGTTAAAGTATTTGTGTGAAAATAAAGGTTTAAGAATACTTGTTAAATGAGTATATGAGCAGAATCAATTAATAATAATGCGAGAGTTTGTAAACTTGAATATTTCAAGAAGTATTCTAATAGACCTTGTTAAGAATGTTTACTGAGATGCGTCTCAAGAGTCACTTTAACAAAAGAACTTCTTTGCTCTATTATCCTAGTAAAAACAGTTTTGCAAATGGTTTATGAAATAGTAAACACAGTTAGTTAAATTTTTTTTAATATCAACTACTACCCTTTCCTCCCAACCAAAACGAGACATTGTCTTCAATGTCCTAAGGTAGAAAGATAGAGTATAGAAGACATCACTTGAAACAATGATTAGTACTTAAAAGTGCATTTTTATCAAGGTTTTATATCATCATTTTGCACTTAAAATATCAATAACTCCTTAACTAAAGCATGTTTTATAATAACATATCTAATTATATAAGATACCTTTAATTTATGGTAAATGTTCATCTTAAATGCAGGTCTATCACATAAATGAAAGAATTGATTGATGAGTTGAAGTACTGAAATTGAAAGGACAAAGAGATGGCCAAACTTAGAAAAGAGATGCCGGTACAGTCCAAACTGGAACACTATTCGGTAATTGGGTCATATCTGGAGCTGTAGATCTTGGATTTAGGTCCATTTTATATGGATGAAAAGATAAGACATAGGCCTACAACTTTAATGTGGAGCCTAAGATTTAACAAGGCCGTTTTCAAGTCCAAATTGTAGCAACAAAGAAGAAGTCCGAATCTGTCCTGCAATCCAGACACTGTTCAATGTTCAGCCCATATCTCAAGTTCTAGAAGTCCAAATGATCTCAAATTTTACCCTAGAAAGATGAGACAATTTCCTAGAACTTTCATGATTGAAGTCTATTCAAATTATGATGTTATCAATGACGTTTTTGGCAGACAAGAAAATAAAAATTATCACCAAGTCAAGATGTGGCCACCCATTCATCAATTAGTCAACAAATCAATAGTTCTGAATTTTGGCCTATAAAAGGAGGCATTTGCCATGTATTTAGGCATCTTGGTTTTCAGATCAAGATCATGCTCTTGCTCTCTTTTTATATTTTGTAATGCTTAAGTTTTGCTTTTATTAATCTCTTACTTATACTTTTCATTTCCTTTCCTTGTTTATTTATGTTTCTTTCTTTCATTATGTTTAGTTAAGTTAATTATGTCAAGGTGAAAAGGGTACACTAATGGTGTAAGAATAAGTATAATATAAACTTAACATGGACTTTAATGTTGGATACTAACATGCTTTATATTTGCTATCTTGTTCACTTTTAATACTTTGCTTGTTAAATGATTAATCTAGATTTACGTTGTATAACATTTGGTACAACAAATACTTGGCACTTTCATAGCCCATACTTTATGGTATAACCGACACCTGAGCTATGAAAGAAACTTGATTTGTTGTTAACATAAATTATATTAGCATTATTCGAATAAGATAACTAATGTAATCATGTTAACAATTTATAATCTGATTGGAACCTCCTTGTGTGTGGTTTCCAATTGAATAATAAGAATTTATACTATACTTGTTTGAAATACCGTTAGTGGATCCTCTAACCTTGACATTTGTTGTTATCATTGGTTAATCCATACGTTAATCTTTCATCTCAAAGTTCTCATCAACTTCTTCTTCTTCTTCTTCTTCTTCTTTATTATTATCATTATTAATAGTATTATTGGATTTATTATTATTATTACTACTACTATTACTATTACTATTACTATTATTAATATTACTATTATTATTGTTGTTGTTGTTATTGTTGTTGTTGTTGTTACTATTGTTGTTGTATTATTGTTGCTTATAATTTATACAAGTAACCTTCCTGTGGTTCGACCCCGGTCTTGCCGGGTTATTTATTACTTCGACACTCCTGCACTTGGGAGAAGACATCAATCTTTTAATCGTGTCAAGTTTTTGGCGCCGTTGCCGGGGAGGTAAATTCTTGTACAAATTATAGTATTTATTTTATTTTCTCTTTTCATTTTTCTTGTATCTAACTTTGTTTCTTTTGTTTTGTTTCTTTTTCTATTGTTTTTCTTTTCGTACCTTTATTCTCTTCCTACACGTGCATGAGAGTGTGGTCACGTACATTAAGTGGTAGACTTTGTAGGGTATCCTCATCATTTTCAGAAAATATGGCCGAAAAAGATAACCATTCGCTTCATAATGAAAATAATGAGAATATTCGGGTTTGAACACTTAGAGACCACATGAATCCCACAAGAACAAGTGGACCCTCATGCATAGTTTTTCCTCCTGATGCATCTCATTTTAATTTTAAGACAGACATTATTCAACTTTTACCATCTTTTCATGGCTTAGATTTAGAAAATCCATACTTGCATTTAAGGGAATTTGAGGAGGTTTGCAACACGTATAATGACTCAAATTGTAGCATGAACACCATTAGATTGAAGCTTTTTCCTTTTTCATTAAAAGATAAAGCTAAAACATGGCTATAAAATTTGAGACCTGGATCCATTCGTGCTTGGGATGAAATGCAACAACAATTTTTAAAGAAGTTTTTTCCATCTCACAGAACAAACTCTTTCAAAAGACAAATCATTACTTTCTCTCAAAAACCAGGAGAAACATTTTATCAATGTTGGGATAGGTATCGAGACTTGCTTAATACTTGCCCCCATCATGGTTTTGAAACATGGAGATTACTTTCACATTTTTATGAAGGATTAACACCTAGAGATAGGCAAATGGTTGAATTGATGTGCAATGGAACTTTTGAAGATAAAGATCCTAATGAAGCAATGGAGTACTTAGATTTGCTAGTTGAAAATGCATAAAATTGGGACACCACAGGTACTTATGAGGCATCAAGTAAAACCCAACCTCATACATCTAGTGGGGGTATGTACAACCTTAGGGATGATCATGACCTCCAAGCCAAGTTTGCATCTTTAGCTAAAAAATTCAAAGCACTAGAATTGAAAAGGAGTGGTCAATTAAAATCTGTTCAAGACATTGCGTGTCAAATCTGTGAAACCAACGAACATTCAACCAATGACTATCTAACCTTGCCTTCTTTTAAAGAATGTCTCCATGAACAAGCCCATGCATTAAACAGTTTTCAAAGGTCCAACCATAACCCATATTGACAAACATATAACCCTGGTTGGAGAAATCATCCAAATTTCAGTTGGAAAAGTGAGAACAATAATGCTCAAACTTCACAGCCATCGTTTCAAGCACACCATATTTTCTAAAATTCTCATGGATATGCACCTCCTTATGCTCCCCCTACTAGAAGAAATCTTGAGGAAACATTGCATGCATTTATGGAAAAGCAAGAGGCAATTAACACTCAACTTGCTCAAAGCATGACAGATTTTAAAGATACTCTTGCAAAATTGACATCTGCTCTCAGTTTTCAAGAGAAAGGTAAGTTTCCATCTCAACCATAACAAAATCCCAAGGGGCAATACAATACGAATGCAAGTAGTTCTGGAAGCCAACACATGGATCACGTAAAATCAGTCATCACTCTTCGCAATGGTAAGGTTATTGAAAAACTCATTCTTGAACCTTGTGAGAATGATGATGAGTCAATCTCTGAGGGTAAGGAAGGGGTTGAATCTGATCATTACAAAGAAAAGACTGATTCCCTGCCAGCACTCCATTTCCTCATGCCATGGCAAAACAAAGGAAAATCAATCACAACTCTGAAATCTTTGAAACTTTCAAACAGGTAAGGATCAATATACCTTTGCTGGATGTTATTAAACAGGTTTCTTCTTATGCTAATTTTTTTTAAAGATTTATGCACTGTGAAGAGAAAACTGAATGTGAAAAAGAAAGCCTTCTTAGCCGAACAAGTAAGTGTCATTCTTCAGAACAATAATGCTTTGAAATATAAAGACCCTGGTTGTCATACAATTTCTTGCTTTATTGGAGAACATAAAATTGAAAGAGCTTTACTTGATCTTGGAGCTAGTGTGAATTTACTTCCATATTCAATTTTTCAAAGTCTCAATCTAGGTGAGTTAAAAGCAACTTCTGTAACTCTTTTACTTGCCGATAGATTTGTAAAAGTGCCTAGAGGAATAGTTGAAGATGTGTTAGTACAAGTTGATAAATTCATTTATCCTGTGGATTTTATTGTCTTGGACACATAACCTGTTGAAGCATGTAATTCATTTCTTGTTATTTTAGGGCGCCCATTTCTTGCAACTTTTAATGCATTGATTAATTGTAGGAATGGACTGATGAAGCTATCTTTTGGAAACATGACATTGGAGATGAATATTTTCAACATTTGCAAGCAACCTGGAGATGATAATGATTTTATTGAAGAATTGGTTTATGATTAATTTGAATCTACTTTGAGTAATACTGAGTTTGATGAATTTGAAGATTTGCAAATGACTTATTCTCAGGAAGAAATCACGGATGAAAAAGGCATTGAAAATGTTGATGTGAATCTTTTATCAAGAGAGACAACAGATTCGATATCTGACATCACACCAACCGATTATTACTTTCCTAACAAATCCTTACTTTCTCTTAGTTCAATGCCTTGGTTTGCTAAAAATATCAATTTCCTTGCCTCAGGAGATTTGCCAACTCATTGGAGTACCGAAGACAAAGGTAAGTTTTTGAACGAAGTGAAGAAATTTTATTGGGATGACTCTTACTTATTCGAACATTGTCCTGATCAAATATTTCGAAGATGCATTCCTGACAATATGGTAAGTAATGTCATTACACTTTGTCATTCTGAAGCATGTGGGAGTCATTTCTCGTCAAAAAAGACAGTTGCGAAAATCTTACAAAATGGATTTTATTGGCCCACCATGTTTGAGGACACACATGTATTCTGCAAAACTTGTGAAAATTGTCAAAAAGTTGATACTGGTCAAAAAGTTTTGCTTTGTAATTCTCGACAACGTTTATTTCCTGGAAAGCTAAGATCAAGATGGAGCTGTCCATTTATTGAGAAACATGTGTATCTTTTCTTTGCAATGTTCAGATTCAACCTCTTCCTTACCTTTAGAGATTAACTCATCATCTTTCTCACAAGGTTCAAGTGTAGGTTTTTCAATAACCTTACCATTGCGAAGAGTGATGACTGATTTGACTTGATCCATGTGTTGGCTTCTGGAACTACTTGTATTTGCATTATATTGTCCCTTGGGATTTTGCTGTGGTTGAGATGAAAACTTACCTTTCTCTTGAAAACGGAGAGCAGATGTTAATTTTGCAAGAGCATTTTGAGTGTTGATTGTCTCCTGCTTTTCAATGAATGCATACACTGTTTCCTCAATATTTTTTTAAGGAGGTGGAGTATAAGCAGGTGCATATACATAAGAATTTTGGAAATTATGGTGTGCTTGAAACGGTGGCTGTGAAGTTTGTGCATTATTGTTATCACTCTTCCAACTAAAATTTGGGTGATTTCTCCAACCATGATTGTATGTTTGCGAGTATGGGTTATGATTGGGCCTTTGAAAACTATTTAAAACATGAGCTTGTTTATGGAGGTATTCCTTGAAAGAAGACAAAATAGGACAGTCATTGGTTGCATGTTCATTTGTTTCACAGATTTGACACACAATGTCTTGAACATATTTTAATTTACCATTCTTTTTAAATTCAAATGCCTCGACTTTTCTAGCTAAAAATGAAAATTTGACTTAGAGGTCATGATCTTTCCTAAGGTTATACATATCTCCACTAGATGTATGAGGTTTAGTTTTACGCGGTGCCTCATAAGTGCCCGTAGTGTCCTAATTTTGAGCATTTTCAGCTAGCAAGTCTAGGTATTCTATTGCTTCATTAGGGTCTTTATTTTCAAAAGTTCCATTGCACATCAATTCCATCATTTGTCTATCTTTAGGTGTTAACCCTTCATAAAAATATGAAACCAATCTTCATGTTTCAAAACCATGATGAGGGCAAGTATTAAGCAAGTCTCGATACTTATCCCAACATTGGTAAAATGTTTCACCTGTTTTTGAGTGAAAGTGGTGATTTGTCTTTTGAAAGAGTTTGTTCTGTGAGATGAAAAAACTTCTTTAAAAATTGTTGTTGCATTTCATCCCAAGCACGAATGGATCCTGACCTAAGATTTTGTAGCCATGTTTTAGCTTTATCTTTTAATTAAAAAGAAAAAGCTTTAATCTAATGGTATTCATGCTACAATTTAAGTCATTATAGGTGTTACAGGCTTCTTCAAATTCTCTCAAATGCAAGTATGGATTTTCTAGATCTAAGCCATAAAAAGAAGGTAAAAGTTGAATAATGTCTGGCTTAAAATTAAAGTAAGATGCACCAGTAGGGAAAACTATACATGAGAGTGCACTTGTTCTTGTAGGATTCATGTGGTCTCTAAGTGTTCTAATTCGGTTATTCTTATTATTCTCATTATGAAGCGACTAGTTATCTTCTTCGGCCATATTTTCTGAAAATGATGAGGATACCCTACTAAATCTACCACTTAATGTACATGACCAAACACTCATGCACGTGTAGAAAGAGAATAAAAGGAAGAAGAAAACAAAACAAAACGAAACAAAATAAAAGAAGCAAAAGTTAGATACAAGAAAAGTGAAAAGAGAAAATAAAATAAATATTATAATTTATACAAGAATTTACCTCCCGGCAACGACGCTAAAAACTTGGCACGACTAAAAGATTGATGTCTTATCTCAAGTGCAGGAGTGTCGAAATAATAAATAACCCAGCAAGACCGAGGTTGAACCATAGGGAGGCTAACTATATAAATTATAAATAACAACAACAACGACGACGACGACGGTGGTGGTGGTGGTGGTGGTGGTGGTGGTGAGTTAAAGAGGATTTTGAGATGTAAGATTAATGTAAAGATTAAACAATGATAAAAATAGTTGTCAAGGTTAGAGGATCCACTAATGGTATTTCAAATAAGTATAATATAAATTCTTTTTATTACTCAATTGGAAACTATACACAGAGGAGGTTCCAATCGGATGATTTGTCATTAATAACTCATTATAAATTATTAACATAATCATAGTAATTATCTTATTTAAATAACACCAAACTTTTAAATATTGTCAGGAATTCATGATGCTAACTTATGTTAACAACAAATCAAGTTCCTTTTATAGCACATGTATAGGTTATACCATATGGTTGGCTATGAAAGTGCCAAGCATTTGTTGTACCAAATGTTATACAACACAAATCTAAATTAATCATTTAATAAGCAAGGTATTAAGAATTAATAAGATAAAAATGATAAGACATGGTAATAGCAAATTGTTTAGGATATAAGCATTGAAGTCCATATTGAGTTTATATTTTATATGTATCCTAACACCATTTGTGAAACCTTTTCACCTTTGTCATAACCTAATTTTTGAACAAATAATAAAAATTGAATATAGTTGCAATGGGGTTAAGACAACACAAAATTTAAAGTTTGAAGATGTAATTATTAAATTTGAGAGTCAATTGATCAATAATTGAAGAATTAAGTTAATTAAGGACCAAATTGAACAATCCGGGAATTAAGGACTGTTTTGTAAACAGTGCTATAATTTAGAGATTTAGGTGAAATTAATTCAATGGCAAAATTAAAAGAATTTTTTTATTATTTGGGATCCAATGGTTAAATTTCAAGAAGCAGGGGTCAAAGTGAAAATTTTCATTTCTATCGAAACGGCACCGTTGCTAGGGAACAGTCATGCGTCTTCTTCATCCTAATTCAACAGGGAAGCTGGAAAATCGGCAGCAAAGCTGACCCAATCGTGACCACGTCCTCTGCCCACAATCCCGTTCATGGAGGGATAACAGTCCTGCAAAGGCAGGATTGGTTTAGGGGCAAGCTCTCTAGGCCTTATAAAAGGCAGAGCAGAGCAGAGGTTGGCGGATGAGAAACAAACCCAGAACAAGAGGTTTAACAGAGAACAAAACAGAGAAAAAAACAGGGGGAAGAAGAGCGAAGGAGAAGACGAAGAGAAGGCCGTGAAAACGAAGGGAAACAGGAGACAAACACAGGAGGATGAAGAGAAAAAAACAGACGTAAAGGAGAATAAGAGAAGCACAAAAGAAAGGAGAAGGAAGAATAGAGAAGGAACAGAAAAGACGAATAGCACCGACCGCCCTCAACTTCGTCTTCATCTTCAGGAGCAGCGTCTTTATCTTCAGGAGCAGCAGACCACAGGTAAGTCTTTTCTTCTCTCCGTTGCATTATAATTCACACCTACACACAGCTACAGTAGCAAGTGAATTATAATTCACTTCATTCTTGTTTCTGTAGCAGGCATGAGTGGTGCACGCCTGCTACCCAACCAGGTCACTGGTTTAGGCTAATGACCACACTGAATCGACTGGGTCTAGTGCAATTTAAAAAAACAAAATAAAACAATAAAAAATAAAAAATAAAAAATATGTGTACGCATGAATAAAAATAACATAAATTTATCTTATTAGTTTATTCATTGACGTCAGAATCAAGAATAAAAATACTAATTTAAATTTATTTTTATTGTATCTTATTTCATTTAGCTAAAAAAAATAAAAAAATATATGCATGCATAAAAATAAATTTATCTTATTTGTTTATTCACTGACGCTAGAGTTAGGAATAAAAATATTGATCTAAATTTATTTTATAGCTACGTAATATTTACCAACGCCAGAGTTGAAAGTATCCGTAGTTGAATATTCACTGGTGCCAAAGTCAGGAATATTATAAGCAAATTATCATAACATAAACTAAAAAATGTTTAGCAATTTAAGGCAAACCAGCAATGCAGTTTGCCTCAGGCAGGACATTTAAAGGGTGATAATATCTTTTCTTTTATGTAACCAGTCCCGAATCATAGAATCTTTGTTGACCAATTAGGGTTCCTAGTAACCATAATACTAGGTGGCGACTCTTTAAACAATACCGTTCCCCATCAAAGAATAGGATGCCAGAAATCCATTCTTTCCAAAGATAAATTTTTAAGGCCGCCGTGATGTCGAGTGCGACAACCTTGACATAATAAACTTAGCTAAACATAATGAAGAAGAGAAACATAGATAAACAAGATAAGAACATAATTATATAAGTCTAGTAAAGGAAATGAAAACCATAAACAAGAGATTAAGGAAAATATAACATGGAATAAAACTTGAAATAAAGAGCATGATCTTGATCTGAAAATCAATATGTCTAAATGCATGGCAAATGCCTCCTTTTATAGGCTAAAATTTAGAAGTATTGATTTGATGACTAATTATTGAGTGGGTGGCCACATCTTGACTTGGTGACAATCCTTATCTTCTTGTCTGAATAAAACATCATTACTAACGTCAGAATTTGAATAGATTTTTGTCATGAAAGTTCTAGGAAATTGTCTTAGCTTTCCAACAAAAAATGAATCGATGCATTTGGACTTCTTGAACTCGAGATATAAGCTGAACACTGGATAGTATCTGGGTTGCAGGTCAGATTCAGACTTTTCCGTTGTTGCTACAATTTGAACTTGAAAACAGCCTTTTTGAATCTTGTACTTCAAATGAAAGTTTTAGGCCTATATCTTAGCTTTCCATCTATATAGAGCAGACCTAAATCCAAGTTCTACAGCTCCAGTTATGACCCAATAACTGAGCAGTGTTCCAGTTTGGACTGAACCAGCATCTCTTTTCTAAACTTAACCCTCTGTTTGTCTTCTCAATTTTAGTAGTTAAATTCATTAATCAATCCTTTTATTTATGTAAAAGGCCTGTATTTAAGATGAACATTTACCATAAATTAAATGTATCTTATAGTATTAGACATGATATTATAAAACATGCTCTAGTTAAGGAGTTATTGATACTTCGAGTGCGAAATAATGATATAAAACCTTGAAAAAAATGCACTTTTAAGTACTAATCAGTTTATTTTTAAATATAAAAAATATTTATTTTTAATTAATATTGCTAATGTGTTTAGCCTTGCATAATATTTTTTTAGGCATGAGTTTATTTGTCAATTTTATTTGTGTTTATCTTTTAAGTCATGAGTTTTTTACGTTGTGAATTTATCTTTTAATGATTTTAATAAACAAGTTAAGTAAACACAATCAGATGAAAGTCTTATTTTGTATGATTGAATATCTTGATTTATATTTTTTAATTTTATCAATTTCTATTTTGATTATTGTTAACAATTTTTTTTATGGTTTGTTTACATTGCTAATGAAATATTCTTTTCATTGCCCAAATAATTGAAAACCATGATTAGATATATGGCATTGAAAAATATCACAGCATGCATTCCACATAATTGACAAGCAAATTTTCGACAACAGTACTATTCTATTGGCATTGGAAAATATCAACAAATTATGTGGTCTTTATAATTTGATACAGTGTCAACATGACTTATTGGCGAATATTTTTGTAGAGGAGGTATCTAGTCATGGCATTGACATGGTGAGATGTTTATTTCCTCTCGACAACTTTAAGTTGTTAATTTTTTTTTATAAAAGAAAAAAACTATACAAAGTATGAACCATACTTCTAAGAAATTCAAATGATTATTACCCTGTGACCAAAATAACAAGGAAAGGAAATAAAAGTCAAAAAGAAATGAAAAGGGATTGAAGCAAATTGTGAAGCAAATTGTGAAGATAAACAGCAAATGAGTTGATGGACTGATTGATTACATATAAAACTATGCTAAACAGAATTTCAAAATCAGTAAGAGTAGTGGTATCTCATAACTCTCAAGGACACCAAATAGACCTGAAAGTAGCTGGGATGTGAAACCCTAGTTCGATTTCAACAAAACGAGACTGGACCAAATAAAAAATGTCCTTGCAAACATCATGATGAGATCGATAAATTTGATGAAAGACTTAGTTATTTCTCTCATACTAGATAAAGTAAACCGAGACTAAGAGGGCTAATAAAGCAAGTAGATGCGTAAATTTCTTTTTTCTTTTTCAAGTGCGTATATGCCCACTGAAATAGTTGATGCCATGTCAAAGAAATTCAACCCATAAGGGTCATTTTTATGATAGCATCCTAAATTGTAGTAGAGAAAGGGCACTGAAAGAATAAATGTTCATGTGTTTCAACCTGCAACCCACAAATAATACATGTCAAAGAGGGAATGATCTTAAAAGCATTAGATTATCTATGATGTAGAGACAATCCATAGAGACAAGCCATGAGATAAAAGAGTGTCTCAGGATTAAACCTGAGAACTAGAAAAGATGTTATATAGAGTATGTGAGTTTTGAATTTCTAAGAACCGCTCATGCCAAGTAATAGAGAACCTCTTTGATGAGTGACCATTCCAGACATAATGGTTCGATAAAGCACTCCCGAGGTTAATAGTAATTGAGTTTCAAATAGGTTAATATTAATTTTCTAATAGTGAGTATTATGTTGGCATTGGAAAATATCAACAAAATATGTGGTCTATGATTAGTACTTAAAAGTTTATTTTTATCAAGGTTTTATATCATTATTTTGCACTTGAAGTATCAATAACTCCTTAACTAAAACATGCTTTATAATCATATATCTAATAATATAAGATATCTTTAATTTATAGTAAATGTTCATCTTAAATGCAGCTGACTTATCACATAAATGAAAGGATTGATTGATGAGTTTAAATACTGAAATTGAAAGGACAAAGAGAGGGTCAAACTTAGAAAAGAGATATTGGTGCAATCCAAAGTGGAACAATGTTCAGTAATTGGGTCATATCTGAAGTTGTAGATCTCGGATTTAGGTCTGCTTTTTATTAATGGAAATGTAAGATATAGACCTACAACTTTCATGGGAGTCCAAGATTTAAAAAGGTCATTTTCAAGTCCAAATTATAGCAACAACGGAGAAGTTTGAATCTGTCCTGCAGCCCAAACACTGTTCAGTGTTCAGCCCATATCTCGAGTTCTAAAAGTCTAAATGACTTCAATTTTTTTTCTGGAAAGATAAGACAATTTCCTACAACTTTAATATGTACAATTGGTTCCAATTCTGATGTTAGCAATGATGTTTTGTTCAGACAAGAAGATAAGGATTTTCACCAAGTCAAGAGTTGGCCACCCACTCAACAATTAGTCATCAAATCAATAGTTTCAAATTTTAGCCTATAAAAGGAGGCATTTACTATGCATTTAAGAGCTTGGATGTTCAGATCAAGAACTTGCTCTTGCTCTCTCTCTTTATATTTTTGTAATACTTAAGTTTTGCTTTCATTAATATCTTGTTTATACTTAATTAACTTGTATCTTATTTATGTTCTTCTCTTGTTTATTTATGTTTCTCTTCTTCATTATGTTTAGCTAAGTTTATTATGTCAAGGTGAAAAGGTTACACTAATAGTGTAAGAATAAGTATAGTTTAAACTCAACATGGACCTTAATGTTTAATATTAACATATCTTATCTTTTTATCTTACTAATTCGTAATACCTTGTTTGTTAAATGGTTAATCTAGATTTGTATTGTATAACACTTGGTACAACAAATGCTTGGCACTCTCATAGCCCAACCGTATGGTATAACCTACACTTGTGCTATGAAATGAACTTGATTTGTTGTTAACATAAGTTAACATCATGAATTCCTGACAACATTTAAAAGTTTGGTGTTACATAAATAAGATAATTAATATGATTATATTAACAATTTATAATGAGCTATTAATGACAAATCATCCGATTGAAACCTCCTTTATATGTGGTTTCCAGTTGAATAATAAGAGTTTATACTATATGTTGCTACTCAATTTTTGACCCATGTTTTAATAAATTTTCAGAAAAAATCCAAAAATAGCGAAAAGCATTGAAAACCCAAAAAATACATTTTTAATACATTTGCATCATTTTTAGCATTTTCAGCGTCGTCTAAAAAGAATTTAAATTTTCAAAGGCCTTTCGAACGCGTTCAACTTTTAACGCGTTAATTTTAAAATCATTGATTTTTCTCATTGAGTCGACGTTGATTTGCTCGTTTTCAAAAATACAAAAAAATTAAGAAAAATCAAATTTACAAAAAAAAAAAGTTGAGGAATCAATTTTGAGGCTCAAACAATATTTTGCCTATGCATAGGGAATTTTGAATATCGGAGGGAGAGACAACACAGAAAAAAAGAAAACCTAAAATTTTTTTCTTCACCCGAAACCAGCCGCTCCCCCTCGCCCAAGACCATTTGATCCCTCTCTTTCGGCTGAAAATCAGGAACTCAGCCCCCCACTTCTTTTCCTTTTTTTTCCAGCTGACAAGAGAGGCCCCTCCTGACAAGAGAGAACCCCTATTTCTTCTCATCCCCAGCTACACCAGTAGGGGGATTTTCCATTTGCTGTTCCCCACAGCAGTGGGCAGGGACCCACGGTCCCCAGTCCCTCTTGGCCCTCCCGCTGGCCACTTCTTCCCCTGAGAGGAGCTAAACCTTCGGCCCCAGTGACTCTCCCCTGATCTCACCAGGGCTGTTCCTTCACAGCCGGTTTTCCCTCAGCCACTGTGAACGCCATCTCCAGCCGCTGCCCCATTTCAACAGATCTTCCCTCTCAGCCTCTCCTCTCCCAGCCGGTTCCACGGTCTCCTCCCACTCCATCTCTGAAGTCGACCGCCACCTCCCCCAGCCTTTCCCCTTTGGCTGCTCTTTCTCCCTCAAAACAGCCACCCGGAGACTCCCCACCGCCTGACCTTCCCTTCTCCTCCGGCCGTTGCTCTCCCTGCCAGCCAAGGCAGACCCAGCGACCCCTTCCATCTCCATTTTCCCTGCAGAACCAAGGACCCTCACGCTCTCCTTCCACCTCCAACAGAGCCGTTCCCCGTCTTCTCAGACCCACGGTCTCACTCACCACACAGCAGCAGCAGCAGTCCCCTTCACAGCCTCCTCCCACCGAAGAACCCAGCGGCAGCCGACAGCAGCAGCACCCACAGACGCCGTCCCTTTCCTCGTCTCCAGCTCCTCCCCACTGACCGGACAGCCACCCCCATCTCCACCGCAGCTTCAACAGCCACGGACGACAGTAGCCGTCAGGTATTCCATCGGCAGAAGAGAACCAAACAGAGAAGGGAGAAGGGAGAAGGCAGAGAAACGGGACTGATCTAAGAAGGAAAACTAAAGCAGATCCGAAAAAACAAAGGAAAGAATAATTAAAATCAACTGGTTGTTGGGATTTTGCTGTTAGTGCAGGTCATCGCCGGCGAGGAAGAAGGGAAGAAGACGTTTCCGATCTCCCCTGCTGTCTGGTTCTTTCGCGGTGGCGCGTGACCCACGCGCCGCCACTGTTCATGTACCCCGAAAACTTCCTTGGCACTGTTCCGGTGGTGCAGAAGGTGTTCCCTATAAATTCCAGATCGTTTTGGGGTTATTATTGTAATTTTTGTTTTAGTTTGTTTTGGAATTGTATTTTGTATTGTGGATGAAAAAAGAAAAAGAAAAGAAAAGAAAAGAAAAGAAAGAGAAAATAATAATAGAAAAAGAGATGTGTGTATTTGTGTATTTTTTTATGTATGTTGTTGAATAAAAAGAAAAAAAATGAATTTAATATTTTAATGCACAAATATCTGAAGGACAGATAAAATCATGTTGTATTTTCTATGAAAATATAGAACATGTATCTATATATATTTTGAGAACTAATAACTGATTTATCAAAGCCTTAGAATTGAGCTAAAATTTTATTTTTTAAAAAAATACATCAAGTCCGTGAAGCAGCTTACCTCAGGTAGGGTGCGTTAGGGGTGCTAATACCTTCCCTAACCACAACCAGTTCCTTACCCGTGAATTTCTGACAAGACCAGTACATCCGGTTTCCTTGTAGCCTTCAATTAAATACTAGGTGGCGACTTCCAACGAACCAATCAAAACAAATGAGAAATGGAAAATCACCAGTCGATGCCGCGCCGATTTTGACGTGCGACACTATACTTGTTTGAAATACCATTAGTGGATTCTCTAACCTTGACATTTATTTTTATCATTGTTTAATTCTTACATTAATCTTCCATCTCAAAGTTCACATCAACTTCTTTATTATTATTATTATTATCATTATTACTAGTATTATTACTGTTGTTGTTGTTGTTGTTGTTGTTGTTGTATTATTATTGTCTATAATTTATATAATTAACTTCCCTGTAGTTCGACTCCGGTCTTGCCGAGTTATTTATTACTTCGATACCCTTACACTTGGAAGAAGTTATCAATCTTTTAGCCGTTTCAGTCTATATTTTGCAATTCAAAATGTTTTCCATGCAATAACATCAGCAACCATGTTTAACACAAGGTTTTCGTTTATCAAATCAAAAGTAATTAAAACAGAAGGTGTTGAAAATTGAGGTAAAATAATGTATATATTCTTACGTGATTCCCCCCAAAGCTGCCTATAAATACACCTGATCTCTGCAGATGTTGTTCACTGCTCTATTTCCTTAACCGATCGATAAAATATTTGCCATCTAGTGAACATCCTTTCCGAAGCAACATGTCTACCCAAGTCTCGCAAGAAGTTGTACCCAAGACTCCTCAAGCTCGTGATAATGAGATTATTCGCCGGACAGCCAATTATCATCCAAGCATTTGGGGTGATCAATTCATTTCCCATCTCCCCAAAGACAAGGTCATTGCATGCAAAAAGGACAATACTCTGTGTGTGTGTGTGTGTGTGATTCTTTGTTATTTTCTTCTCCCTTTGAGAAATCTAATGATGCGTTTAATATGGTAACTAAAGCAGGTGCATGAAGCCATTGAATTGCAAGAAATTGAAAAGCTGAGGGAACAATTTAAGAGGGAACTCGTGGCTAGTAATTCATCACAAAAGCTGGATCTTATAGATGCAATCCAGCGCCTAGGTGTGGCTTACCACTTTGAAACAGAGATAGAAGAAGAACTACAGCATATCTACAATAACCGTATTGATATGGAAGATGATGACCTTTACAACACTGCTCTTGGTTTTCGACTACTAAGACAACATGGCTACAACGTTTCATGTGGTAATTTGTATATGTATGGCCATTTGTTTTAAGAAATGTGCATGACATAAGCTTCATACAAATTTTCAAGCCCATTTCTTTGGTGATTTAATTCAGATATATTCAACAAGTTCAAAGATGACAAAGGTTATTTCAAGCAATCCAATGATGTTCGAGGCATCCTAGGTCTCTATGAAGCAGCACATCTAGCGGTGCATGGAGAAGATATTCTTGATGAGGCCCTAGCTTTCACAACCATCCACCTCAAGTCCATGGCAACCAGTCCAAACTGTCCACTAACAGCAAAAGTTTCTCATGCCCTAAAGCAGCCCATCAGAAGGGGCGTTCCAAGACTGGAGAGCAGGCGCTACATTTCTATCTATCAGGACGAGCCGTCATGTAACAAAACTTTACTAAGGCTTGCAAAGTTGAATTTCAATCTCGTGCAAGAATTACATAAAGAAGAGCTTTCAGAAATTACAAGGTGATACTTGTATCCAAATTTAGAATGAAAGCACGTTGACATGTTAAAATGAATATTAACGCAGAGAGCAAGTTATAATGCGTGCATCAGCGCCTTTTTCTTCTTTTTCTTTTTTTTGAGGATTACTTGTGAAGCTATTTACTTCTTCAGATAGTTCTCAATATTTTATTTGTTTCAGGTGGTGGAAGGGTTTGGACTTTGCTAGAAGGCTTCCTTTTGCAAGGGACAGGGTGGTCGAGTGTTTCTTTTGGATAGTAGGTGTATATTTTGAGCCTCAGTACTCCCTCGCGAGGAAAATACTTACCAAAGTAATAGCCATGACATCGATTATTGATGACATCTATGATGTTTATGGCACCCTTGAAGAGCTGGAACTTTTCGCAGAAGCAATTGACAGGTTTGTTGCATTGAAACGGCTCCTTTATTTTACTTTTTAAAAAAGGAGAGCTTAATTAAGAGACAAATAACGGTTACAATGCGATCGATTACAAAAACCTGGACACTTAATTTTCAGGTGGGACACTAAAAGCATGCACCAGCTTCCAGATTACATGAAAATATGTTATGAGGCACTATTAAATGTTTATAGTGAAATTGAGGAAAAAGTGGCGAAGGAGGGATGGTCCTACAGAGTCCACTTTGGAAAAGAAGCAGTATGCACCACACTCTTGACTCTCTCCTTAAATCAAATACTAATATACTATGTTGTAGAAATTACTCTGTTCTGTTTAACTTAGTAATGATTTTTATATGCACGATGTATAACAGATGAAAGTTCTAGTCCGGGCCTACTTTAACGAAGCCAAATGGTTCCATGAAAATCATGTCCCAACGATGGAAGAATATATGAAGGTGGCTCTAGTAACGACTGGTTATTCCATGCTCACAACCGTGTCCTTCATTGGCATGGACGACATGGTGACCGAGCAAGCATTTGACTGGTTGTTCAATCGCCCTAAAATTGTTAGAGCCTCAGAAACAATTTGCAGACTCGTAGATGATGTAAGATCACACAAGGTATGAACTTATTTTAGTTTGTTAAAAAACATGTAAGTGAAGATTGTTTGAAATTCATTGAAAGTAATAGCTGTTGGAGTTAGGATAACTTGATAGTTTGGAAATGGATGAACTGCTTGGATTGTTGAGGAGGAAATAAACAACTAATTACATTGATGCCATAAATATGGTACAAGTTTGATACATTTATTTTTACGTCAATTTATGGATTTTTTTACTGAAAGTATGGATTAATTCCCAAACCTTTTCCCTTTATTTCCAACCAATACAAAAACTCCACCCTACATGTCATAAAGGTCTGAGCTTCTTTTAATCTTATTATGTATACTTTTCAGTTTGAACAAGAGAGAGGACATGCTGCCTCTGGAGTTGAATGTTACATAAAGCAATATGGTCTCTCGGAACAAGAAGTGTATAAAGAGTTTCACATGCAAGTCGTCGATGCTTGGAAGGATATAAATGAAGATTGTCTCAAACCTACCGCTGTGCCGATGCCTCTGATTGAACGCATTCTCAATCTTACGAGAGTCATCGATGTCATTTACAAGGTGGAAGATGAGTACACCCATGTTGGAGAAGAAATGAAAAACAATATTGCGTCATTGGTTATAGATTCAGTGCCTATATAACTGCTAGGTTGCCGATTTCCGCTTGCTTGCGATTACAATGGAAACAAATGCCGGCCCATTATAGCCCCCATGCTACTGAGGAGCAAAGGAGACTTTCTAATAGAATAAGGAGGCTTATTTTTTTTATTTTGTATTTTTTTCTATTTTACTTTGATATACAGCTGGTGTGTTGTCGCATGTAATCAAAAATAAAACCTATACTGTTTAATAAAAATATAATAATGCGAGTATTTATTATTTCCATAAAGATTACTATCTAGCCTAATATTGTGCTATGCAAACAAAGATGGGGTTTTAAGTGTATATAAAAAAACAGTTTAAAAAAGAATAACTAAGAAAGAACTCAAATTAAAATATCAAAATCATTCAAAAGAACAAATCTTAGTCTAAATCAACATCCATCATCAGGTCTTTTATAACTGATCATCCATGCATATTTATTAATTTGCACTTTGAATATTCATCATTATAACTATTTTCCTATCTCTCCTCAGTTGTTAGTCAATTAGAAAACAAGAAATCTAATTAATCCTAGTAGAGAGCCTTAAAAAATAGAGAGATTGATGAAGCTAAAAAACATAAGCACGAGCAATTGCATTTAATTTAGTTGAAAGTTTTTTCTAAGATCTACTAATTTCTAACATAGCAAATCATTAAATCTTAGTTTCTATGCAGATTAGAGAGATCATACAATTACGGATTTGATATCTAACTTAGCAGTAGATTGCAACAAATAATAAACTAAAGGCTTCCTAATAATTAAACGAGACAATCATGAAAAAAGGATAACTTGATAGTTTGGAAATGGATGAACTGCTTGGATTGTTGATGAGTGTTAGAGAATAATATAAATCATATCTTGACACCTCACCTAACAACTTAAGCTATTAGGTTGAATTGGTTCTTTGACATGGTATCAAAACTCTGATGACCAAATGGTCACGAGATCAAATCTCACCATCCTCATTTATTTGATAAAAAATAAGCATAAGATAGTGTAAGCTTGTGCAAGTTTCATATGTTGGAATCTCACCTAACAGTTTAAGCTATTGAATTAAACCAACAACTAATTACATTGATGCCATAAATATGGTAGAAGTTTGATACATTTATTTTTATGTCAATTTATTATAAACCAAATATAATTGTGCTCCATGATTGCTTTACTAATTATAGCTTCTAGATTTTTTTTACTAAAAGTATGGATTAATTCGCAACCCTTTGCCCTTTATTTCCAACCAATACAAAAAATCCACCTTACATCTCATAAAGGTCCGAGCTTCTTTTAATCTTATTATGTATACTTTTCAGTTTTAACAAAAAATATATTAGTGTGAGTATGTATCATTTTCACAAAAAGTATCTAGCCTAATATTGTGTTACACAAACAAAGATGAGGTGTTTGAGTGTAAAAAGACAAATTAAAGAAAAATAACTAAGAAACAACTTAAATTAAAATATCAAAATCATTCAAAAGAACAAACCTTGATCGAAGTCAGCATCCACCATCAGGTTTTTTATAACCGATCATCAATACATAAATATCAATTCACACTTTGAATATTCATCATTATAACTATTTTCCTATCTCACCTCAACTATAGTCAATTAGAAAACAAGAAATCTAATTCTGACCAATTTAGACCTTGATGCAGTGAGTAACTCTTAAAAATCAAAACATAAAAGTCCTATATTTGTTCCTTAGGGTTCCATAGTGTAAGATCCCACATCGGCGGGTGAGGGATGTGTTGCTGGCCTTATTAGTAGTGCTGATGCTAACATGTTGTACGTGTTTTGGGGCGTTAGGCTCAGAAGTGAGCTCGCGTCACCAGGAACAAAACCGTGAGGGCGGTAAGGCCCAAAGCGGACAATATACAGCATGTTGGGCCGGGCTGTTATATTTGGTATCAGAGCCGACCTCACAGCTGTCCGGTGGTGCCAACGGGGTCGTCGGGCTCCTTAAGGGGGGTGGATTGGAAGATCCCATATCGGCGGGTGAAGGATGTGTTGCTGGCCTTATTAGTAGTGTTGGTGCTAACATGTTGTACGTGTTTTGGGGCGTTAGGCTCAGAAGTGAGCTCGCATCACCAGGAACAAAACCGTGAGGGCGGTAAGGCCCAAAGCGGATAAGATACAGCATGTTGGGTCGGGCTGTTACACATAGCATTTTAGATCACCTCAAGAAAAGCTCTGGTAAACGAGTTATGTAAACCCTGGTTGAAAATTAGGCAGAAAAGCAATCTAAATGCTTATTGAATAGATTTATTAGAAATACCAAATAAGCATTAGAACAAACCAAGTGCAAAAAAAACTCTTTCGTGACCTCTTTCATTTTGCATTCTAGGTCGTCCCCTATTAGAATTGACTCCTGACTGAGTCAATTTTCCTGATCTGTTTGCCGTGATGACTGCTGGTGACTCTAACTTAACTACCTTTGATTCTAAGGTTGTTCAGTATTTAATCAGGGGCATTCTCTTTTAAAGTGACCCTTTTTACCACAATGATGGCATCCTTTTTTCAAGTACTGGCAGGCTCTCCACCTATGACCTTCTCCTTGGCATATATAGCATCAGCTAGGAAAAACCAAGCAATTCCAAGGGTGTATTTGTTTGCACTGTGCATAAAAGGGGTAGATAATGTCTTTCTGATAATTACCCCCCAAAGCAATAGTCCTAGAGTGGGCCTGACCACCTTCTGACTTCCCACTGATATTCTGTCGAGAACTAGCTGATGTCCTCGCTCTTTTCTTGAATTGAAAGAACTGTCCGCCTTTACCCTTCTTTGAAAGTGGTGGCTTGCCTGAAAATTCCATATCCTTTCATTTTCCTACACCCTCATGCTTTTATTGGCCTTCTTCCATACAAACCTCCAAGGCCAGTGCTGCTTCAATTAGTTCCCTTACTGTCTTGGATTGTAAAGCAATCAAGCCTTGCTTCAATTCTTGTCTGAAGCCATCCCTTAACTTTTCTATCATGTGTTGTTCTGATGGGACATAATGTGGTATGAATAGTGAGAGGTCATGAAATCACCGTTCGTACTCGAGTACTGACATCCCCTCCTGTCTCAAGGCTAGGAATTCATGTTCCTTCATCTTTCGATGATGTTTGGAGTAATATTGATTCTCAAACTCTGTCTTGAAATTATCCTAGGATAGGGTTTCTATAGCCCTCCTCAACTGAATCTTCTCTTGTAACATCCCTCATTTCTGGGATAAAACCACAATCTCATGTCAATAGAAAAACATAGTTAAATTTTATTTTTTATATATATACATATTCATGGTCTTCGTGTTAACATCTACAGGAAATTCGACGGAGTCCCCCCTATACCGGAAGGTCCCAAATTACTGACATGTAACATGTTTACACTTCTAACAGTTCGCATCTCATAACTTAATTCTCGACCCAATCAACTTGGGTTTCAATTCCACAATTATACTCACACCTATCAACCATAATATTTATGATATGTATGATATAACAAAAATATCATTATGGATGGATAATTTAAATAAATATAAATACATAGACATGAAATATGGTTATATAAACTACAACGTTAAATTCATCCAATCAAGTTTAAACATTTATTATACAAATTAAGTTATACAATCATTTTCATGTTTACAAAATACAAGGGTATACTCCCTAGAACCTAGACTTCAAAAAGGGAACATAAGCTAGGATCTACTCCTGTCGTACATGCGATGATCGTGAAACAAAATACATATTATTGCAAAGTGAATATCACCATAAATATAACAATATGAATATCTAATAATTTCAACAGGGTAACATGCATTCATATTTCATTTACTTCTCCCTTCTAGTTTTTTTTTAAAAAAATCTCTTCCTTATTCAAACTATTAATAACCGTTTCCTCTGCCACTATCAACCTTCATTCTAGACCTTATAAGATCAATGTGATTACTTTTGCTTATCACATTACCGATACCAATTTTACTGGTATCGTCATCACCACCCCATAGGAGTCGATATAAGGCGATCCCTTTATCCGGAATCCTAACATACACTATATGTATGCTGGCCATTACATGGTGATCCCCTTACCCGAGATCCTAACATACACTAAATGTATGTTAGCCAACACGTGGAGATCCCCTTACCCGGGATCCTAACATACACTAAATGTATGTTAGTCCATTCGTGACGATCCCCTTACCCGGGATCCTAACATACACTAAATGTATGCTAGCCAATACAGGGTGATCCCCTTACTCGGGATCCTAACATACACTCAATGTATGCTAGATAATACATGGTGATCCCCTTACCCGGGATCCTAACATACACTAAATGTATGCTAGTTTATGCCTCAAATCACACTTCTCATATTTTCTTTGTCAGTGATAATTTCATCACTTGGCAATTCACATAACAACTTTTCACCTTGAAGACACATACATTCAGTAATTCACATTTCACATCAAAATATATTAAATCATGGAATTTAACTAGAAAGCATAGGTGTGAATCACCTACCTGCAATAGAAGCTCTACTCGTGCTCCCCTGCTGCTGCTGTTGCACCACGTCTGTGGTCCCTCCTGCAAATCACAGGTTTATCTCATAAATTTTCCTCACTCAAGGATATGTTTTATAATAACCATATCAACAACCAATAAGTCTTTCTTTCAGTCATTTCTTAGTACTTTATGTTTTTCTCATTTCACTCATTATTACTGTCGTTTTTTGTTCAATCCTAGTTATCATTCCTTTCTTTATATTTGGACTATCACTGTCCAACTGTTACTGCCTCATTTTTGAACTGTTACTGTCTAACATCTCCTCATATTTTTAACTATATCTGGAGTTATAGAACTCCGATTTAAGCGAAATTTATGGCGTTGGAAAGGTAAGACATGAGGCTACAAGTTCTATGTTTTGAGAAGAACCCAGTTCTGCCTCTAAGATAGTCAAAATCGCTCATTAACAAACATTTGGACTGTTACTGTCCAACTGTTACTGTCCATTTTTGAACTGTTATTGTTTGACCTCTCCTCAGATTTTTAACTATATCTGGAGTTATAGAACTCTGATTCAAGCGAAATTTATGGCGTTTGAAAGGTAAGACATGAGGCTACAAGTTCTATGTTTTGGGAAGAACCCAATTCTGCCTCTAAGGTAGTCAAAATCGCTCATTAACAAACATTTGGACTGTTACTGTCCAACTGTTACTGTCCATTTTTGAACTGTTACTGTCTGACCTCTCCTCGGATTTTTAACTATATCTGGAGTTATAGAACTCCGATTCAAGCAAAATTTATGGTGTTGGAAAGGTAAGACTTGAGGCTACAAGTTCTTTGTTTAGGAAGAACCTAGTTCTGCCTCTAAGGTAGTCAAAATCGCTCATTAACAAACACTTGGATTGTTACTATCCAACTGTTACTGTCCATTTTTGAACTGTTACTGTCTGACCTCTCCTCAGATTTTTTAACTATATCTGGAGTTATAGAACTCCAATTCAAGTGAAATTTATGGCGTTGGAAAGGTAAAACATGAGGCTACAAGTTCTATGTTTCGGGAAGAACCCAGTTCTGCCTCTAAGATAGTCAAAATCGCTCATTAACAAACATCCAAAACTATAATTTCTATGAAGAAACTTGATCCTAATTCCTTCATTCTCCTACCCAAAATTTCTTTGAAGGTCAAGAGACAAAACTGTCCAGATTCATCAACCTTTTCATTTACACACAACACATGAAGTTCTTTACTTTAACAACTCTTACTTTTTCCTCAATTCAAGTCTAAGAACTCAATATATAAATTAACATTCAGGCATCAATTCATAATCGACTTGAAATGACTCATAAGACCAGGTTTAGAATATCTTACCTGATGCGAATCAAGGCTTCGATCCCTCCTTTTCTTTCTAATGACAGCCGACCCTCCCCTCTTCTCTTCTCGTTCAATTTTTCTTGTTAATCCCTTTCCCACCAGGGTTTATTTTACATATAACCCTCAATCTGGGATGGTTTTTTTTTTTGAAATTTTGATGTTTCTCTCTTGATTTGTAAAAATAGATATAAAACTCCCTTTTTTCTTTCTTTACGTAGCTGCAGATCTGTTTTTGGTGAGAAGAGGAGTATTTATGCTCTATAATTATTCTTATTTGCATTTAGGCCCCATTTTCTTTAAGTGTATTCGTTCTTGCCCCCACTTCTTTTTATTTTAGTTTATTTTCTTTAATTTAATCCAGCCTTGGTTTTTTTTTTTCGGGATTTACATCTCTCACCAAGTCATAACACTGTCTGATAGTAATTGTGTAGCACAATCTACCCGCAAATCATTGGTATCTTAATTTGAATCATCATTTTCTCTACCTTTCTAATCCACCTTCCCGTCACTTCAGCATCCTGTTCACCTGAGTAGGGTTCATAACTCATTTCTCTCATACTTTTTACCGATCGAACTAGATGTATCACATTATTAGTAGTTGTAGCTGCTTCTGAAATGGTCGG
This sequence comes from Populus nigra, assembly GCF_951802175.1. Classification (NCBI taxonomy): domain Eukaryota; kingdom Viridiplantae; phylum Streptophyta; class Magnoliopsida; order Malpighiales; family Salicaceae; genus Populus; species Populus nigra. The sequence continues at coordinate 2,336,319 of NC_084867.1, read as the reverse complement.
TATGATGGGTACAGGTAGGGGTGCTGGCATAGGAGTGGCAGCATTAGCCATACCTTCCATTATTGCTTTGACTAGCGGGCCAAAAGCATCGGATCAACATAAGAAACAAATGCCCCTACATGTGTAGTTTGAGGGGGCTCCTCTGCTTGTTCTTGTGGGGCTGACACAGTCGGCTGGACATCCCCAGTTTGCCTTGGTACTTGTCTGACTTGAGGCCCCGTCGATTCTTCATGCCTTGCTTGAGTGGATACTACTGGTGCATATGAAGCAATATCTTCCAAATAGCTCTTTTCTTGCCCTTTGTAAAAGTCTATATCTCTGTTCCCCCTCTCTGCAAATGATAGATTTGTTCTAATCTCTTGGTGGGTAAGTACCATCCTGCAATAAATTAACAAACATCGACAACTTCTTTGGAATTCTTTTCAGAATCCATACCAGGGCTCTGACTTCAACTGTAACAAACCCAACTGTATAATTTAATTGACACTAAAAATCCCAACTATATAATTTAATAGACACTAAAAATCCCAACATATAGTCTTTAAGTTAAGGGTAAATTTTGTCAATTTCTGTACTTTTCAGATTATTACTTTTGATAATTATGGGGTTTCTGGCCAATGTAATCATCGTGATGTTCATTATGGAGTACGGTAAGTTAATTATGCTTTGAGCTTCAGTAAACTGGATATGCTTAAAGACTTCTCTTTTCCCAATTTTGGTTCTGATACGTCTGTCATTTTGTTTTAATGTGAACTCCTGCTATTAAAACAGTTTAACATTAATTACTCCAATTAATTACAAGAATTTGGAATGTACGTCCATCATTCAAGTCCCTTTTAAACCAGATACTTGCTTTGAATCTTATCTTTCCCGAAAATGGGAAATTTCTGCACGACCATTCCTTGCTATTGTTATTTCTGATCAAATTGCTATTTCTTCTTGGAATTATTTATTTTAACTTTACCCTTTTTGATGCATATGCAGCAAGCTCCTGTAAAATGTTTCACAAAGAAGTATTGAAGCCTGGGAAATTGTAGGTATACATGTTCATTAGCCTTCTTTTAATTACCCGCAGTGTTTCATTTTATGCCATTTCTGTGATTCGACTATTTGTTTGACTGGATCCATCAACGATGTAAAAACATGCATGATCAGGACAGCCTGATGTTTTTATGTTATTTGTAGTTTCTGATTAGTCTGATCTGCTACTGTTCACCAAAAGTGCCATTTTCCCTTCTCCCCAAAGTTCCATATGACAGTCTGGTCATGGTAATGAATGCTTTCATTTGCCGTCTAAAATGTGGGTCTCTAGAGAATATTAGTTGCAGACAAGTTCAATTAACGTTTTTCCTTTCCCTCAAAATGATTGATCATATCATGCCATTTGTATTTTTCTCTTTCAAGGAGAATCATCATTGTCTTCTCATTTTGTTCTCAGGTCAGCACCAGCATTTTGCGGTGGACCTATTGATATTTGGTTGTCCATGTTAATACCCATGAAATACACTGATGGGATGATGCATTGCCTGCTAAATGAGCACCCCCAGAAGAGCTTCCATGCGATGGCAGAACATTCAAGCCAGTGGGTTTGGTATGCGTGCTGTCACAAATTATTGAAATGGAATTGAGAGGATCGTGATCATGTTGTGACTCTCCCTTATTCCCCAATCTGCTTCCCTTTTGTTTTTATGCTTTGTCTTTGGAATAGATAAGATTTCGTATTTCATTTTGTGTGACTTTATTCTGCAGGTTCCGCAAGCTTTTTGTATCATTTTCAGTTATACTTACGTGAACACACTTAGAAAGATCACGAACGAGGTAAAGCAGAGTTGAACGAATATGTTGAAAAACATCTCACAGGTGAAAGTGATTCCTGACATGTTTTCATGTTGATCTTTTGTGTTCTTAGAATGATATATCATCCATTGAATTTCAGTACACTTTCTTTCGCCACTTCTTTAATGTCTATCAGGCTATCAGCTGAATTTTTGACATAGTTTGTACCCTAACCAATATGTACTTGAAATCACAAATGACTGATTAATCATTGGATCGCATGATCACTACTCTACTCGTCTGTGTCTGTTTATAGATTTGAATCCTTAACATGTCGTCCTTAGGACAAAGGAGCCTTTGGAACAGAACTTGCTTGACTGGTGGAATAATTTGAAAATTTGTATCTGTTGAAAGAAAAAAGGAAAAGAAGACTAAGAATGCCGATTCATGGCTGAAATGTCTGTCTGCATGGTTAGACCATGCGTTGACTACACTGCTAACATGCTTGATCCTACAGGTTTTTGGTTACACCGGGTACTTGACTTCATATAGCCTTTACTATATAAATACTCTGTGATTCGACATGAGCCGGGTCAAATTTTTTATAGCTTAAAAAAATAATGCTCAAGTGATATCATTGTATTTAAAAAAAAAAATTCATGACTCGAAATCATAGAAAGAGAACTTAAAAAAATAATGAATGTCAATCCCCATGAATTAAAATGTAGAATGATGAAATCAAAAAAAAAATCAATGAAAAAAATTATTAAAAAACAAAGCACTAACAAAACCAAATGAAATTGTTAAAACTCGCGAGTAGGATCACGTGGACAAGATAATATAATAGAAGGCAAAATAGAAAAACAAAATAAAGTTTAATTTTAATTTTAAAAAAAATTGAACTTCGAAGGACAAAATAAAAAATGATAAAAAAAAACGACTTCAAAAAAAATTGGGTGAGAATTGATCCAGTGTAAGATGATTAAAAACCCGATTGACCCATGTTTCGGTTAACTCAGGGAAAATCCATCCAAAACCTGATGACTATTTTTTTCCCAAAATGGTATTATTTTGACTTTCTTATAAAATAAAAAGATTTTGTTACCTTGGGTTAACTCGAATCAACCCACTCAACCCGTAACTCGATAATTGTCCTAGATTAACTCTTGGGTAGGGCCTAGAAAAAATGAGAAAAACCGAGACCAAATCCAAATAAATAAAATGTCAAATGATAAATAAAAAAATTAAAGAATAAAAAAATAACAATTAAGAGAATAAGGATCTCATTCAAAAAAAATTGAGAGGATAAACTAAAATTTTGAATTGTAAGAAAAAACTGGAAAAAAAATTCAAATTAACAAATGAATCCCAAATAAAAAAAAATCAAAAGAATGAGGACTAATTTTTTTAAAAAAAAATCAAGATTATAAATCTAAGGATGAAATCAGAAACAAATTAAAATCTAATAAAAAAGCTAAGAATCAAAATCATAAATTAAAACATTGAAGGTCAAACTTTAAATATCATCAAATAATGAACTGAAAGGTAAAATTGAAAAGAAAAATCAAATTCATAAAAGAATCCAAAACTAAAAAAAATAAACAAAGAATACCAATTTATAATGAACTCGATGATGATGGATAAAGTTTTAAAAAATAATCAAAAACAACTAGAGCCAACTCGGTCCAACATTCAGAACATATGACACGGGTCATAAGACTAGACCAAAACATAAAAGGTAAACCCGAAAAAAATAATAATGTAAAATTCTCAACCAACCAAAATAATTAGGGATAAACTTGAAAAAATAAATTTAAAAAACAAAAGTGATTTAAAAAATATAGATTTGAAAAAAAAGAGTACCAAATTTGACATAAAAAAAACTAAATCATAAGGGATGCAATTAAAAAACAATTTCAATTAAGAAAAGAATAAGAACAACTAAAAATAACAATCAAAAGAATGAGGAACATATTTGATATAAAAATAAAATGTTAAGGGATAAAATTCAAAGACATATTAATTCAATAAAGGATTCAAAACCAAATGCATTACAATCAAAAGAATGAGGATCAAATTCAATATAAAAATCAAGTGTAAAGGGATGAAATTGAAAAACAAATTAACCTAATAAATAATTCAAGACCAAATACATTGCAATTAAAAGAATGAAGATCATATCTGATATAAAAATTATGTGTTAATGGATGAAATTGAAAAAAAAAATCAACTCAATAAATGATTCAATACCAAATATATTGCAATAAAAAAAATGAGGATCTAATTTAACTTAACAAACAAATAGCCATACTTTTTTGTATTTTTTATAATGGCCTGCATGATTTTTTAGGAGAGAGGAAAGAGGGGAGGGAAAACCCGTTGCCGGAACTCCACCGTGCCTCTTAACCATTTACGTACCAAACCATCATGATGGGGTGGCGTGGCACATCTAACTCAGCCCCAAAAAAGGGTGTTAGACGGTGTCGAGGTACTACATGCGCCACTTGAAAGATGCATGTGCCCCTCAAAAGATGCGAGTAGTGCATATTAATTTATATTTATAAAATTATCCAATCACCCTTGAATCCACATAAAAATTACAAAAAAAAAAACTACGAGGAAAAACCAAAAGTGCCCCTACCTTCATTGTTAATAAAGATTATTTTTAAAAGCATTCAAGTAATTGACCAATTCAAAAAAATACATAAAATCCGAAAAGCCGCTGAACCCAAGGGGATTTGTTTTTTTTTTTTTTTTTCTTCAAGGTCATTTAGTAATTACATCGTAGCTAAAAAATGTGAAATTACCTACTAACCCCTATGCTCATGCTTGCCTACCAAGGGTAAGATCAGCTTTTCATTATGAATAAGTACAATAAAAGGTTGATACTATTTAGCATGTAGTGTAATTTTTCTTTGGTTATGTATTTATTCTTTATATATACCTAAAACAAAATCAGGCAGGCTCTGTTCAAATCAGTATTATATGGAAGGGACAACCTGTTAAGAATTGGAATCCCAAATGTAGTGGAACATTACATTCTAGGTGGTCCAAATCCAATTGTTAGAACATCTTCTGGGAATTTTACAAACTTTTTCCTAGAAAACACAAGAAATCTCTAGTGATACAATAAAAGCATATCATGATTCAAATGATAAGACAGATGGATAGAATATTGCGAATAAGAAAAAGAATCTGTTCATTTGAACTTTCTGCTTGTCTAGCTTAAGGCAGCTGCTGACTTTGTGAGTAAAGTATGACCAAATGCCCGAATCGGTTTACAATTGCGTAATACATTCGATACTATCAGTAGCCATGCATATACACTCAACATATGTGCCGCATTTGGCTTTGAATTTTCTGTTTCTTTGTGGAAAAATTCAAAGATGTTGATCTTAAAAGAAAAATGGTAGATTGAAAATTAAAATGTGTTGTATGATACAAGATAGAAGAAGTTTCCCTTTTAATTCAACATATTACACCGGTGTTTAAAATTTATGATTCAATGCCATGTTTAAAAATTTTTTCATAATTGTTAAATTTAATTTGGCTTCAACCTAACCGATGGGTTAATTTAAAAAATCTATAACTCAGAACTTGATCTAGACCGAGTTATTTTAAGTTAAACTAAGAGTTATTTTAAATTGAATTGAAAAATATATTACCATAGTAAAACCTGATTAATCTTATTAAGTTTTTAATAATTTGGTTAACTTGATTTTTATCGGTTTTTAATGATTTTAATGATTTGATTAACCTGACTTGATTGACCCAATAAATTTAAAAAAATATATATATAACAAAATAACATCATTGATTGACTGACTAGGCAAACCAGTAAGTTTGTTTTTTCTTGCGGTACATCTAAACGCAAGCCATGCAAAAATTGCCTGGATGAGAAAATACACCAAAGCTGTTGGGTGATAGACCTTTTGTAAACTAGTTGTTTGAAATCTGCAGCTAGCTATTGCTTAAGCTCTATAACAAGCAAACTACTCGTCAACCTATGCGTGCTGCTTCCAGTCAATCATGAAGGAAAACTACTCGTCAAGCTATGGCTTCCAGTCAACCTTGGGTGGTGGCCAATGGGTATGCCTACAACTATAAGATGGGAAAATGCTCATGAGCAGCAAGCAATTCTCATTTTTCAAAGACATCATCGCAGGCAACAAGTACGATTTATATTTGGATTCTATATGAATCCTTAATACTCCACATGATATTACAGTCGGATGAAATAAGGACTTAAACAACATTGTCCAGTTTCAACATCATAAAAAATGCTGAATCTTATTCACCAAAAAAAAAAGAAAAAGAAACCTGTCTCGTATGATTAAATGGAAGGCTTCAAGCAGCAATGCATAAAAATGATGCTGACAAAGTGAAGTCTTCTACACCGTTCTGATTCCGTAGTCTTATGGTTAGTGAAGACCTCAATGATTTCTGTCATTGCACTACCTAACCCTTTATACTCTACAATTCAACCAATCAATAATGTCCTTCATGATTTCATCCCGTTCTGGTTCAAATAGGAGATCATGCAAGAACCCTTCTAATAGTTTGATGGTTTTGTCTGTTGAGGAGGCTTCTTCATACAGTTTGCGAGAAGCATCCGGGTCGGTTACAGTGTCAGCAGCACCATGAAGAACGAGAAATGGAATTCTCAGTCTTTTCAGATTCTGCTGTAAATAAGCTGTAATTTGGAGAATTTCATAGCCAGTCTTTACCCTGAGAAATCCAGTGTAGACTAGTGGGTCCGAATACTTGGCCACTAGTGCCTCTGGGTCCCGAGAAACTGGCATGCCCTTCTTATTTGAAGTACTAAGTTGGAACGTTGGCAACAAAAATGAGATAACTGGGGCTAGTAGCTGCCATGACCACAAAATGAGAGAATCCCACTTAATGATTTGATTTCCTTTATCACATCAACAAAATACCATCCCATGTTCTTCTATAGTTTATGAACTAGAAGTCAGGTATAATAGAAATTCTTACCACAACAAAAGGATGGGATGGCTGAATTCCTACTGCAGGTGAAGTAAATACCACACCAGAAACACGGGCTTCAACTTTTGGATCCATCACAGCCTGCAAATTTACTCATGCAACAAAGTGAAAATTGTTAGAGAAAGTATTAGATAAACCTAGATTCCACAAATTGTTATTGGATCCTGCCATGCAATAATGAATGAGTGCATAAACCTGTGCATGTACATTAACAAGAAGCTTCAATTCAATGATTCATTCAAAGAAATGCAAGAAAATATCATTGCATACCAACATACCTTGAGAACAATGGCTGCACCAGTTGAGTGCCCAAAGCAAAAACATGGAAGCCCAGGATTTTCTGACAAAACCTTGTCGAGAAAAGATTTCTGTAAAATGTTGGAAAAAATAGAGTGCACTTAGATTCATCGGATGCAAAATAAACCCCATCAGCGCCTTGTAAATACAAATCAAAACATACCAGATCATCAACAGCATAATCAAGAGAATGAACATATCCATGTAGCCCATCACTTCCACCATGTCCTGGTTTGAAGAGAAGGATCAAATAGGTTACAAAAAATATATACAAGCCAACATAATTTCATGAGCTAATTATCAGAAGATAAAGCACCATGTAAATCTAATTAGCAAAGCAACAAGTTTCTGATGAAAACTACACAGCCAAAGCCCTTCAATACAAGTAAGGATCAACAGCCCTCGCACCCATAGCAGACAGAGAGAGGAAATTGGAAGCAAAAAGGTAGGGTAACTTAAGAAAATGTCATTTTAATAAAAACCAATTGTTGGTGTGAATTGGACTGCACACCAAAAATCAACAACACATAAAATAAAGAACCTGGTTGTCTTTAGGCGTAAGCCAAAAAAATAAAAACAGAATAATGGGACATTCAGCTTCATACTATAATTTGAATTGCAATAGAATCCCAGGTCTTAATTCAGGTTTCAATGTTGTCACTCAACTATCATGACATGAGCACAATTATGCACCTTCAAAATGGAGGCTTGTTCTGCAATGTGATTGCAAAGGTTAAGAGCACACAGTAACTTTTTCTGTTGCCTCTATAGCTCATAAAACTGGAAAACATATTACGGGACCCTGACTTAAAAGCGCTCATCTTCCCTTGTTAGATTTTTGGAAAATGGAGGTCAGACACAAGCATGCAAATAACAAGCTTACTTATCAAGAGGAGCTTCATATGTTACTTTTTGCACCAACAGACAGACAGACCAATTCCTGCAACACTCAAATATGGATGCATTGTTGAAGAATAGAGATTGCTAGGCCATGAAACACTAAAAGAGAAACAAAGTATCAAAGCAAGGGTCGTGAATGCTTTTTTTCCCATCAATTATCAGTGTTAATATTATTTCCAACTTGGAGTTGGATTCCACTTCGGCCATTCAGGGAGAAGTGAGAACTTTTAACAGAGGAAACTAGAAAAAATAAGTGACTGCAGGATGTTTCCTTTCTTTTTTTATTTAATACCATCTTCTGGTTCACAGTCCTTGCATGAAATTTTCAGAAAATAGCAGCCCAGAGAATATCCATGATCCCCTTAAGCAGTAGCAGGAGGAAAATGAGTGGCTCTGCAACATCCTGAGCAGATAAAGAACATGACCATCGTTGTAAAGGTTTAATTATCCAAGCTTGTAGAACAGCCTAAGGTTATAAACTCCTCTTAACAAGAAAGACTTTTTTTTTTTTGTCTGTACATCTTCATATGTCACTGCATAAGCACAAGGGAATCCTATAGTCAACAATTCAACTCTCTTTTGAGATCACGTCTGTATGGAATATGATTCCAGTACCTTGAAATGAATCAGAAACCAAACCACAAATTATGGCCTCTAGAGGAACTTGTCAATGATTGAGATCATAGTCATACCAGGGGAACAAAATCAAATGGAATGACAAGTCTAGTAGGGAAAACCAGACATCAATCAACATGTTCTAGAATCGTTTTTCCTCTGTGCCCATAATAACATTAAGTCTTTATTATAAAACTTTTGTGCTAAATTATCAAGACATTTGTCAAGGCAATGAGTTCATAGTATCGTATATGTTTCACTGCTATACCCACAATGAAACCTAGAAGGTTAAGTCCAAAGGAAATTGTCATGAAAAGTAAAAAAAAAAACACTTCTAGTATGAGATAAATACAAATTCCACTGCAACAACTATCATCAACATCGCAAGATAGCAATTTCAAGCAAGCAAGAAGAGATTATTGTCTTATCAAGAATGATAAATCCAAAAAAGCAGGTAAAATCACTTTCAAACTTACCAATCCAATCCATTCCATAAACCTTAAACCCTTTAGCATTCAGTTTTTTCGCAAAGTCACTATATCTGCCACTGTTTGTAAAGAATGGAATTGTGAGATAATAATTAAACAATAGAATCAGCAGAACATGACTTCCAAATAGAGCATGAGGCACAGATCACAAACCTGTGCTCATTCAGACCATGCATAAGAACAACCAGCCCCCTACAAGAGATATGTATTATAATGTTACAACTTAGCATCGGGAAAGCATGAGTCAATAAACACCTCCAGAAAAAGGTAAAAGAGCGAACTTATAACAAATAAAAACCACCTTGATTAAATCCATAAAAGTAGAAATTTCAAGTCTGACAAATTGAAATTAGGAACATCTTATATCCGGACACTAGTTATTCATAGTCACATCAGGGGAAAAGAAGGAGAAAACAATATCACTTCCTTCAAACTATCATATAGTACTTGAACAATAATATATGCTTAATCACCTGCATATGGTTATTAGTAAGCTACAGAATATGGACAGGATGTACTATTTTCTGTAAAGATACGAGGATATATGGATTTAAGAAGAGTGTCGAAAGCCAACATTTAAATAAACTATTTGAATACAGTCCTGTATTATTAACGGTTTTGCTTTTCAATTTTACTATTTTCTTAATATTCCAAAAGCTAGCTATTTAGAGCCAAAATATTCCCAAAGCAGCATGGTAGTGTCCTTAGAGTTTACCAAATGCAGCCATTTATGTGAAATTCCATCAACAGACAGAGTGAAAACAATGCATCAAGATATTTTAAACATGAAACTTGTCTGAGTTGTAGCATTCAAAAATTTAAGAGGCGACATGAACAAGAAGAACAGGCATAAAATCTGTCTGCACATTCCAAACAGTGTCATAACTCAGCTAAAAGAAACCAGAAAACAGGTTCGAATTTAGTTGGCGATTGAAGCAAGAAGAATAAGTAGGTAATCTATCTGCAGATTCCTTATGCCAAACTGAAAAAATAAAAAAGTTGTCTACTATAAGAGATGGAATACTCAAATCACTCAAATTAATACACACAAGAAAACAGAATCTAGTAAAAAATTCAAACAATAAATAAATGGAAATATGATATTTAGGGTATTGTTGAATTCATTCGCAAAAACCATAAAATTATCTTTTGGGAAATTCATTGAAATGTTCTTAAATTTTCTCCAAAATTAGTGCAAAAAAGGAAACATAAAAAACATGCTTTGTTGCAGAAACATTTTTATCACTAATTGTTTTCCTCAAATGTGTTGCAAAACAAGGAAGAAAAACAAAAGGGAGCCTATCCCCCACTTCCCATTTAGCAAGCAATTTGGTTTTCATGTTCTCAACCTTGAATTTTCTGCTAACAACAATAGGAAACTGATTTTTTCATCAACCATTAAAACATGAACAAGAATTACCAAAAATAATGAGGAAATGGCCTTGTTTCAAATCACAATAAAACACAATCTCCATCAAATTAATTAATTTAACACCAATAAATACAACCAACTAATCAAAATTCAAACCCCTTAAAATTAATTAATTAATTAAGACAGAATCATAATAATAAATCATAAAAAAAAATTCAATAAATATACCTGATTTTAACTGAAACTGAGATCCACGACTGGGTAAAAATGGTATCACTCCGAGCAGAAACAAACAGTGAAAACTCTCTAACCGTATTGGGGTCATCTTCCTGTAACGCCCTCTTTATTGCAATGGCCCTCCTGCCCCCAACTTCCGAATCCACCACCGCCGTCACCCCACTACCGCCACTACTCTTCCATGGCACTACTGTTGCCGGGACCCGCAACTTGGTCCGGTGGACCCCACTTTCCTGCAACAACCTATCATCCTTGGATTTTTGATCACCGAACGAAGATGATGATGACCCCCTCGCAGACACCCCTGCCGATACCACCGTCCGTCTCCGACCACGGAAAGGGATTAAAAGCAGCAAAAAGAATGCATTTATCAGCATTAACAAGCTTTTTAAGGCTTGAACGGAAAATAATGCACGAATTCTCCCACTAGCACCGGACGTTAGAATTAACGACGGCGATGATGATGTTGCCGCCTTTGGAGATTGCACCATTGCCATAGATTACAAATTTCTTGACAACAACCAATGCCCTATGAAATCTTAAAGTTTGCGCTCGCTTTCGTCTTGTGATTCTCTCTCTGAACGTAAAAAAGATTGGAATGTTGAGGTTTTTGATAATCTTAAGAAAACATTCGTTACTGTTTCGAGAACATAAACAGAGAAAAGGAAATGGTAGTTAGCGACAAATAGACTCACAACTCTTTTTCCCTGATAATACAACCAAAAGAGAAACCGCTATGGTTTTTGCTATATTTAGAGTATAGTGAGTGCAGCTCTGCCAATTTTAGAAAACAGAAAGAAAAATGAAATGCTATACTGTTTCTTCTTATTATTAATATTATAAAAAGAAGTAAGCTTTAGAGTTCAAGTTTGAGTTTTGCTCTTGCCAACGTAAAATTCTAAAAAGCTAGCAAAGACAGTGATGACCACCAATGATGCAATCCTGCGAAGAGTTTTCAGGGCATGGATTTATACCATTTTTGTGTTTTTAACCCATTAATTAACTGCATGGTTGAAGAATCAAGAGATTGATTCTTCGAAAGATGGATCTTACAAAATAAGGAGTTAATTGTAGATCAGTAGCTAACTTCTCTCAAACCTTTCTCTAGCTTGATACAGGTGTCCTCCCTACCTTTGCCACCAGAAAGTGGTCGCCGCCACACGTCAAGCTGCCAAGAATTGATAGGAAAATAAAAATCAATATTTTTAGAAGCCGAAGTAATAATCACACCAGTTCTCTTGGAAGTGTGCCCTTTCGTGATCTTGATATGAAAAAACTTTATTAATGGACAGTTTACAACAAAACTAGAAAACAAATATTGAGGACATCTAGTGATTAACTATATCATTTTCTCACGTCACGTTGCGCTATTAATCGGATTACAACTCTTTAAAACATGCAAGCGCTTTTAGCAGGAAATAATTTAAATTATATAAGGTTGATATGGCATGATTGGTTGATTTGGTGAGTTCAAAAATAATTTAAATTATCAGTAAAATATATAGTTGGACTTTAATTTATTTTTGCTTAAGTTATTATTATTTTTTAAAATTTGCTAACTTGTTTTTTGAAGAAAGATATAACATCCAATTACACGAGAGACACAAGGACGATACTTCGACCCATTCAAAACTCAATTCAAATGTGTGGTTGAAGGTTAGATTATCCAGTGTATCGAATAGAAATTAAGTTTACAGTATCTCCAACACTATGTTTAAGGATTTATGGATGAACCGCAATGTGTCGACTATTGGTTCCTCACAATTAGGATTAAGCCGGCAATCTCTGGTTGTTCAGGTGATTGTACGATAATAAGTTCAAACTTAGATGACCCAACTTAGATCTAGAGTCGATTGACTTAGGGATAAAGTAAATGTCCTCGAGTAATTGTTGGCAACTCATACTAGTACATATGGTCAATCTTGTTACTTTCTTGGTTCCGATAAAGATTCACTTCCTCCTCTTTCTCCAACTTCTATCCACCAGATAAATTGTTTTCAATAATATTTTTTAAAATTAATAATAAAAATTTGGTTTCATTTAGTTTAATTTTTTTAATTCTTTTTCTTGTATTTTTTTAAATATTAAATACAATATTGACGGAATTACCGATGAAATTTACATCACCAACAAAATAATCAACAAACTAAGTCCCTCAGAGAGTTCTAGAGAGTTGGGAAAACATTACAAGACATGTCACTGTTAAATGTAAATCTATGACAGTTTAATTCCATCAGTAATATACATATGATCATCGATGAATTTACCAACGATTTATTTTATCAGTAATATGCCATAATCATAAATGAATTTACTTACGAAATGAATGTCAGCAAAGTTTTTCATTTGACTTGTGATTTTTATATGTAAATTTATTAATGATTATATTACTAATAAAATAATTGATAAAATATAAATCACTACCATATATTTTTTTGATAACACTTTTCCATCCATGATACCATAAGTAAAAAAATTTCCAATAGAATCAATGTTTAAACACTGACTCAATATTCATCTGATGTTATGCAATATTCTAGTTGTGAAAGCAACGCCTTGAACCAATAGACTTAAAATTAGATTTCAGGCAATTACTATATTGAAACAGGTCTTAGCTCATTTATTTTATATTTTAAAAACAAGTCTCACACACAAAGGCATAATTATAAAAACTAGTCGGGTTTATGTCTTGTGTCAAAAGTTACAGATGGATTATGGTTACTTTTAAATAATATTATTTTAAGATTTTTTTAATTTTAAAAAATATTATTTTGAAAAAGTTAAACTATAACTCGTTTATTTACAGGAAAATAATTTTTTTTAAAAAAGTAATTTTTTTGAAAAATAAATTTCAAGAAAGTAAATTATTTTTTGATATTTAGTAGTATCATGGAAAGTAAGTTCAAAAACATTTTCCAGTATTTAATTATGTTATGGAAAATGAGCTGGAAAATAACTTATTAATATCTTTTTCAAGTTTATTAAAATAATAAGGAACAAATCTTATAAATTAAAAAGGTTGAACGGGAATGGAATTAAAAAAAATCTAATTTCATAAATTATCTCAAATAAAATAATTAATAATCAAAATAATAAAGATCAAATCTAACAGATAAAAAAATTGAAAGATGATGAAATTAAAATAATAATAATAATAATTTCATAAATTATTTTAAATAAAATAAGTAACAATTAAAAGAATGATGACCAAATTTGATAGATAAAAAATTTCAATTAAAAAATTGATAAGGGAAAAGCAAATAGCAATTATAAAAATGAGGACCAAAATTCATATAAAAATTAAATTCTAAGGGATAAAATTGAAAAATAAATATTCAAAACAAAATATATATAACAATCAAAAGTTTGAGGGCCAAATTTGATATAATCAACAAATAATATGACATTTCTAAATTTTCACAACTTTCAGAAAGTGTTTTCCACCCAAAATAAAAGAAAATCACTTTCCTGAAAACCAAATCAAATTTTTCTTTAACTGGAAAGTGTTTTTCGTTGACCGAAAAAATTTTTTCGTTAATTAATTTTTCCAATGGCAAACAAACACAAAAAAATTTAAAAAATAATTTTTCAAAGATCACTTTCTAGAAAACAAATATAACCTATATCTCAATCAAATTTTGATTAGATTACGGATATACTGATTGGATCAACTAAATTTAGCTACATCAACAATCACTCGCAGTTTGACATGAAATATAAATGAAAAGCATTAAAAATAAATAGGTCTTTAATCAAGAATTTTTGAAAATTTGAATATTAAATTTATATAAAAAAATATTTGAAACCAAAATTAAAACTAATCATATAATTGAAGGATATTTTGAAAGGTTTGCTTAAAATATATGAAATGGATAAATGAGGCCATCAATTAGAAAATGCACGTCTCTTTTTGATGGTTTCGTGTGAGGAAGTTTCTCTTTAATAAATTATGAAAAGAACGTGCACTGGAAGCTTTTTTTTTTAAATGATTATGATTAAGACACCATATAGGCACAATATTTTTAAAAAATTTAATTTTTTTTTATTAAAACTTAATTTTTATTGTGTATTTTGAATCGTTTTAATGCGCTGATCTCAAAAATAATTTTTAAAAAATAAAAAAATATATTATTTTGATATATTTCAGCATGAAAAACACTTAAAAAACAACCACAACTACACTTTCAAATAGACTCTCAGACCAACTCTAGGATATGCTAAACAAAAAATTAAAATTTTAAAAAATATTATTTTAATTTTTCTTTGCATGCTTTGAAAGAGTTCTAAATAAAATATTAAAATGTCTTTTTCTCCCACAAATATTATTTTTATATATCTTTTAAAAAACCCAAAACTAATAAGGTAGGACCTACATAAAAATAAATCAATTAAATTCAGTTAGGTGAAAAAAAAAACAAACATCAAATTTATTTTAAAAAATAAAACATTTATTTTTTACACTCCAACATAATTTGCCCTTTAATTAGCTTTTTCTTATTAGAATATATATAATAAAAAAATATATTTATACTATTTAAAATATTATTTTATGAATTCAGCTCTTCAATAGCTATATTTAGCTCTTTTAAATTTATCAATTTAGCATTTTCCGATTGCAGATGCTCTAAGGACACTTTAATAGGTTACCGCCTTTTTCCCTATAATTAAATAACCCATCAACATTTAAATTACTGTTTGAAAATACAGGGTAAATCATATTCTATAAAAATTAAAAAAAAATTTTGTTAAAAATTATTTTTATTTTTTTTTAATTTTTTTTTGATGCGCTGATCTTAAAAATAATTTTTTAATTTTTTTTTTGAATTGTTTTAATGCGTTGATCTTAAAAATAATTTTTTAAAAAATAAAAAATATCATTTTAATGTATTTTAATATAAAATATATCTTAAAAAATAACTATAATCACACTCCCAATCAACCAGGTTAAAAAATATATATCCCCAGTATTTTTTATATATATATTCCTATCATTATTAATTTATAATCTACCGCTATTAAACAATAGAAAGCGTGAGGCTTGCAAGTTTTGGCCGACCACAAGTTACCATGCAGTCAAATGTTGGCTATAATTTAAAAAAATTCATTAGTCCTCATTGTTTTTAAAAACTATATATTTAATCCATATATTTTTAAATCTATTTATAACTTAGCTTTGTAGCATAAGGAAGCTAATTAATTAGTGCTCACGATTTTATAAACTATATATTTACTCTCTATATTCTCAAGTTTGTTTATAACTTAATCCCTCCATCAATTTCACGCTCTCTTTGATTTTTTTTTTAAGCGTTGAATAAATAAAGGAGAAGTGGGCAAGACAAGAGATTTTAATTGGGAAATAAGACATTTTTTTAATTAAAAATATTACTAAATCAACTCTAATCAAAAGACCTCTATGTATTTATAATACTATGGGAATTAATTAATTATTTTTTATAAACTATAGTTAACTCCATCTCTTTTAAGTCCTCCTTATAAATTTATTATAGTCTAGTTCAAATCTTATGAATTATTTCACATGTGAGCATGCGTGTTTGGCTTGTAGAGGAGCCAAACCCTTCAAGACATATTCCACTGTCAAAAAAACATTATGGATAGAGTTGTAGCTCAGCGAAAAGGAGGGAGGAGAGAGATTTTTCAAACACAACATAACTGGTCAGTTGCAATTAATAACCTAATCCCACTTCAACTACATCACAACTGCTCAGTCTATTTTCGATTTCAACCCCTGAGGAGAAAGGGGGAGGAGATACAGAGAAGAGAAATAAGGATTGTGATCCTTTTTTAAGGAAAAAGATGGCAACTTTAAGTGTTCCTCCTGTGCTTTCATCCCCTAGAGATGATGCTATGCAACTCTTCCGAGCCTTTAAAGGTACTAATCTCCTTATCTGTGTCAATAATCTCTTCTTTTGGTTGTTTTGTTGATGGGTTTTGGTGGGTTTATGCTCCTTTTATTGTTTCTTTCATTATTTGATCTTGACATCAGTTAAAGTTTGAAAATTTTAGAGAAATTTGGCATCTTTATTTAACCCTTTACATATATATACAGAAAAAAAAAAATTTAGTTGGGTCATGTTGGAAGAGCAATAATTGATACTTGTTACGTAAATAGTTAACCTTTATGATGCTTGGTGGGCTTTCCCACTTCATGACAAATCTTACATGTTAAAACAAAGAACTTCTCTATTTGACCTGAGCTGTTCCTTTATTTTCCTTTGAATCTTACTTGCCTGATATGCCACCAACTAATACAAGAGGATAGGGTTTTTGTCTTTTTTTCTTTTTCGCACATGAAGTAAACATTCCAACAGGGAAGCCTGGAAAGACTATATGCTAAATTGCTTATACTTACCTTAATTCAAGTGTAGGTGATGTGGAACAATGAATAAAAATAATTAAAGTAAGAAAGAAATAGGCTTTAAAGAAAGAAATTAAGAATTACAAGCAAAGAACGGGAAAAGCCAGGAAGAAAAAGTGAATTCAGGAAGGGAAAAGTTTGTCATTTTTATTTCATCATCAAAAACTGTCTCAAAAACTGTCTCAAAAACTGAAAGAGAAACATATAAATAATATAACCCTAAAACATCCAACTATTAGGCTTAACCCATCAGTTAAAATTGTCTACCATAAATAACTCAAAAATAAAACAATGAAATAGGTCCAAATGAGCCCAGTCTCCCAACAAAATAGTGACAGGCCGGGTCATCCTACGTCGTCTTTGTCCATTAACTTTTGTAATCTGCGGTGTGGGTCTGGTGTCCTCACAAGTAGGTGATACGTTTTACAAGTATATCCATATAGAATGATGAAACAGATAGGAAAAGAATAGTATGACAATATTATCTTTCTCATCATTTTGAGGACAAGGCATTTGATTTTGTGTGTGTGTGTGTGTGTGTGTGTGTGTGTGTGTAAAGGGCTTTTCCCTTACTAATCAAGTGGTGGTAGGGCGCTCTTCAATGAATAAAACACAGAATTTAGGAAAGTGGTACATGTCGCTCAGCAGGTTAGAATATAACCATGAATGTTAGAAATGAAGGGCTATAGGCATATAAGGTTTCCTTAACTAAATCTTGTTAAATCATCTCATGTTCTATGCTTTTATTGTTGTTTATAGTTAAATTGCCATGTATTGTTCTTTCCTATTTTGAACTTCCATTATGTGTCATTGAAAAACCACATCATTTTTGGGAAATAATAATGATGCAGGAGCTTGCTAATATTACGTTACATTTATTTTGCTTAATGACTAAAGAGATGAAGCGTTGGTTTAGATTATTTTATGTTTGTTTTTGCTTGATAACTAGGTAGTCACCTTTGCTTAATAGCTAAATTGTCTTAGTGACAAAGGAGCTCTCTTGTATAATAGGTTGTGAACATGAGCTAAAGGGAACTTTTGGTGAAATTCTGCAATGTGTATCGAAACTTAAGGTTTCCTCTCCATACTACGTCAAACAGTGGCGGAGGCGGGGGGAGGCTGGCAGGGGCCCGAGCCCTGCAAGGAAATTTTTCCCAGCCTCTCCTTTTATAAAATAATTAAAATTTTACTCTTTTTAAAATATTTCTTTTAATTTGGCCCCCCCTACTTTTTTCTTCTTGCTCCGCCTCTGACGTCAAATAACCTACTTTTACCTATCTTTCAAACAGCGATTGATTTTGCTTTTGCCCCTTGTTTTAACTTTCATAATTCAGGCAATGTCTTGTTGTCACAGACACCAGTTAACCTTCATGAATAACGAGTTTGTAAAAATTGTGGCTAGTCTTAGCATATGGACTCTAGGAAAATTAGATATTCACCTTGCTAAAAGATCTTCAGTTAGTCGAGGCAACATCTGTTTTGCTCATAGAAGTTGACTATCACAGATAAACCAAATTTGCTGAAGCGTTATGAAAAAAATGCGAAACATGATTGTCATTTGATTGGACAATAAAAAAAAAATTCAAATGTATGATCTCCTGTTTTGAATTTGTTGTGTTCTGTTTATAATAGGACTGGGAACTGATACATCTGCAGTAATCAATATTCTGGCTCATCGAGATGCAGCACAGCGTTCCCTCATCCAACACGAGTACAGAACATTGTACTCTGAGGATCTTTTTAAGCGCTTGTCTTCAGAGCTTACAGGCAATTTAGAGGTATAGTATTATATCTACTCACCCATGGTTTGCAAAGCTTTAAATACTTTTGGATCTTCATAATTCAAATAAGAACTTTCTGTTCCTGCATATTTTGATCTAATATTTGTTCCTTTTGCATTTCAGAGAGCAGTTTTGTCTTGGATGCATGATCTACCTGGACGTGATGCTATAATTGTCAGGCAGGCACTGATGATGAACACAATGAATCTGGAAGCTGCAACTGAAGTGATCTGCTCTCGCACGCCATCCCAGATACAAGTTTTTAAACAACATTACCATGCCAAGTTTGGAATTCACCTTGAGCGCGACATTGAATCATGCCCATCTGGAGATCATAAAAAGGTAAACTATCTCATTTTCTCTTTAATTGCGGTCTCATTCTGTTCACCAATTTAGCATTTGTCTATTGTCATGATGTAAGATTTTGTTAGATGACTATATATATATAAAAAAACACCAGCATGGAATTTCAAAAACAGATGTTTGTTGCTGAACAATCTGTTGCTGCTCGCCTTTATAAGATTTGGAATAGCGTGGCTGCTGCCTAAAAGTTTAGTTGGACCGACCCACCATTAGATTTCATTCTGCTGTCACAGTAGGAGGTTAATTGCAATAATTGGGATTTTTGTTGAAGCAACATTAGCCCTTATTTTAGAATTCTGTTCACTCTATTTTTATGCTATTAATTTTCCTATCATGACCTTCCCTGTTCACCACCTTTTCTTTTTCTTCATCCAAGTTCATTTGTCAGCATTTTCATTTAATATTTATTAAAGGAAGCACAAGTTCCTGATGTATTATTATAATATACTTGATTTAGCTCCTGCTAGCATATGTAAGTATGCCTCGGTACGAAGGTCGGGAAGTTGATAGAGAGATGGTTGTGAAGGATGCAAAGGCTCTTTATAAAGCAGGTGAGAAAAAATGGGGAACTGATGAGAAGACTTTCATCCACATATTCAGTGAACGAAGTGCAGCACATTTGGCTGCAGTTGATTCTGCCTACCATGACATGTATGGAAACTCTTTGAAAAAGGTAAATTTATTAAAGTTCTCTTTTCTCTCTCTTGTCTGTGGTTATTCTGTGAGGCAAATTTATTTGTAACAATTCCAGGTTATAAAGAAGGAAACATCAGGACATTTTGAGCATGCTTTGAAGACAATTTTACTATGCTCAGAGAATCCAGCAAAGTACTTTGCCAAGGTATTCTTCTACATTCTTAACATCTTCGACTTGGCTCTCTCTGCTTCATCTGGTTACAGTGAAAACATTTTCTTATGAAATGAAGTCAGGGATCCAGGCAAATCATGTTTTGAAGGCATATTAAGTAGCATGGTGTCACTGAATGTGTTTGTATGATGTGGTGAACTAATAACTAAGTGTAGATTATAGGAATCTAGTTTGTTACATAAACGTGGTACACTCCTTATGTTGATAAATCCTATCATTTCACAAAAACTTTACAGGTGCTGCACAAGGCGATGAAAGGCATGGGAACCAATGACACTGCACTTATAAGGGTAATTGTGACAAGGACAGAGATTGACATGCATTATATAAAAGCTGAATATCTGAAGAAGTACAAGAAGACATTGAATGACGCAGTTCACTCAGAAACTTCAGGCCATTATCGGGCTTTCCTTCTAGCTCTTTTGGGGCCCAGCCATTAACTGAAGATGACTGGTGCATGTACAAAGGCAAAATCATGTAAATGCATTTTCTATGGACATGATTGGTGGGTGTTCAAAGGATCGAGATATTGCATGCAACTCTAAGCACTTTGCTGACTTCTTAGAATTGAGTAAATATTAAGTTGAAACACTATTTGTGAAGAAGTATTATTGGATATATATGTTTGAATGGATTAATTAGCGTATCTAATCAGGCTTCTTACTTTGCAATGTTGAGTTTGGCGGGTGATAATCTACTTTGATAATTGTCCCAAGAATTTAATGTGAGGATGGACTTGGCCACCGAACTAGGCCAGCTATGTGCCCTTATCTGTAACATACAAGCATGGATGAGGTGCCTGGGACAACCCTGGACAATGCTCAGAACAATTTGGTTTCAATCATTCTAATTTTCTTAAATTTTGTGCCCCGTTCGCATCTTGAATTCTTTCAACATCTAGTAGACTTTAGGCTCTTACTGTTTTGGCTTCTGGCAAATTCAAGTAATGCGAAGCAAAACCTTGAATCTTACAGATACAAGCAAGGACCTATCAAATAACCGAGACACAATCATACAAGTCAGGAAGGAACATAAAGCTGAGCTAATTTACATGTGAGAATATCAAGCTTATCCGTCAACTGTCCCTTCAGCCTTCTTACTAGCACCATCAAAGTTAGCAAGCATCATGGCCAAGGCACCTTAGTTGGGTGAAGAAGAAGTGGAGGACATGATCTTCTTGATGAGTTGGAGAATGGATTGAGCTATGTGAATGGGAGGACCTGCATTTGCAGTCTCCCTGAATGTGGCATGAATCCTCAAAGCAACTTCTACTCCTACTCCTAACCTTGCTTGCTCATCCTTGATTGCTTCCTCACAAAGACTACACACCCACACCCCACCAAACCTCTCCTGCACCCAACCTTTGTATCCCATTGTGCACTCTTCCAACATACCACAGCACCCACACTCAGCTCTCTCCACCACCTCTCCGTCAGCCATCCCCCTCCCCTCTCTTCTAGCCTCTATGAACTTCTTATTATAACTCTACTTTCTTTATATATGGATAGAAGTGCCTTCCAGAGTGAGAGGAGAAACAGAAATATAAAAAAAAACATGGAGGAGAAAATACGAAATATCTCGTGGGCTGTATAATTTCTTTATTTGGAGGTAACCTCCAAAAATGTTGTGGACTGGAAACTTACCCAACAAGAAGAAAAGGGAAGTAAGGACGTATGGATCAGAAGAGGATGGAAGTGAGTGGAATAACCAGTCTCTTACAAGACCATTATTCATTTTTGTATGTTTGTTTATAGCATAGTAACATGTACACGTGACCAATAAGGGTATTGGTTTTGACGGGTTATTCTGGATTGAACTTTATTATTATTTTTAAATAAAATAATATTATTTTTGTTAAAAAATAAATAGTTAATAGGTGATAATTGAATTTTTAATGGGATATTGTCGGATCAACCAAGTCATTAAATCAACTTGGATTTTTTATTAGATCATTCTATTTTTTCTTAAACTCAAATTTAGTTCTAATTTTAAACTTACCGAATTCTGAGTTAACTTATTAAACTGAGCAAAATTATACTAAAGAGACCAAAAATGTTAATTATATTAATAAGCAATACAACTAATAATAATTTGATATATTATTAATACACTGTATAAAAGAACTAAGATTGTTATCTTGAATTATTTATTTCATTATAATCTAATTATATTGAAATATGTAACATAGAAGAAATTGAATATTTTTATTATTTTATATAAAATTTCATAAGTCACGTTTTTAAAGTTATTTTTTAATAAATAATCTTAATTAATAGATAATAGATAAACTGATCAAAAGATATATATTATTGTCGAGAGGTTTTATAACTTAAAAAGGAAAAAGAAAATCAATCTCATGTATATAACAAGACAAGATAGCTGAAGAATGATTGGAGATCGGAGGGCATAATTGAAGGTGGCCCACCGTTTATTGATAGGATGATGCATTTGTTGACACCTGTGATCCATTGGAATGGAACCTCATTGAAACTTCTTTTGTTTCTGCTTCCTCACTTCTTCAAGACTTTGTTTATCAATAAGAAGAAAAAAAGAGAAAAATGAAAATAGAGAAAAAAAAATGGGGACTAGAAAGTTTTATATTTTTTTCTATTAACATGGATGTCCGGGCTAGCTTGCGTATTTCTCGACTAATTCCACAGACTCTAAAATTAATAACCATATAAGTTTTCAGTAGCTTCAAGAAGACTCAAACTTGTAATTATTGAGAAGCAAACTCAAAGTCTGATTAGTTGCTCTATACTTTCTTAGTTCCCTCCTGGCATATGCAGAGACGTAGGCGGATTTAGATAGTGTTTGTTTTTGTTGTCTAATAGTGTGTTTTTTTAAAAAAATTATATTATTTTTTTATATGTTTTTAAATTGTTTTGATATACTGATATCAAAAATAAATTTTAAAAAATAAAAATATATTATTTTAATATATTTTAAAATAATAATTATTTTAAAAAATAATAATTAAAAAAAAAACACTACCTTAATTTGAAACTCTTGGCAAGACAGGGCCGCGGGATTCTTGGTTTATAGGACAGGTGCTGAAAGGGATTTGTTTCCCTAATGGAACAATGTTACGTGAAGGGCCTAGCAAATCAGAGGTCTCACGAAATAACCATCTCAAATTTAGATAGAGAAACTGTGGAACATGTGTTGTTCTTTTGCTATCATGCAAAAGCTGTTGGAGATTTTATTTTAAAAGTGGGTCCAATATTAAGATTTTATTGGAATTTATTAGTCAACAAAAGCTTTTAATATTAAAAATTAACATGTTTAAAACAAATTTAAAACAAATTAAAAGTGTGAATGCGAAAATTAATATAAAAAAATTCTCAATTAACATGTTTCTGTGAAACCCAAAAACTTTATCTTATAAGAAAAAAAAACAAGGTTTTTGTGTTGTTTATATGATGGGAAGATTGATTTTTCTGGTTAAAAAAAATATTAGATTTAAAGCCAAAATTATCAATTTTAATACTATTTTATAGTGGATGATTAAGGTTGATAATGAATAAAATTTATTCTGACAATTATCAAAATTAATTTTATATTAATTTTGGTTTCAAAATACATAAAAAGGATTTGAAGAAAGAGTTTTTAGGATTGGCCTCTTCAGATTTTTAGACTCTTCTTCACCTTTATTTTTCATATATTTCTCCTCAATAGACACTGGACTTAAGTCAAATGTATGTGTGGCTCATGCTTGGAGTTTGGCCTGGGCTTGGTGTGGACTATTTTTTGTTGGCCTATTAATTTGTTCATCCCATGAATAAAAATGTAATAAGATTCCAATTAGTTTGTTCATCCCATGAATAAAAATTAATAAGTTAATCTTTTTCTTTGTGAACCTCAAAAAAAAAATCAATTAAAGAAAAGTCTGATTTAAAGCAAAAACGTTTGGCTTTAATTCTATTTTTATAGCCAATAATTAAGGTTGATAATAAAGGGATTTCATCGTGGTAATTATTAGAATTAATTCTATATTGATTTTAGTTTCAAAATCCACTATAAAAAGAACATGGAAAAAGAGTTTTTAGGACATATTTTTCTAAATTCATAGGTTCTTCCTCACCTTAGTTTTTCATATTTTTCTGCTTGATTTTAAGCTCTCTTTTTTAATCTTCATCTTTCCTTTCAATCTAGAGCTTAAGCACACCTAGGTTGACAACCATGTCAGACCCATGCTTGGGGTTATCAACCATGGCAAACCCGTGTGTGGGTGCTTGGGCCTGTCAACCATGTCAGACCCAGACGCTAGGACTTGACAAACATGCCAGACCTAGGCGCCAAGGCCTGACAAACATATGTAAACAATGAAAACACCCCTACATGTAATTTTGTTTTTGTTGAAATCTAAGGGTAATTTCATATGGAAGCAACGAAAATACCCCTACATGCAACCTTTTTTTTTGTTGAAATCCAAGGGTAATTTCATATTCGAACTGTTTCAATAAAAAGAAAAGATGGAGAAGCCACTCAACACATGTATATTCCCCTCTAGGAGCATGGTTGTATCTTCACTATTTTTTTTTTGAAAAAACAAAAGAAACCCCAACCCAAAGATTAAAATTATGTCCTATAGAGCAAATTAGTATCTATACTGCAACCAAAAAAACCTAAACGAATCATTTTATCCTCAATCATTCTTTCAATGTCAAATGGATCTCATGAAAAAGACAATCCTACCCCCAACTGTATGCTTAATAAGTTTCTTTGGTAAGGACAATCACATCATTACACTGCTCTAATCTATAAGGATTTGTGCTTGGGTGAACAATAAAAGGATAAATAATGCAACACTGATCATTTTTAGTGTATATATATATAGCCTTATTAAGTTGCTAGATATTTTGTTTAGAGTTTTTTTTTATCTAAAAAATCAAGTTGTCAACTTGTTTTCATATGGAAACAAAAAATAATATTCTAGTAACCCAAGTCAAGCAATTTTTAACTCCAACACACCCTCCAACCAGTAAGAAAATCAAAATTAAATTGAATAAAAAATATTATTAGAATTTGATTTACTTATTTCTATAACTATAAGATAAAAGTTTCAGACTATCTTCATGAAACTCTACTTTGCAAAATAAACTCTTGATATCAATATATAAAATAAACTCTTGATATCAACATTAATATTTTTTTGTGGTCGCATTGTGGCTGATTAACCACTTTTTCTTTTGTTTTCTTGGTGATTCACACCCAAAACAAAAAAAAGATCAATATTAATGACAATGGTAGATATTTTAAAAGAAAATAAAGAAATGGGGGAAGAAGGAGGATTTCAAGAAGCTGAGTTTGTGTAAAGATGCCTGTGTTTTAGAGTAATCACTAATCGAGCAAGCTAAAAGCTAGTTGTAATTCGAGGCATCCGAGTTTGGCCGAATCAATGTAAGAAACGATAGAAAATGAAACCCATTTAGGTTAGGATTCAAATTGTCGTGTCATTGAGCTAACTCACCTAGTTGAACTGGGATAATAACTATGATTTTGCAACACCTAGCTAGGCTATCTTGGTTCATTTGCCAAATGACACAATCCAATAAATTTCTGATGGATCTATACTAGTCCAATCCAACATGTCCTTTTTAGTGCTCCATGTCAAGGGGAAGAAACTTTTTTTTTTTTCATTTTTTCTGTTGTTAATAGCTGTTTTTCAAGATTTTCACTACTATTCTAAATTTTATCATTTTTCTAATGTCCCAAATTGTTAGCATATATATACATATTAAACTTTTATTTTATGTTTTCTAAAATTGAATTAAACATAAAATAAAAAAGCAATACCGAAATTGAATTTAAAAAAAAAAAACATAATAATAGTATGATTACTTGATGATGACATTTCATCAAATCTATTAACTAGATTTGAAGCATTTAGAATTGACTAAAGTAAGATCAACTAGTGGGACACAATGCAACCCACAATCCCAACACCCCATTTTATATAATGGTGAAAAAATAAGGACAAATTAAATGTGGAATCATACATGCAAGAAGTAATTATGTGTTAGTAAAGCGCAATTAGAGCCAATATCTAAATTTTATTCGCTCTTAATATTCCTGAAAAAAGTAAAAACAAAAAAATCCAACCTTTTCTCCATGACTTTACAACAATTAGTGCCTTATTGCTTTATATATCAACTTTTCTTGACAAGCACATCTAACTTCAATCAAAGCTAAACTAAGAGATGGTAATGAAAGTCATGCTTTCACACTCTAATTCTGTAATGACCCCACTAAAGAGACAATAGAAAAGGGTGTTGTAAGAAAAGGAGTAAAAAAGAGAGAATATTTATCATGCACCATTAAAAACCGATTCCTTCTTTTCTTCTACTTTTTGCTTCATTGATTGCACCATGTAACGACTAACATCACCTCGTAAACATAGTCCAACAATGGCCCAAAAAAGAATATACAGACACACAGACAGACATGCATTGAACTGACAGAGCCAAGACTTTCTTCTTCTCCCCTTCAAAACCCTGTATTAATTTATATTATCTATGGATTTTTTTTTGTTTTTCTTTTTATTTTTCGGTTGAGAAAAAGGGAAATCTAAATACCATGCATGAAAGTTCCATGGTTATCTAAGCACAACTCTATCTTAAATCAGTCATGTTCTTTGTTTTGCCCGTCTGGTCTTCCCAAGGAAAACTCCAAGATTGGATTCTTGAGTTCTTGGTTGTATCCTGGAAAGCTTCTTGATTCAGCAATTATCTGCAAATTATTAATTATTTGTGGAAAATAATTGCATAAATATGATAGTCAATAGAGTTATAATTATGGAGATGCTTGTTGATTAGTATATTTGTCTAATAATTACTAAGTCTAGTTAGTTACTCACTTCAAATTTGTTTCCTGATGCTTGTTGAGATGGTAGGGTTTCTACCCTAACCCCATCTAGATCTCTTGAACTGCTACGCATCCATCCTCCTTTGCTGTAACAATTAAGAAATACTAATCATTTACTATAAAACCATTGACCTGCTTGTAATTTTCTGATGGAAAAGAAAATGGTAAACAGTAATATACTTTCCTAGGCCAATACTATTGACATTTCATTGATTGAACCATGCATGAAGCTAGTCAAATGAAGAAAAAATTTCCTTGATCAATTTTCTAGGTAATTATAGGTCACCTTGCTCAAACCAACCTTAGAAGAAGCAGTTTTTTTTAGATAATAGTCGAGAGTATGTTAGGATTATGGCTAAAAAGAGAATAGCCTAGGAGACAAAAGTTAGAGCAGAAAAAGAAAGGAGAAAGAACAGAAGAAACGAACAGGCGAAGAGATTGAAAACAGGGGGAGAAGAGAGTCTGGCATAAGAAAAAATACTGGGGACTCAGCTTCTCTTCTCTCTGAAAAAGATGACACCATTGCTGATACCTACATCCACACCAGTGGAGTCTGAAGATGTGCTATCAAGCTAATCAACAGAAATCCCAAAGGAAAGCATTCAGTTGCTAAAGGATGCAATCGACCTAGTAGCTATATCAAGAAAGATGGTCAAATTAATGGTGTCACTGAGACCTTAATTGCCGCCTCGATTCCACAAGCAACCACTAAACAACAAAATAATTAGATTTTTGAACAGTTCAAAACCTGTCCGTGACAGACCTCACCACCATTTCTTTACTCTTCAAACGTTGCTCTCTAATGTTTCAAAATGATTGATGTTTTATGAATAAAAGAACTTAACAAAAAGTCTTTGCCTACACACACGCGCACAAACACTAGTTTCACTTGGTTCCAATAATTTGTGACGGAAACATGGCGGACCATAAGATATTCCTCCCTTTCCAACACATCTTGTGAAGAAATAAAACCTTAATTTAGTTATTAATATGCCCATCTAAGGTGTTAATACTGTTGGCTTATGCATAAAAACTGGATATTATAGCTCTAATAGATGTTCTCCAATACCCTTTTAACATATATAGTACTGCTACGAATCTAAGACTTTTACTACAATACTCACTTTTTTTATTATTGAAAAGGAAAAGTTACTATCTGATGTCGCGATTATTTAATTAGAGAATTCTTTCTTTTCTTTTTTTTCAAACCATGATAATGTGATTTTATATCACATAATCTGCTAGAATTAGTGCTTAATAAAGTAATAAAGTGATGACTCACAAGCCACTATTTAGTTACAAGTAAAATGCTTGTAGGAAGCTCTACCATTATTTCACATAGTACAATGCTAGCTAGGGCATACAGGATTGCCATGATTCCCAGGACTAATCTTTCTATCCAGAGTAAGGTAGGTAGTGGTTGAAGATGTAATCGAGATTGTTATTTAAAATATTTTTTACTTGAATATATATTATAATAATATTTTTTTATTTTTTAAAAATTTATTTTTAACATTAGCATATTAAAACAATTCAAAAATACTAAAAAATTAATTTAAAAAAATTAAATTAAAAAAAACATGATAAGAACACGAAACAATATCTAATAAAGTTAAATTGCGCTCATGGGGACAAATGTTAGTGGAAATGAGCTAGAAAATTAGCTACCCTAGCAAATGAAATGAGGGTGTTTTATGCTACCACAAAGGTATAGAAACTTTTCAGTCCTGAAGTGCACAAAATAAAAAGAAACCCTAGGAAGGCAACTACAACTAGCAAAAATGGCAGAAAATGGGCATCTTGAATGACTGTAAAATTCTCTAAGACAATGGGAATCTTTTATTGACCATCATGTCAAAAAAGGGCTTATCATGCATATGATCATTCTCATTTTTTCACTATGTTTTAATACATTTTGAGATTACAATCACAACTTTTGCTTGATTACATTGGTATATTTTTTGTTGTTGTAGCTTTGGCTTCATTCATTAAAAAAATAATATCATACTATATAATATAGTATGAATTTGCTATGAATTTCATGTACTTGTAAAATTAAGCCATTTCTTAAAGGAATATAATTATCATGTTCATTAAATATAAATAATTGAATTCAAATTAAATGATCATGATTTAATGTATGATAAAAATGAAAGAAAATTAACTCCTGAATATTTTATTTTTCTCACTTATTCTAGATCATTAAATTCAAAACCAATGGTAAAATTTCGAACATAGACCGATCATGTTCACATAAGAGGGTCTAAATCTAAAAACTATATTTACAAAATGTGGTTTTTCACTGAGAGGTGTGTAGGCGCAATTTATGTATTTTTTTTATATAGAAAAATTAATTTAATTTTTAAAGGTGTTCAAAATAATAATCTCCACACACACATATGTGTGTGTGTGTGAAGGAGATGATCTCCTTTAATTAACTCCTAAAACAGTAATTAAAGTACCTATACATTCACTTATGACTTCACACAAAATTGGGTTAACAAAAGGGTTTAGTTAAATTAAGGCCTCCTAATCAAAAAGCTAACTAAAAACGGAAGGTAACTGAAAACCTTAATGTTACTGTAAATGTCACCATGGTTTTCATTAATTAATCATGTTAATTTATATCAAATAAATTTAAGGAAATATGAAAAAGTTAAAAGTTATTTCCTCATGCCTTGCTTAATTTATCTAGTTTATCATCACTTGTTTTCAGTTTTTAATTACTATGCTTTTTTCATGACCCGTGAGAAGGTGCATACATGCATTCATGCATACATACATACATGCACACACACAGAAAAAGAAAAACAAAAAAGAAGAAGAAGAAAATGCTAGTAAATGAAAAGCAAAAGCTGTAAGAAAGATGGCAGCTCCTTTTAGATTGAGGGAAAAGTTAGAAGTAGGACGACGTGGGTTTGGATTGCCTATATAAGCTAAAATCACCCATGCATGAAAAGGTAAAAAAAAAAACCAGCTTTAAAGTTGAAGTCATAAAAGAGAAAAGCACTGCACTCTTTAGTCTTTAGAATACAAACTTCAGAAACATCAATTAATGCAGCCATTATCTAGAAGCGTGAGAGTGAGAGAGGGAGAGGGAGAGGGAGAGAGAGGGAGATAGATTGTGGCTTTATGGGTATTACCTAGAAGAGTTGCTCCATAGAGTAGTCGGAGAATTAGGGCAGCCATTATCATGCTGCAAATTAAGCACCTTTGAACCTCCTTTCTGGTTGAGTAAATAGTTACCATTTTGGGTAATGCAAGCTGTTCCAGAAACGAAATCTTCATCACCAGATCCATCTAGCAGACAATCAATAAGATTTAAGTCAGCAGCCAAGTGTATCAGATCATATGATCTTTGAAAAAAGTTGCCGTGAATCTTTTATGAGTAATTGATTAAGTGAAGGTACAAACACAGTGTAGTATTTGTAACATATGGTTATGCAGGTTCATTAATACAAGGCAAATGGGAATGTGCAGGTAAATTTTAATTTTTTTTTAAATTAATTTATTGTAGTATTTTAAAAGTTTTTAATATACTAATATAAAAATAAAAAATATTATTTTAATATATTTAATTATTACAATCCCCGCTGACCCAACGCTTCCTTTTAAGTAAGATGGGAGACCCTAGAGTAGGGAAATTAATAGATAATTAGTTTATGTTAAAACTGAAGAAAAGCTAGACGAATTACCTGAGGAAGCTGTAGGTCTGCAGTCAGTGCTTTTAACAGTTCTGTACATCTGCATAGGCAAAAGGGGACAAAGAAAATGAATAGAAAACAAGGTAGACCTATCCTCCTATAGCAGTACTATATTACATACAATTAATATAATATTTGAGTAATTAAAAAGAAGAAGAAAAATCCCAGTCAAAAAAATCAAATCAGATGCTTCTCTTTCTAGATTTTACATGGTTTGTTTATTCACCACGAGGTTGTTGTTTGGTAAGGTCAGTAATTGCTTTGTATTATTGAGAAATGATGGCTACTTTTTTTCTCTTCTTTCTCTCTCTCAAAAAGTAGAAGTTGTCCTGTATCAGAAAACAGCAGACTCAGCTGTTCATTCATTCACTCACTCACTGTCCTCATCGGCTCTCGTGCCTGTTAGATAGTCTCAGCCAAAGTCTCCTTCACTACCCAAGGCACAGGTCTCTCACGGGGACAAGGGGAAGGACTCCCGTCTAATAAACAATCAGATATTGAAGAAGTCTTTTGGTTTCCTGTCAAGGATGGAAGAAGAAGGAGGAGGAGGAGGAGGAGAAAGGAAAAGAGTACTGGGTTTTCCATGCCAGACCTGTAAATGACTTTTAACATGAGCAAGCGTTAGATCTTTGACATCCATGAGCTCTAGAACTGACTTTGGAGTTGCCCCTAAAAGAAAGGTTAACGAAACCAATTATTACAGAGATTAGAGCAAAACAAAGTCCATGATATTAACCAGTTATTCAGCTCAAGTAGTAGTGTGTAGACTATTATATTCTTGTTCTTGCACCAAAAACAATTATGTAGTGAGAGATTAGGTAATTAAGAAGGAGAAAAGACTCATACTTTCATGGCCACCAAGGAGCTCAACAGCATGAACAAAACGAGAATGGAGTGAGCTAGTCCAACGCATTCTTGGAGCTCTCATGTTCCTCTTGCTATGTAACTTTGGCATAAATCTTGATCGAATCATGCCACTACTACCATATAGCTCCGCACCACCACCCCCTACTCCTGCAGCAGCTCCATATTGATGGTATTGATGGTATTGTGGAACTCTCAGTGACTCCATTGACATTCCATTGAATCTTGGTGCAGAAGTACCCATTCTGTAAGCTTGCAAAGTGGAGTTATGGTGATCAGCTGAAGAATTTGAAGAAGAGTACGGGGTGCAAGATGGTGAATAAGGTATTTGGTTAAAGCTAAATCTAGGATCAATATTATGATCTCCTGAACTATTCCAGCTATTGTAAACTGGAATCCCCTTTATAGGCTTCGATCCTGTGACATCAAGAACTGAGATCCCATGGTTTAAATGACTCATTTGGCCATTACTAGAACGTTGAAGAAGAAGATTTCTTTGCCTTGCTTGATCATGGTGATGATCCTCAAGACTGCCAGTCCCTCTTCCACCGTAGTTTATTCTCCAAGGACTCTCTACCTCCAAAGCAGCAGTGCTTGTTGGATTTGCAAGAGAAAGTTCAGTGTCTGATATTTGAGACCCAACTCTTATAGAACTATCACTATGTGATTTTGTTAGTCCACCATCTTTGCGCCAAATATCAAAAGCCGAATCACCATCGTTTGTGCCAGTGCAAATTGAAGAAGGAGCACTGTTTGGAAGGCTTATGTGCAGTGAAAGGTCTGGAATCAGATTCAGAGACTGTTTATCAAAAATTCCTTTCTGGGACATTTTCAATATTCCCTTAGAAATTAATGGTTGCAGGCTAGCTAGCTGTTGTTCTTGTTCTTCAATAATTAAAAAAGAGAACGCAAAATTCAAGAACACAAAGAATAGAGTAGATTTTTGAAGTGGGATCTTTTCCAAACTTACTAAAAAAGCAATCTTTAGTAGGTTAGAAGTGTAGATGGCTAGGAAAAAGAAAGAAGAACCCTTTTATTAACTTCACATAACCAAAGTATGGCAAGCAAGAAAGAAAGAAAGAAAGAAAAAGTTTGGTATGTAGAGGGTGCCTAAAGGCAAAAAAGAAAATAGAAAATCCTTTTGTCCTCTTCAAGAAACAGACATGCTTCCCAGAGAGAGATGTGTGGTGATGCAAGAAGCGTAGATAGGGAAGAAAAAAATTGTGAGAAAGGATATTGAGAGAAGGAGAGGGATTTGGGGGTTTTGTTTCCTATTTCCTCGAGAGTATATATAAGAAGATGACACTTCAACAAATCATGTCTCTCTCTTTCTCTATATCTAGAAGCTAATTACCTCTCATTTTCCCCATAGTCAAAATATACACGCAAAACTGTAAAGGTTTTGCCCATTTTTTTCCCTATTATATTATAAATGAAAATTCCCCGTAGACAACGGTCTAAGATATACACCATATGAAAGAGATAGAGAGGAAAGAAGGAAGGGGGGATGGAGTACTAAAAATTCTTCAATTCTTTTTTCCCCCACCCTATTGGGCCTCTGATCTCTCTCTATCTATTATTAATTACATGAGAGAAAAGTAAAAAAGGGAAAATGAAGAAGACAATAATGTAATGACCAACTAGTCTTAGGAGTTAAACAAGACATCATGTGTCTTTTGTCTTGGTTCAATGATAATCTTAGTCAAAAAGCAAGAAGATATATGATTGTAGAGTCTAGCATTTTATTTTTTTTCCATAGTGTAAAGGGAATAAAGGGATAGAGAGATATCATCTATAGGTGTCTTTGTCCAATTACTAAATAAAGATAGATATTAAACTTCAAGGTTAATTAATTCAAAAATTCAATATCTAATTAAAGTCGGATTTAAACTAGGTTTTTAAATAAATTGAATAAAAAATTAACTTAGCAAAACACATTTAATAATTGATTGATCAAATTCATTCCAAACCCGATCTTGTTGATACCAAATTAACAAAATTAAGGTATACAGGCTGTTTAATAGTTTGTACAAAATATAGAGTACGATCCATATCATAGATTTCCAAGCCTTCCAATCCAGATATTCTTCAAACCTGTTCAACGAATTAATAAGGAAATATCTTTTGAAAAGGTGGTTCATCAACCTTGAAATTTAATTTTTCTAGAACATAACTGCAAGGCTTAGCTAGGCTAAGTAACTATTTTATTATTGGTGTCTAAGTTGTACTACTAGATCATATATACTAACTCTTGAAAAGCTTTGAGCATTGGGATGTGAATCTCAAAATTTATAAACAGAATAATTAACTGTAATTCATCACTTAATTATGATTATACTCATCTCTCACACTTGTTTGAATGGAGTTTTAACATAATTTTTTTCTTTTATAAAATTTCCCCATTGCATTATCTATGGAAACCAAAATCAATTACTCGTTATAGTTGCAATATATAACCGGTGGTCAATAATTAAAATAAAAGATTCGAGAAAATTATATTAGTTCACATAGATCCAGTCCATAGAAGAAGTTTCCCTTGCAAGCATTAAAAGATAGGGAAATGGTTTTCCATAAGAAAAGGAAGAGGAAGAGGAAGAAGAAGAGAACACCAACCAAATTACACATAGATGATAGATGCAAGGAAGTACGTTGTTATTTATACCTTTATACTACTGAAATAATATAAAAAAGTGATGAGGTCAATATTATATTCAAACTCAATAATATAATAGGCATTTACAAATGACAATGCCAAAGACTAGATAGTTAGAACTATGCAAATAGAAGGATGGATGTGAGATAAAATTAAGGGAGAAAGGGTTTAGAAAAAATATATATATTTTGGAAGGGCCGAATACATGTTTAGAGTGACAAATTAAATCCTCAAGTATAAGGACAAAAATGAAGAATTTTCAAAGTTTGGGGTGCTATGGCCCCATCAAACTTATATGATAAATTATCTTTGGCCACGTAACAAAAAAGTTAAAATGAAAGGGAAAGCATTGTGCTCATGGACTCAATTTACTATTTCCGGTATAACTGTATTTTTATCCTTCCCAAAAGAAATCAATGAACTTTTTGTTTTTAGAGGTAATTTGATCTTTGCATATGATCTATTAATCATTATAACATTGTCCAGAAGCAACTCAATCCTGTTATATTTTTTTCACAACAAAATTATTGAATTACCTTTAGCAAGAAAAAAATAATAAGTTGACAAACTGAGTTATTTTTATTGTTTTCTTTTCATTTGAAAATAAAATAGTGATTATGCCCTCAAAAAACAAAAATAGATAAAATGTTGCTTAGGGGCTATTTGTCTTTTTACTTAGATTTTTTGTTATATTTATGCTAACAAGTGTGGAAAATTCTAGCGATCAACGTAGGGTTTCTTTAGAGTAGTTGCATTCGTCTCCACGGCAATGCACAAGGCATTTCAACCTCTAGTTTGACACTGATTGACTCTTTTTTTTTCTTTTCTTTTCTCTATCCACCTTGCCTGTTATGCATGGCACCTCAGAATTTCAAACAAACTCTTTAATTTGTTTTTCATTCAGATTTGATTCATGATCTTTTGATTATATTTTTTTTATTTAAAATGATTTATAAATTTAGAATTATTTTTCAATTTCATCCTTCTTTTTTGTGTTAGATTTAATTCATATTCTTTTTTATTTTGTTTTAGATAATATTTGAAATTGAGGTTTTTTTTATGATTTCACCCCCCCTTTAATTGTTTTTTTCTTATATGATTTGATCCCTATTTTTTTTTATTGTAACTTTTTTTTTGTTTTGGAAATTTTTTTAATTTTTTTTATAATTTCATCTTTCAATATTAAATTGGTTAGAAATTAAACTTCTTGATTATACCCGGATCTAGAATTTCATTGGTTGTGAGTTTGAGGGATTAACCTAAATTTAAAAGATTCACACAGGTTTGCTTAATTGTTTTTTTCTTTTTTATGCTAATGTTTGTTTAGTTTCATCATTCAATATTTATTTATTTATTAGCTTCATCCTCTAATTTTGTAATTGTCATATTTGAACTCCATTATTTTAATTGTTATTTATTTTGTTTTAGATGATTTTTAGAATTTAAGCTTTTTTACAATTTCATTCTCTATTAATTTTTTTCCAATGTTATTTGTTCCTTATTTTTTTAAAAAAAATTCTTTTTTATTTGACAACATTTTTAATTTGGATTTTTTTGTTACGATTTCATCTTCCAACATTAAGTTGGCTAGGAATTTAGCTTTGGAATTGAACCAAGGTTTAAGATTTCACGAGTTATTATGGGTTTGAATGGCTAACCCATGTCTAGGAGATTTGCATAGACTTGCTTGGTTTTAAAAAAAAAACTAATAATTTTTTAATTTTATTCTTTAGCATTTATTTATTTATAAAATATAATCTCCATTTTTTAATCAAACATAAGGTCAGTTGAGAACTGGTCAAGACCCGTTCAGGAGGAGAATAAGAGAAGAAAAAAGAAAGAGATAGATTGTTCAATTGGATTAACTCATTTTTATCGTGTTCATTACCCAGGTCATCTATTTTACGAGTTAGCTTTCGTGGTTAGCATGGGTCAATACAGTGTGTCTCCACCTTTCCATTTTACTTCCTAGATTTTTTCACCATTTAATTATTTGACAAGTCCATTGTTTCACATTCACATTTGTTCATTGTTTCACGATGATAGTATTCTTTTTTTAACCAAATCATCATTTGAAAATAGTAATCAATTTGCTCTTTGCTTGTTAGGTCAAACAAGATATACCAATATTTTTTTTTATTTATTAACGTATATGATGGTCTATTAATTTTATATGAAAATACCAATATTGGTCGAGTTTTTTATTACCATTTTAGATATTTTATCGCATGCAAAAAAAAAATAGCAATGCTCACAATTTTTTTTATTACAGTAAACGAATTTTGATCTGACCCACAGCCAAACACAACCCGAACCCAGTTAAAAACAAAAAGAAATTAAAAAGAAATTAAAGGATCCAAGATGAATATTAGGCTAAGCTTGTGACACGTCTGTACTAAGGATGGAAGTCATGAAAGGAAAACCATAAATCCTAGGGTGGTGATAATGTTCCCTGTAGATGAATGAAATGGGCTCATGAAGTTTTGGGTGAAATTGTCAAAATATATTGATTAGCATGATGGTCCCATTGACCTGAAATGCGTGTAGAGAATTGAGACCCTTAAAGGCTTGTTTGTTTGCTTTCATATAGTGATCATCGTAAACCCTAAGTCGCAAACTCCACAAAAACCTTTGTAAAGTTTCTGATTCCTTTTCATTCTCCCAAATATTCCCTTCAAATCCTCCAACAACTTTGTCTATCATTATGTCATCCCCACATGAGCCCCATTGACTATTTAACCTGACTGAATTTTTCCAAACCCTAGGCTAAATCTAAATCAAAGAAATATTTATTGCAGCATATAATTAAATCTTCTCTTCCATCAAGAGGTAACCCTCCATTTTCTTTAATGTATTCAATGAAAGTAGAATTGTAGGTTAAATAATATTCTAACACAAGTGTTCTTTTTCGTACTTGGGAGTAGGAAATGCACATTTTTTTAGTAACATCGAGCTCAAACCTTTCAACTAGGTAAAACCGAATATTGCTGCATTTTAAAAATGATAAAAGCTTGAGGAAATTGCTGCATAAACTACGATAAAATTTAGTATCTAATGGCATCGAGCTCATATAGTTTTGACTATTTTAACTATCGCGATACACTGCTATTCAATCAAAGAAAATTTTGAATGTAATAAAAAATATAAGTTACGAAGGATTATTTGATGTGTTATTAAACTCTGTTTAATAAATTAATTTTCAAACATTTTAATTTGACTTTTTTACTAGTCCGTGTTTAAAATTAAATTATATAAAAATTATCTCAATATGACCCATTTGATTAGATTTATCCAACGACAACTCGGTCAACCGATAAAAAAATTGAGGATAAAATTTCTTGAAATTAAATCATTTGTTTAATCAATCTCTTGACTCGACTCCTTACCTAATCAGGTTTAAAATTAAATCATTTAATAATTGTTCTAAAGTGATTCATTTGACTTGATTGATCCAAATCAGGTTTAAAATTAAATCATTTAATAATTGTTCTAAAGTGATTCATTTGACTTGATTGATCCAAAGACAACTTGGACAATTCTTAAAAAAGATATAAGAAAGAAATGGAGAGGAAAAAAATGAAATTGAAAGAAAAAATAGAGGGAAATGAAAAGGAAAGGAAAAAAGGAGCTTGTTGTTTAATTGAATAGTGAAGCTCCATGATGTTTTCTAATTCTTTTAGTTGTATTAGTTAATTTTGTAGTTTATAGGATAAGTGAGTTTTCTCACCATTTTATTCTATTATTTGAATTGAAAAAAATATTAAAATATATTTTAAAAAAAACAAAACAATAGATTAAGTCTAGATATTATGGTAATTATTTTTTTTTAATTCCACTCAAAAATTTAACAGTTAATTTAAAATAAAACAAAAAGGCTTAAGTTTTGATTTTGGCTTTTTTTTGTGTGTGAAGTTAGCCAATTCTGATAACTTGGCGAGTTAGAAACAGAAAGAATAGGGCATATTATCCCTTAGAATATCATTAGCCATTTAACTCGTGCTTTATTGCGACTTAAAAAAGAAAATTTAAAAAATATCAGGTATGCAATTTGCTTCAATATGTTTTTTTACATAAAAAAATTAAAAGTATAAATTGAAAAGACTATGCAAGCAAGATCAAAATATTTCATAACATAAAATAAAACATGCATCCGATTGTGTTTATTGAACTTATTTATTGAAATAAATAAATAAAATATAAATCCATACCTTGAAAACTCATGACGTAAAAGATAAACACAAATGAAATTGACTGAATAAACCTACGCCATAAAAAAAGTTACGCAAGGCCTAACACATCAGCAATATAATTTAAATTTTGATATTTTTTATTTTAAAAAAATAAACTTCATTTGTATAAAAGAAGTTATAGATAAATTAGAATAATACCTTGAAAAATGAAATAGAAACAAAACAAGTAAGAAAAACTTATATTAAAAAAATGCATGCAAAAATTGTGACCTAAATTATGAGACCGGGATAAATTTATAGAAAAAACTTGAAGAAAATCACAAAACCAATATTAAGAAAAAAAACTGATGCAGAACAATAATATCGTACGAAGCCGAATTCCCAAGAAATTAAATGTCAAAAGATTAAACTAGGAAAAAAATTAATTGCATAAAAGGATCAGAAAAAATATGGGTGAGAAAAAAATTTCCAATTGGAGGGTTTAATTGAATTGAAAAAATAATAGAAAAAAAAATCAAAAGAATGAGGAAACTGAAAAATAAAACAACAGAAATTTTGATTGAATGATGAAATTGCAAGAAAAAAAATTCAACAAAAGTGCTAAGGACTACATTAGAAATTTTAAAAAATAAGGACCAAAATGAAAAACCAAACATATAAGAAATTGCAATTGAAAGACTACATTGAAAAGAGTAAAAACTTTTATAAATGAAAAGGGAACCAAACAAAAAATTAATAGAATGATGACTGAAATTGAAAAGTAAGAAACAAAGAGAACAATGGTGTACATAACATGTCAAGAGAGAGAAAAGAAGGAAAAAAAATCAAACAACCCCCGGTTACAATCTGACTACCATAAACAGTTATGTGCCACTCCAAATGAAAAAGGACATGATGACACATCTAGGAAGATAACGAAAAACCAATTACATCCACTAGGTGGCGTCACACGCGGTGCCTATATGGCGCAGACGCCACCCACGCACTAGGAAGTGCCGAGCACACAACAACAGTTTTAAGCATTAAAAAACCTAAAAATATAAAAATACCAAAATGTCCCCCGCAACCTTAGTAATTACACTAATACCCATATGAAAATACAAAAATACCTCAAATGCTAAGCTTATGTTTTGTTTATTTCAAATTTAAAGATGTAATTGCACTGTATATTAAAATTTAAAAACCTCAAAACACCATTATCTAGTAACACAATAATTTTTTAATTCTGAGAGCAAATATATACTTTTATTATGAAGAAGCTTATTTTTTGGACCAAAAGATACAAAGGTAATTTTATTATATTATAACTCAATTTACAGTAAAATATGTCATGGCTACAGTAAAACATTTATGATATTGAAATAAAACACTCATGACATTTAATTTTTTAGGTAAGGATGTTGAAATTTGGAAAACCTTCATTAATTATATAAATAAATGATTGCCAAGACTTAAAGCAAGGCCATAATTTCCAACCCGATCAGCATAACAATTGTCTTCTCTTTAGGTGTGAAGAATCAGCACTCCCAAATCCCAATTTCTTTGAGATGAAGATCTCCAGCGACAACTAACAAGCAGTCACTAGAAACACCAAAAATTAAAATAAACATACTTAGGAAAGATTGAAAGAAGTAATTAAAATCCCATTTGAAAGTGTAAAATCCCAAATATTTACCTTTCAAACCACCCAGAAGGATGTAAAGTGCATGAAAATCCTCAAAATCATAAAATGTTTTTTTTAGCTTTTTGAAGTTAGCAAGCAATTTATTAAATTACTCCCAATTAAAAAACAATTCCTTAATTGCTCAAGTGCTCATTGAGCCCTCAATATTCCTCACTTGGTCTCTTCTTACTCTCCCCAAATTTCGTCTTTTGTCACAGCAATCATCAAAGGGGCCATCATCACGTCAGTCCACGTTATTGTCTTTTGTAATTATTATTTTTAATTTGTTAATTCAATCTTTTTATATAATTGACAAAAAGCTTTATTTTGATCGTTTCTTAGCTTCGTATCTTTGTTATTTCGACATTTTATTTTAATTACCATTGACGAAATAGTTTGAAAGAATGAGAACACAAGGACATTTCTCCATAATTTGTTAAATCCTCATTTCAATAATTAAATTCAAAAAGGTTAGATTCCAACTAATTTAATTAATTAATAGCATTTTTATTAAGAATCTATTATGTAGATCTTTCTTCTCTGGACATAAATGAATATACAAAAAAATATTTTAACACTCCATAGAAAATACTAGTTATGTGACTCGTGCTCCGTCATGGGTTAGATATTTTTATTTTCTATAAAAATAATTGTATATACAAGTTTGTTTTAGTTTAGAAATTTAAGTTCAAATAAAAAACTTTATGCATACATGTAACCAAATAAATCGAGAACTATGTGTGCAAATAAATAAATAAAAAGTCATTAACGATACCTAAAAATAAAACTTGAAAAATCAAAAGACAGATATAAATTAAGATAATTAATCTAGAAAAACGAGACATTTACCTGGTTGTATTTGCTAAATTAATTTATTAAAATAATTTTTTATTTAAGCAAATGATAATAAAAATAAAGACACAAATTAAATTGATCAAATAAAATAAAAAGAAAAAAACACATCATGCAAGGCTGCATATATTATAAATATTATTTGAAATAATTTTTTATTTTATAAATAAAGTTTGTTTGTACAAAAAATTAAAAAAATGTTATAGATGAATTATAGAAACTCTTCAAATTTAAATGCATAACAAAAAAATATAATCATCATTTAAAATGGTCTATCCAAACAAAATAAAAGAGAGAAAGGGTAATAATTTAAATATAAATTTAAAAAATTTAGAAAAAAAACCATAAAAAATCATTAATTTAAAAACAAATAGAAAAAAAGACAAGCACTGTTGGGCCTAGCAATCCTGGCCCATTTATCAGGGCCCGTGTGATTGGGCCTTTATTTTCATTTTTTTACAACTAGAGCGAACAACCCCCAAATATTTTTGAAACAAGAAATCAAATGATGCATCATTTGAAACATTAGAAATATTATTTGAAATAATGTTTTTTATTTTTTAAAATAAATTTCATCCATACAAAAGATAAAAACAAATATAGATGAATTATAGACTCTTCAAATTTAAATACATAACAAAAAAAAAAAATCATCATCATTTAAAATAGCCTATCCAAAACAAAATAAAAAAGAGAAGGGGTACTAATTTAATATAAATTTAAAAAATTTAGAGAAAACCCAATAAAAATCATTAATTTAAAAATAATAGAAAAAACTACAGAAAAAAAGGTTAGACACTATTGGGTCTAGCAAGCCTAGCCCATTTATCAGGGCCCGTGTGATTGGGCCTTTATTTTTATTTTTTTCAACTAGAGCGAACGACCCCCGAATTCTTTTGAAATAAGAAATCAGATGACGCATCGTTTGATCTACTCAGATTTCAGCCACTTTGATAACCAAAAAATTAGGGCTTAAGTTGTTTTTACCAAAAGCCTATTTTTCAAACAATGTTTTACCCAAAAATACCTATAACACATCATAAGAATCATGATAAACCTATCAATAGCCTTAAAAACCACCCTCAAAACCAAAATCAACCTAATCTAAAAATCAACCCGAGCTTAGATCTATTTTTTCATAAACTTCAAATGTAAACAAAAATATATAATATGAACTCTTCTCATCAAATTGAACTATTTGATCCAAATATCATCCATTTTTGTGGCCTAAATAAGTGTCAATGACACTTTTCTCTCTTTACTGCTGGAATCAAGCGACCTCTCTCCCTCTCTTCTCTCAACTAGGAACTAAAAATAACAAAAAAAAATTTGTACCAAAATTGAAATTGTAAAAATATTAAGGAATTGAAATTGTATAATTTGCGTGATTTTTAAAGTTCAACGATCAAAATAGATCTTTTGCAAAACTTATAGCATGCCACTTATGTTTGACGCCTTTTTCATTTTGATCCCCTCTAATTTCAATCTAACCTTTTCATAAGAAATAAAAATCAATTGATCTTCAATTAGGATTAAATCGCCAAAAAAAAATTTTGAGGACCAAATTGAAAAAATATAAAATTTTGAACAGCGCATCCACAATAATGTGTGAGATGATGAACAATGAAACCTTTCAAAGTGAAAAAGCCACGCCTTTTAAGAGTAATATTTAACTAGCTATTTGGCTCGCTCTTTATTGCTTGTAAAATATTTTTTTTCAGTAAAAAATAACAATAAAAGCCTTTTCTAATCATAAAAAAAATTACATGTGAAGGGAAAGTGAAAAAAAAATAACATGAAGATTAATTCTCAAAAAACATATTGAAGAATAAAATAAAAATTAATTTAAAAGAAACACTAAAAAAGAACAAAGTCAACTCGTGTTAAACTCTGAAACTCTTTACCATGGTCATAAGACAGGTACTGACCGTATAGAAAGCAAACCTAAAAAAATCTGCATTACAAAAATATTGAGTGATGAAATTGAAAAAAAAAAAAAACCTGAGTGAACCTGGGTTACCTTGCTAACCCCGTGACCATCGATATAGGATTGAGATAACCCCACAGAATGAAAAGTGAAAAAAAAAGGCTCGAAGATCAATTCTAAAAAAAATCAAATGTTGAAGGTACAAACTAAAAAAATCAATTTTATAGAAGGACCTAAAAAGGATCAAAATCAACCTGAGTCAACCTACGAAACCCATTATTCTAGTCATGAAGCTGAAACTAACCCCATGGAAGGTGAAGAAAATCAAAAGCAAAATCTTCTATAAAAACATATCAACGATGAAAGTGGAAAAAAAATATGCAATAAAAAAAGGATCCTAAATAAAATAAATATCTATAAAAAGAATAGGGATCAAATTCGATATAAAAACAAATTGAAATCAAATTCTAGGGATGAAAATGAAAAGAAAAAAACCTCAAATAGTAAAAGGATAAAAAAAAATCAAATGAGTGAGACCAAATTTGATATAAAAGTCAAATTACATGAAATAGTTAGGGAAGAAATTGAAGAAAAAACAATCAATTACACAAAATGATCTAAAATTAAAAAAAAAAGTCATTAAAAGAACAAGGGTAAAAATTGAAATATGAAATAAATTAAAGGGTAACCACAATTTTTCAATTATATGGTTGAATTTTAAAGAAAAATAGAGTTTACAAAAAAGGGAGAAAACACCATAAACTTGGATTGATGAATGAATTTGAAAGCTAATAAACTATTTACAAAAGGATCAAGGAAAAAATCAAAAATAAAAAAAATTAGAAATAAATTAGAAAAAATAATATATAACAAATTGGAATCGAAGGACTTAATCTAAAATAAATAAAATTTCACAAAAGGGTCAAGGAAAAAAAATAAAGGCTGAAGTTGAAATGTCAACAGCAAATAGGACCTACCTATAATTTTGAAGGGAGGAGAGATAAAAGAAGAAGAAAAAAAAAGAACACGACGACGCTTCCATTGACACGATAGAATGGCAGTTATTACCACTGGAAAGTGACGCGCACATGTCCGAAAAGGTGTGAACGCCTCCCATATAGTGGCACGTGTACTAGCCGCGCTAGCAACTTTTTAAATTTAAATATTAATTAATCAATATAAAAAGAACAAATTTCCCTCCATGTTTTGGAATTAACAAAAAAAAATATTGGAAAAGATCGAAAAGCCCCTAAAGTAATGGCTTATTTTTTCTTGATTCCATGGGCAAAAATGTTTTTTTATTGTATTTTAAAAAAAAATATTTAAATACCTTTTGGTCATTATACTATTTCTAAAAATAGAAAAAAGTCATATACCACTGGTTGAATATGTAAAAAAACTAAACTTCCCTTGACTTATTAGGCTCTCTTTTTTCTTGAATGGAAAAAAAGTGAATGGAAAAAAAGTAATTACATTTGTTATACGCTCCTCGCATGGGAGCGGTGTTGCGGTGACACTTTCTAAACTATGTCCTTGTTGGTTTTTGGTTGGATAAGGGAGTCGCCACCTAGTATTATGGTTATAAAGAACCATAACTAGTTTTTTTTTTAGATTCTAAGCAACGGGCAGGTTACATGAAGAGAACATATTAACACCCTTATTACAACCTACCTGAAATAAGCTATATTGTTTTTTCTTTTTATTTGTTATGGTTTGATGATGTTTCTATTTCTATCAGTTTATTTTGGCGGGTTTGCTATGATAAACAAGTCATGGTTTCCTAGGTCAAAGACTTGGTCTGATATGTTGAAATCAGAGTTTTTGGATATTATGTCATTTCAAATAATATTTTAAATAAAATTCA
This sequence comes from Populus nigra, assembly GCF_951802175.1. Taxonomy (NCBI): domain Eukaryota; kingdom Viridiplantae; phylum Streptophyta; class Magnoliopsida; order Malpighiales; family Salicaceae; genus Populus; species Populus nigra. Next base: position 2,291,655 of record NC_084867.1, on the reverse strand, counting down.
TTGCACTTTTTATCCTTATATTATGAGTGAATGAGTTGTATTATTCTCAATAATATTTTGAATATAGATCTCATATAGGTTTTTTTTTATCATTTTATGAAAATGAGTTATAAGTCATTATCCCTAATAATATTTTGGATATTAACCCCTTTTAGGATTTTTTATTTTCATATTAAAATTGAATAATATGTTATCTTGCCAAAAGTAAATTTTTAATATTTTTGAAATATAGGTTAAAATCATTTGAAATTTTACAAACTTGTTGTAAAATCCATATAACATCTTTTTTTAAATTTTGCCAAAGTATTTTAGATTTTTTTAAAAAAAATGCTCAAATAATTTTAATGATCTTTGCCAAGGAAAAAAAAGTATTTTATTATTATTATAATTATTATTTAATTTGTTTTATTATCTTTTAGCTTTTTTTTTGCGAAAAACTCATTTTTCTTTGTAATAAAATTGTCAAAACAGGTCTAAAGTGTTTGTCAAACACATTTTTAAACCAATAAACTCTTTAGCAAAAAGATTGCAAGCTAAACAAGGTTTTAACCCTTCGACCTGATTTTAACCCGACCGAGTTGATCCCACTAGGTTGACCCAAAATCTTTAGTTTGATCATAAATCGAACCAAAGACCTTGGTTTGATTTGAAAACAACCCAAAAACAAAACCGAAGCAAAAAAATAGATTAAACAACAAAAGGAAATACAAAAACACAAAAAAAAACTAGAAAAACATATCAAACACAAAAAAAAAAGGGCACAAAGAACATTCAAACCTAAATTCCAGCATTATGAATTCTAATCTAGACCATATTTCATGAAATTAAAAGCACAAAAAGGATGGAAATTAATCACTGAACAATAATCAAGCACAAACATCAACGATTATCAATTAATAATCATGATTTAGACAAAATAAGTTTCAGTTCAAAACCAAAACTTTAGGATTAAAATCCCTCTATAAAACTTGTTATTAATGCAAATGAACCCTACATTATTAATTAATCAAGTCTAACGAAGTGCTTAAAGCAAAGGAATGGACCAAAATTGATCCAAACTATAGAGCTAAGACAATGTTCTTCCTAATTACACGAAAAACACTATATTAAAAAACCCAGCCACTACCCAGAAACCCAAACATTATCAAGCCTCCAAAACTAGCATTTTTTACCTCTAAAACATGCTTTCTTAATTCTAACAAGTCACACTAACATAACCAAATATGTTTGAATTAGAAAAACTAAAAAATTACATTAAAACATCAAAATTATATAAGAGGTTCCAAATAAAAAAAATTACCAACTTAAAACAACCTACATGTTCATGCAATTTGGATTTAAAATTGGTTTTCTAAACTTGGTCATGAATAGACATATCAAACTCAAGATGAACATTATTGCTTCAACATGCATTGCTTAAGTTAAATAAAAACTAAAAAAACATTATTTTATTGGGGGAAAATAACTTCAATAAAAGACATTTATTACATTTAAAACATCCAAAAAAATGCTTTAGAAAACAAAATCAAACTATTATAGTAACAAAAGAGGCAAACATAACACTACTTGTTAAGCATTATAAACCTTATTCTCATGCTTGTGAATATAAATATGAATCAAAAACAAATTAAGAGTGTGTTTATTTTTGTGATAGCTTTTGTGATTGAGATTTGGAAAAAGTTGTTTTTCAAAAATTACTTTCCATTTTGGTGTGTTTGATTTAAATAAGTGTTAAATTAAAACTGTGGTTGAAAACGCTTTTAAAAAAAAACAAGTTATAAATATTTGTTTAAAAGTGTGGTTGAGGTTATTGGTGAATATTAAATTACCAAAGAGGACACTAATTTATAACGGTGAACAATAATAATTTTAAATAAAAGGTTGAAAATGATTGAGTTTTTTAACTGGCCTAAACAATCTAGATTGCTAGAAGTTAACTAACAGTCAGTTTTTTTAATGTATGATGGCCAACAATTGCAATTCAAAAATTCATCTCTGCATTGAAACAAAATTATAATTATTTATGAGGTTTGAGTTCTCTTCATACATAGAGTAAGGTGAGGTTTGACATATAACATATATTGCATACAAGAAATGAAAAACCTACTTGAGGCGGTCAGATCTGAAGGAAGGAAGATGAAAGGAGAACAAAAGCAAAATAATGTTAAGTGAGATGACCAGATGCTAGTAAAAGTAGAGATGATTGGGAAGATGACAAGGTATTTTAGGAAGTTTGGAAAACAATGGCTCTTTTGTGTGGAGAAAAAATATGTGTTTGCAACTCAGAAAAAAAACAGCTTGATGTTGCTTTTTTTTATCCTACAGTTGAAACGCAAATTGTAATGGCTCCTCAAACAGAAACTTGTGTTTATAATGTAATCCAAGACTTGTTTTTGTGGTCTGCTCCAAAAGCAGAGGCAGCAATAAAAACAAGCACACTCTAAAACACCTCAAGTAAGCCATATGAACTCTACTTTTGGATTAGAAAATATATCTAAAACATTTACTCTCTCTTTAGTTTCCTTTTGAAAATTTTTGCCTCTAACAACTTAATATCCTTTCAAAACTTACGAAACCTTTATGTTTGGCTCATGAACCTTTACACTTAGGTTTCTTATCAAGATTTTCTCGTCATCTTTTCTTTTTTGTCCCCTTTTTTCCCCTCATTTGGTTTTGATTTCCAAAGGTATTTATAGGTTTCAAGCTAGAATTTTTATAGATTTAATAAAAGATTGATCCTCATTCATCATCAATGATTGGCCCTCTAATCAAAATGGAAGAATTTTAGTATGTTTTGTAGCTATGAGCTCTGTACCTATTCTAGTTTTACAATGGTGGTTTTGCAACAATTTAATTTTTAAAGATTTTAATGGTTTTCTCAAACCTAGAGATCAAAAAGCTTGTTTTTTTGGTCTTTTGATCTTAAAAGAAACGTGGACAACATGTTATAAGAATCCATTAAAAAGGCTTAAAGTGTGAACACATGAAAAAGATTAGTGGTTTTGCAAAATGAGTATCACAATCATCGATGACTGAGTTACCCACTTTCGAGGTTTCGTTGGAGGAATTTTGACATCATAATCATTGAAGAACACCTGAGTGCACACCTTTCATTTAGATCAAACCTTGCTCAATTTGAAGTCTATAACTTCACATCCATTTGTTTTAAGGTGTCAACTCAATTAGCTCAGAATCTAACAATGCAATGATGTATGATCAAGGACAAGATCTTATTGAGTTAATCAAAGAAAATGGGATGTAAATGTTTTATGAGAGTAGCTGATCTTTGTAGAATAGGTGTTTCTTAATCAAATGATGATGGTTAGAGCCCCTAAGGTGGCTGAAGACGTCATATTCATTCATATAAAGGTACCTACTTGATCAGTCAAAACTTCTAAAAAAGAAGCTAAATAGTGGTCGAACGACGCGTTGTTTAGGTTAAACCCTAAAAATTAGGGTTTTTTAATTTGGTATTTGACAACTTCAATTTAGTCCTTGTTTTTCCAATAATTGCACTCGTAATTACCTCTTAAACTTTTAATTTCATTCAATTTTACCCCTTCTAAACTCAATTGACAACCCCAAAGTTGACTGCTTGTTTCATTGTAGTTCTTGGTTATGAAATTATGCATTTGATCCTCAATTGATCAACAAAATTTTAATTTTTTTAATTTAGCCCATGATTTGATCAATTTCAAACCCCTGCATACATGTGCCTTTTTTCGGTTTGGTTATTGGTTTTGAATTTCTTCAATCAAGTCTCTAATCGCACATCAAACTTTATTATTTAAGTAACTAAGCCCCTGATTTGATCAAATTAACTTTTAAAATTATAATTTAACCTCCAAACTTTAATTTCTTCCAATTAAAGCCTAAATTGACTTCAAAAATCAATTTTTTCTTGCAATTAAGCCCTCAATAAATTAAATTAAATCTTGAAAAAATCTAATTTTGAATTTTTCCTTCTTAAATTGAATTTTTCTTGCCAATAGGGTTTTCATAAGTTGAAAATATGTTGTCAAATTTTTAACTTTAGGTATTTTGATCCTCCTCAACCGGTCTTTGATAATTTTCTGAATGTTTTTCATATTCTTCCTATTGATGTGTATTTTATATTTTTACAACTTTTTTTTTAATTTTTTGTTTTTTGTTTTTTGTATTTTGTATATTTTTATATATATTTATCTAGGGTCTCAAATTGAATAACAACAATACTATAGCAATGAATAATAAAATATATCTGGGTGTACAATATTTTTTCTACGTGTTTTAGAGTTTTTGTTAATCATAAGTGTTATCTTTCATACATATGAGAGGATTTCAATACATATATTGCATGATGGAAGCTTCAGCTACTCCAACTATTAAGGCTTGCCAAATATTAAAAAGATTTTTTTTCTAAATAGCTAATAGTGAAACTAGAACTAAAATTAACTTCAAATTGAATATATATATATATATATATATATATATATATATATATATTGCTTATAGTATGAATTAATCCACTTGGATGCATTTTTGTAAAGTCTGTAAAATCCTAAGATGTAACTATTCAATCACACAACTTGATTTATTGAAATTTACAATTCATTTGGGTTGTAGTGAGGAGACGTGAATTTAACTGATCATTTATTACAATCTGCACAGAAATTAGCTTCACTGTTTCAATTTTCTGAGATGGCTTATTAAATTTTTCCAAATGGGCTCTTAAGCTTGGGCTAGAAAACGTACTATGCCTCATAATTTTGGTGGTTCTAAGCATCAGCATCTTGAAGTACACAACAGTCATGAAATTCATGGCCTGTGGTGGTCAAGATCATCCCACTCTCTTTCATGTCATAATTGCCTTACAGCTAATATTATCTTTCTTCCCATGCACACAGAACAGCCATTGCTTACCAACTATGTGGTGGATATGATAAAAAGAGGTTCTCATTGCTCATGCTGCAGAATTTATAGGGTGGGCATGCATGCAGGCCACAGCAACCATTTGCTACCAGCAATACTTTAAGCACTTATGCTACTAGGGCCCTATGTTTTTAATGAAGTATTGATGTAAAGAATGTTTCCAAGACGGAAAACTATCCTCTCAAAAAGGGGAAAGATTAAAAGAAATCTTAATTCCATAAACTTGAGAAAACTGAACTTACAATTTCGAGACTAATTATAAAATACCTCTTCGAAAAAAACTCCTTCTAAAGAAGGATATCATAATACGTTCTGATCGTAGTATTATAATATAATTCTATTATTTTCTTTCTTTTTATGTAACCTCGTTATTCATTGCTTGTTCAAAGCTCAAATTATAGGGCTAATAAGATGAGGGATTTCCTCACCACACCACCCATTGATAAAATTTCCTTCAAAATCCAAACCGGAAGAATTTGGGACAAAACATCAAGTTTTCCTTCCTGCAAGTAAAAACTAACTGCTCTGCATGCATCCTTTACTATCCGAACTACTAAATGCTTTGATTTTACTAGTAGCTAGGCTGCACATAGAAAGAGAAAGGAGGGCAAGTCCCAAGAATGTACGGGTAGTGTATACAGGAATGAAAGAGACAAGTGAGAAATGATTTTGCAATCGAGTGCTTCATGATTGAAGATGAGGAGGAGGAAAGAGAAGCTTTATAATAGTAATATTCAACTCAACAATCCCATTAAACTTTTTGACACTAAAAAAGAAAGAAATGTGGTTGCGACTAAAGTCTATGGAATAGACCTTGGCGGAGCTTTAGGGTGAAAATTGGTGGGATTTCAATGCTTCGCCTTTATTTGGGATTTGAGTTTCTTTTTGACTTTTTTGGTTTCCTTTTTCACCTCGAAATCCGAAGCTAACAAAATAAAAAACATCACTACCCTTCATAGGTGGTCAGGATTCAAGGAGGAAGCTTGAGCAGGGGTTAAACTGGTTGTGACTGAGCTTTCGATGTCACATAGATTATGGAGATAGATTGTGACATTGCCTTGGAGAGCTAGCTATACGACTACATAGTCTATCAGTCTTCGATCGAACTGATTACTGAATGTCTGAATCTGAATTGAACTGTCCACGCTCTGTGTGCTTTGCCAATGGCGGTCAACGAGAGCATGTTAGTATAACATATTAACATTGGCTCTTTCTTGGTCATGGAGATTCTGCAATTAATTTTATTTTTTTTTGCCCTTTTGGGATTATAATTGGGAGGACTATTAACGTTTAGGCTATACGATTCCATCCTCGATGTGAGCAAAATGTGATTCTCAACAGTTTGAATATAAATGTATATATCAAATAAATAATTATTATAACCTATACCCTTTTTTCAGTATTTGTTGATGAAATGATTCACAAGTTATACAAACATTACTATTTTCTAATTGAATTTGCAAAACCCCAACAAACCTTAAATTTGTGTTTAATTTTAGTGGATACTTTATCCATTGTAGTGTTTGAAAAGAAATACTTATAATTTCTCAAATTATAAATACTTTAACACTTTATCTTTAATATTAAAAAAATTATATTTTATGTACTATATAGTTGATAACACTTTATATATTAAGTCAAAGTTTGCAAACTCAATCAACGAAAAAGTACTATAATGCTGTAATTGATTTGATATCTAAAATGCCTTTATAACATTATTTTTGTATCATCTTCCTTCCCAATCATATTTTTTTACATTTAGGTTTTTATTATTATTATTATCAAATCCATGACAAAATTAAGCAAGCATCAAGTCTTCTTAATTTGCTTTTGAATTTTATATCCAATATTCTTCTAAAATTAAACAAGCAATAAGTATTATTAATTTGGTAAGGAAAAGAATACCAAAGCCCTCAATAAATGACGACAAAAAGGAAGGGTGGAGGGAGCAAGCACGTTGAACAAAGGCAACATGAATGCATACAAAGAATGTACATGAACCTATTAATTAACTATATCAGTTGTATTTGGAAACCAGATTAGAATCTTGTTTTTTAAAAAATTCCCTTTCAATCATTTCTTCCAATATTTCCCATTAATTATTCCCCCCACTTTCCTTTTTTTCCCTCATCTTTTCCCATCCTTTCCTTCCACGTCAAATACTCAACAGCCCATACTTTTCTTTTCTCATATGGTGAGCATCTTACTCACTTTATTTTATGGATAAAGTTAATGGTCACGGAGATAAGAGATTGCGAATTACGGATTTGAAGAAATAAAGAAGACAGGCTTGGGTTATAATATATATATATATATGGATGTTTTAGGGTTTTTTTTTTTATCAAGATTACGTTTTTGATTTTTTAAATCTCTAAGAGAGAGTGTTGCTATGCTTAAACCTTGGGAAATTTCATATACGTGTAATCTTCATGTAAAAATTATATTAGTGCGATTCCATACAACAAGGATATTCATGCCAAATGAATGCTAATGAAAATTGTGAAGAAGAAGAAAGAAAACCAACAAAAGAATTTGACCAAAACGATCTGCCAAGGTCGACTAAATATGTGGAGATTTGCTACAAGAAAACAACAAATTAAGTGCCAGAGCTAATTTAGGTCAGGCGAGGATTTCCATAACCTGCGATTAACCCAAGATCAAACCTCTTATAACATATGCTTAGCCTTGCCCAGATACCATATTATATAGCGATTCTTTTTTCTTTTTCTTTTTGGCTGAAGAAAATCTTGGAAGCATTTTTTTTTTCAACTTTATGGCTTTATTGATTGACAACCAATTCTCGTTCCCTGGACCCTATTCAGTTCTGAAATTGGTCCACACGTACGTACCCACTGATTTGTAGAGGCCAAATCTCATTAACCATACTGATCGTGAAAAGACCCATCAATAGAATCCCTCCATGCTTTTCCACTCTTTCGATGGTATCCCTTACTTCTGTTTTAATCTTCAGACAGAACAGCTAAATTGCTAGTGTTTCACATTGCATTTTGTCCATCTGGTCCAACTTCTATATCAAGGTATATCAAACAGAACAAAAACAAATTTATGTTTAAAAAAAATGGTCCCAAAACAAAATTAAAACTCAATACAGATCAGGTATATATAGAGTTAAAAGATGCGGAGAAAACAACTTTCCCCGTACCCTTAGCACTTGGTAATTTCATAGTGTTGTTGTTTTCTTTTCATTAATTTTGACTTTCTTTCCCTTTAGTTATTGATTTTTTTTTAATTTAGTTCTTAAATAATGTGTTTATGGAAATTTAGTAATCCATGGTGTTGTTGTTATTGTTTTTTTTTTTTGACAATTGTTTTTCTTTAGTTATTTTTTTTATATTTTAATCTTTATTTAATGTGTTTGTGGGAATTTAGAGTTGATAACTTCTTTTAATTTATTTTTTATATGTTATTGTAATATTAAAAAATATCACAGCGTCAAGTTAGTATAAAAAAATATATTAGTATCATTATATGGTTTATTTAAAAAAATAGTTAAATAAAAAAATAATGTAAAAAAAAACTAGGTTATTTTTAGTCTTTTTTAATTTTTTTAACTTTCTAATAATTTTGTGAAAAAAAAACATCGATCTTTAAAAATAAAAGAATAGCATATAACAATACACGTGATATTGTCAAGTGACAACTCATTACTCAACCCAAAATGCAAGTAGGGCTTCTTTTGGGATTGCGTGAAACCATGATTTTAAAAAAGGCATTAAAATCAAGCTTTTTAAGTATACTAGGTTTTCAGAACCTTGATTTTAAAAGGGTTGCCAAACACCTATTTTTTAACTCAATCTATTTAATGATGCTCATTAAATAATTAATAATATTATATTGGTTACTTCTTGTGACAACTTTAATGAAAAAAAATACAAAAAAAAAATTATAGATGAAAATATTTTTATCACGTTTAATGAGTCATAATTTTTTTTTATGTTTTTTTTTAATATAAATCAGGGAATAACTAATATAATGTTACTAATTACTCCCTCATCACCATAATATTATTCAAATAAATACAGATTATAAGATTGGAGGTAATCTTTTCTCATCTTAATTCTCTTCTTCTTTTCTTAAGATTTAAATTTGGGTTTTTTTAAAAAAAAAAATCTCAAATCTTAATTGTTGAGCTATCCTTTGCATATATTTTAACTATATTTAAGAAATGGATATCTTATGTCATGCTATGTATGAAATTGACAAGATGTATACTTAAATGGGAAAAAAAATCATAAAATAGACGTCCCTTGAACATATGAAATTCAGATGTACCATGGTACATGGTCGATTATATGATAAAACATAAAGGATAATAAACATCAAATGCACTGCCAATTTATTGGAGTATTATCAATTTTACACTCAATTTTTTTTTTCTTACGATTTTATCACTAAAACATTTTGATTTCTTAATTATATTTTTTATAAAAAAAAAAATCAATTACCAAAAACACGTTAAGTCCTTATAAAATGACATCATTTGTTAATAAAGAAAAGAAAAAACATTTAATTGATAACTCTTAAAAAATCATAAGTAAAAATTACATAAAAATACATTTAGTGATATTTTTTAGGTTTGCACAAAAATAAAAGGGATGTGGGGTGTTTAAGATGGAGACTGCAGACAGATAAGATGAGATCTGGGCCATGGTTTCAGGTTGGGCTAAAATCGGGTGTCATTTGACGGAGACACTAAAGGCCCATTAACAAGTAGATCCAGGCTGTTTAAATTCACAGCAGGCCCAACGATTAATCCATTACGAACCCAGTTATTTGCGAAATGGAATTTTATTGCGTTTGTTGTCTTCCGAATGGTCTCAAGCTAAGCCCACGATAGCTCAGCCGTATGGGCATGGTATTGGGCCATGGGCCTCATTATGATCGCAAAGGTCATTCATTGTTCGGGCCCAGTTCTTTTGTTAAATATAATATATGATGAACGAGGAGATCTTTTTTTTAAAAAAAAAAAAAGAATTTGATCTTCCATTGCTGCATGTTTGAGAAAATTAACCCCAGATGGTCGGTCATGTTTCCTCTCTCTTGATTTTTCGAAGGTCTCAAGCTAAGCCCACAACAGCTTAGCCATATGGGCATGGTTCTTGGGCTCTGGGCCTCACTATGATCGCAAAGGTCATTCATTGTTCGGGCCCAGTTCTTTTGTTAAATATAATATATGATGAACGAGGAGGTCTTTTTTTTTGTTTCTTTTTTTTTTTTTAGAATTTGATCTTCCATTGCTACATGTTTGAGAAAATTAACCCCAAATAGTCGGTCATGTTTCCTCTCTCTTGATTTTTCGATCCAGACTAGCATTTTATTTTATTTTATTTTATAAATACAACATGTTGATGTTAGGATATGATCTTAAGATAGCTCGAAGAGGATATTTATTTATATTTGATATATTTTGTATCAATTTCTACGCGTGGATATATGACAAGATTTATAAGATCATGAAGTGGTTGTGGCAATCACGCATGAAAAAATAATTCTATAAATAATACAATTCTTTCTCCTCTTTCATCATATAAAGAATTCGACTGTATGTATATTAAGAGTATATTTATTTTTGTGTTTTAAAAATATTTATGAAAAAATTTAAATTATATTTTTTTAATTTAAATTAATTTTTTTATGTTTTTTTATTGTTTTAATGTATTATATCAAAAATAAATTAAAAAAATATTTTTTTAATATATTTTTAAACAAAAAATACTTTAAAAAATAACTATTATTACCATAGTTATCAAACCCGACTTGGGAGTTAACCTGGCCTAGGAGCCAGATCCCGGGTTACACAGGTTGACCTGAGTCAACCTGAAAAATTAAAATTTTAATATTTCATATGAAAAAATTAAGAAACAATCCATGCAAATATATGCTATATATTTTATAAATAATGAAGTTTCATAAATTATTTCGAAACATTTTTTATTCTACTTTGAAAAGAAAATAGGGTAGTATGTTATTCTTTTAAATTAAAATATTTAAATCAAAAATTTTTTTTATCTCACATTAAAAAAAACATAACTTTTTTCTTGTGAATATATAGTATATATACTAAAAGGCTTCAAATCTCACATTAAAAAATAATTTTTTTTATGAGCATAAAATATATATACTAAAATGTTTTAAATTTCATATTGAAAAAATAAAATATTTTTCTAGTATTTGTATAATGAACTTTAAAAATAATTAATAACCAACTAAAAAATATATAAAAAAATAGTTTCTGGTTAAGAGAAAAAATACATATGAAAAACAATTGGGTCTCAACCGGATTTTGCCGAGTCACAGGTCAACCAGGTTTTGCCGGGATTTTGCTCATCTTGATTTTTTACCTTATCTAAATTGATTCAGTTACCAAGTTAACCGGGTTTTAAATCAACCCATCAAACTCATTCAAATTTAATAATTATAATTACTAGTGTAATATCAAACATTTTCAAAAACAAAATTAAAGAGTTGTTTACTATATATAAAAAAAAAAAAAAAAAACACAGTAAGCCGAAGCAACGCGAGGATGCATTATTAGTACTGTACCTTGAATTAAAAAATAAATAAAATCAAGAGTGGTATCTTTTTCCTTATGGATTACAGGAAGCCAACGCACCACCATGATGCATTATCAGTAATATACCTTCAATTAAAAAAAAAAAAACCTTGAATTAAAAAACAAATAAAATCAAGAGTGGTATCTTCTTCCTCGATGGGCTACAAAAAGCCAATGCAACACGAGGATGATTATCAGTACTATACCTTGAATTAAAAAAATAAATAAAATCAAGACCATACCTTGAATTAAAAAATAAGTAAAATCAAGAGAGGTATCTTCTTCCTCGATGGACTACAATAATGGTGTTCTTCATTATAGCTGCTAACCTTAAAATAATTTGCATAATCAAACATAGAAGGTTGGTCTGTGTTTGAGGTTTTAGCAGAGATTATTTTTTAAAATATTTTTTATTTAGAAATATATTAAAATAATAATTTTTTTATTTTTAAAATTATTTTTAGCAGATCACATTAAAAAAATAAAAAAATATAAAGTAATAATTTAAAATAATTAAATATATTTAAAAATATACTCGAGTAAAAACGGTGGTTGAAGAGTGGGTTGAGAGACTTTTTGGCGTGTCTGCCTTTATCGGCTTCTTTACAGGTTTCTGCTGCATCACTTAATTTGCCCTAAATAAAGCTAATAGATATGAATAATTCAATACTCCTACACAAATATCTTAATTAATTTCCACCGAATATTCTATAGGATCTAATTCCTTATTCGGACATGATCCTACGGCATATTCGCATATCCCTTGTTCCTGTTTTTTTTTTTTTTTTTTTTTTTTTTTCCAGTCTCTCCACTTGAAAACTGCCCACCGTTTGTGCCTGTTACACTTTGTTAATTACTACCTGTACAGAAACCTCTGAGGTTTTTCTGTGTTTTGCCTGCCTAATTAATGCTTAAAACTCACACAAATAATGAAGAAAATTCCAAAATATTAACGTGGTAAGATTTTAAGTTATGCCACAAAGATTACGGGTCTATTTAAAAGTATGGTGATGATTGTTTTTTTAAAGTATTTTTCGTGTTGAAATACATTAAAATAATTTTTTTATTTTTTAAAAATTATTTTTAAGTTCAGCACATCAAAACGATCTAAAATATATATAAAAAAATAATTTTTATTAAAAAAAATAATTTTTTAAAGAACACGGCGTGGTGTCCAAACGTTCACTACGTATCAAATATTTTACCTACGTTTTTTAAGACATTTAAACTTGTAAAAAGGTGTTCAAAAAATAATATATTTGACTCAACTTAACTGTTAATAGAAATTGTTGTTATATTAGTTAACTGCTAATTAAAGTATTAGTTATATTAAACAACTGTTATTGTCAATAATCTCTGTTAAACAAATACTAATAACATAATGATTTTTTAATCCACATATAAATAGTAATTGTGTTATCTAGTATAATCTTAGTCTAATACTAACCTCAAATTATTGTGAATTATTTGTGAAAACCTTCAACACTTGGTATTCATGAATTTGTGGTGGTGAAGTAATGGACTTCTTGTCTTTGCTAAATCGTAAATATATATATATATATATATATATATATATATATATATATTCAATAATATAAATCGATTTCAAGGTTCAATATGTGAAAATTAAATATAAAAATAAATAAAAATATATTTAGTTAAAAAAACAAAAATAAATTTATCAAGATAAATTTATCAAAATAAATTTATGTCAATGATTGTTTTTTGGTGAATTCTTCTACTTTAAAAAAACAGATGGAGAAAAGATGTTTTTTATATGTTTTTATTATAAAATAGTAATTAAACATTACCTTAAAATAAAATTCATGAAAAAAATTAAAATCGAGACTTTTGATTTCAATATTAAGTCAAGGTAACGAACATGAATTAATAATAATAATAATAATAATTAAGGCTTATATCATCAATTACCCTTGTCATATTTAGCTCTACTTTTTAGTGTCCGTATGAGGCATGGTGACCGACTACCGGCTTGGCTAATTTTGGTTCTGAATCCAAAACACCTAACATGGCCTTCGAGTGTGTTTGATTTATTGTCTAAAAGATGTTTTTGAAATTTTTTTATTTTTTTTATTTTAAATTATTTTTTTATAATTTTAAATTATATTAATGTTAAAAATATTTTTTTAAATAAAAAATACTTCAAAATAATCGCTGACGCAATAAAAAACAAATCATTAGAGATGTCATAGTTTCCTTGCCAAACTCGACTTTTCAAATCTATAGTTTTCTTATTTCATAATTAATAATTAACTAGCTATTTTGGTCTATAAAAATAGGTTAATGGACTCAAGAAACAATAGGGACGTGGACAGGACTCGCTGCAGCGTAGAGAAACAAGTTCACGAGTTGCTTGCTATATGGTACAAAGAATTATCCCCAGCAAGATTCTCTTCTGTCCATCCTTCTTTTCTTCTCTGTTCAGCTCTAGCTAGAGAGACATGGCAGGTCTCATTCTCAATAACAAAAGCATGGCTCTATGCCTTGTTTTGGTGATATGTAGTTTTGGGTTGTGCTTAGTCTCTACACATGCAGAGCTTCAAAGATTTGGACAGCCTGCAAAAACTGACGGGACTCTTTCCTTTTTGGTGCTTGGAGATTGGGGCAGAAAAGGTGCTTTCAACCAGTCTGAAGTTGCTGTTCAGGTTCTTCCAGCTTCTTTGCTATTTCTGATTTATTTCATGTTTCCGTGTGTGAGAGAGTCGTGCAACATGTACTTGACATTCCCATCTCTTAAAGAACTTTCCTTTATCAACTAACACGTACCTGCTAATCTTCCTTTGATTTGCATGGATACAGATGGGAAGGATTGGAGAGAAGCTGGACATAGATTTTGTAGTTTCAACAGGTGATAATTTCTATGATAATGGATTGACTGGAAACCAAGACAAAGCATTTGTGGAATCATTTACTCAAATCTACACTGCAAATAGCCTGCAAAAGCAGTGGTACAGTGGTGAGTACCAAACCTGGCGACTGGCTGAATGATTTTTTTCCACAAATAAAAATGAGAAGTTACATGTTGATCTTACTTGATTTGAATTTTCTAATTTTCTTTCTCTTCTCTTCTGCAGTCTTGGGAAATCATGACTATAGGGGGAATGCAGAGGCACAATTGAGCCAACAACTTAGGAAAATTGATAGCAGGTGGCTATGTTTGAGATCTTTCATCGTCAATGCTGGTGGGTAGCAGCTTCTACATTTTAAGTGCTTCCTTCATCTCATATATATATAAAGACTATACCAACTATGACCACTTGACACTTGAAATTTAGATGTTAATTTAGGATTTATTCATCTAATAACTCAAATCCTTCTCTTCTGTTTTTCTGCAGAATTGGCTGAAATTTTCTTTGTGGATACCACCCCTTTTGTCCAATCTTACTTTATTAATGCTGAGGGCCATACTTATGACTGGAGAGGCATTGGATCTCCTAGATCTTATATTGCAAACCTAATAAAGGTATGTTCATTGTTTTACTTTCAAAATAATGCATCGACTTTACAATATATGCACTTTAATAGCCACTAAATCAGTGGTCTATCAACTGTTTAGATAGAGCTCTGGATAATTAAGTAGTGGATTATACCCTTTTTTCGATCAGGATCTAAAGTTGGCATTGAGTGAATCAAGTGCAAAGTGGAAAATTGTTGTGGGTCATCACGCAATTAGAAGCATTGGACATCATGGCGACACTGAGGAACTTGTCAGCAAGCTTCATCCAATCCTGAAGGTAAACACAATCATTGAAAAGCAGTTCTGTTTTACTTTTTGCTGATGAAGTAATTTTGAACACAAGATTGAATCTCTTTCGGTGCTGTTTTCATTACATTCAGGCCAATAATGTAGATTTTTACATGAATGGACATGACCATTGCCTTGAACACATCAGTGACACAGAGAGGTACAACTTAAGTGATTACTGTGTTGCTTAGTGGAAAGGGTTCTTGAAAATATTACTAATGATGGACATTTTTTTGACAGTCCAATACAATTTCTAACCAGTGGAGCTGGGTCTAAGGCATGGAGGGGTGACATTAAAGAACAAAACAAAGATGGTCTAAAATTCTTCTACGATGGTCAAGGTTTCATGTCTGTGCAGTTGACTCAGAATGAAGCAGAGATTGCATTTTATGATGTTTCTGGCACTGTTTTGCATAGATGGACTACAACAAAGTTGCTCCACTCATCAACCTAGGGATCCATAGCCAACTGATTGTCACTGTTATAAATTTTTATTTTTTTCCTATCATTATTGAGCTCATGTTTCATTGTCATTGAGCGCTGTGATAATTGTGAGTTAGGGCCACCTCAAAAAAGAAAAAAAAAAGAAAAAAATAGAGTCTAGAATGTCATGAAAATGATTAAATTGATGGAGAGCTTCTAGCAATCTTCATGGGATTCCGTTGCTTTTACTATTTACCAAACCCCACTGAATTTTTTATTAAACAAAAAAGAAAGAAAGGAAAAAGGGCCTTGCAATAATATTGCACCCAAAAAATTGGTAAATCAGTGCTCCAACACAAGAACCAATCCAGTTTCCTGATAACTACATGCAATTTAATTGTAACTAACGGTAGAGTCAAAGGATGAGATTGGTGAGTGGCAAATAATTCTGCAGCCAATGTGAGCAATTGGCGAGGTTTATTTACCCAATGGTGATAGACTTGCAGAGCCAACTTTTTAGTATGGATTGTCAGGGTCAGGGCAAAAGTACACCAGCCTTGTGACATCAAGCAAGCGCCAATATAGCACCACCACCTTCAATCCATCTTCGTTCCTTGAATTCTCTTGCTCATCAATGATTTTCTTTCATAGGTTTACGTCTCTTTTGGTATTGAACAAGACAAAACAAGAAATTTCCAGGAAAGTGGATTTTGATGGTGACCACTGATGAATTTAGTCCATTAATAGAATGAAGTTTCCTTTGCCCTCATTGAATCTCTTATCCTGAATCTGCATGGATACTATCTGTAGCTAGCTAACGGGTGGTTTTTTCGACTTTGAACATCTTTAGAGACACCACAATTTTTGTGTCCAGGTACCACATTATATGCTCTTCAAAGAGGTTACCTGAGTTCACATCTTTTGCACCCCAAACCACAGCTGATAACTAAAAAGTTATATTTTTCAGGATATCATGGCTAGTTTCAGTCACCATTTCAGTTCAATGCACCTCGTATGGATGGCCTGCTTGCATGTGTATGTTCTTTGTGCCTTAGCTGAGCTTCAGCGATTCAAGCAACCTACCAAGGAGGATGGCTCAATTAGCTTTTTGGTGGTTGGAGACTGGGGAAGAAAAGGAAATTATAATCAATCCAATGTTGCATTTCAGGTTTTTTTTTTTTTAAGCCATCTTTCAAGTCTTAACACTCAGTATCATGTTATATACATATATAGATGTCTCATGCTTACTAGATATGAACTGATGCTGTGGGTTGATGGAGGAAATATGTGGTGATAATTCATTCAATGCAAGAACATTCATTTGATTTCTCAAGTTTCTTACAGATGGGAAGAATAGGAGAAGAATTGAGCATTGATTTCGTTGTTTCTACTGGAGACAACTTTTACGAGGACGGGTTGAGAAGCATAAATGACCCTGTGTTTGAGAAATCATTTAGCAAAATCTATACTGCAAAGAGCCTTCAAAAGCAGTGGTACAGTGGTAAGTCCTGTAATCAAAAGAATTGTTATGAAACCTCGATCGGCCTGTTATAACCCAGAACCTAGCCGGGGCTGAGTTTCATTGAGAAAAGAAACAACGAAGCACAAGTCATGGTCTAGGTTGACAGTTTATTGATCTGCTAGACCGGGTTTAATTCTTATAATGAAAAGAATGCACAAATACATGAATCCTAGTTTTTGCTAATGCGGGAGTCCTACCCTATCTCGTGTTCTGAAAAATATTCTGGTTTCAGTTTTAGGCAACCATGACTACCGGGGAAATGTCAAGGCTCAATTAAGTCCGAACCTGAGGAATATAGATAGCCGATGGATTTGCCTGAGATCTTTCATTCTTAACGCAGGTAAGATACATCTCCAACTATGAACAGTAAATTATTCAACATTTTATAGCCAGTAGATATCAAACCTCACACCTCTCTGAGGTTTTTGTCCTGAAACACTGCCTCTCGCTTAACTAAATTCAAACTTCTCTCCACATCCTCTTAGAAATTGTGGAATTGTTCTTCATCGACACCACTCCATTTGTGGACAAGTACTTTCTGAAGCCAAAGCACCATCATTATGATTGGAGAGGAGTGATGCCAAGGCAGCACTATCTTTCAAACCTCTTGAAGGTTATTCATTCTGATCATCCTCGTACATTTATGCAAGCACTGTGCAGTCGACGTTTTGTTTTCTGTCCCAAATCCTACATCTTTTTCATGTTTGGCAACAGGACTTGGAATCAGCTTTGCAGGACTCCACTGCTAACTGGAAGATTGTAGTTGGGCATCATACTATCAGAAGCATTGGCCATCATGGGGAAACAAATGAGCTAAAGAAGCAACTTCTCCCGCTTCTTGAGGTAGCTAATCTTACTAAAGAGATTGAGATTGTCACAAACAAAGCGTTTCTCTAACAAACCACGTCTTGAATGTCCAGGCAAACAATGTTGAAATGTACATAAATGGGCATGATCATTGCTTGGAACACATAACCAGCAGCACAAGGTATGTTTATAAAAAACATAGATTGACATTATTTCACAGCAAGGATTGAAACGAAAATCACCAAGATTTAAGAACTTGACTCTTTATGCAGCCAAATCCAATTTTTAACAAGTGGAGGTGGTTCGAAGGCATGGAAAGGGGATATTGATCAACTAAACAAAGGAGGAGTCAAGTTTTATTATGATGGGCAAGGTTTCATGTCCCTGGAACTAAGGCAGACACATGTAAAGATAGTATTCTATGATGTTTTTGGCAAAGTTCTGTACAATTTGAACATGTTTAAGCAGCTCAACCCTGTCATCTAGGACCACATTATGGAAAACAGGTGTTTTCCACTCTTCATCAAATATATAATGCAGTGATTAATCATTCTGTCGATTTTGAAACAAAAACTGATATATCTTGGCTTTTCTAAGAATGCCAGTATGGAGATGTTAATCCAGTTCGTTGAGAACCCCAACCAGGAGATGAATGGAGTAATTACCGTGAAACATTTAAACCCTTGCTAATATTTCACAAAGAGAACAGAACGATAAGCAATGGCAAATCTAAACCCTGATGTTTACCTTTCAGGCTCGAAATTTCTCTTTATAGCTCATTTTTTTTGTTAAAAAAACAAGTATACAACTGTTTGCTGCGTAACTATACTAATACGATCACATCAAGAGCACATTCTTGCCAAACCAGGTTCGGGAAATTTACATTTGAGAGTAACTACAGAAACCTATCGAAAGAAAAATAGTTGAACTTCAAAATTTAACTAAGCAAATTATGCGTACGTGGATGGTAACAATGTTAATTTTCTCCCCGTGATGACAACTTAAAAGTGTTATATCTGACTACAGAAACCCACAGAATCTGGTTACACTCGTGGAATGACCACGCCATGTTCGATAAGACAATTGAATGGCAAAAGGCTGAGATCAATCCACCAAGACGAATGATAAATGGATTGAGATTAATCCATATCAGAACAAGTTGGTACAGACACAACAACAGATTTCTGAATCCATCTAAGCTTCCCTTGGCCATTAGCTAGAGAAAATCAATGTTACTAGTACTTAATACCATCTACATCTACTTCTGGTTGCTGCAGCTAGCAACCATCAAAGACCATTTAAAGAGTGGTTTCCTATGAAATATTTACAGCTATACAGTTAATTCATGGCTAAAGTTTCTTCAATGATTTTTCCCCACTAAACAACCACTATAACTCAAGGACTGGGCTTTCTGTTTCTTATTTCTTTCCAGGTGAATTCAAGCCATTCTTGCTCTAAATTCTTGGTTTTCTTCACTTGTACATTCACGACATACATGATGTGCACTTTTTAGTTCAATAAGACTATATGCTACACCAAAAAAATGACTTTATATTTAGAGCAAAAATATACATCTAGCAGTTTTGTTATTGCTATCAAACTCAGGTATGTGACAAATAATTCAAAGCATCACGACTACATCTTGCATATATTGATTATAATTCAGAAGCGCAAAAAAAGAGTTCAAGGACGAGCTTTGCACAGAATAACTCCATGTGGTAATGCACAGATTCAAATCGAGACAGGAAAACAGAACATCAAAACTGTATACAGAAAAATTAGCCCAAATCTATTTATAGTTACCACCAGCTTTACACTCATACATAGATAGCATTTAACTTTGGTCAGTTGTATGTCTACTACATTTTTTTTTTTTTTGTGGCCTGCATGCACGTGAACATTATTTAATTGAGAACAAAGTGATACCTCGAATCCACATAACTCTCTACATCCCAGAGGAAAGAACCAAAAGTAACAGCTTCCAAAGCAAGTCTCTTCAAACCACCTAAGCTGATCGTAACTAGTTCATCCTTGGAAGTATCAATGGTCCCTTGAGGCGTTATGACAATCTCAGGTCTTCCAAACAAGGCCTCAGTGTGCTTCTCAATGATGCTAACAGCCTCTTTTGATCTTATTGTCGCATACCTTTGAAGTGTCTCCCCATCAAAAGACATCACATAATTTCGCAATCGTGAAGCCTTTAATCCATGTCCAAATCCTCCAGGACTGATACCACCAGAAATGGCTTCAGGATGGGAAGACAGAGCTTGATAGGATAACCCTCGACCACCAGGTTTCACATCCTGACCCACAGCTTTGTGAATATCACTCTCTCTCTCATCCACACCATTTGGCAGGATTTTCATTGTCTTCTCAAGCTGAAACCTTTGATCAACTCGCTTTAGGAAGTATCCATACATCACGGATGCTGCATAGACCTGTCCAACCCTGAGTTTGCTTATCTGTGCAACAGCAGTTGAATCACCCACCCGATTTCCTAAAATGAGAGTTAGATGGTTCTGAATCATTTCATATGCTTCAGGCGAGTGAAGTTGTTCAAGCTTCTCATCTTGGCTAGGCCAAGTGTCCACTTGACCAGATGACTCTGTGGAAGAGGGGCCTATGGTGGGTATCAGAGAAACATTGGCATCCATGAACTTCTGCACAACCAATGCATACAAAATCTCTTCCAGGACTTTTCTCCTCTCATTAGCCTTCACTTCAGCAATTCTCCTAATAATTTCAAAAACCCAACATTAGATTCAATTTTCGGCATCAATAGTAGCACCTGTAAAACACAGTTATCTACCACGATCGTGAAACTAACCTATACAATACCAAGTCGGTGGCAGTAGCAGAAGGATCTTCCTTCTGCTTCTCAGAATCACGATCAGTTTGAAGTTGCTCAAGCTGCTGCTCAACTGCTGCTGGCACAAGATGAGGGTGGCTAACCAAAATCTGGGATAAGAACTGCCCTATCGGAGACTCAAGCTGAAGTGGAGCAATTGGCACAATCGACCCTGAAGAATCTGAAGATGATGACGAAGATGCTCTCACTGCCATACATCTCCTACTTCCATATGCCACTCTCCTATGACCCAGCTTTGAGTATGAAACTGAAGAATGACGCTGGAATCCAGATAACACAAGAGGAATGAGGAATCAAACACCAGCTTTCCATACATAGTCTCAAAATACAGAAAACCAACAGCAAAGTAAACTTTCAACGTCCCAAATAAACCCAAAGAAATTATAAACTTTTCAAAATTTCACGTGAAACAATTCTTAAAAGCTTCATTTTTTGACAAAAATTCCAACACAACCACACATAGGAATCCATCTCCTAGAACAAATCTTTTGCATAAAACATAAGACTTCATTTACTGATAGCTCTTAAGCATGAAACTGCAAGAACTAAATTGAATCATAAGAAAAATTATACCTTCGACTTCGTAATAATAAAGGGTTAAAAGCTGCAGTAACTTGCATAATTTAGACATATACTCTCCTCCGACACAAAATTCATGCATAAACCCAAAAATAAGGCTAACCGGTAATACCTTAATAGGAAAACGAACAAAATCTTGTTTATTGGTAGCTAAAAAACCCAATCTAGCAACAGATTTTGCAGGTGTAGAGATCCCAATTGAAGATCCAATAACAGTAGCTGTAGCTGCTTCCATTTACACCACTCTACAAAACCCAAAAACCCTTTTGTTAGATTCCATCAAAAACCCTTTAAAAAAAAAAGTTGATTCTAGCTTGAATTTGATGATGTTTACTTACCTTTTTAAGTAGCTGAAAGGAAAACAAGAAATTTATATGTCAAAAGATAGAAGGAAGAGAGCCTTTTCTTTTGAGAGAGAGAGAGAAATTGAGGTTGATTGTTGTTTGTTTGAGCTGGTGGATATGGAGGTTGGCGGATTACAGAGGTAATCAAAGGGCAAAAAGCTCCATTTTATAAGAGTAAGATTGTGATAAACGTTGCTGACGTTACAAGATAAGTTAAAGACCCTTGAGTTTTAGTTAATTTCACTTTTGCCATTGGGTGGTTTAATGTTAGTCCAATCTTCAAATAGATTTTTTAATGATTTGCTTATTTTCATAATAAAGATACTTTTTAGCTAATGAATCAGCAAGTAATGTTTTATTATTATTATTATTAATCTAAAATATAGAAATTAATGTGGCAAGCAAAAGCTTTGCCAAAAAAAAACATTTTTTATATATATAAAAAAGAAATGTAAATAAAAAGAAAAGACTTTCTTTTTATTTCACATTTCACATTTCTAATATTATCTTTTTGAAAATCATATCTATGAATAAAATTCCAACAACCAAAACTCCAAAACCTAACAAAAACTATGTTGCTTGTGTTGGTAATGTGATTATAGTTGCTTTTCAAAGTACGTTTCACTCAAAAATACATCAAAATAATATTTTTTTTATTTTTTAAAAATTATTTTTGACATCAGCACATCAAAATTATTTAAAAACACCAAAAAAAAATATTAATTTGAAGTAAAAAATAAAAGTATTTAAATTTTTTAAAAAATATTTTTAAAATACAAAAATAAACAGGACTTAAAAAATCATGTACAAACTATACGCAAATATCCCTGATCAATCGAAGGTCCATTATTATATTTTATTTACAAATAATAATTTGTCAAGACAATCAATCATTCAAAAGGAAGATACTCCCACTAGTTATTCTACTTATATTTTATCAGCCCAATATTTGTTGGATAGCTAATAATATATCTTTTAAATAAAGGGGTTGTTAGGTAATTTGGGTGTAGAGATTTTTTTTTTTTCATGTACTAGAGGAGGACAAAAAAAAAAGTGAGAAGGGCAGACCAATCTAGGGTTTGAAATATGGGACCCAATTTGGGGCTAGATGTCCACCGTCCCTAACACATATATTTTTGCTTGTGGAATGTGCTTGTGGTGAGCATGAAAGCTCAAAATCATAGATCTCCTTGTCATGAGTTTACGCGTCTCATTTTGAGCCTATCATCCTTTTGTGGCTTTACATTTCTTTCATTTATTATTTCCTTCTTTTTTCTTTTTTCTTTTTTTAATTCTACGTTAATGATATTTTCATCAACTTTCCTGTACAGATATTGAATAATTTATTAATTGAGTTTGAAATAAACTATTTATATCCTTCTTATAAATTAATAATAATTTATTTTCTTACTGTCTCATGATATTAGATTTAAATTTCTTTTCATCCAAATAGTCCGAACTAAGCTCCTCCAAAGAATTTCTTTTGGACTTGAAGCCTTCTTCAATTTAAGAGTGCTTAATTTAACCCCATCTAGATGAATATTGACTTGAACCGATTCAAGTGGGTGATTTTTTTAAAATAGATATTTTAATAGTGAAAATAATATGAATATTATCAAATTCTATCTAAAATCTAATTTAAACTCAATCCAGGATATATGCAGTATTATATATAAGTGCGTGTAAAATATTTATATTTTTTAATCCTCTTTCTATATATACTCTATTATTTTATATGAAATAATAAATAAAATTCAATTAATCAATGTTCAATGAATATATTATAAATAGTTTAATTTTTTACTTGATAAATAACGAATAAGGTATAGATATAATGACAACTCAAAGATGAAATTATTGTATGATTACTTCAATTACTTCCCATTTCTTTGTAATGGTCTATTTTATTTTTTGATGCGGGTAGAAGCTAATTAAGTAGGACAACAACAACACAAGAATCACTAAAGAAGGTTTAATAAGCAAAGATAGTTTGTAGATATGAATCTTGAATTTGTAGTTTTATTCTCCAAAAAATAAAGTATATGATGGTTGTCTTCTCAAGAGATTTATGAGATTTATTAGGAAACAACTAAAAATTCAAAAACATAAATGAAATATAAAAAAATTCAAATCAAAATATAGAATCAAAAAAATATAGGAAAAATAAGAAAATATGTTATAAAAGGAGCATTAGGACTCAAAATGTGATTATAAAAGATTTGATAGTCTAGCCAACGATCTAGTGGTTTTCTAAAAATAAATTATTTTTAAAATTACCTAAAAAAATTTAAACTAAATCTAATAATCAAATTTTTATCGTAGTTTTTAGAAGTTAACAAGTCTTAGTCATCTCATATCTTTTATGTTTAAGATTTGAGTACGGATAATAATATACATCAATGATTTTCAAAAATAAAACAATTTTTATATTATTTTATGTTTTTTTTGTGGTTATAATAATACTAACATTTTTTATACCACCAAAGCCTACAGAGATTTTAACATTTTATGTAAAAAAAAAAGGTGGCGGAGATGAGAGGCTAGTGAAGCCCTGACCCTGCAAAATAAAATAAAATAATAATAATAATAATAATAATATCCCCCCATAAAACCAGTAAAATTTAAAATTTGACCTCCCAAAAACTTTTCCTAGTTTTTGGCTCCCTAAAAATAATTCACGACTCCTCCCCCTGTTCATAAGGCCTCATTTGGCATTTAAGGAAGGGGTTTGCAAATTATTGATAAATTTCATCAGAAACATATAATTGGTAAAGATAGAAGAAAAAAACAGAAGTAATATTCGACGATTTAGGATTACCGTCGACACATATGGAACTTGAAACATCTAATTAAGATTGATTTTTTTTTTTTGTTTCCCTCTCTCTCTAGTGAAGACTTACCAATCTTTACACTTACAAAATAAGGAAACAATAAACCATAAACATAAAATGTATTTTTTTTAATTAACGTAGGTGTCCGAGCTAGTTTACGTGCATCTCGATTAATTTCGGGCTCTAAAGTTAACGACCATGTAAACTTCCAGTAGCCATTATATTAACAACCACAATGCTTAAACTTGAGATCATAGAGAGAACAAATTCCTTATACCTAAACTCTTACCACTAGACCACCTACTAGATAGTTAACTTATAATTTATTAAAAATATATAAATTTTATTTAAAAAACAACTCCTGAAGGTAGGATAATTAATTTAAAAGTATTGCTAAATTTATTAATGAATTTGTTGTCCCACTTAATGATTTTTTTTTCTAAATAACTAATATTTCCTTTTCAATCTTAAGTATCTCATTTTAGACATATGATCCAAGTTATGAGTTTAAAGCAAAACAATGTTATTTTAATTTAAAAAAATTAAAAAAATCAAATTATATCTTAACTGGTTGATCATGTCAAACCTGTTAAATCTTAAATTTATTTATTTTTCTAAAACTCAACTTAGATAAGGGATTAGGGCTCACGATGGAAAAGCATTTTCATAAAAAAAATATTTTATTTTATTTTAAATTAAGTTTTTAAATATTTTTAAATTATTTTGATGCGCTGATATCAAAATAAATTTTTAAAAATAAAAAATATTATTTCAAAGTATTTCCAAACAAAAAATACTTTGTAAAATAATTGTTACTATAATACCAATCAAACTCTAAATCATTTAAATTTCAAATTATCTTGGAGGTTGGGATGAGTTTAATAATTAAATATTTAATAGTCATTTTGAAAAAGTAGTTAGAACTTAGAACTTAGAATAACAATTTTTATAATGAATTTATCAGTATCCTTATTTTTAATATGTTTTTTTTAGGATAAAACGCCAAGAAATCATTAATATTTAAAATATTAATATACTAAAACTATCCATGAATTATCAGTCGTTGGATCAAATAGGATAGTTAAATGTTGTGTCGCGCTCTAAAACACGCCAAGTAGCAAGTACTAGTATATAAATAAAACTAACGAAGATTGCACCTGACTTGACTTTTCACTAAAACGACACGCCGGCGGGTTAACAGCAAACGTCAACCGACGAAAAAACATTTTTGCCTTGAACACTTGTTAGTTTGTTACTTGCTCACATTTGAACTACTTTTGACTTTTCGCTTCAAGCTTGCACCAAGACTTTCGGGCTGCCAACTCTCTGTTAACTTCAGTCAAAACTTTTGGGCTAACTACAATTCAATACCCCAACTATGATGAAATATCAAACCTACCCTTAGAACTACTAATCTTCCAATTTTAGCCTTGTTATTTTTTTTTTCCTCAAAACAAGTCAGCGATGTGGTTTAGCTATAATTGGAGGTTAGTTGTGGCTAAATAAGAAAAAAATTAGTCGTGGAGATTTTACGTCAACATGATTAAGTAAGAAAATTAAAATACAAATTAATTCGTTATTTGGATTGATTGGATGCATGTTATTAAATAAAACCAAGTTCCTAAAGATTTTCTTAATAAAACGTCATCGAGGGATATAATTGCCAGATCCATGAAAAGTAGATAGTAAAGTAGACAGAATCTATAATTTGGGTACTGATTTGAAATCCTGAACATAGCTTGTAGACTTATTCATACCTGCACAAAAATATTTCTTATTTATCCATCATTAGTTACGTCAAATCTAACGGAATAAGAAGCAACCACCTGACATGACTTCTTCTTCCGTTACCCAACTCCGTCTCCTCTCTCTCTTTCTTTGACTCTTCTTCCACTGTAGATTCACTAACCGCTTCCTCCTTTTCTCTTCCATTTTCTCCCACTTTCTCTCATTTTCTCAGCAATCAAACAAACAAAATCTCTGATGGAAACGACGATAGAACCAGAAGGAGGGGAAGAAAACGCGTGGGAAGAAGTAATACGGAGGATGTTACCAGCAGGAGCACCATTACCAGACGAAGATCATCTCGATTACTCAATCGCCATCGAATACGAAGGCCCTCCAGTTTCTTACGAAGTCCCTCGCGTCGATCCGTTAAATCTCAATTCATCATCGATTCGTACTTCCTCTCTCGCTTCCACCGAAGAATTGAAATCAAGACCAAGCATTCCTGTCGCCTCTCCAGTTTCAAGATTCACCAGATTTAACAACCACAACGGAAACGCTAGAAGATTTTATCCAGCGAGAGTAGAAGTAGAGGAAGGAAATTATGAAGAGGAAAATGATAGGACGAGTGAAGGAGGAAGGCGAGGGAATGTTGTTACGTTTAATACGCCGAAAGATTCGGAGACCGAGGAAGGAGAAGATGAGGAGGATGGCTATTCCTCCACGCAATCTGATTTGACAACGACAGGGAGGGAAGAGAGTAAAGGAGTGAAGAGGAAGGGTGGAGTTTGTAGTAGGTGTGGTAAGAAGAACAGATTGAAGGAGAGGGAAACGTGTTTGGCTTGTGAGAAGAGGTATTGTAGCAATTGTATGTTGAAAGCCATGGGATCAATGCCAGAAGGGAGGAAATGTGTGAGTTGTATTGGAAAACCAATTGAGGAATCGAAGAGGTCGAGTTTAGGCAAATGTTCGAGGATTTTGGCGAGGGTTTGTAGTCCTTTGGAGGTTAGGCAGATAATGAAGGCGGAGAAGGAGTGTGCTGCTAATCAGTTGAGGCCGGAGCAGTTGATTGTGAATGGGAGGCAGTTGAGACAAGAGGAATTGGCTGAGGTTTTGGGGTGTGCGTTGCCGCCGCAGAAGTTGAAGCCTGGAAAGTATTGGTATGATAAGGATTCGGGGCTTTGGGGGAAGGTGAAAGAAAGACTGTTAAAGTTTATTTGGTTTTTGAAATGGGTTTATATTGTGTTAATTGTTTTTGTATATTGGATTTCAGGAGGGAGAGAAACCGGATAGGATTATCAGTTCCAAATTGAATGTTGGTGGTAAGCTTCGGCCGGATGCTAGTAATGGAAATACGAAGGTTTATATTAATGGCCGTGAAATTACCACGATTGAGCTCAGAGTGTTGAAGGTATCTTTATTTCCTTGTTTGTGTGTGTCATTTCGTAATCATGGTGTACAAGTGACTTAGTAATTGTGCCAAAACCAAGTTAGAAAGCCTAGTGCTTTTGCTGGGGATGAGGTGACTGGATCCTACATTCAAATACTATACATGACTGATATGAATCTAGTGTTTGAAACTAGTCCACTCTAGAAATGCATAATTATAGTCATGATTTGTATGAGTTCTGAAAACTGTAGCATGAAGTTTAGTGTGATGCAAGGAATAGTCTTATAGAAGTTCATGAGTCTAGTTGACCTAAAGTTTAACATGGAAGATAGCTTTTAACTTGGGAGGAGGTTGATCTTAGATAGATGATGACTGGGTTCATAAAAATCAGGAAGGAGATTATAGAATCCATGAGTGGAAATAGAAAATTAACGATAGAATTTCATCTATGAACTACTGCAGGGAAGAACCTGCTCCAACAAATACCTGCTAATGTGCCAGCACATTATAGTAATGGAGCTAGAACTTCCTTTTTTTTCATTTGGTGCCAAGTGCGGTGATAGTGTTTTTTCAAGACTTTCACTCTTCTAGGGCATCAAACAATCCACTTTGATATTCCCCTACCAATGAAGAGAGATTTGGATGGGAGAAATGGTTGTGTGTGTGTGTGTGTGTGTGTGTTGGGGAGACAGAGTGAGATGTTAGTCTTTGTTGGTGGCTAGCAAAAAACTGTTGACATTCCTAACTATTAAAAGAATTCTTTTTTGTTTGAAAATTATCTGAAGATTTGAGAATTTTGCACAAGCAAACATGCCCTTGGTGTTTTAGTTCTTGTCCATTTCCAAAGTGGCACAACATTGGAAACTGATGACATGCTGTTTTAGTTTTTATACTTGATGTCTATACAGTTGTGATATGTTTGCAGTTTTATGATACGTTTGCCTATGCTTCATTGGCTGCATCATTCAATTCTGATAGTTTGGCTGAGGTCAGGCTTTGGTCTCATTGCTTAAACTGATGACATTCATTTCAGCTTGCAAACGTACAGTGCCCAAGGGATACTCATTTCTGGGTGTATGATGATGGATCTTATGAGGAAGAAGGCCAGAATAACATAAAGGGAAACATATGGGGAAAGGTTATCTCTTAATCTGTGGATAATATCCCTCCCATCAGTTTTTAAGTTTCAATTCAACCAACGGTTTTGAAATGAATTTTATACAGTTGTCATCTGATTTTTGGTAGGCAGGCATCTACTCGTTTCATCTGTTCAATATTTTCATTGCCTGTGCCGCCTGGAAATCCTAACAGGCCAAAAGAAGATCCAACTACATTTTCAGGAAGGTCTATGCCTGAGTATTTGGAACAAGGAAGGATCCAGAAACTTCTGTTATTTGGGCTGGAAGGATCTGGAACGAGTACCATTTTCAAGCAGGTACATTCATGTTTTATCACTCTTGTTTTGACTTTCTTTATCACAAACATCCATTTTATTAGGTTTCAACTTGATTTTATTGCACACATTCATTTTATTAGGTTTTATTTAGTATTTTCATCATTTCATGTTGCTGCTATTATTATGGAAAACACGGTTAACTATACCCCTCTCTTCTATGTAATCGATACCTATTACTTCCTCTCACTTGTTGGAAGCTAAAGCAGGTATTCATGTAATTTGAGTAGTTGGTGTGATTACGCTATTGCTTAACTTTTAAATTTTTAAGATAGATACAAGCTATCAGTGCAAAACTGAAAACAATTATCTTTATTTGGGCTATTTTTAACTGTCTATTGGGGTGCCTCATATATGATATCCTTAGTGATCTATTAATGTGATAGCTGTTTAGAAAAAGTAAATATGTTGTTACTCCTAATGGTCTTTGGCACATTGTTCTTCTGAACTCCTGCTTTACTTGTGATAATTCTTTGCACGGAGATGGGTGCTGGTTTAATGTTTATCGTATTTCTCTTGGTGATCTTGATATTATTTCCTCTTTCAATGGAACAGGGCAAGTTCTTATATGGGAATAAGTTCACTCCTAAAGAGTTGCAGGACATCAAACTCATGATTCAAAGCAATATGTACAGATATCTTAGCATATTGCTTGAAGGACGAGAGAGGTTTGAAGAGGAGGCTTTGTTGGAGAAGAGTACTGCTACAATCAATTCTGAAGAATGCGCTTCAGGTCTCTATACTAGTATTTTGTCATCTTATTCTTTCTAATTTATAATAAAACACAGAACCCTGTTCACTTTTGCATGAAGTTTTCCTAGTTTTGAATAAATATTTGAACAGTTACTATTCATTTGATTGCGAACAATATGCTAGATGTTAAATCCTTGCTTTCCATAATGATATGAATATGCATAACATGCAAGTAGATGCTGCCTTCAGCCTTAATAAACCTTAGTAAGTGGTTCAGCCTGGAATAATTTCAGGTAAAAGAGAAGTTGAACCAGGAGAGAACTGCATCTACTCGATTAATCAACGCTTCAAGCATTTTTCTGACTGGTTACTGGATATCATGGCCACGGGAGACTTGGATGCATTTTTTCCTGCTGCAACACGTGAGTATGCTCCTATTGTGGATGAGATCTGGAAGGACCATGCTATTCAGGAAACGTACAAGAGAAGGGAGGAATTGCATCATCTTCTCGATGTTGCCAAATATTTCTTAGACCGGGTATGCCTCAAGCATCTCTACTCTTGCTTTGTTTATTTATAAGGGTTAGAAGTTGTCCATGTTCTTTTTTGTGCAGCTCTTCCTTATATTGTCTCTTCCCCCTATCTCATCCTTTCTGGAATTTTTGGAATGGGAGTATAATCATTGTAGATTAGATGCCCAATGTTTTGCTGTGTCAAATATATTACTCAGTAATATATTAAAGTAACGTATTATGATATTATTTCTTGCAGGCCATTGAGATATCGAGCAACGAGTACGAACCTTCAGAGAAGGACATTTTATATGCTGAAGGAGTCACACAGAATAACAGTCTTGCATTTATGGATTTTTCATTTGATGATAGAAGCCCTATGTCTGAGATATATAATGAAAACATTGACTAT
This sequence comes from Populus nigra, assembly GCF_951802175.1. Lineage (NCBI taxonomy): Eukaryota > Viridiplantae > Streptophyta > Magnoliopsida > Malpighiales > Salicaceae > Populus > Populus nigra. The sequence continues at coordinate 2,260,844 of NC_084867.1, read as the reverse complement.
CCACCTCCCTTGACCAAGTAAAAATCCTCATTCTTTCTTTCTTTCTGCATCATCTATTACCTTCACCGCTGCTTAGAGTAATTTTCTGTCATCTCTCTGGGAATTTCCCATTGCCTCAGGTACCAACTAATTCGCATAAATTCAAAGGGATTGCGTGATGGTTGCAAGTGGCTGGAAATGTTTGAAGATGTGAGGGCAATTATCTTCTGTGTTGCATTAAGCGACTACGACCAGATGTGGGCCCATGGTGCAGGTCCTCTTTGTAACAAAATGATTGCTAGCAGAGACATGTTTGAGAGCCTGGTTAGGCATCCTTGTTTCAGGGACACCCCTTTTGTGCTCTTGCTAAACAAGTATGATGCATTCGAGGACAAGATTAGCCAGGTCCCTCTGTCTACCTGTGAGTGGTTTGAGGACTTCAGCCCTTTGAGGCCCCATCTTAAGAGCCAATCCCTGGCTCAGCAAGCTTACTATTATGTGGCAGTGAAATTCAAGGAGTTATATTCTTCAATTAGTGGCCAAAAGTTGTTTGTAACGCAGACCAGAGCTAGGGAACGTGCTTCAGTGGACGAAGCATTCAAGTACATAAGGGAGGTCCTCAAATGGGATGAAGAAAAGAATGATAACATGTATGGAATCACTGGGGATGACTCGTTTTATAGCACGGAAATGAGCTCTTCTCCATTTATCAGACAGGAATAAGCCAACTGTTCTGTTTGAACCAGGAGATCAACGAGGTGAATTTGACATTGCAGTGTGATTTTTTTGGTTAGGATCAGGGTTGATTGATTCATAAGTAACCACAATCTGATTTGGGGAGCTGATAATTGTGTTTTTTTTTTTTTGGGTCGGGGGAAAGGGGGATTTATCCCATTTGTATATAGTTTCCGAATAAAACCAGTTTTGTGAATAATGTGACTGTTTGTGGCATTCTATGGGAATTGGCAGTGTTTGTTAACGTGTAAAATTGTGTTTTTTAAAAATTATATATTTGTTTATGTTTTAGATTGTTCTAATATGTTAATATTAAAAATTATTTTAAAAAATTAAAAAAAATATATTATTTTAATATATTTATAAAAAAAAACACTTTGAACAACAATTATTATTTCTTTTCGAATATATTTTTACTAGTTTTGTATATTCTTTACTTGTAATATTCAAAGGAGTTCTCTTTGTTTTATTTTGTGTTTGATATTATGATAGATATTAGTTTCAAAGTGTTAATTTTAGAAATTTATTAAAATAATATTTTTTAGAAAAAAAATTATTTTTGATATTAAACACTAAAAAATTAATTTGAAGTAAAAAAAATTAAATTTTTTTAAAAATATGGTTGTATGGGAAAAACAAACATAATCAGTAGTGCTAAGCGTTTTTGCAAGCTTAGAATATTTTTGAGTTTCATTCATTTGGTTGAATATTTTCCTCTCTTAAATTTTAAATAAGTTTTTATTTTACAAATGAATAAAAATAAAAGAGGCTCTGTATTGTGAAAGATAAGTGGTCTGGTAAAAAGCTGGGCTTTATATTTTATAATAATTCATTCATGTAGGTGCCTCAGTCTTCCGACTGTGAACCTTTTCATACTCTACTTGATTTGGGCTAAACCCGTTCATATATTGATAGAGTAAAATCTATTTGATTATTTCAGCTATTCAATTATAGTCAAATTTAACAAGTTTATGATAATCTTATAAAATATAAATTATAAAATTCAATTTATAAAAATACTTTTTTAATCATTATAAAAGTTTATATAAATAAACCTAGTACTATTGGACCACAAGGCCATTATTATTTTTTTAGATAGTGTTTATAAATGTAGTAGTAATTATTTTTTAAAGTATTTTTTTCTTGAAAATACATTAAAATAGTTTTTTTATATTTTTAAAAAATTATTTTTAATACCAGCACATCAAAATATCTTAAAACACTAAAAAAAATTTAATTTAAAGCAAATAAAAAATAAAAAATTTAATTTTTTTAAAAATACTTTTAAAATATAAAAATAAACATTCTTTTAATCACAAAATAAAAAAGAAATTAGAAGAGGAGAATCTTCATCACCGCGTCAAAACGATAAACAATGGTCTTCCCCTCTCTTGTCAACGTTCAATATTCAAAATATCCTTCACAAATAAATAATGAAGTATCCGCATATACTACCATTACAGTACTCTATTCATCCATATGAACGCAAAACCTTAAACGCGGCTTGAAAGCTACACTTTTTGCGCATTCATGCCGTGTTTCTTTGCTTCTTTAAAACCCAACTCAACCAACCCCCATCTCATAGTTTTCTTAACTGTCAAGAAAAACCTTTGCATCTTTTGAATAGCTAAACATCAAGGAAACTGAGCTTCACATCTCTTCTGCAAGCTAAGGGAAATGGTTTTTAGCTGGAAAAGGAAGAGAGCTGCTCAGGAAAAGCTGAAGAAAGGCGAGGAGTTGGTGATACCAAAACAGTTTCTTTGCCCAATATCTCTAGATCTTATGAAAGATCCGGTGACATTGTCTTCTGGGATAACGTATGATCGGGAGAGCATTGAAGCGTGGCTTGAAGGTGGGAGTTTTACGTGCCCGGCAACAAATCAAGTGCTAAGGAGTTTGGATCAGATTCCTAATCATAGTCTTAGGAGAATGATTCAAGATTGGGGTGTGGCGAATCGGAACTACGGCGTCGAACGAATCCCAACACCTAGAGTTCCGGTTTCGGGGATTCAGGTCTCGGAGGTTCTTCTTAGTTTGGAGGTTTCAGTGAAGAGTTTGAATGGACTACGGTGCCTAGAGTTGGTGCACAAAATCAAGAAATGGGGCAGTGAAAGCGAGCGTAATAGGCGTTGTGTTGTAGCGAATGGAGCAATTCGTGTGCTTGCAGCTGCATTTGAAGCGTTTGCGAGGGATTCTTTTGAAAGCAATGCTACTTTGTTGGAGGAGATATTATCCAACATGAATTGGATGTTTCCTTTTTTCCAACATTCACTTGATACGGAAGCACAAGCACGTTTAGGATCGCAAGATTCTTTACGCTGCTTGGTGTGGTTCTTGAAATGTAGAGATCTTTCGGCGAAGCAAGACTCCATGATTGCATTGAAAGAACTTGCTTCTTCAGACCAAAAGCATGCAGAAGCACTGGCAACCATTGAAGAGGTGAATGAAGTGCTATTTAGGTTCATTAAGGAACCAATTTGCCCTACAATCACCAAAGCTTCTCTTATGGTAATATTCTATCTACTCTCATCTCCTCCCTCCACTAGCACAAAGATCAAATCAGAATTCGTCAAGATGGGCCTGGTCTCTTTGTTATTAGAAGTTATTGTAGACTCAGAAAAGAGCACAAGTGAGACAGCATTAGGTGTCTTTGACGTACTTTGTGATTGTGAAGAAGGTAAAGAAGAGGCCTCTAGGAATGCTTTAACATGTCCAGTCTTGGTGAAGAAAATCTTAAGGGTATCAGAATTGGCAACCCAGTTCTCAGTCTCCGCCATTTGGAAGCTTAGCAAGCATGAAAAGGAACACGAAGTGAATGTCCTGGTTGAGGCTCTTCAAGTAGGTATATTTCAGAAGCTAGTGTTGCTCTTACAGTGTGGCTGTGGTGGTGAGACCAAAGAGAAGGCGACAGAACTTTTGAAACTGATGAATCCTTACAGAGCTGGATTGGAATGCATTGACTCAGTTGATTTCAAAAATCTAAAACGGTCATTCTGAAACACTGAAGATTTTGGAATATTCCGTTCAAACTCTTTTTTTTTTCAGAACAATTTTGTAATTTGAAATGGTAAAATATTCAACATTATACACTATAATTTCTTTTCCTGTTTATTGTATGAATGATTGGACTTGACTACATAATTAACAGAATCTGCTTCGATCCCTTACTCCTTTTCTAGAATATAGTACATAGTATATACATAACTACTAATTTAAATACATTTATTTATTTATTGCTTAAAAAAGATTTGAACTTGAGACTTGTTACCGATGTATTTGTTAATGGGACGCGTTGCATTAAAATCTTTAATTTTGTATATTTAACTAATTTTTTAAGACTTTAAAATTAAAGTTTATATAATTTTTTAGTGATTTTGAGATTCATAACATATGAATGGATAATATCTAGAGAATAAATTCAGGATATGATCAATTAAATTATACTCTTTAAGGTTACAAATGTATGTATTTATTATTATATTGAAGTATATTCATTAAAGAATAAAAATTATTGTAAGCTGGACGGAGAAATGCAGGCCACCATACCACCTTTTTGACCTAATCAAAATTAATTTGGATGTTATTTTCCTTGTCAACTCTTTCACGGGGAGTTTCTTCTCTTTTCTTAATCATTCAGCGTGCACAATATTTCACTGTTGTTTTTTGAACTTGTCATACACATAAATCAACTTCAACCGGCATCTAGTTTCTGTTCTTCTGTTTACGCAGACAAATATTGCACGTTCAAACCTACAATAACTTAGAAGACTGGGGATTTTTGATCTGTTCAAACTAATTAACGGGTCAAATCGTGAGTTTGTTCACAGCTAGCTAGAAGCTAGGAGACAACTATGGAGGGACTAAGGATTCAACTCGTTTTGCCATTGAATACGTAAATAACTTAGAAAAGGTCATCAACCCATCAAATAAATTTGTTTTTATTATTTTTAAATGGGTGTCGTCCTACTGAACAATTGGCACAAAAGCATTTTAAAACCATTCAAGGGGTGTTTACGATGGCGATGAAAATTATTTTAAAAATTATTTTTTTAAAATATATTAAAATAATATTTTTTTAAAAATAAAATTATTTTTAAAATTAATGTATCAAAACAATTTAAAATTATGGTAGGTAATATTTTACCATGCTTGTGAGCATTGAAATTCTAGACTCCCCTTGCTTTTCATACTTCATTGACTAACTAACCTCACTTCACGGATTGAACCAAATTAAGGGTTAGCATGAGAGTACGGTGCAGCATGATTGAAATTATATTTTGCTATTTAAAATTATAATAATTTTTATGGTTACAGTTTGAAAAAATAAATTTTAAAAAAATCATTAATTGTAATTTTTTTTAACCAAGATTTTTTAAAAAAAAATTCATAGAACCATGCAAAATTATAATGTGTATTATTACTTGTCTCGCGATACGGAACAGGGCCTCAATATATACTATACTGTTCCTTACAAGATTATATACACGTGTTATCAAATGATGATTGTGCTTTTAGTATGAGTTTTCATAATTTGTGAATACAAATTTGTGGCAAACTTAATTAAAACGTGTTACACGTTTACAATGATGTTCTTCTTTTCATTCTCCTGTACGAACTAGCTAGCTACGAGGTTGGAATCCTTTTCGAGCTCTCGCAGATAATTTGATTGGCTAGGCCTTGTGTTACCACTTCATCACGTCTGTAAGCAGAAAGTCCTGCCTACATATTAGGCGTTATTAAACATGATTGATTTATTGCTTGATTGAATAAATGCTGTATAAATTCAAATGTTGGGCCCAAAATTCTAATTCTTCTTCTTCTTCTTCTTTCCAAAAGTGAAATGGGGACTTGTGTGGTTTCAAATTAAGGTTGACGTTCTAGAGAAGTTGACTCTTAGTCATTAAGATTCGTTTGCATTCTAGATATATAACTGTATAACGTGGCTGATTTATGTTGCCTTGCGGGTCATGTAAAAAAATGTAATATAAAAAAATCTATTATGTTTTTGTTGTAGAAAATTAAGAGAACTCTAAAACGCGTGGAATTTTTATTATTTATGAATGTATTGTGTGAACTAAAAGATAATTTATTGTAGATTTATTATATACACATGCACTGTAGACCAAAAGATAATTAACTGTGAACTCGCACAGTTGCTTTACTACATATTAAAACGTTTTGAAAAAGTGCTATACAAACAATGTATAGTTACTATGGACACAGACACATTGCATTGTGAACAACACTATAGCAATAGAGTCTTTGTACTGTGAACGATATTGTAGCATCCTGGAGGGCATTCCCTGCTTAGTTTTGGTCGAGGATTGTGGTTGGGGGCATTGTCTTCTCTTTCAAGAGCTGCTAGGTCTAGCTTGACAGCCAAAGCCAAATCGCTTTCAAAGGTGTTGGGTCTGGCTGCGCAACTATACTCAAGGATATTAGGTATGGCTGTGTAGTTAGACCCAGCAGTCATACACTATGGGGGGTGTTCCTTGCTATGTTTTTGGTCAAGGATTATGGTTGAGGGCGTTGCATTCTCTTCCTAGAGTTGTTGGGAGACCCAACAAAGTGTTTGACTGTGGGCTATTGGGTCCTGCTGACACCAGAACCCAATGGTGTTGGGTCCTGCTCAACCCATTAAAGTTGGGTCCTGCCCCAAGCAGGACCCAAGAGTTGGGGGTGTTGCCTTCTTTGCCAAAAGCTGTTGGGTCTGGCTTGACAGCAGACCCAACGCTCAAGCCAGATCCAAAACACTTTCAAAAACTGCCAAAGCATTGGGTCCTACCTCCCAACAATGTTAATTTTTTGAATTTGTAATTTTTGAAATAATTTTTGACAAGCTAGGCCTGAGAAATTTAAAAATTTTTAATTTTTTGATTTACTTTATGTTGCACCCGACATTGCAGCAGCTTTAAATATTTTGATGAAAAGAACATGTTTCTGGCATCTTGTTCTTTGGTGGAAAAAAGTCTTATTTAAGGAGTCGTTACCTAGTATTATGGTCACTAGGAACTCTAATTGGCCAGCAGAGATTCTTTGGTACGGGACTAGTTACATAAAAAGAAAGATATTATCACCTCTTAAACGTCCTACCTGAGGCAGGCTGCATTGCTGGTTTTATCTTAAATTGCTCAAAGTTTGTTAGTTTATGCTATGATAGTTTGATTGTAATATTCCTGACTTTGATGTAAGTGAATATTCAACTACGAATACTTCCAATGCTGGTGTTGGTAAATATTACGTAGCCAAAAAAACAAAACATGGATATAACTGTATATTAGTCATTAAGATTCGATTAAATTCTAGATATAATTGTATAATGTGGCCAATTTATGTTGCGTTGCGGGTCATGTAAAAAAAATTAATATAAAAAAATATTTCAATATTGCTAATATGTCTTTGTAGTAGAAAATATATTCGAATTGTTTTAATATGATTAGGATGACTTGTCCGGTATAAAGATAATCTGAACGACCTGTAAGAAGTGGTTTGAGTTAAAATAAATATTCAAGATGCTTTTTTATAAATATTAAAACAGTAACATATTGGATCGAATCAGGTCATTCTGGATTAACATGTTGGGTCATGAAACTATGATAACCTCATAGAAAGTAAATCAAAATAAATTATGAAGTTTAATTTCCAATAAACTCAATGTTGAAGAATGAAATTGGAAAAAAAAAGCAATAAAAAAGGATAAAAAACAATTCGAGTCAACCCGGGTTAACTACTCATAAAAAGCAAATTGAAATAAATCTTGAATCTTAATTTCAAATCAACCCGGTGTTAATCAACCCAATATTGAAGGTTGAAATTAAAAAAAAAATTAGAAAAAGGGAGAAAAACTTGAGTCAATTGAGTTAACCCGTTAAATTTACAGTTCAGGTCATGAAACTGAGATAATCTCATAAAAAATAAATTAAAAAAATATAAAATTCAATTCCTTAATAAATTTAATATTGAATGATGAAGTTGAAGTTGAATTTAAAAAATAAAATATAAATTGAAGGGAAAAAAAAGAAACCAAAGGAATGAAATAAATCACTATTTCAATGATTGAAATAATGATTTGTGAGGAGGATACATTAAAAACCCTTCTCTTTTAGTGTTTTGTTATTAAAAAACCAAATTAATTAATAATTTTCAATGTAATTAAGCACTATGTGAACATGTTCATCGATATATGCTCGTGGGTGAACGTTGACACGGAAGAGATACCATGTAGGTAGTTTGCATTCGTGGTTTCAAAAAAGACAATTAGGTAATTGATAATTTGGATTTCTGACGAAGTTAATCTTACTATAATTAAGTTGGGTTTGATAAGCAAACTTTATCTCTGATCTAAACTAGATTTAAAAAAAAAATTAATTTAACTTCACTTATAGTTATAATCAAGATTTTGTTTGAATTATTTTTAAATTTTAAAAATATATTGCTTTAAACTTTATCAGATCAACCTATTCAATTCATGAATCAATTCTTGATTCAGTTTAAATTTAATAATTTGGCTAAGATCGGGCTTGAAAGGTGAATTTATCCACGTATGAAATGAGATAGATCAAGTGTATATAACATAGTTTTAAACTGATCCAGGATTGGAACTGGGTTGAGTTGAAGAAAAAACAGGTGAAGAAAAAATCCAGTGTGACCCAGCTGACTCGGCAAGTTGATCCAGCAAGACCCGGTTAAAAACTCGGTTGCAACCAGTTGACTTTTGTTTTTTACTAAAACGACGGCGTTTTGATTTTTTTTTAAAAAAAAAGTTGATCTAGATAACCTGATAACCTGGTTAAAATCTGAAACTCGGGTCTTGAATCAGGCTGGATCTAAAAACTATGGTATACACTATATTGGCTTCCAAGTAACCAAAAGAAATGACATGATCAAAAGGCTACCTTTCAGTGTTTCCTAAATTTGGAGCACGTTTGTTTTTACTTGTTACTCGTTTTTTATGGACATGCATACCATCGTTTTCCAGCAGCCTTTACTAATTATTTTTACTCTTTTTTTTTTAATGTTTTGAAAAGAGAAATACATTTCCTTAATTGAAGAATGGTCAAATTAAAATGAAGAATGTGTTAAGGTTGAATTAAGGAAATTAAGAAATAATGCAAATTCCCAACTGTTAGTCAATTAGGGTTTTCCACCCCCACTTTCTTCTTCTTTTTTTTTCTGGCTGTACCATAAATGACATTAAAGTGTGTTTATTTTTATATTTAAAAGGTGTTTTTAAGAATTTTAATTTTTTTTCTTCAAAATAGTTTTTAAAAAATATTATTTTAATATATTTTTAAATAAAATATAATTTAAAAAATAACCATTATAACTTTTTTCTTGAACTGAAACTGACATTTGCTGGCTAGCTAAATGCATGGACAAGTTTTAATTTTTCCATTCAAAAATCAAAACGATATATGCAGCTTTCGTCCTTGAAAAATATTAATTATTATTAAAAATTAAAATTATATTATTAAATTAAAAAAAAGACTAAAGCAAAATGATGTTTTCCTAACTCAGATGCACTGTTCCAAGCACTGTTGTATATTATTCATTAAACGACTTCATTTTAAGTCTTTTGGTGTGAAACGATGTAATTTTCAAAAAAGAAATTAGTGATTTTTTCCACTTCTTTCCACTTTGAATATTGAGGGAAGGTGAGGGAAACACAGAAATCTTTGATGAGATGTAACATTATCTTATAATATTGGTGTTGATGTGTTTGTCTTCGTTATAAGAGTTTGTTGATGATAATTTTAGATTGAAAAACAATAAATCATGAAAAAAATTGAGTTTTTAAATTTAATTTAATTCCATATTTTAGCATTTTTCCCCCAATATTTCTTTATAATTGGATCTTCGATACTTTATATTCAAATGGTAAAATGGTTTAAAATCATTATGAGTTCCACATTATTATTTTTTTGTTACCAAAATCTATCTCACTCAATAACTTAAGTTAGTCTTACATGAATTACATGAATTGAATGCAATAAAGATATATAAGTAGTAGTTTTTATTAACAAAAACACAAATAATCACATTCTAATAAATATAAGATTTTGCATTAAAAAAAACCTCAATTTCTCAAAGAATCAAAACTCGTAATACTTTAAAAAATAAGTACATAACCTTTTTTTTTATCAATCAAGTATATATTGAGGATGATAAAAATAAGGTTTATCTAAATAATATGTTTCCATTATTATTGTCACACAAATAGGTTTAGCTAAGCCTAGTAATTGTATATCTATCTAATTTTTTTGTTAATAAAGTAAGGTTCGAGTCATAATAATTATAGTTTTTTAATAATATAAAAATTTATGTATAACTAGATACTTGTTAATTATTTTTAAGAAAAAACCTAAATCTTCTAAGCACGTTACTTTTGGCTAAGACTTAGAAGAATATTCATTGTAATAATATAATTATAAATTTTTCCTTGAACAAAAAAATCTTTGATATAGGTAAGGAGAGCAAAATTGTCTTTTCATCGTGATCCAATTGTCCTCTTCAAATTATATATGGGGCAATTAGTATTTTTATATTTTTTAACACAATAAAATTACATAATTTCCCCATGAATAAAAAAATAACTTATATTAGGAGCATTTTAGTCTTTTGAATTTTTTTAAAACAGTTAAATGATTTTATTAGCACTAAAGACAAATTTCACTAAACTCTCTTCCAATGGCTTTTTGATCCTTTTACCATATTTTTTTTTGTAAATATCAATGATACTTAACAGCATTTTTGTATTTAAATATTTATTAAATATTATTTAAAAAAAGTTGGTTGTGCTAGCGGATAGACGATGCGTGTGGGGTTGAGTCACCAACTATTATCTTCCACGGGGTTTCATGCTAGGATTCAATCAAAGATTTGTTGTTGCCCATTTTAGAGCCCCAAAAAAAAATCAAAAGAAAAGAGAAAATGCAAAAAAAAAAATGCTAGAAGAAAATCACAAAAATATAAAAAGAATATACCAAAACATCCAGGAAATTATCGAAAACTGGTTAAGGAAGATCAAAATATACAAGAAATTACCCATGCCAGGTCTTTATGTCTCTGAATGTATCTCCATAAAAGTATTTATGGTGAGATCTTCATGTCTCCAAACGTGTCACCATTGAATCTTTATATGTGTCTTAATTATCTTCAAAAGGATTAGGGATTCTTCTTTAAGACTCCACAACTGCTTGTCTCTAAAAGGATCAAGGATCCTTCTCTGGAAATAATGACAAAAATTTACACGAAAAGAATTCTCATGCAAACAATTTATATGATGACATTCTCTTAGCCGCAAACATTCATATGCCAAACCATAGTGACACGCTCTTAGCCATAACATGCTCTTAGCCATAACAGGTGACATTTTGTAACAGCTCGGCCAACTTGCTAGATATTGTTCACTTTGGGCTTTACAGTTCTCACGGTTTTATTTTTGGTGATCACGCATGGCCCCAAAACGTGTCTGACAAGTTAGCAACCAACACTACTAATAAGACCAGTTACCAAGTCCTCACTCGTCGATGTGGGATATTACAATCCACCCCTATTAAGGAGTCCGACAACCCCGTTGGCATAATTGGACAACCAGTGAGGTTGGCTCTAATATCAAATGTAACAGTCCGGCCCAACCTGCCAGATATTGTTCGCTTTGAGCCTTCTTGCCCTCACACATTTGTTCTTGGTGACCACGCATGGCCCCAAAACGTGTCTGACAAGTTAACAACCGGCACTACTAATAAGGCCAGCTACAAAATCCTTACCCGCCAAATTTGCTATAAGTATTTTCTTCCTCCAAATTTGCTAGCTAAATCTTTCAAAAATGTCTATTTAAAATACTTGACGGGCAAATGATATTGTATATGTTTACAAAAGAAAAAAATAAAGAATAGCAACTTGATATTTATATAAAATTGAACCTCTGGTCTTGATTATTAGTTATTTATAGCCAATGAATCACTGACGATCACTCACTTCTTTACCAATAGAGGGTTACACACTACAATTGATGGTAGACATCAACATTTCCACCAATATATTGTCATTCAAATCTCCATGTCCCAAGGTGAGTTGATATGAACCAGGTCTATAAATACCTAAGGTTATCAAGTAAATAAGAGTGTTCTTATATTGAACATTTTCAAATTCACTAAATATTTTCTCTGTAAGTTTTCTCTCAATTCTCTCATATATTATTTCTTTTATACTTTTACTTATTTAAGCATCGGAGAGTCTTTTATTCCATGAGAGATTTATTTTTTAAGGAACAATCAAGCTCATAACTAATTAAGCACAAACATCAAACTCATACATCTTGACCTAACATCACAGCCGTGGAAAGCCCATTTTCTGTGTGAGATTTTTTCGCAACTTCATTAGATATTAATTATTTAGATATGTCTAGTGTTTAAGATTGTATTATCCTTCAATTATTTAATTTATTTAATCTTATTTTATTTAGAACTATGATTTATATTTAGGCCAACTTATTAGGAAACCTAATGGGTCACTCACATAAGAACCATTTGTAAGAAATTAAAATGAAATGATTAATTAAGTGACTTAATTGTAAATAAGTTTTAGAAATTGAGGACTATAATATAATTAATATAGGAGATTACAATTCTAAATCTAGAAACAATCAAGTATGGAATTGATTGAATAAATTTCTAAAATTATCATAAAATAATATATGTGATATTAGTTAAGGGGGCAAATTGATATTTTACCATTTATATGGTTTTTAGGTTTCCCAATAAATAGAAAGTTATGCCTCTTATTTTTTTAACAAGATAATACAATATAGAAACACCTAAGCATAAAAGAAAAGAGTTAGCACTTAAAGGTATAACAATCTCTCTCTTCTAAAAGGGTTTAGGAGATTTCTTACTAGTGATTTGTGTGAATTACCATTAGAGACCAGATACTTGGATGGCTTGTGATTTATGACAACCAAACTTTAAAGCAATTATTTAAGGTAAAAAAAACATCTGATTTTTATGTAATCTTTATATAAATCATAAACAACTCTAAATCTATCTAAAAAGATCCCTGAGAAATTTTAAATTTACTATTTCTGCTATGTGTATGCATTTTAAGAAACCTAACATGTTGTTATCTACATAAATCTCATCTTCTTACCACTATTGCTTAAGCTAAATCTCTTAATTGTTAGAAGAGATTTGGAAATGGCAATGCTTATTTTACCTATATGTTCTTCCTCTACTAAAAAAATTAACATTCTATTTCATATAACTCATAGTTATTAAACTCGGTTTAGCTAGTAAATTAACTCAGAAAACTTAGGATCTAAAGCTAAGCTCGGACTTGGCTTTTAGTTGAACTAGATAAAATATTAACCTGAAAAGTTATATTTATTTGGCCGAGTTTTTAGTGATTTAGTTCACCTGATCAAACTTTATCAGAAAAACATTAAAAAAAAAGTGTCATTTTAATAAAATTTCCGATGACATGTAAGTTGTAAGTTGATTCGTTACTTAATAACTCGAGCTCTTTCGGTTAGTCTACGGATTGGGTCTTGACGACAATGATATGAAGCATACTTGTTGCTGTCAAACGAATTAGTGCCATTCAGTGATGATGGCACCAAAAACTAAGTTTCCTACACCTTGTACAACCTTAAAGAGAAAAGGATCATGCAAAGGAAAAGAAAAACAAGTGGTTTCTCCCCCGCGACATGAAGAATCTGTTGCCAGAGGACTCTGATTTGGTTGCTTCTTCTTATAGCTGGCTTGCGTACCTTAGGTCCAGTGACCTATATGACAGTAATTGTCCGTAATGATATTTATCTCACAAATCCCTCCTTTCCTTGAAACTGTTCTAAGATTTCCTGGTTAGGCAAATATTATAGTGGAGGGAAAGATTGCTTGGTCCAATGCCCAAGAATTCTTATCTCATTCCTTCGACTTCAATGCACATGGTGTCTACATTGATGACAACGGGAGAGTTTGTTTCAATCCTGATGGTGGTTCTTATTCGGACATAATGTATTTCAGCTAACGAGAACAATTCTTTGGTTTGCGCGAGGGATATATGATTATGGCGATGAGGTAGTGTATCAGAAGCCTGGGTTTGCTGTGGTTTTGAACCATGATGAAAACATTTTTCAGGCATCGGAAACCAGACTATAGTCGGATTATAGGAAAATATTTAGACGATCATACTCTGTTTTTGAGTGACAGCGATAGATTTGCTCTGTGCACTCGTTACTATCCATAAGCCAAAAGTAATTCTATTTTCTTTGTTGATAGTGAGGATGATGTTGGAATCTTCAATTCCAGCATTGAGAGAATTCATATAGGTGACAGTGAGAGGGATGAGCAAAGCATTCGCGATTATGGCAAAGAATGGTCACCTCAGATAAAATGGCCTCTGCTTTGGCTTATGGTTGATATTGGTGCCATGTGGAGTGAGGATGACACAAGCTAGCATATCTACATGATCTGAGAATGTGGCATAAGGAGATTCATTTACAATACCAATAAGGTCGGAAGTAATGGTGTCTGGAAAAGAAAAGTCCGATGAAAGAGACCTTAACTTGCTAACAGTTTGTAGAGCTACAGTCAGTTCCAGCCACTAAATTTTCCCATTCTAGAATCGGTGCCACCTGCAGGCCATAAACTAACGCAGCTGCTTCAGCTTCATTCACAGATTTCGTGGCTGTATTCTCTTATATGCAGAAACCATTGGTTGTCACTCTGAGTCTAACAACGATACAAACTCTTTTATGCTCATCTTCTAACATTGTAGCATCTGAACTGAATCTGTAATAGCCTTGTTGCGTTGGCTTCCATCTGCCACTTCTCTTCTGGATTTCTCACAGGTCCATCTTCTAGTGTTCTGCTGCAGTTGTTTTGAAGCATATCCATGCCGATCATCTTATTTTGTGCCTTCCAAACTGTCCAAGCAACAGTTTCAACTACTTCTCAATCCTTGAAAAGCTAGCTAGAATTTTTTCGTCATTTTACTGTTGCCCCATAATGGATGCTTCAGTTTTTTAGCCCGTTGATCCATAGTTGTTTTCCTTTTTAATTTTTTTTCCTTCTCGTAGAAGGATATACTTTTTGGTATTCCTTGGGGCAAATCTTCATGGAGAGACCACCTGGTATTAGTATATATAGGTAGTTTTTTATAGGTCTTGTCTTTTAACTTCTGCCCAAAAATTCTTTAACCATCAACTCAAGTCAGATGTTTCTCACGGAAAGAATATCCAAAATCATTTAAAAAAAATACAAAACGTGTGGGAGGATTATTGAACTTTGGTTTTCATGATTTTTGAAACAAACACAATGGAAGTCATTTCCCTGACTGGACACGAGGAGAATGTAAAACCAAAAAGGAAAACGTCTGGTAAATTAGAACAAAAACAATATCAAAAATAGAAGGTGCACTTTTCCAACCAGTAGTGTTCGTAAATCGTACTGTCCTCTCCCAAGAGAAAATGCAGTAGCCTAATGCTAGGAGAAATACATGCCCGGCATGCATAAGAGATGGAACTTGCAAATACATGATATTCATATTTATAGACGTAATGTCAATATTCAATACAAAATACAGCATAACTACTTCTCTGCCCCTAGAAATGAAATGGGGATGGATAGCTGAGGAAAGGCTACTGGTTCTTGTACCTTTTCTCCACTTCCTCCAAACTCTGAATCTCCTTGTAGTATTTGCATATACGATAAACACACCTGCAGGCACATATAATGGCACATGACATGACATGAATGAAAATAAATAAATCAAGCATTTTTCAAACCAGACATACCAGTAGAGAAGGCATGCTGAAACACAGAGAATCACATTCCTTTGAGCTTTGTAAATCTGCACAGAAAACCTCAATGATAAGCTTATGTAGATTCTAATATAATAAAGAATAGCAGTTTGCAACATTCATTCAAATACATTCTCCTAACATAGAGCCTTATGAGATGCATATCCCCACTTGAACTGGAAGTTTTCAGAACAATGCAATGCAATAAACCTCCAGTGGTTAATTTGAAAGTTAACTTTATGAGACAAAGTTCTACTTGGGGAAGTGGGTTGGGGGGGGGAGTTTTGTATGTTCCTTCCATTTCAAATGAGCATGCAGTTATTTCTTCTAACACTAACTGCATTCACAACAATACTGCACCCTGCCCTATGGCCCCTATCTCCAACATACACATAGTGGAGAGTCCTAAATGAGAGAGATTACTGGCTCAATTCTGTTCTTCCAGAAACAGTGGCATGTACCAACCACTTTCAGACTCCCAGGCAATACCTCTTTTTTGCAGTCAATGACAATCAAGCTGTTTGGACATTCATGATGCTAGACATAATAATCTACATATCTTCCAAATCATACAATCATTTTACATATGAGAAAGACAAACAACTAAACCGCTTAATCCAAATAACACCTTTTGTTCTATTCTGATAGCTTGACACATCTTGTAATGGCTCATTTAACTGTTCAAGCGAGGTTGCAATAAACTAACAGTACAAGACTTGTATATACACAAAACTTTGGAGGCAATAACAGATGTTACGAATAGCATCCAACACTTTATAACCATAACATAAAGCAACACATCCCTGGTCACCCAAAAAAACCATAAGATTCTTAGCAATTTGCCCACCCATTTAAGACAACCTCCACAATCCCAGCTAAAAAAAATGTAATTTGCCAGGTCCCGAGTCCCTGTTCTATTCATTTTCTCTAATTCCTTCAATGAATTTAACGGTTCCTGGATAAAGTTTATTAATAATCGCAAATCGCAACAAACCCATGAAATGTTTCTTACACAGAGAGGGGAGAAGGAAGAGGAAGAAGAAGAAATCAGCAATCAGATCAAAACAACTTACAGATTTCTCAGAACGATCTCTTTCAGAAGCAGTGCAGTTCTCACCGGCACACATCAATCGATGTTCATTCTTCCAATATATATCTATCCACAACAAAAACAAAACCAAACCCAAAATTTAGAAAGCCGAAAAGAAAACAAAAGGATTCAAAGAGAAAAGAAAAACAAACCCAGGAGCTGAAATCCGGCAAAAGGAACAATAAAGAGAGCCGGCTGGAGTAGGAGAGAGATGAGGGAAACCAATCGGTCCTTAAGTAGCTTAGGCGAGGGTAATGTTAAGAGTGCCGCTATAGCTGCCTCTGCTGCCACCACGTACGTCAGTATCATCCATTGCAACGCCATTTTCCTTTTTTTTGTTGCACGCTCTTTGATTTTTTTTCTTTTTCCTTCAAGGGACCGACTGTAGAGGTTTTATTCTGGTTTTGCTTAACAAGCAAGGTTTTTTTTAATTATTATTTTTATATATATTTTTTATAGATCTTTTAAGCTTGATTTTGTTATTTTCATTATGGGCCGTTGGATTGGGAAATATTAAAAGATATTTTTTATATTTAATTTTCAATCAATTAAATATTAAAAATAAAATTTAAAAAAATCAATTAAAAAAATATCAGTCAATCATAGTTAATTCGTCAAATATATAACCTGGATCATAAAAAAAGTTACAAAATAAAATTAAAACAAATTATAAAGTTTAATTTTCAATCAACATAATATTGGGTGATGAAATAAAAAAATCAATTAAAAAAATCCTTAAAAATCTCAAATCAACCGAGTTAACCATCCAAACTTATTACTTATTATAAGAATAGGATAATCTTATATAAAACAAATAAATTATAAAGTTTTATTCCTAATAAATTTAATATTAAATGATAAAATAATATATATATATATATATATTATTTATTTAAGAGGAGGTGAAGAATAAATTATTTTATATTTTTACCTTTTAAAAATTATAAAATCCAATCCATGATAAATCTAGTATTAAAAAATTTAAAACAAAAACCACAAAGTGAATTTGTTTCGATCCTAATTTTCAGGTTAGGATCCTTTTCTCTTGGTTTACCCGTGTTTTGGTTGGGCTCGCTTATTTAGTGCATTCCTTCATCACCACGAGTATTCATTGTGTTCTTAATTTCTTTAATCTTTTATTTCTCTTTAAGTGCATTCTTAATGTTTTTGTTAATTCTTTTCGTCTAATGTTTATATTTTATGCCAAGAAATGACGTCATTTTGAAGAAAAATCAACATAAAAGTTAATGAATATTAACAAAATTGTTTGCGTAATTTGAGGTCAAAGTGATAAGATTTATAGGTTTGATATCTAATTTAAAATGAGTATGTAAGTTAAGGATTAAATTGAGGTTTTTCTAATATTTAATTTAATGTTATGATGACTATAAGAGTTATGCACATAAAATTTATAATTGTTATTGGCATTGTCTGTGGCTTTTATTCTTCTTGTTGAAAAGAGCTAATTGGTGTTCTAAAAACATTGAAGCTATAGAAATATTTAGAATAGTGTAATGTTTTTTTGTTTTTTTCGCTTTTCTACCCAAAATACTTAGTAATGGCTTTCAAGGGTATAAAAATCTTTCCACATGGCTTATTTATTATTTTCAAATTGATTAGGGATATATAAATCTTTTTCAATATTAATTGCACAGTGAAATAACTAAAATACCATTGAAAGTAAGAAAATTAAGCCTGACATTAAAAGGTGTTTTTGTATTTTTATAATAGTTTTTTCGTTGTTATAATTTGGGCTAAGATGAACTTTGGTTTTTCACCAAATATAAAAAGCAATAAACAATTAAAATGCATAGTAAAACTACAAAAATACACTTAAAATAAAATAAAAATTTAAGTCTAGGGTTAATAGGTGTTTTTGGTTTTTCACAATAGTTTTTTTGTCATTACAACGTCAACTCAAGGGTAATTTTATATTTGGCTAAATAAAAAAAAATAGACGCGTGTGTACAGCACCTAGAGGCGCGTTGGAGGCGTTCATACCCTTCAGATGGCATGTGTGGCGCCTCTTTTCACCATGTTGTTAGAAACATCTCCGTCTCCTCTTCCTGTTGATACGGTGCGTGTCTCCGTTGGTGGTTCGGTTTGTTGTCTGTGAGTCTTTTTTTTCCTCTTCTTCTATCTCCCCTCCCCAGAAAAGTACAACTTAGCCCTTTTATTAATTGTATTTCTACTCCAGTTCTTATTCTTTTAATTTTTAATTTTTGATCTTGACTCTTTTGTAGAAGTTTTATTTATTTTTAATTTCATCATTTAATCCCGATTTACCAAATATTATATTCCTCAATTTGATCTTCATTCTTTTGATTTTTAATTTTTTTCCTTTGCTATTTTGTAAAAGTTTTATGGTTTTCGATTTCATCTTCCAATTCAAATTGATGGTATTATATTTTTTTTTATTTGATCCTCATTGTTTTGATTTTTAAATTTTTTCTTGGCCCTTTTGTAAAAGTTATTATTCTTTTCAAATTCACCCTTCAATTAAAACATTGATTTTTATGTCAATTTTGATCCTCATTATTTGATTCTTTTTTTTCTTTTTTGCCCTCTCGCTAAATTGATTTTTATTTTTAATTTCACCCTTCAATCAAATAAAAAATTAATTTTTTTCAATTTTGATCCTCATTCTTTTAATAGCTATTTTTTAAAATCATTTTGTATAATTAAATTTTTTTTTTCAATTACGTCCTTTAATATTTGATTGGTTATAAATTGAACTTAACAGTTTTTCTAGATTAGGTGTTTCGAGTCTAATGGCTCGAGTCATGAGCATGTTTTTTTAAAGACATCATCCTTTTTATTTATTTTTATCGGGTTATTAGAATATCATAATATAGACTGCGGGTTTGACGGGATATTTTGTGTTAGCTTGACCCTGATTACCGAGATTATAAGTTTTTCATAACTGTTTTTTCTATGTCAATTATTTATCTTATTTCAACAACCAAATATTATTTTTTGCATAAAAAAATAGTTTGGCCCCGTAGTTAAACACAGACACCAAGGCTAAAGAAAGATTTATAGAAGTAACGGAAAAACCTCTTAAAAAATTAAATGCATAATAAAAAAAATAATTGTCAATTAAAAGAGGTTCTCTAAACAAAATAAAAGAGAGAAAGCGATATCATTCTAAATATAAATAAAAAAATTGAACTAAAAACATATAAAAAGAAGCATTAATTTAAAAAAGAAAAGAAAATGTCATGTGCTACTGGCCCTGGGAAGCCAGACCATTCCATCTAACCCATTTGTTAGGGCCCACACAATTGGGCCTTTATTATCTTTTTTTTGCAGCGGACGACAACAAATGATGCGTCATCTAGTTTTGCCTAGATTTTGGTTACTGTGGTGGCTAGAAAATCAGTACATGATGTTTTTTAGCCTGAAAACTTATTTTTCAACTCATTTTTTTTAATTTAAAACGCCTAAAAAACATCTTAGAAACTATGATAAACATATATATACCTAAAAACCAAAAATCATTCCAAAAACAAAAATCAACCTGAAACAAAAAAAAACAACTTGAATTGAATATTTGTAAAGATAAAAACATTTAATATGAACTCTTCTCCTTAAATGTAACTTATAAAGTTCTAAATTAAAATAAAATAAAATAAAAAATGAAGGGCACTTGAAAGCATTTTTTGTTCCATTTTAAGTAGAAAACTAAAGAAGGTAACTTCTTACATATATTACAATAACATCCTAATGTAACATGGAATTGAATATTTGATACTTATTAGATCAAAAACTTCATTAATTATTATTTAGAGAGAGAAAAAAACTACAGTTAACTGAAGAAATTTAAGAAAAAGGAGAAGGATTATTAAAAAGGAAACTGAAAATGAATGAAATAAAATAATAAAATAAATATTCTTCATGCACTTAAACAAATCAAGTCCAATTTCTTATATAGCATTATTTTTTTAAGTTCTTAATTTAATTTTCTTATAAATAGTAAAGGTATTTTTGGTATAAAAGGAGGTTTTATAATATATTTTTAAAATGCAGTGAGGTTTTTGATTAAATCTTTAAACTTTTAAACTTCCAAGAAACTACTGTAATTTACCTTATAGACACACACATGTACTTCCATATATATATATATATATATATATATAGAAGAATACCTGAAATAAGTAATTAATGACTTTGGAAAGTGGAAAGAAGAGGATTTTTCAACTGGGATTTTGATATTTATTTATTTATTAGTATTATTTTATGAAATACAAGAGATTTATTAAACAACTGTTAGAGCATCTCCAATGCAAAAAGCTATTTTGAAAAGCTAAATTGATAAAATAGCATTTTGAATAGTGTAAATATAGCTTTTTTTACCATATTTATTCCAATGGAAAAAAGCCATTTGAAGAGCCATTTATATTGGAGTGAAAGAAACAAGTGTCTTATTATTTCTTAATAAATTTGATGTTATTTTTTTTTCCACATGGCTACATTTAATTGGTTTATTTTTTTAGTGGCCCTACTTTGTTGGTTTTGGCTCTTTGAAGAGATATGTAGGAATAGCTTTTGTGGAAGAGAAAAGCCATTTTAGCATTTTGTTTGGCTCTCCCCTTGGAGTATACAAAACAAGCAAAGAAAAGCCAAAATATTAGTTTTTAATTTTTGGCTATCCATTTAGCTTCTCCATTGGAGATGCTCTTATAGCTGTTAAAAGCATGGCTTAGAGCATCTCCAATGCAAAAAGCTATTTTGAAAAGCTAAATTGATAAAATAGCATTTTGAATAGTGTAAATATAGCTTTTTTTACCATATTTATTCCAATGGAAAAAAGCCATTTGAAGAGCCATTTATATTGGAGTGAAAGAAACAAGTGTCTTATTATTTCTTAATAAATTTGATGTTATTTTTTTTTCCACATGGCTACATTTAATTGGTTTATTTTTTTAGTGGCCCTACTTTGTTGGTTTTGGCTCTTTGAAGAGATATGTAGGAATAGCTTTTGTGGAAGAGAAAAGCCATTTTAGCATTTTGTTTGGCTCTCCCCTTGGAGTATACAAAACAAGCAAAGAAAAGCCAAAATATTAGTTTTTAATTTTTGGCTATCCATTTAGCTTCTCCATTGGAGATGCTCTTAAAGGGGAGAAAAGGACATGGAAATTCAGAAATCCATATTTATTATAATCACTACAAGCTCAGTAGACATGGCCGCATGCTAGTTTGATTCCTTTGTGGAAGCCATGAATATCCTGGTCCACTTCCGGCAGTGCTGCTAGTGGATATTCGAAGATGGGTTTCTCACTCACCATGCTGAGCTTCTTGCCCTCTTGATATTCCAAGATCACTTCTTATTTCAGATGCTAAAAAAGTACATAATGTTAGCAATAATGAAGATTTTTATATTTATTTTCTACATTCCTTTTTTATAATTTTGATGCTTCTTTTGTTAAGCTGAGATCAGCCATTGAAGCCTGACCCAGTTTTGGCATTGTTTGCAGCCCCAGCCGTGACAGGAGTTAGAACTGACTCTTTGATGAGGCCGGAACTGAGATAGGCTGTGATTTCAAGTAGTTAGGTGTAATTCTATCATCACTACATCATAATTTAGCCTAAACATATTATATTATATTGATAACTAGTAAAATTATTTATGGATTAATGGAATATGTCGAGGTTCAAGATGAGATCTAGTCACGCTAAATCAGAATAATAGTTTTAAAAGGCTATAATTTTTTATCTAATTATTCAATCGAATTCAAATTTTTAGAGGAGTTTACGGATGTTGTTTTTTCTATTATAGCTACTACATCGCTACGCAAATCGTCGGATCTTTAAATATCATAAATCTCATCAAGACTCCTGGTTTTTTTTTGATAGTTTTGTTATTTTTCTTGTTATTTTTTTATTTCATAATTATGACCGTCGGATCTTTAAATATAAAAAATCTCTCCTAAACCTTTGGTTTTTGATAGTTTTGTTATTTTTTTGTTATTTTTTATTTCATAAATTATTTTGGATTTTATGGTTATTTCCTTTATATTCTCATGTTTTCATTTTGTTTTTGAGTTAAGGTAGGATTTATGATCTATTTAGGATTTTATAAACCTTTTAAAAAGAAAAACTTCTTGAGTATTTTTTTAGATAAAATAAAACTGCGAATTTAGATATCAAATCTACAACTTTTTTTTCTTATTGAATTTCTATATTCTGTGTCTGTTTACTGTTTTTAACTTCCTCATGTATCACCATTTGTTATTCCTCGAAGTGTTTTGCATGCACTTCGGCTTTCTATCAAGGTTGGCATTACAAAGGCCAAAGCATTAAATTAAGTAACTCAGGTATTGAAGTTATATATACCTGGAAAATATTTTATAGACTTCTCTTTTTGTTGGAAGATCGATTTGAAATTGGTGTCTGTTGATCGGATCTTCAGTAATTAGCGACTAGCTTTTTTGTTTTCCATCACTGAAGATTTTAAATTAGTGCTGTTTACTTCCTTTATGACAAATTAATACCGAGCTAATAGTCACAAATGTTAGCTCATGATCATGTGTAGCTGTTTATTTCCAATATAATTCCCAGATTGGAAATTAAATCTAAAAAAAATTCACTGAATATTGTTTTTAAAAAGCCATAAAATCAAAGCATTCACAGTTTATTCTATGCGGAAAACTAGATATATGTGGCAGCTTATATATCAATAATTCTTTCACAGAAAAGACACAGTAAAAGAATACCTGAAACAAGCATGGCGAGAGATGAGACATCAAGGTGGAGGAGGAGAAGGTGTGGATGAGGGGAATGAAGCCTGGTCCGAGAGAACTCTTAAACTCCGGCCATTCCTTCAGATTACCCGTTGTATCGAGTCAGGCGACATTCCCCCACATCCTCACTTTCCTAAAACAACATGCCGTTTTCATTTTGAAACTGCACCATCGGTTTTTTTCCTTGCAGAGGAGAAAAAATAAGTTGCGTAAGTAGAAGGGAAGTGACATATCCACTTGGTTTTTGTGGTGTTAAATAGAAGTTCTATTCGTTGGACTGTTGACTTTGGAGCTCACCTCGTGGAAGGTTGGTGCTTTCTTTATCGTTAAGGCTTGCCAAAATTGATTCTTATGGTTAATATTCTATGGAAGGTTAAATTTCCTCTTCTTTTTTTTTTTTTTTTAAACATGGATGTCCGGGTCAACTTGCGCACACCTCGACTAATCTCACAAGTTATAAAATTAACAACCATATAAGTCTATAATGGTCCTGAGATTTGTAAAACTCGAACTGATAATCTTTAGGGAGCAAACTCAAGATCTGACCAATTGAATCACACACCTCATAATTTATTTATTTATATTGTTTTATAAGAATTCCCCGATTAATCTACATAGGTGGATGCATCATAAAGAGCAACTAGATTTTCATTATTTGGCTACAAAGGAACATTTTCCAGGAAAGAAAATGAAGAGGAGAAGAACTTGGTGGCCATGGTGGAATCAAAAGAAACGAAAATTAATCTTGTATAAAATATAACCCACTTTACTAGATTTGATCTCTAATTGAATTGTGTATATAAAATGTTTGAGGTTTTTGTACCAACTACAAATAACCTAGCATTTGTGAATGATGTTAAGTGAATCATATTCTTCATTCATTTTAGAAAATATAATATTATGATATATTAAGGCATTGGTAGGTCATCTATCCTCGGAAGTTAAATTCAGTTGCTGTGTGGCATATGTCACTGAGACTTTAAGAGTAGAAGCCAGAATTGAGCAGAATTAGGATCAAAATTGTAGTTTAATTGATCATTTATCATGTTTAATTGGAAATCTCACTCCCAATCACTAATCAAAATTGTAGTTTTGAAATTAGATTAATAAATGAAATGAGAAGCTTAATTGAAGAAATATCACAGTTTGAGGATGACTTGGATTAAAATTGCAAGAAATTAAAATCCAATAATGATATTGTAAATGATGCTAAAATGCAGGGTTCCAATTATAATTTATCCAGGGGCTTGATTACAAACTTTCTGAACTTCAGTGACCAAATTTTAAATAGCCACTGCAGAGTAGAAAACGGCGCCGTGTCATAAAACTGTTCATCGCCTCCTTCCTCATCCCAGGGACCGGTTTTGCAGGGATTGTACAGCTACCCATTGTCCTCCACGACGCCCTCTCCGGAGGCCACGATATCGTGGCCAACAGTCCTAACTCTTCTCAAAGACACGACCGAACGTGCCCCATTATCTTGAGAACCGCACAGGGAGCACACAACAGGGAACAAAACAGGAAAAACAGACGAAAAAGGAAGAACACGGACAGGCGAAAACAGGGAGGCCGAAAACACGAAAAAACGGTAGACAGAGGAGGAGAACCCATAAAGAACTGAGGACGATTTGGGGAAAAAACCAGAAAAGCAGGGGGGAAGAAAGAAACCAGTAGAGAGAAAGAGGGACAAAGGAAAATCAGAGGACGCAAACAGGGGGGAGAGAAGGAACCGAGGGGAAGACCAAGGGCGAACAACACAGGGAAACCGGATGATGAACTGAGAGAACAAAAAGAACAAAGACGAACGTGAAGAACAGAAAACAAAACAACGAACTGAGAGAACGAAAAGAACATAAAAACCAGGGAGAAAACCAGTGAGAACAAAAACAAGAAACAAGGGACAGGCAGAGAAAGGCCACGAAACCATAAATCACACAAGGCAAGACATAAACAGGGAGGGAGCATCACCCAAACCAGCACTACCCCATGTCTTCGTCCTCCAACTGCGTCTGAAGGTCAAAAAAAAATTTTCAAAAAATTTACATTTTTGATGCATTTCTTTCCCCGTTTTTACAATTTTAATTTCACTTAGCACTGTAGCTTTGACTTAATTAACTCATTGCTGTGCTGCACGCGTCATGCGTGCTTCTCTGCCCAGCCAAGTCAGTGACTTGGGCTAGTGATTGGGCTGAGCTGAATAGATCCAACCCAGCCCGTATAAGTTAGTCCAAACCTAGCTCAAAAAAAAAGTTTAGCTTGGATCTCAGGCCCAGCTGCTTCAATCCCCCTTTATTTTAGTTATTTTTATTTTGATATTTAATCAAATAAATCTTTTTTTATTATGTATTTTTTTAAGGTATTTCACTATATATTTGATTTGTGAATTTTTAATATGAAATGCATATTTGATATTTGGTATATTTTTTTTTCTTTTTAAAATAAAAAATATGCATGCTTTGTTTTAAATTTATTTTATGGTTTATTCACTGGTACCAGAGTTAGGAATACTATATTTTTTTGGCTACGTAATATTTATAAACGCTAGAGTTGAAAATATCCGTAGCTGAATATTCACTAACACCAGAGTCAGAAATATTATAGCAAACCATCAAATATAAAAACACAATAAGCCCTTGGCAATTTAAGACAAAATCAGCGATGCAGTTTATCTCGGGTAGAACGCCTAACGGTTGATAATATCTTTCTTTTTATATATCTAGTCTCGTACCATAAAATCTCTACTGACCAGTTAGGGTTTATAGTAATCATAATAAAAGATGATGACTTCTTAAACGAGATATTTCTCTAAAAAAAATAATATGTTAAAAATTATATTCTTTTCTAGAATTTATTCTTTTTTTGCCATCATAATGTCAGGTACAACAGTTACTTCATATAATTAAATTAACAAAATTAATTATAAAATAGTGATGGGTAATGGAAGTCGAAACCATTCTTGAAATTTAAGATTTTGAGATAGTTATTTGACAATCAATTTTAAAATATTAGAATTTAAAGCATGAGTACATGCTTAAATACGTCATCATTGATTTGTCATTATTTCATTATTAGCTTGAAGATTATTTTTGCAGTGAAGAAGCCTTTGAGTGCTTAATTTCACTGGTGGGGATTGCTTTCAAGGTTTCTTTTCATTTTCTAAATGCTTTGCGTATGATACAGTATGTTTGAGTTAGCCGTGGGGTTTGCGTTTGCCGTTTAGTGGTGAGATCTACAATTAAAAATTAAAAAAAATATATATGAAAATAATACTTTCGATGTTTGCGTTTTGTTTTGTGCTGTAGAAGATTGTATCATACAGCAAAGATAAACGCAACTGCTAACCGGATTGAATTGTTTTTTGTTTTCTCCTCTGCAATAAACAATTGAATATTAAAATAGAATTCCAAATTAGGAAGGTGAGTCGAAGGGACAGGCTCCCCGGAAGGATGAGCTCAAAACTATTAAACAAATACGACTTCCTATTATTTATAATTTATTTTATTTTATTTTGTTCTAACATAGTATGAAGTTAGAGTCAAATTGACCCAAGACTAGAAGAAGGAAGAGGATAACTGAAAGAGGGGAAACAGACCCTTATTGATCACATGTTTAAATGATAACAGGCACGTTTTTTTTTTTTCTAGGAAAATGCGAATGCCTGAATATTCAAATGGTTGGCAGTTTGGCACCGTTTATTAGAATTTTAATTCTATAGGACTTTTCGCATTTAAAAGCCTTCGCAATGGAACACCATCTGCTTAGCGCAGTCGTTCTGGCCTCCCACGCGCGGCCTTCAAATTCCCTCTTCCGGGTCCCTCGAGACCATAACCACAAGCCAAAACACCGGGCATGGCCAGTTTATTACCGGTGACTTTTTTATTTTTCCTTTCATTTTCTTTTTGACCTTTAAAACGCTAAATTCAGCCCTTGTTGTTGTTGGTGTTTTAGAATTTATCCTTTTGATTTTTATTTTTTTATTTTAGTTTTTTTTAAGTTTTATTTGTTTTTAATTTAACTTTTCAATTCTAATTTATATATATATATAATGTTTTTCGATTTGATCTTTCTAATTTTAATTTTTTATTTTTTTTCCTAGCTTCTATATCAAAGTTTTTATAGTTTTTAATTTTATCATTTAAATCAAGTTTATAATTTTTTTCAATAATAATAATATAATTAATTATGATAGTAATAGTAGTAGTTTATTATGATGGTAATAGTGGTTATGATATCAATAATTGTGGTACTAATAATAATAATTTATTATGATGATAATAGTGATTATGGTATCAATAATTGTGATGATAATATTAATAATTATGAAAATAATATTATTAATAATTAAAATAATAGTAGTAGTAACGGTGTTAATGTTTTTAATAGTAATGGTAGTAATAATAACAGTAATAATAATAATAGTAATGATATTATAATAATTAAAATAATATTTATAATAGTAATGATTATAGCGATAATAATAGATAATAATAATAATAATAAAGATGATAATAGTAATAATAGTGATAATTTATTATTTAATATTAATTTTGTTGGAAATTGAGTTTCATCGTTTTTTCATGTATGATATTTTCAATCTAATAACTCGAGTTACGAGCTTGAAAAGTTGACGTGACCCAATATCTTTTTTTATTTTTTGTCTTATTTTTTGTTTTTTCTATTTCATTATTCACTATTAATTTTTAAAATGAAAACCGGTTATTCACAATTTTTTAAACCTATTAAACAAATAAATTTACATTGGAAACTTGTACGAGATAAATATATAAATCATGAGATTCGAAGAAAAATAAAAATCAATCATATATTCCCATTTGATGGATGTTGATGGAGACAATGTAAAAAATAAAAATCAATCATATATTCCCATTTGATGGATGTTGATGGAGACGATGCATGAAGGCCTAATTTACATCAATTTAGTCTGCCACGCACACTATGAACTCAATATCAACTAACTAAAATAGAAATAGGAAGATAGAGGGAAGCATCACCACATAGAAAATAAGCTGAAAACAAACAAAAATAATTCTAGCTTTGCTTGTATGCTACCATAAAAAAAATAAAAAAATAAAATAAAATATTCCATGGTGATGCCGATGTGCATCATCACCATCATGGTGGATTTTAAATAATCGAAATTCCAAAGTCTTGAAAGATATGTAAAAACGGCTAGATTCAAGTGACTCCTTGTATATGTCTATGGCCGCCTTTAGCAGCACCCTCCATTGTTGATGCAGCAGCTTCTTGTACTCTTCCTTGCCAAAGCAGTTCTTTGTGTACAGGCTTCGTTAATCCTTGATTGATAGCTCAATCTAATTGAATTATTAAATTTTATTGAACTGAAATCTGGGTCCGACCTGATCTCACGGATTCCTCTAGTGTAAGTCACAACTGGGATGGATCAAAGAGTTGACTCAGAGATGAGAATTTATTGAAAATGTATTCAACAGTTACATCTCGAGTCTTTAGTTTAGATTTCTAGCTCGGAAATTATGAGGAAGAACACTATTAATTATTTCCAAGGATCCCAAAAGTCTAGAGAATTTAGTGTTTATATTTGAATATGTTTATTGATAAAAAAAAATTATGCAATCAATGTCTTTGAATTTGAATTAAAATTATAATAGGAGATGTTAAATTCACTTAAACGTGAATCTTCTTGTCCATGTTTAAATAGCTAGAAAACTATTAGAACAAACCCCAAATTAATCCTCCAATTTGGAAGAATTTTCAGATTTACGGGGTGTTTGACCATGTATTTCAATTACAGTTTTCAAAAAAAATAATCTTTTTAAATTATTTTTATGTATTTGAATCATTTTGACATGATAATATCAAAAATAAATTTTAAAAATAAAAAAATATTATTTTCATAAATTTTCAAGAAAAAATACTTTAAAATTACTATACAAACACGTCTTATATATAACGCACATGTAGAATGCATCATGCATTAATATTAGTGATTAATTGGGAAAAGTTTAGTTGCAAACTACATTGAGAATCAGTTTAGAATATGAGATTAATTTGATATTTTCTAAAATTAATTATATTCATTGGAAACTGTGTTCTATTGGTTACAACTTGAAAGATACTAGCTATTTTAATAATTATTTTGGTAAAAAAAATAAATGTACAGGCTTTTCTAAATAGTTGTTTTAAAAACAAAAATAAAAAAATCTAAGAAAGTTTTCTAAATAATGCAATTATAAAAAATAAAAAATATATATATTACAAGAAAATAAAGATAAATATGTAAAATTTAAAAAAAAATCTAAGAAAGTTTTTGTCTAACAAAAGGCTAAAAATCACATATTTCTCACGAATATAGTAACTGCTACAGTAAAAAATTAAAAAAAGAGATTTTGATTATGTAATTTGAGAGTGAAAAAAATAGTTAAACCTAATCCCTTATTCATTGCATTAATTTCCTACTTTGGCGCCACTTGATGCTGCTGGCTTCACGATATTATAAAGAATCATGCATCCCAGCTCTATCCCACATTATTAATATCAACAAGAGGCCCTATCTTCGATTAAATCGGGCCAATTGCATTATTTTATTTGTTATTAATTATAATCATCATTATATAAATACATCTCAAACAACTATCTCAGCATAATAATTTAACCTATTAGGTAAGATTACAGGATATGATTTATATTATTCTCTAACATACCTCCTCAAATGAAAGTCTTTTATGCTTGAAACTTGCACATACTCACTTTACTTTGTACTTAATTTTTATCAAATAAATATAAATGGTGAGATTCGAACTCGTGATCGCTTGATCATCAAGATTCTAATACCATATCAAAAAATCATCTCAACCCAATAGTTTAAACTATTAAGTGAAGATCCAGGTTAGGTTATGATTTATATTATTCTGCAAGAATATCAATCCATAACCATTTGCAAGGAATATATAGTTGAAATGTCTTCGGCTCGATCTTGCGCAGAGCGATTCCATTCTTTCAAAATCTAGGTCAACAAATCTAACCTAACTCATAGCTTGAAGCTTAAAGGGAAGAGCAAAGTATCTTGGGATACAAAATGAAGAAAAGATAAGAACAATGGCTGCTTAGAATGGATATGATGGGCGTAGTAACATTTGTACTATGGACTATAACCACTTTATGCAAAATATTGTGGGCAATTTGGATGGGCGTGAATAATATTTGTATTGTGGATAATATATTTTTAGATCACGAGTCACGGAAGAGAGTCCTGAGTTGGGGTGCAGAGTCATTTATAGAAAATTATTTATCCTACAATATGTTTAGGAATATGATTTTAATTGTTTTTTTAATTGTTTTTCATTTAAAAATATATCAAAATAATATTATTTTATTTTTAAAATTTTTTTTTGATATGAATGCATCTGATCTGAAAATACTAAAAAAATATTAATTTAAAATAAAAAAAATAAAAATTTTTAAATTTTAAAAGTATTTTTTAAAAATATTAATTTAAAGTGTTATTTTAGTTTAAACTCGTTTAATTTTGAAGTTTTTAATTTTGAATCTGGTGCATTAAACTAAATATATGGCATCAAAACGGTTTTGATCAATTTTTAATGAAAAATTATAATTATGAAAGGTAATTATGTTGCGTAATGTGCAAAAAATTTAAAATTTAAATATCTATAAATGCACATGAATTAACTAATATGATCAGTATATTAAGATTAGTACTTACAAAATTATATACATTTACCTGTATTAATTATGAATAATTAAATAAATAAAGAAATCTTAATAATAATAATAATAATAATAATTTACTAAAAAATAACAAATTTCTAGGACCATGACTATTTTATGACTCGATAACCACAACACAACACCAATAATTATATATGATTACCATTTACTTATAACACTTAATTATAGCATTATAAAATGATAATAAATTAAATTAAATTAATTGTAATGGCTGGTTATTATTATTAAAGGGATGCACTGAAAAGTAGCCACCATCAATCAAACGGCACTCCTCCTAGAAAACAAAACTCTTCTCCATGTTTATACGCCCACCACGCCCTTCCTTCCACCATCCTTCCAAAAACAAAATATAAATAAATAAATAAAATAAATCATCCACGTGCTTTTCTTGTTTCCACTTGTATAAGAGTCCGCCACTTCCTCATTTCCTTCATCCACTCCAAAAACATCACACATTTTCCCTGACCACATGGCCCTTGTCCGTGAACGCCGACAGATTAACCTCCGTCTCCCCGAACTCTCAGACTGCCGCCCACGCTTCCCTTTACCCCCCACCACCACCACCACCACCACCACCACCAGCAACAACTCCTCTAACATATCGTGCAATGATATTGAGAAAATACATGTGCTAGGCCATGGTAATGGTGGCACGGTCTATAAAGTACGGCATAAGAGGAATTCGCAAATTTATGCACTTAAAGTTGTGCATGGAGATAGTGACCCACTAGTCCGCCGCCAGATCTACAGAGAAATCGAGATCCTGCGCCGTACAGATTCTCCCTATATTGTTCAGTGCCATGGAAGTTATGAAAAACCATCTGGGGACATCGGGATTGTGATGGAATACATGGAATTGGGGACACTTGATTCAATTCTGCAAAAATATGGTGCGTTTGATGAGTCCAAGCTGTCACATGTGGCGCGGCAGGTTCTGCATGGTCTTAGTTATTTACATGGCCAGAAGATCATTCATAGAGACATCAAGCCTTCGAATTTGCTGGTTAACAAGGACATGGAAGTGAAGATTGCTGATTTTGGTGTTAGTAAAATCATGCAACGCACGCTAGATGCTTGTAATTCCTATGTTGGTACCTGTGCTTACATGAGTCCTGAGAGGTTTGATCCTGATACCTATGGTGTGAATTACGATGGTTATGCCGGTGATATTTGGAGCTTGGGACTTACTCTGATGGAACTTTATCTGGGTCATTTTCCATTTCTTCCACCGGGTCAAAGACCCGATTGGGCTACTCTTATGTGTGCTATTTGTTTCGGCGATCCGCCGAGCTTGCCGGAGGGAGCATCTGAGGAGTTCCGGGACTTCATTCAGTGTTGCTTGCAGAAGGAGTCTAGTAAGAGGTGGACGACATCTCAACTATTGTCTCACCCTTTTGTATGCAAAGATCCAAGATCCGATTTAGTGGACTTGTGATTTGACCCGAATGCCCAGTTAACTTTTTGGGCTGGGAACATATTTTTGGAATTTTCTTTCATTTGTACATTCTCTTTATCCGAAGCTTTTGTAGCTTTTGTTCATTCAAGCAGTGAAACTGCTCTTGAAATGAGAGGATTTTTTTTTATATCATTTCTATTTTTGCACCTTTATATATATATATATATATATATATATATATATATATATATATATATATATATATATATATATATATATTTGTTTGCTTCTGGAAGAGCTAATCATGGTAGGCATTATCCAATGGTCTCAAGACATTTCCAGGACCTGGGATTTTTATATGATTTTATATAATTTTGGATTGTGCTGATATTAAATATTAATTTTTATAAATAAAAATATATTATTTTAATATATTTTCAAGTAAAAAATACTCTAAAAAAAAATTAACACTACAATCACAAATATTACCTTAACTAACTTATTTTAAAAAATAAAATATTCTTCAATAAAGCAATACATTCTACAAGTGTAACTGGTATGTTTCTACAAATATGATCAAGGCGTGAGAAACCTCTTGCCAAATTGATAATTTAGGGGTTTTTCTACAATAATTTCTAATGTAAAGGTTTTTTACGGAGATAAATATTTTTTTAATTATTTTTATTTTTTCTATTTTTCTATTTTGTATCGTAATAATGTTTTTCTAGGGAATTGTTTTCCAAATTTATTTTTTTATATTCAGTATTATTATGAATTTTTAGTTTTTTTTTTATATATAGGTTGTAATAACAACATTGTAATAATATTTTGATAAGTGAATATATGAAAGAATAAAATTAAGTATTTGAAGATTTTTTTCTATAATTATAGTGTTTTTTTTATTTATCTTTGAGAATTTTAATTTATATTAAACTTAAATGCTCATTTTTGCGTCAATTTCCTTCTATCCAAGATAATGTCACTAAAATAACGTGATAAAAAATATTGGGCACCAAAAGGGTAGCGAATAAAAGGAAGGAAAAATATTTAAACAAGAAAAAAAAACACTCATTTAAAAACACAACCAAGGATTATACCTGTATTTCAAAAGAAATTTCCTCCAATCATAAATTTATTGTCATGTTTAGTGAAGTGTAATGTTTTGTAAAGTTTTTTTTTATTGTATTCGGTTTATTTTTAGATTGAAAAAGATAAATAGATTATATTAAATTAATTTTTATATGGTTTAATTTTAAACTTAACCTGGATAAAGAGGGTGGTACTAAGATTAAATGTCGAAAATGTTTAGCCTAGAAAAACCCTTTTTTTCTATTTTTCATATTAGTTTTCTATTTTTTTTTTAATTTTACACTTTGTTAATAAAATTCCTTAATAAAAGATGCTTTAATTAAGCATTAATTTTTGCTTATAAAAGCGCAACAATTTTATAAAAAAAATCACTGTAGCAATCCCTAATTATTCGATCCTTAATAAAACAGTATTTTTCCTATGGTGTGTTTCTTAATTTTGCTGGAATTTTGTGCATAATTAGTCCCTGCATGTTCGTAATTTCTATATGACACATTGTCACGTTTATTTTGGGTGAGCAGATCCAGCTATTTTTAGATCGCCACGTAGACTCTCGTTAGGGGGGTGTGTGGGCCCTCTCCACTTTCTAGCTAAAAGCGTGCACGAGAGAGTTAGAGAACACTGATCTCAGATCCAGCTCCATTAATTTCCACGTGCAATGTGATAAAATATTGGGCTGCGAGTTTATCGAAATCTGTAGAAGATTTGTCCGTTGGGAATTGTTTCATCGGGTAGATTATTTTGTTTTTCTTTCGAAAACTATATATTTTAGATGATGCTACAACATCATGTGTAAAAATAAATTTTTTTTATGGTTAAATTATGAGTTAATATCATAAATGTGGATAAATTAAGCAACTAACATAAAAAAATTGCAAATTAACATAATAATAAAAAAAAATTGGTGAAATAATACACTTTTAGATGTTACGGTACTGGATAGCAACAAAATTTTAATTGATATTACGGTTCACAACCTGAATCATAACATCAATTAAATTCAGGACCAATCGGTCAATCAATTTGTAATAATAAGTTAAACCAGATGATCATTTTGAAAATAACAAAAAAATCATAAAACTATCACAATCATTACCTCGAGGTGATATTTTTAAAATCTAAAGTTCTGATGATCAAAATAATAATCTCATTATTATACTAAGAAAAACAGTATCTAGAAATTTCTATAAAAATTTAAGTGAACTCAACTGTTAGATAACAAATTATAATCTTTTCTAGTTATAATTATGGTTTGATGTAACCAGACTAGGTGTAGATTAGGTGTTTATTTAATTAAATTCACTCCACATGGTAAAGGAAGTTGATATCATAATGAAAGAATCTTGCACAATTTTCACATCACTGAATAACATGTTTCTTTTCTAATTATTGCATAGACTACAAGCACCATGTTATTACTTAAGGAGTTGCAACAAAGAGATACATTATCATATCAGGCCATAAATATTATAGTTTTTCCTCTCTTTCTCTGCTAGTAAATTGGAAGGCTCATTGGATTGAACTTATTACCTTTGAATTTAAGTCCATGGTTCCCAAGGAAAATAAACAAATTTCTTGTTTAAATTCTTGAGATGAGTTTATCCAAATTATCTTTCACATAAATGTGGATAAATTGGGTAATTAGTATACAAAATAAAAAATAACATAGCAACATTGCAGTAAAAAGTTTTAGTGAAATAACATATTTTTAGATGTCGCAATTCTAAATAACAAAAAAATTTAATTGATGTCGCAGTTCATAACCATGACATCAATTAAATTCAAAACTAATCAGCCAACCAGTTTATAATAGTCAATTAAACTGGTATATCAATTTAAAAATAATAAGAAAAATCATAAAACTATCAAAATCGTTACCTCGAGGTGATATTTTTAAAATATAAAGATTTGATAGTCGAAGTAATGATCCCATTATTATACTAAGAAAAAAAACCTTCGAAAACTCCTGTAAAAAATTAAAGCATAATTCAACGGTCGAATAAAAAATTATAGTCATTTTGAGTCATTATTTTAGTTTGACGCAATCAGAACTTCTCTCAGACCTAGACTTGTTTCACTGGTCAATAAATACATCTCATAGGCCATCAACATAATTTGTTTATGGTAGATCCTCATCTAGTTATGATAGACTCAAACTCAACTGCTTAAAATCATCCGTTATCACAAGTCTAATTATATCATAGACACTTATAAAATATATTTAGAATAAAAAATTCATAAAACTATGGTTTTTATATGAAATGGTTGATCAGTTCATAAAACTAAATTAACTGACTAACCAATTGAGCTAGAACATTAATAATAAAAGTGTGAAACTACATATTAAGTTGTCACATTTCTAAAACACAACATATATAAATATAACTAATAAGAAGCGCAACAACTATTTTTCACGCTTGAAAATATTGATATTTAGTAAATCTCATGTAAAGAAGTGACAAGATAAAAGTGTATTATTTTTCTAATTTTTTAAATAATATTATTCAACTAAAATTTAATTCACTGCGCCATTTCTTTTTTTTTTTTTAAAGTCCCGAAAATGTGTTCCATTAGGAATGGAAACTTGCAAGAAAACTTTGCCATCCACAGAGGAAGATTGATTTGACACTTGTAGTAGAAATGGAACTTGGATATACTTGGGAGCCGAAGTGGTTGCTTCTGGACAGCTTCGATCCACAAAATCCGGGTAATAAAGTATAAGACGAGTCAGCAAAAATCTTAATCAAGATCTGGGTGCATGCACGTGAGTACACTCGCCACTAGGCAACGAACAAGTTGCTAGTCATCATGGATGATGCCATGCGCCATTGCTTTCCTAAAGTGATTTTCAGCTCATGCATAGGTGGTAGACAGGCCATAGCCAGGGGCAAATTGCTACTGGAACGTCGTTTTCATGACATATACAGCTAATACTTTGGACATTTTAATCCAAAATGTATAATTAATATATGCATTTTTTATATATATAAATGATTTTGGTATATTTAATGTGTTTCTTCAACTTTTAACATGTCGTGGATGTGTTTAAACAGTCATATGGATAAAGTTAAGTTTGCGAAAAAGCTTGAACTTATTCAATGTATAAACTAATAAAAACAATTATAACTTTATATTTTAAATTGAATTCCAACTTATTCACGAGATTTTACATGCTCATTTCTACAAAAAAAAATGGGTTATAATTAACCAGAGGTGGTCAAGAAGACTTTCAAATTAAGCCAAAAAAAAGTATTTGCTGATTTAATTATTTTACTAGTTAATCTTGGATGTTAATTATTTTTCTTACTATATGTAAAAATAAATATGTTTTTAAAATATTTTTTGAGTGAATTTTTATACTTTCAAAATAAAAAGTATAGAAAAAACATGTTTTCGGAGACAATATTTATTATTTTTAATTTCTAAAATATCATTGGAAAAAACTCTTAATTTTAAAATTGTCCAGCTAAGACATGCAGGGATGTAAATAATTATTATCATACTTTCAAAACTAAACTCAAGAAATCGATACAGGCAATAATCGAGTCACGAATAATATAAAAATGTTGGTAAGATAGAGTGAAGAGTTTAATTTCTGAAGTAATGAAGGTGATTTTTAATTATGATTTTTTTAATATGGTTCAGCTTGTTTTTAAAAATATTTTTTGTTTAAAAAATTATTAATTTAATATTTTCTAGATATTTTCTAATGTAAAAATTAAAAAAAAAAAAATAAAATATTTTAATAAATATTCAATTAAAAGCATAACATTACCAAACATAATATTGATTCACTACTGTAGGTTCCAGTATAAAAACCTAAAACCTTAAAACCTTTGAAAGCAAAACCTTAAAATTTTATGTTTAGCCGTATATAACATACTGTAATGCACACATGATGAAGAATGTGTTGTGAATAATCTCTCTGGAGTATTACAAATTAGAAAAATTAATTAAAAAGATTAATTATTAATAAAAAAAATGAACCTAACAATCTAAAAAAATATAAAAGAGAGTATCAAATAAAATTCAAATAAAAAAAGTTAAAATAAACAAAATAAAAAAAATAAGAGAAAGGATATCAATTGTTTAAATAAAAAAACTAATCAAAATATATATATATATATATAAAGAGTCAGGCATGACTGTACCTGTAATCAAAATTAATAATTATTGAGATCCTATCTAAAATAGAAATTCATAAGCATCAAAATCAAAATTATTGGTATTTAGAACACAGCCAAGAGAGAGCTTTCTCTCTCCTAATTTTTTTTTTTTAAACTCTTCTCTTTTAGGATCCAGGGGCTAAACATAAATAAAAAAAATTTTAAGACTTGAACGACAAGGGCTAAAAAAGGGAATCAATAATGAGAAAAAGTTAAACTTAAGGGACCTAATTTATAGTTTTGCGTGTCTTCTATGACAGAAGCCTCTATTCCATCCTTGATATTAATTTTGGCCCTTCACCTTTCAAATTTTCAATTGTTTTTCTATACTAAAAAAAATCAATCGTGCAGAAAATCACTCATCAATTAAACGACAGAACATCTAATGAGATGCAAGGCAAGGTAGCTGCAAAATTGGAAAACATCTAAGCTCACAAAACAATGTGGAAAATGAATCCAAAGGACTAAATTGAAAAGGGAAAGAAGTTTAGTGACAGAAGTGCACAAAACAAACAATTTTAGGGGTCAAGATGAGAAAACTCGACACTGAACAGTGTAGTTTATTTGGTGGGTAGGCTTCTGTGAGAGCATGAAGTATTACTCGAACATTTATTGGATTGGGAAGGCCTAAGCATCCCCTAACATCAGGTTTGAGCTATTGACAGAAAACCCAATCTTCTGAAGCCCTTGAAGAAGAGCCACGTGGCATAAAATTATGGAGCCCAAGTTTCGTTTGTGCCCTAGGCCGACCCAATTGAACAAGAATCACTTTAGTGTTATACTAGATTTTGGCCCACCCTTTATTGATATGGATGGTGGGATCAAAAAATTTTTGACAAAAAATATATATACTGATATGCTTGGTCGATCTAAAATTAATCTGGATAATTAATAAAAATATAATTTGATTTAAAATAAATATTTAATATGAGATTTTTTTATATAAATATTAAAACAAAAATATATTAGATCGATTTAAATCAATTCAAGTTAACCTACCAATTTACATTTTAAGTCATGAGATCATAACAACCTCACAGAAAACAAATCGAAATAAATTATGAAGCTTATTTTTTAATAAATTCAATGTTGAAAGATGAAAACAAAAATAAATTATGAAGCTTGATTCCCAATCAACCTATTTTTAAAAGATAAAATAGAAAAACAATGATTAAAAAAGACATAAAAAACGACTCAAGTACTCGACTCAAGTTAACGAACCAAACTCATCACTTACGTCATGAAATGAGGATAATTTTATAAAAATCAAAGCATAACAAACTACGAAACTTAATTCTCGATTAATCTAATATTAAAAGATGAATTAGAGAGAAAAAAAACTCGAGTTAACCTGCCAAACTCACAATTCAGGTTATAAGTTTGAGATAATCTCTTAAAAAAATAAAATGAAAAAATGAAAAAAATTAATTTTTAATAAACCTAATATTAAAAAATAAATTTAATCAAGTTCTTATTTATTTAACATATAGATTTGATTTGTGAACGCTCAAAAAAAAAAATACAAAGAACAAAAAAACAATGGAGATGATCGTCAATGAAAAATCACTAGCGATAACTAGGTTTTTGTTTTTTCTAACAAGAGAACTACGAGAAAAACGAAACGAAGAGAAAATTTCAGATCTGGACACTCATCTAATAAAATTTATTAATCATATTGAGATGAAAAATGAGGGTTAAATCACCAAGGGAAAGATTAAGTGAAAACAAATACATAATAATGTCTAGACTCCCATCTTCTTATCAAAAGTGTGTTGTGGCAGAGCATTTATGATACGAGGATGCTCCTCGACGATTTCATCAAATTACCAAGACTTTTTGCTCCTGATATTTGTTCCTTTAATGAGAGACCAACTTTTTTTTTTTTTATTATTAATATGAGTATTTAGATTAGTTTATATGTACTTCAACTAATTTTATAGGTTCTGAAATTAACAACCATGTAAGTTTTTAATGACCCTGAAGTTTGTAAAATTTAAACCGGTGATTTTTAAAAAGCAAATCTAAAATCTGATTAATTGAATTATACCTTTCAAAGTTAAATCAACTCATTTTATTGATTAAAATTTTTTTTGAGAGAAAAAAAATAAGCATCGTTTTTGGTTTTGTTGACAAAAAAATATGCTTATGTTTTCTCTTTCAAAAATTTCAGCATGATTTTGGTAAAAGATTTACCTAACCTCTTCCATGATTCATATCTAATTTTAGACAAAATTATTAATTTTAGCTCGGTTTATCATCTAGTTCAAGATTTAAGCTACGATTTCAACTAAGTAAAAACAATATTTTGTTTTGATTTTTTTTAAATAAAATATTAAAATTTAACCAAGTAAATTCCCAATGATTTTTTTTTTAAATCAAACCCGATTAAGTTATGGCACCAACTCACCGTTCCATAATTGAGATATGAGGATTGGCAATTAATGTAATAAAAAGAAGGTGGCATCCCATGAGCCTTAGCTGTTATCAGATCGATTTTTTGCATCTTTCCAATAAATAATACAAAAAACTCCATCTCCAAATCAAGATCCACGTCACTTTATTGTTTTCTGACAAGACAAGGATCAGACAGAAAAAAGTAACATTAATACAAACTATATTATAAAAATATATTACAGTTGGGTGAAGCTCTGCTGAAGCATCCGAGTCCTTCACGTCAAGATCACTCGTCGATGTCCTCTTTCTTGGCGATTTGCCTGTGGTTTTTCTTGCACATGAAAACAACAATCTTCCATCCATGTGCTTTAGAAAGTGGAGGCAATTACTTGTTGCCATTTTGAAGTAAATCTTGAAAAAATATAGAAACAATATTTTGATTTTCCTTAATTTTTTTTTATTTAAATCATGTATTCTAGGGCTATTTTTTGTTGAATAACATGAAATAAAATAATCTATAGTTTCTTTCTTCCCACTTATTCTTAGAGTTCAAAATGGAAACGATAAGGATTGGATCCAAATGACCTTCCATGCTATTCTTAGAGCTTCATACCTTGCGTGACTCATCATAGTTCATTGTTGTGCTTTTCCAATCAAAACGATTTTTTTTAAGCTATTTTTCAAATATTGAGACTAAGTAGTTTTAAAATATTATTGTTTTTTTTAATGTAGAATACATATAAATATAGTTATCCAAATTGCAGCTCACCAAGTAAATCCTAAAATAATGTCGTTTTGATGAGTTTTTTTAAATGCAATAAAGTTGTTTTGAATAATAGTTAGAAGAAAAAAAAACTTGGAGTTGATATAATCAGATCTCGTCTGAATTTTATTAGATCAGTCGAGTTTTATGTTGATTCATTGAATTACTCAAGTTTGACCAGGTTAAAATCTATCTTGGCTAACAAAAAAATTCAATATAACTCAATTACCTAATCTAGTTTAGTTTAATATTTATATACATTAAATTTCCTATATAAAACAAACTTGTCTAATGTCAATGTTGTTGGTGCCATTAACAAATACTCTAATAGGAATGGGAAAAATATAATTTTCTCTATTACTGTTCATCAAGGAACAAATCACTATGGATTGCCACAATGATTTGTCTTTTTTTTTTATTATACCCTTATAGGTCCAAATTATTACCCAATTAAAGCACATTTATCAAGGAATGACAAGATTCAAAGATAGAGGACTAAGATGAAAAAATAAAAAAAGAGAGGATTTTTCTAAACTTGGAGCTAAATATATATATACTTTGGTCCTCCAACTTCTTAAATTACACACTTTCAGTCCCTAAACATTTATGACATTTAATTTTAATCCTAAATTTTATTTTTCTTATTTTTTGTTCTTGATTTGAAAAAGAAGAGATAAAGTTATCAGATTCTGGTGGTGAAAAGAGAAAGTCTCGATTGAGACCAATTTCAGCCACGAAAATGAGTGGTTTTGATGTTAATGGACTCCTTTTAATAAGTGCAGTTTATAAAAGGTGTTTGTTTTTTCTTAAACTTGTCTAAAATAGTAGATCTAAACCCATAAATAATTTTAATTTTAGAAAATGGAGGCAATTACTTGTTGCCATTTTGAAGTAAATCTTGAAAAAATATAGAAACAATATTTTGATTTTCCTTAATTTTTTTTATTTAAATCATGTATTCTATGGCTATTTTTTGTTGAATAACATGAAATAAAATAATCTATAGTTTCTTTCTTCCCACTTATTCTTAGAGTTCAAAATGGAAACGATAAGGATTGGATCCAAATAACCTTCCATGCTATTCTTAGAGCTTCATACCTTGCGTGACTCATCATAGTTCATTGTTGTGCTTTTCCAATCAAAACGATTTTTTTTAAGCTATTTTTCAAATATTGAGACTAAGTAGTTTTAAAGTATTGGTGTTTTTTTTTTAATGTAGAATATAGTTATCAGAATTGCAACTCACCAAGTAAATCCTAAAATAATGTCGTTTTGGTGAGTTTTTTTAAATGCAATAAAGTTGTTTCGAATAATAGTTAGAAAAAAAAAACTTGGAGCTGATATAATCAGGTCTCGTCTAGATTTTATTAGATCAATCGAGTTTTATATTGATTCATTGAATTACTCAAGTTTGATCAGGTTAAAATCTATCTTGGATAACAAAAAAATTTAATATGACTCAATTAGCTAATCTAGTCCAGTTTAATATTTATATACATTAAATTTCCTATATAAAACAAACTTGTCTAATGTCAATATTGTTGGTGCCATTAACAAATACTCTAATAGGCACGCATGGAAAAAATATAATTTTCTATATTACTGTTCATCAAGAAACAAATCACTATGGGTTGCCACAATGATTTGTCTTTTTTTTTATTATACCCTTATAGGTCCAAATTAATGCCCAATTAAAGCACATTTATCAAGGAATGACAAAATTCAAAGATAGGGGACTAATATGAAAAACTCGAAAAAAAGAGGATTTTTCTAAACTTGGAGCTAAATAAATATATATATTTTGATCCTCCAACTTCTCAAATTACACACTTTCAGTCCCTAAACATTTATGACATTTAATTTTAATCCTAAATTTTATTTTTCTCATTTTTTGTTCTTGATTTGAGAAAGAAGAGATAAAGTTATCAGATTCTGGTGGTGAAAAGAGAAAGTCTCGATTGAGACCAATTTCAGCCACGAAAATGAGTGGTTTTGATGTTAATGGACTCCTTTTGATGAGTACAGTTTATAAAAGGTGTTTGTTTTTTCTTAAACTTGTCTAAAATAGTAGATCTAAACCCATAAATAATTTTAATTTCGAATTGATTATAGGTTTTAGAGCTAATTTTTGAGTTGTTGGAGATTATAAATATGTTTTATAAGGTGTTTATAATTTTTTTTTTAAGTCAAAATATTATTGAAAATGAGCTTCTCTTGATATAAAACAGATCAACCTTATTTTCTTGAAAACTTTGGTTGCTTGCTATTTTTTTTCAAAGCATTAAAATTAAAAAGAGTAAGGTCTAAATACATGGGTTACTCCAGGCCAAATGAAAATTTCAAGAATCTAGATTGAAGTTTTATTTTCTTAGTCAAATCATAAATCTAAAAACATTTTATAGTCTGTTCTTACTGATTTGTTTTTGTATCATATTAAATCATAATTATTTGATGAAATGTTTAATTATAATTTTTGTTTTGTTTTTATTTAAAAATTATAATAGTTTTTATGTTGTCCATAATATATATATTATAGAGTTCTTATCTAGTTCCATCAGTTACGATTAATTTTTTTAAATTATTAAATAAAAAAAGTTAATATATTTATCTCATGAATAACTAAATTATCTATAAAAAGTTTAGCCTAACATTACATTTCAACCCGTTTTGATCTTAACAAAATAAATGAATCAAATTTATATCTTGTAAAATATTAAAAAATAAATTGGATATAATTATGTATCAAATCCTGACATCCTATAACCCCTACTGGTGTCTGTGTAGGCTCACAAGTCAAATTTTATTTTAATATTTTTTAAGCAAAAATACTAAACATTAATCCAAAATTACTTCTTACAGTTTAGCAAAAAAATAATAAAAAATCTTATGTCAATCAATATAAAATATAACAGCAAGACAGACAGACAGACAAGGGAGGTCAATAATGACAAGCAGTAGAATATTCAAAACAAAACCAGTAAAATCAAATACAGATACTACAAAAGACGCAATCGATTCCTCTGAATTATCCAATACTGAATCGTATTAACTCAGATTCAATCACACTCTTTCCCATCTCCGTTTTCATTTAATAAAACATTTAACTACTGAAAACAATCCTGTATCTTCTTTCTCTTTCTTGGTTGATTAGTTATGGCTTCTTTGAGTTTGACCCAGATCAGGGGGAGCAATTCTGTTACTGAGTTTACTCGGCTCCGTTTGAAAACTCAACGTGGCAGGAGTAAAATCGGGTTCTTGAAGGTGGTGGGTTCTCAAGGACAGAATCAGGGAGAGCCTGATTTGAGTGTCACTGTAAATGGGTTGCATATGCCTAACCCGTTTGTTATTGGGTCTGGTCCACCTGGTACCAATTATACTGTCATGAAAAGGGCCTTTGATGAAGGCTGGGGTGCTGTCATTGCT
This sequence comes from Populus nigra, assembly GCF_951802175.1. Taxonomy (NCBI): domain Eukaryota; kingdom Viridiplantae; phylum Streptophyta; class Magnoliopsida; order Malpighiales; family Salicaceae; genus Populus; species Populus nigra. Next base: position 2,216,520 of record NC_084867.1, on the reverse strand, counting down.
AAAACTGTGAGTTTTTTCACTTTATCTCTTTTCTTTTCTGTTTTTCTTTTTCTGTTAAATTTATCAGGAGAACATCCTCATAGCAGGGCTTAATTTCATTTCTTTTCTGTTCAGTAATATATATATATTTATTTATTTATTTTTTCCCTTCTGGGATAGTTTTGATCGAGTGATTTTGGAAGTGGGAACATATCAATGCTAATGTTTAAGATCACGATGTTACCGTTGAGTTTTGGCTAAATCCAGGGGGGATCGAATGGTTCGAAGTTTGGTTATGTTTGATAATCATATCGATTATTGCTGACTGTGGTTTTGTTCGATCAGTTCGTAGACTCTTGTTCAAATGGGTTGAGTTTATTTTATGCAAACACAAGAATCCATGATTTTATTGATGTTATTTCTTCCTTTTCCTCTCTGATATTGATTGCCTTGTCTTTGTCAAAATAAAACATTTATTTTTTAGTATCAAAATTGTGAAAAAAAAAATGAAAGCTTTTCTTAGGAATAATTTGGCTGTTTATGCAAGATGTTGATCAGTATAAAGTAGTTTTGTTGATTGTGTGAGTTAGTAATTGATATAGGTATTGACAGGGCAGTTGATTGAAGAAATCGAGGGGCATTGTGTGCTTTGATAATTACTTTTCAGGGATGCTCTGTAACTTGATCTCATAAGTTCAATGTTCTTACAAGGACTATCATTTGCAACAACCAGTTTCGACCAGGATATTTTAATTGTCTCATTTTGACCACGTCATATGAATGAAGTGCCTAGGGTCACAGTTTCTGTGTTTTATTGGAGAAATCTTTATTTCCAACTTATCTGAAGCATGTTGTCACCTTTGCATGCTAAGCTATTTGATCTATTCATAAAAGGAAAAAAAATGATCCTCAATTCTTGATTTGCCAGGTGTCACTAGATGCAGCGAAAGTTATAAATGTAACTCCTCGATATGCTAGGCTACGAGCTGGTGCAAATGGCTCGGCCAAGGGGCAAATTATTGGTTGGGAGAATATAGAACTCATAAGTGACCGGCCTCTTGAAACAATGTTGAAAGAATTTAAGCAATTAAAAGAAGAATATCCTGATAGGATTCTCATTGCTTCAATCATGGAGGAGTATAACAAAGCTGCATGGGAGGAACTTATTGACCGAGTTGAGCAAACTGGAATTGTAAGATTTAGTCCTCACTGATTGCTTACTTTTGTGCTAATCTTTAAATTGGATGCTTTCTGTCATCTAAGATTCCTGAAATGTTTCTTAGGATGCTTTAGAAATCAACTTCTCATGTCCTCATGGTATGCCTGAGCGTAAAATGGGTGCTGCAGTTGGCCAAGATTGTGCATTGTTGGAAGAGGTTTGTGGCTGGATTAATGCAAAAGCTACTGTCCCAGTATGGGCAAAGATGACTCCTAACATCACTGACATAACACAGGTCAGTTTCTCCTTTTGTTAGTACACTTGTATTTTAAGCTTGACCATATGCATGCATTTTAAAAATACTTGGCCAGGGATGGAAATTTCCTTGCTTGTTATGTACAGGGTTCAATATACAAGACCTGTTGCTAAGGAAAGATCAAAATGACAACGCTTTTCAATTTTTTTCACTGAAAAAATTTGGTATATAAAAGCCTTTGAAGTTGGGGTTGCGATTCAACTGATTGTGACGACTTATTGCAGAAACTTTTAATCGCATTTTTTCTTATCGTGGCACTCATTCATGAGATTCACTACCCTTTTTCCTGGCTTAATGAAATGACACCTTAGACCAAAGAAGTCCTTACAGGTTGAATAACATTTTATGAAACTGTAATTTTACCAATTATTCTATCTAGGACAAATGTTCAGTTGAGCTTCTGAATTCACAAATTAATCTTATACAAATGACCCAGCCTTGCAAAAAGTTGATATTACTTCCTTAACGGACAGTTTTCTTCTCTAGTTTATAGCATAAAAAATCTAATCTAAAAAATATTTAAAACACCATACCCTTTTGAGTATATGTAATACAGAAAATACAATTCCGTTCATCTCATATGTTTGGATTAGTAACTCTTGTGTGATAAAATAGCATAAATCTTTTGATCCCATCCATCTATTTTCATTTTTTTATTCAAACTGTTGTCTGCAGTAGGGCAGTAACATTTCAGTTGAATTTTTAGGCATAACTTCATTCCTACCCTGTTGTACAGCCTGCTAGGGTGTCACTGAAATCAGGATGCGAGGGTGTGGCTGCTATTAACACCATCATGAGTGTAATGGGAATAAATCTGAAAACTTTACGGCCAGAGCCTTGCGTCGAAGGGTTTGTATTAGCTGAGAAATGACAAATTTTCCTATTGATCATTATTCCTTAAATAAAACTTACATGCCTAAATTTTATTGTCAGATATTCAACTCCTGGGGGTTACTCTTCCAAAGCAGTCCACCCTATTGCACTTGGGAAAGTAATGAATATTGCCAAAATGATGAAATCAGAATTTGATTTGGAGCAATACTCACTTTCTGGTATTGGAGGTGTTGAGACAGGCAGTGATGCTGCTGAATTTATTCTTGTTGGAGCAAATACAGTTCAGGTGCGCAAGAGTATTTTCATTGCATTTTATTTATCATGTTCTTATTGTCTCATCTCATTCACATCTGCCTGATTAATATCCGTTGCCTATTCTACCACAAAGATTGGTATTGTGGTTATGGTTTAGACATGTTGTCTCATGCTGTTATTTATATTTAAACTGCCTGGGGTGAACACTAAGTGAGTTATTCTTTCATGCTATTATTTGCTGGACAAAAGCCTAAAGACTGTGCAAAAAGGAAAAAAAGAATAACAGAATTGAAAAAAGAAAGAACAGATTTAGAAGTTCTTTTTAGTTATTATCGAAGTTCACGTGTGACAAACCAGCACCATGTCTGTGTAACCTGAGCTTGATGTTCTGTACAGTTTAACACACTTTAACTCGAAAGTGAAAACTTCAAAAGCCAGATTATTGAGCCACGGATAGACCACCCACAAGTACAAGTCAGTGTCCAAGTAAACATCTTCCACAAGGAATAAGAAAAAAAATCTGTTCGTGATCAATGTTTTACAATATACTTTGGTTTGTTTATCTGAGACCCAGATGCGATTCTATAAAGCATAGTACAGTGGCATGGATGAAGAACTCACCCATTGATAATCAGCTTTTGATTAATTTAATTGAGACTTTAGTCTCTGGAAGCTAGGAATCTGTTGCCTTACCTTCTAATTATTGAAGGCGGAGCTGGTATACTTCTTTAATTATGCATGACTACCTGGTTGCAACATTTATACTATGAATTTTTGCAATGGAAACTAAGGACTATGGATTTTAGCAAAGAGTTATCACTTGAAGGGACTTTGATTTCCAAGCGGTATATATCCGTAGGCAGGTGTGAGGTACGGACAACTACTTAAATGTCACCGTTGCTTCCAAATGTCATCCTTTTCAGTTTGTGTTTAGTGAGACTTATAGTGGCTCTGCTCTTTCCAATATTCCTTCTGAATTAAAAGAGAATCGTTCGCTGCACTTTAAGTGCTCATGTTATCAAGCTATCTTTAATTACTTTATAACTCCTTTTAGTAAATGAAAATGATTTCTAAACAAACTGTTGTATTGTGTGCAAATATTTAAGATCTCTTATTTTTTTACTACAGGTATGCACTGGAGTTATGATGCATGGATATGGACTTGTGAAGAAACTCTGCGATGAGCTGAAGGATTTTATGAAAATGCACAACTTCTCATCAATAGAAGATTTCAGAGGGTATGTATTTTTATCGAAGAAATCTTAAGTTGCAGCTATAAAAAATCACCTGCACATTTTATCTCAAATTTGTTGCTTTCATTCTGTTGGCCTTCCAGAGCATCTCTCGAGTATTTCACAACGCACATGGATTTGGTGCGCCGGCAACAAGAAGCGATACAACAGAGGAAAGCTATCAAGAAAGGTTTGCAGTCTGACAAAGATTGGACCGGGGATGGTTTTGTGAAAGAGACCGAGAGCATGGTTTCTAACTAAACTGAAAAATGAAAGCAAGTCTCTCTGTACAATAAAAATAAATGGGATTTCATCCCACCTTATGTTGATAGTTTGATAGTTGAACTTTGTTGTTGTTTGAATCGAGAACAGCTTAAAGCACATGAATTTCTCAGTTGCAAATGAAATAACCTGTGTCATGTTTGTCATTTCTGTTAATCTAAAGTAACTCATGAAAGCCAGTAGCATCAACAGTGAATATTATATCTGCACAGAAAGTCTTGCATGCCTCTTGGCTTCCCTCTCGTGGTTTGAGACACTCGAAAGACAGCATTGTTATGACTTATATTTGTATTGTTACCCCATAACGGTGGCCGGACGTCTATGTGGGTTTCTGCTTGATTACAGCCCTTCTAGATTAAAAAAGATTTCTTGGCCGGAGCACTTGTATATTTCAATTCGATATTTACATCATACATGTGGAGAAAATGGTTTGCATGCATTCGAATTTCGGTAGGTCAAATGGTTAGATTCCCTTCATCATCAAATTAAGAAACTAATTTTCGGAAAGATCAATTTAAGTCCCGAAAGTAGCTATTTTTCGTATCATCCCATTCTCAAATTACGTCTCTAAACTCTTTGATATTTTGACTCTTATCCATCTCTACTTGTCTTTTTTTTTTTTTTTTGTAAAGTGCGCAGGAGGAGAAACTAGCTTGAAGAACAGGTATATGGCTACATTATTTTTATTTATTTATTTTTATAAAAGTTTTCATTAATTTTAAAAATAACTTGGGTTATTTCGGTTTTTTTTCATTTCTGTTAAATTTACTTTAATAAATTTTTTAAATTAATATTTTTTCTATTTTTATCCAACAGTATATTGGTTTTAGGTTTTTTATTTTATTTTTTCCTTTTACATTTAGTTTTTTTAGCTGAACTTCATACTTTTATTCAATTCATTTTCATTAACGATTTTTTTTACCTTTTATTAACAAAGATAATTATTTGATTAAATAAAAAATTTATTCTAAAAAATAGAGTTATTAAACATAGCTTATGGTCCATGTTATGAGATGAAATATCTTAATATTAGTTATTTTTTGATAAAATATCGATTTAATTAATTAGATATATTTATAAGCATTTTAATTTATGATTGAGAATTTTCTTATATCTAAAATCACATTGGAAAGGTTTATAAATTTATTTTTTTTACTAGAAAAAATTATCTAACCTATAATAAAATACGAGTAAAATAACTTGATTTTAATCATTTTATTAAAACTCAACTCAACTGTTAGCAGTTAACTAATAGATTGTTAACGGAAGATAGAAAGTGCCTCAGAAGAAAAATAGAGGTGGTGGAAAACCACAATAATGTCAACATTCAATACCAGCATCACTGCATCAGCCTGGACCTGGAGGTGCTAATGTTCCTAGGCAGAGCCAAAGCATGGGATCAGCTATACCTGCGCAGCAGCAGCAGCCTGGACCTGGAGGTGCTAATGTTTAGGCAGAGCCAAAGCATGGGATCAGCTATGCCTGCGCAGCAGCAGCCGCCCCAGGAGGCTAGCTATGAACAGCCAAACGGGGGGCCTAATGGGGACGGAAATGGCACCATACTTGATACAATGGCTCAAGGGTTTGTGGCAGTGGCACCACAACAGGTTGGTCACATGGTCGTGCAAAGCGTCATCAACCCTGATGCTGACGGTGACAGTACTGGCAGCAATAATAATAGAGATCCCAATGGTGGTGCTAATAATTACTGCAATCCTTCTGTAATTATTACTGGACCTTCGACTGTGCTAATGAGTTATATGATGTTTGTGATAATTCAATTCAAAGAACAAAATGCAATCATTATAGGAGTTAAAGGAGCCGATTATCACCAGTAATGACGTTAATATATACATAAAATCTAAAAAAAATGGTAGTTTTAATAGATTATTATTTGTATAAGAATATTTATAGGATAAAATTAACAATATTAGAATGTGTTTACCAAAAAAACAAAAAACTAGAATATGGAGAAAATAGTGATATAATTATACATATAATATTCACTTCATAATAATTAAAGCAATGCCATGCCAAAAAATATATAAGTAGTTGGTAGGTTAATAAATTTCATGTATATATACATATCATATGTAACTATTTTTTTTTTTTCGAGAAAACTCCATCCTCGAAAAGCGTATTTTATGGGTCCAGGTGAGCGGGTAAAATTCTGGTTGTCACAGGCTCTTACAAGAAGTGCATGCCCTGACTCGAACTCGAGATCTATTATACAAATCTCAAATCTTTTACCATCACGTTATGTCTTCTGAAAACCATATTATATGTAACATTTACATGCATCAAATAACCACCTCAATTCGAAACTTAAACTACTGGATGTGAACCGAAGAATGGTTTTATATTGTTTTTAGCACATTCTCTCAAAAAAAAAAAATCCTTGGTACTTGAAATTTACTTTAACCTATTACTATGTTATGATTAATTTGATAATTTAATTAAAATTAGTTGAGTGTTATATAATTTTAATCTATTTTTAAATAAAAATTATTTTGAAAAATAATTATTACCAGTGTTTCAAATACTTTTTTATACAAATAGATGATAATGAATATTCATGAATTGAGTATTTTTTTTTTATTTATACTCAACTCATTATTGATGGAGTAAAAAATTTAAGTTTTTATACTATATTTTCAGGTTTTGGGTATTCACATAATATTCATTTTACAACTATTATTTATTGTTTAACAAAATATTAAATGGTAATATATATATATATATATATATATATATATATATATAAAATTTTAAACTAAATTTAATTTGAAACGAATTTTACAATAAACATACTCTATCTATTATTCATTTATTAACACAACTATTCATTAAAAAAAAAACCCAAAACCATCCATTCAGGTAGATTTAAATCATTATCCACACGGTTTGAATCAAATCGCCATCCCTTAGGAATACCAAACTTGTGGCCGTAAGTTAATCACTTCACAGCCGGAGCTTAACCCTGATTACTAGGGTTTTTAGTCATTAATGGCAGCCACCAAGGAATGATCAAAGAACACAGAGAATTGACCAAGAAAATGATCCTGCTGCTTTAAGCAGAACCACAGAAGAAATATCAGCCTTGAAGGAAGATCCACCACCACTTTCCTATAATGTTTCTTTTATCCTGACCTTTCCACAAGGGAGGGATCTCTTGTTGAGGAGATTAGTGACTGCTACTGCCATGAAAGCAAACTTTCCTCTGAAACAGACAATCAAATCCAGAGTTCAAGAAATCAACAAGTGGCTGTAAGAAGACTCGAACAGATAATGGGAATTGACGTCCTCTCTTCTTCTCTTTTCTTTATATATATATATATATATCAAAAATCATCGTGCTCAATGGCCTGGTCTGGTGGTGTCACGGATGGATAACAATGGACACTGACAAATGTTAATTATTACCCCCTCATGCTTCCAATAAATATCATAATTCATATTTCTACACTTTTAGAAACTAAAGGATAAGTTAATGACTTTTGTTTTATAAATATTATTCCAAATTTATTTATATTTTCAATGTCTTGGTTTTAATAAATTTGGAAAATGGTAAGGAATAATAATAAATAGTGAGTGAAAATATGTAGTGATCATTATACTTGGATCTTGAAACATAACAATATACTAACAAATTTATTGGGAATAGTAAAAAATATGAAAAGTAAAACCTTTATTTAAGGATTGAGGGCAAGGTTGTCAATTCCGTTCCGTTCCGCCCGGAATGGCCGAAACATTCCATACCAATTCAAAAAACGGAACAAAACGGAACAAATTTCATCTCATTTTAAATCTCGGTCCGTTCCGGATTTTTCGGCTAAATTCCGCCCGAAACGTTCCGGTTCCATTCCACATGTTCCGTTCCGCTCTTGAAAAGCCATTGAATCAAATTGAACCTTATTCAATTTAATTAATTAAACCATCCAATTATAAAAAGCTCTTTTTTATTACTATTTTCTATAACAATGATATTAATAATAACATTGAAAATTATTATTACTATTTTCATTAATAATGATATTAATTTTTTAAAATTAGATTTATCACTAATATATATGGTTTATATTCATGTTGTTTTTTTCATGTTTATACTTTGTAGGAATTTGAGCAAAACAAGGGATGCTTTAGATTTCATTAGCCTTAATAACATTGACCTAACTTTATATTTAAAATATTTGTGTTAAAACATTTTACTTTCATAATATTTTGATATTTTGTTTAAGTTGAATTACTTTAAGTTAAAGATCTATTTAATCTTAACTATTTAGAAATATTTTAAATTTTGAAATTATATTTGTTTGGCATTGTGTTTGTATTGCATAATTTATAATTAATTTATCTTGAATTTGAATTATGTTTGTTGAATATATATATATATATATATATATATATATATATATATATATATATATATATATATATATGAATAGTACAACCCCGAAACGGCACGCCGAAACACTCCGAAACTGAAACATTCCGTTCCAATTAAAAAAACGAAACACCTACCGAAACGGAATTGACAACCTTGATTGAGGGAGTAGATTTTAATTCACATGATGACTGTTTTATTTAGGGTTATAAAATAAGGAAGGCATGATTATATTTGGATTTTCCATTGATTTTCTTTCACTTCAAACCAAGTATTCATGTTTGTTTTTATGTTTTAAAAGCGTTTTTAAAAAAATTAATTTTTTTTATTTTTTTCTTTGCTTCAAATTAATATTTTTTTGATATTTTTAGATTATTTTGATGTGCTGATATTAAAAATAATTATTTTTTTTTAAAAAATATTATTTTGATACATTTCCGAGTGAAAAACACTTTAAAAAGCAACCGTAACCACGAACTTCTTCTAAATTTAAGAATTTAAAGCACTCCACCCCACTTTTTATATTTTATATTCTATATTTCAATGATTGAGATATCTCATAAGCTTATAAAGTACTTTAAATTGTAATTACAGATAATAATCTATTATCTATAAAATAAATGGTGTTAGTACTGCAATTGTTGATTAAAAAAAAAGGCAGATGTTAAATATATTTGTTGGAATTAAGGATAGGTATGAACAAGTCACAGCTCGTGGGACTTTAATTTCGCAATAAACAAGGAAAGAAGCAATAAAATAAACAGTCCAACAGCTAGGAATTTAAGTCTCCAATTGTTAGTTCAATTACTTAGTCTGGATCCGAATTTAAGAAATTAAAGACTGGGAACAAAAAATGTTCTAAATAAAATCGGTTGGGCTTAATTATTCGTGTTGGGCATGGAAGGATCTCTTGTCACCCTGTTAATACTATAAATTAACATTAATTAGAAGAAAATCCCTAATCATTAATTAAAAAACTAGTCAGACCCATAAACTTGAAAGTAAACTTATTTCACAACTTATGATGTATGCTGTTTTATTCTGATATAAATTTCTTATTTTGAGAGTTTTATTAATTTTGTAAATACTTGTCCAATATTAAGCTCCTTGATTGGGGAAGCCGCCTCTAAATTCCTTATTTACTTAATTATCTCAAGAAAAAAAATGATACAAATATATATATACACACACTAAAAAGAAAGTTGATTTCCATATAACATAAACACATTTCACTATTAACTACAATACCAGAGCGACTTCTGTGTACTTAGCTAAAAAACATTAGTTGCTTTTGAATTTGAATAAAAGGTGTTTTGGTATTTTTCATTATTATTGATTTATTTGAGAGTATTTTTATTTATTTAATATTTTAATGGACGGTAAAATAATTAAAATATCTTCAAGATTCAAAAAAATCAATTATTTCATGTAGGGGTATTTAGGTATTCGTTTTTTTTCTACATAGTGCAATTACCCATGTATCTTTAGGTTCAAGAAATTTAATTCATTGGCGTCAGGGTTATTAGGGTCTTTTAGTCTTAGTATTTTTTGTTGATTGTTAGTTTGGTTGAGGATAGTAATGTAATTTTACATTAAAATAATATTTTATAATTGAGAAAAGCTAATGATGTGTGCACATCAGACGTTAGCGCATTGGAGGCATTACTTACTTCGAATGGCACGTGCAGAGGCTTCTGGTGATGAAAAATAGGCTTCTGCCGTGTCATTTTATTCTTAGTCGTCTCCTCTTCCATAACAGATAACCCATGTAATCGAAATGTGGTCGGTTTATTGCTAGTGAAGTTTTTTTTTATTCCTTCGATTCTCTCTCCTAACCTCAAAATAACATTATGATCTTCGTTGTTATTATTATTTCAAATTTAGTCCTTTTTGTTTTGATTTTAATATAATTGTCATTTTTTTTGTTAAATTTTAACTTGTTTTCAATTTAACCCTTGGTTTCTAATTTGTATGTATAATATGTTTCGATTTGGTCCTTCTACTTTTAATTTCTTATTTTTCTCCTTTATATTTTTGTTAAAGTTTTTATTGTTTTCAGTTTTATCTTTCAAATCAAGTTTATGATTTTTTGTTTTTCCAATGAGAATAGTAATAATTTCAATTTGGTGCATTTTCTTTTGATTTTTTATTGTTTTCCTTGGCTCTTTTGACAAAAAATATATAGCTTTCAATTTTATCATCTAAATCAAGTTCAAGGTGTTTATTTTTTCAGTAATAATAATAATAATAGTTATAATAATAATAATGATGATGATGATGATAATGATAATAGTTATAAAAATAATGATAATATTAATAAGACTGCTACTATTATTACTAGCAATAATTGTAGTAATAATAGTAGTAGTAGTGATAGTGATAATAATTATAATAGTAATAGTAATGGTGATAATTTCAATAATAATAAAAATAATAATAGTGATGATATTACTTGTTAATAATAGAAGTAATAATAATTTTGATTCTTATTTTTTGAATTGCTATTTTTTTTATCATTTAATATGATTGTGATTCTTTTTTCTTTTAATTTTATCATTTAATATTTAATTTATTAGAAATTAAATTTTATGATTTTTCTAGATTGAGTGTTTTATATCTAAATAACTTGAGTCATGAATTTAAGAAGTTAAGTTTTTATGGTTCTTTTTTTTTATTGAGTTGTTCCAGCCTCAGTTATATAATATAAAACGTGAGTTTAGTGAGATATGTTGTGTTGTTTTAACCCTAATTAACATTCTTATACATTTATTATCAATATTTTTTTTTATGTCTGTTTAACTCCATTTCAATTCTTAAACATTATTTAAAAAAAAATAGTTCAGTTCAAATATAGCCAAATTTTCATGGATGATGATGTGAAATAAATGCAATGCTAGCTCTGAAGAGAGGATGAAAAGAAATCAGACGGGCTTGCCCAGCTCGGCTGATCTTGAAGAATCAAAATCATGGCTCCCAAATATTTGTGAAAAATACAATCAGAAATGAATCTCTTTCCAATCTCAAGGCAATGCCATGTAAGCTTTTCAGGATCTCCATGTGATCTTATGGAGTGCAGAGATCTTTTTACTGTAACACAGCTGGGTTGTTGAAGACAATGATTGCATGCCTGGCCACCATAGCAAGTACCGATTAATATAATTTTGTATAAAATTATAGTAGTAGTTATTTTTTAAAATTATTTTTTTATTTATAAATATATTAAAATAGTATTTTAAAAAAAATTATTTTTGATATCAAAATATTAAAGAAATTAAAAAACATAAAAATAAATTAATTTAAAATAAAATAATAAAATAATTTTATTTTAAACATATTTTAAAAATATAAAAATAAAGTGCTCATCAAAAAAATATACACTCATCAAATTTCTCATTTTGTGTGTGTTTAGTCCTTCACTTGTTTAGTAGGATTTTAAATTAATTTTTAATGTAAAAAAATAACTATATTATGGATGCGTTTTAATATATTATAAGTTTTTAATATATATATATTCGTCCTAAAAACTCAACACGTGAGAGGTAATGCAAACAAGATAAATAGTGATATTGTAACTTTTAATGATAAAATTATAAAAATTAAAAGTTTGAAAAATAAAATAAATAAATAAAAAGATAAAAAACCATTCTTTCTAGATGAATAGTGTCACAACAATAAAATATTCATCTATTTTAATTTCTTTCCTGATTTCTATATAGTTGATATGTATGTCAAATTATAGGCGTGTTTGAAAGTATAATTATTGTTTCTTTTTAGAATATTTTTTATTAGAAAAAGTATTAAAATAATATATTTTTTTAAAAAATTATTTCTGACATAAGCGTATCAAAATGATCTAAAAATACTAAAAAAATATTAATTTGAGGTAAAGAAAAAAATAAAAAAATTTTAGAAAACAAAAACAAACATGACTATATATCTCAACAGTCTATTTTAGATGTAGAAATTAAAAAATACAATATTACAGTAATTATTTTTAAATCTCGCATACTTTACTGGTTATTACATCCAAATATATGATAGTAGAGCCAAGTCCGTAAGGTAAAAGGTAAAAATACAAAACATAAAATCAATGTAGTATAATAGGATTTTAGAAAAAAAAATGAAATAATAATAATAATAATAATAATAATAATAATAGTGGGTTGTATATAAAATTAATAACAGGATTAGCGTATACGGTAAAGAAAAGAAGGAAGATGAATGGTTCAGAAAAAGCGCAAAGGGAAATTTCTGTAGTGTCCGGCAGCTAAGCTAATCTTACATCCTGATTGCGAGTGATTTTTAACTTGTTTTTTCATTAAAGTTTGTATATTTTTTTTAAATTAATTTTGTTTTAATATTTATGAATAATATAATATACTAATATTTAAATAATTTAAAAAACATTTAAAAAAAAACAACTAGCACGGTCAAACACACTTTTAATATAAAATCTCCTCCTAGGGTATCATATCTCTATGATGTAACATTCTCCAACAGCCCTCAGTGTCTCCCCCTTTGTCTTTCTCTCTTGGGTGTCCTCTTTTCTTTTGTATTTTGAGACAGAGATTGATTTTTTTTATTTATTTTTTCTGACCATATAGTTATTCAGTGGGACAGCGTCTGTGGTGTCTTACAACCCTACCATCTATCATTTTGTTGGACCGCTGGATCATCCTTTGAGTAGATCTACCTTTTTTTTTATTTTTTTATTTTTTTTTAACATGATTATGATTTTTTAGTGAGATTATTGTCAAATCCCAAGTGATCAATTCGAGGGTCACTTTGTTAATCTTTCAATCTTGGTAAAATAATTCGAAGGTCACTTACAAGTCATACTTGTGATATTTTGTTTCAGTCGAAATATAATTCAAATAATTATAAGTCTTGTATATCAATATATAATAGATTGACAAATATAATTTATTTATTTTTAATAATTTATTTATATTTTATAAATAATAATATACTTTTTTCTAATATGTTAAATAAATTTTTTAATATATAATGATCGAAAAGCTGCAACGGTGGTAATTCATGACGTTACTTATAAATTTACTACATGAATAACTAGACATAAATAGTTCATACACAATTTAAATTCAAATATTTATTATACCTGGGATCACTGTTTTGATGCTAAAATGAAAATTATTTTTTAAAATATAATAGTTTGAAATTTTTTATGAACACTATGCTATGCTAATGTAGGGAAAAAATCTACAATAACTTAGAAATTAAAAAAATCTTTTATACAGTAACGCACAAATCACAATCTTCTTGAAGGAAAAAAATCTCAGAGAAATAATGGATAAATGGATAAGAAGTGGCTTCTCCTTCCTCCTCCCAAGTCCCAATAGATAAACAGAAAAAAACAAAAAAAAACTCTGATTTGCGAATTAATTAACAGCCCCACATTTTTATTACCTTAATCTTCCAAGACCCACAAAAAAAAAAAAAAATTCTAACAACACGCGTTGTTGAATTTGAGCCACAAGAGCTCCAATGCCCCTTCTCGAATTTTCCACGAAAATTATTTTTTATTAACTGACGTGGCACCGGCACCTTTTCCTTCCCTTCCCTTCCCTGTTTTCACCATTTAATTTCTCTGTTGTGTTCTCTCTTCTCTTACATTTTCAATACAGCTTTTCTGATCATCAGATTCCAAGGAAACTAATTCCTCGGAATCTGATTCCTTACTGTTTTTCTTTTATTTTCTTGTTTGCTGTTACTAGCCTAGACAGAACTGAACTGAACTGAACTGAAAGTGTTCAGTTTCAGTTGCCGGGAGATTGGAATCGGATTATTTTTTTATTTTCTTGTTCTGGTAAGTTTGTTTTTGATCTGATTCTTTCTTTGACCAAAACAAAATTATTTTGTACTGTACTGTAGCAGCAAAAATAGGTCGTGTTAGATATTTGGAATTAGTAAAGCTAAAAGAAAATTAAAATCTAGTGGGTTTTTACAGTGTTTTTTCATTTAGTTGATGATGGTGATGATGTTGATCAATGACATTAATGTTCAGGGGATTTTTATTTTTTACCGATCCAAGAAAGAAAACCCATTTCAATGGCTGCTGCTGCTAAGGTACTTACTTTCTTGTTTCTTTTATGCATGTTTGCTTGAATTTAAGATGTTAAGTTCTTTTGTGATCACTTATGGATTTTTTTTGTTTCGTTTTTTAAGAGTTAATTTTATGCCCCTTTAACATTTATTAACTGGGTTATTTTAAACTTGAAATGGGTTTCTTTATGATGCTATAAATGGCAAATGAATAATTACACCTGTCCTTTTTATTTTTTATTTTTTTTAATTACTGATTAGTGTATGACTCCATCAGAAGCTTTGTGTTAAGCCATGTTTTTGCATTGAGTTTAGAAGATGGTAATTTAAGATTTTGAATAGTTAAAAAAAAAGAAGAAAGAATGTAGCTGTGCGGTTTTGGTAGCACCGAAGTGGAGTCCTATGAGAAAATTATGGATACATTTGATGTATAGCGTCTGTAAGTTGACTGGCAATGGTTACGGTGATTCAGCCATTCAGGTTCTGGGTGTGAGGAAGTAGTAACTGAGAGCGGCGCATAATTTATTTATTTACATAATGCTATTACCATTTTGAATAAAAGGTTGGGGAAGTGGTGTCATCCATTTTGTGTTCACTCGCTGTGTTTTCTATTTCCTTCCAATGGGAATTTATGAATAATTTCTTGCTAGTGTAAGGAGAACTATTGGGCTAATACTTTTGATTGGATACAGGAGCGAATTGAAGGCACAAAGCGAAACTCCTTTGGTGAAGCAAGTGATTGCTGTACCAATGGCAGTGAACAATCTGAAATTGTTCTCCAGCTGAATGAGCTGAACTCATTTGGGAGTGACAATATTCCCAAGGTTCCATTCTTACCTATTGGGGGACAATCATGCTCGTCTCTCTGATGTGATTATTCAATGACTGCCTTTTCCATTTTCCTCTGTTCATGGTTTTGGAATTTCCTCTCTATTTCAATAGGTGAGGAAGCCTTACACTATTACGAAACAAAGGGAAAAATGGACAGAAGAAGAGCACCAGAGATTCCTGGAAGCTTTAAAGCTGTATGGTCGTGGCTGGCGTAAAATACAAGGTAAGTGTAATATAAGGTCATATTATTGTGATTTGAAGCTTTTCTGATATGTTGCAATACGATGAAGTTGCTCTTATCGACATGCAGAGCATGTGGGCACCAAAACTGCTGTTCAAATTCGAAGCCATGCTCAAAAAATTTTCTCCAAGGTCTGGTTCTTGTGATCAAGCTACCAACTTATCTACCATTCATTATCCTTTATGACCGTATGGAGTGCAAGCAATCTTCAGCGGGTTTATTTGATTTGAATGGCTTTCATATTAACATCATTTCTCTTGTTGATGTCAGGTGGTTTGGGAGTCAAGTGGTGGTAATGATAGCTCACTCAAACCAATTGAGATACCCCCTCCTCGACCAAAGAGGAAACCTGCACATCCTTATCCTCGTAAATCAGTTGACATCTGCAAAGGAACGCCAGCATCTAGTCAATTGGATGGATCTCCATCCCCTAATTCATCAGCATCAGAAAAGGATAACCTATCTCCCACCTCTGTTTTATCTGCATTGGCTTCAGATACTCTGGGAACTGCGCTTTCAGAGCAGCATAACGCATGCTCCTCTCCTACCTCATGTACCACTGACATGCATTCTATTAGTTTATCACCTAGTGTAAAAGAAGCTGAGCATTTAACATCAAATTCATCCAGAGAAGAGGACAAAGAAACTTTCTCATTGATCGAAATGTCTTGTTCACCTCTGGAGAAATTTTTGTCCAAGGTAAGATGAATATCCTGTCAAATTCACCTTAGTTTTCGTTTGTTTCCTCTATTAAGCCCATATCCTTGCAAGGTTTCTAACTCTAATTTCATTATTGTACTTTCATCTTCAGAAATTTGAGCTGGGTTCAGATGACACTGTATGTGCTGAAGGTGATGCCACCAAAGAAGCGTCTTCCACCAGTATAAAGCTTTTTGGAATGACGGTCATGGTAGCAGCTTCACATAAAAAATCTCCTCCAGGTGCAGAATTTGTTTTGTCCATGACATCCAATGAGAATCAAGACAATGCTGATGCTGACAAAGAGAAGCCTGCTCAGACACTGCTGCTGAAACAATCAGACACAGAGTTATCACTTGGAATGGAAAATTGTGATCAGAATCAGTTGCCATCTCCAGCGTCAGTTTTTGAATGCACAGAACTACAGAGAGGAACTGCCAAGCATTTTGCAACTAACCCTTCCATACCATGGTGGTTTTTGGGCAGTGGTGTGTCATTCTTACCCCCCACTTCATATGACCATACCTCCCCACACACACCCACACCCACACCTTCTCATATGGCAGAAAGGTCAGAAGAAAAGGAAATTCTTAATGAAAGATCTTGTACTGGTTCGAATGCTGGATCAGTTGGTGAATTGGAGAATGTAGAGAAGAGTTTGGATGTTGTTGATTCTCAATGTCGACAACTGCCATACAAAAGATGTTTAGGAGAGAGAGATGTTAAGTCAACGGTGATTGTATATGAAGAGCGAGAGCGACAAAGAGCTCGAGTATGCTCATAGTATCCCCCTTCCTTAACTCTATTAACCTACTCATAGTCGGGTTAAAGAGCTGGCTTAGATTGGATGAGGATGCTATAGAGTATTTAAGATGATCACTGACGAATATTTTAGTAAATACACTTAAGAGTATCATTTTTTTCTTTCAGTTTCTCTACCAAGATCCCTTCAAGTCACCATATGTTCTAGCACGTTTGAGATGCTGAGGGTCCTCATTGATTGCAGCATACTTGCGTAGTTTCATGTCTGTTGTTTCAGAAGTTGAACAATAGGGTGCTTCTGGATGCTCTTCGAGGAGAAAAATAGAACACTTAGGTTTGATCATTCTTGTTCATTTTCCAGAATTGAAAAGTCTCTCCAGATGATAAAGATGTTCATTTTCGTCCATTGCTATTGAAAGTGCTAGTGGCTCATTACTCGCTATTGCAATTGTTTCGTATTGTTTTTGTACTTAATTGTACTCTTGTATGTACCGGTAGAAATACCCCTTTTTAGCAGCAGCCTATGTAATCCAAACTCGATTCTCCAATCCAATTCTATTTGAAACACTGTTTTTAAGATTTCATGATATTGCCTGTTTTCATTGACAAATTATGGATGGTCGAAGGGAATGTGACTTGCAGATGGCGCATGAACCAGTGCCATTTACCTTCATCAGTGGAGAAAGGTGCTGCCATTTTTCCAATCGCATTTGAAATATCTTTTTTTGACTGGTTCAACGTTAGGTCTCCCTGTGGAAGTGATGTTTCTTGACTTCGCTGGAACTAATGTTCTATGATTGTATACTTAGCTGCTAAACCCAGTTCAATTAAAGATGTCTCATGGTAAGAGCATGCATCCCAATGAATGGTACATCATTTTCTACTCATTTTAAAACACTTCCCTTGCATTTCTTAAGACTTTGCATTCACCAGTTGACGATTTCTGCTGGTTGAAAAGGAGGTGGTGGGTGGTGGTGACAATTGGCGGCAGAATGACTGCCACCAGCCCTGAGTATCCTACATTGTATTAAAGTAGAAAATTTTGATTACCTGGACTTCAAAATTCAGTCATAGAGAGTAACGCAGATTCAGCTTTCTCAATTCAAGCAGCCCTTTAAACGCCATGAAGTTCATATTACTTATTATTCAACAAAGAGGGGCCAAAGATGTGGTGCCAGTTTCTCTCGAAGCACCACATTGCATTACCCTGATAGGCCATGCATAAAAATGAAACCTGAATTCAAGCTTTTTCCATATCTAACGAAAGACAGATTGACATAAAATTGAGATCCCAAATAGGTAGATTCACAGATTTATACAATCTATTGAAAGTCCCAAGATAACTTTTTTTTTTCCTGTTATCCACAAATAAGAATTGTTATAAGTTGGTACAGCATATCTTAGCTATGTTTGATGATTAAACCCCATAATAGCATGCAGTGACTAGCTCTTCAAAACTATCTTCGGCCATAGTTTTGGCTTTGGCGAAGCTCTTATTTGGGTTTTGCAACTTCCACAAATATTACCCTGCCATCTAAAAACTTTAGGAGAGTGATTCTAAATCTTATAAGCGTTTCAAGCCATCTCACATTTGTGAAAAAGAAGGAACAAAGGAAACTAGTATTTGAAAATTACCACAAGGAAATCCTGGCATTTTGCAATAAAGGGCCTATGGAGGGTCTACATTAGGTCCAGAGAGCAAACTGAGACCTTAAGTTGCAGGCAATGATGGTCGACAGGATCATTAAGACCATCTGCATCACTCAGGTTTCGTAAAACTTGGGTACTTTAACGTGAAATTACATTACTGGGTCGGCCAAGAAATTAGAGATCAGACATTACATATTCCTGAACGGTTGTTCATTTTCCTCAAATGACATACCTCCCAAGGTCATCTAATGCTCTGTGGGTCAATGATGACACCAAAATGTAGATCCCTGATTTCTTCAACTTGCTTTTAAGCGTCATTGCAAGTTCATATGAAAAAAGCACAGACACTTTCTTACTAATATTCTGCAAGTACCTCTTGTTTAATTGTCAACACTGTGTTCAGCGTTTTTGGTTTCCTAAAGCTATCTTCCTACAGAAATGCCAAAACCATATGGCAAAACACAGTCTATTAAACGTGAATTTACCATAAATATGAGGCATCATTGAGTAACATCATCTATACAATAATAACAATCACTAGCTGAGGATGGCTTAAGAACAATTTGCAAAAAAGACATTAGTCCTAGGAAGCAAAAAAAAGTGAAGACCAGAGAGACCAAGGACTGCTAAAGAATGTTGTTCCCATAAACAGAAGACTTGCTCGTGGAAGCGACCATGTTGATAACAAAGAAGGCAACAAGTTACAAGCAGTTCAGGGAAGTGGTAGCTCCTTACTGATGGTGATAATTGTGGCATCTACGTCAACCTAATCACCTTCAGTGATGTATCAAAATCGAATGTCCTGATTACAGTCATGTGGGCATGTGTATGTGTTTTCTTTATCAAACTTTCACAAACTCCCCTCTAACTTATTTCTTTCTGTACTTGTTCTGGTTAGTCATCACAGTACACATGTCCATGACTTCTTTGGTAGATCAGGACACCATAAATCTCGCTGTAGAAACAACTATAGGCCAAGGAAGTAATATTACTTAGTATTTGACATAAATGATTATCTTCTATGCAAAAAGAATCATATAAATTGAATCAGGTTGGATGGCTACAGTTTCCTTAGAAAATGATATGTGGAACATACCTTGCCATGCATTCCCTCAATAGCCTTCTGAGCTTCTTCCTCAGTCTCATAACGGATGAAGGCAAAGCCTTTCGGTCTTTTAGCTATTTTATCCATTACCAAATTCACTGTTAACATCAGGAGAGAACACGTTTAGAAGCCGATAGCACATAATGAACATACCAGAGACGCTAAAAATGCTTAAACAGCTCTATGAACTAAAAGCAACATAATGTTCACCGTTCTCACCATCTACAAGTTGGCCAAAATTTTGGAAAGCATTTCGCAAACTCTCTTCTGTAGCACGAAAAGATAACCCTGCATTAAATGAACCCAAATTACAGCATTGAAATAGGCATTGGTATTGAAAATAAATGGTCTCGTTTCCTAGGTGAGCTTCTTGCAATACTTTTCAACAAGACATGTTTCTTATGACATTGCTGAAAGTTAAACAATTCTTTTCATGACTTCCTTGTGATGTTTCTGAAAGATGAACAGTTTCTTTAGATGATACCACGACCAATTAATAGTAGAACAAAGTTTGTTTCTTCAAAGATGCCCAAATTGTTTTTGTTCAGCGGAAACATGCGAACTTTAACAAGTTGAGTCTCCACTCTGCACTGATAACTCTCAAGCAAAACCCCCAAAGCAAAGGGTATAAACTCCTTTCTCATCAAAACGGGGCCTATCAGACCCGTTGGGGTCCCAAAATGAGCTCTCAAATGGTACACACAAAAACAGAGTATAAGGGCTTCTGAAATTGTCTTCAATTTTGATTTTCATTTCTTAGAATTTTGATCATTCAGCCACCAAAACAAAAATTGGGTCCTAATCATATTTCATGGGTTGTTCATCAAACATTCAAGCAAATACAAGATGAAGTTCATCATGGGTGCATGATACTATTTTTCTCAACAGAACCAAAACAAAGTTAAATAAGTTTAGAAAACAAAAAAATTTATGAAACCTAAAGATTTTAAGAAAAATGTGAATTACAATCTAGTGAAGGAACTTTTACTACAAACATTTTAAATAGTACAATTCACAAGGATGCATTAAGAAAATAAAACTCCAATTCACCTACAATGGAATCCTCTCACAAAATAAGAGCAGTCCCACATAAACAAACCCAGCAAAGATAGTATTTGTAGTCATTGCTTGTAATAGGAACAAACAATAAATAATCCACTAAAAAAACATGAGAAGGAAAACTAACCACTGACATAAAGCTTAAGCTAAAGTAAGTGTCTTATGCTTAGTGTTTTAAATGATGTTGTTGTGCTTGGGGATTGGTGTGATGATAATATTGTGTTATGCTTGATTGCAATTTATGGAGAATAAGTTGTTTGGGTACTTGTTTATGTTTGTTAAATGTGAGAAAATAAAAGTATGGAAATTGATGAATTTATATAAGTTTTAGTGTTTTAATAGTAGTGTGTTATACTTGATTGTGATTCATATAGAATAAGTTGTTCGAGTATTGGTTTATGTTTATTAAATGTGAAAAAATAAAAGTATGAAAATTGATGAAAGTGTATAAATGTTTGGTGTTTATAATGATGTTGTTTATGCTTAAAAATTGATTGGGAGTTTGTAATGTAAATAGATCTTGTTTGACAAGTTCGTAAAATGATAAAATATATATTGGATGCATAATAGTGGTAAGAAATGTGAAATTGTTAAATGCAAATTGATAAAATGAGAAAATATATGTTGGATTCATCATAAGAAATATAAAATTATATGCTAAATGTAAGTTAAATATATGGAAAAATGTGAAATTTTATTTGAAATTCAAATTAGTAGTATGAAAAAGGATGATGATGTGTTTAAATAATTAAAAACAATGAGTTGAAATGATTTGAGCGCTAATTTTAGGATGCTTTCTTGAAAAATTAGGAGGATTATCTAAAATTGGGTTAGCGGTTGAGGGAATACATACTATTAAAGTGTTAGATAGATACTCACCACCTTACTTTTTTTACTTAAAGAAATGTTTATGTTAAAGCTTTTTTGTAAGTCTTGAAATAAATTATGAAAAATTGTATAAATTATAGTTAGTTGTATATAGAGAGACTGATTATATAAATTAAAGTTGGTTGTATGAATAGAGATTAATTATTGTAAAAAGATAAGCTGGCCACAATAATAAGAACTGTAACATAAAAAATAAGTTGGTCGCAATAATGATAATTATAATATAAAAATAAATAGATTGGAATAACATTGAATATTACATTAAAATTTTCATCATAACTAAGGGGATTAATATGTGAAATTTTTTAAAAAAGTTTTAAATTAATATTTTTTTAAAAATTTTATTGTATTTGATATATTTATATTAAAAAAAAAAAAAATATTTTTTTAAAAATTTAAATACATTAAAAAACAAAATCTACCGTACTTCTCATTATCTAAAATATATAGAAAATAAAGATGGTGAGTTGCCATTTCTCAAATCACCGAAAAATCTAAGCAGTGAAAAAGCAAAAACCTTACTTTCTCTAAACCATCAAAATAGTGATGGATTGACTGCCTAACCCTCGTTAAACTCCTTGAAATAGTGTTTGGAAGCCTCAAAATCCAAGAAAACCACCTTGAAACCTTTCTCAAAGTGGCGGCCGCCATCATGGCTTCTCTAAGTGTAGCCAACAATAATTCAATTAAAAAATCAGCAGCAGTACTATACCACTATCCATGCCCAGATGGTGCTTTTGCTGCATTAGCAGCTCACCTTTACTTCAAAGCCACTTCTCTTCCCGCTATTTTCTTTCCAAACACTGTCTACAGCCCCATCAAGCCAGACCAACTTCCTCTCCATCAATTCAGTCATGTCTACCTTCTTGATTTCGTGGGGCCTTCTGGTTTTGTCCAACAACTCTCCTCCAAAGTTCCCAGGTCTTAAAAGCCTCTTTTTTCTTAGATTGTTTTTGGTGCCAGTCTTTTTTTTTTTTTTGTGTGTTTTTATGTTTCATGGAGTAATTTTACATAGACTGAGTCTGCTAACCAATTTTAATAATGGGGTCCTTTGCATTAATCAATTTATTGATTCGGTTTGGTCTTAGGTAGATTGAGCTCATGTTTGGATTTTGGGTTTTTGTGTTCTTCAGGGTGGTTATATTGGATCATCACAAAACAGCAATGGAGGCGTTAGGTGGTAGAAGTTTTGAGGGAGAGAATGTGAGTAAAGTTATAGATATGGAAAGGAGTGGGGCTACTATTGCTTTTGATTATTTCAAGCATAAGCTTTTAGAGAGTGGTAAGAACAATTATGATGAGATAATCGCTGAATTTGATCGTGTTAGACGGGTATTTGAGTATATAGAAGATGGGGATCTTTGGAGATGGAGACTTGAAAATAGCAAAGCTTTTAGTAGTGGTTTGAAAGATTTGAACCTTGAATTCAATGCCCAATTGAACCCCTCCTTTTTCGACCAGGTGCCCATTTCTCTTCTCCTCTTTCTGTTTATTAAATATATAATTCTTGAATTATCATTAGAAAATAAAAACCGAAGTTCCATTGCTTGTTCTGTGCAATGAAAGTTCAACATAAATCAGTTACATAGTGCGCGCGCGTCATGGGCCGTGCATTTGCCTCTTATGATTAACACTTATGTTACTTTATAGTTGTTCTTGAGATGTAAATCAGTGATGTTTTGTTTAATTCTGCAGTTGCTGTCATTGAATCTGGAGTCTGTCATCAGTCAAGGCATAGTGAGTTTATCAGTCAAGCAAAAGTTAATAGATGACACCCTTGATCAGTCATATGAAATTGCACTTGGAGGTGGAGCCTTTGGACGTTGCCTGGTACTCTTCCCAATTACTCCTTTTATTGGTTTGGTTCTGCATATAGAAAATATACTTATTATTTTAAACATTTAATCGCCAAGTCCACTTTCATCCCTGGAATTTATCCAAAATCTGTTAATACTCAGTTAGGTTCAGTTTTATTTTAAGGTTGCAATCAGTGTTACCTTGTACTGCGAAGTCAATGTCAAATCCCTGTTATTAAGTTTTTGAGTTTCCTAATGAAACTTCTAAAAATTGATTTTCCTTTTAACAAAGATTATTCTCTATTTATATGGTTATTAGGCTTTAAATAAAATGAGCCACGGAAAAAACTTGTGTAATGGGAATTTGGCCACAGTGAACATAACATTATTTTGTATTTATGTCCTAATTCTTTCTGCACACTTCTAAGTTCCATTTTGATGGTTCTTGGAAATGGAAAGAAAGTGAAAAGGAAGTTCTAATTTCATTATCCTACTTTCAGGCTGTTAATGCCGATTCAGTTTCAGAGTTAAGGAGTGAATTAGGACACCAGTTAGCTACTAAGAGTCGTAATCTGAAGTTGAGGTTAGTGATGGTTATTAGTCAAAGCAATTCATTTGTACCCGCATTTCTTTGCCTTTTATTCTGTTCGCTTGCATGTCAATTTGTTTTCATTTAATTAAAAGCTTTATATTATGCATGTTTGTGGTGTTTCACTGTCATTATTTTACAATTCCTTAGGAATAAGAGAATCCAAACAACTTTAGGGTTGGAAGAGCATTATCTATGTTTCCTCACAGCATCCATGTCTTTAGTATTGAACTCAATATCTATAAAAGCTTAGTCTAAATAAGGTATATTTCTTCATCAGAGATGCATGCATGTTTTAATAGTCACCGGATTCTTTTATTCCATTTTTAATACTTCAAAACATGTTGGATGCACTCATCTCTCTGAAGAAAATCTGGTCCATGTTGATAGAGGAGAATTCTTGGGTGATTCAAATTTAGGGGATTTAGGAATTGAAATTGAGATTTAAAATTTAAGAATTAAACAAAATCAACTAACTACTAGAGCCACAATGACAGGGTTAATAAATCACTCCTTGAAAGAAAGAAAGCATTAAAGCATAACAAATAAATTCTTATTCATCTTCTTTATGTTCTAGAAAAAATGAACAAAAAACAAAAAACATAGATTGCATGCATATTTATAGATCTTTAATACCCCTGAATCCCAAGTAGGCTTAAAATACTTATTCAAACCGTACAAGTAGTCCCATACTCCCATTGTAAAACATGCAATGTTTTGCCTGGAAATCCTTGCATGATCATTGTATGCATTGATGTAAGGTTCAGACTTCAGAACATGTCATTTTCTGTTCTCCTATATGATAAAAATTTATTTCTCTATTATAAAGAGAGGGTAAAACAGAAAGGTAAGATACCCTTTTATTGAAAATATCATGGATGCTGGGAAAATGATATTTCTATCACATTGTAATGATTTAGGAGTGTTGGATATCCTATGTTGTAATTACCCTTAAGAAACCCAAAACTCATGCCCCCAACAGAGGCTGAACAGCCTCCAGTACCTGGTGTTATCTCATCAAAACAACAAAAAGTAACCCTTGCCATGATGACAAAAAGAAGCATTTTTTATATTGGGCTCCTTGCTGATTACTATGTGTGGTTACAACTTCAATGATGACATTCAACGGCTACCAAGTTCGAGAAAACTTGACAGTTGACACAGAGACTAGTTAGCAGGCTTAAAATCAAATCAAGAAACCTGCAAGCTTGTATGTGCAAATATTTGATGAAAACTTGTTGGACTGTGGAAGCAGTCCAGCTTTGTCAAGCAAGGTGCCAAATTTGTGCATCTTTTATTTTACACTTCATCGTGCCTTTCTTTTCTTGTGTAGGGGAATTGGAGCCATTGTATATAGAGTACCAGAGCTTGAAAATGATGAGATGCTGAAAATCAGCCTTAGGAGTGTCGATAGCGAAGACACAACACCCATCTCAGAGGTCATTTTTCTAGTGATTCTGCTCTCTCCTGTTTTTTTCTTCCTAACAAACAGGGTATTATTTACTCGTGTTTGTTCAAAGTGCTGAAATGTATTTTATGGCTCAATTACAGGAATTTGGTGGTGGTGGGCATCGAAATGCCAGTTCCTTCATGATAAGTTCTGCAGATTTTGAACAATGGAAGGTTGGCAAAAGTGCTTCATTTTAGGCTATTTTGTGGCTGCTAGATACTGGAGTTGTTTATAGGCAGAGATGGTAACTGTGGTGACTATCCAGAATGCATGAGCTCCCTATCGTTTTGCTTATCCGCTGCTTCTTTTTTGTTCTTTTTTTCCCCGCTGGAAGCCTCCCTCTTTACTTGTCTTTATTCACGATCATCTATGGTCACTGAGTTTTGTATTGTTGGCATATATGAAAATATGTTGTGCAATTTGTCATTTAGGTTGTCTAGTAAATTTATGTCAGGATTATAAATTAGACTTCAAATAAAGGGATGAGTTGAGGAGAGGAAGGTAAGGCAAGCCTTCTGGAGGAGCTTGACATCCTCTCTACCACATCAAGGAATTTTTTTTTTTTTATTTTTTTTTATTTACACTTCTGACAGTCCAAGAGTACTTATTCTGGTCATCCTTGTGGAGAAAGAAAAGCTTGATGTGGCAACTTCAATTGTTTTGAAGCCTTCTAATGTGGTTTAAGCTAAGAAACTGATATAAATACGGAATGGTGATTAATGATACCAGCTTAGTAATCATTATATTTATAGGTATTATACAATTATTTGAATTGTGACACAGAGATATACCTAAGTCATCTGGCTTCTTACTAATAGAACTAATAGAACTGACAAAAAATTTAAATATTATAGAATAAAATAAATCATCTGGCATCTTACCATTGAAAATCTGTAGATCCTCTCATATTTTAATGCTCATGTCACAATTCATAACCAAGTTTTTTCATGCTCCCTAAATTTTATACTTTTTATATATTAGTCATTGCACTTAGTTTCTTTTCAATTTCTTCCTTTCAAATTCTAATTCCTTGATTAAATGTGTTAATATCTGTTCCTAGTTATGTTCTCTTACATATCCGATGTATCATAGAGTATTTTACAAAATACAATTTAATCTTTTTAAAAGAAAATTGAAAGAATAGGAATAGTAAAACATAGAGCTATTTTTAAAAAAAGCATGGAAAAATTCATTTTCATCTTTGAAGTTTTGAAATATACAAATTTGATTCCAGTATTTTAAGATTTTATATTTAAGTTTAAAACTTCTTTTTCTATCTCATTTCAATCCCTCAATATTGAGGAAAGAGAGTGAAAGTTACTAGAAAATAAAAAAGAAGAGATAAAGTTGTTAGTCGGTCATAAAAATAGCCTAACTTAGTGTCCGTGGGTTCATTTTAGAGAGAAAAATTCAATAAAGGTGATTTTATTCTTTAAACATGTTAAAAAAAAAGTTGATTAAAACTCATAAATTATTTTTATTCAATTTGATTTTAGATTTTTAAACTGATTAAAGGGTATTTTAAGCTTTGAAATATATTTATTGAGGTTTTTAAAATAATTTAATGTGTTTTTAGGTAAAATAAAAGTTGAAACATAGATTTTTAAAATACAAATACTCCATCTCTAACTTTTTTAATCACCGCTGATGATTGAAAATGCAGATATAGAAGACACGTCGTCTCTCAAGTCATACAATGTGTCATCCTCTAGAACATAAAAAAATAAAATAAAATAAAATTAGTAGAGCAGGACTATGTTTTAAAAAAAAAAAAATAATAAAAAAGTGAAGTGGGGTAGCCTTACCTTCCAAGTCCATTTACATTGGGCCTTTTTCTTATAAGCTATGTTGTTTGGCATGGCTTACTAAGCACCTGATCTCTTTTTTTTTTTTTTTTCTTTTTGTTTTTTTTTAAATTTTAAATTTTAATTAATATTGTTTCTTATTTCTTAATTGATTAATTTTATTTTTTAAAAATTATTAATTAATATTTTGGATTGTTTTTATAATTGTATACTACTTCAAAAAGATTATTTTAATTTGTTTTTAAATTTTTTTCTTAATTTTTAGATAAACAAGTTGTATTTACATAACTCATTTATATAAAACGAAGATCATATATACTTATGGAGTAAAATTAACCTTGAAGATAAGGTAAAAAAACATATAAAATAAAAAGAATAGCCAGATAATAATTTATAGTGTGCATCTATATTTTTATTATTACAAAGAAGATCTTTCATCAACATTAAAGACTCTTATTAGATTTATCAGTCCTTTTATTTTATAATTTATTTTATTAAAAAAAAATTATTTTTTTATCTATTAATTTTAAAAATATATATATATAATGAAAGAAAATGGGTCCATAACATCATCTCCTTTTTAGGTTAAAAACTAACTTAAAACCTGGTATGCTGAATATCATTGGTATTATTTGGGTTTCTCTTTTATTGAGCTGATAGGTTAGGGATTGGGGGCTGGGCTCCGTAGGTTGCTCACACGTTATTGGACTGGTTAGATCTTTCCTGCCATGGGCTAGCCCAGGTTCTTGTGGTTAGTTTTTGAAATTATATCAATGGTTATTTTTTAAAGTGTTTTTTATTTAAAAATATATTAAAATAAATTTATTTTTATATTTTATATTTTATTTTTGATATTATAACATCAAAAAAATCTAAAAAAATAAAAAATTTAATTAAAAAAAATAAAAATATTTGTTTATAGTAAAAATATACACTAAATGATGGCTACTTGAAACTAAAAAGAGAAGAAGAGAAAGAAAAAAAAAATTATTCACAAAGTCTATCATTTATAAATATCTAAAATCATTTAGTCAAAACTCAAATATATTGTACGTAGTAGGATTATAAACAATATCACTCGAACGACATAGAGTCTCTCATGTAATTAAATTATACTCTATATATATATATCATGCTGCATTAATTATGAGATAAAATCAATATTAATAAAAATATTATTTGGTAGTTTAAAGAGAAGAAATTAAATATCCACTTTTAATACCTTATATCTAATGCTTAGTTCTTAATTTTCATTTTTTAAAGAGTAAATATAATATGAAATGCCACAATGGATAGCTAGTATATAGTAAAGCAAGGTAGCTAGTAACAATAATAAGTTACAATATTTTAAAAAGGAAAAAATAAAATAAAAATATTAGCATTAATGCCCTTTTATTCCACAAGTAACACCAAATCACCTCAAATAGAGGTAAAAAAAAATAAAAATAAAAAATCATGATGAAGCCATTTGATATAAATTGGCTCTAGCTAGAGAGGCCATGCATGCACCAACCAAAACCACCAACCAAAACCACGAAAAAATAATTAAACCAATGAGACACAATAACCTTCTAATGATCTTACTAACATTTTAATTTGTACTCGATGCCTTATTGTAAGAAAAATATATTGATCAACTCGATCATGTTATTCACCACCACCAATGATCACTTGATAATTAGACTTGCTTAGTCAGTGAAGGTCGAATGAGAGATTTCTTCCCCACCAACCATGGCATTGTTAGAAGAACACCATGGCTCGTCTGTAATGAACTGCATCCATGAATCATCTTTGTCTTCCTCTTCCACGCAAGATGATGATGCAATGGGAACATCTGGCGACATTGTTTCATACTCATTTATCACACCTTGTGGTGAGCTCTCCATTAATGATAGACTAGTGCTTGTGCATTGCCCTTGCTCTTCAATTTCAGAACATATTCCGTTTTTCTTGAACACACGACACAATGCATAAGAATCCTGCAAAGAAACAAAAGGTAGCCTTGTGTTTAAGCACAAAAGACAAGGCAGGGGGAAATTATGGAAAGATAGATCCGAGTTTTCCAGCAAGATCGATTGAGAGAGCAAATAAAGTTTAAAGCTGGCTATCTTATCAGAGGGAAATCTTTTAGTACATGACAAAGTCAGCCTCAATACTTGACTGGTTCACCATGTCTGGACATTTAATCAGTAGTCTTCACTCTTGCAACACACTACATTAATATCAGAGAGAGAGGAAGTAGGTGATGCATGCATGGTATACAATAAATGGCAGCTCATAATTTTGTTCTATTTACGTTTCTTCTTCTTTTTAATGGTAAAAGCTCCCGGCCCCTTGTACAAATTAAACGAGATTAAATATGGCGAGAGGAAATTGTGGAAGTATCCATTTTACTATACATACAAGCTTTCAAAGAAGAAAAGGAAAGAAGACATTGCTGGATCAGAAATCAAGCTAGCTACCCTGGGATTAACAAGTGTTTAATCCTAAATTAGTAGGGGATGGGTACTTTGACGTAAATTGGCTGATTTTGATAGCAATTGGAATAAAGTAAAAGGTAGCCGACACACTCTTACAAGATGAAAGTGATGAGGACTGCTTTTTGGGTTAGCATAGTCTTAAAATATCATTTTACAAGTCATGGAATCTAGACTTGTGGATTAGAGAAGGTAAAAAGATAAAGAAGTGAAGAACTCATAGATATGGAAGGAGGGATTGAGTCATAAGAAGGATAAAACTTTTGTCTCATTACAGAAAAACAAAGTGGAACCCAAGCTTCGCCACTTGGGGATCTAACTCCAATGGATGAAGCAACGAATATATGTGTCAGAGATTGTATGTCATAAAATATTTAAAGTAAAACAGGTGAGAGACTAGCAATCAAAACCAAATTCCTCAAACTTTTCATGCAAATCATGCACTTGTGTCACGTTCTTACGCCTCATTATATTCTCCAGTACCCTACCAGGATACCATGATCTTACTAATATTTCGCACAGAAACTAGTTAGTTTTGTAATTCAACAGTTATTATTAAGCGTAAAAACATGCAATTATGATTATCCAAAAAACAAAACAAGCAATTATGATGCTTTTATTTGCTTTATGTACTTTGGCGTAAAAGAGATGTGGTGAAAAAAACCAAACGAAAGCAAAGGAAATGTTGCTTTTCCCGTTTGCTGATGAGGCATTAAAACTTAGGGTTTCCAAGTCAACTAGCGAAAATAAAAAAAGTGTGATGATCGTCTAACTTGAGATTTACTCATGCTCCTATATTTTTTCTTGAGAATAGAAAAGCATCAAGAAAATTGATGGTAACATGGATAATTAAAACACAGTCTAGTCTAGTGCATGGTATTCTCTCTTGTAAGGGACGAGGGTGAAAAATGTGTGATGATAACACCAACAGTGGTCCTGCATTTTTCTCTTCTTTTTTACCTTGGGAAAAGAAACAAAAAACAGAAAACGAAAGTGATATTTGGTCTAGTTGCGTTCTCTCTAGTGAAAGAAGAAGGAAGAGGAGAAGCTCGGTTCAGCTCTATGCTAGCTTGCAACTAAATTAAGAGTGATCAAGCTAGCCATGCATTTCGAGGCGATTTAATCTTGGTTAAAATTGAGTGATGTCAGTGATAGAGCAGAGAGTATAATTAAGGTATTGTTAGTGATCATCCCCTACCCCTAATTCAATCACATATATTTGCCCCATGTAGAGACCAGAACGTATGACTTGCTTATTTCAATCGCTTTGTGTTAAAGAAGTAATAATTAAGAAATAATAAATTTGAGATTAGTATATAAACAAATAACAAATTTACCATAATTACTCATTGTAATGGTTTAGACCTAGTATACCTCTCGATCGCCCCATGAAGCAAAAGGAAAATACGTACTAAGAGAAGAACTGATGGAAGAAATGACTATATATTTGTTAGCCATCATTAATATCATGAATCACGCAATTTTGCACAATGCACGAACTACCTGAATTCCAGAGGTGTCTTCACACTCCTTGTCGTCGAGCCGATACTCGTGCATTACCCAATCGGTCCGAATCCCTTGAGGAGCTCGGCCTCGGTAGTAAACTAACGTCTTCTTCATTCCAATGGCTCTATTCTGGCAGTTCACTCTTCTGTCTTTTCCGGTCGACTTCCAGTATCCAGCTCTAGTTGCTCTATTAGTCCTGAACCCATTAGGGTATTTCCTGTCACGGGGTCCGAAGAAGTACCACTCCGGGTCTCTACTTGGAAAGAATGATTTTTCTGCAAAACAGACAGACAACAACAGAGGTTCTGATCAATGGAACCAGCCCCTTTATTCTTCTGGTAAGGACATGAGCATGGCCTTGACTGTCGGTAGAATGCCAAAGATCTGTCGATGCTGCTGAAATGTAATGGGAACGTAACAAAAAGTAGGTAGTTTTATAGATATATACCTGCTAATTCCCAGGGCTCACATTTGTAGAGATCAACCTCAGGAATGATGTCTAAGTCAATCTCTTGGCCGTTAATCTTACGCTTGAGATAGTAATTGACAAGTTCTTCGTCGGTTGGATGGAATCGAAAGCCAGGAGGCAGTCCGACCGGTGACATTTCTTTCCCTTCCCAATGACCTAGCTACTACTCTCTTTGCAAACTCCTTTTGCATTATCATGATCTCTACTACCCTCATCGTATATAAAAAGGATGCAGAGCTCCTTGTCATTGGCTCATTTTTCACTTTCGCTTTACAGATTCTTAGACAAACGTTTCTTGTAAGCCGGGCGTGTCATTCTTGCTCCAAATAAAAATTTGATTCTTCTGTTTCAAGTTCTAAACATACACCGAAAAGAAAGCAACAGTGTAGCGTGCGTACTTCCTTATCGATTCTTTTTCTATTAATTAGCAAGCTTTATTTCAAGAGCATTTGTATGTAAATGTTGTGCTATATATGGCATGCGTTTACATAAGATATATATCTGAAGCTTAATTTTGGACATGCAAATCGCTCCACTACATATATCATGTAAATCTTAGAGTAAACTATGGGTGAACGTAGCTTAAATAATAATGATTTTTTAAAAAATGGTTTATAAGTGATAGTAAATAGAATTTCATTAAAAAAAGTTACCTTAGCAATGTTTGGATCCAAATAACGTGGTTATAATTAACCCCACATTGTGTGGGCTTAGCCCAAACAATATGGTTTTGTTTCTCTAAAATATTTTTTATATTTTTTTTATTTTTTAAGTTATAAAAAATCTAAAAGTAGTTTCATGCACCGCCCAAGCATATAATTTTTTATGCTTTTACTGACATATTCTTTATGAGCATAATATAAAGACACACATCACATTTTATGTAATTAGAGCCCTTTTTTTCTTGACTAATGACTATGTAGTCATCATGTCACTTACATTCACCAATAACATGTCAAAATGGTGGGCATTAATGTTTTCACCGATTAATTTTCACACAACTCATGAAGTGAGCTAACATTATCAAGATTTATAAATATCTTAGATCACAAAGTAAAATCAGTATGTCACAATTTTTCAAACTCAGCACTTCTCTACACATATTTTCTATCAATCTTTTCATACCTTATTTCTATTATTATCTATTAACTTAAGCATCAGAAAATTTCATATTTCACGACATTTGTTTTTTCAAGCAAACTTTTATTTATTAGTCAAGCCCAACAACCAAGAAGTCTAAATACAACGCCCATATTAAACCCACACATCTTAACCTAGGATCACAACCTGTGAAAAGCTTATTTATGCACTTCCTTATGGTGATCAGGGCAACAAATGGTGATCATTGACTTAGCCATTCTCGAACCTTTTTAAGGGTTTTTATATATATATATATATATATATATATATATATATAAAAGATCCACCAATTCCCATGAACCACATTAGTCATTCTTAAAAAATAAAAGCTCAGGGGATATAACTACTTGAGAAAAGTGTCGTATTGTTGTTTGTTGGCTTAAGGTGAATGGGAACTTATATAACATTATAAATGAGACTTCTAAAAATATTTTTTTTATTTTTTATATATATCTAACAAATAGAACTTTATTGGGCAATCATCATTTTGTACTGGGAGTCTTTTGTTAAATGGAAACAATTTTCATTTCATAAAATATAATTGAAAAATATATCTTATTTATTTTTAAAGTGTTTTATTAAATAAAAATCTTAAATAATTATCCAAGTGAGGCTTAACTTAAACCCGATTAATATCTTTATACAAGGCAGCTCTTGATTTTTGGGCTATCAGAAAATTTTGGGCATCTTTCTTGTATCGATTAAACAAGTCTTTTGGGCTAGTGCATATCAAAGTGCTCTGTTCATATGAACCAATCTAGGCTCGAGTCATTACAAAGTAGCCCAGTACTGAGTTGGATCAAAAGATGGTTGGAGTAGGAGCCCTCTCTACATTGGTTTTACATCTTCTAAGATATGCATGAACACCAAGTTGCAAGGGGAAAATTATTAGATTAATAGGAGTCGTACTCCTCTTTGTATATTGAATAATTCTTCATTGAAAAGATAAAGATGAATATATCGAATAAAATAAATAGAAAAATAAAATAAATAATCTAAAAATTGGATAATATTACAAACATTGTGTTTACTTGTGCAAAATTCATAATATAAATTATTATAAGATAATTTTACTAAAAGTTCATCATAAGAAAAAAAATTGAAGCTAGGATTATGTATTAATAACATGTTTGAAATTATAATGTAGAGTGTTTTTCACTTGAAAATATACTAAAATAATATTTTTATATATTTTTTATATTAGTATATTAAAATAAAAAAACACTAAAAACTATTAATTAAAAATATAATTTAACCACGGCTTTAAATAACCTTTCCCTCACCTGGTTCCATGAAGGATGGACATTTTAGTTTTATTTTTGTATTTCAAAAGTATTTTTTTAAAAAAAATATTTTTTATTTATTTTTTTATTTGCTTCAAATTAATATTTTTTTAGTGTTTTAAGATCATTTTGATGCACTAATATCAAGAATAATTTTTTAAAAAATAAAAAAAATATATTATTTTAATATATTTCTGAATTAAAAATATTTTAAAAATTAATTACAACTACATTTTTAAATATGTTGCAGCAAACTTAAAGCAATTTATTTTAATTTTTTCATGCTGCATTTGTAAATCAAAAATCAATTTTTTTTTATATGAAACATAAAAGGGCAAATTACAATAACCCCTCGAAGCATTGTGAAATTTACAAGATTGATCCGAATGGTGTGTTTTTAAAATTATATAGAAAATGATTTAGTTTCTATTAACATACAGGTTGATCCAAGAATACCCTTTAAATCGGGAAAAAAAAAAATCTCCCTGTCTAAAAATCCCCCAATGTTGTTAGAGATCATGGGAGAAGAAGAGAAAGGCCCGAAGACCCTTTTTCTTCCGTTGCAGAAGTAAATGTTCGGAGCTCTTTCTTTTTTCTTTTTAAACACAAGAAATTGCAAGAGGTTTTTTTACTTGAAAACTCAAGAGTGTGGTTGTGAAAACATCCTCATGTCAGACCCTTTGTCAACTTGTGATTTATCTTTCTGTTTTCAGTACTGCTATATTCGTGCTGTTTTGTTTAAAGTTTGATTTTTTTACAGCAAGATCTGGAATCCCATCTGCCATCACTGTCACACACCTAATCCAAAGCCTCGTTGCATGATTCTTGTAACAGAGACCTCTCTGTGCTCCAACACAAAATTTATTTCTTTATTTATGCTCCATGTTTGAATTGTGTGCCTGGTCAATGCATCCATCTATCGACTTTGGAGAAAAAACTGCATTAAAGTCCTTGATTATTTTTAATTATTACAGAAAATATAATCATCACGGAAAAGAGGTCTACGTCCATGTCATGCCCCGCAAGTAAGAAGAGTAGATCAAAACTAGGAAAATTTATTGATGGAGGGGGCATCATCCTTGATGCTGACCTTTGTATCCTAACCTTACATTTTGGTCTGATGGGAGGGTTACAGAACCAGAAATGAAAGGGGAAATGCGATTTAAACATTCAAATAGCACTGTTCAGTTTCCATCTTCGCCACTGTTTCTTTTGTTACCATTTATAAGCAAAATTTTGTCAGTCCTCCCATGTGTAGCAGTGTAGCTAGAGAGATCAGGGTTTGTACAATTTCCTTGCAGGGGTGGGTCCATGACATGTTGATATGGATGTCACTCATATGAAGAGTCATCCTTGGCCAACAAACAACTTTCACAGCTTGCAATTCACATGACTGGCTAGCCATTCCTATGAGCTGAAATGGGTGACATCTCTTTACTTCAAAACACCTCAGGTGGGTTACTTACTGAGGGAGCTGATGAGAGAGTGAAAATGTTGCTTAAGTACTTCAAATCAGAAGAAGACATGGGATGTGGTGATAGTTTTGCTGAGAGAGCTGAATGGTACTACCAGAAACGCCCTCAACTTCTTGCTTCGCTTCAAGACTTGTACAATGGGTACACAATCTTGCTGGACAGATGCAATAGAATGGAGAAGGGCAAGAGACTTAGCAAACATCTCTCTTCTCCAATGTCAATCACCTCTGATGATGATCAAGATCAAGAAGACAGTCGTGGATCTAGCAGCTGCCAGTTTCTTGATTGGGATGCTGAGAGCTCACTGTCTTACCAACAACCGCCGACCCCTTTTCAAGATGGATGTAATACCATTCTTGGCATTGATGAGATTGTAGCGGATCTCGTAATGAAGAATGTAGGGAATGACATATTAGCAGACCAGCTTAGTGACATGGAGAAGCAGCAGCTAGGTCAAGAATCAATATGGAGGAAAGTAGAGTTGTTAAAGAAACTTCTTGAGGTGTTAGAGTCAGAGAGGATAGTGTTACAGAATGAGAATGTTAGATTGGGGTACAAAATGCAAGCTTTATTGGAAGAAAACAAAGGGTTGTCATCTGAGGCTATGTTCATGAAGAGGAAAGCTGGTGAACTTGCTAGGTGTGTGTTAAAGATGAGGGAGGACCACAGGGTTTGTATGCTAACTAGGAAAATTGAGGATCTTCAAGGGCAGATATATGGGTTGGAGATGAGAAACAAGGAGTACTATCAACAGTTGTTGAAGAAAGAGGAGCATCAGGAAGATAAAATTAGCAGCAGCAGCAGCAAAGATGGTGGGGTCGCTTTTGTGGGTTGTTGCTTCCAACTGGAGAAGCTGAAGTTGAAGAAAAAGAATGAAGCATATGTTGGGAATGGTGGATGGTCAAAATGGTGGAGCAAGGTCAAGAACATGGACATGTTTTTGTGTGGCTTTCAGTGCTCCCCTTGACATGGCGTGGCTAGTTTCCAGACAGCTACCACCTCTGCATCAGATGGAGTTACAGGCAGCTGATATCGTTAGTTCTCTCTTCTGGTCTTGTTTTCTGTTTGAGCCTGATGGAAATTATAATGTTAATCTAATTAAATGATTTGACTAGCCATGAGAAGTTATTCATTGAAGTCTTGGTTGGTGAACAATGTCTGAACGGAAATATCCTGATCCTGGCTTCAGAACTCAGTGTATAGGTTTTATGAATTTAGGAAAATTAAAATAAATTATCAACTATAAATTATAATAAATATTATTAAATTAAAAAAAAATAACCAGTAAAAAAAAATCTTTTTATTTCAACTGTTGTCACCTATCATCCACATGTTTTGTTGATCGGAGACAAAAGTTGTTTTATAGTTCCTTTCATTCACATGTTTTACAGTTGTCTTGCCTGCCCTGCCTGTCCCAAAACTTTTAGCCGGAATAGTGTCGGGTTAATAGATAATGGAGGAAGCTTGAGGCAATTATTTTTACTAATAAAATAAATTTTATTTTTTAGTATTGAATCAATTAGGTTAGTCAGGTTTTACTTAATTAGTATTTTATTTATATCAACTAAAATTTCAACCTAGATAATACTCTAATAGTCCATTTATTTTTTTATTTTAAAAATGTTTTTCAAAAAAATTAATTTTTTTATTTTTATTTAATTTAAATTAATGATTTTTTGGTATTTTCATATTGCTTTATTGTGTTGATATCAAAAATAAATTTAAAATAAAAAATAATCGCTACCTTATAATCAAATAAATTTTAAATCTCTTATTTAGTTTAATAAGTGTGTAATAAATGATCTAGATTTTTTTTATTTTATTTTTAATTGTTATGCTGTTTTTTTTTTATAGACCGATGGGGATGGAAATTTCACTGATTTTCTAACTACCCAACAACTCAAATCGAGGTTAAAGTGGATTGGGTTCGGCAATTTTACCAATTTGTTGAGAATCTAACATCACTCAAATCCTATAAAAAATCAATTTAAGTTTCAATCTTTACTTTGTAATTGAAGTTTAATATACTATTACGAGCATATGATAATAATGATAATTAATTGTTATAAATCAATAATGTGTAGAATTAATTGTTAGATAAATTAAAATAAATTATAATTATTAAATCCACAGTAAAAGACTCTTTTTTTTGTTGAAACCTTTTTTATTTTGGTTTTCTAGGATGTCTCTCTCTGTACTATTTACTATGTGAATCCACGATGAAAAACAGATATCTTTCAAGGCTTTTGGGTCCGGTCGAAGAGCCGAGCCTAAGGTATTTGAGTTTGGTTAGTGTTCCTAATCCAAGTTAATTGGGTTTAGTAGTGCTCCAGACCCAATTAACTTGGATCTGACAAGATTTATTATTATTAATAATATTATAAATACTATTATTGTCATTATTATTAATATAATTATTAATAAATGAACTCATGTAACTTCGGTCTGGCTGGGGTTCCCGACCCAAGTTAATTGAGTTTAAAAGGTGCGTCAGACCCAATTAACTTAGGTCTGGCAAAGTTTAATATTATTATTAATATTATAAATATTATTATTATTATTATTATTAATAACTTTGAAAAAAAATATTATTACTATTAAAAAAAAATATTTGATTTTTAAAGTAAAATTAAAAATTATTATTATGTTGTTTTTATTATTTTTATTATTATTGCGTATGCCTTTCAAGACTCTTGGGTTCGGATGACACACCAAACCCATGTAACTTGGATTTGGCTGAGGTGTGAGAACCAAGTTATTTGGATTTGGCTGGGACTGGGGTTCCTAGCCCAAGTTAATTGGGTCTGGCGCATCTGCCACACCCAATTGACTTGAAAAAAAATATTATTACTATTAAAAAAATAATAGATTTGATTTCAAGGGTAAAATAAAAAGTTGTTGTTGTTGTTTTTTTTATTATTATTATTAGTATTAGTATTATTCTTATTCTTAAATTTAAAAATAAATATTATTATTATCAAAGAAAAACTATAAATTTGATATGAAGATATTAAAAACTATAAGAACTTAGGTAAGACAAGTTTAATATTATTACTAATATTATAAATATTATTTTTTATTATTATTAGAAAAGTCAGACTCCATAAACTTGGGTCTAGCAGGGAACCCGACCCAAGAAACTTGGATCCGACAGAGGTACCTGATCCATGTTACATGGGTCTAACTAGCATACCAGACTCAAGTAACTTGAGTTCGGCAATTGAGCCAAACCCATATAACTTGAGTCAACCCGGGGTGTCAGCCCCAAGTTAATTAGGTTCGGCTGGTGTGCCACACCCAAGTAACATGGGTCAGGCTGATGTTCCTGACCCAAGTTAAATGGGTCTGGTAGGGTTTAATATTACTAATATAATTATTAATAAATTTGAAAACAATATTATTACTATTAAAAAAAAATTATAAATTTAATTTGAAGGGTAAAATTAAAAATTATTATTGTTGTTGTCAATATTACTATTACTTTTATTATCATCATCACTATTAATAAACTTTTTTAAAAAAATATTATTATTTTTTTAAAAAAATTATAAATTTAACTTGAAAAAATTAAAAATTATAAGAACTTACGTCAAACAAGTTTAATATTATTATAAATATTATTATTAGAGAAACCAAACTCTAGAAACTTGAAAACTTGGATTTGGCAGGTGTGTCAACTCAAGTTACTTGGATCTGATATTTTTTCCAGACTCAAGGCTCTTAAATCTATTATGGTTGTCAAACTCAAATTGCAAATCTAATTTTCAACTGTCATTACAAAATCAATTTATATTATTTATAAATTCACCTGCAACAACATGCGGGTCGTCTATCTAGTAAATTCTAATAAGCATTAGATTTTTTTTTTAAAAAAAAACAATCTTTTAATTTGTACTTTTATCACCTATCATCCACATGTTATGTTTGGTTGATCGGAGACAACTGCTGTCACCTACCATTCACTCAACTTATTTTCATCCCTTTGATCTGGCTGGGGGGAAATTGCGTGGATATATAACCAGCTATACTCTATTCCCACCAATATTTATGGAATTTGAAGTAGAGGGAAGGATTTTTTTTTTCTTCATTAGATTTAGAGCCAGTTCTAAGATTCTTCATTATTTTTTTTCTTATATAATTATAACATATAGTTTTATATATATATATATATATATATAGTAAAAAGGGTTGAGAGCCTAGAAAGAAAAAACAACAAACAAACTAGAGGGGACATAGCAACCGCAATAGTATCACTATTATATAAGAATAAACATTCCTGCAAGTGTGGAATCAAAAAAATGAAATCCAATTTTTTCATGAAAAGATCCAATCTAAACTTATTTTTCGTGCTTGAGTTTAAAAAAGAATAGAAAGTCATCGGCAAAAAAAAAATGATTTGTTGTTGAGATTATAGCAACTAAAATGATCAAATTTAATATTAAAAAACTCTATTCAACAAGTAAAATTTGATAATGGTAATTTTTTCTGTAGAAATAGCAGGAACAACAAATCCGGTTTGTTTTTTATATTTTCAATTTTTTTTTTCGAGTGGCTTTCAGGTGATTTATATTGATTTTATGGTGTTTTTAAAGTGTTTTGAGTTATATAAAAACAATGAAAATAAAATTTTAAGCCGAAAAGTCCCATGTTAAGTTTTTAAGCGCCTAATAGTGGCCAAATTCTAGAAACAACAGATTTGTTAACTCAATCTAGTAGGTGGTTTAGTAGTAAGAGATTGAAACCAAGAAATTTATTAGTTAAAATACGTGCAAGCTAATTCGAATATCTATGTTAATAATAATAATAAAAAAAAGCAACATGTTGCTTGCTTAATTAAGAAAATGGGATGGGAACAGATGATTACTCCGAAGGAAAATAATAATAAAAAAAAGCACATTCGTGCCCTGAGTTTTAAGGCTGAAACACATTTGGGTTTTTTAATTTAGGTTAGGCATGTGTATCTAACTTTTTTGTTTTTGTTTATTCATTTATTTAAATTTAATTTATTTAAAATATTAATAATTTATTAAATTCTTACCATCAATAATATATTTTAGATATTATTTTATTAAATAACATTCAATTTTTACTTTATTTTTCTTTTTATAATATTAGCAATCCATTATTATTATTATTATTATTTTAAATTTTAACTGGTTATTTTTCTAATAGTGTATGATTTTATTATAATTTAGTGAAATAAAAAATATTTCAAAAATTGATGTTATTAAATCAAGTCAAGTCCATGGCTCAAGTCATTTATTTGTGAAATTAAATCGGTTAACTCAAGTCAATCAAAATTTTAATATTAAAATAGAAACTAATTCATTTAAATTTAAATTAATAATTTAAATTTTACCTATAAATAAAAAAAACATTAGCAATTATGTATCTTTTCTTGCTTTTAGGTAGTGTTTGAGATTGTAATAACAGCTGCTTTTCAAATTATTTTTTACTTGAAAATACATTAAAATAGTATTTTTTTTTATTTTAAAAAAATATTTTAATATTTTTCTATCAAAACAATCCAAAAAAATAATTCAAAAATTCAAAACTTTTTAAAAATATTTCTTAAACATAAAAAAACACATGCCTGTGCTATGATAGCAGTGAAGCGCAGAGCAATTACTTTAGTGATTATTCTCTGGACTTGTATTGGGCTGGATATTAGCCGGGCCCTGCAATAAACCTTTTGACCCAAAAACGCAATCTTAACTGGCCGAAACTCGAAACGAAAACGAAACGCAAGCAAAGCGTGCGCTGCAAAATTATAGAGACAGAGAGTAGAGAAGTACTAAAGAGCATCACAGGAAAATAGGTGTACAGCAAAACATTCTTAAGATCTTCACACGTGGTAAGACATTGCATTGCAACCGTCAGATCTACTAAAGTAATCCTCTTTAAAGAGGCTCAAATACATAGCGAATAAAAAGGGCACCCCTCTTAGCGCCGCCTGTAAAGAGCTTAAAAAACACTGCTCCTTATCTCCCAAAACCCACTAAACTAACCAAGGTAAACAAAAACCCTAGATTCATTCATTTATTTTACACTTGCTTTTAATTGTTTTGCTGTTTTCTTTTATTGGATTTTAATTTTTAATCTTGTTAAAGTTTGTATCTTTTTATTCCTTTCTAGTTAATGCTAGTGTGTTACTGTTTTAGGAGTTTTTGGTGATATGGGTTCTGTTTGTTGAGATGGGTGGGACTTGATTTCATGCTTCCTGTGGCTATAAGTAAAGAAACTATTAATCTTTGTTTAGGATGTTTAATGAAGAAAGTGTTCTGTTTCTCATGATGTGATTAATTTGATTTGTTTTGGAGTTAAATTATCAAGATTTGAGTTAACTATGAAATTTCAGTACTTTTGGAGGTTTTAGAGATTGGTATCTCCTAAGTAAGATGGTTAACTAGGTTTAGGTTAGGTTATGATTCGCTTAATGGAACAAACTGGCAAAATATAATCTTGCTGTGGTTTGGTCCTTGTTGTACACGTATGGTTTTTCTTCGAATTCCTTGCATGGGTTTTCATGTTCAGGTTTTAATTGGCCAATGTGCGTAAAATTCT
This sequence comes from Populus nigra, assembly GCF_951802175.1. Taxonomy (NCBI): domain Eukaryota; kingdom Viridiplantae; phylum Streptophyta; class Magnoliopsida; order Malpighiales; family Salicaceae; genus Populus; species Populus nigra. The sequence goes on along the minus strand of NC_084867.1, from coordinate 2,174,227 downwards.
TTTCTTGCAGATGGATCGGGAGAAGCTTATGAAGATGGCCAGTGCAGTTCGCACTGGTGGAAAGGGTAGTGTGAGAAGGTGGGAAGACTATTCCATTGCAACTGTTCCAGCTTTCACTGGAATTTATCAATTAGCTAAATGATATTGTGTTTAGAAATGAAAATAAGTGTAATTTGAAGAATGAAATTGTTTTATTTGAAATTGCTTGTATGAGATAGTCAGCTGAGTGGCATATTGATTTGTGTCCTTGGGAGTGCACATGTTTTATTTTTGTTTTACCGCTAATCACAACTTGAATTTTATTTCTTTTGGCTGGTTTAAGTAATGGCCACTGGGTGGTTCTGAAGAGGGTTTCCTGAATTTGGACATTTTGCATGGAATTCAAACATATGTTTCTATTAAGTAGTTAAACTAACTGAAAATATAGATCATGGCTACTGTGTTGTATATTGTGTTTTTCTGTTGTTTACCTCCAATGAGTTTCTTTTAAATCTATGCTTATAACTGAAGGAAGAAGAAGGCTATACACAAGACTACTACTACAGATGATAAAAGGCTTCAGAGCACCCTGAAGAGAATTGGAGTGAATGCTATACCTGCAATCGAGGAAGTCAACATATTCAAGGATGACATGGTTATCCAGTTTCTAAATCCCAAAGGTAAAGCTGACTACTTTACATGGACATGATATATTCGGATCTTCCAAATTCTCGTGGTCAATTTCTTGCTGATTATTATTTTGGTTTTAATTTTGCAGTGCAAGCATCCATTGCTGCCAACACGTGGGTTGTTAGTGGTGCTCCACAAACTAAGAGTATGGCTCTAAGACTTTTTATATAAAACCTGGGAATGAAAAGTAAATCTTGTCTGTTAATTGGTGGAACATATCTGTATACCTCTTGGTTAAATGTTCTTGGACTTGCCATGTTGAGTTTGGTTTTCTCGAAGGGAGTTTACAACTCTTTAGTTTGCTCTTTCCTGTTGAATGATATCTGACATGCAAATTTGTTCTGATTTTTTTTCTCCAGAATTGCAAGATATTCTCCCTCAGGTTCTCAGTCATTTAGGTATGCACTTTTGAATCTATTCCCTATAAATGTAATCATCTGTCATCTGTGAAGTTTAACTGATGCTTGAACTATCTTCTACTCTTCTGTTTCTCTATCTGCAGGTCCTGATAACTTGGACAACCTGAAGAAATTGGCGGAGCAGATCCAGAAGCAGGCACCTGGTGCAGGTGCTACCGCTGCAGATGCAGCTGCACAGGATGATGATGATGATGTCCCGGATCTTGTGCCTGGGGAGACCTTTGAAGCTGCAGCAGAGGAGGGTAAAGCTGCTGCTTCTTAGAGAGATTTAGAAGGATTTTGTGCTATTTTATATACTTCCTGTGTTTTTGAAGTGTTACCCATTTTTCTAATAACATCAATCTTAATCTTATGTTCTCAGTGACTCTTTATGGTTGTTGTGTTAGAGTTTCGATTCATTACGCTTTGCAGAAATTCGTGATTGATATTTGCTTACCAAGTCTGTGCTTCCTGATTGAATGTCGCGGCATAGCCATGGCAATGCGTGAATCATTGTAGTTCTTGAGAAATAAGTCAGGGAGAGAAGTTTAGGACACATCTAGTGTCCAGTGTATTAGATCATTGTAATTTGGGCTATAGTCATTTGTGGGCTTGTGCTATGTCATGGGCTGGAATCTTTTTTTATTGGTTAAAAAAAAACCGATTTGGGGTATAGATTTGACTGAGTTAAAAAGTATAAACTTATTATCTAATAGAATAAAAGATACCACAGTTAATGAACTAATTTATATAAAAAATCATTGAAACCTACTATAAAAGAACATCGTCACCAAAACAAAGAAAGGTAATGAAGGTAGGATTCCAACTAATTAAATGGAAAAAAAAAAACTGGAAAAAAATGTGAAATATATACAAGTCAAGTTATTAAGCAAGTAAAAAAGTTTAAAGTTCATAAAAAAAATATTTAAAGTTTAATTCCAAAGAAATCAAACTTAAAGGGATAAAATAAAATAAAAATCAATTAAAAAAAATAACTCATAAGCTAATGAAAACACGATTCTGATAATGTGAATGAGATAACTAAATAGAAAGCAAAGTGAAAAAGATTACTAAACTCAATTTCAAAATAACTCAATGCTAAAAACAAAACGTAACAAGTATTTAATTATAAAAAAGCGAATCAATCTAAATCAACCCGTCAAACTTATGATCTAAGTGATGAAATTGAGATAAATAAATAAAAAGAAAATTGAAGAAAATCACAAAGCTCAATTTCAAAAACTTTCAACTTTGAAGGACGCCACTGTAAAAAAAACTTAAACAATCTAATATTAAATGATAAAATTAAAAATTAAATATCAATTTAAAAAAAATCCCAAAGTAAATTCATTAAAAAACGACAAATAAAAAGAATCAAGATAACCAGGCTCATTTTCAAAATTTATGGGAAATTCTATAGAAAGAAAATAAATAAAAATAACAACACAATCTCCAATTGAGTAAATGATCAATGATGAAACTGAAAAAACACGAGCATTAAAAAAGAAAAAACCAAGCAAACTCGGGCAAATCTCCTAAATTTTGGTTAATCTCTAAAACTCGCAACTTTTGAAATCCTAGACCTAGGTGCAGTAAAAAAAGCTCAATTCTCAACAATTTAATATTGAATAATAAAATAAAAAAATTAATTCAAAAACTATTTCAAATAAAACAAATAGCAATTAAAAGAATAAAAACTAAATTTGAAAGATGAAAAAAATTAAATGAGGTGAAATCGAAAAATAATTCTAATTTTATAAATTATTCAAAATAAAAAAAAAGTAAAAAAAGAATATGTACTAAATCTAAAGGAATAACAAATTAAAGGGTTGCTTTGAATTTTTAAACGAGGCAGGTGAGAAAATATAGGAGGAGAGAAAAAAAAAAGATTATTGGTGCCAAACCGGAGGGCTATTGAGCACATGCACTGCTTCATCACCGAGAGTATACTGAGATGAACAAACACCAATATGAAAGGTGACATTTGGTCACCAAAAGGCCACAAATGCACCGTAAGCATGCCATCAAGTTTTTTTTAATAATATTTAATATTTGATCAAATACAAAAATATCCCTGAATCAACTTGATATTAACAAAAAAAAAATCATGATGAAAAGATGAAAAAGCCCTAAAAGATAATTTATTAGATTTTTCTTTAAGAGTAATTGAGTAATTTAATATTGCTAAAAAATTAAAAAGACTAAAATGCCCTTGAATGTTAGTTTTAATTTCTTTGGTTTTAGCTATAGCTAAGTCATGTTACTGTATTAAAAAAAAAGATCATTTTATCCTGTATAATTTGAAAATAACAAATAAATCAGGGTGGCATGTAGATGGTCATGTGCCTCCTTGATTTTCCACCGGCACGATTAGGTTGAGGTTGAACGAGTAAAGTTGGTGGCCTGAGCCTTGATATTGACAACTGACCGAGTGCTATAATTTTGTTGTTTAGAAGTGGCAGGGTGACACCTTTACACGATGGACTGGCGTGTTAATTGTAAGAGCAGCTCTAACCGAGTAGTTAAATGAGAAGCCAAACGTCATTTGCCTTTTATTTCTTCACTGTTTGCATTCCAACAGAGGAGCTAAACAAATAGCCAAAATGGCTATTTGTTTCCTTAACAGCCATTTCTACATTTAACTGTAGAAATGGCCAAAATGATAGTTGTTGGCCAACGACTATTTTTATAGTCGTTGGCCAACAACTTTTTTTTATTTTAATATAGAAGAAATTTTCTATAAATACATAAAGAAAAAACTTGTAGTTTTAAATTTTTGTATTGTGCCTCACCCTTCTCTCAAATTTTAAAAAACAAGAATCAATTATTCTTCGGTTAATTATTAACATCGGTTGTGTTAATTAGCTGAAATTTAAAAGTATGATTGTTTAAAAGCTTTTTCTATTTTTTTTTTATATCTCTTGATTTTTTAGACCTTTTGTTGTTAATTTAATATTTGTGATGAGTTTTATTTCTTTATTATTTTATGTTTTTAATATGGGTTAAAGAAGACAATTTTTATTTATGTTGTTATCTTTGATAAAATTGAGAGGAATTAATAATGGTAGTTCATATTGAATAAAAGATAGAGTTACATATTTAAAATTTATTTTTGATTGTCTGTTTTAATTTGAGGTCAATTATATCTTGTCTTCTTGAAAATGCAATTAAACTAGTATATCGATTCTCTTTTAGTTCCAAAAAATGATCAAATTGTTATGTTAGAACAAGTAGGAGGCAATGCTTATTATTAATTCGCATGTATGAAAACTACAAAATTGCTAGATATTGAATGTGAGCTTCTTTTACACTCTCTTATAAGGTTTTAACTTGAGTTTTTTTTTTTAATGTAGATGGATTCAAATTTTCCAAGCTCTTTTACCAACTTTCTTATTAGTGAGTCAGAAGATATTCTCTCTCAACCAAGTGATTCTAATTAATTAATTGATGACTTAACATGTTCGAATTTAAATGTCCATTCAACAAAAAAAACACAAAGAAGTAAAAATTTCTCACCAGAGGAGGATTGTTTACTTGTCTCTGCATGGCCAAATACAAGCAAGGATCCAATTACAGGAGTTGAACAACAAACAAAACAGTTCTGGGCTCGCGTACATGCTTACTTTGTAGAGAATGGAGGAAACTTGAATAATTGTTCACAAATAAGCATCTCAAGTAGATGTCAAGAAATAAATAGAGAAGTCGGTAAATTTGTTGGATTTGTTACTCAAATTGAAAATCGTCAGCAAAGTGGAATGACCGAAGAATCAAGGGTAATGTTAATATTCATTTCTATGTTAAATTGTTTAACATATATTTTAACATTATTTTATTTATTTATTTATTTACCAGATTAATGATGCTCGGCAAATGTATGCTTCTTGCGTTGGCAAATGATTTCAACTAGAACATTGTTAGGTTATCTTAAGAAAAGAACCCAAATGACAATTTGAGCGTGCAAGTCAACATCAAAGGTCAAACAAGAAACAAAAAGGTCATGTCAATGCAAGTCCGGCTTCATCAACTCCATCTACCCCTGATTCTGTTAGTTTAGGAGAAGATAGTGAACCATTGATTTATCAAGATAGACTAATCGGTCAGAAGGTTGCAAAGGAACGACTTAAACGTAGACAAGGAAAAGATAAAGTTAAGGATGTAACTGTAACGAATCTCTTACAACAATTCAGGGATACTCTAGTTGAAATTGAGGATCAGAAGAAACAAAACAGGAAAATTATGTTAGAGTAACAAGCCATGATGATTCAACAAAGTCAAGAGAAACAAGAATTGGACAGGATTGAGAAAGAAGAACAAATTATGAAAATGAATATTTCTAATTTGGATCCAATTTCTGCAGTGTATTTTCAAAATAGAAAGTTAGAAATTATGCAAAAGAGGGGTTTTGATTTTTAATTAACTTTGATTGATTTATTGTAATGTAATGTATTTTTAATTAAATATGTACAAAATTCTTGGTTATTTTAAATACATTGTTATGAAATTGATATCAATTCATAATACTTTTTTAAAGTTCCTCTAACACATAACAATAACAAGTAGGATTAATTAACTTAAAAGATAACAAACATAATGAAAAAAAAACATAAAAAAACTTGAAAATTATGATAACATAAGAAGTTCAAATCTAAAGATTCTACTCGTTGCCATATTGTTCCCACAAATGTTCAATCAAATCTTCTTGTAGTTGAGAGCTAGTTGCTCTATCCCTAATTCGATTATGAGTTTGAAGAAAATCATGTAGTTCTGGTATTTCACCATGTGACACTGATATAAAGGAATTGACTTCATGTTCATGGTCAAATCCAAGGTTCATTGCTCCTTCATCCTCAATAATCATATTATGCATTATTATGCAAGCGTTTCTTCATCCCAGTATCGAACAGGTCCACGTACAATTGCAAAACGAGATTGGAGCACCCCAAATGCCCGCTCCACATCTTTTCATGCAGACTCTTGCGTGCTTGCAAAATATTTTCTCTTTGCTCCTAATGGTCTTGGAATTGTCTTAACAAATGTTGACCAATTAGAATAAATCCTATCTGCTAAATAGTATCCCATTGTATATTCATGTCCATTAATTGTATAATTGACAGGAGCAGTACGACCTTCAGCAAGTGTAGCAAAGATAGGTGACCGATCAAGAACATTAATATCATTTAATAATCCAGGCATTCCAAAAAAGGCATGCCATATCCAAAGATCTTGTGAAGCCACGACCTCTAGAATTATAGTTGATGCACGACAATGACCAGTATACATCCCATGCCATGCAATTGGGCATTTCTCCCATTTCCAATGCATATAGTCAATGCTCCCTAACATCTCTGGAAACCCACGCTGCTCTCCAATTGATAATAATCGACAAATATCGGTCTCGTTTGGTGCCTTTAGATACCAATCACCAAAAACTTCTACGATTGCTTTGACGAAAGCTCTAAGACTTTCTATCGCAGTGGTTTCTCCAATTCGAAGATATTTATCAGTAAGATCTGCAGGAATACCATATGCAAGTATTCTGTGAGCTGCAGTTATCTTTTGAAGGCAAGATAAACCAAGAACATCAAGAGCATCTGTCCTTTATTTGAAATATGGATTATGAGCTTCCACTGCATTTGCGATCCGAAGAAAAAGACAACGACTCATCCTAAATCTTCTTTGAAATTGACTTTCAGTGAATTTAGGATTTTCTGTAAAATAATCATTATATAACCTTAACTCACATTCCTTTCTATTACGATTGACAATATTGTGACCAGGAATAGAGCCACGATACCCTGTTCTCCGCCCTTGATTATTCGATTTTTCTTCAGCAACCACAACAATAGCAACTTGAAAAGCCAACACAGAAGTGTCATTATCAAAATCAAAAGCATCATAAAAATTAAAATTAGACTGATTCATGATGAATTTTAATGAAATATAACAAAGATTGGAGAGAAGAAAATGATGAGAAAAAATGTTAAGATATATGAGAATATTTATAGATGGGCTATTTTTTCGAATTGTAAAATCTTAGAATGTTGGCGATAATTTTTTCAAAATTTGAAATTTTAAAATTTAAAATGTTAGCGGTTATTTTTTCAAAATTTTAAATTTAAAAATTTTAAATTATATTTTTTAACTTTCATATTACTTCATTAATTTTATATTACTTTTATAAATTACTCATATTAATTATATAATTAATAACATCATAATTATATTATATATAAAATATCTAAATTAGTTATATAATTATATTAAAATTAATTTAACATGAAATATATTAAAATATAAATAACTTTTCTAAATAGCTTTTTACCATTGGAATGCACATAATTCAAAAAGCTATATTTACACTATTTAAAAAGCCATTTTCTTCATTTGGCTCTTCAATATAGCATTTTTCATTGGAAATGCTCTAAGGGTTTAGAGAAGTTCCGGTGATGATTTTTTTTCTATTCTCTCTTTTTTTTTTCACCTTAAAAGTCTTCATTTTAGAAGATGTAAAATTGATATTTTTTAGTTAAGTTACTCGTATTCATCTTAAAAGTCTCCATTTAATTTTAATTAATTAAATTAATTCATATTTTTTTATTTTATTATTGTTTGAATATTTTTTTTATTAAAAAAATTAATCCTCCCCCAACATAACGGGGGGGGGGGGGGGGGGAATCTAGTTTATAAATAGAAAAAAACCAGGGATGCGATATTGGAATGTTTGTAAAACCAATGGACTAACTAAAATTATTTTGTTAAAACCACAGGGACTAAATAATAACTGTTTTTGTTTTTAAGAATGTCCGTTATCCTTGCACTGTTCCGTTCGCTGCCTCAGTCCTCTACTCAGTGAGATGATGATGATGATGGCGGTGGTTGTAGAAGGAAGCCATAGCTTTTTACCCAATTCTAACCAATACATTCTCTGGTTTCCACCTTCACCACCACCACCAACAGCAACAACCAATCAAAAACCTCTATCAACACCGCCAGGAATATCAAAACGACACCGTGCTCGTCTCACCAAAGCAGCAGCAGCAGAAACGCAAGAAATCCGAGTCTGTACGAACCGCACATGCCGTAAACAAGGCTCATTTCAAACTCTAGAAGTCGTCACCGATTTAGCCCCTCCGGATATAACCGTCAAGTCAAGTGGCTGCTTAGGCCGTTGTGGCTCTGGTCCAAACGTCGCCCTTTTGCCTCAAGGAATAATAGTGAATCATTGCGGTACCGCTGCTAAAGCTGCACAGTTCATGGCTACCGCTGCTAATGTTAGCGATGGAAATATAAGTAAGAGTTTGGAAGCACTTGCTTTGAGAAAAACAGCTCAGGCTGAATCCGATCTTGCAAATTTCTCCAAGGCCGAGGAATTACTCTCACTGGTATAAAATTTTAAAATTTTAATTCAATTAATTTAATTTTGGGAATGATTTAGGGTTAATGATGAGTGCAGGCTATCGATCTTCAACCATTTGGTGGTATCCACATCATGTATAAATACAGGTTTGTATATTTCCTTTTCTTTTTAACAGTTGAAAGGATTGGTTCAGAAAACTAATTTTGAGTTTTTTCCCTCCATCATCATAGGTCGCTTGCAAGATTGGCAATGAGAAACTATTTGGGGGCTCTTGAAGATGCAAGAGAAGCTTTAAGATTAGCTCCTCGATATCTTGAGGTGAGTCACAATACTTGTTAACATATCAAATTTGATTTTACTGATGGAGAAATCGAAGCAGAATTATACTGAAGAAGAAGCATAGGAAAGCAAAATTTAAAAAATCACATCGGTATGGCTTTTAATTAAAGAAGCCATTCTAAAATCCATGATGCACTAGGGCACAAAGATGCCCGGATAAAAAAAAAACCCACTAGGAATCATTTTCTACTCTCTAAGTTATAATCCAATTCTTCATATTTAATATGAAAGTAAGATATACTGGAGGTCTCTTGCCACGGGGTCTTGTTTCTTGCAGTTTGCTCTGCGTGCACTACGCAGATGCAGGCTGCAAAACTCTGTGACTTCGCTTGCGCTTGCCGGTGTAATTATTGCTGTTTATTGCTGTTTGAATAGCTTTCATGAGTGGTATAGTAAAAAAAAAAAGGCTCTTCAACTATGTATTTTCAGAGATTGGTATTTTTAGTTGTCATTGGGATGTATTTATGAATTCGTATTAAGCAGGCTTACATGTGCGAAGGTGATATTTTCATGGCCATGGAAGAATATGATGCAGCGGAGAAGTCATATTTGACTTGTTTACAGATAGACCCATCTATTCGTCGTTCCAAATCTTTCAAGGTATATTTCAATTTCTAGGGATTCTTTCATATTTATTTTTATAGAACTGTATTTAGGATCAGCTTTTCATGCTGTATTTTCTTCAATTTTCCTACTTTGTTTCTCAGCTTCTGCAATAACTCTGAGTAGGTCTTTCCTTATCTTTCAATTTTTAAATTTCACTTCAAGACCTTTCAATTCCAGAAAACAAATATGTTTTGCGTTGATTGGAACACTCCTCCCATGTGATAATTTCTGATTCTTTCTTCATCAATCAGATTATGTCCTGAAATTTTAGTTTAGTGTATCACATTGTTAATTATGATCCTGCCTGTATGAAATTTTTATGAACAAATAAAAGTTAGGATGTGAAACCATACTATTTTGATTACTTTATCGGTAGAAAAAGTAAAATTAAATGAGGCTCCATTGGTTCAGTCTCTTTGGTTTGTTTTCGTCTTGCATGCACCTTGTGCTTGTTTTATCTTATTACATTTAATAATGACCACAAGAACGGTAGCTATACCTTTTCAAATAAACCAACTTAAAATAAAAATATCCATTCTAACTACATCAAATTCAAGGAAAGTAATCAATTTTGAAGTCTTAAAATTCCCTATAAAGACGGAAAGTTTAATCTGTTTCAGTGCAAAATGAATGAACAAATTGATTTTTGACTTTGTTATATGGTCATTAATTGTATCTGTTGCAACATTAGAATGACTTTGAATTGGAAGACAGTATTGTCCTCTAGATCCGAACTGGAATGGCTTGACAAGTTAGTAGAAAATAAAAAATAATAAAATGAACCTATAAGCTAGCATTTGGTTATTGTCTCGGAACAAAAAAGACAGAGACAGTGGAGACAAAGGGACATGTCTCTATGTATTTCATATTTTGAAAGTACAAAAATTTACTCTAAAATTGTCTCAGGGGCAAATTTATTTTATGTTTTTGTCTGTATCTTTTCAATCAAACATGTTTTTGTCTCTTCTATATTAGTCACTTTTGTCTTGGGATACTAACTAAGGAGTATGAAAACAATTAGATAGCATCCTTACAAATTTAAAATATAACTCTAGAGTCTGGACCTTGAAAAAATGCCATTTGGGCCAGAAATATATTACGTTTTCTAAGGCATGCCGTGTCACAATGTTGGCTTGTGAGATTGAGCAACTTAATAAGTTACCATGCACTTAGATGTAAGAATTTATATCCGAGAAAAGAAATTATGTGAACTAATGAGTGATTAGATATTATCTTGGCATATGAGAGACACCTTCAGCATATTATTATGGTGCTGCAGACATGGATTGAAGTCCCATACTTCAACAAGTTTTGAAATGGGAACTTCCACTTGAATTTATGTTTGATAACTACCAAATAAGTATATATATTGGAATGTGGGACTTGATATGCAAACAGTAGTATTCATGTATGAACCAACTGATATTAGGGATGGAATTTCTCATATTTTAGCACTGCAAACACAGTGTGTTTCCCCAAGGAGAAAAAAATAGAAAAGGAAAATAAAAATCTTCAATATTTTCTTTGTCTCTGGCAGACTCGGGTGGAAAAGCTTAACGAGAAGCTATCTGCTGCAAATATGCCTCTCAATCAGCATGAATAAATCCACCTGTGTATGCATATTACAATCTGAGGGATTGAAGTCTTGAAGGTTCTCTGCATCCAGGTTTGATTTTCTCGCTTTTGGAAATCTGCCCTAATTTTGTTTCTTTGCGTTTAGAGCTTGAGACGAAATATAAGGTTTATACAATTCTAAGGCCTAGTTATATTTTATAGGAAATTTATATCATATATTTGGGTGTGTAGATGGGATTCACAACGATTTATGTCCACTATATTTTATTTTGGCTGATTAATTACCTCTCTGCACATAAAACCACATGAAGTTTCAATCTCATTAAATGGGGGATTACACAGCTAAGTGTTCTTCTTTATAAATTTTCACTCTAAAATAATGTACACTATCTTTTTTACAAGCTATTTATTGATTTTCTTAACATAAAGTAGAGTACGTTACAAGATAACTAAATCATCCTCCCCCATCACACAATCAAAGATGCAAACACATCATCCTCCCCCATCACACAATCAAAGATGCAAACACAGCACCGCACAATGCCACAAATATTTTGAGCATCAATTAGTATTGGTTGGGGGTTGCTGCTTGTCTCACGGGGATGAAGGCATTTGGGTTCTGTAGCAGAGACCTTGATAGCAACTAAAATTGAAAGGTGGATTTATGAACAGTGCATGTATTTCCAGATATTGATGTAATGGTTTGGAAGATATTGCTAATGATATGGGAATCAGTGAATTTAGAAAGACATGTTACAGTTTCGTTCAATTTGAAATGTTAAGGAAATAGTGTGCATGTCTTGTAACTCTGTACAAGACTCTTTTGCTTTGTTTCAAAATGGAAAATCTTAGACAGGCACACAAATTACTCCTTATCTAAGCAAGTAAACTGGAGTTCAACTTCAGGTCATTTTCTTTCACAGAAATCACGCAAGGAGTGAGTCACTCCTAACCTCTCTTCAATGTACCAAAATCTCCAGCCTCATAAAAGCAGTGGACTGGAATGACCGCACAACTAATGAGGAGTGCTTTGTGCATCCGAATTCACTTGCATTGCTTTGTGCAAGCCTCTTTCATGGTTGAATTTTGTCAGAGAACAATCTTTGTATATGGAAAAATACCATTATTGATTGAATGCAACACTTAAAAGACCTATCTGTTTCCTTCCTTTCTTTCCTTTTTTTAATGAATTTAAAAGTTCAGGTGTTTTTCCATTTGAATTCTCCAAAGAACATGGAAAAAAGATATTGCTTCCGTTTGAGCTTGGAAATACTTTCCTTCATGTTTGGACATCATTGTGCATGTAAACGTCTGGTGCATTCTAATTATGAAGGGTGTTACCTCTGTGAAACTCTTTTCTCTGGACCTTGGAGGGGAATCAGCATCCAGCCATTGCACTCTCTTTCATACCAACTAGACCAGACATAGAGTGACCGGCATAGCACACTTTCTGATTAAAACTACGAGGAATATTGCTTGCATCCCCAACATCCTTGGTTGCATAATGTAAGAAAATATTCCTATGCTGGTCAAAATAAGCCTGGCATGACTGGTGTTTTGGAACCCCCAAATACCATAGAGCAAGCAATTCATGAGGCTGCTAGTAAGATGACTGTCCATTGATTGAAGGATTAGATGTGGAAGATACTGTGAAGAGTAGATCCAGGCTCGAGAACAAGTGAGGTGGAGCAGTGATTGGAAAGAAAACAGAGGAAAATGTTTGTGAGGTTTAAGAGCTATATTTATAGGAAACTGGCAACCTATCATTATACCAATATTGGAGACAGATGAAATCCTAAGAGATGTAGTTTAACTGGTTAAATTCAAGTTTGTTTTCTATAGTTTGACTTCTATAAATTTCAGGATCATTAGAGATATATATGATTATTAATTTTAGAACTCGTGGGATTAGTTGAGATGTGACCCGGACATTCATAATAATAATAATAATAATAATAATAAAAAAAGGTAGATGAGGATGATAATGTCCCATTGGATCCCATGGATGCGACGGGTTAAAGTTTTATGTTGAAAATGCAAGATGGCCTTCGTTTAACAGAGTAGATCCCCTGTTTTATTAGATGAAGGAAAGGGAGAGGCGCGGTTCGTGCTTTGAAACCCTAAAATATATATGGTAAAAAGTAAGGTTCTAATACGAATCAATTTTCTTTCAGAGGAGTGGAAGTGATCCAGTTAGGCACCAGTCCAAACTTGTACATAGTTTGATTGATCCTGGCTGGATAAAAAATAAAATCAAGTTTAAAAATCCTCTCATGAAAAGTTCTTGGATGAATATTCAATTTGGGCTAATTTAAATTAGAAAAGAAGTTATTTTGTAAGATTGATTACTTTGTTAAATCTAAATATTTGAATTTAATTTATATGGATATGATTTAATGCACAATAAAAATGACAATAAATTACTTTTTATTATTTTATTGTTCTCTTAATCCAAATCATTGAATTCAAAACAAAATAAATTGGGAACTTGTGTTCTATTTTGTCATGTTATTTAAATTTAAATCAATGAGTTCAAATTGAATAAATAGAATTTAATAAATGATAAAAATGATAACAATTCTAGTCCTTATATTTTATTTGTCTTGCCTAATTCAAATCATTGAATTCAAAACTAATGATAAGATTTGGAAGACGACAATTTTGTTCCTTGAAAAAAGTGAGTGGATTCAAATGATGATATGAGAGGATCGTAATCCTATTCCATTATATAAAAATTTCAATTTCAGGTTACTTAAATGATCCAAATTATTTTTTTATTCTTAGATTTATAATCTTTTTAAATTAATGGGTTTGGGATTTTTTTTTACTTAAATTTGACCTAGTTAATTGTAATTTTTATAGCACTTTAGGTTAAAAAAATTATGGTTAATGGACAAACACCCGCTAGCTTTTACCAATAACAAACACACAATTTTCTTATTTGTTTACATGTCAAGTGTGTATGTGTTTATTTATTGACACCATATGAAATTAATTTTAAAAATAAAAAATCTTTCTTTTTACAAAAAAAAAATATTATATAGTAATAGTGTTAGTATATTTATTCTATTATTTTTAAAAGATGCAAATGATGAATATTAAACTAAATAGAATAATTTAAAATATAACAAAACCACAAAACAGTTTGAATAGTACCTGTAATATTAAAAGTGTACTAATTAAACCATCTAGGTGGTGGCTCAGTAGTAAGAGTTTGGGACCAAGAGGTTTGCTTCTTCTGTGATCTCAGGTTCGAGCCCTGTGGTTGCTCATATGATGGCCACTAGAGGTTTACATGGTCGTTAACTTCAGGGCCCGTGGGATTAGTCGAGGTGCGCCCAAGCTGGCCTGGACACCCACGTTAAACTAAAAAAAAAAGTGTACTAATTAATTAATTAAAAAAAATGTTATTCTCACTACTTATTTTTCTTAAAATGATTAGTTTACCCTTTTTTAGTTTATTTTTATTATATTACAACTTAAAGTATAATTTCCATTAATGATGATATGAATAGGTTATAATGGTTATATTACAACTTATTTTTATTATATTACAACTTATTTTTATTATTATTTCATTGATTTTGACATAATTATTCTGTTTTAATGAAAAAAAATGCAAAATTTTCTTTTTGAGAAAGAAAAAAAGGGAAGGGAATTTAATGGACTAGAGATATCACTATAGCAGGATCGTATTAGAGACAAAGGTTAAACGAGGATCAAATTGAAACAAATAAAGAATAGAAGGATCAAAGCACCAAAACCCATTTCAAACTCATAAGAGAACTGTTTCAGCTTCTTGCAGCTTGTGATAAGCTTTGGTGACACTGAGAAAAGAGGAAACAAAAGAAGAAAATGAGAGGTTCCAGTGCTGCTTGTTGTGCAGCACCCATAAGCGTCTCCACTGCTAAAATTGCTTGTAGAAACGAATCTCCCCTCTTCCAATTCAAAATCTTATGTCCCTTTGCTTCACTAACCACCACCTCCATTTTCACAACAACAAGACCATTTCTTTCTCTTTCACGGTCACAACCCGATAAAGCAAAGCAAAAGCAGAAGTTATGGGAATTTAATTGTGCCACCATTCCTTCAAGTACAACAGTAGCAAACCCATCTAATGATTTTATAGTTGTCAATTTCTATCGCTTTGTTTTTATAAACGATCCCCATGAAGAAGTTGCCAAGCACCTCTCTTTCTTAAAGGTTTGTCCTTTCTATATTTTCTTGTTAAATTTTGGATTTTTTTTTACTTGAAGCTTACATCTTTGCTTAATTTATTATAAGGGCCTTGATATTCATGGGAGAATCTATGTGAATGAACAAGGGATTAATGCTCAGGTACTGTTTTTTGTACTTATATTTTCTTAAAGATTTAATTTTTTGATAAAGAGAAATAATGAGTTGAAATGGGTTTTTGTTCTTCATGGATGTTCTTATGTGCAAGAAAAAAATTCTACTGGCTATGTAAAGTGATGTGTCGATATCTTTGCTTTATCTTGGTGCTAAGGTGCTTATTTCCCATCTCTCTCTTGTTGAGTGGTCTCATTGTTCCTGTAGTTTGGAGCATGTGGAGTTTTGTATTTTGGGTAAATAGTGGTCTGTTCTAGTGATCTATTAAAATTCCAACCACCATCTCCACAGAATTCTAGTGATCTATTAAAATAAATACTGTCTTCATCCCTCAAATATTTTGGAATATCAAACAAGCTGCCCATGAAAAGAAGTCAGAAGAAGTTCGTCCTTTTCCAAAAAATAGATACTTTCCCACGGTTTTAGACATGCCAAGAGAGTGTCTCAAATTAGGATAATTGGTGATAAAATTATGAAGTCATAAATATAAATGAATGTGGATATGTTGCACTTCCCAAAAGATTCTGTTCTTTGTTAAGCGAACCTTTTCTTTTTAATGGTTGTGGAAATAATGCTTTCTACCTGTTGATAAATTTTTAAGCCACTGCATCGAAGTTTTTTCCTTCTGATCTTCTTCATCCTTGTGCAGTACAGTGGACCATCAAAAGATGCTCTGGCATATGTTGAATGGTTAAGAGAAGATTTCAGATTTTCTGATATACTGGTTCAGATATCTCCGGCATTAAATGGGCATGCTTTCCCAAAATTAAAGCTGCGTTATAAACCCTCCTTAGTACAGGTGACATTTAATTGTACAAATATTCTTGAATATTTTGCTGTTTGCCTGCACTGAGTTTTGACTTAGATATATGTCATGCATGTATGTTTTCATCTTGTTACTATTATTTCTTCGCCAGTTGGAAGGAGGTATTTCACATCTCCCTTTGCTTGATCCTACAATGCGAGCGACACCTCTAGCACCATCTGAGTGGAGAAAAAGATTGAAAGAAGTACATGATTCAAACTGTGTTGTGCTGGATGTTAGAAATGGTATTTATTTTCTTCTTCTTACAAGTCATTCTCAGTTTTCACCTGGATTTTCTTGTAGGAATTTGCTATGTTTTATTATATGTTTTTGTTATGCTGTTGATGTTAGTAGCATTTTTTTGGAGATACTAAAATGAGCACTATTTGAGGATCATGATACATGGATTTAGATAGGGGAGTCAAATCAGGGGTTTTCTTGGAGCATCCTTGCAGTCTTATATTATAGGTTTACAGTATGAGCTCTTGGATGAAAGAACAGAGCTCAAATAAATGAGTCTAACACGTGAAACAGCTTTTGCAATGACAAAATATGATGGCTGGTTATGATAATTGCCATGGGAAGTTGAAATTCATTGTTATTCCTTGGTGGTGATGATTTCTAAAAAGTGTGATTTGGGGAAAACAATTAAAAAGAAGTTGCTTCAATGACACATGTAGGAATCCACTTGCCAATAAAATTTCACTGGTTGTGGCACTGGAGAAACTTGGGTATTTTTCAAAGGGGCCCCAAAGAAAGGCAAATTTTCAGTCAAGGGGTTCTAAGATTAAGGTGAAGGGAGCATGTAATTCATAAGGGGATATATTTTTGAACTGTCTTGCTGTAGCCCCAAGGAACCACTGCGAGTATTAGAGTTGCTTAAAGTTATAATTGGTGTGTCCTTGACTGAACTTGGCTTATCCTGTTGGAACACAAGGCCAGTGAGTTTCAGGTGGGTGCTTGCCCAGATTTCTGAGGATAGCAGCTTGTCTGGTTCAAGCTCACAAGTGAATTTGCTTAACCTGAAAGGTAGTGGCTTAGTTTGATCCAAGCTTGAAACCTTTCTTGTTTTGTTTTCAGCTTATGTCATCGTTCCATTTCAAGTACTTATAAATGCTATCAAGCTGCAGTTATTTGGGTCTGAACAAAGTAATACACTTGTAATATGTTATTGAGTTTCCTTGTGTTTCAGCCAACTTTTTTCAGCTCAAGTATGTTTGTTACCAGATGGATAGTTAGGTGTCTTAATCCGAGCAAGCATTCTCATTTCTCAGCATGTAGGCAAAATATGTTAGGTTGTAATTTTTCTTTTAGAGTCACCTCGTGCTCATAATTTAGTGATTGAAGAGAGCTATTGCTCTTTGGACTAGGCTATGAGTGGGATATTGGTCATTTTCACGGGGCTCAGCGACCTGATGTGGACTGCTTTAGGAGCACTTCATTTGGGGAATCCGATAGTGAGGAGGTAAGCCTAGTTGCTTTTTATCAGCCCATGACTTTGCTATATTTTTGTTTGGCAGTATCTGTAGTAAGGAAGATGAGTGACTTGGCAAATTGATTTCCACCTTGAAGTTAGGTTTTAGCACATGTTTAGGCACTTGCTTTTTTGCTTGTTCATGTATTACATAGTTTCATTTCTCAGATTCCAACTTACAGTCTCTTGCTTATCTTTGTTTTTATCATTTCAGGCCATTGCTTCAGATCCTTTAGCAAATGTTGACAAAGAGAAGACAAATATATTGATGTATTGTACAGGAGGCATTCGTTGTGATGTATATTCTACCATCCTAAGGTACCCTGCTGTTTCCTCACATTTCCTCTTCATACTGGTTTCAAATTGCTTTTGTGATCAAAGTTTGGCTCATTGATCTTCATCTACATTGAACTAGACTGACCTTTTTGTTGCATTGATCTCTTTTAACTTCTGATCAGTTCTGCAATTACTTGGAAGCTCAGCCTGATGTACTAATCAACTTATTGCCAGTTTCCAACAAAAAATAACCAATTAAATTTAAAAAATATGTATAATTGAGAACTAAGAAAGAAAACAATAGAAACTATTAATTGATTGATTAATTAGGAATTTCAATGCTGTATGATTATTCTAGATTCTTAGTGTTACTTAGGAATATTACTGTTAATTATTTGTGTAGTTAAAATAGGAATTTAGTTTATACTAGTCTCCTTTTTGAACTGGGACTATTTAGATGGTTAATTATACAGCATTAATTAAAATTTTAAATAATCAAATAATAGTTCCCATTGCTGTCTTTCTTCATTCCCCATCAACGCATATACAAGTGGAAACAAAATGGCATGATATATGACACTTATTAAACAATGAGACTTCAGATATTTTCTTGCAAGTGCTAGGAGTTAAAGCATAATTCATGATGTAATCATATTCCTTCACTGTATGTAAGGGAGAAAGTCGAAATGATTGTTGTGCCAAGAGCTATGACTGATCTTCCTGATATTGGGTTTAAATGCTAGTTTAGCTTGGTGCCTCTTCCAAAATTGCACTACTTATGGTTTAATTGGGACCATTTGATGACGACAAGAATAAAAGATTTGGAACTTTTGGACTTTCTTTTCTTTTCTTAACATTTACGGGGTGCTTAATTTTGCATGGCAGACAACGAGGTTTTCAAAATTTGTACACCTTAAAGGGAGGGGTTTCTCATTATCTTCAGAATGAAGGTCCTGTAGAATGGGTCGGGAATTTGTTTGTGTTTGATGATCGTCTTTCTCTTCCACCTTCTGCCTACAACCCTGAGGATACAACAGTAACAAGCAGCAATCCACAAGGATGTAAGAATATTTTATTTGCTAACTGCTATATATGTGGATCACAAGTCAGCGAGTTAAGACATCGGAACTGTGCCAATATTGACTGCAACCTACTTTTTCTGTAAGTCTGCACCTGCTCCTTTTGCTCTTCCTTGTTCTACTACACAAGTAGTGGAAGAAATAAAAAACCTATTTGTTGGGGCTCTTCATCTATTAACCATTCAAACCTATATATCTAAGTGTTGCCAAGTTTTGATAAGGTTTTACTAAGTGAGCTTTATCGCCTTGGCCAATATAACCAATCACTTTGATGAACCTTTGGACTTTCTTGACAGATGTTGTATGGAATGCATAAAGGATTTAAAAGGTTGTTGTTGTCCGCAATGCACAACTGCTCCACGGCTTAGGCCTGTTCTACCCGGGAATCAAAGATACAAGAAATGGTTCATGTATAGAGAACTGGAAGTGCAAAATGAGTTGGCAGTTTGATAGTATGCCTATACGGCGTGTTTATTTATCCAGCTCCTATCACTTCAATGCTACCATGTCTTCTGATTTCTGATGACTGAGCCACTCTCAGCTGCCTCTACTTAACTGCAGAATTCCTATAGCAGCTTTAACTGGGGATTTGTAAAGTTTATTCTTCTTAGGATCAGATGTTCTCGCATCAACAGGTCGGCCAAAATAGTCCAAGACACCTGCTGTACTGGATACGTTGTATCAAAACATGTCGTGTAATAGATGATTTTGAATGAAGATTCCTTTTGATTTATCATAGAATGTATCTACCTTGAAATGCTGAAGAGGTCAATACCCTCTTTACTGAAAGGAAGGTCAATGTTATTATCTAGACTTAAACTCAGATCTTTGCTTGCTTGAAAATTTCTTAAAACCACTATGAATTGGTGATGGGTTCAATAGCAGCAGTGCATGCGAACATGAAAGGTGGATCACTCACAAGCAAAATAGGGTTTCTTGCACAGCAAGATTGAGAAAGTGACCTGATTGTCATTTGAAGTGTAGGGTTTGGCAGACGATAACCTACCTCGACACGAGGTTAATCCCACTTACCGCTCGCTATATACAGGATTGCGTCTGCTTTATCCTCTGCTTTTAGTACTGCATCTTTCAATTTTGCTGCTGAGAAAATAAACCCAACCTCCTTCTCTACATTTCCATGTCTTTTGTAAGCAACGGGGTGGCCACTGCGAATATAGAAATAAAGTTCGACTTTAATTCGATACCGCACCAGCTTCCCACAATTTCTTAGCCAGCCCTACCATGGCATGCTTTGGTGCTTTATATTCACGAGGAAGTTCTCCGCAAATTACAAAATCTAGACTTATTTCTGCATTGTTAAGTCTTATTTCTGCGCCGGAGGAAAATCTTTAGAAAATTTTGCCATCTATCTGTAGGTTTTTTAATTATTATCATTATAATAAATCTATGATATTAGTTGATAGGAATCATTATTTTCTCCTCAATTTGACATAAACATGAACAAAACGTAGGTGAAAAAAGGCATATGACAAATTGACATTAGAGTCTGGACGCATTTCAAAGCACAAAGTTTTTTTTTGTCTTGTCTTATTAGCAAGAGATTGAGCACGGGAATAAAATGGAAGGAGAGAACTTGTACTCGTTGTCGTGTCTTGGCATTAAACATTGAATTTTACAACTTGGAATATAGTGTTGCTTTTTTTTTTCCTTTCTTAAATTTGAATTGAGGAGTGAGCTATAAGAATAATTAAATGATGATATAAATGTATAAATTTGATTAATCGTCATGACTCACGAGTTTTGATTCCTCACAATTATAGAAATTTTGGGATATCCTTCATTTGGTCCTCGACGTGCTCTCTATATGTGTCTCAATTTTGGTCAACGACATTCCCCTCCTACTCCTGTTATTATTTTTTGGAAGAAAACTGGGTTGAATGAAGCTAACACAAACCTTTTCTCAGTACTCTTCATCTGTTTACTTTCAACTTGATCTCAAGTCTCTTGCCAGACATGAAGGGACCATTGCATCCGGCATTGATGCAGTCAGTTTCTTAAAATGGAGCGTAGGCTGAAAGAGTAGTACATCTCTTCACTCTGTGCCCTGACGCAAAGGGTGCAACTAAGTTTGCTGCATAGGATATTGCTAGAACAGTAAAAAGCCTAGGTTTACGAAGGAGGAGAGAAAGGATGACACTGCACTACTGCAGTTCTCTTCAGAATAACCTTGCGCTTACCTAGATCTCCTCTCTTTTTCCTCCCACACTATCTTCAACATCTTAATTCCAGACAAGAAGCCAAGCAAAAAGACCATTTGGAACTGCATTTTAAAAACCGTGTTTTTCTAAATTTTATTTTTTTTATATTTGAAATTCAAGTTTTTAAATCATTTTAATATTTTGATATCAAAAACATTTTTCTTGAAAATTGATGTTGCCTAAGCCCTCGATTCTCATTCCTGGGGGTAACATTCATCTGCCAGAATAACCTTTGGGCGTCTTTCAAAAGCATTGTTTCATCAAATCAAGAAATCCAGAAAAACTTATATTCGTAGGGATACCAATAAATAAAAGTTGATTGCCAAGTTCAAATATGTTCATCATCAATCTAAAAGATATATAGAGTAACAAGGTCCAAAACAACGAAAATCACACAAAATGAACAAAACTAACACCAAGGACACCATGACGACCTAAAGTCATGAATCCTTGGAGCTCTTAATCAGGTCCTTACTTCTTCGATTTCTTAGCCCCCCTGTAAGCAAAACAAAAAAAGAACATCATACTGTTGAACCAGAACAAGTGGATTTTTAATCACTGCATAAAAATTTCTGTAAAAAATATGCTTACTGGGCTGGTTGAGGTGCAGCAGCAGCAGCAGGTGGTGGAGGTACAGGCTTCTCTGCCCCAGGTCCCTGCACAGAATCGAAATATGAATATTTTGCTGAATCCAATTGAGATCTTCAGCTAAGAGAAATAAAACTCTGATTTTGATTCTTTTCTAGAATTTATTTTAGAATGAATGAAAAATCATCAAGACTTGAACAAATTGAAATCCACCCATATGCATCCTTGTCACCACATGATACGTATGCATGTAAAAGCTCACAAAATAATCTAAAATTTGAAACATTAAGTGACTAAAAGGATCACACGAAGAAGCAAATCTAAGATATTCCCCAAGTTCCTAACAACCATCACAGGACTGAAATATTCCTTCACATAAATTATAGGTATAACTGAGAACTACAGCAAAGGTTCAACAGACCTACAAAACAAGTCATAATAAAAATAAAATTTCTAGCAATGAGTAATTCACATCCAATGCTACAGAATATCTTACCTGGGCCAACCGTTCCTCCCTCCTGGCAAATTTCCTTTCTCTGCTGGCCTTGTTCTTTGCCCTCTTAGCCTCAAACTGGTCAGACAAAGTCTTCTCTCTTGCTTTCTCAGCCTTTGACTTGTGAATGCTCTCCATAAGAACTCTCTTGTTCTTGAAGACATTACCCTTCACCTTCATGTACATGTCATGGTACATGTGCTTGTCAATCTTCTTTGACTCCCTGTACTTACGGAGCAAACGCCTGAGGACACGCATTCTTCTCATCCAGAGAACCTTAGTTGGCAGCCTAGCCTCCCTTGTACCCTTGCGCTTACCTAGAGTATTTCAAAAGGCTTTGCAGTTAGCAAACTTCTCCCAGAATAAACTAACCAAAGACAAAGGATATGAATAAAAAGAACTCACAACACATTCTCAAAGTATTCAGTAGGTGTCTATTTTGAAAATTTTCAGTTTATATCCCGCAGTATTGTTTTCTTAAATTAAGAAAATTCAGTACATTTATTGGTGAAAGTCAGAGATGGAGGAATACAAACATAAAAATATAATACATGAACTATAGCCTACTTATACCAAAACCTCTTGGTTTTTTTCCATTCAATATTTTATAGAACTCCATTTTTCTGTAACATACAACAGAATCTGCCATATGCCCTAGAAAGTAAAATGGTTCAGAAGAAATATACCATATCCAGAGTGTCTTCCCTTTCTCTTGGCTTCCTTCATGCGACGGGCACGAGAGCGAGAGTGAATCTTTGTTGGCTTCCTGATGATGAAACCATCCTTAACCAGCTTCCTAATGTTTTGACCTGCACCGTGCGTCGTACACATGAATTTATTGTTGTATGTGACAGACAGATGCATAGCAGTTCTCATCATTAAAGAGATCAAGGACAACCAAAGCAGATGTCAGAACACCAAAACTAAATCAAATAGTAACAAGGATGGCTTACATACTACTTAAAACAATCAATAACTTAAATCTTATTTTTTAAAAGGATTTAAAAACAAATTATACTTCTATCTTTTTGCATGCTGAACAACCATAAAAAAATGACGGAGCGATCAAACTGAAGCTTTAACTTAAAATTCAACAGCCCAAAAACCATATACTAAAAAACTATTGATTGAATTTAGATCCTAAAACCCGTTTTATCTATTAATAAAACTACATAAATATAGTAAAAAACTTCACCTTTACAACCCAAAATAAACTTAAATCCCACGTTTTTTTCTAGTAAGATTAAACTGCGAATGGGCTCTCTAATCTAAACAAATGATTTTTTAACAAGTAATCATCATCATCATTATCATCTAATAAAAAAACCCATTTTGAAATATTTGTTATGGGATTGCTACATAATCTTGGCATCATGATTTTTAATAGTAGATCATTTGTTACAAATCAGACCAAAAGCAATAGTAAAACAAAATAATGTTAATAGAAAAAAGATTAAAAACAACAGGTTATAAGGAAGGGAATGTGTGTTACGAGAGTTGGCCATGGAGATTTCGTTGACTTCATTTGGATCAAGCCAAACCTTGCCCTTCCCGCACTTGAGAACGCTAGCGGAAAGCCGCTTCTGGAGCTTCAACGACACCATCTTTTCTCTCCCTCTCGGTTTCTCTCACACTCGGCAGCTGAGAGGAAGCGGCTGTTTATAGCTCGCCAGCCCTACCTTTGTTTCAGCGACTCCCCTCGCTAGGGTTTTTCACACTCTGGGCTTCTTTGGGTCTTAAGAGATGGGCCTCACTAAAAATTCAATATGGTTTCTTGTTTTGGAATCATTAGGCCCTTTTTCAAAAATGGGAAGCCCAACTGTTTTTTTTTCTTTATGGACTTTTTAATATTCCAAAATCACTGTTTATCATTTAACATATTAGGATTGGAGCAATGATATATTTTTTTAAAATTTCAATTGAATTCTTAAACTATTTTTTGCACAATTGAGTTTTTATTAGCACCCAATTACATGTTTTTTTTAATGAAAAAAAATTAAATTAAAAGATAGAGGACTAAAGTGAAAAACACAAGTAAATAGGTGGTTTCTTTCAATTATGTATGAAAAATACATTTGAGTCCCTTATTTTTTTAACTATTAGATGATTGATCCTTCTAATTCTAGAAACATTAATTTCGATACTAAACTTTATTTTCATCTTTTTTTCAATTCTTTTTGGGTGAGAAGAGAAAGAGGATATTGTCAAATTCCAGCCTAGAAAGAAAAAGTTTTTATTACTACGATTCATGCCACAAAAACGGTAGACTTTTGTCTTAAGTGGCTCTATATGAGGAGAATTCAACTCAAGTGTTTTTTTTTTACCTTGAAAGTGCCTAAAACAATCTGAGTTAGAGAAGATTTCAGGTTTCGAGTGGATTTGGGTTTTGAAGCGGTTGTTTTTTGTATTTTAAAGGTTATGAATTGGTTTAATAAGATTATCAGGGTGTTTTTTTAAGTATTTTGGGTTGAACATGAGATTTTAAAAGAAATAAATTAGCCACCCTGATTTTTTGGCCACCACAATGAGTATAATCTATGGAGTCTAGATGACGTGTTATCTATTGAGGTAGACAATATGTCATCTATTTTTTTCAAATTGAATTAGAACGGATAACATGTCATCTACCCCATTAACTTATAAAAAAAAATTAAGGCCTGCACGACTGAGCTTGACCTTACAACCCCACATGCGAGCTTTTTGTTGATGAGCTAGGAGCTTGGCCTAACCTTATTTTTTTAAAATTTTTTTTTTTATAGTTTTCATTTTCTTTAATTTATAACTATTTTTATATTTTTAAAAAATATTTTTTAAAAAATTTTGTATTTTATTTCTCTGTGTTTTTTTTGCTTATTTATTCTTTTTTAAATAATGATTATTTTTCAATTATATTAGATGTGTTTAATTTTTGAAGAGAACATTATGATTCATTTGTAATTTTTTTATATTTTACATATATTAATTTTATTTTTAGAAAAAAATATTTATTTTTATAATATTTTTAATATTTGCAGCCTTGCATAATATGTTTTTTCCTTTTCTTTTATTCAATAAATCTTATCTGTGTGTCGATTTCTATTTCAGATAAATGACCCATATTGCAATATTAAATATGTTGATCTATATTTGTCTCTTATTTTTTTTCAATTTTATTTTTATTTAAGAAAAAAATTATCAAGCCATGCTCGATTTATGAATTTGGTACGGTGTTTTTTTTATGGTTTTTTTATTGAACTTGGCTATTTTTTTTTGTCTATTTCTTTCTGATACGGTAAAAAACTAAATAGTTTTAGAAAAAAGCTTTGTTATTAAACTTTATAAAGTTCATGATCATGTTCACATGTTTGACTAGTTGACCTGTTTCGCAAGTCTAACGGGTCGAACTTTTTTTCTTTTTCTTTTTTATTATTTTTTCTCAACATCTCAGTATTAAGTTATTGTTTGATTTTATGATTGTCTATTTTTATTATCATATAATTAAATAAAAAATAATTTTTGAAAAAAAAAATTATAATCTCACAAGAGTCCATAACTTGGTTAATAGGTTTGTCATGCTAACCTGGGTTACCCGATTTAGAGGTTTGACGAGTTCACCCATTAGCTGAAGTTTTTTTTTAGTATTTGGTTTTTTAATTGTTTTAATTGTTTTTTCTCGATTTCATTCTCCAATATTTGATTGGTTGGAAAAATAAATTATATGATTTATTTTTGTTTTTTTTTATAGGATTATCATTATCTCAAATAAGTGTTTATTTTTAGGTTTATTTTTAGATTGACACTCAATTTCATTACTGATTCGGTTACGATAACACAAGAAGAAAGTTTTCTCTTGTAATTGGAATGAAAATTGATTACATTAGTGATTAAATCAAGTGAGATGATTGGAAGAATGAGATGATTGGAGTATCTCTCTCTTATGGCCTTCTGCATTATTGAGAAAATACAATATTAATTTTAGTGGGTGTGCAAACCACTTTAATAAACAGATTAATTCATGAAGCATGCATTTTCACAATTGAATATACATATATACCCATGTTTTGAGGGATTAATGAAAGAGGAAGTTAAATTCATGCATATTAATAACAATATTAATCAAGTAAAAAACAGAGCAAATTAATGGCATTGCATAAGCACACATTACACCATTGAAATTTGAATTAAAACAAGGAGCTTTTGGAAGAGAGCACAATTATCATACATATGGAAAGACACTATATATTTTATTTTTTTCATCTTCTCTCCAAGCTCTACGCCTGAATATTACCTTGACCCACAGCTCCGTGTTTCTCCTCTTCTTCTTGTTGCTTCAAAGAGTCATAAAGCGGAGCGTTTTTTGTCTCAGGTAGCCACAAGCTTACAACTCCACTAAAAATGGAGAGGATCCCAAATATGAGGAAAGAAAGAGACGGGCTTAAGCGACCAGCAGCAACTAGCAAAGGTGCTATAGAAGCACCCAACATCAAGGATAGTCTTGACTGTGACAAAGCAAAGTTTCTCACGTTGGTAGGGAAGAGCTCAACACAATAAATATACAAGACATCAAATGCTATTGAAGCAGCCATGAAACCAATTCCTTCAATAATCAGTTGAGCCCAACTCCCCGCACTGGATTTTTCTGCCTTCTTTACGTGTTTTTTTCCATGAGCAAAAATGATGCAAAGAAGGCATGAAATCCCAGCTAGAAAAGCAGACAGTGAGAAGAGAAGTCGCCGGCTAGTGAGGCCTAACAGTATAGTACCGAAGACAATTGCAGGAATTTCCATCAATGCATTGATCCCAACAGAGAAATAAAGGTTGAAATTCAGGTTCTCAACATTCAGTTGAACACCATAGTAAACAAAACCAACTCCAAAACCTGCTATCATAACTGTGATCATTCTTTTAGCAGCCCATTTTGTCCTCCACAGGCTTTCTTTGGTGCATGTTTTTGTCAATGCTTCATTTTCACCACCCTCTTTAGGTTCTGAAGGATTCAAAAGAGAGAGGTTTTCAGGAAGTGTCTTGCCATTACGCCTGGCGAATGTTTTCAAAACATCGAGGGCTTCTTTGCTCCTTCCCCTAACAAGAAGCCAGCGCGGAGATTCTGAGACAAAAGGGAAGAACAAAACTGAGTAGGATAGAGGAAGAAGTGATATGATTCTGTATAAATTCCTCCAATTAGCTCTTGTAGGATAGGCAATTAGAGGAAGGGAAAAAAATCCTGCAGTGAAGAAGAAGAAGCCATATTGGCTGACTGGACCTCGCCATTTGCGTCCGACAACCTCTGTAGCTAGAACAATACAACAAATTCCTATTCCAGATCGAGAAAAACCATTCGCGAATCGAAGCAATGCGTATATCCAAATGTTCGGTGAGAGGGATGTGAGGAAAGCAGTGGCAGAGGACAGGATACATGAGAGCAGCACTGTTCTTTTTCGGCCGAGGGATGCATCTGCTAAGCAGCCAAAAAAAGCAGAACCTGCATGCCAAAATATCATTTAACAAAGTTAATCACTGTAAAGACGTAGACCAATATTGTTTAAAGATGGATTAACATCCTCTCATATTGCTTTCTGTTTGTTTTTATAGTGTTCGTCAAATCTAAACAAAACATATATAATTTCTAATGTTCGATAAAAAGTGACAACAGCATAATGAACTACTTAATATTTTTCTCTCAAGATTATTCTTGAGATTCACGGTAATTAATGTTGGAACATGTAATTCATTACCCAAGAGAGAACCAATAAAGAACAGTGAGGCAGGTATAGCAGCAAGGAACCTGCGGTCACAAATAAGACCCCATTCAGCAACAATGGAACTTTCATGGCCACCAACCCATTCCCAAGTGCCTGGCGTCAATCCACAAACAGAAGAAACATCACCTCTGCTGCTACTAGACATGCACAGAGACGATGACGAATTATTTACGCATCTCCAAGATGTCGGTTGAGCATCACTGAAGATAGTAACCAATGTGTTTTGGGAGTCAAATACCCATGCTATCGAAACCAAGAACACATGCAAAAATTGTGACCACCCCATGGATCCTACATACTCCTCTACCACCGCCTCCACTGTTAGCTCTAGGTTTGTTGTTGTTGATGATGCTACTCTTTCTGCTAACTGTTTGTTTCCATGCCCAAGATTTTGTGCTGCTTCTTCCATTTCTATACTTTCTTATTTAGAAATGTTTGGCTGAAGACAGGCCAATGCCTTTCCTCCTATATATTTTAGCCATTTTGTCCGTCTTTATATAGACGTTAGCTTCGTCATGAATTCTAGCTAGCTACACATTATCAAACAAATACAATATTTCTGAAGATAAGAGAGAAGTTGAGTAACATAGCTGGAAAAACTTGAGCAGGACGTGCTCTTTACTATTGTTAATTAGTTAAAATATTATATATAATAAATAATTAAGCAAACTATGTTCTGTAATGAAAATGGAGATCATCATGGCTATAGATTTTATTGAGGTTTCATGAGTTTAAGTGATAACTAGATAATTAATTACCCTTATATGTTTGATGGGTAACACTAAAAAATCTAAATATAAATTTAAAGTTTATCTTAACAGGCATAAAAAAGGAGCACATACATTTAATTCGACGGTCTATATATATATATATATATATATATATATATATTAGGAACAAGTAGATTGTTGTATTATTTCGGGGTTAGTAGCACAATTTCTTTTATATAATAAGGTAATTATTGAATTTATATTTATATTCATAATTAAGTTAGATTTGTCCTTGCATGCATATGCATTTTTTCTATTATATCATTTTGACAAATTTCATATTTAATTATGGAATTGAAAATCTTCTTAAAAGGATAAATTAAAAACTAGAAATATATTCAAAGATAAAATTGTTTCAATTAGAAACATGATAAATTAAAAAATTAACATGTCATACAAGAACAAATTGAATTATTATTTCGGATTCAAGTCTTAAATGGAGATTGAAGAAATTTAAATTTCTCTTATTACTTGAAATTCAATGAGCTATTCATCAAAATTAATCCAAGAATATCAACTATTAAATCAAAGGAAAAAAATGATAAATTTTGTGGGGCAGAATTAAAGTTCATCCCTCGAAATGAGAAAAAAAAAAAACTGAAAACAAGTTAGTGAATGGGCCCTGCAAATAGCCCTGTCTTCCGTAGGGCTCAGGGAAGCCCCGGCACCAAAATAATTAGAATGATATATATATATATATATATATATATGTATGTATATATATATATATGTATATATATATATATATCTAATAATGCTATCTTATTGGCCACCATGATACGGTGCTTAGACCTATCAGACAAGACATGAGTGTTGTTCGGTATGTTGTCATTAAGATTTGTCCAGGTTTTCTTTCTTTCGGTTTTTAAGTAGAATCTACAGGAATATTCCTTGCTGGATTATATTATTATTAAAAGAAACCAAATGGAATCAATCTCACTTTTAACGTGGATTTATTAGTGGCACCCAAACTTATTTTTCATGTGGATTCCAGGAATGAAATGATGATTTTGACTTCATTGACAAAGCACAAATAGCTTTGCAAATAGAGGTATTTTGGTTATTTTATTTTTATTTACAAAGTAAAATTATTAATATCTTTTTTATTCAAAAATAATGGATTAGCAAGGAGGGGTATATATATATATTTTTTTTTTGTATTTATCAAGCTTGATGTGTGACACTTTAGCATTTAGATATGTATATAATATTGATTTATTTGAAAAAAGTTGGATGGCATGAAATTTACTTGAGCGCGCGTCAATGCTTTTATGTTTTTTGGATGACGTGTGATGCGTTGTCGGGCAGCCAAACTCCAACTTCTACAATGGTGTTTTAATTCTCATGACATCACCTTCATTTTTAGACGGCACGTGGCAAAAAAATATTAAGTTTTGCATCGGTGGTTGTTTTTTTTTCTCTTTCTTTTTTCTTTCTCCTTCTCGATTTCAAAGCTTCCCCTGTATATTTTCAAAGCACAAACTAAAAGAGGTGGTGCCTTTGTTGTGCACCACCTCATAAAACACTATTTATTTCAATAATTGTTTTTCTTTGCCTTTGTTTTTTTCTTTTCTAAATCGATTTTTCTTTCTCTAATTTCATACTTCAACATTTAGTTTATTGAGAATTGAGTTTCATAATTTATTGTGGTTTGCTTTATACGTGGTTTGATCGGTCTTATAACATGTATAATGAGTTTGACGAGTTAACTTAGTTGACTTGAGTTTTTTTTTGTCTTTTTTTAATTGATATTTTTTTTCAATTTCATCATTCAATTTTAATTTGATCGAAAATTAGGCTTCATGGTTCATCTTTGTTTGCTTTCTACGAGGTTATCTTGATTTCATGACTCGTGATGCAAGTTTGGCGGGTTAACCTGGATGATTCAAGTTTTTTTGTGCCCTTTTCTAATTGGTATTTTTTTAAATTTCATCATTCAACATAGAGTTGATTATGAATTAGGCTTTATGATTTATTTTGGTTTGTCTTCTATGAGGTTATCCCGGTTATATGACTCGGGCCACGTGTTTTGTGAGTTAACTCGAGTAGACTTAGGTCATTTTATTGTGTCCTGTTTTTGATTGATTTTTTTTTCAACTTCAAACTTTAAGAATGAGTTTATTGAAAATCAGGCTTCATAATTTGTTTTGATTTACTTTTTATAGGGTTATCACAATTTCATGACCTTAGTCACGAGTTTGATAGGTTAACTCGGGTTGACTTAGGTTATTTTTTTGTTTACTTTCTATGAGATTATCCCGATCTCATAACCTGAGTCATGAGTTTGACAGGTTAACTCATGTCAAATCTTTTGATTTTTTTAATTATATTTTTTCAATTTTATTCTTCAATATTGGATTGATTGGAAATTAAGCTTCATAATTTGTTTTGATTTGCTTTATGTAGAGTTATCATGCTCTCAAGATCCTAGTTGTGAATTTAGTAGGTTAATTAACTTGGGTTAGTCTTGAATTTGTGTGAATGAAAATATATTTTTACTGGTCATTCTGATTGCCTTTGGACCCTCTCAAGTTGAACAAGTCATATCAACCCAACCTCTATATGGTTTAATTTTTTTTAGTAGAAAAATATTAGCAATGCCTGGATGTTTCTTTTGTATATTAAAAAAAAATAATCCGACCTGTGGTGTAGCGCGGGCTAATGATCTAGTTTATAATAAGTCTAGTTATTTTGTGCGTAATTATCTAGGTTTTAACTAATTAATTGCATCGCGCTACGTTGCCAAGTAAAGCATATATTTTTCTATATATATATGCATTATTACATGTTTCTAGCAGTAAAAAAACAATTAATTGTAAACTCAAAACTTGATACACATGTTAAATAAAATAGATTGATGATCATATGCACTATAAAATATAAATAAAAATGTTGATGCTAGCTAAATATTAAACTGTTAAGCTGAGAGACCAACATAGATAAGATATTTGTTCTTAATTGACTTGGTGACTTAATAATTCTAAAAACAACTCGGATGATCGGTAAAAAAATAGCTTAACTAAAAAAAAATTCAAGATGAATTTTTTTTCTTAAAATGGAAGGCGACGAGATCTTGGATCAACCCGAGTTAATCCTAATTAACCTACTAAACTTAGAACCCGAGTTATTTACCTGACTTGGCTTAATAATTTTGTGTTTTTAGACTATTTTCTTTTTTACATATTTATAATTTATACAGTAGAAAAAGACACTTGCATGAAAGCAACCCAGTAAAATTTAAGAAAAAAACCATGGTTGGTTGCAAAAAAATTATAAAAGAACACTTGCTAATGTTTTTAAATAATGCTATAATCTTATTTAGAAAGAAAGTAAAAATTGAATAGTGTTTAATAAAATAAAACCTAAAATATATTCTTAATTATTTTAAGTATTTAATAAATGAATACATCATTTTATATTTTAAATAAATTAATTTAAACAAAATTAGATTGATATTCATGAAAAAGAATTCAAATTAGGCCACACATGCAAGCATGATTGCCCAATAAGCCTGGTCTATCATAGATAAGGCTATGCCTGCACACTCGATTGTTTTTTTTTTTCTTTTATAAAAGTCGATGACATGTGATCTGCTTCAATTTTTTTTATAACAAGCGATAAGTCACTTGTTATGGCACATGTTGACTGTTTATCACTAAATAAAAAATAAATCAATCAAATTTAAAAACATTTCCCAACCCCTGATCTACTTTCTTTACGCAAGACGAAGGTCAAAGAATACCTTAATAGAACTCTTATAGAAGCTCGTTTACATAAAAAAGTTATTTTTTTCATAGTTGGAATCTTGGCCAACCAATAACGCTTTTTCGTTTATTGTTTTTCAGCGACCTTTTCTCTCATCTCTCAAACTATAGACCAAGATAGAAATAAAATAAAGTTTGGAATAAAACATTTGATCCCCAAATTAAAGGGACTAAAAAGAACTTTGACAAAAACCCCAAAAGTAAAAGTTAGCAAAAAAATGGAAGGGGCAATTTTTTTTTAATATAATACGGATGCTTCCTCTTATGCTTTCTTTAATTTTGGTCCCCTAACTTTTAATATTGTGAAAACAATGAAATCAAATAATTTTTTTGCAAAATCAAGAACCAATATAATATCGTGAAGACAATGATGCTTACACTACTGAATTTTGAGGTGACTGAATTTATAAGGATAGAGTCTAGATTTGTGGTAAAATAGGGGGAGGGCTGCTGTTTTTTGCAATGAAAGAAGAAGAAGAAGAAGAAGAAAGGGGGATGAAGTTGTTGTTAGTTACAACACTTATATATTTACCGACAGAAACTAGTGACAGAATAATTTCCTTAGAAATTATGTTGAAAAATAATGATGTGTCATTTTACCAATGGAATCACCAACATATATATTTTTTAATTATTTTTATTATGTCGGTAATTTCATCGTTAATTATTGAAGAAAAAATTTTTGTTTGTAATTTTTTTAGAATTTATCGACGGATATTTTCCATCGCTATTGTCATTGAAAATGATAAACAAAACATTCTCCATCACTAATTCCGTTACTATTTGATAATTTTCTGGGTAGTGTTGTGAATTCACCCAACCCCTACTCAATCTAGTATTTTCTTATTATTTTTAAAATTGTCTGTTAATATGTGCGGACTTGCATTTGACTTTATTAATTTATGGTTTGTTTGTGATTTATGTATGAGAATTTATTGATTTTTTTATTTTAATTTCTTGAGAGCTGGTTTTTAATAAAGATTATTTTGAGAGAGAAAAACACTTGATGAGGGATAAAGTCAAGTATTCACAGTGAAAATAGATCCAACCTTGCCGATCATTTGCCATCCCTACCTGCAAGAACCCAGATCCAAACTAAAGTTATATAACACTAAAGTTATAAAACCTGACTCTGCTGCATGGCCATAACCATCGATCACCAGCTATATATCAAACACACAGCCACTGAAATGAATAAAAAACAACTCCATGATGGGACTGCGTGCCTGGCAAATTAGATGCTAGTGCTTGCTGCAATATTGAATCGTTGAAAATAAAGCACCAAGAATAGTTGAGATCAGAATACGTGGTAATATGATCCTGTCCAGAGTGTGGGGAAGGTGGCCACGCAATCCACAATGGAAACACCTGTGCATTGAAAATTGAAAGCTCTCTCCCTGCCCAAATGCAAGGTGACCTTAAGCCACTAACAGCAAGGGAAGATGGGATTCGACAAGGCATACTTTGATCCTTGATTTACTCTATTTTATGGTTCCGTGGAGAACACGATTAATTATAGCCACCACAAACTCTAGTTCAATGAACAACTCCATTGTTATTATTATTATATGGAGCAATCAGATACATCTGGAGTAGAATAGGCACTCCATTTCAGCCATAAGTCCCTGGTATCTGGTGTCACAGCTGTTCAGGGCACTGACTGTGCTCGCTCCTGCTTTGCTAGCTTCTTCCTAGCTATATATTAGTGCATGAACAGGAAGATGAAGTGGGTGGTGGTGGTGTCCTTGTCATGCGTTATTATCCACCCAAGTAAGATGGCATTTCATAAATAATGCCATTAGTGGCTGTAATCAAAGCCGTGTTTCTTATCCAACCTCTCTTTATACGTCACATGTGCTTCCCCTCGTATTCTTCTTCTTCTTCTTCTTCTTCTTCTTCATCTTTTTGTTTTTCGGATAAATGGTATCTTTTAAATGCCAGAGAAGTACGTTGAGTTTGCCTGAAAAACTCATAATTCAAAACCTTATTCGAACAGGGTTTTAGTTAAATAATGTTATCGGCTTAAATTGTTTAATGTAATTAAACCTAACTAAAATTAACGTTGAGGATTTAAAAAAAATCAAACAAACAAAATAATATTATCTTGATAAAAATAATTAATTCAAATTGCCCTTATAATAAGTAAATGTACAAGTTTCATTTAAATTAGGTAAAACACAAAAACCAGGTAGAGTTTTCCAGACAAAGAATAGATCCTAGGCAACTCAGTGGAGGACTAGACAATTGCCCCTCTTTTTGAATTGGACCAAATCTTTTGAAAATGCAAGAAAAAAAAGTGCATACTTCATTAATGTGTTTTCTAATAGCAAAGAAAAAAAAACCTAATTATGAATTCAAATTTTAATGCATACATTTAATAAAATAGATTGAGAATTCTATATGTCAATAAATACTAAATTAATAAAGATTGAAGATGAAGATTAAAAACACAAATTTTCTTTGATGTGTTAGGCAAAATCAAGAATCTAAGTAAGATTATTATTTTTTTAATATAGGATTTGGCGCAAACTTTGAAATAATAAGATAAGAGTAATTTAAAAAAAAATAAACAAGACCTTAGCCAAAACTAGGAAGAAATACAATTAAGAAATAACACAAACTAAATATTAAAAGAATATAACCTGATAATAGCACAAACTCTAATACCAACTGATGCAAACACCTACGTACTAGGATACATTAAAATCATATTTAAATTATTTCCAACTTGACTTAACAAGAACCTTCTTTGGAGAACTAAAGTTATACACAATGATTACTCTCACTTTATGCTTGTAAAGAGACACGAACATATAATATACAATCACAACAAAGTTAATCACTCATTCCAAAAGTTTATAAGTTCAATCAAGAAATTAGTATTAGAATCACACAAAAGATGAAAATAATGTTGATTTCTTTATTAAAAATAGTCTTTTTTTTCTTCAAAAAGTCTTTATATTAGAAAGAATTCTAATTCTCATAGGATATCCTTAATAAATATGGATAAACCTAATAAATAATAATAATCCAATGAACTTGGATTTAAATAAAAGGCCTAATATTTATAAAATGCCTAATTGTATTTAAAACATAAATAAAACAATTACCCAACTAATTTAAATAAGACTAAAGTTATTTTCATAATTTGTTGGAAGAAACGAAGGCCAAGTTCAAATGCATGGTTCTCTCTCATCTTAATGAATTAGACGGCGAGTTATATATTACTGGAAAAATATGAATTTATACTTTCCAATACAATAAAATTCGCATTAAAATTCTTTTTATATCTCTAGTAATGACCAAAATAGTATAGAAGTGTCAAAATTGACAGATTTAAATCTTCTTAGTCTAATATTTTTGTAATCTCTAAATGCCCACCTATAAACCATTCTTGAACATTAATTAAATTAATCAAGACTTCTTATACATTATTTAATATCTTCTTGAAATCCATCTTGGTTCATATACCTTGAAAAAGTCCATTGAAAGCCTTTTTAAATATCTTAGCTCTAAGTCTTTTCACTTGACCAACTACTAGACCAACTAGAACCTCTAACGGATCTTGGTGTTGCTTAGATCGTATCATAGAGACTTTCTGGTTCATCGTGTTATTGCTTTAAATTTACATAAAACTATATTGATCTTAATGAAAGGTGTTTTATATGTGCATGGTCCTAAGTTCATGTTAGATAAAGAGATTTTAAATATAGTTTTTCTTGGGATGGTTCAGGACAAGGTGGTACTTTTGATATTTTAGCTTGGAATGCCTTTTATTTTATTGTTTTTTGGATGTTAAATTCCATTGTATAGGTTACTTATTAAACATTGGAAGAACATAACATTATGGGAGGGTAATGTTTCACAATTTAATAAATCTTATACTTATTTGATGGGATGATTAAAGGATTATTTATGGTTAAAATTTTCACAACTTATCAATGGGTATAATACTTTTGGGGTAAAAAAATTATCAATCGAGGCATGGATGTTCTTATTTGGACATTTTGTTTGGGTTAGTGGTTTTATGTTCTTAATTTCATAGTGTAGGTATTGGTAGGAATTGATTGAAACTTTAACATGGGTTTATAAACATACACCTTTGGATAATTTGATTTGATAAAAAGATAAATTGATAGCTCTTTTCATTGTGCAAACAAGATTGGTTAGGTCTTAAAATTGGTTGATTAGTCATCCTGGCTTGAAAGTAGGCTCAAAGAATAAACATTGTTGAGTTTTTACCATCATTTATATATATTGATACTAATAATACATAATGTAACTTGCTGGTCAAACAATTATTCAAATTTCCTAGAACTTCTTGTAAGACTTATTGGAAAACCCATTATCAAACTTAATTAATAAAAAAAAAGAAAACAATAAATTTATATTGATATATTTGGCTTTGTACCTATGAAAAGATAGTATAGTATCCAATAAGA
This sequence comes from Populus nigra, assembly GCF_951802175.1. Taxonomy (NCBI): domain Eukaryota; kingdom Viridiplantae; phylum Streptophyta; class Magnoliopsida; order Malpighiales; family Salicaceae; genus Populus; species Populus nigra. Next base: position 2,137,282 of record NC_084867.1, on the reverse strand, counting down.
TGTAATTGTTTTTTATTTGATTTATCATTCATTATCCAATACCTTATAATCATTTTCAATATATATTTAAATCTCATTAACAAACAAAGAAAAATACATATGTTATACATTTCTTCTTTCTTTTTAAACCAACATCATTTTAGAGATTTTATCTTTGGCTTTAATGAATAATTTAAGATTTATCTAACAATTAAGATGAGGTTGATTCATATATCCAATTCATTTTCACTTTAAGGCCAATTTACATTGAGAAAAACTTTCAGAAAGACTCAAATCAAGCAAAAATAATTTGTTTAAAAAATGAAGAAATGTTTATATATGTTTATTTTTTTTTATCATTTTATGTCATTGGCAACCTTGTTTCTATTTTTGGAATAAAAAATAAGAAGAATGGTTCTAATTAAGTACAACGATTACTTGAGTAAGAACTCTTGTATCATCACTTTGAATAAATACAGTGATTAAAAATCCAAAGAAAAGTTTATCCTTTTATCAAAATAAATATAGACAATGAGCTAAAAGGAAGAAAAATCTTTTAATTTAGAGTTTCTAACTCTGAGTTTTTTTGAAGTTCAATCACAAGATTTGAATATTAAGTATGAATCATAACTCTAATACTTGTAATCTATTTCATATTATTCATGCTCCAAATACTAGAATAAATACCTGATGAAGTTAAAAACTATCTCTATCAAGATAAAATGATAAATCTATTTTTTATATTACTAATAGAACCCATTATAACAAGTCGCACATTTATATTTTATGATCTAACTACCAAAATAAAATAATATAAAATAAAAAAACGAGTTCAAAATGCTTCACTTTGTATTGAAAAGCTAGAATTGAATTATTTTTATAAATTTAATTCATTCAAATTCCATCCAGTAAAACAAAAGAATTATAAATCTTCAAGATGATAAGTAGGAATACCGCAAATAGAGTCGTTGCGACATTTATAAAAAAAAACTTGTTTTTTTGAGCTATTTTAGAAAAAAAAAAACTTGTCATGGTGAAGGAAAAGGGGGGAAACAAGAACACTTAGAAAACACAGTACACAAAGAATTATGTGCTTCATCCGAGAAGGATGAATCGCTCCTAAAAAGGGATTGATTGATTCTTTCCCAATTGGTTAGGCTGTAGGTGCGATGATTTACTTCATGAGTGAGGTTTCTGGTTCAAGTCTAGGATAACTCAATTACACCAAAGAAAATAATAAAAGAAGCATTTGACTTTTTTATACATAATTCATGTGGCTCGAGGGGATATACATGATTCAATTGGGTCATTGCAATTACAGGTTGGGTGTCTAATTGTCCAAGCGATAATAATAGTATCTTGTACCTAAACTAGCGGCTCATATTTTATAAGTACCGGGGAAGAGGATCGAAACATTCCATTGAAAGACACTATGAAGACAAAGATAAGTTGTCAATACTATAAATAAGGTAGGAAGGGCAGTTGGTCAAATCTAGTATGGATTGTATATGAATGATAGTTAGAGTCGGTATCTCTTCTAGGGTTCCCTCGTCTAGGATTCCTAAGGAAGAGGATCAAGTTAGCCCTTACGAATCTTTACGAATCTTAATTTCAATTTTGATCCCCTCATTTTCAAACTTTTGCAAACAAGAAAACCAATTTATTTTCATAAAATTGAGCATCAATTCAATCTTATGATGTTGTTTTGAGACCACAATACTGTTATAAAAAATAAATCAAAACAGATTATGAAAGTCAATTCTACATCAACGCTATGTAAAAGGATGATTGAAAAAAAAATTCAATGAGAAAAAAAATTAAAGGATTAAAAAAAAATTTCAAAACATTGTTTCGGTGACAATGTTTTGTCAGGTGGGTGAACAATAAATTCACCATCTTTTTTAGCTTTTTTTATATAATTGTAATTGTAATGTAATTATGAGTAAACCAACTCATAATTAGGTAAAAAAATCATAATGATTAACCAATATCACAAAGCAAAAAGGAAATAACAAAGTTCAAGTAGGGATGACAATTTCACTTAAATCAGATAGATATTGACCCGATTCGACTTAAAAAGACATGAAATTCTTAGACCTAATCAGATTTTGGGTAAAACTTGAAGGCAAAAAAATTGAGTTCAAGTTGGGTATGGATATTGATTTATCTGACCCGAAATAAATAAATAATAAAGTTCAAAAAGAATTACATGTATATCAAGCTAATTGTATACTAAATAGCTGTAAATTATAGCATTCGAGTTCAAGTTTTAAAGTTTGTGTGGGTTATGGATACATGATAAGTACCCGAAACCTGATTAAATTGGTTTCAGGTATCAAAAGCCCATGCCCATTTAGGTAGTTATTTTAATTTTAAATTCAAGTATAGATAGTATAAAACTTTGTCTATAAGTATTATTGTCATCCCAAATCCAAAGATTTGATTCCAACAATTCAAATAATAATTCACCACTCTTTAAGTAAAAAAAATACACAAGTTGATGGGAGAGCCAAATACATGATTGTTATTTATTTTAATGAATAACAACTTATTGCTTGTTTGCATGTTGGACCAAATATTTTAAAAAAATAAAAAAATATATCTAGATTGTATAATTTTTTGATATTATTATTAAACTCAATATAATTATTCAAACTTGAAAATTCTCAACTCAACACTTTGCTTAGCCCAAATTTTAAATTAAATCGCATGAAAATTATTCAATATAACCTTGTCGATAAAGCAAGTCCAAAGACATTAGATTTTTTAAATTAAATTAATTTTAAATTTTTCAAGTTAATTTACCGGATCAAGTTTAATAGTTATCTTAATGAGATTGATCTCATTTAGATTTATCAATCTTTAATTAACAAAAACTTAAAAGGCATCATAAAAACCTTTTTTAAAATTATATATGGGTTTGTTTATATTAACCAAATCAATCAAAACTTAGCTGGTTGGTTCAATAAAAAAAATCCATCTCAAGTTAAGTTTGGACATTAGATTTTTTAAATTAAATTAATTTTAAATTTTTCAAGCTAATTTACCGGATCAAGTTTAATAGTTATCTTAATGAGATTGATCTCATTTAGATTTATCAATCTTTAATTAACAAAAACTTAAAAGGCATCATAAAAACCTTTTTTTTTAAGATTCGAGGAAACCCCACTCTCCGGAAAGCGCACTTTATAGGCTCAGGTGAGTGAGTAAAACCTCGATTATCCCAGGCTCTTACAAGAGGTGCATGCCCTGACTCGAACTCGAGACCTGCTGTGCAGATCTCAAGCCCTTTACCATCACGCTATGCTTCTTGGGGACTCAAAACATTATGGCACAAGACACAAAATACTATGAATTGAAATAATATTTTGATATTTTTATTTAAAAAAAAATCTAAAAAAAACTACTCATTAAAGGAAATACCCTTTTTTTTACAGGATCCATTGTACATTATCAAACGATTAGGGATAAATTGATTTATAAAAAATAAATCAAAACAGATTATGAAAATCAATTCTACATCAACGCTATGTAAAAGGATGATTGAAAAAAAAATTCAATGAGAAAAAAAATTAAAGAATTAAAAAAAAAATTCAAAACATTGTTTTGGTGACAATGTTTTCTCAGGTGGGTGAACAATAAATTCACCATCTTTTTTAGCTTTTTTTATATAATTGTAATTGTAATGTAATTATGAGGAAACCAACTCATAATTGGGTAAAAAAATCATAATGATTAACCACTATCACAAAGCAAAAAGGAAATAACAAAGTCCAAGTAGGGATGACAATTTCACTTAAATCAGATAGATATTGACCCGATTCGACCTAAAAAGACAGGAAATTCTTAGACCTAATCGGATTTTGGGTAAAACTTGAAGGCAAAAAAATTGAGTTCAAGTTGGGTATGGATATTGATTTATCTGACCCGAAATAAATAAATAATAAAGTTCAAAAAGAATTACATGTATATCAAGCTAATTGTATACTAAATAGCTGTAAATTATAGCATTCGAGTTCAAGTTTTAAAGTTTGTGTGGGTTATGGATACATGATAAGTACCCGAAACCTGATTAAATTGGTTTCAGATATCAAAAGCTCATGCCCATTTAGGTAGTTATTTTAATTTTAAGTTCAAGTATAGATAGTATAAAACTCTGTCTATAAGTATTATTGTCATCCCAAATCCAAAGATTTGATTCCAACAATTCAAATAATAATTCACCACTCTTTAAGTAAAAAAATACACAAGTTGATGGGAGAGCCAAATACATTGTTGTTATTTATTTTAATGAATAACAACTTATTACTTGTTTGCATGTTGGATCAAATATTTTTAAAAAATAAAAAAATATAACTAGATTGCATAATTTTTTAATATTATTATTAAACTCAGTATAATTATTCAAACTTGAAAACTCTCAACTCAACACTTTGCTTAGCCCAAATTTTAAATTAAATCGCATGAAAATTATTCAATATAACCTTGTCGATAAAGCAAGTCCAAAGAAAAAGTATCAAAAGAAAAAAAAAAAACAAATCAACCCTAATTAACCTTGTAATTACTGTATTGAATTAATATTTTTATTCTATTATATTATAAAGAAATAAAAAAAACTGATTTACTATCAACTTAACTTAACGCAGAAGAATAAAATTAAATAAAAACCTAAAGAACATAATTAGAAATAAATTAAATAAAAATTCCATAAGGATAGAAATTTTTTTAAAAAATCAAAAATTTATAAAAAATAAAAGTCTAAAAAACACACTCGAAGAGCCGGTTAAAACAAACCCAGACACGCTAGCCTAGAACAATATTTTACCTTAGCAACCAACAAGTACGCTTCATCCAACTGAGTTATGGGATAAATTTGTTAAGAAACACTGAAAATAATTTATCAACCTAGTTCACAACTATTTTAGTTGTATTTATAATATAATATGATGAACACTTTTGCTTGAGATGAAAGAACGATGTGTGCAAATGCACAGGGCATCAGCATTCCACACCTGCTTCCAGAGTAACGAGATTTTAGCATTACAGAAATGCCAGCAATTAATGTTATCTACAGAACTCATCTTCATTTTCGAATCAGCAAGAGTAAATTGCCAAGAGGAAATAGAGATTTCATATCTTCTGAACTAGTACAGGTCCAGTGATTCAAGCACCCTGCGAGCTTGGATCTGTAAAGCCATCAACCTCTGTTCTGGATCTACTGTTGACCCAAATTGACTGGCTGCCCAAATCAAGGAGGCTGATTTCTCACCAAGGAGTCGCCTTACATCTTCATGTATGGATGGCATGGGGGCCCTTTCCCTCCCATTAAGATGGCCAATGAGTAGTAGCATGAACTCTCCACATTTCAACCTAATCAGAGGTAAACATATGCTTCGTTGGCAGTCAAATCTGAATTAAACGATACAGCTCTATCTTAAATTTATAAAAAAAGGAACTTATCACTGATAAATCTTAAAAAAGGACTTTTCTATGTAATCAAAAGAAACGAGAAAAAACATGAGCTTGCCAGAGTTGCAAATGAGAAACTTCTCATCTAAAACTGATAGGAATGTGCTCCATTTGTAAGTCTTATTAACTTGATCCTCCATTTATAACCCCCTCCCCTACCTAGCAACAAAATATATGCCTTGCAGTTTTTTCTAAGTGCTCTACATGTTTCGCAAGTCAAGAATTATGTGTTTAAGATGTAATTAAGAAGCTTGAATAAAAAGAATGAACAGTTCCTCCCTTCACTACATTACCATAAAGCCTCAAACTTGTTAATGTTCATGACAATCATTTGAAAACAAATTCTTCAAGTGTGTGCATGAGGGTAGGTGGGGGGTAAGCTAACAGTGTTCTCTTTCACTTTTGTAATCACTGCTGTAATTTGTTGCCATTTGCAAAATTTGCTTTACTTCTAATAACATCTTGGATACGACAAACAGTACTAATAGCACCATGCTGTACAGTGGAGGTAAACAGGGGTGATGAAAATTAATAAATACCTGAGATTCTCATCCACTTGCTTGTCCCTAATAACCACAGTTACTTCCTCAATACCATTACACGCTTCGAAATCCTGAGTGTATACAAGTCAAAGTAAACAGGGATGCTAAGTAGAGAAGAAAGAATTTTCTTGATCAATTAACATCATGATTGATTTTAATGCTAGCAAATAAGGACAACTCCTTTATATGGTTAGCACAACTGTTTTTCGACATCATTGTATCAGCCTTAACCAGGTAATTCATGTCCTCTAAAGTTCCATTATGCATTTAATTGACAAAGCCAGAATTCAGCCATATGGAACTCGTGGAAAAGCAAGCCCAAAGAGCAAATCAAGCCTAGTTATTTCATCCAAATTGATGTTGGGTGTATTGGTATATTCTTTATGTATAACAGGTTAGAATTTCTGATCTAGTCTACAAAGTAGGCCCAGTTCAGCAATGATTAGGTATTGTAATCGAATCACTTAGGAACTACTATAACCATAACTGAGATTAAACTCTAACACGGATGGAAATATTGATGTTGAGGTTGAAAAAAAGAAGCCTAATTCAATTCAAAACAAGATCAAGAAATCACAATCCAATTACAAAGGAAATGAAATATGAATAACTCCTCTAGATCTAGGGAAGTTCTAGGATTAAACCAGCATAATGCCAATAGCAAAGAAAAATTCCAGTTACAGTAGCATAGGATATTCATAGTGGAAAATAATAAAGAATACAAGAATAGAAAAATGTTGAAAGAGAATCTTGCACCAAGATGATAGTTTGAGAGACATGCCCATGCACCAAAGTGAAGCAACAGAGTCTAATAAATAAAATAAAATAAACAAAAAATGTGTAACTACTAAACAAGAGCATCACAGTAAATCAAGTTCTTGGTCTTCAAGTTATATGAAACCCAACTATACTGGATCTCTGAAGCCTATAATTAAACTTGCACCTACACCAATACAAAATAGAAACACTCTGACAAACTAAAGCTAGAAATGCAGTCCATTCCAGAGCTGAACTTAATAAGGAAAAATAGAGAATTGAATTAGTCAAAAGTGGTCTTTTCTCGATCCCACATGAAACATTACATCTTTTCTAGCAGATGTTGAGCCTTATGACATGTTTATTGGTTAGTATGTAGATGTTTAGTGAAACCAAGTGGAAAGTTGCCTGGCATTGACTTCAACCCATGGAGGGAGAGTGTCACCCAAAGAACGAGACTTGCTAGTTTAAGCCAACCCATGCTATGATTATCTTTAATCTCTGCTTTAAGGGTAAAATGGCTTCCCTATCTAGGTGAATGAGCATACTTAGAACTAATTTTATTAATTCAACTAGCTTACAAGTGGCATCCACAAAATAACTACGCCATGGTCATCTTCAATCCATGTTCCAAAAATGAAATTTTCATTGCAGTTAACATAACCTAAATAAGCTCCCTGTAAACAATAACAAATGAGGAAAAGATGACAGAACCAATATGGCAGACTCTTTTAGCATTTGCCTCCATTGGATACCCTTTCACGTGTACTTCCAAAAACTGAGTCGAAGTATGTCAGAAGCAGTGTAGTTCAGAGTTTGTATAACATAAACGATTATTATGAATGATTTCATTCAATAAAATCTACCCTCATACTACCAAAATGTAAAACATGAATAAACTCAAATCAATACATTTACTAAGCTTGCTCTTAATATCTTGCATCAGAATGTATGTACTAGAAACCAATTTGCTTCTAAATTTAAACAAGAAGAATGAGAATGATGGGACAAAATTCATACCATTTGATTGGGTGATGAATCCAACATTATCGAAATTAGAGCATCTAAACAAGCACTTTTCTCCAATACACCTCTAGTCGACAAAACCCGCATCAAAACCTACAAAATCAAAACCAAATGCCCAACTTCTATGCATAAACACACCACCAACACGCAGTACAAAATTCATTTTCTTTAAAATCCAATTCTAATAACCACCTGAATTGCCTTGTACTGATGAGCAAAAACAGTACTCTCTCTATGAAGCAAACAACAACCTTCCAAAACACGAAGCGCAAGCGCGATTTCTGCATCCGTCGAAGGACTCGTAATCCTCATCGGCTCCACACCAAACACGTGACTCAAACTCTCCACATTTTGCTCCTCCTCCCCCTCTTTCAACGAATTTTGAAATAAAACCGGAACCACTAAAAAAATTCACAGATAAATAAAAATTACAGAAAACAAAGTAATCGAAAAAAGCAAAGAAGTGATTCAGAGCAAGTTAGTTACCTTGAAGGTCCGGTAAAGATTGCGTTTGGCAGAAGAGATTGATAGTGGAATCTGATTGAGCGACGGATCTGAGGAAGTTAAGGAGAGAGCGGAGGCCACGGAGGCGGAGGAAAGAGAATTCGGCGCGAGCATCTCTAAGGCTTGTACGGAGAGCGAGTGTTACTTCTCTATATAATCTTTGCTTGTTTAATGAATTTACTAGCTCGTCCACCGCTGTTGCCGTGGCTGAAGACGGTTGTTGTGGTTGCGGCTCCGCCTCTGCCGACGGTTCTCTTGTTTCTTTCAGTGCTGTGCTCCACAATGGCTTCTTTAGATGCATTTTGGATTTGTCTGTCGACTGTCGTTCTGTGAACGGTGCGTAATTGGAGAGAGAAGCTGCGTTTCCTTTATAGAAATTTACGAAATTGCCATGGTTTAAAATAAAGAACAGCAGAAAAGTCAGTCCCCAAACTATATAACTTATTTTATCAGGTCCATGAGTGAAGGTAAGGCTGCAAAGTGATACAATTGCAATGACACCAAGCTGATAAGCATTTTTTTATGCCTTTGTGTGTTTATGAAAAATCAATTCATTATATTTATCATTTATTTTGAGAAATTATATATTATATAGAAATGATTTTAAAAATATTAGTGACATGGTTTAGCACCAAATGTCAACACAGAGAATACAGATAATTTTATCTATTAATACTTGTAATTGGTGAATTAAGTGATTTTTTGTATTGAATAGATGATTTTATTTATTGATACTTGTAATTAAGAAAATAATTGGTTTTTTATATTTTTTAATAATGCTTTAGATTGAAAAATTATATATATATATATATATATATGATGCACCAGTTTTTAGAAAAATAAATATTTTTTTATTATTTCTACTCCTCTTTGAAATAGTTTATATATAAAAAATTATAATAGCTTTTTTGAAAAGTGAGTTTGAGAAAAATAAAAATTAATATTTAAATATTTTTATAATTATAATATTTTTTATATTTGAGTATTTTAATTTATATTAAACTCCTTTATCGTTTGCTATCATTGCATTAATATATAATAACAAAAATTGCTAACAAACATGATTAAAAATTGATAAATCAACCAAGCTACCGTGTTTGTTCTTGATGTTTTCGTACGACAAAGCAGTTAGAATTATTATAATGCTTTTCACATACCAAAAGAAAATAGCATGGAATATTATAATTATTATAACTTGATTTTAAAAAAACAATTTTAAATATTATTATTTGGAAATTACCTCTAGAGATGCATCTGAAACGACTTATATAATTGGGAGACTGATTTGTAGTTTTTCCCACAATAAAACCGGCTACAGCCCGGACTTTCTTGTTTTGGTTCTTTTCATTTTCTTCGTCCGTCTCCTCTCCCAAAGGAAAAAAAAAAAAAAAAAGAAGCCCGACGAAGATAACGGCGTCAGTAGATTCTTTTCTTTTCCTTTCCGATTAATGCGTTTTTCTCCAGGTTATACAATGGGATCGATAAGATGATCCTATTCTACGACGGCTGGACCTGCTGAGAAACATCCATGGTGGGTTTAGAAAACTTCTTGCTATTGTGGACGTCACTGGTGTTCTAGAGGAAGACACCAAAAAACAATATTTGAAGAAGTAATTTCTTGAGTTCTTTGATTTGATATAATTGCCATGGGAACTTGCAGATATGCTTAACGATCAGTCTACTTAAATGTATCGGAAAAATGGAAGGATACCGGATGTTTATGGAAGCTCGATTCTGGATTTATGTCCTGCAAATGGTAAAAGAAGGTTAAATTAGCAATCAATGACACCACCGCGAGAATTTGGTAAATTTTGAATGTTAATAAATTTTTAATTTGTTAATTTTTATTATGAAAAATATTGTATATATTTAAACCAAATAAGATTTAATTCAAAAATAATGAAACTTGAAATTTCAAGTGGGTAACAGAGAATGAAATTTGAAACTTGTATACAAGTAAAAATTCACTGCTTCATGAGCATCTAAACATACTGACAACTCAAACCAAGTTAAGAAAATGATTGGCACAGAATTTCCAGAAGTAAGGAATAATATCATGTACAGAACTTTTTTCAACTCAAATTGAAAATTGCACGGCATATTAATTTGTCTACTACAGGATTTGAAAAGAAAAAAAAAAGTATATTGGGATCTTGGGGAATTATTAGGCTGGACTTGATGAGAGCAGCTCTTTCCCATTTCATGAACCCCATATCCTAATAGAACTAGTATCGTGGATCTTCAAGTTGGAATTCCAAACACATACAATCGAGTATCAAAAATAACTCTGGGAACATCCATGGTGGTGGGTTTAGAAAGGTATTTGCTATTTCTAGATTTCCGCTTTAACAACTGATCTATGGTTTTGAAACTGTAAACATCACTTGTTTTTGAGACGGACACTAAAAGCAATCTTTGAACAGTAAACACTTTGCACCTTCACTGATTTCATACAATTGTCACAGAGACATGTTAACCATCAGTGTTCTTGAATGTATCAGGAAAATGGAAGGAAGCCAGATGTACATGGAAGCTTGGCTCTAGATTTACGTCCTGAAAATGGTCAAAAAAAGTTTTACATCAGCAATCAAGCATATGAAAACCAGAGTTAAGTATAGCTTTGAGCAGTACGTATATCTAACCGAAGTTGTATTTTTTTTATTCCTCGTCCACATTTTGTAGGAAACATTATGATCAGTAGTTGAAAATCAGGCAGAAAGGTTGAAGAATACCGAAATTATAATACCTGCAATTTTGAGGAGCTCTCCAAGAGGGCGATGCTGAAGCTCTTTCATTTGGAGGCAACGACGTATAATTTTTCCAATCTTCAAGCACAATTTTAAGATCATGAACTTTAGTCTCCAACCCATAGCAACAATTTGCATGCATGGTACAGACCTTGCTAAAATCCTTGCTACGTTCACAAAACCCACCAAAGTAAGCAGTGTCTAGAAACCTCATCGTTAGTTCAATCTTTTCAAGGACACGATGGTTTTTAATCTTGTTCAATACATCTTGATCATGATTGCCAGGATATGTTTTTCTAGACATGAACCAAAACCTGTAGAACAGAATCGTCCGGAGATTGGATCTAACATAGGTAAACCCTCCGTTGGGTCGATTGCTTTTGTCTTTAGGATTGCCATAATACTTGTCACATGCTATCTGAAAATCTACACGTGGATAGAACCGTGGAAATGGATTTCGAAGCCACATGATATCAGCATCCTGGAAAAGGAGATGAAGAAGTTAGATGGCAGAAAATTGGAGCAGAATATCTGGTTAAATCTCTTTATAATTATCAGAAACCAAAAGGGTCTGTCTATACCGTGAAAACAAAGCTGTAGCCCATCTCAAGAACAGTGTTCAAAAATTCTATTCTTCTCCACATCATCTTGAGGTAATCTTCAGACATGAAGGGTGCCTCTCTTGTAAAATTAAGCCCTTCAGTTTTGAGAGCATAGCAATGTGGATGTATAGCTAAGCAACGAGCATGTGCCTTCTGGTCCAAGGATATTATCACCAAATTATTTAGGAGTTCTTTAGTCTTCTCTCCAATTTGAAAACTCTCCAAGAAGAGATCAAATATAGATCCAGGCTCTGCCCATGCATCATTCAATGTTGTTAAGATCACAGTTTTACCTTTCATGGATGCTTTATTCAAAACTCTCCCCAATTCCAAATCAACTTCCCTCTGGAAAGGCATGAAATACAGTGGTCATTACAAAATACAAAAGAACTCAGTATTGCAGGAGGAAATGTTAACCGGGCATGGCCACATGTCGCAGGTCCGACGATGAATTTATCTACACTGACATGATTGCTGAGGTGATGGCCATCAAATGATGCAACATTTTTAACATATTAACTTGTTACTGTTGCGTCAGCAAACATATCCTGTGTGGTCACTGTCATGCTATGATAGTTGTCGGACCTTACCTGTTTGTACCTCTTTTTCAACCTCACGGCGGCTTTCTTAATTAAAAACCACATTGTTTTTCTTTAAAAAACTCTTGATATTTATCTTATCATGTTTGTTTATATTAACCAAAATCAATCAAAACTTAGCCGGATTAATTAGATTCTATCAAGTTAATATATGGGTTGGTTCAATAAATGGGTTGGTTAATATATGGGTTTATTTATATTAACCAAATCAATCAAAACTTAGCCGGTTGGTTAAATAAAAAAAATCCATCTCAAGTTAAGTTTGGACATTAGATTTTTTAAATTAAATTAATTTAAAATTTTTCAAGTTAATTTACCGGATCAAGTTGAATAGTTATCTTAATGAGATTGATCTCATTTAGATTTATCAATCTTTAATTAACAAAAACTTAAAAGGCATCATAAAAATTTTTATTTTTTTAAGATTCGAGGAAACCCCACTCTCCAGAAACCGTACTTTATAGGCTCAGGTGAGTGAGTAAAACCTCAATTATCCCAAGCTCTTACAAGAGATGCATGCCCTGACTCGAACTCGAGACCTGCTGTGCAGATCTCAAGCCCTTTACCATCACGTTATGCTTCTTGGGGACTCAAAACATTATGGCACAAGACACAAAATACTATGAATTAAAATAATATTTTGATATTTTTATTTTTAAAAAAAAAATCTAAAAAAAACTACTCATTAAAGGAAATACCGTTTTTTTTTTTACAGGATCCATTGTACATTATCAAAACGATTAGGGATAAATTGATTTATACATATTTTTTAATACAATTAAATAACTTAAATATCTTTAAAAGTAAAACATTTAAAACTAAGATGTAAGGATATTTATATCTTTTGATTTTGTCAAAATAAAATAAATCTTTAAAACAAAAATAAATTCAATATACATTTCAAGCTTCTTTGTAATTTCATCATAGCTTTTTAAGCAATGTGAATGGGAACAAATTAGTTTCTTAACTAATATAAAAATAGTTACATAGTTATTAATTTATCTATTAATATATATATATATGTACAAACTTTTTTATTTTCTAAAAAAACATTTTGTATATATAATTTTTTTAAAATATATAGCCCGTTGAGAAGAACAGGACACATAACTAGTTTCTACAAAAGAGATTGTAGCAATAATAGCAGGAAAGGAAAAAACACACTCTGCTTTGAAAAACTACCCGAGAAAAGGCTTCAAATTGTAATGATTTCCCATCAAGTTGTTTCGCCTTTAATTTTCGTTCACTGAATTTATAATGTCAATATTTTTTTCTTAAATAATTATTTATTGGATGTTAGATACGTAATTCCATCAAGAGCTAGATAAACATGGTGTAAACTCAGCAAACCACGTCATCCATAAACTCATTCGTCGTAAAAAGATCTAGATCTACTGTCACAAATGAACACTTTGATGTGAAGTTTAGTTTCTTCCCCTTTTATTTATTAAAATAATACTTTTTTTATTTTTTTAAAAATTATTTTTAAAATTAATGCATTAAAATGATATAAAAATACTAGAAAAATATTAATTAAAAAAAATTTAAATTTTTTCACAAATATTTATAAAATATAAAAACAAATAAAATTTTATTTTTACTACTACAAGACTGGACTCGACAAGTCAACATAATAACCGGTCAATACAAGGCTTGATCTTGACCAAGTGAGTAAAAAATCTTGGTGTGTGTGTGTATATATATATATATATATATATATATATATATATATATATATATATATATATATATATATATTCTCAAAGTAGCATTATTTGAATAGATCAATTTACTCCATTTTTATAATCAAGGTTTAGAATCCGTCAACACTTTCATAACTATGATTATATTAAAAAAACATAAAGAAATTCATTTTCAAATCTCCTCCACCAGAAATTAAAAGGTAAAGATTTATAAATGGTCTGCTGAATAAAAAAGACAGCTTAGATCCGACCTAGATCTAGGCATAATTAAAATGCATGATTGCTGGAGAAAATAAATTGAATTACTGATTTGTTTTTCTTGTTTATGTAGAGCTCACAGTTAACTATATATATATATATATATATAAATTGATTGAAGTATGAGACTTGAGATATTTTCATATGATTTATTTTTTTCTTTTTTTATATATTTTATGAGCATATGATTTATTTTCACACGTTATGAGAGTATTAAATTATAGATGTTAAGTTAATAAATTATAATTCGATGGATATTAGTATTTCATTTAAGAAAAAGGAATTAAAACCATTATTTTGAAGTCAAGTACTAATTATTTTTAGCTTTTCTCATAAACATGTAGGAATAGTTTTTGGCCAAGAAAAAAGCTATTTTATCTTCTCTTTTAGCACTTCCATTGAACTAAGCAATATATATATATATATATATATATATATTGGAGATGCCCTTAGAATATATAAAATGAAGCCTTTTTCTTGTAAATGAATAATCCCGTCTTTTTTTCATAAGCAAAGTGAATTAATTAACCCCAGAAAGTCACGTCGTTATTGCAAGTTGTAGACAACCTCATAATAATAAAAATAATAAAATGGATTATTAAATTTTAAATCATTTTTTATTACTATAAAAACTATTTGTATTATTTCAGTGAGAAGACATTTCCTTCATGTTCCATCTCGAACCCACACTTGGCCCACGAAATGACAACAAAGGGTTTGTTACTGAGTGTCATTGAATGTTTTAAAAAAAAAAATTGATTTTTTTTAATTATTTATTTTATTTTTGGATATATATACATAATTGTGTTTATTTAAAAATAAAAAAAATAAATGTATATTTAAAAATATAGCGCATTGTGCTTTTTAAAATAATTTTTCACTTAAAATTATATTAAAATAATTTTTTTAAAATTTTATTTTACATTAACATATCAAAATCATAAAAAAAAATATTAAAAAAATTAATTTAATTTTTTTTTCAAACCAAAAACACTTTTAAAAAACATAAAAATAGAACTAAAACACTCCAAACGCGCTTTAAATTTTTATATTTTCAAGATAAAAAATAAATTACGACATATATTAGCTATCTCCATGTTTTTTTTATTCTAAACCAATAGTTAAACGCTACCTCGGAGTTGTAGACTTATGGTGGGAGCAAAATAAAAAGGATAAACTATGTTTTAGCCCCTGTCGGTTCGTATTTTTCAATGTTGATTTTATGGGATGATTTTGTGATATATTATCATATAGAAGCATGGGTGTACCATAGCCGGGACCAGGGAGAGTTGGATCTACCCAAAATTCTTAAGATTTATGAATGGTATTCATGTAAATGAATAATGATTATGATTAATACGAGCAAAAAGCACATAATCCGTCGCTTTTCTCCTAAGGATTTTCTTCACCTTCCGTCTATATATATATATATATATATATATATATATATAGAGAGAGAGAGAGAGAGAGAGAGAGAGAGAGAGAACACGAGAGGAAAGTTTTGAGATGAAAGTGAAAGAAAAGGAAGGGAAAAAATATATTAGCTATTCAAGATTCAAGAGCAAGAGCAAGGTTGAAACTTTCTCAAAACTAATGGGTTAATATTGAAGAGATTTAAACTGCAGGATCTGCAGTAAAGCAATGATGAGACTTTGGAGACTAAAATATAGTTTACCCAAAAAAAGAAAGACGTACAGAAATCCTACTAAGGAAGGTTGTTGGGATGTATCGAAGCCCAGACAGTCGAGCAATAGTGTTTAATTCAACATCAAGAAAATGATCAATGATAGGGACTAATTCGATGCTAAAAATTCTTCAGCTAGCCAGGAAACAGAGAAGTTTGTATATGCTCTGCCTCTGAAGAACGTGTTGGTGATGTTTGTGATTTTGGTTCTTGGGCAATTTTGTTTTGGTTTCATGAGTGTTGAATTCAAGACAAGCAGCTATAATATGAAGCCTTGAAGAAGGTTTTGGTGACCAATAAGAAGAACCAAGGAAGAAAAGAAACAGCACCTTCCACTTATATTGAACCAGCAAGAAAAGCAATCAACACCCAACAAGATTAATGAGGTAAATTTAAGCATTAAGAGATTATGAAAGGGAAACTCACCTTGTAAGTTTGATGGTATAACACGGAAAGTGAATCTGAATCAGAGGAGGAACCCAAGGAGCGAGGCAGGAACTCAAAAGGGCTGGCAGACTTGTACAGAACAAGGCAAGAAACTGCAAGAACAGCAAGAAACAAAACTGTGATTCTGACAACCGGTTTGTGGACGCGCCCAGAAGAACTGTGCACAGGTCCATTCATGTTTTCGCCGCCAGTTCCAGTCATTTTCCCTGCAGATGATGATGAATTGCGCTGTGTAATTCTTGGTTTTCTCCAAATTAGAACCAGTCTATCTTGTAGTCTTCAAGTATGCATAGTTGGTCTGCAGGTCAAAACCTTGTTGCTCTCTCTCTCTCTCTCTCTCTCTCTCTATTTCATTTCCTAGCTAGAGATGGCAAAATTTGTATATTATTTATTTATATATTTGGTTTTTGTTGAAAATGTTGAGGCTGAGGGGATGAAACTACTTGGTTTAGTCTCGTTCAATATTAGACGTGACCACTGATATAATTATGGCTGCTGCTAATAAAGAAAGACAAATAAACCGAAAGCAACTTGCCAAATAATGAAGAGGAAGTTTTTTATTTTCTCTGTGTTTTTTTAATTATAATAATGTTAATAAAAATATTGTTTTAATATATTTTTAATAAAAAAATATTTTAAAAAATAATTATTACTACATTATTAAATAAAAATAATTGCTTTCTTGATATCATCGCGTGTTCAACTTATGTAGGAGGCTATTTAATAAAGAAATTATTTGTAAATCCATTGATTCGGCTGGACGCCATTGACTTATTCAAGGCCCGAAAACAAAGAAATTTAATTTAATATATGAAAGTTAGTTTAATTAAGAATACTCGTAAGAAAAATTGACAGTTGAACATACATTGTTGTCAGTCACAGTGTTGTTGATGTTGTTAGCATTGTTGTCACAGTGTTGTTGATGTTGTTATTACTGTTATTTAGCGATACTGCAAGATAGATTTCAAAATTAATTTTTATTTACTTTTATTATAATTAAGATAGATATTTATAGAAAAAATCATGACTTAATAATTTATATACTATAGAAGAAAAAATAAAATAATAATTAATTATGCGAAAACAACTACAATAAAAAATAAGAAATTAGATATTTTCTTCTTATTTAATATTCAGGAGAATATTTTTTATATATAAACTTTGCCTATCGTGTTCATGTATAATAATATGAAGTAATTGTTAATATTATCATTTAATATTTATGAAAATATTTTATTTATAGTGAATTTTATTCAAAATTATATGTATATACTAAAATGAAGGGAATAGAAAAGAGTGGCTAGGATTAGGAGAACGGGTATAGGAATGACAATTCATATTTATATTTTTCTCATTATTTATTGGAAGTAAAAAATTTAGAAATTTAGAAATTATTTATCAGTTTTCAGATATCTAATGAATATCAATTGTTTAATATTACTTATTAATCAACAAAAAATAAAATAATTAATATATATGTGTGTGTATTAAATGATAAAATGATAAATATTACCCATATATAAGTGTTTTATGATTTTAAATAGTTTTTATATGTTGATATTAAAAAATAAAAAACTAAAAAAATTTCAATATATTTTTAAATAAAAAATAATTTTAAAAAAAATTATACACGCTACTGCAGGAACAAACGTGCCCGCAGGGGACGATATGGACTGACTCTAGACGAATTCATTTCAAGAAAAGGAGTCGCAGCTTGCCAGCTACTTTTGACACTTCTATTTTGGAAATTAATTAAAAGATAAGATTTCATGAATCACATGAATAAGATGGGATGAATTTGACTTCAACAGGGGCGGCAGAGGAATTAATTACCCCATTAATATTATTTTTAATCAAAACAATTTAGTATCCTTCCCATTTCCATTAGCAACTTAAATATTCGCATCACCTTGATTCAACAAAAATATAATATTTAATTTGAAAATAATAGGTCCTTTTGTTCATGAGATTGGAGAAGAATTTAATTGCGAATAATTTAATCTAATTTAATTTAATCATGATTTTGATGCAGAAAAACCAGATTGAATGCGACGGCATGAGGAATTGAATTCATTGTTGAAATAAAATAAAGTTGTTTGTGCATATTTGGACTGAGTGTGTAAACTCCGCCAGCGCCCAGCAGGCTAGATGGCGTGAGGGGTGACTTTTCTCTTCGATATCTCAATTTGCAACAGAAACCATAGGCTATGACACGTGAATGAACTAGAATTTTTGCTAAACGGTGTCGTTTTCCTTAAAACAAAAAATAAGTGATTTAAAGCAAATATTAATTCATTTTGATCCTTGGTGTTAGAGGTTTGCATGAAACGGTCCTAAACTTCATTTGTGTTGAAATGAAGTCCCTTGATGCTGAGAAAGAGGAGATAATCAATGGAGAGAAGGGAGGAGAGAATCGGTATTTTGAGATTCAAAATAGTTTTTAAATGTTTTTTTAGGTTCTTCTAGGATGTTCAAGAGTAAACATTATCAGCAGTTATTTTTTAAAATATTTTTTTTATTTTTTTATTTTTAAAAAAATTATTTTTAATATCAATACATTAAAACAATAAAAAATATTAAAAAATAATTTGATAAAAAAACTCAAAAATATTGATCAGCCTAGCTAGTTTCCTTTCTTTTATTTTCTAATTTTTATTATGGTTTTATTTTCTCAAAATTAAATCCTCCTCAATATTAATGGTTATTTGTGATTTTTCTATATATGCACATTGTGAATTGTGAAATATATTAATTCATAGAATATATTTAAACTCAAACATAAAATGCACACGTGGTGTTAAATTAATACTACAGAATACATATTACATTAAATATTTCCAAAATCAATATTGACTCGTTTTAATTCTGTTCACTTGGATTTTTTTTAAATTAATTAATACAGAAAGACTTCTAATAAAAGAAACAACATGGTTTTTATTTTTATTATGAATCATGCATGGCAAGCATTTTTACGTTCTGAGTTATGGACTCCAGCCTTCATCTCTGCAACTTGCTATGACTTTTTTCTCATGTAAGGTAGCAATACAACTTCCTCAGGATGTAATAAACTATAAGAAGGGAAGCGATCCTGGACAACCACCAACTCCAGCTTCTCTGTGTGCTGCTGCTTTGTCGTCGTGCAATGACCATTTGCCCTAAACTTTCGTTGCCATTCCTGCAAACAAAAAAGTCTCTCCTTGGTAAACACGGCCTGGTTTTGGTTCCAAGAAATTTACCAAAAAAATTGTTATAAAGGTAAAGTGTATATATAGTATGAGAAAGAAAGCTTGTTGTATTCACCTTTGGCTTTGAGGCTGCTGGGGTTGTGCCTTTCTGTCAGCAGTCAAAAAGATCATGATGAGAATCAGCTTGTGATAAAACAGACAATCAAATTAATTGTGATTTAATTAAGGTGGGGTTAAATGACGTGCCTTTGTGTTAGCTGAGTTTTAGGTGCTGGCGCCGGGGCCTCCTCTACTTGCGGTTTGGCTTTCTGGGTTGGAAGAGATTGCTGAGATTCAGCTACAGCAGTTGGTGCTGATTCTTGGGGTTTAGTTTTTGAAGTTGATGGTGTCTGTACGGGTGGTGCAAATCCTGGGATTGGAACGTTCCTTGCCTGTCACGCATAGTAGATAAATTAGAGGTTAGCTTCCTAGGACTTGCGGCTTCACGTTACTAACTGTCTAAAATAACCCACCAAATTCCTGAATTGGAGATTGTAAAAGGCTTCAATATATCTCTGCTTCAGAAGCTTCTGTTCCTTGTTCATCTGCCTCCAAAACCCGTAAACAGATCCCATGTTCAACACTTTGTTTGCATAAATCTTCCATGTATAGCTGCAGGACAAAAAGTATGATTAGTTACCGATGGAAGTTTATGTCTGATATTTGGTAGCGTTGTGAATTCACCATTCGTAGATGCGTTGGAGACCAGTTGCTGACATCTTGTTCCAGTATTCCGCATCTGTCTTGCACTTCTCGAAGAAATCTGCTATCTTGTTGCTAGACTCATCTCCATTGTTGGGGTCGATGTGGAATCCTGAGACCCCATCAACAATAATTTCTGCTGGGCCACCTTGATTGGTGGCGAAGGTAGGTAGTCCACAGTTCATTGCCTCAATTACTGTAAGGCCAAAGGCCTCATAGAGTGCAGGCTGAATAAAAGCTCCCTTTGTATCTGCAATGCAGCGGTATAGCTCTCCGTTTCGGTATCTGTCAGATTGAGCTGCTATCCATCTGAACTGGCCCTTGAGTTGGTATTTCTCTATCAAGGAATGCATCTTTTTTATCTCCGCAATTTCCTCTCTATCATTTGATTTAGATGGATCAAAGAATCCTGCTACAACAACGAGATTTACCAAGTTTCTTAGCTTTGCATTCTTTCCATACCACTCTGTCAGCCCTGTAATGTTTTTCACTGTATCCAGTCTTGCCATGGAGAAGATAATTGGTTTCTTCTTGTCTGCCAGATATCCACTGGTCCAGGCATGTTTCTTAATTAGTTTCATCACAGAACAATAACTGTAGGCTTTCTGTGCTAATGATAGCTTCAGAATCTTATCAGGGAAAGGAAACTTTATAAAAACTTACATGTGCTCATTGTTATCTTCATTGTTATAGAGTAGTTCTTCAATGGCAGGATGAAAAGAGGTTAGCCGCTTCTGTTTCTCGGTGTAGGGGAAGTAGACAGTTTGGTCAGCCCCAGGGGAAGCAATGTTGAACTTCGGATCAAAGACATTGATCCCTGACACGACACGGCAAAGTCCTGGCATGGTAAACGCCACATGGCTTTCATACTGTCCTGGTCTATTCTTGCTGAAATTGAAGCAATTTTCTTAGTTGGAAATTCAAATTATAATGGTCAATAGGCTTGCTTAGAACTGATGATAGTAGGTAGAAGGCTAACCTTCCTGCAATTTCTTGATATGTACTGGTTATGATAAAATCAGCAGTATTCATCGCAATCATGTCTGCTGTGAATTGACAGGAAAAGTGGTACTTGGGGTCTAACTCCTTCCATTTGGCATCAGAATCTTCGTACTTAGTTTTCTCCAAAGCATGAGCAATAGTTCCCTGGAATTACAGCAGGCCGAATTTCAGAATAAATATAGATGGTGGGTTAGTATTCGTTCTTTAATTGAAAAATGTGGAAGTTAAATAAAAAGTAATCAGCTTAAACCAGAGTTATGCCAAGTTTCTGAGCCATTAGGGAAGCCACCAAGTTCCCATCACTATAGTTCCCGATCAAGAGATCAGGTTTACAGTCCATGTGTTCAAGGACCTTATCAGCAGCATCCTAGTGATTGGTGATGAGCCAGAGAGAAGTACAAGATTATCACAATCAGTATGTGTTCAAGAAAAACAAACTGAAAATCATAGAAGGAAATGGAGGCACATGCCTGAGCAAATCTCTCGAGGTAAGGGTATACATCGAAACGGGAGACCCATTGAGGGAGAACCCCTTTCTCTGTCTTGAAGGGGACCCTAACAATGTGGGAGTGTTTTGTGCCGAAAATAGGCTCCACCTCCTGGTTGCACTTTGTCCCTCCAGCATGTGGTATCAGTCGTGTTATCTGTATACAATTAAACAATAGAAAGAAATGAGAAAATAATTATCTTGAATCCAACTCTTTAATTGAGTGAATAAAGATAAACTTTGGTGATGTTCATATATCTGCCTCACCACAAGAATTTGAGGCTTCACGCTAAGCCCTTGCTGCCTTATTTTAAGTAGCAGTTCTTCCTCTAATGCTCTTACTTGATCAAGAATGTAAACAATCTGTGTGTCATGTACATGCAGATTAGTTTACTACACTGTAATCATGGATTATTATATAATCAGGCCATAATTAACAGTGTGTAGGATTGTCTTACACACCTGGCCACCGGTATCTGGCAGCCCGAGGACATCTGACTGGCCAAAATAGCCGTGAGGAGAGAAGATCACAATGTTGAACACGTTGGGAATCCTGCTAAAGAGCAACTCCAGTTTCACTGGTTCTGGGGCTTGAAGTGATTCAGAAAGCATCCTCATTGTCTCTTTGACTCTTTCTGCGGTGTCTCCCCATCCCTTCTCAAAGCCCAACCTTTTCAGGCTGCATATTAATTTACAATCAGCAATATAAGACTTGCAAGAGAAAAAATTTCAACTAACATAGATGTTTTATGGAAGTAAGGAACTAGATAAATGACCTCTGCTGGAAATCCTGATATGGGGCGTCTTTAGGAAATGCAGAGACAACTACTTCAGCTACAATCAACGCTGCTTGCAGCTTGGAAACTGAATCTAGAGCTTGATTGATCATAAGATTCTGCATGTTACAACATGAGCGGCATGACCATTAGTTTCAAGCACTTGTTCCAAGACTAAGACTGGCAGATCACACTTATCATCTTGCTAATGTGAGGACAACTACCTCCCCTTGATGGTCGAGCGCTAACAAATAGTCGAGTAGAGGCTTTGCAGCATCGGAACTCCCACGGAGCTTTGAGGACATGAACTTTGACATGTAGTTCAGTCCATTCCCAATAGAAGAAGAAAGAGTAAGGCGAGGGGTGGAGAAATCCATAGCTCCAAAATCTACTTCCAACGCATTTTCATTGCTCGCCCTGCACCTCCACGTAGCAGTTATTAGAAGGAAAAGCTATTTCAAAAATCATTCAAAAGATTTTCACTCGGACTTGTGCATACCATTTTTCATCAAAGATCATTTCCTTAAACAGCAAATATTCTGAAACGGAGATACCATCTACACTCAAATCTTCAGCGTTCACTCTAACATATTCCCAGAAACCCGGATTCGGTCTTACAGCAAATGCCACAAAAGGTGGAACAACAGCTGCCTCCTGCAAATTGTTTGGATGAAAAAGAAGCGGTTTTAACTTTTAGGTCCATAAAGAAGCAGACAGGTGCAGATGGACAAATAGAGAAAAGAGACAGATCAAGAACATTACCTGAGTGGAACTCAGGATGTAACCAAGTAAGCCTTCCAAGACCTTTTGCCTTTCATTCTTATCTTGTATAGATTTATCAACTTCATCCATTATATGTTGGCGCTTCATCAGCCTTCTACCAGGAGCAATAAACCTTTTTTTTTTTTAAGCATCCCAGCGGAGAGAAATAAATAAGAGGATGTATAAATATTTCTAATGGTTCAGAACCAGAAAATAATGAGGAAGAATGTAATTAACTTCACCAGACAAGAACATTGAAGCATTCACGTACCTGGAAAAACATATCCTCATGTGATACCGGCTCTGCCTTAATGCATCAGGCATGCTTTCAGCAATTGTTTCGGATCGCTTAAGGACTGGTGCAGAAGCCATTTGAGCAGGAAAACAAATGATAACAGAAAAGGGTGTTTCAAATGCAGAAAGATTGTGAAGAATGAAGCTTCTGTGTGTTTTAATAGGTGTGATAATGTGCTTATATATTCAAAAAATGAGGTGATGGAGATAGCTAGACTTTGGCTAGGAGAGAAGGAAAAAGACCATTCTTTGCTGGAAAGAAATCTTAAAGAAAAGAAAGGAATGTGTGATTGATAGAAGAAGAATATTTAGATTTCCTTTTTGCTTAATATCTAAAAAGTGAAGGGAAGAGTTATAGCCATGCTAATCTTTCTTGATTTCGAAATGCATGGAGAGGACTCTTATATGCGTTTCTTCTTCTTCTTCCTAGAGGAAGGTTACAAGCTGTCACGTGACTTTGTGTCTCTACAAAGTTTAATAGTTTGCTCTACTGCATGTGATCACCATGTTTCAGCATGGTATCATATCCTTCTACCTTCCATGGCAGCCGCCTGGCTAACCCGGCGTGTCAACCAAGTAGTTTATCTATCCAGAGTTTAGTCTGGCCGAGGCGAGTTTTTTTTTTTATCCTAACTTTAATCCACTCGCCGACCCGCGTGTCAACCTATTCAACTCAGGATTCAGGCTAGATCGACACCTAGATTGAGTTTTATAACCATGTCTCTTATATTCTTTTTTTCTTATATTTTTTAATATTATCTTCAGATCTTTCTCTATACGTGCACTCTTGGTTAAAATAAATTTATTTTCTAGAGATTGTTCAATATTTGTTGTTGGTTAACAAAATTTTCCACTAGACCTCGACCTCCCTATAATCCCTTGCCGACGCTTCTTAGCGTTCTGAATCTAAACCTGAAGTTACTTCCGAGCAACCAAACTAGATAGCTGAACATCCGACTAACTAAATTCTAAATTACCAATACATATTGACAAAAGCTCACGTTCATAGCAGTGCCATCTTTTTTCATCTCACATTTGTTTGAAGTGACAATCAGAAATCAGAGTTATGATCCCGGGCAATTTATTTGGTTGAAGGCTTGAAGCAGCCTAACTTAGATATTGAGATATGAAACGTTGAAAATGTATCTAAAAATAACAAAAAATATACATATTAATTTAAAATTAATAAAAAAAAATTCAAAATCAAGAACAAAACAGAACCTTACATCCCTTTCATATTCCAAAAACAACCGAGAAAAATCAAGACTTATCCGAACCATGTCCAAATCTCCCGTGTTCACGAAGATAGTGGAATTTTTTGTTTTGATTCAAGGATGAAACGTGATTGTTACTGATATGAAGACAGTAAAGGACTCTAGAAGCTTGCATTGAGCAGTCGGACAAATGGTAAAAAGACATCTACCATGACCAAAACGAATGACGAAACAAAACCAGGGTACAAATGCACCCGACGAGAGGGAAGCCATTGAGTTGCGCTGGTCATAACCATGAAATCTAAAAAAGACAGCAACTTTAAGAGTCTTGGAATTCAAGACATTCATTGTCACACAAAGTTTGAAGAAAGCGAAAAAAGCAGCAGTTTTGAACATGTAAATTAAATATACACCCAACGCTGACACAACCAGCTTGATATTGCATGTAAGGGTAAGCAGGGGCCTCCCAGAGATTTGAACAACAATCCAAAAGCAGGGCTGTCTCGAATCCTAACAGTAGAACATAACCCGCTTGACATTCTCCTTCAAGGCAGGCAGGGGCCTCACAGCAGCATTGGCAGCAGGTCCACGTGTGGCTCGACCACCTGCTCCTCCACCTCCTCGTCCAGCAGCCATGCCACTTGTAAGTGATCCGCTGTCTGATGTCTCCGGTTCCATGTAGAAACGAGCTCGGAATGCAGCCAGATGTGCGTAGTATGCAGGTGGCACTACAATATCATAAAAACAATAAAAGAAGTGGTTATTTGTCCGCTACAAGTTGTGCATATGGGTGAGTGTGCGAGAGGGGCAGAGGTAGAGGGAGACTAACCAATGGAAACAGAACGCGTGCATCTTGCATATCTGCAGAAATCAACAAGTAGAGCGCGCACATATTAGTGAGACATAGTTTATCATAGAAAGTGAAGCATTGACCAGGGAAAGTGTTCAAGGACAGGAAACTGTGACATTAAATGAAAACATGTACATACGTGTAGCAAAGATTGTTTGTAAGAGACTGCAACCCATCAGCAGTGAACTTGTTCTCATCCCAAAGTACATGGTAATGAGCTGGACGGCTTGTACCCTGTCGGTGGCCAGTGGTCAGAAACCAAAAGCATCAAAGTGCTCTGAAGGAATCAAATTTACACGGATATGCAAGTCTCACCTGAATCCCAGCATGACTACACAAATAGAAGTCGAACTCTGTTGGGTGACAAATTTTTGAGTCCACGACAGTACCTGCCATATGAGAAGGGTTTAGCGGAACATGTTGTGAATCTAAAACAACTTGAACACATTCATCACATCACCAAGCTAGATAGATTACCAGGCAATATATTCCCGCTCCGGTCAACAGCATTACGGTCACGGTGATCATTTGCAAACAGCCTTGTGTGATGACGCTTCTGAACCACAACAAATGTCACTGGAGGCTGGTAGTTGGGCTCTAAAGAAGCACATGCCTGAGGATTAAAGCAGAAAGATGAGAAAATAGAAGGCTCGCAAAATTCAACAGGACATGGAACAAATAAAATAAACAATAGAGAGAGAGCTTAGAAGGACAGCAGTTCTACCTTACGAATAGCATCAAGTTCGTGCAACAAAACTTGATAGAACTGCCCTTCACTGACACCATCTCTGGAAAATAAATACATCATTAGACATGGCAACAATAAACAACAAAGCAGATGGGGAGAACAGTATAATTAATACCTGTAGAATATAATCCTCTGAGGCTTCTGCCCTGTGGCTCTCCGGAAAGATATGAGAAGTTCCCTGCAAAATGGAAAGAGACAATCAATCCTAATAACCACAGAAAGCTCCTCTTGGAGCACAGGACCATCATCAGAGTGAGAGCTTGAGCATACTTGATCATGCCACCAGACACAGTCCCTCGTACAGGATCCTGCCATGTTTTATATAAATCTTGGATAAGCTCTTGGCGATGGGCTTGAGCACAAACCAGGCCAGCATACTTAGTAACCTCTGGCCAATCTTGAGAAGCCACAACCTGCATTAAAATCTCATAAATATAAAAATAAAAACTGCAAATTGGCACAGTCCAGCCAAGTGAAAATAGATGTAGGCATTCAGAAGGTGAAGAAAAAAGAAAAGCTGCATACAGCTGCAATGGATGGGCTTGAGTCCTCCCCAGGATGAGGATGAGTAACGTCAGCACCAAAAATAATAGTAGGTCGGTCACTGACTAGAGGAATACGTCTTGATAATGCATCAACAAGAACAGTATTCCTTCCTCCAACCTTCACATTTATCTTCAGAGCCACATTGGCCAGATATTGCTTGCTCATTTTGAATACATGCTTTGTCAAGCAGCACTGAGAAACAAGCCCAAGATCTGTCTCGCAAATTCGCTTCAAATCACCTGCACTCCAAACAAAATAAATTGTAAAATACAAGAGAGTTATTGAAAGCAATTATGAAAATCAGCTTTAAAATAGATGGAATGACTGCAAACTTAGTATAAATCACAGAGTTATTATTAATATAAAGAACCTTTGACCTTAAAAAAAGACTCACAAAGGTATTCATATGCAAATAATGAGATCAAGGAGGAAATAGCTTGTCAATTTTATTTTATTTTTCATGTTCAAAAAATGCCAATCTTCAACAGCGATTTTGATTCAAAACAAACTAAACAAAAAAATGAAAAGAAATGTTTTTTAATATAACTCATCAATTCCCCTTTGATTTGTCCCGGATAAACAATTCCATTCAAACAAAAACAAGACTAAACAACCACCATCTGCCTGACAGAACTCAATTCTCGTACCGTAAAGAGAACCATTGTTATCCGGGAGAATCACAATGAGCAAGTCAAGTTCCTTGCTATGTGGCTGGAGTTTTGTCATTGCATCATGGTATCGAGTTTTCAAAACCCTTTCTACTTGCTCAGGACGAGCACCAACAGGAGGAAGCAATGGCTCAAGAGCAAAGTCCTGCATAGAAAACCACAATCCAATGTTTAGAGATGCCTCAAAAACACAGTTCAAAAAGAAATTGGAAGCAGATGCCCAAAACAATTGTGCAATTTCAATACCATGCCAGAAATGTGGCACATTTGTGCAAGCTCATAGCAAAATCCTCGGGCCACACTGTCCTGGACAGTCCTTGAAAAATTGATGCAGATCCAATTATTGACTCTGCCTCCATTAACCATTTTCTGCCACATAATGACAATAGAACAAATTTACAGTCTATTAATTTGCAAGGAACAACTTTAACACAATTAAGGCTAGAGATTAAAACTCACAAGACTACCAATAAGTGGCCTACGGTGATAAATTTTGTAATTAATTTGCAATGATGCTTGTAAATAAAAAATCAAAATGAACCTAACATCCACAACATCCAGACCTCAAAACACTGCACCTAAAATAACTCATTAAACATATATCCACTAAAGCCAATCACCATCCAGGTTCTGGGCCTCCCTTGCTTAATAGGGATAGCCCAGAAGGTATAATCTCCCGCCTACCTCTCAGCTGCCCTCTTTTTCTACCACCAACTAACCACAATATTGCCTCTCAGCTTCCTTTGCTGTCTCATGTCACCGAGTTACAAAGACTTTTCTACTAACCTCCTTATTCCAAACAAACAAATGAAAGACAACAAAGAAAATACAGACAAGACAAAGGTGATTGTGAAATGCATCTCATACCATTGTTATTGTATAGAGTAGTAACAGTAGAAATACCTTATTCATCATGTTCCACTGCCCAACTTGAGGAAGACAATCTTTCTCCCTGCCTGTATCATGATACTTGAGCTGCAAAGACAAACAGGCATTAGCCAATAGACAATTGCAACCAGAATATGTAAAGTATACTTAGGTGAGAGAGATAGAAAATAAAGACTATTTACCCATGGAGGAGGCAGAATGCGAGCTTCAACTGAAGCAAGCTTCTCGCTAATTCTTATACCAAACTCCTTCGCGTAAGGATCGTTGTGATATGCATTGTGATAAACCGTCTGCAAACAATCAGGATGTTAGAAGTAAAATATTTCACAATTTGCTCTATATTAATAGGCATAATAACTAAAGGAAGCTGCTAATTATGCCATTATCCAAGGCAATAGCTAGTCCATATCCACTTGTCTTTACATACAGCAAACTGTGTGATTGTCATTTTAAAACAGCAGTGCCCGGTAATTTTACACAACAATGGAACATCAAAACCCCAATTTAGATCAAGAATGCAAAAGTACTTGTTAAACATAAATCAAGAATGTTGAATCACCTGTTCAACAAATATATATATATATATATATATATATAATGAACTCTTAAAGTATCCAGGAGCAATGCATAGTACAGAGCACAACCACAATATTATGCCCAGATAAAAATCATTTCAAGCAATCACATAGAAGATATCCACCACAACACCCTTTACCTGCATGATATCTCGTTCCCTTTCTTGAGGACGTTGGCAAGTCACCTTCAACAACGCAGTGATCTGTCTTTCATTC
The DNA here is from genome assembly GCF_951802175.1 of Populus nigra. Taxonomy (NCBI): domain Eukaryota; kingdom Viridiplantae; phylum Streptophyta; class Magnoliopsida; order Malpighiales; family Salicaceae; genus Populus; species Populus nigra. The sequence continues at coordinate 2,108,014 of NC_084867.1, read as the reverse complement.
AATCTTTTGGAGTACCTCTGACCCTCAACAATCTTACAAACCTGTTTTCAAGAGATGATTCATAGCAGGCACAGCTATAAACTGCAACAGAAGAACAGAAATGAATATACATGCATTTACCTCCATAGGCAAATAGTTAGGTCTCTGTTGATTTCCCACTTGTAGACAAGGCCATTGAGTATGTTGAATTACAAAGCCATAGGTTTCATAAAAATACTCCACAACAGATTTCAATGTTCCTCTTTCATCAACCGGGAAACTAACGCAGAAAAAATTATGTCACCGACATAGACCGGGAACTATATCTAATTTCTAACAGCATGAACAAACTTTTCATGACATATGAAACTTACGTCAGCTCCCGTGTTGCCTGTGATGTTAAACCAGATATACGATACTTTCTGCGCATATTTCCACGGTGTGTAACTTCAACTCTGACACCTCTGAGAGCCTTTTTAATCTGTTGATTAAGAAGAAATAGTGCCTCATGTCTCGTACATTGATAAATGAATGAGAAAATTATACACAAAAAGAACATGGCATATGCTACAGAAATTGTATGAAATAACATTGAACTTGTTTATAGGAAAATAGATAGTTAAGAGCTAAACAATGAATAATTCTAACCTTTATACGATCAGAATCAGACAAAGGTCTGGAGGAAACATCTCGATTCAATAGTTGAGTCACAAAATCAATAACTGGTAGTGGCTCAATGAATGCAGTTGAGGACATATCTGCAGCACAGACAAGCCATAGACAGATGTTAAATCGCAAAGAAATTATAATATAAACAATAATCATATAAATGAACTTAAAGAGTCCCTGACAGAAAACACATTTGATCAATAAAATATACCAATATTGAGTGAGAGTCCCATCTGTGTAGGACGAATACTTTGATAGAAACCACGCCAACTCTCCAAGCCCTCACCAAGAGACTGTCTCCTTCCTAGATCAGGGGAATAAAATGATCGACTAACCGGGCAGTACCTTCAGTCGATCAGCACCCATTCTTTAGCATGCAAAACAAATATTGCACAAGTTGCTAAAGTAAGAAACAGACTACTACCTAGCAGTTGGCAATTCACGCAGCACTATATCAAGGACTTGAAGGGCTTCCTGAGGTGCATCAGCTTGCTTTCCCTGCAAAAAGAGTCCTAGATGGTGCAGATCAGCACGAGCAGCAAATTTGATGACAACTTTGAATTCCCTCTCTCTCCTGAAACAAGAAGAAATAAATTAACAGCAAAGAAGAGGATACTAGGTTAGGCCATTACACAGTTATGATCCCACAAAAGCAGAGCATAAGCTGAATAATTTAAAACATTATTGCAATTTGGCATTTCATAGTGCTGCACCTCTCCACACACCGAACCCAATACATTGAAACAAACAACATCCCATTAGAACAAAAAGCAGGGTATGAAAAGAGTGAAACAATATAGAAAGGATTAGGCCATTACACAGTTATGATCCCACAAAAGCAGAGCATAAGCTGAATAATTTAAAACATTATTGCAATTTGGCATTTCATAGTGCTGCACCTCTCCACACACCGAACCCAATACATTGAAACAAACAACATCCCATTAGAACAAAAAGCAGGGTATGAAAAGAGTGAAACAATATAGAAAGGAAAATGAAGAACAACCTTTGTCCACCTGTTCCATCATCCTCGTCGATGAGGATGATTTTGAAGTCCTTGGATTGAAAAGGAAGAGCCCCAGCAGTATAAAGACTCTTACGTCCATCATATGCAGGAAGACGCTTTCCGAGATGAGATTCTTGGTACAATTTAACCAGTTGTGCCATTACAGCTCGATTGACACCCCTTGATGTGACCTCCGGTGTAATGCTAACCTATTCCCATCAACACCAATTAATCACGTGCAACAATAACTAATAAATACAAATTACCTAGGGAAGAAACATTAAGAATCAGTCACTCACATCATACTGGTGCAAATCCTTGTCTGGTAGCTCAGCAAAAAAGTGATTAGCCTTTACAATACACCTTATGCCAGTGCTTCCCTTCCCAGGCCGAAGAGGGAACCTCATTGATTTACTTGAGGCTGGCGGTGGCTGAGTTGCCTGGCTAGAAGAGCCTTCTTGCCGGATTGATAGTTGTTGCATCTGCTGTGACACAGCCGCTGGTGATGGCTCTAGTGGTTGCATTGAAGAACTTGCCTCAGACAGCATGGGCATTGAAGAACGTGCCTCAGATGGCTTGGGCTGAGGGGTCATCCCAGCTGGATAAGGAGCTGGAGTAGCTTGGTGCAGCTCGGGTGCTGGTGCTCTAAATGGTCCGCCTGAAGGGGGTCCTCCTCGGCCACCTCCACTACGACCACTGCCATAACCTCGTTCTCCATGCTGAGGTTGCCCTCTCCCCCGTCCCTGGTATTCCGGGGCTCCACCATAATGCTGTTGTTGCATTCCTCCCCTTCCTCGGCCGCCACCATAACCACCTCCACGGCCTACCTGCTGAGACTGGGGACCCCTTCCACCTTGGTATCCTCCTCCACCTCCACCCTGTTGAGGAGGACCGCTCCTCTCAGCTGGGGGCTGAGCACCCCGACCAGCACCAGTTCCCTGGGACTCAGAACTCTCACCCCCACTTTGTGGAAGTTCCGTTCTCCTCTTCCTCACCATGATGAGAACTGCAAAAGCACAACACTTAAAACCATGACATAGTGCCACAAAATGATAGCACATCTCAAGCCCAAGAACCAAAAACACACATCGGACCAAAAACAAATAGCTATCATGAAAGAGCGAGGTCACTAAAAGTATGGCTTCATAATCAAAAATAGAAAAAAAATTATCAGTTAAAATTAATTGTTCTTCATAATAAACAATTCCCCAAAACAAAAAATTTAAACAGTGCTTAAGATTATAACAGCGGTTGTTTTTTCAAAATGTTTTTTAGTTGAAAATGTATCAAAGTAATTTTTTTTATTTTCAAAAAAAAATTATTTTTTACATGAACAAATCAAAACAATCCAAAATAATTTAAAAAATTAATTTGATGCAAAAAAAAATTCAAAAATTTTCAAAAAGCATTTTTTGAACACGGCAAAAAACAAACACACTCATGTTCGCAGCAAAACTCATTTCATATACGACATGAAAATTGATAAACACCCTCAAATTTCCAAAAAAATGAAAAACAACAAATGATCAATATAGACATGTTCAGTTCATGAACACACATTAAATATAAAAAATGTGCCAAATACAGGAAAGTTTCAGAATTGGCTTTAATTAACAGCGAAAATAAGCTAATAATCTATAAGTAACAAAAACACTACACTTATCATACCACGAACAAAAATTCAAAAAACAGCAAAAACATAAACCCCCTCACCCAAACACACCCACTCCAGTCACTTCATACAGCACAAAACCACTCAAAACCCCAAAAGAGAACCAGTACAAAGTCGTAGGGAAAGGATCTCGCGATCTAGAACGACACACAACATTTTACAACTCGGAAAAGCAAGCAGTGACTGAAACCAAACAGATCTGTGCAGAAAGTGGCACAAAACTACAAAACGCGGTCAAACACGGCAGATCTAGAGTCAACAAGTAATGAAAGGAAGAGAAAAACTAGTGCTGTTACCTGAAAAAAAATTACCGGAAAACAACTATTTGGTCACCGGAGAGTAAAATAGCCACGAAAAGAAGGTCAGAGTACAACACTACGAGCGCACCTTGCGTTGAGACTAGAGAGAGAGAGAAAGAGATGATAGTGGCTTGGAAAATCCACTATGGTGGTTATAAAGGACAGAGTAGGTGTTCGAAAATGACAACTCCGTCCCTACTCTACTTTTCAGGGAAGTAGTACACGGGTACTTTTTTTCCTTCGTTGCTGTGGAAGTTGACACGTGGAGTCTGAGCTGGATGGTTTGAGAGTTTTTAGTTGTTCGGATTAAATGATGTTTTATTTATTTATTTAGTTTTGAGACTTTGATCTTGATATCTTTGATAGCATTTATTTATAGGGTACAAAAAAAGGAATATATTCTGATTTATTTGATTTTTTTTCTGTATTGAGTGGTATTTTGTGGGTATAAAATGCTGATTTGGAAAAAAAAAATAAAAAAGGAAAATGAAGTAGAAGGAAATTTTGCATGGTAGAAAAAAAGGGAATTATAAACTGAGTCTGGATTATTTTTTATTTTTTATTTTTTATTTTTTATTTTTTATTTTTGTATTTAGGGCGAATCTTTCAATAGATTATGTTTATTTAGGGGGGAGGGGGGAAGAAAATAATAGTAATATTCATCTGTAGGAATCAGACGAGGCATGCTTTTGAGTTCGAATTATTACAAGTGTGTATTGTCTGCATCCCTAGCACTGTCAAGATAAGATGTTTTTCATAAAATAATAAATTGAAATATATAATGTTGGGGTGCCCTTGTCAGTCTACGGCTGACTTAAATCTTAAATTTCATTCATTTTTCACTATTCAAAAGCATATGCTATAATTATTTTTGTTAATAAAACAGTCACATTTAACATGTGAATATGCATGAAACATCAAAATTAAATATATATTTTTTAAATACACCGCCAGAAGAAAATAATATGGAATAAATTGCATGAGTATTTTTATGCTAAGAAAAATCTTTTTTTTAATGCACAATAGAAATAAATCAATGAAGGATGGCTTCGTTGGAAAAGAAAAGTAGAAGATAGAGATGTAAACTGTATTTTTAAAAAATTTAAATTTTTTTTGTTAAAATTTAATATATTTTGTATATTTTAGATCATTTTGATGTGTTAATATCAAAAATAATTTTTAAAAAATTAAAAAAATCATTAACATGTATTTCAGTATAAAATATTATTTAAAAAATAACTCCAACTACATTACCAAATACCCTTATAATCACGGCTTGTTCATACGTTTTCTTCTTTTTTTTTCTGTTCACTTTACTTGTAGATGTCTCAATATTTTATAAGAATAAAAAAGAGTGTTCGTGCACGAAACACGGATACTTTTTCTTACTTGTGTTCAAGGTAAGCAAGTCTACAAGGAGACCTACTTTTTCTTACTTCGGTTCAAAGTAATCAACTCAACAAGGAGACTTACCTTTTCTTGCTTCGGTTCAAGGTAAGCCATTCAACAAGACTTCTATAACGAATCGAATGATAAGCACATACTAGTAGTTACATCCAGCCTAGTTTGTTGACATGAGAAGTCCAAGATCCAAAATTTAATATTTTTTAATTCAATAAAATAAAAATATTACAGTGTTTTTTTTAAATAGTGGTTTTTTAAAAAAATAATGGAAATTGTTTTTATATATATCTTTTAACACCAATATATTAAAATTATCTAAAAATACTTAGAAATATCAAGTTAATATTGGTTAGTTGAAAAACAATTTGAAAAACAAAAACTATTGTGGTGTTCATAATTTTAAAATCTAGTCAAAAAACCCGATTATAATCCATTAATTTTTGTTTTTTTATTAAAACGACGTAGCTTTGATTTTTTTAAAAAAAATTGACTCGGGCAACCCGATCAAAACTTGAACCTTGAACCAGACCGGGTCTAAAAACTATGATGGTGTCATACAAGCATTAAATTGATTCGATTGATTTTTTAGTGACTTGATTGATGTTATAAATCCAATTAAAGCGTGTTTGTGAATGTAATTACAGTTGTTTTTCAAAATACTTTTCACTCAAAAATATAACAAAATAATATTTTTTATTTTTTAAAAATTATTTTTTACATCAGCGCATCAAAATAATTTAAAAACACTAAAAAAAATTAATTTAAAGCAAAGAAAAAAATAAAATAAAATTCAAATTGTTTCAAAAGCCCTTTTAAAACACAAAAATAAATAGGAAAACTTGATTAAAGAAATAAAAAAAATAGTAATGTTTTAATAAAAATAATTGGCATTAGTTTATCTATTATCCATGATTTAAATCAATGATTCAGCAATCTAATTTTTTCTAGGTTCTTCGATATTTACTTGTTAATAAGAGATAGTATTATACTAATTAAAATCTCACAAAAATGGATCCCCACAGAAGAACATAACTTAGAAGAAACTGCATAAATATTTTTCTAGCTTAAGGATTGGCGAGTGGATTGAAGGGCGATGAGAGTGGATAAAGTTGGAAAAACAAAAACGGGGAGAGAATCGAGGGACACATGATTGACCGCGACTCGTCTTCGACAAACACGCACCCCACTAAATCCCAAACATTTCATACTCTCCAACATCTTAACTCTCTACTCGCTCCTCTGGCTCGAAACCTGTTATATTCTCTCGTGACAAAAGGAGTACGGTCTTAGCTCGATTTACCGAAACACCCTTCATCAATTTTGTCATAACGCGGCGCCTTATTTCCATTTAATTACGCTTAGCCCAACAATCTGCTGTCCAATAAGAAATAATTACTAATTATTATAATCAATAAATCAGCGAAACGTACAATAAATCTTGTTTTATATTTATTTATTTAGGGCTGGATTTGAATTTAAAAATAGTCGTTGCTTTCTAGAAGATTCGTTTTATTAATTGTTCTTGACTATGTTAACTGCTTCGTTAACCATCCTTAACAGCTTCGTTAACAAGCAGAGAGAAAGTGGGTCATGGCCTCGGTGGCCAAAAGGACTTCAGCGATTCTAGCCGCGACTACTTTTCTTGGCAGTGAATTCAACTTCTTTTTATTAAAATTTATTTTTTTTATTTTTTTAATACTTTTAAATTGTTTATATTAAAAATAAATTTTAAAAAATAAAAAATATTTTCTTTTAATATTTTTTAATAAAAAATATTTTCTTTTAATATTTTTTAATAAAAAATATTTTAAAAAAACATCTCACCTTCAAAACTCTTCGTAAGCAATGGTATAGCCAGCTGTAATTGTCATCTGCTTTTATGTAGTGGGTCCCGTCAACACTGGTAACTAAGAACCACTAGCCGTCACCATCGGTTTTACTATTGTTATCCAAACCGAGCAGAGGTTGAACCAGTGAGGATTCTTGGTCTGGTTCATTGGTTCAACCTCTAACCGGAGGCGTTGAATTGAATTGAATTCATAAATTTTAATGAAATCTCATATTTGAAGTCATTTTCATATTATTATAATTAAGGTTTCAGTGAGTTGTTTTTGCGTTTAAATCTGTTTTTAAAAATATTTTATTATAAAAATCATAAAAATATTATTTTAATTATTTTTGAATAAGTTTGATGTATTAATAAAAATTAAAAATATAAAAAAATTATTTTAATATTAATTGTACGGGGAGAAAACATGAAAAGGGTGGAAGGACATCAGCTTTCTTAGTTCTTTTCACTTTGAAAAATATATCAATAATATTTTTTTATTTTTAAAAATTTATTTTTAAAATTAGCACATTAAAATAATTTAAAAATATTAAAATATATTTTTTAAAAAATAAATACTTTCTAAATACAAAAACAAACGCTTTAGCAGGAATAAGAGAAAAAGTCAATTGGGGGGGGGGGGGATATGAAGCTGACACTAAACGATCGCCCTCGGCCTTGCCACAAGTATCCCCGTAGAAAAGCATTTTATGCCATGATAACAAATATATATTAAGGGAATGTTTATTTTTGTGTTTAGATAAGTTTTAAAAATGTGCTTGGTTTTAAAAAATATTAAATTAATTTTTTTTAATTTTTTTATAGTTTCAATGTGTTGATATCAAAAATAAAAAAAAATTATGAAAAAAATTATTTTGATGTATTCTAAATGAAAAATATTTTTAAAAAATATAATGCACTATAACATCAAACACACATTTAACAAAAATCTAAACTGCGTAATGTTTTCACCATAGTGATTAGACCAGACCCGGTCAAGAAGCCGGGTCCCGAGTTGCATGGGTTAACTTGGATCAACCCGAATCAACCCGGGAAAATTTAAAAAAAATATCTGAAGTTTTAATATTTCATATGAAAAAATTAAAAATCAATTCATGTGAATATAGGTTAGATATGTTATAAGTAATAAAGTTTAAAAGATTATTTCAAAACGTTTTTTATCCCACATTGAAAAAATATAATTTTTTTCTTGTGAATATGGAATATATATATTAAATGACTTCAAATCTCATATTAAAAAAATAAAACATTATTCTAGTATTCATATAGTGAAGTTTGAAAGAGGTTAATAACCAGCTAAAAAAAAAGTCTTTCCCTTGAAGAAAAAACACATTGAAAAAAAAATAGGTAGTTTATTGTGGATTGCTATAATAAAATTATTTCTTTACCCTTTAATGGAAAAAAAAATAGACCTCGAGGCTAGTTTTTTTTATCTCTTTCACTAGGGCATTAATAATGAAAAGATTATTTGGGTGTGTCTTTTTTTATTTTTTTACAAACACTAAAAATACTATTTTACCTTCGAATTCAATAAATTTTAAAATTATTGATCAAGCGCTTTCTTGCCGTTTTAGAATCTTCTTGGCAATAAAAATATTTCTTTCCCTCAAAGAACAAAAAATTGTTAGGATGCTAAACGAGGGCCTTTTTTTTAGTTTTTCTATTATCCATGTACAGTACAAGTATGAATTTAACCTTGAATTAGACAAAAAAAAAAAAAAAAGTAGCTTTGCATTTCGAGGGTGTTTTTTTAATTTTCACACATATATTTTGTATAATTAACAAAGTCGTGAGGGATGTTTTGGTGTTTTTCATATTTATGTTTGAATATTTAAATTATAAAACTATTGACGCGTGTTGATCACACGCCGACGAGTGGGTGGCGTTTGCATCATTCAGGCAGTGCTTGTGACACCATCTGGTGATCAAATTTGACCTTTGGTCATCTTTCTGAATGCGTAACTATGCCATTTGCCACATATAATGGCCCGTTTCTGCTTATGGTAGTCGAATTGTCACAAATATTGTTTGTTTTTTCCCCCTACTTTTCTCTCTCATGACATATAAAACACACATTTATCCTCTTTGTGTTTTTTTTTTATTTTAAATTGTAGTTCTTATTTTTTTAATTTTTAATTTTTTTTATTTCTTTTTATAGATGTTTTTTTTTGTAATTTAGGCATTCAATTATATTTTCTGATATGTTTTATTTTTAATTTCAGTTCTTATTCTTTTAATTTATGATTTTGTTTTTATTCATTTTATAGTTTTAGTCCTTATTTTCTTAATTTTTTATTTCATTCTTATTCCTTTAAATAAGTTTTTTTTTCAATTTAGTCCTTCAATTACAATTTATCATTTTGTTTTGTTTTTAATTTCAATCCTCATCCTTTTAATTTCTTATTTTGTTCTTTTTTTTACATAGAAGTTTGTTTTCTTTTCAATTTAGTCATTTAATTACAATTTATCAAATGTTTTGTTTTTCATCTTGGTCCTTATTCTTTTATTTCTTAATTTTTTTATTTGGCCCTCTTATTGAAGTTTATTTGCTTTCAATTTTATCATCAAAGTTTTTTTTTATAATTTAATCGTCATTCTTTTGATTTTTTTTTGTTAAAGCTATTTTTCAATTCAATTTAACCCTTCAACTGAAAATTTTTATTTGCCCTCTAATTAATGTTTTTTTTTCACCCTCGTTTTTTTAGATCCTTTTGTGTAATTGATTTTTTTTTTTTTGGTTTCATCTTTCAACATTTGTTCTATTGGGGATTCGACTTCGTGCGATCTTATCATTCTGCATTAGTTTTTTATTTAAATATTGGTTTTGTGATTATCTTCAAATTTTTTTCAATAAGTTTATCACAGTCTCATGATATAGATCACGGTTTTGCATGCCTTTTTTTAATATAAGATTTTTTAGAATTGTTTTGTTTGTGTTTTTCCTAAAAATAAAAAAATATTTATTGTTAAATAATATTGTTGATGTATTGGGCCTTGGGTAATATTTTTTTAACTGCGTGAGTTCATTCAAACATTCTCATTTGTGATTATGTTTTAGGTTACAATTTTTTTAGAGTGTGAATTTATCTTTCATTGATTTAAATAAACAAATTTAATAAATACAATAAGATGAATATCTCATTTTGTTTGATTAGATATCTTGATCTATATTTATCTCTTATTTTTTTTAATTCTTATTTTTTGTTATTGTTAGCTATTTCTATTTATTTACATAAATAGTTATCTATCTATTTAATTAGATATTTATATAGACTTTTCGATTTACATTTTGAATTTCTTTTATGTAAGAAGACGCATTAAAGTAGCTTGCATACCTAATTTTTTTTTAAAAAAACAACACAATCCGTAGCAGAGCGTAGATTAGATAACTAGTTAAATGTATCACCGTGTAGAAACATAAAATTTGTAATATTTCTAATCTAAGTGTTTAACCACTCTATCCATACATCCATACTCTCTTGTTAAAAAAAAAGGTAGATTATTAAACTCTTTATAAAAGAAAGAATATGAATATTGTTTATTGAATTACTTTTTTAGTATTTAAAATATGAATAATTTTATACAAACTTTGGTGATTTATAGGAAATTAGCCATTTTTTATTTGTTTTTAAAGCTTATTAAATAAAATGTAATTTCACTGAATAAAATAAAATAAAAAATTATTATTCACCATTTATTTAATAAATACCCAGTTGGCGTTCAAAGTAATGTGATGATATTTTTTTACCGTCGAATAGGAAAATATATGATATCAATAAATATTTTATCTTGGTCTGTACTAACTTGTGGCGATAGTGCTAGCATTAAGATTCTAATATTTAAGAATTGTTTTTATTTTAAAACCTTTTATTATTATTATTATTTGTGATATGCATTGAAATTAATGATATAAACATGAAATAAAATTCTATGAACCCCTCTAGTTGAATTTTATTTAAATATTAGAAGAGTTTTTCAACATTGATAATAAATAATATTTTCTAATCGTTTTAATATATTAATATTAAAAATAATTTTTTTAAAAAATAATTTTTTAATATATTTTTAAATAAAAAGCATAATTAATAAGCAATTTCTAGATCCACCCCACTGATCAGGCAAGCACTCCACTACTTTTTTTTTTTTTCATCTCCACTGCAACACTATAGCACATTCTCGCGCGTGCAAAGGACGCCCTTGCTACCTTGCCGTTTGGTTTTTGTTTCCCCCTCGTGCTCATTGAGATTTGAGATATCGTTTAGAGAGACATGGTGATCAGACTAGAGAGCGGGACTGTGGAGTGAGACAATAAGGGATTAGGTGTTGAAGGCAAGATCGATTTGTGTTTAGTTTGGTGCGTGTAACATAAATTTTCATTTTCATCGCTATTTAATTTTTTAAAAAAGATAGAATAAAATATAGAAAATAATTAGTTTACCATTATTCATATTTTTGTGTATTTTATACTTGGAATAGGGATTTAGAGATTTTTATTTTTTACTTGGAGTCAAACCCAAGAGTGCTTGGAAAGGCCTAATTATATATATTAAAAAAATATTTTATCCTCTAAAAAGAGAGATACAAAAATTTCTTTAGTTTTTTTTACCCAAAAAACAAATAATTTTGGATTTTTCCCTCCATTTTTACTAAACACAGTTAAAAAAAAAACCAATAGGGCTCAACATTTTATTATGCAACAAGACACTTGTCACTTTGTACGGAACAGTTAATAATTATCATTTTATTTTCAAATAAAATTATTTAACTAGTTATTATTAGCGAAACAATTTTTTTCATAGATTTCATATGTCATTATCATATTATTGTTATTCTTTTATTTTAGATGTATAATAAAATAAGTTAAACATTCTTAAAAACAAACTAAAAAAACATAGGGTCAAAGGCTTTTTTATCATTTACTATTTAGTTGCCAATTTAAATGACTAAATTGCATTTTAAAGCAAATAAAAATTAAACTAATGCTTCAAGGGCATTTAAGCATTTTTATTATGGTTTTTTTAGTTATAACCAATTTGAATGATACGTAATTCATTCTTTTAATAAGTATAAATACAATTAAAAATTAAAAGTAGTTAGCACGTGCATAGTATGCGCTAGCAAATGAAAGACCTTATACTCTTTAGGCAGTGCGTAAGGCGCCTCCTTATAATTAAATGTTGCCTTCCATAATGACATTGAAAACATTGTGTTATCCTCTTCATGATAGTTAGATGTGTGTGCACATAGAAACAATTGTTAGGCTTTTATGAACAGGAAGCCCCCACATTCTCTAAGTAGTGCGTGAGACGCCTTCTATAATCATACGCGGCCTTCCACAATAGCATTAGAAGTGTTGCGTTGTCCTCTTCAAGATAGTTAGATGTGTGTTCATATAAGAACAATTGTTGAGCTCTTATAACTTTTTTTTTCTCTTTCTCTCCTAATTTTGAATTTCACATCAATGCAAAAATCAAATGTGTCATGTCAGTTTGTTTTTGTATTAATTTTTGTCTTTACTTTTTTATTCTTATTTATTGTGCTTTTGATGCCATTTGAATTTTTTTTTTTAATTTCATCTCTTAACATTTTATTTTATTTATTTATTGTATCCAATTTGATCTTTATTCTTTTGATTGCTATTTTTTTTTATCATTTTCTTGATTTATTTTATTTTTCAGTTTAATCCCTCAACATTTTATTTCATTTAATTATTGTATCCAACTTGGTCCTTATTCTTTTGATTTCTATTTTTTTTGTTTTTTTATCCCTTTCTTGATTTATTTTATTTTCAATTTAGTCCCTCATTATTTTTTTTATTAGTTTTTATATTAGATTTGACACTCATTGTTTTGATTGTTATTTTGTTTCTAATTTTTTATGACTAGGAATTTTGTTTCATGATTTTTTCGTGTTTACCCTTTAATGGGAAGTCTAGGTCTCATGATCCAGGTTAAAAATTTTGATGATTAATTCGATCTAAGTTTGGTTTTTTTTTTCTAGGTTCTTTTTATTGATTTTCTTACAATATTATCCTTCGATATTGAGTTATTTGGCTTCGAGCTATGTGGTTTTTCTTTATGTGGGGTCATCCCAATCTCATATCCTATGTTGTGGGGCAGTCGAGTTTTTTTCAATATTTTTTTAAATTGATTTTTTTTTCAATTTTATATTTGATTATTTAGTTTGTTTGAGATTTAACCTCCATTGTTTTTTTTTTTTTCATATGAGGTTATCCCGGTCTCACGACCGGGCTACAAAGTTGGCATGTTGGCTAGTTACTTGAGAGTTGACCTCCGTTATTTTATTCAATTTCTTATGTGCGAAGTTATTATGGTCTCACAATCGGGCCACAAGATTGACATGCTAGCTAGATGTAGTTTTTTTTTGTTTTTTTTTAAATTGATTTTTTTTTCAATTCTCATTCAATGTTTATGTCACTTATCATTAAACCTTGGATTTCTTTTATTTTTCTCTTTATCAGATTATTCCATTCAAATTCAATTTTTTTTAACATAGTGGAGATTTTTTAAGAATATTTAAAAAATATTTTTTCATAATATTAACAACCGTTCATTTTTTCTATTACTCATTAACTATTTTTGTGATTATTTTAATTATCGTTGGTTTTTTTGTTGATATTGAACTCATTCGAACTAATAGTCTGAATCCCAATTTCTTCTTGCTTTTTTTAAAATGTTATCATTCTCTAGACATCCTTTTATTTCGTTAAGAAAAACCTAATCCGGTCCGTGGAGTAAATCGGTCTCCCTATGTATTATTTTCTAAATGGTGTCTTTCCTTTCCATGGAACCAAGCATTACGGACGAATTCGAGGGCGACCACCTTTTACAAGTTATAGACCTTCGTCTTCCTGATGTATTCGGCACTGTGATTTCAGAGTTACGAGTTACTTGAAACTGGACCTGTGAGTGAAAGGGAGAAAAAGGAAGCACCAAGGAGTATGGTACTCCCACATAAATCTAGAAGATAGATCCCATTGAAAAAGAAAATATTGTGAGAGAAAAGTCAGACAGGAATGCATGAATGTCTTTCATGTCTGGTTATCCATTCTTTTCCTTCTGTCCTCTAATTATCCAAGAAATATACAGGTCTGGAGACAGCAGTAATTTACATCAAGAAATCTGTGTGGTGCAGCGGAGCAGCATGTTAAAGGCAGCCTTGCTCAAACCTACTGGGAAAATTCACATAGTGATGTAGAACAACTTTCCATTACAGGATAGAAATGATCACAAATCTAAGGATTGATGTTAAAAATACTTAGTATACATGCATTCCAAGTTAACTGCCTGGTAAGAACTAGTACCTTCCCGTGTGATAGCAGCACAATGTCTACTCCTGACGTTCCCCATAACGGCACCTAACTTCCTCCCCTTCTATTAACTTCTCTATAGCATCCGAAGGCAGGCCGATCATCTCTAAAGTCTTCTCCCACACTTCATACGCGGTGTCGATGTTGTGTGCTTCTTCTGAAGGATTTGTTGGTCGACAATCTTGAGAAATGAATGCACAAACTGGCCAGTCATCTGATTTTAACAACTCGCAGTATTCAGGAATCTGAGGATCAGTTGCTGAAAAAAGAGCACTCCTGGAACCTGAATTGGATGCAAATTATATGAGGTTAGCTAGCAGTTAGAATATTGTTATTTTTTTCCTCTTAAATTTGAAGGCGGTTAAGCATAATAGCAAGATAACTCATATTTTGGTTCTTTCCATGGTACATTATGCTGTGATTCCATAAATTATTGACTGATAATGTTTTGTCATAGCAACTCTCATTGGAAATCGAAAAGCCATTTCTCTATAAAATCTTTTGGTGCAACCTAGTTCTCTATTCAATGTTCCGAATAAACTAGATGGCTTTGCTAAACGTACAAGTCCTGCATAAAAATGGATTTGTGAGGATTTCCAAAGAGCTTCAGACTCAGGTACCATGTGTCTGAATCGCTGAATATTAGACATCTTCAACAGTTCAAAACCTTTACATATAGCTGCTGACCACAAAAAGTATGGAATAGTAATAATAAATTCACTCTCAAGTCTTTCTTTCCTTGCCTTGGTGGAACACAAAGAACACCTCCTCGTACAACTTCGAAGTCTTTCCTGAGCAACTTACTCACAGTTTGATGGGAAACCATAAATGAATTTAGCTCTTTTGCAAGGAGACTAAAAAAAAAAAAACTTGCTCCTAAGGATGGTGTTTATCACAGCCAGTGGGGACCAACAGTGAAACAAATCATTCTAGCAGCAAATTGACATTGTTACAAGCCATAACGTCTAAGACATTGAGAATGCAAGACACGTGCAACAGCATCAGATTCACAAAAATGTTTTCATTTGTAAAATTCTTGTCACATGCATCTTAAACATAGAAACATATGAATTGTCCAACAATAAATGCTTCTTGTTGGCATGCACAACCTCTTCAACTCTCATATTTCAGTTTCCTGAAAAAGTTCCTTGGCATTCACTGGGCAGAAAAGAGAGATAAAACAGCAGGCAGGAGATGAAAAACATCATGCACTTCAATACATCATGTCTCGTGATCAGAATGATGACAAGAAGGACATCATAAGTCATGTTAAAAATTAAAAGACAAGTTGTCACCATTATCCCACAAAGTTGCAAAGTGAGAACATGCTATCATTTGGGAGACTTACCTTCTTGGGCATTGAAGATAAAATATGGTATTAGGTGATAACCAGCTTGCACAATTTTGGGAAGATCCCTTGCCTGAATTTAGATAAAGTTGAAAGCAGGATGTAAGATACAATGACACAACTAGAAAGAATGTTTATTTTGATCATACAAAGCTAAAGGAAACCAATTCAACAACAGATTTGGTCTCTCTAAATCAATCCCATCATTTAGTCCCATCAAGTGTACACCAAGAATGATGTTCTACAACTTATTGTTTTTTAAGGTGTTTGTAATTTAGGTTAGCCTCTCTCTGAGGAATCAAACCTGCAACCTCCCTCTTAAAGGACAAGTACTGCTACTAGCGAGCTAGAGCCCCATTGGTAGGGTTCTACAACTTCATTTAAAAACTACTATCCTATATTTTGTCAACCAATACACATCAACATGATCAAAACAGCTACAAACACTATATATTTCCAAAAAGCCTAACGATGCTTTTCCCTCCCAAAACATAAATGAATAACAGCTCCACTTTGGAACCACCATATTTAATAAAAAATAGCCAAAGGTATCTGCTGCTTATCCCAAGCTAACACCCTTTATAAGAAGTTATAAATCTGTATCTTTCCACCATTGTGCCATATAACATGTTCTGAATAGTTAGGTCATACTCTTTTCATGTGAAAAAAGAGCTTGTCTAGGATGGCTTTATTGAAAGAAAATGTCTTTAATTGTTAATATATCTCTCTTTTACCCACTTCTCCCCCTTTTACAGCGCGGCTTTCCATCATGACATTCCCTCAGCGTTTTCTTTTTTCAATAGCAGTAACAGCACAAATCATAGACATTATTGCTTCGTCTGTATTTATACTGAAAACATATGCATCAAGAAACTTGTATGAGTAACTATATGCAGACATATGTTGGCACATGCTATTCCATAATAAAATTATAATGATTGATTCAAAAGGCTTACAACATTCGTTTGGACTACTCCAGGGGAAACACATAATACACTGATGCCAGATTCAGCTGGAAGCCGCCTGTGCAGAACACTACTAAACATGACCTGCAATCCAAAGGTCACAAGTTCATGATTCATTCATGAATGTTAAAACAAATTATAACAGAGAGCAGCTTACTGAAATACTGTCAATACATCCTTTGAACATGTTCATGCAGTGATGTAGCACAGGAAAGGGATAATTTTGAGTAATATGATATTGCTAGAGCTATTTGAGTCATCTGCAATAATTCCCATGCAAAAGAATCTAAGGTATTTGTACCTAGCAAACCAGATTTAACATTTCCTTAACAAAAATTAATTAAATCCACCTTTCTCCATCAACCGTTTGAAGGGCAAGCATGTTTTGTAATGCAAACAAAAGCAGTGGTCTTTAACAATCAAACTTCCATATTAATTCTAAAATTTATCTATAATTTAATTTTATATCTTATAGTCAGAGGACAACTGGATAATTCACTCCCACAACACCTTTACCCACACGAGATTCATAATTTGAAGCCAATTTTGAATCCCACATCCAATATTTGGCAGAAAACATGTATGTTTGAGCTTATTCATTTGTTTTGACAAGTCCAATATCAATCTCGGGCTCTTCCTAATAATTTAAACAAACAACACCAAGTGAGGTCAATTAAGAAAAACAAGCATGACTGTGGTAAGAGTTCAGTTCATTTGCATCCCTAAAAGAAACTAAATCCACTAGTTGAAACACAGATGCTCAACAGAAACTAATCCAGTTGAAAAACCACAGGAACTTTAACAGAGATGCCAGCATCACAGTTCTTTTATCGTTCAAAACAAAAGGGATAAAAAGAATCCAACGAAATTGAGGAGAGAGGTGAGCATTTTATATTGATACAGCAACTTGAGCATTTTATATTGATACAGCAACTTCATGCAGCACAAACAATAGGGACATTTCCTTTGTTAACTCGAACCTGAAATAAAAATAACAGTTTCCAGAATTATACAGTCAAAAGTATCAAATATCAACTCTAAGCACACCTGTGCTAACTTGCTGCCGGTGTATCCAACTAAGCTTGTATACTTTCTCTTTCCAGAAATAACATTCATGTCTTCAGTGTCAACAAAGCCAACATAATGCATCTAGAGAGGAGAGAAACATTAAAAACCAATAAATAATGTGAGCATATGAATGTTACATTAGAATTATGATGGGATTTAGATGCTATATGACGGCGAGCAGAACTGTTATGCAGGGGGCACAATTTCACAATCATATTAATATGTTTTCCTTTCCTCCGAGGTAATTGCACAAATCTGTGAAACAGGAAAATGATGGACACTGACACATCATGCCAGGACCGGAAAATTAAATCATAAATACATACAGGAAATAGAAACTGTTTTTCTTCTTCCAGATTTATCAATTGCACATCATTTTAATTTGCTGGATCTATCAATCACACATGTCTATATCATTTAATAAGGAATGCTAGGCGCTATTTTATAGTTTCCTAAATACATTTGTAATATCCTATATTGAAAGAGAACACAGCTAAAAAGAGGCAAAGTATATTTTTGCTGGCCATAGTACTCACAACTGAATTCACATTGATAATTCTGCTTGGAGAGCCTCTAATTAAGGATGGCAAAAGCAATATTGAAAGCAATGCTGGAGCTAGATGATTCACTTGCATGTGTTCTTCATACCCATCCTTTGAGAACTTTTGTGGTCCTTGATAAAACAAATTCAAAGCATACTAGTTATTTATGGTCAAATGGTAGATAAATATATAAGAAATGCATATCCAAAAAGCTTTTATGACGGAAAATAGAAACAATACTAGTTTACATAAATGCTCAACAGTACTCCATAAAAATCAAAGATTAACCAAACTTTTCAATCAAGAAGCAGCCAGATCATTAGCAACACCTTGCATAGTTGCTAAACAACACTCGTCAAGAAGAGTCTTGAACTAAAGCAGAAAGCTTGAAGCAGGACCATAAAAACTCACCTCACTCACAATCTCAATTATCTCCCCATCATCCCATCCCTAAATGCATGGCTGATCAAGGACTCATGAACAAATCAATGCAGCTTCTTAAATTATTAGATTCTCGTGATTTTTGCAACCTATTCTCTTGAGAAAGTAAGCAAAACCTATAGAAAACCTGCATATCACATTCTCACTGGTCCATATAAAATAAAATACAAAACGCACAGGATGACTCCCTTATTTAAGGGCACCTGAAACATCTTGCCAACCATGTCATTGAAACTCTCTAATTAGTTCTACCTCCAAAACATTCACATTTGGCAGAGCAATGCTTTCTGTCCACCAATACCCATGACCTCGACTAAAAAAGGCCACTTCTCCTTTGTCTCCCTTCCTTTGAGTGATTCTAACTGAAAGTCATGTAGGGTAGAAGAATGCTCTCCAAACATTCTTAAGAACAATGTAAAACCTTCAGGGACATTTGAACTAAACTTGAAGTTTTCACTTCTTTTGATCACAAACATTGTGAAAATACCGTGAAATCTTGTTTTCTCCAACAATGCCCATCCCTCCGCGTAGAATTATTCCAGCAACTTTCTTATTTATATGTTGAATTCTTCCAAGACATGCCTGACAATCGAAGCCAACATTATCTTCCCATTGTCCTTACACACCAAACATCACCATTCAAACCCAAAAGAACCCACAATTTCTTTTTTTTTTTCTTTCAAAAATTAAGAACCCCTGCCTCCGCGTAGAATTATTCTAGTAACTTTCATATTTGTATGTTGAATTCTTCCAAGACATGCCCGACAATTGAAGCCAACATTATCTTCCCATTGTCCTTACACACCAAGCATCACCATTCAAACCCAAAAGAACCCACAATTTCTTTTTTTTTTTCTTTCAAAAATTAAGAACCCCTGACCATGGAAATGCATTAATGCACACACCTTTCATCTCATAAGATCCTTCAACTGTTTGAAAATGCTACATATACATTTGCAAGAAACAGGCCATTCGTACAAAAGAAAAGACAGGGCTTGAAGACGTAAATACATCACAGTGAGGCAACCATCCATGCTTCCTCTATGCCATGGCAAGCTATAAACAACAAGCAACCAAGCTAGTGGAATAACATATGATTCAAAGGCTTACTGTCCTTTTCACACAAGAAACCAAAAGTTTTGACAGAAAAGCCTATCATTGAGACCCTCAGGCCATGTTCATGTCATTCATGATGTGGACTTGGTAATATTAGCGAGACACAGGAATGACATCACAAAAAAATGGATTCCGACATGTCATCAAGACATGCTGTGGTAACACAAAAACTACTGCAGCATCTCTTAGGCAGGCAGGAGGATCCAAAAATGTATTTTTATCGGGATGGTCAAAAGGCTCTGGCTCAACAGCATGAACAAGGCTATTTTACAAAACAAAAACACCCTCCTCCAAGGATATCCTCTCTAAACTGGGAGAAAAAAACAAGTAAACTGAAGCCATGCATCACCCTTGGCTCATTTGACTTGATTTCCAATAACAGCACTTATCATCTAATTGTGACCACGACTTCTCATTGCCGAATAGCAGGAACCTTCGTATCAGTTTACTAAACTATACCAGCTGTTATAACTAACCATGAGTATTCACAAATGAAGGGATTCCACATTTTACTATTCCCTTCTCCTTGAGTACTTACCTGTTATACTTGGGAATTGCCAATGCCCTACTTCCATACTAAAAAATGAGAAATAATGCACAAGCAGCAGGCAACATCGCATTTACATATCAGGAAAAAAAAAACGTTTGAAAAAAAAATTCAAAACACCAACCTCTAATGGAAAATATTCCAGCATTATTAATAAGAACATGCAAAGGTCCCATTCGCGCATTCCACGCTTCGGCAAACCTCGAAACCGATTCCAAGGACAAAAGATCAAGCTCCATCACCTTCAAAAATCACCACAACATTAATTTAAGAAAATCCAAGCACGTATAACAGAGATTAAACAGTAATTAAGGCCAAACTACCACCTACCTCGATATTAAGAGGAAGGCCGAGTCCAGTCCATTCGGACTGCCATTTATGAATCAAATCATGCGCTGCTTTGGTATTCCTAACAGCCATAACAACATGGGCTCCGGATTCCGCCAATTGCCTGGCGATTTGGAGACCGATACCGCTGGTGGATCCGGTGACAATGCAAGTGAGATTGTTGATAGGAGGTAAAGAGAGAGGGTTCTGCAAGTGACTAGCCATGATTCGCTGAAATAACATCTCGTATATTATGTACATCCATCCTCTTAGCCATTCTACCCATCCTAATCCTTGCTTCTTCTTTGGTACTGTTGTTGATGGCGTAGAAGATGACTCTGACGGCGTCGTTTCCATGGCTAGACAAGAAAGTTTCTTGATTTCTTGCGGTTCTTTTACGCGATTTGGAATCTTTAGATCTGAATTAGTGAGTGAGTGAGTGAGTGCTCGCTTTTTTTGCTTACTTGGTTCTGGTGGTGACTGGTGAGAGCTGTGGAGAGAATCAAGGAAAAGTGACTCAAGAGTAGTAGTGCAAGTGTCAGATTTCGAAGTTCCAAAATAGTCCCTCAAGTTTTCATGACTGTCTAAATTGGTTCTAACGGCTAGCAAACAGATCAGTCCCCGGTTGCCCCATAATAATAATAAATAAATAATGGTGTGAGATTTTGTTGATAAAATACTCTGCAAATCAGCACGAGAGTCCAGGACCGTTTTAACTTTTAAATAAATAGATCATTGGTCCGCTCGCTGTAGATTTGTTTGGATTAATTTTTTAATAAAAAAACTTAATTATAAATTCAATGTCCATTAAATAATATTTTTTTAAAATATTAATATAATAATATATTGGATGATATTTTTTAAAATATTGAGATTTTGATATATTGGATTCACTCGAATTAATCTATTAAATTTATAAGTTGGGCCATGAGCCTGTAATAATCTTATAAAAATCTAATCAAAATAAATTATAAATGTTAATCCATCATTAACTCAATATTAGAAGATAAAATTAAAAAAAATAAAATAATTACTCGAGTCAACTTAGGATAACTTGTTAAACTCGCAACCTGGATCATAAGATCGGGATAACCCTTTGAAAAGCAAACTTGAAAAAATTTTGAAGTCCATTTTCCAACCAATTTAATGTTGAAGAATAAAATAAAAAAAATTATTAAAAAAACACTCAACTCAAATCAACTTAAACTAACCTATTAAACCTATAGTTTGAGTCATGAGGTCGAGATAATTTCATTGAAAAAAAATAAAAAAAAACATTACCAAGGTTTATTTCCAATAAATCTAACGATTGAAATCGAGAAAAAAAATCCATTAGACATGAATAATTCCACATAAAGCAAATTAAAAAAAATTATGAAACTTAATTCTCAAACAACTTAATATTAAAAGATGAAATTAAAAAAAATACTAAATAAACAAAAATAAAATTGAGTTGTTGGAGAGTGCAATTGAAACAAAAAATATTCATGACCTAAAAATAAATGAATATGGTCAACCTGTCAAACATATGAACCGAGTCATCAGATTGAGATAAATGAAAAGAAAATAATAAAAAAAAATTATGAAGTCTAATTAAAAAAATATTCAATTAAAAAAGGATAAAAAATAAACATAATCAATCCAAGTCAATATACCAAACCCGTGACCTGTGTTATGAGGTTGGAATAATCTCATAAAAATAAATTTTTTAAAAAAACCATAAAACTCAATTTTCAACTAACCAAATGTTAAAAGAAGAAATTAGAAAAAAAAATTAATTAGAAAAAGCAGCACAGAAAAAATCTAAATCAATTCATTTTAATTTGTTAAACCCGCAATATAGGTTATGAAATCATGATAAATTCATAGAGAAAAAAAAAACCATGAAGCTCCACTTCCAACAAATCTAGTATTAAAGGTTGAAATTGAGAAAAAAAATAACTAAATCCATGAGACCAACATACAATCCAACATAAAAAAAAATAAAAAAAATACAAAGCACAATTCTCAAACAATTTAATATTAAAGAATAAAATTGAAAAAAATTAAAAAAAATATTAGATCATTAAAGGTTAAATTAAACAAAAAATATTATTACAATAAATAATATTTTGTGAGTGTGGTTGCACTAATTTAGCCACACCCTTTAGTATTGTCTTAATAAAAATGAATTTTTGTTAAAAGATAACAATAATTTTCATATATATAATGCAAGTGAATTATTTTTCTTAACATCAAGAAATATTTGAAACGGAAATTCAATGTATATGTTTAATAAATAAATTGATAATTATATAAAGATTAACATATTTGATCTCTGATCTCGTGCTACTTGTTTGATTTTTCTCATTTAACTTAATTAGATGTCAATATTTTTTAACCAAAATAATAATCTATACTCAATTCAAACAAAATTTCACCTATGAGATCTAAACTCTATTTTTTTTTATGAATGATACTGTTCATTGTTATAACAAAAATATATCGCTGATTTAGCCAGGAAGAACTTTATGAATTCCAATTCCGGCTGCACACCATAGATAAGTTGCATCTCTACTTCTCGAAGTCTATTCAATGAACAATCTAAGGAGTTTTGAACTCTCATATATTCCAGAACAGGTTCCATGACAGCATTTGCCTTGGTCTTTGCCTAGAAGGGGCACACAACACAAACTCTTTACTGTCTTTAAATGTAACAGGCAAAGAAGAACAGGACTTATACTGCTGCCACTCACCCTGATTGTAAGTTTTTGTAAGTCGGGGGAGCTTCTGATCAAGCATCGAGCACATGAAATTTCTTCTATCTTTTCAAAACGGATAGCAGCAGATAAATGAAGAATTCTGAGGTTTTAGGAAGCCTGTTCTGTACACTGCCTAGAGCCAAAAACTCGGAGAAAAATCCAGGATATAAATTGTAGGGTATAGGAAACGAAAAAGCTACATGAAACATCAGTTGATTACCTTGAGAAAATGCTGCTCTGCATTTAGATTCTCAACCAAGTTAGAAGTTTTTCTGTCTCTGAAGTATTTCGCAGTTTCAGGGATTCCATTCATAGAAATGGACACCATTTCAAGAAGAGGAGTATTTTTCAAATTAATAGAATAAAAAGTTCCACAAAAGGATAGATACTTGAGATTAGGAGCACAGATCCCGAGGCAGAAGAAATGGGGGCAACCTGCCGATGTCATTCTTTCTAATAGAGGGCAATTAGAGATGAAAATTCCAAACCTCTCAGCTGCAAAGAGCACTTTCCGAAACTCAAGACTAATGAGCTTGTCGAATTCTTCGAATGCAAGTGGGGGCTTAAATGCCTCAGTTGTTGAAGGAATACAGATGACGCGGCGGTTTATAGGGCTCGCCTGTCGAGACACGAAGGGTGAAATCTCGCTAGTGATTGGTATCAGAACAGTTCTCCAGATCAGAAACTGAGAAACTGAGCTTAACTAGAGGTCCTCGATGAAGTAGCAAAGCTTGGTAAAGAGCGATCACAAGTTTTATATACGCTCTGAACTGTCTAATTTGTAGCTGCAAGGGTAGTTGAATACAAGTTCTCATCACATCCCCCTGCGGTCAGCGCATTGGGATGTTCTCCAACACAATATCGCTTGGTAACTCGGTGACTGTATCGCGAGCAGATGTGGAACCAGACATGGTTGTCATCCTGTGAGATCAGCAGCGTGTTAATTCAAAACGTCAAAGCAATCTGATCATGTTAAACAATGTCAGAATCTGTACAGAAAAAGGTTTCATAAGTTAATTATAGCTTAATATTATACAAGCTTTCATATATCCTTTCAATACATAAGAATCAAGCATTTGTAGAAAACATTTCATAATAATTAACCTTGTTTTCGATGAGGAATTATTGTGTAGAGTAATGTCTCCGACGCATAACTCTTTGTTTGAAGGATGGAAGTCGATGAAGGAAGCTTGTATGAAATCCATATATGTTGACACCATTCAACTCCTACAACTATGTCTCCAAGAAGGTGCTTTTTATTACAAAGATCCAAGTATATTCAATTGTTGAAAGAAGTCCTTGATATAGAGCCATATTAGAAAAAACTAAGGAAGAAGAAGAAGAAGAAGAAAAACCGTGGTTTAATTGCGAAATGAAAGAAACAAGGCATGCTATAGCATGCAAGCTTTGCCGAAGAATGCCACAGCAGGCAAGATAGAAAGCATGCTACGGCATGCAAATTGAATAATTGGAGACAAATGTAAAAAAATATAATAATAATAATAAAAAATTGTTGGGACATGCAAACCATAGTTATTGAATTTGCTAGGTTTACTTGATGAATTGACAACTTAAATCTAGATTTTATTTTAAATTATTTTGAATATTAATTTATTTAAACTTTGATAAGACATGGATCAAATCAAATAATTTTTAAAAATAATAAAAATAATATATTTTAAATAAAACATATTAATATATCGGTTTTACCATTCCAAACAACATCCAAATCACAAAAATGGTCATTAAAATGAACTTTTATTCCTTTATTTATCTCTTCAGGTTCTTCTTTTTTTTTTAAAAAAAAACAAGGTACATATTAATAAAATACCTAATTGGCTTGATATTTTCAAAAAAAAAAAGTTATAATATTTAAAAAGTAACTAGTAGGATAGTTCCTGAGCTTACCTTTGAAAACTAAAATAGACAAAAAAAATAAAACTTATGATCTACAAAAAAAAAATTCTCCCTCCTATTTATATATATATATATTTCTATAAAATCAATCCAAAAAATAATTAATAAAATACTACAAGTAAGTTCCTCACCATGGAATATCTCCATTTTCAATGACCGGAGCTTATGCCGCCCACCTTATAAATGTGGCGGGGCGCCCCTAAATTTATAATTTATAACAAAAAGACCATTCTTAATATATATATATGAAAAATCCTGATCTGTCGTCAGAAGTACAATCGACCCTTTAGCAGCCGAAGCAAAATTGTAATGACTGTGATTGTTAAACTTAGTTGCAAGAAAACAAGTTTTAATTATGAAAAATTAATGTAGAAATTATGGTTTTTTTTTTTCATAATGGAACAATCTTATTAAGCTATTATTTTTGCGGCTGAAAAGTTTTTTTTATATATATTTTTTTAAATTATTTTTTTTATAGTTTTAAATTATTTTGATGTTAAGAATAATATTTTATAAATAAAAAAAATATTATTTTAATATATTTTCAAATAAAAAATATTTGAAAACCAATTATTTTATCTAATTTTATAATTTATTTTAATTTATTTACATTGCCTGGACAGAGAGGGTTCTCCAACCGAGTATAACCAAATATCAGCTACGTGTCCCACATAATTTGTTTAATGTCCATAGTTTTTGGCCTCATCACTTTAGAATGGAATTTTTAGCTTTCAGCTCCAACATTTCCCCCCTCAATTATACCTTGATTTTTTCTTCTTTAATTATTAGAATTTTAATATTATATCAAAAATTTATCTCAATCCAAAACCTAAACAATTAAATGAAGTTACAGCAATTATTTTATATTACTTTCTAATGTTCAAGATTTCCATTTTCAAGCAAAAACTTCATGAATTTCAATTCCAGCTGCACACTTGAGGTAAGTTGGTAGCATAGTTTTGAAACTCGACCCGATCATCGATCCGGTCCAGTGATCGGATCACAGGTCAGATGGGTTGACTCGAATTAACAAAAAAAAAACCTATATAACATACCTTACTAATATTGATGCATTTATAATTATAAGACATGTCCATCTCAGTGCTCCTCATCGATCACTTGACACCATACAAAGCTTCAATTCCATGAACATCATTGTCTTGCAGAACCCTGGTTTCATTCATGCTCGTATATGGCCACATGACAACACCCTTGACTGAGGAATGTGCAAGCCCCAAAGCATGCCCCAATTCATGCAATCCAACCGTTAGAAAGTCATGGGCTCCTAGGGCTGCACCAAATGACCAATTTAGATCGACATTGAAAAACACTCTCACATATGTTGATGGAGATGCAAAAGCTTCTTTACATTCATCCATACCTCCTTGACTATTTTTAAGGAAGCCAATTGTGATATATGCAATTCTAAGGTTCCGCTTAACAAATTTAAATGTAAAAGGTAAATGATCACCCCATGGTTTAAAACAATATTTTGCAAGAGGATTAAGCACATTTTTTTTGGTATCAGGTTGATATCCCCAGTTAAGTAATCGTATCAATATAAAGGTTATAAATCGTATCAATATAAAGATCACTTAAGGTGAGAATCTTTGCCACTCCTTGTCCAATGCTAGCTAGGAGTTGCAAATGTGTGCTTAATCAATATATACCACCACGATGCCAAACATAAACTAAGACATTAATTTGACTAAGCAAGATTATCATTATGTTTACATTAAGGCAATATCCTATGATTATGCTCGTAGAACATAATAGTGATTAGAATAAATGTTTTTATCTTTCAAGCCCTTTAATCTAATGTCAATTTCCAGATTCCAGTTTCATCTTATACTCTCCTTGGGCTTCATCATCTTATATTCTCCATGGCACCCCAAACAACAAAAAGTTTACCTTTTGATCCTTACATCTTTTGATTTTTTTTTAATTATATCCTTAATTATAGGGAATATTTAATACAACATACATTTTTTTTTCACTCCTAGCTCTCCCTTTATTATTTTAGCTTCAAGATTTATCAAAATTTTTTTTCCTATAGAACCTCAATTCTAAAATATTAATTTCACCATGTCTAAGGATAATGATGTTAGAGAATAATATAAATTATATTTTGGGACCTCACCTAACAATTTAAGTTATTGGATTGAGATAGTTTTTTTGACATGATATCACAACCTTGACGACCAAGCGGTTACGAGTTTAAATTTATCTTCTCCATTTATTTGATAAAAATTAAGCACAAGGTAATGTGAGTCTGTACAAATTTCAAACTTAAAAGACTTTAATTTAAAGGAGTATGTTATAAAATAATATAAATCATATTATGAGACCTTATTTAATAACTTAATTTTTTGAATTGAGATAATTCTTTGATAGAAGATACATGTCTCCATGTTTGAACGAACCTTTTTTTATATATATAATGAAAATAGCATTGATTTTTTCTATGTATTATTTGACTGTGGACCAATATTTTTCCCCGCAGCAATTTCAGCAACAGACAGAGACATGGAGCAGGGCAGGAAGTGCTTTCCAATGATCAAGGTTGAATCTCGAAGAAGCTCCATGATGCATAGTGAGGTCCACAAGACATGATCACCCTTCATGGGGTTACATTATTGGGGCTTATAATCATAATTTGCTGGACAGCCAACCACAAAACCAAAGGTCTGGTCGAGCAGATTTTCAAGCAGAAATCAATCCACTTTGTAATTTTTAATTAATTTCCATCGAAGCCCAACTCACTCCACTTTGCAAGTTATTATGATGCAATAAAAAAGTGGAAGCATATTTATTTCAATATTATTCTTGTATATTTCAAATCTTATTTTTATTTTTTGCAACGAAAATTCGGTTGAAAAGGCATATATTTAAACGTGAACAGTCTTCAATGAGAAAGGACTCATGTACGCGGGAGATCTCTTATAAAAGCAAAGTGCTTAAACTTGGTTGTTCAAGTTAATTTGATTTATCTGATAAAAATTTGGTTTAATTTTAAAAATAATATAATTTTAATTAATCTACATTAACTTTTTAATAACTTTGCATATAAAAAAATTTATCATTTCCTGTTCAGGAATGTGGTTGCGGTTGCTTTTCAAAATGCTTTTTATGTTGAAATATATCAAAATAATATTTTTTTATTTTTAAAAAATTATTTTTGAAATTAACGCATCAAAACGATTCAAAATATATCAAAAAAGTTAATTTTTAATAAAAAATTAAATTTTAAAAAATTACAATTTACACCGTATTCCTAAACACTCTCTAATTAAAATGGAAAAGAAGAAGAAGCTTTTGGTTGCGAATAAAAAAACCATTACTTTAGGATGTCTTTAATTGACATTTGTTCCAATTAGGCATAACCTCTGTTATCATTGACATATAAACAAAACCTGCATGATTAAACAAACACTAACAAATGCAATAAAAAGTAACTTTTATTATTATTATTTCACAAAACATTGAATTTCTAGCTTCTATTGCATAGTGTATAAGCATTTCCAACTTCTAGCTAAAAAAATTTATAGAATATTTAGAATTTTTTGAATTCAATCGAATTCTAATATTTTAATAAAATCTCATGTTTGGAAAGATTTTAAATAGTGAATTCGGAATGAAATTCAATCTATAAAAATTATACAGAAATAAATAAGAGGCCAATTGTATGATTTACTACATTAAAGATGGAAAATTAATGTTAAAAACATTTTTTTCTAATTTTTTTTTCATGAGATATT
The DNA here is from genome assembly GCF_951802175.1 of Populus nigra. NCBI lineage: Eukaryota > Viridiplantae > Streptophyta > Magnoliopsida > Malpighiales > Salicaceae > Populus > Populus nigra. Next base: position 2,079,036 of record NC_084867.1, on the reverse strand, counting down.
AAAATGAATAAGAAGAAAGTAAGGTAATTAGAATAATATAAAAAACAAAACAAAATAAATTGTATTTCTTTTAAACAAACACGCGAATTCAACTTGTTTATTAACTAAATTCAAACCGAAAACTATAATTGAATTCAATTAAAATTAAGAATTAATTTCAAATGGCTTATTAGAAAAAGCCTTGACTACAAGAAGCACCCCTACCATACTGTACCATGGGGAGAAATTCCAGCCATTTGAAAAGAAACACAAAAAAATGGACTGTCTAGTCGAAAAAACCATGACATTGTCTGGTCGAAAAAACCCAGAAAGAAGCTACTCAAACAACCTCCATTATCTGCAATAAAAATAGAAAAAAAAAGGGTATTGTTAGTACTTAATACATGACAATTGACGAAAACCCAGATAAGATAACGTTGTGTGTGTGTGTGACAGGAGCACTTAAACAACCCATGCTTCTGGGATAGATGTAATGAAAGTTGATAAGCAAAAGCTTCTGTCGGGCCCAAGCAGAAGGAGCTTCGAGTGACATAAAATATAATATCCCATGGACTGAATGATGCATTGTCTATTCCATCACAGGAAATTAAAAGGAGCTCCTTTGTAAAAGACAAATTACAAGAAATCCAAGTATTCCTATAGGCGTAGACCACCTTTCAAATATTTTGCCAGCATCCATTGACAAGGACTCTTGAACACCATGACCATGTGGCTTCTCTAACATTTGATTATTACCTCCAATGAGACTCTGCATGTAGATTGTAGAACCACAAATGACAATTATTCCCAGTTTGCTTAAATTAATTTTTGTTTTTGGGTTTTTTTTATCTGATGTGTTAGTGTTAAAAATACATTTTAAAAAACAAATATCGGCACAAATACCATAAGCATAATGATCTTCGGGGTCTGAGGAGAATGGATGGCAAGTAAATCTAGTATTTACAATGGCATAAACAACAAGAGTACAAAACTAGTAGCTGTTGAGTATGGTAAAGACACCACACTAATCACACACGAGATGGCAATTACCTTGACCTCCGAAAGAGAAACTTGAAAGCAGAGGCTTAACATTTCTTAATCCGACTCATCAGGATTTAGCATACTAATTAACCACCAATTAATGAAAAGCAAACTACCAAACCCCACCGTGGACGTCCATTTCCCTGACTCTCTGTTCAGATTCCTGCCTTTGGAGCCTCATTTCATGATTAAACTTTCTGATAAACTCTTCTACTCGCCGGTTCAACTCATCCTGACTCATCGACTTCTCCCTCCTTAAAGAAACAGAATCATTAAACGTGTCTGATTTCTTCAGTTCTCTCCTAGCCCAAGACACCGGATCATCATCATCGCCGCAGCCACCACCACCATCAGCAGTAACAATTCCATTGACTTTTTGCAACACCTTTGGAGGTGTGTCCCATGTGCCAATCTTCCTTAACTGCCTTGCTGGTGTCTTCCCTTGCTTCTCCATAATTGATGTCCATGCGTCCTCCAGGGTGTCCTGCTGATCTGCCTCTTGTGTCAGTGGCTCCATGTCCATCTGTTTTTTAGCAGAATCTGTCAAGAGTGAGTCAGGAGGGCAAGGATCCTTGGAAGGGTCTGTATTCGTCTTTTCTTGCAGTTCTTTACCAGAATTTGTCAAGAAAGTGTCAGGAGAGTAATAATACTGAGAAGAGTCGATGGGTATCTCAAAGGACAAAGTGGTACCCAATTGTTTTTCCACTTCTTGCATGTCATGCTCTTGCCAGAGATCATTCGCATGATCGGTGCTACTTTGGTTTTGGCTTTTGAGTTTCTTAGAACTAGAATAGGGTAATTTGGTATCGGGGTTTGGGTGTTGAAATGTGGAGGAAGCAACAATGGTGATGATGATAAAGTTGACGATGATGTAGATGTAAGGTGGAGATAACCAGCCACGGAGGGAGATCCACACGCTAGGAAGAGTGGAGAGAATTAGATTAAATGTGCAAGGAATTATAGCCACTTTGAACAAAATAAAAGTGGAAATGATCCCCACAGAGAGAAGCACCAACTTCGCAGCCCAAATTGCTGTCTCAAATCTGCTTGTATTGAAAGAAGAAATTTCAAAGAAGCTGGCCATTTGGGTGCAGAAATATGAGAACTCCTAAAACAGAAGGAACTGAAAATAAATGATCAAGAAATAAAAAACTAAGCTTTCTCAAAAACTTTTAAGACTGTGATGACCACCAAAACGAGGAAAACTAAGAGACCTAAAACAGCAGTAAAGACCACACTTAATGCTATTTCAGTATAACAGATAGAGAGTAAAAAAAGAGAGCTCGATCAACTTGGAAGATGAAAGAGTAGCGTGCTGTTGAGGAAAGAGTCGAGACCTTTTCTAACTAACTAAACCCCTGCAGTTCATCAAAAATCTCTGGCAGGAGTGACAACAAAACAGTACTAATCACTGCTAAAAAGAAAACAAAAGAACCCTTCAAAAATCAGTCTTGTGAGAAGACATTGGACTGTCTCCAACATCCCTTCTTTCAGGTAAACTGAAAGCATGAGGTGTTGCTTTCAAAACTTCGAAAGTGCAAATTCTGCATCGAGATTTTGCACTGTTATTGCCCAGTGGCATAGAGAGAGAGGAGAGGAGAGGAGAGGAAGAGAGAGCTTTGCTTTTCTGGTTGCGTTAATGTAGAAGAATTATGACCAGCCAGGGACTTATAAAAAGGCTACCAGCAAATTGATACAGTACAGGCCAAGGACCACAGTACAAAGAGCTTTCTTTAATTCAAGAGAAACGCTTAAATTTCATGCAACTTTCCCTCCTTTGATTCAATCCTGGCCATCCAGTCATATTAAATAACACTGGACCATCAACAAATTCAATAACGTTTCTTTTCTTTAAAACCAACTTTAGCTTAATTCTTTTAATTTAATTTAGCTGATTAAAAATGTAATCAGTTAGCCTCAAGGCCGCTTTCATAATCGGCGCCGCACTGCTATTTACCGGTTAATTTTAAATAAAAAAATTAAATTTTTAACAAACATGATTTCAACTTTTAAAACTCACCCTAATAATCACTGCGTAAATGATCACCCGAATTCGTATAAATTAATTTGATTGATTATTGGATCCAATAGACTTTTACTTCAATCACCTTCATTTGTTTACTCATAGACTAGACTCGTATGCTAGGTGGTATTTTTTAACTATAATTTCTTTTTCAAAATTCAATATTTCAATTTTAGGAAGATCATTAATATTGGACGAGCTATAGCTTTTTGGTTGGGTGGGACAATGTTAATAATGTTTTAAAATTCTTAAATTAAAATATCATTCCGTGGCCTATTATCTATTTAAATAATAAATTATTCATATTAAATAATTTATAGACAAAAGATTTCACTAATATCTTTGTCACGGTTTGGCATGTGCACTATCTGGAAACTTCATAATGATATGGTTAACAAACTTATCATATGATGTAAAATTAATGCATAATAGAGTTTAACTCGGAAAATGATTCGAGAATATTATATTATATTATAATCATATAACAAAAAATATAATAATAAATCAGCTAGTAGGATGTCTAGTAGTAAGAATTCGGAACTAAAATGTTTGTTTCCCATATAATATCAGTTCGAGTTATGTGGTTGCTGATATGATGATCATTAAATGTTTATATAGTTGTTAATTTCATTACCCTGTAAGATTAGTTAAGGAAAATATAAATTAGTCTGGAAATTTATATTAATAAATAATAATAATAATAATGATACGCTGGAAAACTTATGGAATAAAAGGGAATGGAAGTGGAATGTGATAAACCATCAGAGTCTGCGGTGGGCTTCCTGACGTGAAAGATAGAAGACAGAACGACATCACTTTTGGTCTTAGACAGCGAAAAAAAAAAAGGCTGGAAAAAGTTATTTTTCATGTCACTTCACGTTTCTCTAAATTGTGTTTTATATATATATATATATATATAAACCCCATAATTGCTTCTTCTTTTTCTCTGACTTTTTCTCGTAAAAATCAAGTCATTCAAAAGGGTTTTTATAGGTTATTTTTAAAGTATTTTTTAATTAAAAAATGTTAAATTAATTTTTGATAATAACATATCTTGGTGATACCATTACTTCCCTCTTCATTATCAAATTGAAAAGAAAGAAACTCAACTACCATCACCACGTATATTATTCAAAAATCTTGTGGAGAGAAAAAAAACCACTTGACAGCTGTACTGTTCTTGTTTAGAAAAATAAAGCAGTCGGGCAACTAGTCAAATCTTTTGCTGTTATTCTTCCACTCATTTCATATCTTAATTACATTTGTAGTAACAATGGCAGGAAACATGAACAAATAATTGTTAGCACATCCGCCGTACTTGATGCGATTATTGGATGGATTTGCCTCCGATTCATCCATCATGTTGTGTTCAAATTTAAAAGGAGATTACAAGTAAATAATTTCTTTTTTTAATTCATCAATCAAATTTTTTATGTTCTACCTAATTTCCAATCAAAAGTGAATATAGTATTAGGATAGAAAACTAGTCCAAAATTAAATTCATTAAATCAAAACTAGATTTTACTGTAATTATCAAACATCATCAAGTCAGATCTAATCTGGGATTCGTGTGAATTTAAATTTTTTTTATTGGTGATACAAGAATTTATTTTCTTGTCTCCTGATCAATTATTTCAGTGACACTTTGATTGCTATAATCAAAGTAATATTATACAATACAAGCAATCTTTATAAATTCTATCAAGTTAATTCTAAGAGTCAAATATGTGGAAGAAAAGAAAAAAAACTATTTTCTTTCAAGGTAAAAATTTACATCTTTATATAAGTTATATCCTTTTAAATACATAAGTTAAAAAAAAGTTATTTTTTTAATTAAATTTTTAATTTAACTCATGGATCATCAAATTAAGACAAGTTCATTAATTTATTTAAAATGATGATATATTTTTTTAAAATAATTATCTAGAGTTGATGGCCTATATCTATCAATAAGGACGTTAAATTTGATAAGATTAATGTTCAAAATTCAAAATGGTATAAAGTGAAGCCCAATCTAGAAATCAAATCAGGTTTTTAACCTAAGTTATGGTACAATTAGTATCTTATTGATTGAAAAGAATATTTAGGGCATCATCGATAGCCTGATGGCAAATTGTCAATGGGGTCTCCATGTCTGGCCCCGGGAAACAGCCATCCTCCCCGTGCCCCGATCCTCTTAATTGGTGGGATCCCCTGTCGTCCTTCCTATCTTTCAAACCTACAACTGCCTCTCCATAGCCAATAACTCTGCACCACTTCATTCCTTTCTTTCATTTTCAGTGAAGTTGATAGTTGCTCTAACGTCTCTTTCCATCCATTGAACTTAGCCTGCCATTTGAAAGGGGAAGACCCCTAAATTTGTGCAGGACAGATGGGCAGTCCTACGCATTAATTATTAAATTTTTGTTATTTTTTTTTAAATATTTTTTAAATATTTTTAAGTCATTTTAATATACTAAAAATAAAAAAAATTATTTTAATGTGTATTCGAGTAAAAAAACACTTTGAAAATCAATTGTTAACACACTCTCAAACATCCCGTAAATAAAATAATAAATTAAATTTATCATTAACCTAATAATAAATATCTCAAACAATTTATACGTTAATCAGAACTAAATTATTTTTTAAACAATTCAATAAAAAGAGAGAAAAGAAAAGGAAGGTCAAACAATAAGAACTTTGATTTGGGATGGTTAACTGCTATTATTCTATTTGAATTTGAATTATTGCTTCCCGTTTCCTTTTTATTCTGGAGCGGAGGCTTGTTTTTTAGTTCTTTTTTAATTAATTCGATGGGGAGTCTTGTTTGTGGTAGATTTTGAAATCATACTTGTGCCTCGGTTTAAGGTCTAATCTGATTTAAAATCTAGTTTATGAATAAATTTTAAAATGATTTCATTTTGTTTCTATAAAATGAAACGATATCATATTAAAATTAAAATTAATTTAGCTGGTTATCAATCAAGTTTAACCAACTTAATTAAATTGGATAGCTTAAAACTGATTTAAAATGAACTTTGGCTCGAAGTAGGCTTTATATCCGTTACATATAGGGACTAAATTTCAAAAACTTTAATTTTGTAATAAGATTGTATATTTTAATGGTTAGGATGTTTTTAATTACTAATAATTTTTCCAACGAAAGTTTTAATTAAACCATCTTTAATATTCATTTACTAAGTCAAATCTCAAGAATTTCTCATTGCCTTCTTTAACTACTAGAGGATAAAAAAACATATTCATTTACTAAGTCAAATCTCAAGAATTTCAACAAATTTATCACAAGATTAGTAAAATGAAAATTATGCAGTACTAATTGTCAAGTAGTATAGGAGAAAAGAGTGTTTCATATATAATAACAAAAACAATGAAAAAAATAGTTCTTATAGAATACTTAATACTCTAATTTTATGAGTATTTCTTTGAGTTTTGAGTTGACTCAATTGGTTTTCACCCTAGTTCATCTTAGTTAATCAAGTTGGTTTGTTTTGACAAGATTAATCTCAAAACTAGTTTAGAGTGCAATTTAACCTGAATTAAACTTTAAATTAATTACTTATTTAGATGATCATCAAGTCAGGACAGATTTAATAGCTATAAATTGTAACATATTATATTTTTTAATGATTAAGATATTTTACTATCCATACTTGATCTTTTTTCAATGAAATTTTTAATAATCAAACCACCTATATCTCTAGCATTGATAAGAAATTTTCTCCTAGCCTCCTTTAACCTCGAGAGGATAAAAAAGTTTATTCATTTACTATCATTCTAGTATTTTTCTCACAATATATAGAGCCTATTTGAAAATGAGGGTTAACTTTTATTTTAAAAAAATTCAATTTTTTTTATATTTTGGATCGTTTTGATGTGCTGATTTTAAAAATAATTTTAAAAAAATAAATAAAATATTATTTTAATACATTTTAGTACAAAATTTTTTTAAAAAACAATTGTAACCATACTTCTAAACAGACTATAGTAAAACATTCTAGTAAATATCACTCTAGATAGACTTATGATTATTTTTCTTCATGGTACCTTTCTTGTATAGTCAAAATATATCCTTTTATTAGAAGAAGAAAAAACAAACACTCCATTTATTATCACCGTCCGTATTGAATTAAAATATCTTTCGTTGTCATAGGGTTTGCAAGCAAATAAGTAAGGTTAGATGTTGGGGCTAGCTAGCTAATTATAATATTTAGTTAATGTTTGTGATTGTGTTTTGGAATGGGATAAAAATTATTTTTAAAAGTTTTTTATTTAAAAATATATTAAAATAATATTTTTTTATTTTATAAAATTTATTTATAAAATTATCACATTAAAACGATTTAATTTTTTTTATTAATATCTTTGATATCATCATCGTGAAAACTAAATATAAGAATATTTATATTTAGTTTGATGTATTTAAGATTTTTTTTTAATCTTTCCTAGAATATAAATTGAAGTGATAACATAAGAAATAAGTAGCGTCCCTTCTTACCTTCCAGGGATGTTCTCTCTCATTTGCCGGCGAGGGAGATGAGCACAAGTTGTTTTCAATTCAAGAATGTCCTGGCTCGTTCTTTGACTCCGTATAGAATGGGACACAAGGGGTCTCACTCACTCACAGTGGTAGGAGCTACGTGAGAGACTATAGAGTTGTTGCCACTAAACACCAAAGTGGTGGTGGTGTTAGTAGAGGTAGTGGTGGGTCTCCACCAGGCGGCGCCCTATTCTTGCAGTGGTTATCTTTTCTTATGGGACTCTTTTCTTTATACAGGAAAGGGTTATTTGAATTTTGATCAAGCATGTATGTTGTCGTAGCTACTGAAAGAAGGATCTCTTTGGGTCCCATCAGCTATATCAATGGGGTAATCCACCTGGAGCAATAGCATGCTTGAATTTGCTTAGATTTGAAGGTTTGGTCACCAATTTGCTGGGCGGTATATGCTTTGTTGCCAAGCTAATTCAAGCACTTTAGTTTCCACCATATGCTTGTGGCCCTCCTATCCTTTTTATCATACCACCATGCTCGCACTGTCAGCCCTTCTGGTTTTTGTAGTGCCATTCCTTTATTGCCAGTCTCTCTCGAGCTCTATGTTTTAGATATTGCATGATTTGTGCGTTTTAAGGGCGCAATTAGCTAGGTTTAATTTATCATCTACCGAGTTTGAGAATTGTTGGAGAGGAGCAATTTGTTTAGGCAAAATACCAATTTCTGTTGCATAATACATTATCTGGCACCAAAAAAGAAGCAACTCTTATTTACATTATCCACGTGAAATTAAAAAGAAAAAAAGAAAAAAGCCCTTCATTTACTTCATCCTAAAACCAACGAGCTACTTTCTAGTAAACAAAGCAAATAGATAAACAAATAATAGTAACCATCATTCATGTAACAAAATAATTGAGCTCGAGACATAATAATTAAATCCAGTTCGGTTCATGACCTGATTATTTCAAATAATGTTGTTTTAATTTATTAAAATTATAATGATATTGGTCCATTCATGAAAAATAAATCTTATCTAAATATTTAGAGGAATTACTATAAGAAATAACCGCTTTCTCTATTTATATATACAAGAACATAATTTATATAAAGTGATAAGTTTTTATTATTGAAAGAACATAATTCTTTTTTTTCTTTCATCTTTGATTCTCTATATTAACTTGATAAGATTTATAAAAGTATTTGTACTATGAAATATTATTTTGATTCTAGTAATTAAAAGATACATAATTAAAAAAAATAAAATCCCATGTCACAAGTAAAAAATAATAAGGGAACTAGCTTTGAGTTCTTCGAGGGCAGTGATAAGAGAATCAATTGTCGAGCCTAAGAGAGTGGTGTTTGAATGGAAAGTAACTTGTGTTTTTTGAGTAAAAAATATATTTTTATAATTTTTAAAGGTATGATTTGTGCTTAAAAGGTATTGTATCTTTGACTAATTAATACAGATAGTTGGTTTAATGAAAAGAAAATGCATTAAAAGGATCTAGGGCTCCTCACTCATATGGAGGCTTGCTTAGCAATGATCTACAATTTTCTGTTTTTCTTGAGATCGTACGTAGGAGTTGAACTCAAGTTTTATTTTCTTCCCTTATTCCATAAGAGGGAATCATTAAACTAAACAATAATTGAGGTAGGAATGGTTCTCGGTTAGGTCAAACAAATGATGGTTGGTCGTTTTTTATAGTTTGCAAAATCAATGGGAAGGGAGCAGAGGGGGTGCCATGGGACGAATTAATGGAAAGGGAATGCTATTGTTAAAGAGACAATAAAGAACAGGTTTGTAACACCTAGCAGGTGGCCATTCGAATGTTTTAGAAAATAAAGTAATTGATGATCTTCGGCAATGCAATACGGGATTTAATAATATGTTCGTTTGGTGGTAAATGGAGGTGTTTATGAGTTAGGTAATAGTTTTTTTTTAAATGTTTTTTATTTATAAATATATTAAAATAATATAATTTTTTAAAATTTATTTTGATATCGGTACATCAAATTAATTCGAAAACATTAAAAAAATTAATTTTAAGTAAAGAAATTAAATTTGGGCCAATTTCTATTAATTGAGCTGTAATCCTAAATAGGAGCTTAATGTTTTTTGGTATTATACTAATTTTTATGATTGAAATTTGAAAATGTAAATTTTAAAAAATTATAAATTATAGTTTTTTCATAACCAAGATTTTAAAAAGAGTTTTTAGTAGGATTGTTGTATTGATTAACTAAATATTTTTAAAATTTTAAAAGAAAATACAATTTCAACCTCACTTCACCGCATTATTAAACATACATCTACGGTAATCATCCTAAAAAAATTATCGAATATATAATAAGTTGTATTTTCTCATTTTATATCAAATTATTTTATTAATGAATTTCACTTTTGTACATTTTAAAGGAGAAAATATAAATCCAAATATATTGAATAATACCTCTGTACATACGTGTTTCATCGCTTTCCATAATATAACATGCATTTTGTGTAATATATATATATATATATATATATATATATATATATATATATATATATATATCTCCCTCCCTCCCTCCCTCCCTCTCTCTCTCTCTCTCTCACACACACACACACACACACATGCTACTGAAAAACCAAAGCAAACTACGGAGATTATGATAAAATTGGAATGATTCTGAGGGTTAATCATGAATTATTTTTTAAAAAAATAAAAAAATAAGAGGGGGGAAGGAAGGAGGAGAACAGTTGAGATGTCATCTCCTTGAATGATAGTGAGGCATAATTAATCAATGTGCCGGAATCCCAGCTTTCAGTCTTAAATAGAGAAAAGGGCCAAACCATCTCAACGGAGCAAATTCCTCCTGTAGATCATAAACAAATGATCTAAACTTTAGATAACACGAGTGCCCTCTTAGTTGGCTTGTCTTTTTTCAAGAAATCCTTGTTTATGCCCAAAGCCAAAATGCAAGAAGCAGGAGGAGACAATCCATGGACATGGCTCTTGTGCTGTACGTAGTGCCCTAAGCACAATTTCAAAGTAGACAGCTTTAAGCAAAAGAACAGATTCCATTCTTGAAGCTGTCCTTGCATGGCCAATAGCTTCTTTGACAACTTTTCAACACAAAGCGAAGAGAATCTGAGGTTCTGTGCTTGAAGGCTTGAAGCCGCACGCAAACAAAAGATAGAGTAAGCAAAATAAGAATGGCATCTAGGGTTGTTTTTTTATGAGCAGGGAAGCACTGGCATCACAAGTATAAAAATGTGATCTTTCACCTTGTTTTGCTTATATAGTGTTGTATTGGTTGTTTATTTATTTATTTATTTTTAATATTAGTATATTAATATAATTTGAAAATAACAAAAAAAAATTAATTTTTTTTTAAAATACTTTTGAAATGTAAAAATAAAAACACTATTAGAGAATTAATAAGCTGAAGAGATAAAGCAATAATTAATCATCGTGTTCTTGGTTAGCATATATTGCTTAAATTACTCTGTATGGGAAGACAAGATTGCTAAATTCGAACCAAAGGTACGGGAAATGCAATAATTTCTGCTAGGTTATGCCTTTGCAAATGAAATGGGCAGGTTATTGAATTGCTGCCATATTATATACAATTTGTTTTGTAGGAGAAAAAATTATTGAATCTTTTTATATTATTTTTTTAATTTTATTTTTTAATAATAGATTAAATAAAAATTAAACTTCATAATTTGTTTCAATTTATTTTATATTAGGGTATCTAAGTCTCATGACTCAGGTCACAGGTTTAACAAGTTAACTCATGTTTTCTCAGATTTTTTTTTGTTTTTTTAATTGATTTATTTTTTAATTTCATCATTCAACATTGAGTTTATAAAAAATTAAGTTTCATAATTTATTTTAATTTATTTTTTACAGGGTTATTATGATCTTATGACCTAACATGCAGATTTACAGGTTAATCCTGGTTGATCCAAATCGATCCAATATATTTTTGTCTCACTATTTATAAAAAAATCTCATATTTAATATTTATTTTGAGTTAAATTATATTTTAATTTTTACTAATTGTTTAATTTATTTTTAAATCTATCAAGTAAAACAGATTATATTAAATTAATCTTCATATATTTTTACTTTTTTATTTAAAAAACATTAATAACTTCTAAATAATTTTTTTATATTATAAATTTAATCCGATACGCCGTTTACTAGCTAGATGGTAACTGTATACGAAACTGCATCCATATTTTAGGGAGAAATTTAAATTAATTCTTTTGTCTCATACGAAAGAGTTGAAAAAGGTAACACTAAGCTCATCATTCTCTCTCTGGTGGTTTGAAAATAAACTATTACGGGCTTGTTTTTTAAATCTAAAGCATCATTGACCAAGAACATTCCTCAATAATTTTGAGGAATGTTTGTTTTTATATTTTAAAAATATTTTTAAAAAGATTTAATTTTTTTATATTTTATATTAATTTTTTTATGTTTTAAAATTATTTTGATATGCTGATGTCAAAAATAAATTTTTTAAAATAAAAAATACATTATTTTAATGCATTTCTAAACAAAAAATATTTTAAAAAGAAATTGCTATTACACTCTCAAATACCATCTAAATAATTCAAAATGCATGACAATATAATTTGAATTTATATCCTTTCTTGCAGCAGTAAAATTAGATTTTTATGAAATTCTAATTTTTTTAATTTTAAATTATTTTAATTTGTTTATGACAAAAATAAATTTCAAATAATAAAAAATATTTTAATGTTTTTTAAAACAAAAAGAACTTTAAAAAGATACCGTTATCACTATACCAAACCGTTTCCATTTTAAATTTAACAATTAATTTTGAATTTAATTATTTTTATTAGACAAAAAAAACAAAAAAATATTTTTTTTATTATATACTAAATTATATATGAACATTTTAATGATTAAGATTAGAGGGTCCCAATCCAGTAAGCTCTCCCTTGTATGATAACTTTATTTTCTTCATAGTTACTGAAGGAATTTGGCAACTAGTTACACAAAAACAATGATTTGAGATAAACTTCAGATTGAAAATCTTTATTTGCTTGGGATAAAGATATTGAAAATCTTGTTTTCGGATACAGCAGTGGCAGATTCGTCATAATTTGGAGGAAGTTCTGCTCCCCAGTAACTCTTGGACTCTCTGTTACCCATGGCTATTTCACATGCAGATGAAAATTAGAACGATTAACAAAACAATTATGATCATTAAATAAACTCAAAATTAATCAGAGACCAGAAACCATTTCAAGCACTAAACTTCAAAACTATCAACTTGACGTTCTTAACCAGAGAAAGCAATAGTTGTTATGAAATAACTTGTGTTTGAATAAAGGAATTATATCAGTTCCTGATCATTGCTTCATGCTTCAGTACAGGTAATGAAGGGAGGAGTCAACAAAATAATGTCTAGCAGCAAAAAAATGAAAGAGCTCATCACAAAAAGAAGTCGAAATTGTCTATCTTCTTGTCCTTGCTGAAAACAATATCACAGATTGAATTCTGGTTTGCCATACTTCTGTTTTCTGTAACCTGTTTATGACACTAAACTTTTCTTGGCAGGCATATATCTCAAATGTTAATGATTTTGAATGATTTTCTGAACGTGAATTTTAATGTTGGCCTTGATACTCTCGAAAGAATAAAGTTTGAAGCTACTTTTGGATTTTAAATGCGCTTCATGGCATGTCCCATATGTTCATGCTAGGACTCTGCAACAGGATCAGTCGAAGAAAAAATTAATTCATTAAGAGGAACTCTCCAAGTTCGGAGACTCATTGAAAGTTTCAGCTTGTCTCTAGAGATGAGCACGCTCATCATCATATTCATGGAAAATAACTTAAAGCGTATCAGGAAATTTTCACTTGGTTTCTAGTCTGATATTCGATTCACCTATATCACAAGCAGATGATGGTGAGGAGAGAGTGTTAGGATATTGTCATTTTGTGGCCATACCTTATCACCAAGCAAATGGAAGCACCATTAGTGCCACAATTGGTGGCATGTTTTAAGGCTTTCTTGTCCCATCAAAGTTGACAAATGTGCCGGAAAAACTTACCATTTGATGCCTATAAAAGAGGCATAATTGTTTGAAAGCAATGTGTGAGAGAGAGTGTAGAGAGTGAAGTGAAGAGAAGAAGAGAGAAAGAGAGGTTGCTGCCCCTACTGCCATATGCAGCAGAGTGTGTGAGCTGGAAGTTGAGATAGAGTGGATGTGATCCTCCTCCTCCATGTATTTATTGTATCCTTTCTCTATCTCTAATAAAATGGACCTTTCCCGTAGATGTAGACGATTTGCCGAACCACGTTAAATATTGTGTCAGTGTGCTTAGCCTCTAATGAGCAAACATTAGTACATTAGTGGTCCGAATTCCCAACAATTGGTATTAGAGCTTATGGTTTAAAGTGGTGTTTGATTTTTGCTCAAAAATGAAAGTTGTCAAAATTATGTTTTGACCATACCACTGTGTAGAGGAGGAAGAGATGAAGCCACTGGTGAAAACCACGTCGAAATCGGACTTCGAAAACGGCCGCACGCGCCGTCACGGCCGGCGGGGTGGCTGGCCATGCGCACAGACGCGCGCCATGAGTCACACGCGTCTTCTTCGCCCGGATGGGCTAACCCGACCCCAATACCAAACGACCCGACCCACGTGCCAGACCCAGATAATGATGACGCCATCATGATGTAATTATGACGTCAGCATGCACAGTCGACATGCCATGTCAGCGTCCAGTCAGCTGACACGTCAGCATAGTGGGACATACCTGCCATGTCATCAGCCACGAGCTGTGTTGGAGTCGAGCCGAACCGCGAGCCGAGGGATAAGATTTTGTGCAGCAGAGTCTACGCGCAACCGAATCTGAGATTGAATCTGGGCCACTCATCAGGCCAGAATTATTTTGATCAAATTTTAGCCGTCTGAAATGTGATTTGGATGATTTGCCCAATTATATATGCTGAATTGATTAGTGAGGGAATGATACTTGCCTTGAGTGAAGGCAAAATTGGAACACTCTAGACACTCGATCAAGTGGACAATTAGAGGTGTAGAATGAAAACTAATTAAGACCAATCTTGATGAATCTAAGCACTGATAGTCTCGCCAGATGTTGAGAAATCATGTATTAAACTAGTATATTCCAGATCACTTGTAAAAGAAAGCTGCAACAAAGCTAGCAAATGGTTGTATATACAGAAAGACAGTACGATGGATAGATATGGCCTAAGAAGTTCTGTCTAGGAGATTGGGTTTTAAGCGGGACCAGTGTGACCCCTCCAATCTTTCTTAGGAACTTGCTTAGTGGAAGGATTATCCATACGTTACTATTTTCATATATATAGCAGTTTGTAATGAAGCGGTTAAAGACTAGCAAGATGACGGCACAAGGGAACAATTGGGTTCTGTATGTTCAAGGATTTGATGAAGTGGTGATTTCTCCAAAGAAGTTAGATTTGGTGACTGTGATTTCTCGAGGGGAGAATTGATGAAGACCCTGATAATATAAGAGAAATACAGCAAGGAGATAAAGATTGTCACCCTATTTTGACTTGGACAAGTGTTGCGACAGGATGAGTTGTTGTCAAACATAAGCAAGGGATAAGGAGAATCTGGAGAACAAAAATTGCACGAGAGCACACGGAGATTGTGCAAGAGTACCTGTAGGATCCAATAAGGTGCTGTAATGAGACAACAAGTGCAAGGAGAAGAAGTGTTCCCATATCAAGCTCAGAGCAGAGACTGTTAGAAGAAAATCTCTTGTGCTCTTGATGAAGACAACAGACGAAGACCTTTCCAATGCATGCAAGGATGGAAAGAGAGCTGTTGTAGAGGCACCTAATTGAGGGGGTGCAAACGCCTATGATAAAAGGCGACCACCTATGATGAAAGACGACCACCTATGATGAAAGACGAAGACACCAAAGAGAGTTGGTGTAGGTGGAGTTGTCAAACAGAAAGGCATAGAAGCTCCAAACATAGAAATCAAGGTGGAGGATTGTAAGGAGTATACCGCAACTTTCTCTTTCTATGTAATCTGTGGCAGTAATCTCTCCCATAATCGACATGGTGGTAGAGAATTGTTTATAGCCACTTTGAAGCATCTCAACTGATGGAGGATGCGACCACCTATGAAAGGTGAAGACACCTTAGATGGAAAGTGTGTAAGGGTTATAAGAGGAGCCCCAGTTTAGACTGCCTCATGACAACAGGCGAACACATTTTAGAGAAGGTGTGAGGGCCATAAAAGGAACCTAAGTTCAGAACGCCCCAGAGCCAATGTGATGGCTAGATATGAGGGGACAAGTGTATAGCCAATAAAATGGCTATGATGAGCATGAAGACAAATACAAGATTGACTTTCATGAATATTGCCCCCATGGTTAAAAGTGGAGAGCTACCTGGACTCTTAGAACTAAGAGCGAGAGACTCACGGAGAAGTAAGGCGTGGTTCCTAGGGTGGAATAGAGGGCAGACGCAACTTCTTGATGAGTAGACTCTTGAAAGAGTGGTGAGCTTGTGATCACATTGAAATACTCAATGACTATCGCACTTGGGAATATTTTGTTTGAGGGGGTGTTGCAAGCCTTGGTGTAAGGCTTGAAAAATCATTTCGGACCGAGCATGGTTGATACGCTCGAAAGGGAATGTTGTGTTGAAGACGCTCTCAGAATGGAAGTTTGGAAAAGATGCAGAATACAAGCTTGTGCTGAAGAAGCAATAGGACAATTGCCCATATAATGACAAAGGAGGTGATTGTTAGGATATTGTCATTTTATGGCAATACCCCACCACCAAGCAAGTGGAAGCACAATTAGTGCCA
Source organism: Populus nigra (assembly GCF_951802175.1). Taxonomy (NCBI): domain Eukaryota; kingdom Viridiplantae; phylum Streptophyta; class Magnoliopsida; order Malpighiales; family Salicaceae; genus Populus; species Populus nigra. The sequence continues at coordinate 2,062,661 of NC_084867.1, read as the reverse complement.
CAATTGGTGGCATGTTTTAAGGCTTTCTTGTCCCATCAAAGTTGACAAGTGTGCTGGAAAAGCTTACCATTTGATGCCTATAAAAGAGGTATAATTGTTTAAGAGTAATGTGAGAGATAGAGTGTAGAGAGTGAAGTGAAGAGAAGAAGAGAGAAAGATGGGTTGCTGCCCTACTGCCATATGCAGCAGAGTGTGTGAGCTGAGAGTTGAGATAGAGTGGATATGATCCTTCTCCTCCATGTATTTATTGTATCATTTCTCTATCTCTAATAAAATAGACCTCTCCCGTGGATGTAGGCGATTTGCCGAACCACGTTAAATATTGTGTCAGTGTGCTTAGCCTCTATGGGCAAATATCAATACATCACCGGTCCGAATTCCCAACAGAGAGACCACAGTGGCGGTTCCTCCCCTGCTCTTCAAATAGTATATTGCAGTAAAAGTTCGGTAAAAGAATGCGTAATGAAGGGCCAATCGACCATAAAATTCTATCTAATGATAAACATTCTATCCTCCGACCACAGAAGGTCCTCCCCTGAATTTCTTTTTAGTAGACAAAAACAGCAGCCCAAATTAAAATATAAAATTATCATTATTCAACCCATTACTGATGAGGCATGCTTGCTGATATGGATAATTATAAAGCCATGTTTCTCCACTCTGAACAAGCTAGCTTCAACTTCTATCTCCGAACCATGACTTCTCTCCTCATAGACATCGCTTGCAGCAAATTCAGAAAATTTCTAGTTGAGTTCCTGGAACTTCAGGAAGCTGCAGCCACATATTGCTTGGGAAAAAGCTCATCCAAATTATTCAGATTAAGTGTACACTATCATTTGGTACTGCCAAAAACAAAACCAGCCAGCCTAACCTTGAATTTTATAGAATTTTATTCTAAAGTTACACCTATGAATTTTTGGGCAGATTTCCAGATGCTGAACCTCCAAATAAATGCTTAAACCATCCATCATTGCAAACTACTCTACAAAGAAACGATATAACAAAACATCAATAATAAGAATATCCATGACCAAATACCTCCTAGGATAATAAAAGGACATAACTACCAGTAGCTCAATATCCAGAATAGAAAATGAAAAATCCAAAGTACAAGACTTATAAGGAGAGGTTCTACTGGTTATAAGTTGGTAGTCTGACCTTTATCTGATTCTGTAGTGGAAGTCGGCGCAGGGAAAATCACAAATTGGTATTACAGAATCATCAGCTAACCTATGTCCTAGAAAACTATCCGCAGGCAAGACAAAATGAAAGAATCAGGCAACAAGGTATTCTTATGACTACGTAGCTATAAGTATCAACTTAAAAGAAGTGATCATATAACCATCTAGGTGGTAGTCCAGTGGTAAGAGCCTGGGATCAAGAGGTTTGCTCCCTCTGTGGTCTCAGGTTCGAACCTTGTGATTGCTCATATGATGGCCACTGGAGGCTTACATGGTCGTTAATTTCAGGGCCCGTGGGATTAATCGAGGTGCGCGCAAGCTGGCCCGGACACCTACGTTAAACTAAAAAAAAAAGAAAAAAAAGTGATCATATATATCTAACATGTTTAAAAGCAGATGTTCTATATTGGCAATCTCATGGACTCCATGCAACGCAGAAGAACAACAGCATAAAAGAATTCTTTGGAAGATAATTCCAAGGCTTTACCATTAACAAAATTATCCTATATGGAATAAAATTTTTGTCTTTTGGTTTGAGGCTTATGTGGGCATAACCACTTGAGCTTAGCGTTGAAACCAACCAAGAATGCCAGTTACTGAGGAAAACTACCCTACACCTTAACTTGTAGCAACAAGTCTCCTAAAGCAACAAATTCAAATCCAAGGTTCTACAAATTTTTAATCTTGAGATTCTATGATGGATTTCATATTTATTCTCACATTTCAACACAAAAAACCAGCAGTTTTACAAATAGTTAGCCAAGAGAGTCCCTGGAACCTTATTTTAATCTTGAATTAGCAGACAACAATGAAGTTTCTGCAATATAGAAACACTAACAACACAAACTCCCAAGAAACAAGACACAATGGCACACGGTTCATTCAAATTTCAATGGCACACCAAACACCAAATCTTAAATAGAGCATGTTGCCATCCTTCTAAGACAGGAGTCTCTGATATATAGGCTGCAGTCTTGCCTTCTGCACAGCTATTTTCACGTAGATCCAGTCCCATGCTTCGTCCAAAAACCGGAAATAGGCATGTCTCCAAGAACGCTTTAGCAGTAAAGCACCTGAAACTCCCCAAAAGAACACACCGAAACCGATTCCCAAAGCAGTATAAAACCATCTCCTGAATTCATCAACAACTGTTTCATTGCCTTGGTTGTCATCATTAGCTAGTGGTCTTGGAGTCGCCTCATCTCCAGGACAAATGTGTGACCGACAGCCCACACAAGGCAAGATTACCGGCAAATGCTGAAGCATTAAAGGTTTGCAGCTGAGTGCCTGATGGAATTTTCCCAGACAAGTTATTGGAGGAGAGGTTCAAGTAACTCAAAAAACTTAGAGAAGCGGTGCTGGATGGAATCACTCCTGACAACTGATTTCCTGACAAATCAAGAGATTCTAACTGTTTCAGCTGCCCAATCTTGAGAGGGATACCTCCGGTCAAATTGTTTCCTGACAAGTTCAGTGCAACCAATTGTAAGAGACTTGTTATCTCTTCTGGAATTTCTCCGGTTAGTTTGTTTCCTGCAAAATCAATAATCCTGAAAAGTCCCAGACTCCGTACGTATTCATACTGTCTTCCTTTCCACTCAACCCATGCTTTGTTAACATGTTGGCCTGGTTGTCCCAAACCAAGTTTACCAGAATTAATATCAGTTAACTCCCCTTTCTGAATCATAGCAGTATAATTGTTGAGGCATTTTGGAATGATTCTAGAGATGTTGTTCAGAGAGAGGTTCAATATCTTAATATGTCTTAGCCGACAAAAATGAGATGGTATGCTTCCATGGAACTCATTAGACTATAGGAAGAGGAATTTCAGAAACAAAAGGCTTTCTCCCATCCAAGCTGGTATTTTGCCATGCAATTTATTTATACTTAGGTCTAAAAACATCAAATCAGTGCATTTTTTTAAAGACAAAAGTAGTCGTCCAGAGAAGCTATTATTACGTAAATTCAATGTTCGAAGCATCAATAGTGATCCCAAGGACCTAGGAATTCTACCAGAAAAATTGTTGTGGGCCAAGTCCAGAAATGCTAATCCATCGAAAGGGATTAAGCAATTAGGAAGATTTCCTGACAATAGGTTCTCTGAAAGGTCAAGAGAGATCAGTTCAGAACCTGCAATCTTACATATAGCAGAAGTTGGCCCTGAAAACATATTGTTAGAGAGATCTAAGGCAATTGTTTGTAAAGGAAAAGCTGGTAACGGGCCCTCAAACTGGTTGGAACTCAAATCTACCCCAACAATTTCAGCATATTTTGATGACAAATCAGGCAACATACCTCGCATGTTGTTGTGGGAAAAGTTTAAGAGGGTCAAGCTGGAATTAGACAGATCCCAAAACCAATTGGGGATTGTATCAGAAATTCCAGTACCAGAGATATCTAGCACCTATAAATTATTTTGATTTCGCAGCCATTGTGGGAAATGAGGGTCCAAATTGCAAGATGAAAGATAAAGGCAATTCAATAGAAAAAGGGGAGCCCAGTCGCACGTAAATTTCAAAACCAGAGAGTTATGAGATAAATCCAATTCCTGTAATTTGGATAGATTTGAGAAATGAGCTTCAGACATCACACCTTGCAGAGAATTCCTCCCAACATTCAATTTCTCGAGCTGAGATAAGCTTCCAATACTTTCAGAAACATTCCCATCTAATCGATTGTTATATATAAGGAACTCTCTCAATGATGAAAGCATCGTAACATCTGGCAGTGATCCAGTGAGTTGGTTGTCACTCAAGTTCAAGGAAACAAGTTCAGAACGTTGTCTCAATCTCTTTGGTAAAGATCCATTCAATTTGTTATGAGAGAGGTCCAATTCAGTAACGGAAGAGAATCTTGCAAAATCAGGCAAAGAACCATGAAGTTGGTTATCACGTAATTGCAAACTCTTCAGCGAGTTCTCTACGCATCCATGCATATTTCGAATAGACCTGGGAAGGGGTCCACTGAGGTTGTTGGAGGACAAATCTAGCTCACGTAAGCTGCACATTCCTCCAAAGGATCTTGGAATTCCTCCTTCAAGTTGATTATCGGCAAGATGAAGATTCGTGAGAGAAGTCATTTTCCCGAAAGCATCTGGAATAGAACCTTGTAACTGGTTGGCCGATAGGTCAAGATCAACAAGGCTATCACTGGAGTTGGACAACCAGGGGACTATTGATGAAGAAAGATGGTTGAATGAAAGATCAAGGATAGCAAGATATCTTGAAGAATTGACGAAAGAAAGAGCTGGAGGAACGATGCTTAAAAGGCTACAATCACTTAACTGCAAGTCTTTTAGGCGAGGGAGCTTGTTAACGACTTGCATCCAATCATTGGCTTGGGTAAGGTGATTTCCAGTCAGGTGAAGATGCTCCAAAAAAGAAAGACGAGAAAGCCAATCAAGGCTTTCAAAACTAACAACAAAATTATAGCTGAGATCAAGAGATTGCAGGCTAGAGAGGTTCCCAAGCTGATATGACAGCCTTCCGATTAAACCATTGTTGGAGAGACTCAGGTATCTTAATTTCCTGAGGGAGCCAACAAAACTTGGGAAAGGATTCCCATAGAAACTATTATCACTAAGGTCTAAATAATTCAAATGCTGCAACTCAAGTAATGAATCGGTAATGTTACCTCCCACAGCCAAACCATGAAGATCAAGCATGGTGATGCGACCAATTCTGTTGTTGCAACCAACTCCTGCCCATTTACAGCAATCACTCTTCTCTCCTTCGTCACTTCCCCAAGAAGAAAGAAGACCAGAGTGTTGAATACTAAACTCAATCTAGAAGGTCAAGGAAGGCAACCACCGGCCAGCCAGCCACCAGCTATGACCGACCAGCCGCCAGCCACCAGCCGCAGCCACCAGCCGCCTTCACACCACCGTCCACAGCCGCCTTCACATTTGAAGGTTGAATTTTCTTGTTTTGAATTCGTGTATAAATAGCAAGCTGAGCTTATGCTATTATGTGTGGGAGAGTAGAGAGAATAGAGAGAAACACTAGAGAGAAAGAGAGGGTGTGTATTGTTAAGCTTGTTGTATTTATCTTTGCTCCTGTAAGCTTGTGTTCTTGAAATAAAACTTTGTGTTTTATCCCCTCTGAGTGTTTCAAAGCCACCACCAGTGGTTCCTCCCACCAACAATTGGTATCAGAGCCCCGTTCGTCAGAAAACAGAAGTATTTTCTGGGATAGCCAAATTTTCAAAGTTGTCAAAAACAAGTTTTGATCATTCCACCTTGTAGAGCTCATCCATACGAACTCACTGCCGCAAAAATCAGCTCAATCGGACACCGGGGTGATCCACACGCGCCTCCTGAAGTTCCGGTAACTGTAGCCCAGTCGCACCCACGCGCGCCAGAGGAAGAAGACGAGTGACGTCCACGCGCGCCATATTTGAGCCGGTTAAGCCGCGCCGTGCCAAGCCGAGCCAAGCCTCAAGCCAAGCCTCCAGCCGAGCCGAAGAATATTCCCGAGAATATTCCCTTTGCAAGCCGAGCCGCTATTAGCCGGAGCCGAGCCGATAGAATATTCCACAGAATATTCCCGGTTCAACCCAGCGAACCGCCCGACGCCCAGAATTGGTTTTTGGACCGGTTCACCCATTTTCGGACCCGATTTCTACAAAGTCAGACCGGTTCCCTACTATTTCGACCATTCCGGATCGATCTACAGTGTCCGTTTTGCCAAATTCAACTCCCATAAGGAGATATAGTCATTAAAAGAGCAAAATGACTACAGAAAGTACACAAACACTCATCCCGAAGCTGACCAAAGACAACTATGATAGTTGGTGCATCAGATTAAAGGCATTTCTTGGTTCACAAGAGTGTTTGGAGATTGTACACTATGGTTATGATGAACCAGAGTCCAAAGAAGAAGAAGAAGCTTTACAAGAGGCACAGAAGCAAGCCCTGAAAATCAACAGAAAGAAGGACAACAAAGCAAAGACCATCATCTACCAAGGTCTTGATGAAGATACATTCGAGATCATAGCTTCCGCTGAAACATCAAAAGACATATGGGAGGCTCTCCAACAAAAGTACAAAGGTGCTGACAGAATCAAGAAGATTCGTCTTCAATCTTTGCGAGTTGAATTTGAGTTATTGCAAATGAAGTCTTCGGAATCTATTTCTGATTATCACACAAGGATTATGGTGATAGTCAATCAGATGAGGAGAAATGGAGAAGCCATCGTCGATTCTCGAATTACTGAGAAAATTTTGAGATCCCTAGATCCAAAATTTGATTTTGTTGTTGTCGCTATTGAAGAGTCCAAGGAAGTGGACAAGTTGACAGTTGATGAGCTTATGAGTTCTTTGCAAGCTCATGAGCAGAAGATTGTAAAGCGAAATGGAGATAAGGCCATCGAGCATGCCTTACAAGCAAAGCTGTCTCTCAAGGACAGATATGAGCAAGGGGAGACTTCAACAAATGGATATACCACTCAAGCAGGAAGTCAACAATCCAGAGGAGGATTCCAAAGATTCCAAGGAAGAGGTTCTTGGAATACAAGCTTCAGAGGAAGAGGTGGCAGAAATACCACCAGAGAAGGCCAAAGACAACAAGCATCCACTCCTAGAGGAAGAGGAGGCGGTTACAATAACCGTGATAAGAGAAATATCCAGTGTTATAGGTGCAATCAATTTGGGCACTATAGCACTGAATGTCAAAGGAAAGCTCCGTTGGAGATACATGAGCAAGCCAACTATGCAGAGAAGGATGACAGAGAAGAAGCTGCATTTCTTGTCCAACAAGAACTTGGCGAGAAACAGGAAAATATATGGTATCTAGATACTGGAGCCAGCAATCACATGTGCGGCTACCGAGAGTTATTTAGTGATCTAGATGAGACCAAGCAAGGTCTAGTTACTTTTGGAGATACCACAAAGGTTCCATTCAAAGGTAAAGGCAGCATCCCAATCAAGATGAAGAACGGCGATTCCAGCCACATCGCCAATGTCTATTATGTCCCAGCCATAAAGCAGAACCTGATCAGCTTAGGTCAACTTTTGGAGAGAGGATATACTTTTTACTCGAAGAATTGTCATCTGACAATTAGAGACAACAATGGGAGATTAATGGCCTATGTGAAAATGTCCAAGAATAGGATGTTTCCTTTGAACATCCAGTATGATGCAGCAAGGTGTTTGAGTGCCATCACCAACAGTGAAGAATGGCTTTGGCACCTGAGGCTTGGACATCTGAATTTCACGAGCTTGAAGATGCTAGCAAGCAAGAAGATGGTCAAAGGTATGCCTCACATTGATCATCCAGATGAAGTCTGTGAGAATTGTGTCCTCAGCAAACATCACAGATCCAGTTTTTCCAACGAAGTCAACTGGAGAGCAAAGAGGCCACTGGAGTTAGTGCACACAGATGTGTGTGGCCCAATAACGCCTATGTCGACTGGATAAAATAGGTACTTCCTCACTTTTATTGATGATTTTAGTAGAAAGACGTGAATATACTTTCTGAAGAGGAAGTCAGAAGTATTCAATTGTTTTAAAGATTTTAAAGCAATTGTGGAGAAGCAAAGTGGCTACATGATCAGAACCGTGAGATCTGATCAAGGTGGAGAATATACAGCAAATGACTTTGAAGCCTATTGTACACAACAAGGCATCAGACATCAGACAACACCTGCTTATACACCACAGCTGAATGGTGTAGCTGAAAGGAAGAATCGCACGATTCTTGACATAGCAAGAAGTCTGCTCAAAGCAAAGAAGTTGCCCAAGCAATACTGGGCTGAAGCTGTATCATGTGCAGTGTATCTACTGAATCGATGCCCAACCAGAAGTTTGCAAGGAGTCATTCCAGAAGAAGCATGGAGTGGTCACAAACCAAGTGTTACTCATCTACGAGTCTTTGGTTGTGTGGCATATGCAAAGATCCCAGATGCAAGAAGGAGAAAGCTTGATGATAAAAGCGAGAAATGCATCTTTGTTAGATATGGTGAAAGAAGGATGGGATACAAGCTGTATAATCCCATCACGAAGAAGGTGATTATGAGTAGAGATGTTATCTTTGAAGAAGATAAATCTTGGGAATGGAATGATGATAAAGAAGCAGGCAAATGGATCAACATTGATTTGATCCTTGAAGGTGAAGAAGTACCGACAGTACTTATCGAAGAACTGATTGTGCCAGCAGCTGAACCACAAAGTCCGGTACACAGATTCCTTGTATTCAACAGGAGGAACACACCAGGAGCATCATCATCAACACCAGCAGCAACATCCTCATCGTCAGAAGGACCAAGAAGGATGAGAAATCTTGACGAGTTGTACGATGCCACGCAAGTCATCGAAGATACAACTCTATTTTGTTTCTTTGCAGATAATGACCCACTTAGCTTCAACAAAGCTATCACAGAAGAGAAGATAGAAGCAATGGATGAAGAAATGCATGTCATTGAAAAGAATGATACCTGGAAGCTGACTTATCCACCAGAAAGCAAGAAAGCAATAGGTGTCAAAGGGGTCTATAAGATAAAGAATAATGCAAAAGAAAAGGTGCAAAAAGACAAAGCCATTGAAGAGGGAAACATTTATCAGAATGAAGTTCATGCTTGGCATGACATCCCTCGATTGAGTTTAAAGGGGAGATTTGTTGAATACTAAACTCAATCTAGAAGGTCAAGGAAGGCAACCACCGGCCAGCCAGCCACCAGCTATGACCGACCAGCCACCAGCCGCAGCCACCAGCCGCCTTCACACCACCGTCCACAGCCGCCTTCACACTTGAAGGTTGAATTTTCTTGTTTTGAATTCGTGTATAAATAGCAAGCTGAGCTTATGCTATTATGTGTGGGAGAGTAGAGAGAATAGAGAGAAACACTAGAGAGAAAGAGAGGGTGTGTATTGTTAAGCTTGTTGTATTTATCTTTGCTCCTGTAAGCTTGTGTTCTTGAAATAAAACTTTGTGTTTTATCCCCTCTGAGTGTTTCAAAGCCACCACCAGTGGTTCCTCCCACCAACACAGAGGGATACTCAAGTTCTTGTTTAAAACTGAGGAGTGCTTGTCTTTCCCTTTCTATGCACCTGAATTCTGCCCTTTCCGCTGCTGAAATGAATCTAGGACCTGGTTTCACGTACAAGAGTAGCACAATAATAAGGATATAAAGAACCTGAACACTGGACAATCTATGCATTATCAGCATGGTTACAACGAAGATGGAATGGTTATGGCAGCAACAAGAGCAATGAGAATTTTCAGTCAAGGTCCACTGTAATGGAAATTCATGAGGTCCTCATAAATTATGAATCCGCGTTAAGGTTTCTAATCCGAAAGAACTAACAAATTTCATTCAATTCTTTTGAAAACAACCCTTCTTGTTTCATCCGTGTGGTATGAATTCTTGACTCCGCCCCCTTCTATTACGGAGCTGATGCAATTTTTCCTTCGTAGACGCAACAAGTCCACTACTTGTAGACCCCATGATCTAAAGGTTTAAGTTTGAAGATTAGCATGCCTATCCTGTTCATTTTCCTTACTAAAAAAAAAGGTGTTTTAAGTTTGGCCTTAAAAACACTCTGGTCTATCAGTCGAGGATGGTGAATGAACAGAAGACTCTTCCGTGCTGCTGCTTCTTCTTCTTCTTCTTCTTCTTTTTAATTTTTTTTTATGGGTTCGGTGTCACAAGGTTTTCTAAATTTGACTGTTAAAATTCCCAGAACAAAAATGCCATTTTTGCTTCAAACATATTAACGTTAATTTATATAAAAAAATTGTTTTAACAGTGAAAGCCCAGCTTTTATTTTTCAAAATGATTTTTTTTTCTCATTCTGGATCATTATCTATGCTTAGATTAAATTGATTAATTTATGAAAATTTTCTTTCATTTGTATTTTTTCAGATTCAAATCCGAGATTAATTAAAAAAAATTATCATGTAAACCAACACTAATTCTTCATAAAAAAAAACTTCAAAAATAATGTTAATAATAATTTATAGTGTCAATTTGGAAAAACCACCCCAACATGATCAAAACAGTATATCATCATATAGCAGAGGCCCAAAGTCCAAGAAATTAAAAAAAGAAAAATTATATAATTTAGAGTATGTGCAAGGTAGAAGTTTACCAATTGAAAGACATACCTTTTCTTTCTTCAAAACATTGATGTTATGTGTGTACAAAACATTACCAATCGAAAAACATACCTTTTCTTTAGAAGACAACGAAGTTGAGATTTCAATTAATCAAATGCAAAAGAAAGAAAAAAATTGAAAAAAAAGAAAAAATAAATGATTTGAGCCAACTTAAATAAACATGCCAACAAAATTATAAAATTTAATTCTAAAATAACTCAATGTTGAAGAATAAAATATAAAAAATATTATTTTAAAAAAAAGATCTTAAAAAATTTAAGTCAACTTAGGTTAACATATGATCTAAATGAAGAGACTGAGATAAACGAATAAAAAAATTAACAAAAACAAAACTTAATATAAAAAAAACTCTAACCTTGAAGGGATGAAATTGAAAAATAAAATCAACTATCAACCACTCTATTGTTGAAGAATAAAATTGAAAAAAAATATCAGTCTAAAAAATTTGTTAAAGTAAATTCAATAAAGAACGACAAATAAAAAAATGAGATAACCCGAGTTATTTTTAAAATTAGCAAGAAAATTTATAGAAAGTAAATAAATAAAATAATTAAGCCTAATCTCCAATTGAATAAATAATGAAGAATAAAATTTAAAAAACATGAGCTTACAAAAAGAGAAAAAAACTAAGTAAACTCAGGGCAACCTCCTAAACCATTATTAATCTTTAAAATTTACAACCCGTAAAATCTTAGACCTGGACTCAATCAAAAAGTTCGACTATCAATTAATTTTAATGTTGGAGGATGAAGTAGAAAAAAATAAATTTAAAATTTTTTCTAAAGTTTTAAAAAATAGCAATTAAAAGAATGAGAATCAATTTGTGACCAGTGAAATCCTAGACCTAGGCCTATTCAAAAAACTTAATTTCCAGTCAATTTAATATTAAATAAAAAAATAAAAAAAATCAATTAAATTTTTGTTTCAAAGTAGAAAAAAAGCAATTGAAAAAATAAAACAAAATCTAATAAGAAATAAAAAACTAAAAGAGGATGAAATTGTAAAAAATAATAATAATATTTTAAAATCCATCTCAAATAAAATAAACTTAACCTGAGACAACAACAGATAAATTAAACAAAAAAAACTTAGCCTGAGTCAATGTAGATTAAACCATAAAATTTATAACTCGACATATAAGATTAGAATAATTCTATGAAAGGATAAAATTAAAATTAATTATAAAAAAAATATAAAAAAAACCATAGATCAACACGGATTAATCTTTAAAACCTTTAATTTAGATCCTAAAGTCAAAACTATCCTATTAAAAGCAAACCTGAAAAAATAAAATTCTCAATCAATAAAATTTTAATAAATAAAATATTAAGGGATGAAATAAAAAATAAATTTTTAGTTAAAAATATCTAAAACAAAACAAATAAAAATTAAAAGAATAAATATCAAATAAAAATAAAATGAAATAAAATGTTGATATATATAGTTGAAAAGCAAATTTAATTAAAAAAATAAAAAACAAAACTGAAAAATAAAAAAATAATGAAATTAATTTTTTTAATTCAATGAATTATTTAAAATAAAATAAATTATAATAATAAAATTTAAAATAAAAATAAATTAAAAAATTAAAAAATTTACTTTGAAACTTCACTTGGACATACACGAAAGTTAAAGAAAAAATAGAAAAGAAAAAAAAAATCATCAGAAGCACGTTGATCATACGTACCACTGACGCTTTGAAGACTCAAAAGCCACCGTGAAAACTGACATCTGGCCACGAAAAAATGATGCTCACTTATGGCGTCCGAAAAACATGGATGTAACCACACTCATCCACGTAAATAAAATACATCATCAATTTTTTTTAATATTAAATAACATTTTATCTCTATTAAAATATCAAATTATTATATCAATTTTTTTTAATATTAAACATTTTATCTAACTCATAATTATAAAAAAAACATAATGAAAAAATTAAAAAATCTGAGTAAACTTAAGATAATTTGAATTTAAAAGCAATATACTGATGTACTACCTCATTACCTTTACTGCTAAGTGCTAAGGGTTTTTTTCTTTTCTTTTCTTTTTGGGAAGAGTAAAATAGTAATTCTATTGTTTCTACCCACCGTGCAAAACGTCCATTTGTTTAAGCAGTTGTGGCTGCGTTTTAAGTAAACCGCAGATTTAAGCCGTTTGGTAAAGTAAAAAACAGAATTTACTGTTCATGGGCCCCATTGATTACTGCATCTGCAACGCAGGGGGAGAAGAAGCAGCTCCAAGCTGCTTTTTACAGCACAGTAACCAGAGGCGCACAACTTTCTTCTTCCAGTAACCAGAGGCGCGCAACTTCTTCTTCTTCTGCACTTCCATGTCTCCACTGTTCACGTGAACAGTGGAGAAATGAAAGTGCAGAAGAAGAAGAAGAAGGAGAATGAGGGGCTGGGAAAAACAGGGAAATAGTAGCTAGCTTTGTCACTCAACTCCAGCATGCAGACACGGAGGAACAAAACAGAGGAATAGCTTGAGAGGAGAAGGAGCAGAATAGAGGAATAGCTAGAAAAGTGCTCGACTTTCATCTTCATTCCCTCCTGCTTTACTTTTATCAACATTACACTGTTCAAGTGAATTTTAATTCACTTGAACAGTGTAGCAACACGCGTGAATTTAGTACACGCGTGTTGCTTTGCCCAGCCGGGTCACTGGCTTGGGCCAGTAACCGGGCCGGGCCGGGCCGGTTAAATATAGCCCATTCCATATGGGTCGGACCGGGTCCGATCCAAACCTAAATTCATTGACTCGGGTCCGTCCCAAACCTAAATGCATTGAACCGGGTGAATTAATTCATGGGTTACTGTTCTATTTATATGAACCGTGTTCATTGAACCGCTCCGACCCAAAAAAAATTAATTTTTTTAAAATTATGTTTTACTCAAAAAATTAATGTTTAATATTATTTAATAACACTATATAAATTGGATGGAGGTTGCATGATGATTTAGTATTTTTGGAATTTGATCGCAATTCCAATTTTGTTTCTGATGATATTTTACTTGATTTTGTTACACGCTCAAAAAACCATGAAAATTATAGTCCTTATCGGATGAATTTCATACGTAATAAAATTATAGATAAGTTAATAGAACAATTAAAAATATTTGATATAAAATATGATTTATTTAATGATGTAATAGTGGTAGTTAAATCTATAATATATATATATATATATATATATATATATATATATATTATTTTATAACCTCAATTTGAAAAATATTTTTTTAACCAAATACATTAAATTACTTTTTATTCAACCTTAATTTTAACCACAGTTTTAACCAAACATATATTTTTTCAAATCAATTTCAATTAAAAATACCTTTTATAAAATAATTTTTTTCAAACCACAACATTTACCACATTACAAAACACATTATAAGTCTTAGAGCTATAAATTCTAGGTGTCAATCACAGGAAATTTGTCTGAAAATATAGCTATTTGCTAGCTGCCATCAGTACTCTACATAAAGCATAAAGAGAGAAAAAAAAAGACACTCATTTCGTTTTTGGAGGAAGGAAATAGAGGTGTAGAGAGAAAGAAAGGGTTTCTTGTGGTGGATTTTCTGGGAGTCTCTTAGCTTTCTTGAGGGTTTTGAGTTTAAGAAATAAAAGGAGGAGACATTTTTATTGTTGGTAACTAAAAAAATTCAAAACTTTCTACTTTTATGTTATTTGTTTTATAATCTCTCTCTCATTGCTCATATTTGTTTAACTGGTACTTGTAGCTTTCTGTGTGCTAGTCTTTGTTTGGTTGCCAAGAAACCGCGAGAAAACATTTTTGTTGAGTGTTTCTAAAATGGGGTTAAAAGGTTTTTCTTTTTGTTGATTTTTTTTCCGGGTTTTCTCTCAAAAACCATTAATCTTTTGAGTTTTGATGGTGTTTTATTGTAGAAAACAGAGGAGGTTATTTTGGTTGTTTGTCCTCTAATTTGAGGGTCTGTGTGTTTGCGTGGAAAGAAACTAAAAAGTGAAAACTTAACATAAACCTTTCAAGACTATTTGTTGGGAAACCGAACGACCGTTTTTGGAAAATGGGTTTTGATGCTTACGAAATCTGATTACCCCTGGCTTTATTTTTATCAGTATATTTTGTTGTTTCTTTTGTTACCCTCTTAATTTTTCCTGCTTTTTTTTCACAAAAAAAAAATCTCTCTTTTTGTATGTTTTTTTGGGACGAATGGTAAAAAAGTAAAGTCAGATTCTGTTTGAATGATGAGAAAATGCGAGAAAAAAGGCCATTCAATTCTTGAGAATCCTACAAAGTGTTGGGGATTGGAGTTATTTTTTCAAAAAAATAAAATAAAAAACAGCAATATTAGTATAACATGTAAAACAAGGAATACAGTGAGTTTTTTTGTAAAAGGTTTCTTGGCTACCAAACAGAGGATATTGAAATTTTATTGTAAGCTATAAACACTTCTGCTTTGATGCTTATTTGCTTCTTATTAAAAAAAAAAAGCATTTAATTAGGAATTATGATATGCATGTTGTACTAGCTAGAGGCCTTTTATGTTTGTTTCCCAAGAACACACTAAAATTAATCCCAGGGCTGTAGTCATGAATTAAGAAAGGATGTGGTTTTTTCTGACAAATTTGCTTATACTCAGGGTTCATTGACTAAGTGGCATTGAGATACCTGTTCTTACGTTTAATGTGTTGCTAGCTAACACTTGTAGTGTTTTACATTAACTCCTACTGATTTTCATCCACTTTTTATGCTTGATAGATGAGATCTAAGGTAAGCAAAGAGGATTTGTGATTAACTTGGGCTCTTTTTTCTTGGGATGCTATTTTTGATGGATTAGCTAGTATCATGTCATTTTGCTTTCCTGTTTCTATCTTACCTTATTTTTGCCTCTAACGTGTATATATTCTCATCTTACTTGTTTCCATCTTCACTGAATTTTATTTTGGGAGAAATATCTTAACTTTAATTTTATAATAAGGGTTCCTACAAAACAAGAAACATAAGTTTTTAAGGAGTGACAATCATTGAGATACTAGCTAGATATATGTATGTAAGAAGCTTCACGCTTTAATCTTGCACGTGCCTTCTTGAACATGTAATGAATTGTTTGGCAAGATGCGCCAGGAAACATAAACTACTGTGCCTTACTGTTTGTTTGTTTAATTAAGAGCTCGCGAAATGTTTCATGCCATCCTCCTAATTAGCAACATTTGTATTTTTAGTTATTAATTTTCTTTCTTTCTCTTTTTGTTGGTATTTAGATGTTTGTGTTGCTTTGTATGAGTTAAAATGGTGGTGGTAGCTGCCTAGCTGGGTAGCGGGGATGCCCATTTCCCATTAACTATTGTGTTGATAGATCATTATTTGTGCAATGACTCTTTATTTACGTGAAAAAAGAGAGAAACATGTTCAATCATATTACTCCTGTATGTCTTGTTGACATTCAAGATTCAATGACTGCATTCATTTTTTTCTGTGATTTAGGATATGGCAGATTTTGGGTGCTTGGACACAGACATTCCCTTTGATGTGCTCTCCCGCTTGCAAACGAAATATTTGCTGGGATTGAAGTGTGTCTCTAAAGGATGGAAGGACCTTATATCTGATCGCTCTTTCATCCAGGCTCAGTCACAAAAGAAAGAGCCACTGTCAGGATTCTTCTTCCAGCAGAGGCATCGGTACTGTCCTGATGACATAAAAACTATTACCTATTTTCCTGTTGAAAGGAATAGATCGCAGCAGGATGTCTTCGCTTTCCTCCCTCAGGATGTCTTGGTGTTGGCATCGTGCAACGGGCTTGTTTGTTGTCGAAGTTGCTACCCTTTTGAAGATCCAGCTATCTATGTCTGCAACCCCTTGAACAGTGAATGGTGGAAACTGGATTGGAAGGAACCTGGCAAAGAAAGCTTCATTGCTCTGGCGTTCAATCCCTTCCAGGATATCTCTGTCAATTTGACAAATTTCAAGGTTGTTCGACCGAGGCAATTTGAGACTGAGCAGGAGGAAGCATACTTCTCATTTGAAATATATTCCTCAAGGACAAGGAATTGGAAGCTATCAAAAGAGGTTTGCTGGTGTGACAACAGTTTATCCAAGAATGAAGGCATTTTTAGTGGAGGGATCTTACACTGGCTCACTGATGGTGACCAAATCCTGACTTTTAATGTAGAGAATGAACTAGCTTTGCTGATTTCAACGCCACTCCCAGCTGGAGAGTTTAACAGCAGGCCTCACGCTTGCATTGGAGAATCTGAAGGTCAACTGTCTTATGTACTGATCTCTGAAGAAGGACTTCATGTATGGGTTCTTGAGGACTACTTTGATTCTACTTGGTCTCTCAAGTACTCGAAAACTCTTGCGCAGATAGAAAAGGAACACTCGGGCATCTTGGTCAATTTATACAACAGAGTGATGCTCTGGCAGAGAATTGATGATCGCCCATGGATGGATCCCTTGGCCTTCAAAGATGGGGTCTTGGTAGTAAGGATATCTAATACCATCTACTTATATCATGTTGACACCAGCAAGTTGGAGGAAGTTGGCGAGACTTCAAAGTTTGGTGCCATGTCCTGGGTTTCCCCCATAGTGCTTCCCTATACCATGAGCCTGGTTCCTTTAGGTCGTCAATTGGGGTCACCTTAATTTTCATCCTCTGCTGACTGTGAGCTTATATAGCTTAGGAAAGTAGTGCCTGACAGGATTCTCAAATTAGTAGAGACCAGTTTTGAATCTGAGCTCTTTTGGATCTTCACACTGTTAAAAGGAATCCTCTTTTGTCCATGATGACTTGACTTTTGAATTACTATATAGTTTCAGCTTTACTAGTTGTCATTTGTTGATATTTTTAATAATCTTTTGTAATTCTTGTAGGTTAATTCTAATCGGTATTCCTCTGTTGATTTTCATGCTCCCCTGCCATGGAAATCCGGAGCCATTCCACAAAATTCCGTTCAGTTCTCAACGCTGAACTCTGGGGTGGTGTTGTAGGTTTAAACATGGCTCGGGGACGAGGGATACAGAAGCGCATTGCAGTGGAACTGGACTCCGAGCTTGCTGTTGATCTCATTCCCTGCACTGCAATAACCACTGGTCCTGTTTGCGGTTGAATATTATTTTTCCTTTTATTTTTATGTTTTAAAAGTTCTTTTAAATTTTATTTATTTATTTTAAATTAATATTTTTTGTGTTATTTAATCATTCTAATATATTAATTTAAAAAAAATAAATAAATATTATTTTAATATATTTTTAAATAAAAAATATTTTAAAAAACAATTAAACAGGTAAACCTCCTCCTAAGCCGTCCCCGGCAGCAGCCGGTGCAGCCGAGGCAAGTAAAATAACGTGCTGACTGGTTAGCTAACCGAGCTCATCCCTTTAAGTTGATTTCAAATAAAGCTTTATGTTCGGGTAGCGATATCCTAATTAATACTCAAAGTCTAACCAGCTCGGGTTACGATATCCGAAATATGTAGCTACAAGATAATGAAAAGAATTGATCATAATTTTGGATGGGAAGGATAATACTAAAAACCAATCCATGAATATTAATGGTCAACCATAACTTTAACATGGAATTCTACGTAGATACGTCATCGTTTTCATTTCTCCGTAAACACCAATAAATTCACCCAAAAAATCTCTTTCTAAAAAATACACCAAAAAAAATCAAAAATCAGAAAAATCCCATTTTAATTCTTCAATAAAAAAAGGCGTCATGTCTTCCATCACCGGCGGCGTCCCGCAACTCTACTTCTGCTACCAGTGCAACCGAACGGTAACAATAACTCCACCAACCACCGCTCTCTCATGCCCTAACTGTCACGAAGGTTTCCTCGAAGAACTCGATTCTCCAAACCCTAGCCCTAACCCTTTCGATGCTGCTCTCGGCCCCGCCCTCTTACTCGACGATTTTGCCTCCATTTTCGGAGGCATGAACCCCACTCCTCGATCATCGACCACCTCAACAACAACAACAAACTCCTCGTCTGCGTCGCCGCTATTTCAAGATCCCGACGGTTTCAATCCCTTTGTGTTCCTGCAAAATTACCTGCAAACCATGAGGGCCGGCGGAGCGAATATTCAGTTTGTGATTGAAAATAATCCTGGTATGGGCGGAATGGACCCCACCGGATTTCGTGTTCCGGCGAATCTCGGAGATTACTTTATCGGACCAGGGTTAGAACAACTAATTCAACAGCTTGCGGAGAATGATCCTAATAGGTATGGAACACCGCCGGCCGCCAAATCTGCGGTTGAAAATCTTCCTGATGTCAAGGTAACAGAGGAATTAATGCAATCGGATTCTTCACAGTGTGCAGTTTGCAAGGATAGTTTTGAGCTAGGGGAGGTAGCTAAACAAATTCCTTGTAAGCATATCTATCATAAGGATTGTATCATGCCCTGGCTTGAATTGCATAATTCGTGTCCGGTTTGTAGATATGAGTTGCCTACCGATGATCAGGATTATGAGCAGAGGAAAGGGAATGGGAGTAATGGGGTTAATCAAAATGTGGGTGGTGGAATTAATAGTGGTGGGTCAATTAGTGATGGTGATAATAGCGATGGTAATGCTCAGACACCGAGAGAGAGGAGGTTTAGGATTCCATTTCCATGGCCGTTTAGTAGTGGTAGTGGTAGTGGTAGGTCAGCTGGGTCGTCGGCAGAGGCCAGCAATAGCCGGAGTGGGAACAACAATGATGGGGATTCAAGAGGGAATACCAACTTTGGATCTGATACTAGAGAAGAGGATCTTGATTGATTATTGCTGCTGGGTACTGTTTCTTGTAAACATACAACTTTTTTTACTTAATTTAGTTTCTTATTGTTTTTGTTTCTCCTTTTGTTTTCATTAAGTAATAAGTGGCTGTTTTTGTTAATGCTTGTCAATAATAGTTTGGTCTTATTGATGGTACGATTTATTTTTTTAATTGAATATCTGTGATCTAGATGGTTGTGCAACGAATTGACGACACAACTGTGAGTTATGACTTTTCTGTGTTCTTCTGATTGTGAAGCAATTGTGATTGACAGAGTATCTCTAGAGCCACATTATTTTGTTTGGTGAAGATAGAATTCTTTTGCCTATATGGTTATGGGGTTCTTACATAGAAAATAGGATTTTGAAGTTTGATGTTTGCATACAGTGCATTTAAAATTGCCTTGGTGTTCTGCCATGGTTGCTGTATGGATCTTGTTATTTTGTTTTTATGTCCATCCTTTGCATTCTCGTTTACATTTGCTCACAAAATGTCAAGATGAAAGTAGGATTGATGAGATTTACAGATGCTTGGCGTTAAAATGTGGCATGACAAACATGAGCACAACAATCAATTGCATGCTTCTGACTCTGGTTTCTTGGGAGCTCTCAATTGCAAGCAGGATTACCGTGTTTGCCTATGAACAGAACACATGAAAGGTACTGGGGTGCACATTCAGAGTACATGTCTTTGTTGCTTAGCCCTCCAAACTATAATAGGAATATGATGCTTATGCTACAGATTTTGGATTAGTTGAAGAGTCTGGTGTCGTCGCAGTGGGTTTGACTTGGAGATTTAAGAGCTTGATTTTGTACTTTCAGTTATGTCTTTTTTATATATATAAAGATTGGGTATTCATTTGAATGTCTAGAATATCTATATTTCTTGCTACTCTCTCATGTTGAGAAGACCATGGTAGACCAACAACCTGATGAGGAAGTGTGAGAAATTCACAAGTGATTTTTACATCAATGAAGCAGTACTCAAGCACAAACTCCTTGAAACAATTAGGATTTGATTTCTTGTATCTGGGATGGTTAATAATATAGGATATCTCAATTAGCTAGTGCTGTAGGTCATATTCTGGGGCCTCTTAGCAGTAACAAGTTAGATTGGATAAAAAAAAAAGTCCTGCTCTTCAAATTTCTGTGCGCACACATGTGCATGTGATTAGTGAATGTGGATTAGTTTTGATGCTGTTGTATCTGAATTGTGGTTTTTTTCTACGAGGATAATATTTTATTATTAATTGCACATCCTATAAGACATTCATCTAGATTGGCCCCTTTCAACCTTTTTCACGTTGTCTATTACTTCCTGCCACATTTAGTTTTTGTGTCCTTTTGAATCAATGAACGAAGCATCACGTGATAACAATATCTTCAAAGTAGGCTGTATTATTTTGGTGTTTTTGTGCGTCAAGTTAAATGGATAATAGATTCATTGGTTTAGATACATCAGCTATAGTTCTCTTGCCAAAATCATTGCTTGTATACCCTTGTTTTCTTGTAATGAATCCAAGCCACTCTATCGTGTCCTAGCTAAATGAGGCATTTCCTTAGGTTCATTGTTTTGAAGGTTCAGTAGCAAAATAAGAAAGGAGAAGGGATGTTGGTGTCTTTTTGGATATCTTGTTCGGTGATTTTTTTTGTGCTCGGAGCTGCATACAAGCTTTATCCATGAAATTTTATTTATGCACACGCAGTCACGCATGTTGTCATACCTGTTTCATGACTAAGCATGTGATGCAGTGAATCTCAGCACGCATAGTTATTTATTCTCATCTCTTCCTGCAGGATGATATCTGGAGGGTTGTTGAACGTAGAAAGAACTTATGCACATTCTCTTCTCCTTTTCTTGCTTCATGCATGCTCTGTAAATGCTGGTTTTTAAATTGTTGTCACAATTGTTGCTAGCTTCACCTTCTTAGGAAAAATTCATGCTCAAATTCGCTTGGTTCTGTAAGTTCTTCTTTGTTTGAGCATCATTTTAGACCCCCAAAATACCTCTTTCTGTAGCCTTTTGTGTGGGTTTTGTTTTTTTTGTTTTTGGTTCGTGTTAAGCTCCCAAAAACTATTGTAATGTGTTTTTAAGCATTAGAAGTGCATGTTAATCCTTTTTGGTAGTCGAGTGAACATATCAGACAGGTTCAGCAGTGGATGAACTCAATTCTAATGTCAATAATAGGCTTAATAGCAGGTGTAGTGATTGCTAGCAAGTATAATTTGTTTTAGGCGGTATGCTCTTATAGTGTACCAGCTCCAGGCCGGAGTTAGATATAGTTCCATTGAGTTGAAAGTGTTGCATCAATTTGTCTAATTTTGGCAAGTTCTATGGATGTTTTAGGATCACACTTTGGGCGCCAGGGTTTCCTTTTTGGCTCTTATCCCCTTTAATGGAGGTATAGAAATTGAAAGAGCCCCGCTTCTTCTCGTTCTTTTCTCCTTTTCGTCTCCTTTTCTCTTTCCTTCTTTGAAAGGGATGTTACAGTTACTTACATGGCATCACCATACCTTCCTTCGTATGCCAGAAAAATCTGAGAACTCCATCGTTTTAGAAAAAGCTTAGAAATCATCTGGTTCAACTTCAGTTCATACGTTTAAAATTTTGGTTCTAGGTAATTGAGATTCCAGGAATGTATCTTATAACATGTTTGGTGTTGCGGTAGTTAATATATTAAAATAATTTGAGTTTTTATTTTTGAAAATTTATTTTTATAATTATCCCATCAAAACAACTCGAAAAAATAATTGTTTTCCTCAAATGAATTTGACCACAAAGCCAAATTACTGAATTAGCTCTTAATAGAAAAGCAAGTTTTAATTCAATCTCATCCCTAAAAGGACAGCTGGTTCCTGTAGAATTTAGAACTAAAAAAGTTCATTAGTAAGAGGTGGCATGCTCTTAGCTGTAATTTTGGTTTTTGTCACGTCAATCACCATCTTAATTATTTTTAGGTTAAAATCTTCGATTGGAGCCTGAATTGCACTTCTTTCCAAAGAACTCGATGCATCAGCAATTAATTGTGGTAATTAACCTTTTTGTTCCTAAGAATAACAGCAATCAGTAATTAGTATAGATATCAGATATAGTTTGAAAATTGACCTAAATTATTAGATTATAGATTAATTCAAATTAATTATTTTTATTAAAATAAATCTATTTAATTTATTTAAAAAAATAATCCAATTAAATTTTACTAGATCAATTCATTGAAGTTAACTAGGTTTTATAATTTAATTTAAAACCTGATTTAAATTCGGTTTTGAATCATAAATTTCTCAGTTAACTTTATCAAAATAACCTTAGCAACTATGATAATTAACTTTAATCCCACGAGAGGTTGATTATTTTTGCTTAACCTTCTCACATTAAAAAAAATATTAAAAAAAAAAGACCTACGACGCAGTCTGTGTGTATATATAAATATAATCTCTCAAAAAAAAGAAGGGAAAAAACAAAGGTGGGCCCTTTAAAAGGTCCACATGATGAATTGAAATTCGGATAGAAGGACATAAGCTGGCTGCATCTTCTTGTCGGTGGCTCTGTAAACTAAAACCGCGTGCGTCAGAAATTTGTGATTATAGGGATAATACACAAAAACTCATACTATAGATATAGAATTGGAACAACAATAAATCTACAGGGATCAAATTGAAGTTTAACCCTTAATATATTTTAGGATAATATTATTCTACTAGTGTTTTTATTATTATACAAACAAAAAAAATCAATGTACAAACAAAGCAATCCTACCATTTTCTTCCTAACAAGACAAAACCTCAATAGGGAGTCAAAAGAAAAAATTGAAACTAGATGGGTAAATTTAGATAGTGATTGTCCGTGCAGCTGGACTATATTTTTGAAATTCTTTGATTTTTTCTAGTATTAAATTATTTTTTTTTTAGATTTTATGGATATTTTGATGTTATATTATAAAAAATAATATATATATATATATATATATATATTATTTTAATATACTTTTAAATTAAAAAAAAACAGTTTAAAATATCTATGCCTCCTCCTCCTCGCTCTCTCCTTTGCCTAATTTGTCAATATATTTAATTATTTTTCTATATAATATTTTTAAAAAATTAAATAGAACAGCCTAGTGTGTGTGCATTATTATTACACAGCAAAAGGCAGAATCCCATGAAGATTGGCAGAGTAATATAATTTCTATTCCATTTACAGACACCCTTTACCAAACCCACCTTTATATTTATTTATTTTATTATCATCATTTCATTTTCTCATTACATTCATATACACCACTCTTCACAAGATTTTTTTAGTTTTTTTTTTATGATCTAAGCACAAAATTCTACTGTGGAGTCTTTCTAATTAAAACTGTGAAGAAAACCCAAATTGGGTTTTTTTTTTCTTTTTTTTTCCATAAGATAAAAAAAGCAGCAATTGATTTGAGTGTTAAGAGAAAGAAACCCAATGTCTCCTTCAAATAGTAATATTGGTATTGCTACTTGTTGTGCAAATTCTAAATTAGAATTATCGAAAACAATATGGACGGAAAAAATAAAAAATTATTGTTTTTTATTAATAAAAAAATAGAGTCATCGTCTAATATTTTGATCATTGAAAACCTTAAATGATCTAGAAATTTGGGTAAAAAGACTGGTTGTATATAGGAAAACATATCACTCATGGTATATCATGCCTAATATAAGTTGTATTGTTTGTTTGTTTGATATAAATTAAAGTATTTTTATGTTTTTTAACCGTTAGTCTATCTAAGATTTAAGAATAGTCTTTCTCGGTAAGAAAATACTTATTTTATTAGGTTAAAACTTAACCGTTCGAATATCAAATAATATAAATAAAAAGTGTCTTTTTATTTAATATTAAGAATAAATCTTACGTATAAGTTCATAATCTCATATATTAAAAAAAATAATAAATTTTTTGAAATGTATATTAAGTTCTCATGAATGTAATAAATTGGTTATTAAATTCAAAAATATATGTAAAAATATCAAAGGAAATAATTTTTTTGAGTTTTTAAAGATGCTAAATCATGCCATGATATTTTGTTTTATTATTTAAGCAAATATAATTTTTTTTGAGGTATTTGGTCATATTACACACAAATAAAAACATATTTTTCTATTTTATTTAAATAAGAGAATTTTTATTTTTTGTAATTTTTTGAATTTTTTTTTTAAAAACAAGTATATTTAATATTGAATCAACATCTTATAGTATAAGCTTATAATCCAAATATTAAATAAAATGATTGGAAAACACGTTAGGGACCCAAAAATAATTTTAAAATGATTCTCAAATTTTTTTCAGAATTTTTAGAAATTATTTGAGGGTTTGTTTGATAAAAATAAAATAAAAAAAAAATAAAAATTACTAGAAAATCAATAAGATGTGTTTATCAAACATATTTTTAGCTAAAAATAATAGGTTTTAAGAAGTTTTTCTAAGGACAAAAAAAGAATTTCCTTTGAAAATATTTTGGCCCAACTAAACACTGTTTTAAGGTTTGTTATGGGCTCAATCCAAAACCCACGGGCTGGGCTCCTTGATACAGGACCGAACTCTGAATGAGCCTCAAAAAAAAAAAAAAAAAAAAAGCTTCTCACATTTCAAAGATCAAAACCAAAGCTTTTATGAACTTCAACCAGCATCTCGGTTTTTTTTTTTCTTTAATTTTAAAACACACCCAAGGGTCTTATCATACAACAAGAACATTACGCTATTGCATTTAAAGCAGAACAAAAGGACTCACACTACCTTAGAAGCAAAAAGGAGAGACAATCGCTACTGTTGCTGGAGAACAATCAGCTGAAACTTCTTTTATGGCTGGGACAATGAGGCGCACGATGTTGCTGATGGAGAGGATGGAGGTTGCTATTTTCCGGATGTGAGCTGAAGTGGGAGATCACGGTTCTGTGGAGATGAAGAGTTACTGGACGTTGCTTGGAGCTGGAGTGAAACTGACCCTCTACTGGCGATGGGAACCTCTGCTGGACGCTTGGTAACGATATGATTCTGCTGGAGGTGCAGAGAAGGTAACACCGCTGGAAGGAGGAGCTGTCATGGCTGCTGTTGGAAGATCTGTTGAAGATTGCTTCCTGGAGCTGTCAAAAAAGGAGCTGTCAACAAATCTTTTTGTTTCTGTTATTTCTAATTATCATGCTAATAATAAGCTATTATCCTAGTCTCTAGGAATTAGTTATTCTGTTATTAAATTAACAGATCATAGCATGATTTCATGCTATAAGTTTGGTATTCTATTTCTATATTTTTGAATATATATGTGTAACGATTGCATGGAATGTATGCAATCAGTATTATTCATTCATGACAAATAAATTCAATACAATATTTGATGTCTCTTATCTTCTATCTTACTTCTTCTCATAAACACTTTTCTTTCAAACACTTTCAATTGGTATCAGAGCATTTATCTTAAAGGGACCTGTAATGGAAGCTGAAACAAGTTTCTCTCAAATTTCTTCTCCCATCTTTGATGGAGAAAATTATCAACTCTAAGCAGTAAAAATGGAGACTTATTTGGAGGCGTTGGATCTTTGGGAAGCTGTTGAAGAAGACTATGAAGTTCATCCAACAATTGCTCAGATAAAAAATCATAGAGAGAGAAAAACAAGGAATCAAAAGCAAAAGCTTGTCTATTTGCAGCTGTTTCCACAACAATCTTCACCAGGATTATATCTCTTAAATCAGCAAAAGATGTTTGGGATTATTTGAAGAAGGAGTATGCTGAAGATGAAAGAATTCGTGGCATGCAAAGTCTTAATCTAATAAGAGAATTTGAATTACAGAGAATGAAGAATTCTGAAACCATCAAAGAGTATTCAGACAACTTACTTGGAATTGTCAACAAGGTAAGATTACTTGGCACAACCTTCTCTGATTGCAGAATTGTAGAGAAAATACTTGTAACTGTACCTGAACATTATGAAGCATCCATAACCACCTTGGAGAATAAAAAGGATTTGTCCAAGATTACCTTGGCAGAATTGATAAATGTCTTGCAGGCTCAAGAGCAAAGGCGACTTATAAGGCAAGATCGAGTTACTGAAGGAGCTTTACAAGCAAAGTATACCAGTTCTGATAAGAAGAAATTCTTCAAGAAGAATCAGGTTTTAAACAGTAGTAAGACTATTGTCAATCAATTCCAGAACAAAGGAAAATTTCTTAAGAGAAACTTTCCACCATGTCAACACTGCAACAAGTTAGGTCATCCACCATTCAAGTGCTGGAAAAGACATGATGCAAAATGCAGTAAATGTCATCAAATAGGACATGAAGCAATCATCTGCAGAACAACATTTCAGAAACATGATGAAGATGCTCAGGTTGCCAATCAAGATGATGAAGATCAAATGTTTGTAGCTACATTTTTTTTCAGTCTAGACTTCGTCAGATCACTGGCTAATTGATAGTGGATGCAAAAATCACATGACTTTTGATAAGAGTCTCTTCAGAAATTTGCAAACTACTGAAGTTGTAAAGGTCAAAATTGGAAATGGTGATTATATAGTAGCAAAGGGAAAAAGAACGATTGCCATCACTACCAACTCAGGTACAAAAACTATTTCTGATGTTCTTTATGTACCTGATATAGATAAGAATTTGTTGGGTGTTGGACAATTAATAGAGAAAGGCATGAAAGTGGTTTTCGAAAATCAATCTTGCTATATTTTTTATGCTGCTGGACAAAAAATATTACAAGCTAAAATGAGAGGAAAAAGCTTTTCATTTTTACCATTTAAGGAGGAGCACACAGCCTTTCCCACAAAACTGAATGACATGGAATTATGGCATAAGAGGTTGGGTCACTGTCATCAACAGCGAATGATCAACAAGAAGAAGCATGAAGCTGTAAGAGGAGTGCCTTCATTTACTGATTTGCTGCCAAATTGTAATGCTTGTCAATTTGGTAAGCAAAACAAAAAACCATTTCCAAAGTCAACATGGAGATCTACACAGAAACTTCAGTTGATCCATACAGATGTTGTTGGTCCACTTAGCACACCTTCAATAAAAGGTAGTCGATATTACATACTTTTTATTTATGACTTCACCAGAATGTGTTGGATCTTGTTCATGAAATACAAGTCAGAAGTAGTTGGGATTTTTTCGCAATTCAAGAAGAATGTGGAGAATAAAAGCAGATGTAAAATTCAATCCATTCGGTCAGACAATGGTACAGAATACACCTCATCAGAATTCATTCTCTATTGTGAAGAAGCTGGCATTAAACATCAATTCACTGCCCCTTACACTCCTGAATATAATGGAGTCAGTGAAAGAAGAAATCGATACATTATGGAGATGGTGAGATGCATGCTACATGAAAAGAATTTGCCAAGTTTTGGGCAGAAGCAACCAACACATCTGTCTTCCTTCAAAACCGACTTCCAACAAAATTACTGGAAGAGAAGACTCCTTTTGAAGTTTGGTATGACAACAAACCTTTATTAAGTTTTCTTAAGATCTTTGGCAACATTTGTTTTGTTCATGTTCCACAAATCAAAAGAGACAAGCTTGACAAGAAGGCAATGCCAAGAATTTTTGTTGGCTACAGTGATGTTTCTAAAGCCTACAAAGTTTATCATCCTCAAACTTAGAAGATGGTTATTACAAGGGATGTTCATTTCCATGAAGAAAAACAATGGGATTGGGGAGACACATAAAGAAATGTGCAGCTGTCAGATTTGTTGCAGGATGAATTAGTTGATAATTCACAAATTATGGGCACTGCAGATTTATTGCAGGATGAATCATTTGATGATTCACCAATTAGAGGCACTCGATCCCTTGATGATATTTATCAAAGGAGCAATGTAGCTATTTGTGAACCATAAGGCTATGAAGAAGCCAAACACAATCTAAAATGGCAAAAGGCAATGCAGGAGGAGATATGCATGATTGAGAAGAATTGCACATGGAAACTTGTTGACAGACCACCAAGCAAAAATGTTATTGGCGTGAAATGAATTTTCAGAACTAAACAGAATGCAGACAGTACAATCAACAAGTATAAAGTTAGGCTGGTTGTTAAGGGTTATGCTCAAATTTATGGTGTTGATTATTCAGACACATTTGCACCTGTAGCAAGGATGGACACCATACGATTCTTGTTTGTTGTTGCTGCACACAGGAACTGGAAAGTTTTCCAGTTAGATGTTAAATCAGCTTTCCTGAATGGCATTCTACAAGAAGAAATTTATATTAAGCAACCAGCTGGTTTTGTGACTTAAGGAAAAGAAGACAAAGTTTATCTATTAAAGAAAGATCTCTATGGATTAAAACAAGCACCTAGGGCTTGGTATGGCAGAATTGATGACTATTTGACAGGTTCTGGATTTCAGAAGAGTTTGTCAGAAGCAACTCTTTATGTGAAGAGAATCAACGATGATGTGCTTATAATATCTCTTTATGTTGATGATCTCTTAGTGACAGGAAACAATATAGTGCAGGTTGCAGAATTCAAGCTAAATATGATGCAAGTCTTTGAAATGACCGACCTTGGTCTCATGAGTTTCTTTCTGAGAATGGAAATTATGCAAAACAGAGAAGAAATATTCATTTGTCAGAAGAAGTATTCAAGGGAAATCCTGAAGAAATTCCAGATGGATAATTGTAAGCC
Organism: Populus nigra; assembly: GCF_951802175.1. Lineage (NCBI taxonomy): Eukaryota > Viridiplantae > Streptophyta > Magnoliopsida > Malpighiales > Salicaceae > Populus > Populus nigra. The sequence goes on along the minus strand of NC_084867.1, from coordinate 2,033,973 downwards.
GACAGCTACTCCTATGAATCAAAAGGACAAATTCAGCAAAGAAGATGGCACTGCCAGAGTAGATGAAGAAAAAATCAGAAGCCTGATTGGATGCTTGTTGTATTTAACAACAACTCGACCTGACATACTTCATGCAACAAGTATTCTATCTCGGTTTATGCATTGTCCAACTGAGATTCATATGAGAGCAGCTAAAAGAATTCTGAGATACATCAAAGGAACATGCGGTTTTGGTGTTAAATTTTTGAAGTGTCAAGATTTAAAACTACATGGTTTTTCTGACAGTGATTGGGGTGGCTCTATTGATGACATGAAAAGTAACTCTGGATTCTGTTTTAATCTAGGCTCTGCTATATTTTCATGGTCATATAAAAAGCAAGATATCGTGGCTCAATCTACTGTAGAGGCAGAGTTCATTGCAGCCACAGCTGCAGTGAATCAAACATTGTGGTTACAAAAGTTGTTACGAGATTTATACATGGAAGAAGAAAAAGCAACTGAAATCTTAGTTAACAATCAAGCAGCTATTGCAATATCTCATAATCTAGTGTTTCATGGAAAAACTAAACATTTTAACATCAAGCTGTATTTCTTGCATGAGGTGCAGAAAAATGGTGAAGTTAAATTGATTTATTGCAAGTCTGAAAATCAATTGGCTGATCGGTTTACTAAACCACTTCCAGTAAACAAGTTTGAGTTTTTAAGACAAAGGATTGGAGTTTGTAGCTCCTCAAGCAAGGAGGAGTGTTGAAGATTGCTTCCTGGAGCTGTCAAAGAAGGAGCTGTCAACAAATCTTTTTGTTTCTGTTATTTTTAATTATCATGCTAATAATAAGCTATTATCCTGGTCTCTAGGAATTAGTTATTCTGTTATTATGTTAACAGATCATAGCATGATTTCATGCTATAAGTTTGGTATTCTGTTTCTATATTTTTTAATATATGTGTAACAATTACATGGAATTTATGCAATCAGTATTATTCATTCAAGACAAATAAATTCAATACAATATTTGCTGTCTCTTATCTTCTATCTTACTTCTTCTCATAAACACTTTTCTTTCAAACACTTTCAAGATCCTTCTCTGTTGCTGGAACAGTTGAAAATGAGATGAAAGCTGAAAAAAATCCTTCAAAAATACTCTCGACAAACCACCATGATTGAGAAGAAAGTCTTGCTGCTAAAGCTGCTCATGGTTGGAGCTATTGTAGTGGCTGAGGAACACAACCGTTGCTACTCACGGCCGAGAAGATGATAGACGTTGGCCTTGGAAAATGGATGAGCTTGCTGTCAGGGGCTGCTGCTGGAGTTCACATTGCTGGTATGGAGAAACTTCACATTAAATGGAGGCTGGAACCTTGAGGAGTTGTCACTGGACTAAGAAGGTAAAGATCTTGCAGCTGCCATTGGATTGAGAAGGTGAATCTTGCTGAAACTGGTGTGGCTTGTGGTGGAGCAATTGGCCGGCGCTGTGTTTGGTTATACAAGCTAATTTTTCTATCGTCCAGACCAAATAGGGCTCTTGATCGATGAGTGTGGAATGATCTTTGCACATCTTGCCAAGAACACTTTGAAACAACCTAAAGCATAACCCTGTCTAAGCACAACTTGTTAATTCCCATGTCTACAGTTTCAAGAGCATGTTCATGGTCAAATCCAAGGTTCATTGTTTCTTCATCCTCAATAATCTTATTATGCATTATTATGTAAGCTTTCATAATATATGCAAGTGTTTCTTCATCCTAGTATCGAACAGGTCCACATACAATTGCAAAACGAGATTGGAGCACCCCAAATGCCCGCTCCATATCTTTTCTTACAGACTCTTGCTTGCTTGCAAAATATTTTCTCTTTGCTCCTAATGGTTTTGGGATTGTCTTAACAAAGGTTGACCAATTAAGATAAATTCCATTTGCTAAATAGTATCCCATTGTATATTCATGCCCATTAATTGTATAATTGACAGGAGCAGTACGACCTTCAGCAAGTGTAGCAAAGATAGGTGACCGATCAAGAACATTAATATCATTTAATGATCCAGGCATTCCAAAAAAGACATGTCATATCCAAAGATCTTGTGAAGCCACCACCTCTAGAATTATAGTTGGTTCACGACAATAACCAGTATACATCTCATGTCATGCAATTAAGCATTTCTCCCATTTCCAATGCATACAGTCAATGCTCCCTAACATCCTTGAAAATCCACGCTGCTCTCCAATTGATAATAACCGACAACTATCGGCCTCGTTTGGTGCCCTTAGATACCAACCACCAAAAACTTCTACGATTGCTTTAACGAAAGCTCTAAGACTTTTTATCGTAGTGGTTTCTTCAATTTGAAGATATTCATCAGTAAGATCTGCAGGAATACCATATGCAAGTATTCTGTGAGCTGCAGTTACCTTTTGAAGGCAAGATAAACCAAGAATACTAAGAGCATCTATCCTTTGTTTGAAATATGGATTATGAGCTTCCATTGCATTTGCGATCCGAAAAAAAAAGACGATAACTCATCCTAAATCTTCTTTGAAATTGACTTTCAGTGAATTTAGGATTTTCTGCAAAATAATCATTATATAACCTTAACTCACTTTCCTTTCTATTACGATTGACAATATTGTGACTAGGAATAGAGCCATGATACCCTGTTCTCTGCCCTTGATTATTCGATTCTTCTTCAGCAACCACAACAGTAGCAACTTGAAAAGCAAACACGGGAGTATCATCATCAAAATCAAAAGCATCATAAAAATTAAAATTAGAATGATTCATGATGAATTTTAATGAAATATAACAAAGATTGAAGAGAAGAAAATGACGAGAAAAAATGTTAAGGTATATGAGAATATTTATAAATGGATTATTTTTTCAAATTGTAAAATCTTAGAATGTTGGCGGTAATTTTTTCAAAATTTAAAATTTTAAAATTTAAAATGTTGGTGGTCATTTTTTCAAAGTTTGAATTTGAATTTACTTTTAAAAAATTAAATTTTTAACAATAACATATAAAACTTAAAATTAAAAATATTCATATAAATAAATTTTAAATTCAATTTTAAATTATATCTTTTAACTTTCATATTACTTCATTAATTTTAAATTACTCATATTAATTATATAATTAAAACATCATAATTATATTATATAGGAAATATCTAAATTAGTTATATAATTATATTAAAACTAATTTAACATGAAATATATTACAATATAATTGGCTTTTCTAAATAGTTTTTTATTATTAAAATGTACATAATCAAAAAAGCTATATTTATACTACTCAAAAAGCTATTTTCTCCATTGCTTTTTAATATAGTATTTCTCATCGGAGATGCTCTAATAATGAACTTAATACCAAGAAATCAACTTAAAATACTAAGAAGGAACATGTAGCCTGTAGGTTCAAGACATGCACAAAACCTGTGTAGGTGGTGCCCATCTCTCCTTGTCCATTTCCATGTCAAGAGAAGCTTCTTTGTTTGCGCTTGATTTCGCATGGCATTCTCCACAGTATTTGTTTCCCTGATATGAATTTACTGAACAACACTTCAACGATATATCAGCTAAGGATGGATGGTCAGTTCATGACACCGGATTCTCAATTGTACACGAAGAGCAGCAACCTCTCTCACCATTCACATCTTCTGGGCGAATATTATGTTCAGTCAAGGATGGACCACCAGTTAGTCCATAAGAACGAGGCCACAAATGTTCCCCTACAAAATGCAGCAGTTTGAGACATTGACATTGTCGCCACTTACAAGAATGCAATAGCCAATACAAGAATTATCAGGAAAAGATGGTGAAAAGTTTTTTCATGTTTGATGAAATAAATGTTTGTTACAGAATAATATAAATCATATCTTGGAACTTTACCTAACAGCTTAAGTTATTGGATTGAGATGGTTTTTTGACATGGTATCAGAGTCTAGATGATCAAGCGGTCACGAGTTTGAATCTCACCATCCTTATTTATTTAATAAAAATTAAGCACAAGATAATGTAGATCTGTGCAAGTTTCAAGCTCAAAGGGCTTTCACTTGAAGAGGTGTGTTAAAAAATAATATAAATCATATCTTGAAACCTCACCTAATAGCTTAAGTTATTGGGTTGAGAAATATACTAGAAAATATAGCATCAAATTGGTGGAAAACTCCCTTGCAAGCAGTGCACAATCCATTCAAGGTTAGAGAAATACATGATAAAATTGTTTCTCAATTCTCAATTTCTCATAATAAAGATCTGGAAGAATGGAACCATTTTCAGAGTGGATGCTCGATGTCTCTACATCTAACATGTAAAAGGATATGGACTAGTCATTAGTGTCGTAATTTAAAAAGAAAAAGAAAATCCTTTGAAGATTTTTAAGTAACATTTTTAACAAGCTTCCCTCCTCCCTCCTCCTCCTCATCCAATGCCCTTCAACTGAAAGGTACCTTCATCAGATGGAATGGTTAAGTGGAAGCAGAACCGAGGAAGCATAGATATTAGGCATGATTGCAAAACCAAAAGGTTTTTACTTGAGAAAAATGCAGCTAAGAGAACTTAGTCCAAGAGGGAAGTAAAACAAGGACAGATCAAAGACATACTTTGATATCATGATACAGAATGCCCACTTGCAGTAGGAACTAGAACGAGAACGCGCACAAGAAAAACCTACCAAAAGAAAATTTCAGTCAACTCACCATTCAGAAGATCAACAAAAAAAATGCATTGAAAGACAGAGTAACAACTTTAACAAGGCCAAGTGGTTTTTGGCAAATTACTACCACGAGAAAAAAACAAACGAACCACTTCTCTTATCTATTCCATGCTTCAGGTTTTCCTGCTTAGTTCTTTGAAACAGCTCTCAGTGAGTAAATTTAAATTCTGCACATACAAAACCCACCTCAATTATTACCATAAACAAGATTCTTAGCACCATCATCACAAAACCAAAAACAGAGACAAAAATACATACATCCCAGATGAAGCTTGAGGCCCATCAACATTTGCGGCATCAAGAAACCTGAGGTCATCCCAAACCTCTGTGTAAGACGGTGAGTGATGCTCGCCTTTCACGCTAGCATAGTAACTGCTAACATCCTCACATCCATACGAAGAAGAAGAAAAATATAGATAATCTTGAGCAAGTGCAACAAAATTGAGGCAACAGAACAAGTAAATGGAGTTGATGCAGTAGTAGTAGTGCTGTTGATGCAGCTTTGTTGGATATGGTCAAGTTTGAGCTTTTGATGTTGAAGACACGTGTTTGAGTGTGAAGGAGGTGGAGGTGGGTGGGAGCTTACATATCCTGTTAGCTACTATAGTATGGGAGCATAAAGCAGTAACCAGGAGCCCTTTACAACTGCATGTCTGCACTTTGTTCACGTACGATGGAAACGAGATAAAAATACCCTTGAGTAAATTATTCTTCAGTCCCTATTTTTTAAATCATATTAAAATTTAGTACTTTTTTAAAGAGTTAAATGTTAGTCCCTTTACTGATAGTTTTCCTATCAAGATATCTTAGTTTTTCTCCGAAAGACTGTCAAATGGCACGTCTGAGATTAGGAAAACAAACAACATATGGTTTAAGAAAACAACTGTCAAGGAGAGTCAAGGGACTAAGTCGCTGGTTTTCAACATTTAGAGACTAACTTGTAAATGCATTAAAAAACTAGGGATTAGTAGAGAATTTACTCAGAAATCGTTGCTTGTTATGTGCGTGATTGTCTGGGTTTTTTCTGACGCCAGTTTTGGTGTTCTAATGACCAAACAATATTAACTATCGTGAAAAATAAGAGGCAAATTACACCAAAAATATGCATTAAAAAGGGAATATGTAAACCTGGAGGGTAATTTAGATTGTGATGAAATTAGACAATAATAAAGAGACGGTAAAAATTTCTCCAGCCATGTCAAAGCAGCCCAAGTTAGTTTCGCAGTGTCCTTCAAAATCCATCGAGAAAGAAAACAACCTGAGAATGTAAAGGAAACAAAATCCAGAACCTGAATCCATTGCACGGTTCAGAAATCTGAACCCTGGTCCAGGCAATAGATCTACTCCATAGATACAACTCTAAATCAGCAGTGTCTACAAGCAAGGAAGTTTTACCACAATCACAATGCCTTTGACAACATTCAGAACATACAACTAGTTCACTTGCTGATTATGTTTTTGGCCCCATAGCTTGCCGTGCATAATAATTTAAGTGATAAAATCTTTCTTCCAATTACGATCTATAAATTGCTCAAAAAAGTCAGCAAGTTACATTTGATACTAACTAGTCGAGGATCTAAGATGGTTTATCTGTCTGCAATATAACATGACAAATAGTTCGAAATGGATGACGTGAAGGGCGGTTCCAGAGACCAAAATTCAGGTTCAGAAAATTTAAAAAGCCTTGAATACTACAAGCTCAACCTCTTACTAGTACTCTACTTCTATGGCCAACTCTCTCTCTCTCCCTCCCTCTCAAGACTCGATTGCAGTCCAACTACCAATTTCCTTCTCGCCTACATGGAATGAGAGATTTCACCACCTATTATTTGGTGGCTTGACCTTGTAGATGCGAACAATCCAATTAGATGTTGTGAATGCCTCTTCCAAGTGCTCAAGTTTAATGTCCTTATTTCCAATTTCGACCCCCCTTGCTCGATCATACCTACCACAACAGAGAGCAATTACAAAAGGTAACAAAAATGAAGCGTGCTAAAGCCCCCAGTATGGTCAATTTCAAAAGGATGCGAGTCCATGCAGGGTAATCACCAGGTAGTACCTTCCAGAAATACTCATTGCCACCCAACAAGTGCAAATGCTAAACAACTTGCGAAAGAAAAGACAAGAAATGTTTTAACTTACCCTGGAGGTTTCCCATATTCTGTTAGCAGCTCTCCAAATCGATAGTAGGATAGCTTGTACCTATTCACCAACAATCAATAAACAATATATAACTTCTCTAAACTACAAAAATTGCACCACATTGGGTAAAACATGATTAATATATGATCTTCAATTCATTGAAGTTATACTTTCTCAATGTTGGAATGCCAAAAATTTCCTCGAGGAAAATTATTGTTCTTTAGTTCACAATAATGTCAAAGGTCAAAATATCAGATCAACTATAACAAAGACCCTTGCTTATGGGAATCAGGCCTGTAAAAAAACTGGGAAATTTCCTTGATAAAGTAGTGCAATAAAATAATCAAGAAAGGCATAGGAATAGCCAAAGACACTGGAAATGACTAAGGCATGCAATTTTTGAGGAAAAGGAAAAACTTCCGTGACTTTGAAAAAAGAAAGATTCAAAACCAAAATACTGGCAAGTAATTTTTATTAAATATTACAGAATCCAAGCTAACAGAGAAAGCAAAAGTGCAGAACAAAGAAGTATAGGAAGCAATAAGAGAAAAAAATGTACACCACGCACACATCTTTTATTAGAAGGCATGTTCTCACACAGAAAAGAAAGGCTGTTTTGGCACTACTATTGAGATTTGTTGGCCTGACAGCCCATAAGTAACTATAGCATTTGCATGAGAAAGATATCTAGATAAACTTATATGATTGTAAATCTTTAAGATTTTGGCGTGAGTACGCGACGCTCAACTCAGATTCTTTGTCCTATCTTAAATGATGCATGCAATGCCCTCAAACAGAGGAAAGGAACCCTCAAACTCCTCACTCTACAAGGTATCTGACAATTTTTGCAGTCTCTCTAGGCAGAACTTCCAAAGAACCATGTTTCAGGTTATATTATGAAAAATAAAAAATAAATAAATAACAAATACTAAAGATAAAACAAGATCGATTGTGGAGTTCACATCGTTCTCATCTTGCAATTTTCTTTAAGATGAAAATGACTAAGATGCGTAAACTTACATGAGACAGTTCAACATCTTGGGAGCTGCACCTTTGTCAACACGATATTCCCCATTGACAAGATAGTCAGGTTCCTTAATTACTGGGAATACTCCACCTCCAATTCTCACCATCCACAAAAACCTAGTGCAAATGAATAGCTTTATTAGACACACGAAAATTACATTACCCACAAACATTAAGAAGATTGGTGCTATCAAAGAGAAGCTCATAAGCCATGAATGAGAAAAGCTAAGGAGGACCATATTTGAAAGCTTCTGCGATTGTCCAACAAAAGAAATGTTACATATAGTCTACGGTTTCAAAGGGGAAACAAATGAATTTAGGATGGCATAAAACCACTTCTCCAGTCTTCAACAACTGAATGGCATCAACATCTGAATTTAAGATTACATTAAACCACTCCAGCACTCCCTGACTGGGCAGGTAATGTCAATGGCATATGCTAAACTATTCAAATTCAAATTATTTAGAAGAAAGCAAACTATAGACTGTTAACTGATTTGGGATCTTATAAAATGCAGATCACGTTCAATTAAAAACATAAACTAGAGCCTTACTTGTTGATATCATCAGAAGAATACCCTGTAACACCACCAAAGACAACTAGTACATAATCCACATCAAGTGATCTCATTATCTCATATGCCTCATCTTCATAAGATGACATTGCACGGCCAACAGTGGCAATGTGAGTATTGTTCCAGGTATTATTGTCAACAATAACTGTTCTGTTCCCCATGGCAGTGATCTGATACCCATAATCCCACCATGACATCACCTTAGCATCTGGAGGAGTATTCTGTCGAAGCCAATAGTATGCCTCACGGTAATCATCAAAGATGACCCTGTTACCATGGGCACCCCTTGCAGCCAAGACAATTGAGGGAGATGAGTAGGCCTCTGAGGTCACCCAGGTACAATGTATAGCATACCTACTGAGCAAGTAAAATGCACCGAAAAGCAATGCAATAGCACCATTTCTTTGAAAAGGCTGAGACTGATCAGGCAAAGCCTGCTTGCACATCAAATACAACTTGCATTATTTTATGGCAACAACCAGAATAAAGCAAAGGGAAAACTTGCTCCAATGCAATAGCATTTGATAGGAGTATTATTCAAAAGTTGTAATAGTCCAGATGTACTGGAAGGAGCGATGACCAGACACCAAATAATAGCAGCATTACTGAAATTAGAGATTCGTAATTTATTCAATGTTGTAAAGCAGCTCAAAAAAACTACTTTCTTACCTATTCCATGTAAAGGAGTAGACAAGAACATTGAAATTATTAAATAAATACAACTCCAAACTCTTAAATATACAGTAATTAATATCATCAAAACTAAAAAGAGATAAGAACAGCAATGTGAGCCAATAGTTTCCTTAGAAAACATCAGTAACAAAAAAATCTTTCATACTAAATGGATGAGTTGTCTTAAGATCAGTAGCAGGTCTTAGCATGAGTAAAACACATCCTTTTCAGACTCTTAAAGCAGAGTTTAGTATGGCTGAATAATAATGAAAGGTATGCCAAAACCAAATTTAAACCTTATCTCACAAGTGAAGCAGCATAGAAATGTTACTTAGATCAGCTGGTTTTCTAAAATATTTAACAAGCTTATTGGAACCTTGATTTTGTTCAACATCTTAAGGACAGTTGACACAAACCAAGAGAATAGAGAGATTCATTTCAGCCACAAGACTACCAGTTGTCTTCATGAATAGTCAAAAGAATAGAGACGACACAGTCCAAATCAAGTGTAAAGAACTCACCTTAGAAGAACCCTTCCCACCGCTTGTTCCTTTAGCAGAACCAGTTTGGGAAACCTTGCTCTTAGTCCTTAACAGTGTAGTCAAATTCTTTATTGTGGCAGAAACAGCAATGGCACTAATGAGGCATACCGCAGGCGTAGCAACAAGAATTAACCGCACCATGACACCAGCAAAATACATGCTTGTAAGACCATACATAACTATGAATATTGTGGCATCTGACAGCCGCTTGAAGCAGAAATACAGACCAGCAGGGAAAAGGAAAAGCAGGATATGGAAATCAAACATGAAAGATGACCAAGCTGTTGGCTGATGCTCAGAAACAGATGCAATGATGGGAATGTGATCCTTGGCATATGTTGGATCCAACAGAGAGTAAAATCTGCCAGTCCACGGTGAAATATACCCAGATGCTGTGCCAACTCCGAGAGCAATAGCGCCTACACCTACTGCGCATGTCACAGTGATCCTCAAAAAGGCTTCAAACTTCTTTTTGTCACCTAGCAGGTGCTTAACCCAACCTAAGAAGTAAAACACCTGTACAAACAGTTCAGGGTCAGTGCATATCCAAAGAAAATAAGCATTTTCTACTCTGACTAAATTAGTTATAACTTGTAATGGTAGTATAAACTATCTTAATATCATTCACAGTTATAGGCATGTAAGAATATAGATGAAGACTCAACAAGTATCGAACTTTAGCAGTTTTTGTGAGTATTCGGCAAAATCAAGTGAATGGACCTGATAGAGAGACTAAAGCAACACAAATAACATGTTTAAAATGTGATGATTTCAAAACAAACAACATATTCAAATTTCAAAAGTTTTAACACTCGTGCAAAACGTCATTTTTTAACTTAAGAAGGACAGCAGCGGTATCAATTAAAGGACTGTCAATTCGTAATACTGCATTTAAGAAAAACTTCTGTTACTTAGCCTCAAACTTTTCCATAAGAAACCAAACATAAGACAAGCAATTCAAGCAAACTACACAATTCAATTTCAAATCCATTACAGCAAGTAATAAGTAAAAGAAGAGATTAAACATCAAACCTGCATTAAGAAGAACACACCCATAGCTGCCATGTGCTCCCCAGATTGCACATGTTGAAACCCAACAAACCGAATCTGCATAGCAAGCAACATTCCCAACACATACATGGAATTATAGGCAACATACAACCTCATCGAATACCTCCCAGTAATCAACAACACCAACACATAAAGTGGAACCAAATTAATAATAAAAACATAACCTCCCCAAGCCGAAACCATATAAAAATACCCAAAAGCCGACGCCACTCCCCACGCTAAAGACCCCGTATTCACTGCCTTGACAAACAAATAAAAAGTCAACAACAATGCGAAAATCGCAACCCCCTCATTATCATAAGACCCTGCAACAGATCGCGATATATAACCAGGACAAATCGCAATCAATACAGCAGCAACCAACCCAGCACCAGTATCCCATATCTCTTTACCGAAAAAATACGCAACAAGTGTAGTATTCGACGCGAAAAATGGTGCCGTTAACACACAAACTTCACGAATATGAACAGCGAAACGTAAGAATCGGAGACCCCAGTACATAATGGCTGCAGTAACCATTAATCCAGGATAAAGGGTTCCTCCAATGATACGTCCAAGAGGGTACCAACTCTCGGAATCGAACCAATTCCAAAATTCATAAAAACCTTTTTGAGTTAAGAAGAGGGTAGTTCGATAATTAAAATATGGATCAAATTCATGGATCATTGACTCATAACGTAAGACACTAAACAAACGAGTAATGAAAGCTAAAACATAGACCAAACAGAGGATTGAGACACGGATCAGAAGCTCTTGTTGTTTGGTTTTGAGTTTGAATGATTTGAGTGAAAGAGTTGACATCAGATCTGATTTCACAGACAGTGATGATGACGATGATTTGTTCGTTACGGGTTCTGTTTTGGTGACTTCCATTGTTTGGTCTTTTTGAGAGAAATTGAAGTGTGTTTTTGCGACTTCTATGGTTTTAGCATTTTTAAGGTTTCATGCTGATGGAGGGAGAAGACAGAGTGGAGCTTGAGCTTTGGGGTCTCAAGGAGATGTGATATCAGATATGGACTCGTGGAGGGTTAAAGCCCTAATCCCTAGAGAGAATGATTAAAGCAGAGGTTAATTATGGTTTTTAAGAGGATCAGAGATGGTATGGATGACTTGTCAGTTTGTGATAGGATATACTTTGATCAATCACAAGAGGAGAGAGATAAGATTCAAGACTAGTATTGAGTTGGGAATTTGGCATCTTATTTGCTAGAAATTGGATTAGGATTAAAAAAGAAAAATAAAATAAATTATTAAAGGGTTAGTGATTGGATGGCCTTGCATAGAAAAAGCCCATAACTAGCTTTTCATAGTTGAGATGGAAAGGAAAATCTAAAATTATACCTTAGTCCCTATATTTATGAAGAACAAACAAACTAGTCCTATTGGTTTTGAAGACTATATAGTAATCGCTTAACTCATATTTTAGTTTATTAAACATATCCTTCCTTCAATTGTTATTGAAGCCCAAAATAATACGACACTTTTATTTGAAAAATAAAATATTATTTTTACGTGTAATTCTTGGTGTTTTTATAGGATTAATAACTTAATATGTCCTTATATAATAAAATAATTCTTTAATCTATCATCGTATAATAAGAAAATTAAAATTTGTTTTTGCAATGAGTATGTAATAAAGGACTGGAGCCTATAATATATGCAAATTCATAGTTTTTAACTTTTATCATATGTGTGCTTGTAAAACTGATGCAAGGAACTAATAAATTTTCAAGATTAGCCTGTTTCATTGTAAATTTTCAAAAGAAATTAATTTAGTTAAACGTTTGTTCTTGAAAAACAACCATTTTTGCTTGAAGAAACACTCCTGAGCTCATGACCAAGTGTTGGAGCAGGACCGGCCCGGTTAATTACAGAGAGAATTCTTTGGGCTAAGACAACCTGGATAAATAAAATAATCTAGCTATGAAGAGTGTAGTTTAATCGGTTAAATTTTAAATTTATTTTTTAAAAGTTATCAATTTAAATATTATAAACCTCAGGGTTATTGAAGGTTTATTGGTCGTTAATTTTAAAACCTCAAAGAATTAGTTGAAGCCTGCATAAACAAACCCGGATATCTACAGATAAAAAAAAAAAGGAGTAAATGAGACAATCTTCTTAAAATTAAGGTGGCATTAGATTTATTGATGATTGTCCCGAAGGCAATATGGAAATAAAACCATGATAAAAGGCTGAAGTGTACAACAAGCTCGGAATTGGAGATTGAAGAAAATTAACTCTGTTCATTGTTGGATTCTTGACATAAAAACATCTCGAATAATTTGATCTAATAAGTGATGATCCATGCTAGGGCCATGAATCTTAACATGTCTGGATTTTCTCTTAAAAAAAATCCTGTTTTCTTCTAAATTACTTATTCTGGATTTAGTGATAGATTCTGGTTGCATGAATACAAGAAGAGCAGAACATGAAATGATCGATACCAGACGATGAGCTGAATTCGACAAACAATGGATTGATGATCTCGGATTAGATTTCGAAGTACTCGATGAACTTGGAAAGCACTATTTTAAGGTTTTTATTATTCTCTCGGAAAGAACGTGAAAGCAACCAAGAAAAGAAAAGAAAAACCCTCTCAGAACATAAAGATCTACTAAATTGATTATTCATGTTATATGTTATGTTACAGGTTGAATTAAATTTTTTTTAATATACAAAACAAATATTCAGGTATTGCTATTATTTTTCTAGTAAAAATTAAAAATTATGTGAATATTGAACCCATAGGTCTGATAGATCCAAATACAATCCAGACAACTGATAAGAACATACAAAAATTCAAAACATCTTTTTTAAAAAATAATATTGAAACAATATTATATTAGATTAACTTGAGTTAACCTATTAAAAAAAATTAACAAGAAAAATTAACATGAATTAACTTGTTAAACCCATAACCAAGGTTATAAGATTGGAATAATCTCATTAAAAGTAAACAAAAAAATTAACCTAGGTTAAATTGTATTAATCTGTCAAACTCACAACCAATATTATGAGACTGTGATAACTACATAAAAAGCAAATAAAAACAAATTATGAGGTCGAAATTTCAATAAACTCATTGTTAAATGTTGAAAATGAAAAAAAAATCTAAAAACATGGCACAATAAAACAACATGAATTTACTTGGATTAACCCATAAAATACATGACTAGAATTATAAAATCATAATAACCTCATGGAAAGCAAGTCAATTATGAAGTTTAATTAATAATCAATTTAATGTTAAAGAATAAAATTAAAAAAATACCAATTAAAAAATAAAAATAAAAAACTCAAATCAACTGAATTAACCTATATATCATCCTAGTGTTATAAAAAATCATAAGCAATTTTTTTAAAATAGATTTACACTGCATTAAATATTTCCCTCCGGCAATAATCGTGATTTTTATTTCGAGGGTTTTTGGGAATTAACTAGCTTAGTTGTCTGCTATCCGTCATGTCAATTTCGCATGAGCTTCTTTCGCATCAAATTCATGCATTCGTAATTGAAAACATTAATAAAGCAATGATTTTTATTTGTCAAGGTAGTATTGAATGAGTTTCTTAATAAGTTCTAAATCAATCATTCTAATTGAGATTTTGGAGGAAATTGCAAGAGTTTTTACTATATACAAAGATAAAAAAAAAACAAGAATGTAACATTGAAAAGACCTATTAAATAATATTAAATAGTAGAAATAGCATGAGAAACCTCAACTCTCCAAAATCTCTCAAGAATTATGATTGATTACTATGTGGATGGATTAATTCTAGTATAAATAGCATGTGTTCTGAGGATAAGGAAGTATTAGCAAGAAATGGAAAGGCATAGGTTTCACAACCATCCTTGTACATTATAATGTAAGTATATGTTAAATTTGCAATAAAATTTGCAGTAAGTACTTACCTAATCAAAAAATGATAACTATGCAAATAACATGTAAAAAGCTAGAAAGAAAGTAATGATGGTATAGGGTGTATGAAGGTTAGGCTCCGCAACTAATGACAGATGAGCAAGTTTATATGAAAAGAAGATTCCTAGTAATTTACACAAGATGGTTAAGGTTTATGTGAATGAAAGAATGATTGTATGATTTACAACTCCTTCCGTCTTTCTACCCTACCAAATTATTCTAAAAAAACACCTAATCAATATTTTAATCTTGCAAACAATATTTCAAGATAAAAAGTCATTTTAAAGCTCGAGTCAAAAACACAATTTTTTATTTTATTTTTTAAATTACAAATTTTCGAATCTAACAAGAATTGGGTACAAGATTTGCATAGATGAGCTTGGAATAATAACATTTTTAGCAACAGTAAGAATATGATCTTAATAAAAAAAAATCCTAATCCAAAAACCTAAATTAAAATTAGAAAAAGATATTGATGATGTAAATCAAAACAGGTAACCCCAAATTCAATAGATTTTCAAATACCAGGGTTTAGATTAAAATAAAAGGCCAGGTCAACCAATAATAGGCAAAACTTTTGCAGATTTCTATGGGAGAGGGAAATGAATAAAAAACAGAGCACATCAACTTCAATTATAGAAGTAATAACATACAATTATATTTATCAAAGGGAGGAACAAAAATCTTCCTTTATTCATTATAAACCTGCGTGGGTTTGGCTGAGAGAAAGAAGGAAACTATCAAGATTTTTCTTTTTTTGGTTGCACCGGATTATCAAGAATTTAATTAGAGCATTTACTTCTTTAAAAGTGGACAGCAAACTTAACTTGTCCAAATTAATTTGCGAGACCCCTCTGCTTAAAAACATCAAGCATTGCAACACCAATTCTTGCAGGGGACTCTACAACAGTAACTCCAGCTTCCCTTAGGGTCTTGATTTTGTCTTGCGCAGTCCCTTTTCCACCTGAGACAATAGCTGCACAAAAAGAGACCAAACATAAAGATGTTTTAACACCTTGAAGACATTTCAGGGATTCCTATACCAAATTGCAATCGCTCTCAAGGATTGTTAAATTCTACAGCAACATGACCACATATAACGAGGGTAGTCACTACAAGGACACATGGGTACGAAACTCATAAAAAAACAATCTAGATATATTCTCCAGCTACTAAACCTTAGCAGCATACAGCAAGGAAGCAGTGATTTCAGAAGCACAATGTTGAGCTCATGCACCATACTGGAAATTTAACTCGTTCAAAATACAATGGTAATAATCAAGAGGTGTTCGAGCTGGATTTCGCGCTCACAAGTCATGTAGGGCAGTCCCAGAAACTTGAAAACTTACAGCGAATAATCGCCTTGGGTTCTAGGGTTGATGTGGATGACATTGGGGATACATTTTCTCCCAGAAGGTATGGGGACAAAAACATGCTTGACTAGTAGATTCAAGGCTGATTTCAGACCACCTTCACCAAAACAAAGGCTTGATACTATAAAGATAATTAACATGCAGAGTATTTCTGAGTTACTTGAAAGTCATCTGTACAAGCACCCTCCACCCCAAAGCCAAAATCCTGATTTCCTTCTATCGATATATAGTTGCCAGGGCCACTTTTCATTCACCCCACACTCAATTTGTAAGTGTTCACGCAAATAATCTGTATTTCTAAGATTCCACACACAATTAAACACTTAACATTCCACTCAGCACTCACCCACCCTCCACCAAAATTTCTTTCATTTAAAATTTACATGGTCCTTCCATCCCCAGCAAGATGAGCCATTTATCTTGGATATTTTAGGCAGCCCTGCTCCTACTTCAATCTATATGAATGTGCATATCCACATGCATGCAAACACAAAAAAACATAAAATTATATAAAGTGCACAACCAAAAACAATATACCTCCAGCATGTCCCATACGACGGCCTGGTGGTGCAGTAAGTCCAGCAATGAAGGCCACAACAGGCTTCTCAGTTCCACTTTCCTGTTAGAATGGATTCATTTGATCACATATAAACAGACAACAAAGAAATGCTCCAGCAATGAGAGCAATAATGCAGCAAGAATCTCATGAGAAACAAGCGACAAAGAAATAACATCTTAATACCCTACAATTTTTAATCAAACGCTGACTTATCCGATATCCTCAATAGATTTTTTTTTCGGATAATGAAGCAAACCCCCCATGAGGTTTTGTGAAATTAGAGCTGCCAAAAACTTCAAAGACTCAACACAAGCACATTTGAACAGAAACTGAATTGTTAACTATTATAACCATGATTTAAAGATTACTTGCACAAATCACTAGCATTCTCTAAAACACATTATCAACAACCCAATTGAATTAAAAAATACAAATGAAATCAAACTAAAAAGAAACAAGCGACAATCAAATCATCAAACAAAGAATGAGGACTGAAACAATATCTCGGCCATTAGATCTGTTCTACCTCGGTTCTTTCAAAACAAAACAACACTAAGAGATTTGTCTCTCCTCCCCCTTAACAGAACTGAGGTTTTGCTGTAGTAATAAAAAAGAAAACATTTCTTTAAATAAGAATGGCAGCCATTAAATTACAGACCAGAAGACTCAAGTCTAAGCACCCATAAGAATCTGAGTTTAGAGCATCCACCAAAAGTGCATAAATGACAATAGACATAATCAGAATAGTAAATCTGAAAGCTTATTTATATATTAAATTTAAGTCAGCCACATAGAAGAACTCATAGCATTTCATGCCCCCATTAGATCCCATATTCTCACCAATACTTAAAAAAAATATACAACCCATAATTTACCGGGATTTACCGTAAACCAATTATGAAATTGACTATACATACAAAATTTTGAGTTCAAACCGAATCCACTGACAGATGGGCAGCCATTACCTTTATTAATGCAGCAGCATCCTCTTCTGCAGTTCCACCTATCTCCCCTATAAGAATGATACCTGAAATGCATAATGCAATTATAGTTCACATGTGTATCCTGTTTGTCCAATATCTACTGCAATTCTTTCTGGAACATCTATTGATATCAACAGAAATAAAGGAAAAATAGAGCAATACAATGACGAAAATAAAAAGAAGTGCAGAAAATATTTATTAACCACCCCCATCCAAAAAAAAGTCCAGATTAAGTAAAATGAAAGGTGGTTTTGGAGAAACTCATTTATCAATGATGAGATAACTCAATCTTCTAAGAAAACAAATGGCAAAATACAGCTACCATATAATTTTATCCTAATACTGTATGTAAGAATTTGAAGCCACAAACAGACTGACAACATGGACAATTCCAAGTATCAATGTAGTGCATCAGCAAGGTTAACCAACGACTAAATTGTTACACATCCAGACCATGTGCTTCAGGTCTCTCTTCACACAAACAGCTCCTAGAGACGTGGGTAATGAGAAAAAGCTTCACAGAAACAGGGGAGATAGAGAAAATGCATACTGAGATGAATGTATGTATCTTCAGCTCTGAAAGAACTAAGTCTAAACCATCAATAGTAAAGCATACTCAATGACAAAGTTGATATGACCATTGAACATGCATGAGTTTGTGTATGTTTCTTTATGTGTGAAAATTCCTAGCAACAAATTCTGGGACATTCTTTTTTAACAAATAATTAAAACAAGCAGGCAAATATTTCTGAGAGCAATTTACCTTCTGTTTGAGGATCAACAAGAAACTTCTCTATGCAATCAACAAAGTTTGTTCCATTGAATGGATCTCCTCCTATACCAACACAAGTGGATTGTCCAAGGCCAACAGCAGTTGTTTGGAAAACCTGAAAAGTAATAAAAAAAATATTGTACCAATAGGGCTGAAAACAAATAAATTAAGATGTAAAAAAAAAAAAAAAAACCCTCCTGCTAAAGTCACAAAACACTCAATGATATCTATTAAAGCACGAAGCAGATGGACATATAAAACTCTACTTTTCCTTGCATATTCAAGGAAGCAATTTGTGTATTTCAAAGCTTACCTGGGGAACACAGAGAGAGAGAGACCTTTTTTAACAGTAAAATTAGGCCTTGCTCTTCAAACAATCAAATCAATAGCATCTTATCAACACATTATCAGCAGATCAAATCAGGCCTTACCGCTTCATAGGTCAAAGTTCCGGATCGAGAAACTATTCCAATACGACCAGGTTTATGGATGTAGGCAGGCATTATACCTATTTTACATTCTCCCGGTTTAATAATTCCAGGACAGTTTGGCCCAATCAACCGAGTTTTAGTTTGCCTGTTCAGAGCAGCCTTCACACGTACCTGAAATTAATAAACATCATCTCAAAATCACTTTCAGAAGAACAAAGAAAAAACAAAGCAAACATAATAACCGAGCCAGCCAGTAATCAACTACATATCGATCGGAACTCCAACCACAAGGCAGTATATTTACCAAAAATTTTAATTCATCAGGAAACCATTAATAAAACTAACAATACCAAAATATCAAATGACAAATAATATCATACCACTGAACATTATGCAATTTCACTTCCAAAATTAATCAATTTAAAAAATAGACAACATTTTAAAAAAAGAATAGTAAATTTTACCATATCATGTTGAGGGATTCCTTCAGTAATGCACACAACAAGATTCAACTCAGCTTCCATTGCCTCCATAATCGCTGCGGCAGCAAATGGCGGGGGAACATAGATAACCGAAGCATTAGCCTTCGTTTCAGCCTTTGCTTCCGCCACTGTGTTGAAAACTGGAAGCCCTAAGTGCTCCGTCCCTCCCTTCTTCGGCGTCACACCTCCTACCTACTTCAGCGAACAATCAAACAAACCGCACTCTAAGAATCAAACAAACTCCCTAAAAAATTTTGAATATTTTTAGGAAACATAAAAATTAACAAAAATAAAATTTGTTATACCATTTTAGTGCCGTATTCGATAGCTTGTTCGGTGTGGAAAGTGCCGTTTTTGCCAGTGATGCCTTGGCAAATCACTCGAGTGTTTTTGTCGACGAAAACCGCCGGAGGTGGTGGTGGAGCCGCTGCATAATGGCGAGTCTGAGCCGCCGAGGACGGCGAGAGGTTGAGGAGAGAATTGGTGGAGGAAGGCTTGCGTGGTGCGATCGAGCCGAGTAGTTTCGCGACGGCTTGACGAGCCATCTAGTTACTTTTTTCCTTGAAGAAAGAAAGTTGGTTTTGCTGTCAGAAAGAAAGTTGGAAAGCAAATAAGAAAAGCTGGTTCCGATTCTCTTATTTTATTGTTTTTAGAATTATTTTATTTCTCTGTTAAAAAAATAATCATGTAATTAATAATTAATTTCATATATATATATATATA
The DNA here is from genome assembly GCF_951802175.1 of Populus nigra. Lineage (NCBI taxonomy): Eukaryota > Viridiplantae > Streptophyta > Magnoliopsida > Malpighiales > Salicaceae > Populus > Populus nigra. The sequence continues at coordinate 2,013,996 of NC_084867.1, read as the reverse complement.
TATATATATATATATATATACTTTTATAATTTTAATATGCTAACATTTAAAAAATATACTATTTTAATATATTTTAAATTAAAAATTATTTTTATGGAACGCTTAAAATCCAATTGTTTTTAATTATTATTTAAGATTAACCTCAAATAATTTGCATAGTGATTAAAAGTTCATGAGTTAAAATCTTAGGATTAATATTTATAAAAAAAATATTAAATTCTTTTAAATGCATAGTAAAATTGATAGGGAGATGCCCTTTTAAAATTACTTAAGAAACACTTAATTTACTTAGACTAGTTGGTATACGCAAACTACTTCAAAAATACCCTTATTGTTAAACCCCACACACGCACAAAATAATTGTCTAGGATTTTATTGCATCTTAATAGTTAGTGCATGGTTAATTTAATGCAAATACGAGGTGTTTTTAGAGAGATTTTAATTGTTTAATTTTAACCTTTTTTTTTTCTTGCAACCTAACATGAGATAGAATTCCTTGTTCTGTGTGTTTACACGAAAATATTTTGTAAAAATTTTTATATTCTTGCAACCTAACATGAGATAGAATTCCTTGTTCTGTGTGTTTACACGAAAATATTTTGTAAGAATTTTTATATTCTTGCAAGCTTACATGGTTTGAATAGTAATGATGAGGAGAAGGTTTTTTTTTTTTTTGTATAATATGGTTGATACGCCCAATAACTAAACTATGGCAAAAAAATCACATTTTATTCATAATTAACGTTAACATGTTTATAAAATTAATGAAAAAACGCATAAATTTTGATTGTTTATGATCTCTGAATGAACCGTGTCTCCAAATTATTTGTAGAACCCTAAATTTTGGCTTGCTGAAACAAACTGAATGTCTCAGCTTTGTTAGGTGAGGTAATATCCATCAATAGGAAAACATGTTCTCGCAAACTTATATAATTTATATAATTAAACAATTTACAATATTATTGGAGAGAAATATTTGACTATATAAAAGTTAAGAACTTGAAGTTTTCATAGATTTAAGATGTAAATGCAAATTATATTGCTGGTTTTAGAGACCATACAACCTATGGATAATTTTTTTTCCCTCTCCTTTTCTACTTTCTCACACCAAATTTGCTTCAGCATTTTATATTACAAAATCCTCTTGACAAAAGAAAATAGAATAACTATTTCTACTACACTTTTACCTCGAAGAACAAGCTTTCTTTCACCATGACTGTCAATTTGATCTTTTTCTTGGTTCGTCACCAAGGCTATTAATATTTAAATTATATCGCCTTTCAGAATAATGATATCTAATTTAGTATAACAACTATTAGAATAGTTTTTTTTTTTTGTTATTAACGTGGATGTCGAGGTCAGCTTACATATACCTCGACTAATCTCACGAGCTCTCAAGTTAATGATTATGTAAGCCTCTAGTAACCCTGAGATTTATAAAACTCAAACTAATAACCTCTAAAAAACAAATCTAGAGCCTGACTAATTAAACTATACCATTCAGGTAACAGTTTTTTAGTTAAATAGCTCATGCCATGCTGGCTCAACTTTCTCAACATGGCAAAATGCTTTCAACCCTTTAAAATCCTCAAATTACCCTTTTCAACTTCTACCTAGTAAGTAAAATTAAAAATCTTAATTACAAATGAAGCACATTTTAGACAAGTAATTTAATTATAATGAAAACCAACACCAAGCAACAAGTTATAATCAAATATACAGCATGGGTATTAATATTAGGTTTTTTAAAACAAACGGTTTAACTAATTATTTCATTAGAAAACACAATGGTAAAATAATAATTGAGTCCTAATATAATTAGTGAAACGCTTACTTTTATTTAAAAAATCTCTTCTAAAGGCATTATCCCAAAAATCATACTATTGAAATAGTGCAACCCACCGATGAGACTCGTTATTGATTTTGGAGAAAAAGAAGATTTTTTCCATCAGATTGCCATTATTCTCTATACTAACAGCTGTGTCTTTACGCCCTGATCAATCAGTACAGGGATTTTCTAGGCTCCATGCATAAGCAGTTAATTATATATCTAGTATTATTTACAAAATTAAAGCTATTAAAAAACATTGATTGTGCTAAAGAAATTAATTAGACTACACAAATAGAAACCAGCCGGCTGCTTTGGAGAGGATTTGACTGCGTGAAAATAATTGTTTTTAAATTTTTTTATATATAAATATAACAAGATAATATATTTTATTTTAAAAATATTTTTAATATCACAACAATAAAAACACTTCAAAAACATACAAAAAATAATTTTAAACAAAAAAGTTTAATTTTTTTTCACAAACATCAACTTTAAAGGTGTTTCTGATTGCGGATGGCCTACGATTTTGAAATTTTTTGATTTTTTTTAACTTTAAATTTAGAATTTTTTATTTTCAGATTGATGTGAAAAAAAATATTTTAATACATTCCAAACAAAAAAACACTTTGGAAAAAAAACCTTCAAACATGCACCTAATTTTCTGCATGCTTACAGCATTAATGCAGCTAAATATTGCAAGAAATTCCATTCCAAACTTCTGCCATTTCTTGAGATCACCATCTCCCATTACATCATATAATCAGATCACAATCTAATTCCTGATCAAACATAGCAAATTTGCGACAGTAAAATTTTGAAAGTAATTTCTCGAGGTTAAGGATACCGCCGGAGCTCTACCATGTTGGAAAAATGGAACTATGTAAAAAAATTAATTTAATTTCCTATCAAAGCATCCGGTACAACTATTCCACTCTATTGAAAATGTTATTGCCACCCTATTCATTTACAATTTTGCAGACATCCTCCACGAGTTAAAGGTAGATGACGGAGAAAATAGGTTAGGACACTGGTAAATTATTGTCAACTCACGCTTTCCACAACCTGACTAGATATCAAGATGATGTTTGAATATCACTTTCGCAGAACCTCCATGAACCATCATCTTGCCTTTTTAGAACATAAAGGGTTTTATAGGTGCTGCAAATACATCAGAGACACATGTATAAAACAGAAATTATCAGAACAATTCGCTTCTGGATTCAGGTTTTTACATGCTCTTTACTAATTTTTTTTTTTGTTGTTATTTTTTTATGAGAAAGTCAATGCATCGAAGTTGTGATTCATAAGTACTTCACAGCTGATGCGGGACAAGGTTCGATGAAACAAATAATATAGTAACAAGAAAAAATCTGGATATACTAACCTGTAATAGTTTGGGTTTTTCTGCTGAGATTCATCAACAAGCTCTGCTGCTTCCTCAAGGAGAACTTCAATTTCAGCAATCTCCAAGCCATATCCATCTGAGAAAATGTCAGCTCGCAGAATGGACAGTTGCAGCAAAACAAATCTCCAATAACAAGACTGTGCTTTGGCTGCTTCAGCTAAATCTTGCCACTGTAAATAAAAAATGCAACAAAGCAAGCAATCACAACACTTTAAATCTTTACAAAGGAACAGAATTTGATAATTTGTATTTGTTGTTATACTGTATTTCCATCCATTCATGAACATAAAAATATACAAGGGCTGTAAAAATGTCATTTGAACTAAGAAAAGTTATTGGTGGCCTAATTCATTAAATACAAATTAAATTTTCTCAAACTAATCAATAAACTGTTTTGCAAATGAGCAAATGATATCCCCAGAATCCTAAAAAAAAAGAAATTATATCCAAGAACAATGACTAAATTTCAATAGTTTTCATTCTGCACTGGAATTAATGTTCAAACCAAATTTGAAATATGTGATTTGGACCACGAGAATGTAATAGAATATCCATATCACAATCCACCACAATAGTGTATAAGTTGACAAATTAGACTCTTATAGAACAAATGAATTATATTTTCACGATTTAAATTGTCATTTATGATTGGGTAACTTACTGCAATCCAATGACCCAAAAAATTCATTGCATCTTCGAAGTCATTTGTTCAACTTTACAAGATCATTAGATTGGCAGCTCAGTGGTTGAATATCTTATCACAACAAATATATTTTACCTGGGCAAGCATGGACTCGTCAAGGACTTCAGAGAGGCTGTGAACTTGGTACCAAGGACCAAGAGCTTCAGCTTTAATTGCCTGCCAATGATTAACAAGAGCTTCAGCTTCTTCCAAAGGCATTTGCTTCCTAGATACAGTTTCCATAGAAGGTGATATACTAGCAGCAAGCCTTGAACTTTGCAATTTTTTAGTATCAAGCTGGTTTCCATACTGCATTTTAAGCATGGACAACAGCTTTCTCATTCTTCCAGTAATACCACTTCCTCTAATATAAACAGGGTGAACATTGCGATCAAGAGAAGAATCCGTTTTCCAGGCAAGGGAACTTGTGCCAATACTAGTTCTATCAGAGATCAGATTAGATGCAACTCTTATCCTTCTTAAACCCATGCCTGACATTTTAAAAGTAATAAACACAATGCACCCCAATACCGCAACAAAACTTATCTTTCTAACTACATCTGCATGTTGTAACCAACTTTCCCAAGTTCTTCTATTGTGAGCACCAATCTCTCTCTTCAATTGAACTGATGGCTCATTACTGTTGCTTCCACTGCCATTCTCAGTCAAGATCAATGAGCTTTGCAAATCAGTTGGAGACAACTGCTTTACAGCAGACCTGAAATGTTGGGAAGAGTTCATATATGGACGTGATTCCCCAAAATCCATTCGCTTCATAGCAATATCAGACAGTGGTCGATGGGAAATAGTATGAGTGGCTTGTGCAGGTACTCTACTTTTCTTGCTTCCAATAACTCTCTTTTCACCACCAAAAAAATTCACCTGTAGAAACGTACATTTGTAACAGAAGTTCCTGCTAATGCTAGAGATTATCATTCTTTTTATGGTTCATAGATATGATTCTCACCAATGAAGGAGAGCAGTCTCTAGTATCCGAAAAGACAAGAAGCACAGAATCCTTCAGCCATGTTTCCTGGCAAAGTTCAGCAGGCATTCTGACATGAGAAAGTATCAACACTTAAGAATCGTCTAGTGCATGAACTTAATAAATCATGTCACTTGCCCTGAAACCATGAAGGGGAAAGACCACAAAGGGAATGAACATACAAGAGAAACGTCTTCAATAGTGGGATTTTCTACAATGAAGATAAACATAAAAAGGATAACATGGCCCACTAATAGGGACTTTAATATATCAACTTTGCTTGACACTGTACTCTCCCTGAATTTATTCATCAATACTCATTTTAGTTTGGAAACGACCGTTAGTGGAAGAAAAATCAAGCAGGATCTATTCAACAAGATTGTGTGGATATTGAAAGTGAGCTTGCACATATCTAGTTCAATCATAGTGAAAGAAAATTTTACTAGAAGAAGTAACTTCATGATGAAACATTAGCATCTAAATTGTACAGCATCCAAAATAAAAGTATAGGCTACTGGAAGAGGCTCATTAACTCAGGAGCTAACATTAAGGTCCCTTCCTCACCCCATGTAACTTGTCCTCTACTACCCCCTCCCATGCATAAGTGCAGCACGAACAGACTTAATCGGCCGCTAAGCAGCCGAATTAACGAAAAGACAACAGGCATATATTGTAGAGGCTGAAGCACAACCAAAGTGTGTCTAATATCATATAAGAACATCCAACCTAAAAGCTTCAACATTGTTACATGGAGAGGGGCACTACATGAGGATACAAGAAATCTCATACGTGCCCAATATCAGGTCATTGAGAAATTTCCTGAATGTAAACAACATGAATAAAATAAATTAGAAGATGGTGGTTATTTAAAAGAGCAGCATGTAGGGCAACAATAATAATAATAATAAAAAAGCAGAACATAATAGGCAAGCTGTGATACCGTGTTAAAGCATATGCTATTGGGTTGGAGGTGCTCAATATCCCATATAGCACAGGAAGGCCATTGTGAATGAGGGACTCAAAAGCCCTCTTCTCCGCTCTATCATTGAGCAACCAGAGCATGAGCAAATATAGATGGTAAAAAATACGATACCATCTTAACATCCAATAAATTGATTTGAAATAAGTAAGGCCCATAGCAGTAAAAATATGACGACGCCTAAGTCTATACTTCACTTGGAGCCTTCCTAACCGTGCTCTCCACTTGTTTTTTCAGATGCATGCATGTGGTGATGTTCAACTCACAAGGCCAGAATAAAAAGGCATACCAATGATGGTTTTACACCAGAGACATCTTTTATCTCCTTTCCTGGGACTAAATTCTGTGCAGCAGGATTTGAATTTGATTGTAGCTGCTGAAGCTTTTCAACTGCCTGGTCTTGATTGCCCTGAAAATCAAAGATGAAAAGTTCCCAAAGACTTAAAAAAAGAAGTGCCAGAGAGAAAGGCATGGACTGGGGATCAAAAAAGAAGTATGGATATAAATTGACCAGTAAAAACCAAGATATGCAATCCAAACATGCTAATGGAACTGTATCTGAGAAAAAAGGGAGCTCAAAAATACACCTGTCCAAGCAGAAACAAGCAGAAAGCTTCTTCAAATTTTAGATCAATACTCTCCGATGCTATCAAACACTCACATATAGTTTTTGCTTTGTTGATCTAGCAAATAGCAGAAAAATCAAGATAAGCAAGACAGAACCCACAGCTGTTTGACCAAAATAAATGGTGCAATTTAGTATTTATACCAATTCTGTTTGCTTGCTAGAAAAACCAAGAGCAATATGAGCTAAAAGCGCCACGTAAAAACAATTGAAATCGATCACAACCCTTTGATTCTGTGACTCAAGTGATTTCTTATTCTTGCGAATGAGGACTAAATCATCCCAAGGAAGAAGATCAACTATTTCTGTAGCCATGAGTCTGTTAAGTGCTTGGCTTAGAAAACATGGCCAGTCTTGGACTCTGCATGATGTTTCCAAATCAAGGCCCTGCCTGAGCAATTCACGCAAGGCTGCAATTGCTCCTCGTCTCCGTTCTGCATTTTCAGGAGAGTGAGGCGTGCCTAATAATTCCAATGTGCAAGCAGGTGCAAGCTCCTCCAGGGATTCTTCTATCTAAAAACAAAATGCAACAAGTTTACATAAGACAGTGTATATGGAAACATACAGAACATGAGAGATGTGGGAAATAAAAGTTGTGTCTGATGCACTTTGTAAAATTTCAAGCACCATCATGTGTTGATAACGTGTCCTAAAACTTCTATTCACGTGTAAATATTTATTTGCTCTGCTTCATGAAGAATGAGAAAATTCAGATTGACTTAATTGCAAGCACAATCTCAGGCACAAGCAATAGGAGGTACCATATTAAGCAGAAATGACAAAAAAATCATCATATAGATCCTTAAATGGAAGGTGGGGAAAGAGCCACTGAATCACAATTACCTGAGATAGTAATGCCATCTTGCCAAGTGAGATTTTACTCCTCAGAAGACACTGAGCACGAGCAAGAGCTTCAAATCCAAATGACACTTTGTTCCTCTCAAAACCAATCTTTGCAATTGCACACTTCAAGAAAGGTGCATGATAAGAAAAGGGGGCATAACAAGCCTGCTACTACAAAATTACTCTAATTTGACCCCCTCATTGATTTCCTTACCTCGGCCAATGCCATGGATAGAAGCACATCGTGAACATATGGCTTGGCATCTGGATGCTGGAGCACTGCTTGGCCAATATCCAGCACCAACTTCTCTTCTCCAACCTGTATCAGAGAAATGAAGATCCCACAATGTTAGCTTAAGACCAAATCCTTCTGCTAGAAAATCTTCCACATTCAACCACTGCTAACAAAAAGACACCAATCGTTCAATAACAAGATTGTTCAAAGGATGATAACAGGCAGCAGAAAATGATGAAGAGAAACAAGTGCAACTATTAGTGAATGGAAAGTCTATGAAAAATGGTAATCTGTTCTCTGCTTAAAGACAACCCTCACATAAGAACTACAAGCTCATGGAATCTGGAATAATTACTAGAAAGGATTTAAGTAAGACATTACTGACTCATACCTCTTGAAGTAGGCAAAGAGCACCAGGCAACCAAGCCAATGGAATACGTAGAGAGGATTTAGGAGGGATCTTGTCCCTCACATTCCCAGCATATTCTGGTTCAAAAAGAAGCTTATCCCTTACATCCATTAGAAGATCCTGGGATCAAAACAGCATAAGATAATACAAAATCCAAAATTGTCTTTCCATGTCATAACATTTTTTTGCAAGTCAGTAAAACTACAAGTTTCAATCTTGAGTCTCCACCTGCCGAGACATAACAGCATCCATGGTATAACCCTCTTCTACTTCAGCATTTTTCAATTGCATCACTGACCTAACAATCTCATCTTTCTCTGCTTTATCAGGAACACCAACCAGCTGCAAAATTATTCAACTGCAGAACGTGAATGTCTAAAAAAAGAAACTAGGAACCAAATCAACTAGGTAAAAGCTGAAACAGGACATTGAAGAAAATGCCCAAGGAGTAGAGGGAAACACACTCTAGACCCTAGAAATGGGGCTAAAAAAAATCTATTATTGATATGCAAATGCAAAATTCTTGAATAAAAGTTAGAAAAATGGTGGGAAAAGCAGGAAAATTTATCAGGTCGGTAATTACACCGCATTCTATCAATATGGGTAGTAGCGAACATATGTTATTCTCTGTACTTATCAGCACAAGTATACAAGTATCTTGACTAAATATCCATCTAGCAAAGAGCAAGAACCTCCACTCCAAAACACACAAATAAACATCTAAAATGTCAGCTTTATAATTTACTCGAAAACTTAATTCTAAAACATCTCTTGTACCCATGTTCACAAGCATTGCTATACATCTTTTCTACTAAGAAAAAGAAGGCAGAAATACTTCAAAGACATACATTATTTACACCACTAAGCAGACAGTGCAAACTTTCCTGCTTGATATATACACACACCAAAACAACCGCTACAGAGAAAGGCTGAAATCAACTAACTTAATACGCCGTCTTCTTTCTCATTTCTGTTATTTTCAAGATCTAAGAGCTCACTAAACCCAAAATTTAATACCGTGTCGTTCTCTGATTAACAAGTCAATAAATTGATTAGTATAACTTCTGCTAATTTAATATTGGATTGTTATTTAGACCATGATTTCTCAGCTATTTTCAATATCTAGTGTATGAAATCTCTGCTATATATAAAGAGAGAGTGTTAGTGTGTTTATGTAACCTGATAACAGGTGACAGGGATTTCAACAGTGGCGGTGGTTGTGGCCTTCGTCGTAGCGGCGACATTGTGAAGGATGCGAGTATCAGTAGTGGCATTGAAAATCAACTTGTTGCTAGATTCAAAAACAGGCTTCCTCAAAACCCTAGAAACAGAAATTGTTTTCTTAACAAAACCTAAACAAAGAAGAGAGCAATCACTTTTCTGGTTAAAATGACAATAACAGCAACGACACGAAGAAGATGAAAGAATGGTCGGCGTCAGATTCAAATTCGACACTGCCATTTTTATTTTTCTTTTTTGTTAAATCATGAAAAAAGGCTTCTACATTGGAGATGATGATAAAAATGCTCGAATTGTGAGGGTTTTTTTAGTTATTTACTTATTTATTGAAGGGGTGGAGAGATTATGGACTTCGATTTTTGTCAATTTCAAAAATAAAAAATAATTTGCTCGATAAAAATTAGAGAGAGAGATTTGTTTTTCTTTCTTTAAAGGGGTGATCTAGAGAACCGTTGCTTTTGTTAAAGTTTTTGAGGCTTTTTGTGCAATTTTGTCCTCTTTCTATTAATCTTAATTCATACAAGTCCTTGCTAGTATTTTGCTTCTCTACTTTATATCTGGGTACACTAGATTTATAGAAAGAGGACAAAATTGCACAAAAAGCCTCAAAAACTTTAACAAAAGCAACGGTTTTCTAGAGCGTCCATTAAAGAAAGAAAAACAAATCTCTCTCTCTAATTTTTAACGAGCACATTATATATATATATATATATATATATAAACAAATAAACTATACAATATACTAAAAAGAGTTGGTAGAATACTATAAAAAAATAATTTTTTTTTATTTTTTATCATAGTAACCATAAAATTATATTTTTTTATTTTTTTACCGTGTCAGTACTATAACGATAGTAAATTTATTTTTTTATTTTAAAAAAATATTATTTTATTTTTTTCTTTACACTTAAAAACATTTATCACTTTACACTTACTATATTTATCATCATTTTTCTTGTTTTTATTTTTATATTTTTTTTACAATCCTTTTTTTTCTTAAACTTTTTTTAAAAAAATTATTATTTTTTATTTTTGACACTTGAATTATTTACCAATCACCCTTATTTCTTGAGCAATCATCCTTTTTGTACAATCCATCATCATCAAAAAGGTTTTATTTATTCAATTCTTTTACTACAATCTCTTTTTTTTTTTGTATTACATAATTAAATAAAGAATAGTTTTAGAAAAAAGAATTTATTAAACTTAGTCGGTTTCATGACCCTAGTCACAGATTTGTCAGATTGACTTGAATTGATTTGATATATCTTCACCTCAATATTAAAAAAAATTGTCATGTTTAATTTTTTTAAAAAATCAAATTATATATTTTTTTATTAACGTGGGTATTCGGGGCAACTTGCGCGCACTTCAACTAATCTCACGGGCCCTGAAATTAATGATCATGTAAGCTTTCAGTAGCCCTGAGGTTTACAAGACTCGAACTGGTGACCTCTAGGGAGTAAATTCAAGGTTTGCCAGTTAAGCCGCACCCTTCAAGATTAATCAAACTATGTTTTTATTAATTTTTTGGGTTGTTTTTAGACCCATCAAGCTGATTACTATAAGGTTTAATTTGAAACATAAACTAAACAAAGATTCTGGTTGGAAGATTTCAAGAATGACCAATCGATAAGGGCTTAATGATATTTCTAAAGAGATGTCCAAAATAACGCAAAAGCATTTTATCATTGTTATATTTTTAATATACTCACATTAAAATTACTAGGGTGTAATTTTTTTTAGAGTTTAAACTTGTTTTTGGAATAATGATAAAATATTGTATGAGAAACAAATGATATGGTGAGAGTTTTTGGAAAAAGAAAAGAAGCATGTTAAAGAGACAGGTTTTAGTTAGAAATGAATATTTTTTATCCTTATTTTTAGTTGTTGTGGTTTTTTCTGGTATGTCTTCTTAATGTTTTTGGTTTTCATTAAATAAACGACATAGAAAATATTATATTTTTTTAATTAAAGATTTTGACAAGGAAAAAAAATGATCTCTACTATCAAATTATTTTATTTCAATAAAATTTAAATTATTACTCTTCTTATAAAAAATATTAGTGCCAAATAATTAAGATAAAGAAATTAAAAGGCTTCTTGGACACACTAATTGTGGTATTTTTATTTGTATCTATTTCTTAACTTCATGATTTTATTTTTAGTTAGCATTAAGAATTTTTTTAAGTTTTTGAATTAATAATAATAAAAAAAATTATGTTGGAAAACACTTTAGTAAGGTATGTACATTTATTTTTTATGTTAAAAAAATTGGTCTAACCAACAACATTATAATAAACAATTATATAAAAAAAAAGTCAAAATCAAAAGATTAATACAAAACTTAACCTGAAAAAGAAGATTCTTAACATATTAAATACCACATATCTCGCCTAGATAACCTCCAAAAAATCACTTGATGTTCGGATGGTCCCCCAACAACACCTCTAAAGGATCTCTAAGAGACTTTATGCAGGTATTCGTTCAAGAAAACATTTACAATCTTTGAAGGTATTCATTAAAAAGGAGGTCGATACTCTCTGAAAATAAAAATCATAAAACATATTGTGAATGATTTATAAGAATTTTTAAAAATAATTCATTCCAGAATATTTTATGTGGTTTTTGTAACCTCATAACTATATATGTTCTTTTTGTATCAATCTTATTTATATAATTTTTAGATGAAATGAATAGTTCAACTTCAATGAACAAATAAATATTCATTGGATATAATTATTCTTTTAGAGTTTTCCATCAATGATTCTTCTTCTTTTTAATACAAAATCTCATTGTTTTTCGGAGCATAAATATTCATTTGGATATAATTATTTAATGGGTGTATATAGACAGGGGAATCAGTTGATATGTTTTTTTAATGTTTAAAGACCTAGAATGAGATAAAGAACAAATAAATAAATAAATTGTTTGAGGTTATAGTAGTGGTGATAAAAAGTATAGAAAAAGTAAGGAGAGGTTTTAATCATGAAAATTAGCTTATATAATACGATGTCGTTGTTTTGACTTTTGAGACCCGTTTGCTCATACCATATATGTATAGCTAAACAGCCAGTAAAAAAAAGAAGAAGAACATTTGCATAATCATAAGAATATCACACACGCGAATAAAACAAGGAGAAGAGTTTCATTTATAACAAATGTAAAATTTATATAAAACATTTTCCCATGAAATTCTGGATATATTCCCCATTCCTAATGGTACGGAGAATAAATTAATTCAAGAACAAGTGTTCAGCAGATGAATCCTTGCCACACTTTCTTTATTCATGATAGAATGAAGGCTAAAATTAACCTTTTAACCCTTGACGGGAGGATCATAGCATGTAACTGGAATTAAGACAATATCGTTTTTTCTTGTGACTGACGCACTAACAATCTCGCTCATGTCAAAATCTTCAGGCTTGATTCCATTAGGAATTTTCCAGTCAAAATGTAATAACAATCTTGCTAGCGGCAACTCGACAGTAGCAATACCAAACGCCATTCCTGGGCAAATCCTTTTTCCAGAACCAAATGGGAGAAACTCGAAATTAGCACCTTTGTAATCAGTTGAACAATCTAAGAATCTCTCTGGGTAGAATTTCTCAGGTTCAGTCCAGTACTTGGGATCCCTCCCTATCATCCAGGCATTGATGAGAACTCTAGTTTTAGCTTCTAAGTCATATCCAGCAACCTTGCAGCTCACCTTACATTCTCTTGGATATACGCACAAGGGTGGGTGTAATCTTAGAGTTTCCTTGAGAGTTAAGTTCAAGAACTGTAATTCATGAACGTTTGATTCATCAATGTACCCGACATCATTGAAAAGTGCTCTCACTTCTTTTTGTGCTTTTTCCCTGACTCTTGGATTTTTCATGAGTTCTGACATTGCCCATTCTAGAACTGTTAACGTTGTATCACCTCCACCAGCGAACATATCCTGAAAACACATGCACGCACAATAACATGCAATTAATGCTTATTCCCAAGACAAGAACAATTATTTTGTTTGATTTTCATAGTAGTTTGAGACACATAAATGTGTTAGTAAGATATTGAGACCTTGAATGCATACAGGGAAAATTATTTCTCTCGGGAAGGGATGCATGCCGTTTTATGTTCAAAAACGCATCTCAGATTTAGTGATCGATGGCTATGAAAAAGTCTTGATGTTTTAACTTACCATTTAAAGTATAGTATATATATAACTTTTAAATCCATTTTAAATATGTCTTCATAATTATCTTATATCTATATATTGAGTGGCCCTCCAAATTAAAAAAAAAAAACATGAAAAAGATTAGCAAGTTAATCTCCGTTAATGCTCAAATTAGTATGAAACTATTTCTAATAGTCAGATTAAAAAAAAATCAAGATTTAGTCTCTATTTAGAATTGTTTTTTTTCTTTCAATTTAATGTTTAACATAATAATATAACCAACTTGGTAAGTAAAATTAACATGTTGGTTTGTCCTAGTGTAATTCAAAATACTTAAATATAATTAAAGATTTACTGTCTACATTGACAAAACTTTTATATTTCAGCTTTTGTTTTTAAATATAATAAGAAATTTACTTTATACATAAATATGAGTTTTTCTTTATGAACAAATAAATAGCTGCACGTAGACATGACCATAGGATGAATGTAGTCGGTTCATGATTTGATTATATTTAAATATTTTCATTGTTATTTTTTTCTTCTTGGATATTTGCCTAAATTTATCCTCTTAGCTTAGACATGATGTGTTGGCTCTTCTAGTAAAAAACAAAATTCGAATTTTGCAGTACTAGATATTGATTTGTGAAACTTCATGTGTGTGTTCATATCGGGGGGGCAAAAAAGACATGCAAGGATTTGTGCTTAGAAATGTCAGCGTACTAACCAGGAGGAGTGCTTTGACGCATTCATCAGTTAAGGGGGAGTCCAAGCCTACAGTGAGTTGGAGATTTAAGAGAACATCAAGAAGATCCTCCACTTCATTTTCAGCAATCTCTTTGTCTCTCTTGCTGGCTTTGCGCTCCTTCATCAGCCTTTCAAGAATTTTATTTGCTTTTTTATGCTCCCTCCCGAGCCTAAACTTCCTCCAACTAAACATGTGAAGGAGCTTTTGGGATGGGTACAGATCAACCACATTGGCACCTCCTGCTGCTAGGGACAATTCTTTGGAAATTGTTGAGAAATCTTTGACGATGGTTGCGAATTCTTTTTGGTTTTTGCTATTCCTTCCAACGCTTATCCTTGAAATTATGCTATATGTGAAAGAAAACAATATCTGACTGAGGTTAATGGCCGATCCTTGCTGGGAAGAAATGGTTCTTATAAGACTCGCTACCTCTTCTTCCCTTGTTGCTCTGAAAGTACGCACACGTATAGGACTAAGAACCTCCATCGTGACAATTTTTCGCAGCTGTTTCCAATAATCTCCGTATGGTGCAAATATAAGGTCTCGATTGCCGTAAAAGTAGACATTTCCAGCAAAGAAAGGGGGCCTTTCATCAAAACAGCTCTCATGGGTTTTCATCACTTCTTGTGCTAATTCTGGTGATGATATAATAATGGTGGGCACTTCACCAACCTGGAGCAGCATGATCGGTCCATACCTCTCGGCCAACTCTCTGAGGCGAATAAGGAGTGAAGGTCCACCCCCCAGCTGGTGAAGGTTTCCAATGATGCCCAATGCCTTTGGTCCGGGAGGAGGATTTCTACCTGAGTTGTGATTTGTTTTCGGTTCCTTGAAAATTTTAAGTAGAAGAAAGGTCATGAAGAGTAGGAAGGTTGAAAGGGCACTGAAGGAGGGGAGTTGCCACTCCATAGTCAAAACGTAAAGGATTGGTAGAGCTTGATAGATGATGCTGAGTCTTTGAAGAGAAAAGGGCCCAAGATAATCTTATATAAGAGGATTGATTCAATTAGCTCTCAAAAATATATATAAATGAGCATATATGGATTTGGTCTTTCTTATTATGTAAATTATAGATTAGCACAATCTTATTTCGTCTTGTCTATTCTGTGAATATCAGATTCGCATAATCTTGTACCCATTTCCTTACTGGTACACGTCTGTTTAGGAAAGATATAGTCATTTCTAAATTATCTTATTAAAAATTGAGTAAAAGGGGTTGGTGGCCGGCACTTCTGTCACTTTCCACTTTCCAGGCTAGGTTCATCAAAACAATCTTCAAGGGCTGGCTCGTCTGCTCAGGCCTTAATTTTAGATTGTAATTGATCCTCGAGTAAACAAAATCACATGAAAAATGTTCCTCCACATGCCAATCATGAATGCAGTCCCTTGATCCTTGCTTCTTGTATCTATAAAAGGGGGGTTTTGGCATTTGAGAAAAGAAAAAATGAGAGTAGCCTCTGCCAGTATCTGAAATCTTCTTCCTACAATTTTCACTGGTGTTTGTTTCTTGTTATTGGGATATCCCAAAACCACAAAAACTTCACCAAGCTTCAGCAACAATTCCAAGCAGCAATAATAGTATCCTTGAGCTTAGATAAGATGTGGATCCCGCGATAGTTTCCTAAACCCTAGTCTGGTTTTTCTTCCAAGTTTCAACTGCCAAACCCAAAGTTCTTGCATTATCAATAAGGGGTAGTAGAGATCGTAATTTCTCAGGCTGGGATTTCACCAAGATTTGATGCAAAGAGAACAGTGGGAAAAGAAAATGGTACCCTTCCACTTGCCAGTTACCGACGACATGCTGGGATGAACTGATACAGCATGATACACAAAGTGCCCATGTCTAGAGTATGCGCATGGACTAAAATCCATGATCACAATCAAGCATGTCAAAAGAAATTCAATGAATTCTGAGAGGTATCTCAGAGGTAGCTCAATTAGTATAGCTTAATTGTTCAAGTCTTGTGTTTGTTTTAAGAGATCATCAAATTAAATGTTACAAATTTAATTCTTAACTTAAAAACTTTAAAGAATTAATTAAAATGAACGTAAGCAGGCGAAACACCACAGTTTTTTTTATAAAAAAATTCAATGCACACGGTTTTCACCACCACTTTATTGAAACGAAGAACGAAACAGCCATTCAAGACAACATGGCCAACAACCCATCAGCAAATACATTCATGCTTGGCTACTGGTCTTCATTCTTCAATGGGATGCCTGGTGTGCACTCTCATGGCCGTGCATGGTCACTATGTCCCTCCCAAGGATGTCTGATGTCTCCACCGCAATACTACAGGGCTATCTTGCTTCTCCCTGTAAAGTACCCAAAACCACATGACAGCACACGAGCCCTTTCCAGTGACTACATCCCATCGCTTTGGCTTATGCATAGTCAAGCCTTTGTAACTGGCGCCCTCTCCATGTCCTCCTGCCATCTCCTTCACTCTCCCCTTCCTCTGGAATGATCAATTGGTGCCCAGGACTGCAAGTATGCTTTTGTAGCAGAACTTATAGATATGCATGGCAAGCAAGAAATTATAGTCCAGCAGGAGTTTTTTTTTTTTTTTTTTTTGATCTCTGCAACATAAAGTTTTGTTCTTATCATCCATAAACTTGCAGACTAGTATTGATTCAAGAAACATAAAAAAAAAAAGGTGCATCTCTTGAGTCATGCGAAATGCATAGTAAGTATGAGTGGTCATTTGTTTTATGTTAATGCTTTGCTTACCAACGTGTTGAGTTGTGAAGTGCAGACTGTGATATATTTCATGTCATATACAGTGACCATGAAAGACTCTATGTTGAAGTTAAATATCTACTAAATTTAGTTTATAAGAAATTTAATATTAGAGAGTAATTCTAATTAATGTAAAAATTCTTGTTAAAATTAAAAATATTTGTAATAGGTTAGATTATTAGAATCCTTTCTTTAATTAGAATGTTAGATATTTTTATTAGATTAATTTTTTTAAAAAATAACTTAATTCCTTAATTATCTGGACTTGAGATTTATTAATGAACTTGTAATTAGAAATATAAGTATAAAAAGATTAAAAAAAAACTAGAAAAGTATATTTTTTTAAGAAAATTTTTAATAAAATTTTTCTCATTTTTCTTCTTTTTTTAGTTTTTTTTTATTTTTATAAATTAATAATTATTATACATGAAAGTTGTACCAAATACTCACATTAAACTAAAAAATAAAATTGTGTACTGGGTTATCATTTTGGTTCGTCGCAATAATTAAGAGGTTTTGCATGATAGAAACATTTGATTGCCACTTCTCTTTTCTCACAGCCGGGTTTATCCAAAAATTATTTTTTCGTTCTTGTCATTGAAGTATTAGTCTTTCTAGTTTGTTTTTTAAAAAACAAATTCAAAATATTATTTTTAGGGATTACTCTTATTTTTTGATGTGTCTAAAAACCGTAATTATATTTTTCATAAAATAATTAGAAATTAAAAAAATAAAAAATAAAGATAATTAATAAGAATCACAAATATAAATTTAGATGAAAACACAAAGTAATGTTATCTTTTTGTGAAAAAAATGTTGTGAAGATAACGTTGTTTTCCCCTTAAAAATAATTAATATTAATCGCTTACATGAGTTTATGGAATTAAAGCATATTTTAGGATTTTTTTTTTAATTACTAGGTGTCTTACTCCAATTTCTCACAGTAGTTATTTAGTCCCGGCAAATATTCATCAGGCGTGACAAGGGAGATTAATATTGGATATTTATAAAAATAGCCTTCATAGGATTAATTGCTAGATAAAACAGTTATGACAACTTTTTAGGTTTTAGGATAGGGCTGTCGGTAGCATTGTTTTTCATGTTATTTGCCATGAAATAATTCTGTAAGAACATAATTTCTTATAAATATATCATTCAAATGTGAATAACTTAATTAAAATCCAAATAGAAGAGACTTTATCTCCATGCGTTAAATTAAGCTAATTAGACAATATTCATATCAAGGGGAAAAAAAATGTTTTGCCCTTGAAGAATAACATAACATAGATGTGAGTAGCTACTTTATATTTAATTAAATTAAAAAAACTGTTATAAAAGAGAGTTTGAATTTGAGATTTTTTAAAATTAACAATCGTGTGTTTGAGAATATGATTACGGTTATTTTTTAAAGTGTTTTTTATTTAAATATGTATTAAAATAATATTTTTTATTTTTTAAAAATTATTTTTGACATCAGCGCATTAAAATGAGCTAAAAATATTAAAAATATATATTAATTTAAAACAATTAAAAAATTAAAAAATTCAATTTTTTTAAAAAATACTTTTAAAATATAAAAATAAATTATAACAAAAATTTGTCCTATTATGAGGTAGCTTTCCTGTCTCTCTCTCTTCTTTCAAGCGAAGCACCACTAGCCACTAGGACGCGGTAGCTCCACATTTGTGAAAGAGATAAGCATGGCTGTCGCTGTCTTTTCTCTCTCAACTTGGACGCCATTCCTCCAGAAATGAAACGTAGCATTGTTCAGAACCATAATATTTAAAAATGTCATCTTTCACTAAAGATTTCTGCTACTATATTAATTTCTTATTTTTCTTATATTATATATTAATTTCCTAATTTATCCGATAACAATGCAACATTTCTAGAAGAATACCTACTTATAGTAATGTCACGTTTTAAAAATATGATGAAACGATGTTATTTCCTTGATTATCATTCATTTCCTAATTAATCTTAGGAAATTTTAAGATATACCATTTGCGCATGCTGTTGATGGATTTCGCTAAATAATATTTTCACTTTTTTTAATATTTTACTCTTAGAAATAAATATAGATATTGTTTTTAAAAATATTTTTTTATTAAAAAATATATTAAAATAATTTATTTTTTAAAATTTATTTTTGATATCAATATAAAAAACGATTTAAAAATAAAAAAATTTAATTTAAAATCAAAAAATAAAAATTTTATAAAATAATGATTGTATTGCTTGTTCCATACTAGTCTAACATTTTTGAATATTATTACTCTAAATTCTTTTTTTATATATATTAATGTGGATATTTGAACCAGTTACTACTTTTATTTTTTAAAAAGATTTAAGTTTGTTTTTATCTACTAAATAACTAAAAAAAATTAAAGGAAGCTCACTTTTTATTTATATTTTTATTCTACTTATTCTTAATTCTAATAATTTTTCCATCAAACTAAAATAAGGTTATTTATCGGCTATGGGTAATATGTGATTTAAGAAAAAGTAGAAAGCATTTTAGATTTCTTAAATACATGAAAAAATGTGAAACATTCATTAAACTGTAAGGATAAAAATAAAATGTACTCTTTACACTCCTTGGAAATTATATATGAATTAGTTATGGTATTTTTAATGATTTTGAAAAATTAGAAGCATAATTTATAATTTACTCTTTAAGCAACATGATTGGAGAATTGCAATATTAGTTTATATATTATGATTTTTATAATAAAAAAAAATCGTGTGCTATCATAATTCTGTATTCAAGTTTTGCTGTCAGTATTTAGTAAAATTTGTTTTTTAAAGTATATTAAGTCGGTGAAATTCTCAAAATCATTTGAAGAAAAAAATTAGTATTGATTGAAAAACAAATTAATTAATCTAAAATATTATTAACACTTGAAAAAAAAGATATACAAAAAGAGAAACAAGAAATAGTATCTAAAAACTCTTTTGGACTTTGGAGTCTATATGTACCTAAATACTAGGTATTAATATTTGTCAAAAATTGATTGTAATTCGGATAATTAAAAAAATGTATTTGTTTCAACAAATTTTTAACTCATCATTACACTTGGAACTGATTTGTATTCCGAAGCCATTAATTATAATAATATTACACGACAATGGAAGATTATTTTTTGTTTGATTTTTATTAAAAATAATAATTAAATATAATTTTTTTTAAAAAAATTAAATCCGGTTCAAACCAACCGGTTTCGGTTCAATTTGGTTTTTTAGGATAAAAATCAGTTTGACTCAGTTTTTTTCTGGTTTTTTTTTGTTTGAGTTCGGTTTGATTTTTTTAATTTTAGGCTTATAAAACTAAAATCGAATCAAACCGGTCAGTTTTTTAAAATTTTAATCCTTTTTTTTTCACAGTTTGGTTTTTTTAGTTATTTTTTTCTCGGTTTAAGAGACTTTTCAATTTTTTCTCACCGACTTAAATATATTTATGATAATATATATATATATATATATATTTAATATTAATATATTTAAAAAATAATATAATAATTTTTACGTGTAAAAAGCCATTTGAAATACAGGTAGTAATTGACTGGAAAAACAAACAGTCACTGAGGTCAAGCGGGCCCCAGACAAAACCAAAGTTAAATTGCATATAAAGCGCCTCGACGGTCTTCACTGTGATATCCTCATCTCTATCTTTCTCTCTTTCGGTGGTTGTGCGAAAAGAGAGAAACCTGCCTGGTGGAGGATACCATAGTCTTGTATCCATCACCTGGCAGAGGCCACTTGTTTTCTATGGTGGAACTAGGAAAGCAATTTCTCGAACACCACCCTTCAATGTCAATTACAATCATAATCTCCGCCATGCCAACTGAATCAATCTCCATTGATGACCCCTACTTTTCCACACTCTGTAACACCAATCCCTCCATAACTCTTATTCACCTCCCTCAAGTTTCTCTCCCTCCCAACTCCACCTTTTCTCCTCTAGATTTCGTAGCCTCTTTCTTTGAGCTCCCTGAGCTCAACAACACCAACCTTCACCAGACCCTCTTAAATCTTTCTAAATCCTCCAATATAAAAGCCTTGATTATAGATTTCTTCTGCAGTGCTGCTTTTGAGTTTGTGTCCTCTAGACACAACATCCCCATTTACTTTTTCTTCACTCATGGTGCAAGTGGCCTCTCCATGTTTCTTCACCTCCCTATCCTTGATAAGATCATCACAAAGAGCTTGAAAGACCTTGACATGATTATTGATTTTCATGGCATACCAAAAATTCCATCAAAAGAGTTGCCACCGGCTATTTCTGACCGGTCCCACAGAGTTTACCAATACCTCGTCGACACTGCCAAGCTGATGATCAAGTCTGCAGGAGTCATAATAAATACATTTGAGTTCCTTGAACGTAAGGCACTTCAGGCAATACAAGAAGGAAAGTGCGCCCCGGATGAGCCAGTACCACCAAGAAGTAAAGAATTAAAAGATATTTTCACAAAAATATCATGCAATATGTAATGCATTATCAAGCAAAACAGATTATATATTCATGACAACAAATCGCAAAAAATAGAGTATTGATAACTTGGAACAAAAAATAATAAATGATCATGTTAAGCCTCTTGCACACGTTGGTGACTACTAAAAAAAAGTTACTAAATCAGATGATATTTGATTCAATAAACACACACACACTTTGTGATTTATGCTTGGCGGTGAGTCAAATAATTAAAAATTTTTAAAAGAGCTCCTAAATAAAATAAAAGAGGATGTTTTGTGTATTTTTTTGTTTTTAATTTTTTAACTTGCCATGTCATTTTTTTAAAAAACCAAAACAGTTTATTATCTCATATTGACAAAACATAAATATACACTAAAATACTTCAAATCTCGCATGAAAATAAAATATATTATTATAATATTTATATAGTGAACTATGAAATAAGTTAGTAACTAAATAAAAAAAATATAAGAAAATGAAGGGTTTAGGGTAAGAGAAAAAACATCCTAGTTTCGAGTTAACCTTGCAAGTTGACTGGTTTACTTCTTGTCAATTACAGGCTCAGATTTTAAATGAAACAGGCCCTCGCAACACTACCAGGCCTAGCCTCCCAGCAGGATCCAAAGCGTTGGGTTTTGCTTTGGGCATGGCCCAAGCTGTTGGGTCCTAATTAAAAAAGGGTTCAAAGATGTTGGGTCCTAATAGCAAAAGAGTCCAATTAGATGTTGGGTCATGGTGGTAGGCAGAACCCAAAGTTGTTGGGTCTTGGTGGCTGCAAGACCCAATTAGGCGTTGGGTCTTGGTAGGTGAGAGGCAGTGTTTAAAGCTGTTGGGTCTTGGGTTTTGAGGCCCAATGTTGTCGGGTCTTAGTGAAATGGGTGGAACGGCCCTAATTGTTGGGTCATGGTGTGTGTGAGGCTGGGTTCTGCACTGTCAAGACCCAACACCCACATGGGTCTTGCACAAAGTAGGATCCAAACCTATTTTGGATCCTGCACACGTCAGGACCCAAAGCAATTGTGGGTCCTGCACCCGGCAGTACCTAGAGATATTCTGGGCTTTACAGCCGACAAGACCCAAAGCAATGTTGGGTCATGCACCCGGCAGGACCCAAATGGTTCCTACAGGGGGCTGGATCTAATATTTAATAATATATATAATTTAAAACTACTGTATAAAAAATTTAAAGATAACAAAACATTGATAAAACTTTAAATTCCATAAACTAATGTTATAAAATTAAAATATCTTCTAGCACCCAATATATAATCTCATATATAATACCAAAACTTTATAAAGTATATGATGTGAATTAAAAATTTATTAAGAGCTCCATCAACTTTAATATGAAAATATTAGAGAATTATTTACTCAGCCAGACAAAATCTTAATATATATTTTTTAAATATATTTTAAAAAATATAAAAACATGAGAAAACTATTATTTTGAAGCAAAGAAAAAATTAAAAATTAAAAATGTATTGGGTCTGGCGTCGTAGCCAAACACAATGCCAACATTTATTTTAAAAAAATAATACAAAAACATAAAACAAAATTAATTTGAAGTAAAGAAAAAAAACTTCAAAATTGTCAAATTGTTTTCAAAGAATTTTTAAAACGCAAAATCAAACATGATCTAATTAATTTGAAGTAAAGAAAAATATATATTTTTTTAATTTCTTGAGTCTAGCCTCTCAACCAAACACAATCTCAATATATGTTTTTTTAAAAAAAAATATTTAAAAAATAATACAAAAACATGAAGAAAATATTATTTTGAAGTAAAGAAAAAAAATTAAAATTTTTAAAATTTCTTCGGTATGGCGTCATAACTAGACACAAACTCAACATATTTTTTTAAAAAACAAATAATACAAAAACATAACAAAAATATTAATTTGAAGCAAAAAAAAAATTTAAAAATTATTTCAAAGAATTTTCGAAACGCAAAGTCAAACATGATTTAATTAGGAAATTCAACCCAACCTGTAACGGAAAAAAAATTATAATCACTCAACTTTTGTACAATATAAAAAAAATCTCATCAATTTATTTTGAAAAAAAATTAAATAAGAGAAGGCAACAATAAAAAAATTTAATTAGGTATGGATGGTGAAGCCAGTCGTCCTTATTGATCAATGGTTTTTTATTAATATTTAATGATGGTGTTATACTGTAGTAAAAAGGATATATACATATATACATATATAAGAATTCTAAAACGTGTAGGTTTTTCACGGTAGCAGCAACTGTTTTTTTTTTTTTTTTGCTTTTGCTTTTTTTTACATGCTTTTTTATGCTGTTTTTTTTACCCAAAATTGATTTCTTCTTCTTTTTTTTGTTTCTTTGTTTTTTAAAATTTTTTTGTTTCAAAATTATCTTTGCTAATTTTTTTTAAATATTGAGCTAGTTAAAAATTTAACTATGTAGTTTTTTTCTTTAAAACATTGTGGATTGCTATAATATTCTCATACATTGTTTTTTTTTATGATTTCTTTATTTTTTTTCCAAAATGGTCTTTGTAGATTTTTTTTAAAAAAATATGAATTACTACAGTGTTTCCCCTATATAGTTTTTATTTTGCTGCAGTGTTTCCCCATATATTTTTTTAAAAAATTATCTTTATCAAATTTATTTTTTCAATATTGAGCTGGCTGATAATCTAGCTTTAGCTTTCCCCATATGTTTTTTTATTTTATTTTTATTTTTCTTTTTTTCCAAAATTGTCATTTTTTACATATTTTTTTTCTTTTTTTTTATTTTTTTCAGAATTATTTTTGTTAATTTTATTTTTTTACTATTGAGCTGGTTGGAAATTTAATTTTTTTTATCTTTTTCTTTAAAACACTGTAGCTTTCCCCACGTGTTTTTTTTCGCTTTTGTTTTCTTTTTTGTACATTTGTTTTTCATTTCTTTTACCCAAAATTGACTTCTTTGTTTTTTTTTAGATAGCCTTTGTCAGTTTTTTTTTTATATATTGAGCTGGTTGAGATATTAGCTTTGTAGTTTTTTTTTGAAAAAAAAGAACACTATGAATTACTACAGTGTTTCCCTTACATGGTTTTTGTTTGGCTACAGTGTTTTCCCCACATGTTTTTTTTAATTATCTTTGTTAAATTTTTTTTTTTAATATTGAGTTGGTTGAGAATTTAGCTTTAGCTTTAGCTTTCCCCACTTTTTTTTTCATTTTTTGAAAATTTCCCCATGTTTTTTCATTATAATTATAATAATAATTATTATTATATTGTATTATATTATATAATTGTTTTTTCCTTTTGTTTTTTCTTTTTAATTTTTTTTATGAATTTTTTTTTTGTTTGATTTAGTTTGTTAATGTTAAATTTTTTTTATTTAGTTATCAGATTTTCATGATAAGAATCTCGGGTTTGATGGGTTAACCTGATTTGACGAGTTATTTTTTCATTTAGTTTAATTTGTTAAAGTTAATTTTCTTTCTATTTAATTATCAGACTTTCATACTTTCATGATACGTATTCTGCGCTTGACGGGTTAACTTGGTTTGATGGGTTAACCCGGTTAATTCTAGGTAAACCCGTCATTTTTTTTTTCTATTTAGTTATCAAACTTTCATGACGCAAATCCCAGGTTTTACGGGATAACCTGGTTTAAAAGGTTGACCCAATTAATTCAATTTTTTTTTTCTTTTTCTTCATTAGTTTTTTCCTTCCTGCTAATTTTTGTTCTTTGTTTTTTTAATTAATCTATTTAATTGTCACATTTTTATGACACGACCTTATAGCCAGACCAACATCCAGTATTTTTCGGTCCGGTGTTACAACCAATCTCACTTAAACTTGGGTCATACAAGTTTAATTTTATTATTTATATTATAAATATTACTCTTAGGTCAGACGTTGCAGCCAAATCCAAGATTTTTAAATTTTTATTTTTTTTAATATTTTTTATGTAAAAAAAATAACTCACGGTATCGCGCAGGTATCAAAGCTAGTATATATATAAAAGATGTGCAAAGGCATAGAGAGGCATCAGGGGTTGAATTCTCATGCACGTGATAACATGGATTCCCAATCCGTTGACAAAAGGAAACCAATTGTTTTGTTATGTTTTTTTTTTTTACAATCTTCGTATGCTGATGTCCCTTGGGTGGATTGCTTTGAATAGTCCTACAAGGGGAGTAGGCCTTTCCAGTTTCATTCAGTCTTCGCTTTTCCTGTGAACGTCTTCGATCTTTTTTTCGTTGTATTCGGGCTGTGGTTTTTGACCGATCCCTAGGCGACTGCTCATGCCCCTAGATAGCTCTCAAAGTCTACAAACCTTCCTGCACCGGCAGGACCCAACACCTACTTGAATTCAACACCAACAGGATTCAATGCTATTTTGTGAGTTTTGCACATGTCAGCATCTAAAGTAATTTTAGTTCCTCCATCAGCAGGACCTAGAATTATTTTGGGTCATTCACTCCGTAAGATCCAACACCCACATGAGTCCTGTAACATGCAGAATCCAAAGCTATTTTGGATCATACATACGTCAGGACGAGAGATATTTTGGATCCTGCACACTCTGTAGGACCTAAAGCAATGTTAGGTGCTGCACCTGGTAGTACCCAACTCTAATGATTTCTGCAGAGAGCTGTCCCTAACATATAATTTATCTATTCATTTCATAATATATATAATTCAAAACTACTGTATAAAAAATTTTTAAAAAATAAAATTTTAAATCTCATACATTAATATTATAAAATTAAAATATCTTCTATTACTCAAAATAAAATTTCTTATATAAAACCAAAAATTAATAAAGTATATGATATAAAAAGTGGTGTTATGTTCTTGTGGGTGGTGCGGCCTCCCTCCAAATGAGCCATGTTTGGAATTTACTGTTGCCAGAAGGGTTCTTGGAGAGAACCAAAGATAGGGGCACCACAAGTTGAAATACTCAACCACGGCTCGGTTGGAGGGTTTGTGACGCATTGTGGATGGAATTCTTTACTTGAAGCCCTGTGTGCTGGGGTGCCAACGGTGGCTTGGCCTCTGTATGCAGAGCAATGGATGGATAGGATTTTCTTGGTTGAGGAAATAAAGGTGGCTCTAGCATTTAGAGAAGCTGAGGACGATCAATTTGTAAACGTTTGGCACAAATAACCACAATTTATTTTCCCAATGCAATTCATGTTTACAACACAGGTTTTACCGAAGGAGTTCTCGACTACTTTTCTCCTTCATTGATTATTTTTTTAAGTAAACAATGCAAAGTAAATTTTAAATTATTCATGCTGTTCATATAAATAGTTTTTTTTTTTTAAACGGTGTGAGTGAATTATAAATTCACTCACACTGTTTATTTTTTAAAATGAATAATACGAGTGAATTTTAAATTTTAATTCACTCACATTATTCATTGAATAGTTTTAAAAAAAAAAACAGTGCAGTGAATTCACTCGTACTGTTCATTTTTTTAAGTGAACAGTTTTTTTATTTAAAAAAACTAGTTTGGAGTAAATTAAATTTACTCGTATTGTTATGTGAACAATATTTTTTTCCTGAAAAACTAGTGTAGAGTGAATTAATTTCACTCGCACTATAATCTTAATTTTATTCATGATAATATTTTATCTAATTTTATTGCATGCTCAAAAAATCATGGAAACTGTAGTTCTTGTCGAATGAATTTTGTACATAATGGAATCGTAGATGATTTAATGAAATAATAAAAAGTATTTTATATAAAGCATTATTTATTTCATGATGTAATAGTAGTAATTAAATCTACAATATTTAAATTTAAAAGCTTTAATATTAATATTAATATTTTATATTTTTTTAATTATGTTTTATTCGAAAAATTAGAAGGAGATCGTTTGATGATATAGCATTTACAGAATTTGATTGCAATCCCAATTTTGTTCTTGATGATATTTTTACCTGATATTGTTGCGCACTTAAGAAACCATGGAAAATATAGTCCGTATTGGATAGATTTCGTATGTGATGAAATTGCATGTAGTTTAACGGAATAATAAAAAATATTTAATATCAATATTATTTACTTCATGATGTAATCACAGTAATTAAATCTACAATATTTAAATTAAAAATCATCAATATTAATATATATATATATATTAATTATTTTATAATCTCAATTTAAAAAACATTCTTTTAACCAAACACATTAAACTACTTTTTGTTCAACCTTAATTTAAACCACAACTTTAACCAAATATATATTTTTTTAAATCAATCTCAACTAAAAATATCTTTTATAAAATAATTTTTTTTAAATCACAATTACAACAGCTATCACAATATTAAATATCCATACAGAAGCTGTTCGAGAAAGAGTTCTGAAACTGAGGGAGGATGCGGGGGTGGCAAAGAGTGCGGAGGATCTTCTTGCATAGCCATGGCTAAGTTGGTGGATTGTTTTAAAAAAGGTTGGTAATTGTAAACCGCGGGCTTGAAACCATTAGTGTTTAACAATGGGATCTATCTTGTGTGCTGATCATTTTTACCTGAACATGAACTTTCAATATGTAATCTAGCTCGTCACCCATTGCTTTATTTTTTTTTCTTTAATTAATTGTTCTTTAATATTTATTAGCTTAATAGTTCTCTCTTGAATACTAAAATGTTGATAGTCGAAAGAGCACTACAAGATATATATATATACTCTAGGAGGTACTGCTATTTCCTGGAGTTCTACCTTGCAAAAGATCGTTGCTCTTTCAACAACAGAAGCTGAATATGTTGCAGTCTCAGAATCTGCAAAAGAGATCGTATGGTTGCAGAATTTTCTGAAAGAATTGAGCAAGATGAATGGAAAGGGTACTTTGTATAGCGATAGTCAGAGTGCAATATTCCTTGTCAAGAATCCAGCATTTCACTCCAAAACTAAGCATATTCAGATCAAATATCACTTCATCCGACAATTGCTAGACGAGGAGCAACTACTGCTAGAAAAGGTCTGCGGAAGCAAGAATTCAGCTGACATGTTAACCAAAGGAGTTACACTTGATAAACTGAAGTTGTGTAAAACTTCAGTTGGCCTTCAAGGATAAAAGATGATTTCATTGTTTGTAAGTGGGAGATTATTAGTAAGTGAAGACAAACAATGTCCCACCATATGCAAGTAGGAATACCTAATCTCCCACTTGGCACATGGTGGAGGACACAAATGGTGGGCATAAATCAATGCATGATTTATGCCCCTTCACTCTTAACTTAGTATATACATCTGTTCATTGAAGAGCTGAGGTGTAGTGGCAGAGAAGAGTGAAAACACAGAGAGAAAACCCGTGAGAGAGAAAGCTGTAGAGAGAGCTTGAGTGTGTAGAGTTGAGTTGAGAAGAGTTTTCTCCTCCTCTTTGTTTGTATTGTTTCTTTGAGTGATTAATATAAACCAGTAGCTCTGTAGAATAGACAAGTTGTCGAATCATGTAAATTAATATGTGTTTGAGTTTTGGAATTTCCCAATAACCTGTGGAAAGATATATGTCTGTGTGTGTATGATTAAACCATCGCCCCCACCAGCCCCTTTGGTTTTCAAACTTGACATCCATGGCTTGAGAGGAGAAGGACCCAAGCAAACGTAAAATAAGGTCCAGCAAAATAAGCCCCTTTCGGCTTAAAGTTAATTGTTCTTTAATATTAAAGAACAATTAATAGCTTAATTGTTCTTTAATATTAAAATACTTGATTATCAGGTATCCGGATAACCCACATAAAAATAAAATTAAAAAAAGAAAAAAGAAAAAAGAAAACAACGCTCACAGAGCTAGCATTTTCATACCCATGAATCAAAGCGTGAAGAGATGGGCAAGGGGTCACTTTTAGATGGGACTGGTTTCAACCCCACTCTATCTAACAATTTTAGATGGGCACTGGTTTCAACCCCACTCTAAATTTAAGCACAGAATTCGAGCTTTTATAAATCGTTATAAATATTTATTTATTTATTTATTTATTTAAAAAGTGATCATGTTAAACTCACTGTTTATTTATAGAGAAAATACTAAGATACTTGATCATCCTGTATCCGAAACAACCTGCATAAAAAAAATTAAAAAATATACTAGGATACTTGATCATTCAGTATTCGGATAACCCCATATTAAAAATAAATAAAAAAAAAATAACAACGCTCACAAGCTGCCATTCAAACCCAATCATGCAATTTCATGGCAAGTGGTCAAATTTAGATGGGACTGGTTTCAACCCCTCTATCTAACAATTATCTTCAAGAAATTTAAAGGGAGTGGTCTAGTACATATCCTCATTTCCTTTTTTTTTTTTTTTGGGTTCGATACGAGAGTACGTTTTTTTTAAATCATTTGAAAAAATAATTAAATGCGTAATGATTTGAAAATATTCTTTGGCTTAAAAAAAACCGTAGTGACTTTAGACTGTAGGAGGAGAGTCAATTTACATGGAAATGGCAATCCAGACCCCATCTAGCCCAAAATTTGCTCATTCTTGTAAGTATTGTTATTAAACCCGGTTTAACCTGGCAGGATAGCTGAACTTGTCTGGATTTATTAAAAGACTGATCGGTGCAACAACTCGATAAAATCCAGTATCTAGATGACTCAGGCGAACCCGGACGAGACTTTTATTTTCAAATATGGTTTTCCTCCTATACCTCTCTTTTTTCATATTTTTTTAGTTGGTTATTGATATTTTTTAAAGTTCACTATATAAATATTAGAAAAATATTTTATTTTTTCAATGTGAGATTTGAAGCCCTTTAGTATATAAATTCTATGTTCCCAAGAAAAAAGTAATTTTTTCAATGTGGGATTTGAAATCCTTTCTTATATATACTCTATATTCATAACAAAAAAGTTCTGTTTTTCAACGTGGAATAAAAAACCTTTTAGTTTAAATACTTCAATTTAAAAGGATAACATAATATCTTTTCAATATGAGATTTGAATCCTTTTAGTATACATACTCTATGTTCACAAGAAAAATAGTTAGGTTTTTTCAATGTGGGATAAAAAAAATTTTAAAATATTATTTTAAACTTCATTATTTACAACATGTATATCCTATATTCACATGAATTTTTTCTTAATTTTTTCATATAAAATACAACATGGTTGGATTGAAAGTCAAAAAATCAAAGTGAAAATAACAAGTTAAATAGGTGGTGAATTCAAATTTCATACAAAAATTTTTATTTTAGTCCCTTATCTTTTTCAGTTTATAGGTGATCGCCCCTTTTAGTTTTTAAAAATTCAATTTTGATGTCAAAGTTTATTCCTCATATTTTTCAATCCTTTTATGTGAAAGGGGAGAGAGATTCGCCCATTTGAATAAGAAAAGAAAAGAAAAAACACGCTCAAGTGTGCAAGCCTGGGTTGTTCCTTTTAGAGGCCCAGTATGCTGAGGCATTAGCTGGCCTTGTGGGGGTTTTTTTACCCCCTTTTTAGATATTGAAATAAATTAATCCTGTTAGTTTCATAACCTGAATTATAAGTTCGACGAGTTAAGCCACAACATTCAGTGTATTTTTCTTTTTTTGCTTAATGCACTTTTAGTACTTCAATTGTTTTTTTAAAAAACATTTTCACTCTTATTATCGATGATCTATTTTTATAATTAACTAAGATTTAAAAAAAAACAAATTCACCTTTTATTATCAACGAGATTTGCTTTTGCTGTCTCCAGTCCCAGACACCTTTAATGTTATTTTTTTCTTTTTAAAAAAATATTTCATTAAAAAATATCATATTCGCTTTATTTTCATGTAATTCTATTAAATGAAACTAATCTATGGAATAAAAAATTATTGAATCTGATGGCGTGCATAACTAGCATGAAAAGTTTGGTTAGTTGATTTAAGTTCACTTGTTTTTTATAAAATTATTTTTTTTATTTTATCTTTTAACATTGAACTAAATCAAGATTTAAGTTCTCAACTTGTTTTTTTTCAAGATTATTCTGGAACTTTCATGTGTCAACCAGAATAATCTAGGTTGATTCAATATGTTTACTTCTTAATGTTAGATAAAAATATCTTATGATATGCAACTAATTTTAAATTCATAAATAAAATATTTGAACTTTCTTAAAAGATATATTAGCAATGTCTATATATATATATTTTATCATGTTTTTTTTTTGGGCGCGAGCTAATGAGCTAGCCTATGGGTCATTTTCACCGTGCATTTTTAAAGGTGAATGACAAAATTAACCATGATCAATTTACAAATGGCATTTATGTCCATTGAAGAAGACAATTTTACACCAATTCCAAGGCAAATATTAAGATCAATGAAGGGTAAAATACTCATTACATTTCTTAAATCCACAATAATTAATCTCTTAATATGCTATAGAAAAAGGCTAAGGCTGAGTACTTTTAGTTTTTTTATTTTTTGTAATATACCTAAATATTAGGTAATATAATATTTGTCAATAATTGATTGTAATTCGGATCACAAAAAAAATGTAGATGTTTCAACTATTTTTTAACTCAATATTACACCTGGAACTGATTTTTTTTTTCCCAAAGCCGATTAATTATAATAGTATCACATGATATGATTTTAGTATGCTTGCGCATGATATTTTTTAAAATTGCTTTCAATTGAAGTAATATATATAATATTAATATATTAAAAATATTTGAAAAAAAACAATTTAATACTTCTTTTTTTTTTACTGTAAAAAGCCATTTGAAATACAGGCAGTAATCGACTGGAAAAACAAACACTCACTGAGGTGAAGCCCACAGAAAAAACCAAAGTTAAATTGCATATAAAGCACATCCAAGGTCCTTACTGCAATATCATATCTCTATCTTTCTCTCTTTCGGTGGTTGTGCGTAAACAGAGAAGCCTGCCTCATGGAGGATACCATAGTCTTGTACCCATCACCTGGCAGAGGCCACTTATTCTCTATGGTGGAACTAGGAAAGCAAATTCTCAAACACCACCCTTCAATTTCAATTACAATCATAGTCTCCGCCATGCCAACTGAACCAATCTCCATCGATGACCCCTACTTTTCCACACTCCGTAACACCAATCGCTCCATAACTCTTATTCACCTCCCTCAAGTTTCTCTCCCTCCCAACACCTCCTTTTCTCCTCTAGATTTCGCAGCCTCTTTCTTTGAGCTCCCTGAGCTCAACAACACCAACCTCCACCAGACCCTCTTAAATCTTTCTAAATCCTCCAATATAAAAGCCTTGATTATAGATTTCTTCTGCAGTGCTGCTTTTGAGTTTGTGTCCTCTAGACACAACATCCCCATCTACTTTTTCTACACTTCTGGTGCAAGTGGCCTCTGCACGTTTCTTCACCTCCCTATCCTTGATAAGATCATCACAAAGAGCTTGAAAGACCTTGACATAATTATTGATTTTCATGGCATACCAAAAATTCCATCAAAAGAGTTGCCACTGGCTATTTCTGACCGGTCCCACAGAGTTTACCAATACTTCGTTGACACTGCCAAGCTGATGATCAAGTCTGCAGGACTCATATTAAATACATTTGAGTTACTTGAACGTAAGGCACTTCAGGCAATACAAGAAGGAAAGTGCGGCGCCCCAGATGAGCCAGTACCACCATTGTTTTGCGTTGGTCCACTTTTAACCACTAGCGAAAGCAAAAGCGAACACGAGTGTCTGACTTGGCTTGACTCGCAACCAACCCGCAGTGTTTTATTTCTTTGTTTCGGCAGCATGGGAGTCTTTAATTCGCGTCAGTTAAGGGAAACGGCTATTGGGTTGGAGAAAAGTGGTGTTAGGTTCTTGTGGGTGGTGCGTCCTCCCCTGGCTGATAGCCAAACCCAAGCAGGCAGGTCAAGCACTCCAAATGAGCCATGTTTGGATTTACTTTTGCCAGAAGGGTTCTTGGAGAGAACCGAAGATCGGGGATTTCTAGTGAATTCATGGGCACCACAAGTTGAAATACTCAACCACGGCTCGGTTGGAGGGTTTGTGACTCATTGTGGATGGAATTCTGTACTTGAAGCCCTGTGTGCCGGGGTGCCGATGGTGGCTTGGCCTCTGTATGCAGAGCAAAGGATGAATAGGATTTTCTTGGTTGAGGGAATGAAGGTGGCTCTAGCATTTAGAGAAGCTGGGGACGATCACTTTGTGAACGCGGCCGAGCTGGAGGAGCGTGTGATTGAGCTGATGAACTCGGAGAAAGGTGAAGCTGTTCGAGAAAGAGTTCTGAAACTTAGGGAGGATGCGGTGGCGGCAAAGAGTGACGGAGGATCTTCTTGCATAGCCATGGCTAAGTTGGTGGATTGTTTTAAAAAAGGTTAATCATTGTAAACCGCGGGCTTGAAACCATTAGTGTTCAACAATGGGATCTATCTTGTTTCCTGATCATTTTTACCTGAACATGAACTTTCAAATATGTATCATTCAAAAGAAAAGCAAATTCAAATTAAGTTCCAATGTTCCTAAGAAAGGCCCTGAGGAGACAAGGATTTGTGATGTATCAAGCCATTTTTATGTCACTAATTACATATAAATTGCTTATTAGCATGTTTTTTAAAGTTGTTTTTTTGTTTGAAAGAAATATAAATTAATTTTTTTAAAATAATTTTAATGTATTAATATTAAAAATAAAAAAACCTCAATAAACATAATATTGATATTTTTTTTAATTACAAGATATTTTCACAAAAATATCATGCAATATGCAATGCATTATCAAGCAAAGCAGATTATATATTCATGACAACAAATCGCAAATAATAGGGTATTGATAACTTGGAACAAAAAATAAGAAATTATCATGTTAAGCCTCTTGCACACGTTGGTGACTAATAAAAAAAAGTTACATGTTACTAAATGAGACGATATTTGATTCAATAAACTAGCTATAACAACACATACATATATATCTACTAGTTATATGATCTGTGCTTCGTCGTTGGTAAAATAATTAAAAAAATTTAAAAGAATATTTAAACCAAAAAAGTTTATTATCTCATATTGACAAAACATAAATATACATTAAAATATTTTAAATCTCACATGGAAAAAAATATTATTATAATATTTATATAGGGATTCATGAGTTAGTAACCAAATAAAAAATATAAAAAAACGAAGTGTTTAGGATAGTAGAAAAAACACATTTGAAAAAAAAAATATCTTCCCTATTTTTGCCGGATTGCCCTAGTTTCAGTTTGACATTGCAAGTTGACTGGTTTACTCCTAATCAATTGCATGCTTTGATTTTGAATGAAACAAACCTACCAAAAACAGCTAGGTCTGGCCTCACAGCAGGACCCAAGGTGTTGGGTGCTGCTTTGGGCATAGCCCAAGCTATTGGGTCTTGGTTAGAATTCAAAGATGTTGAGTTCTAGTAGTAAAAAGGTTCAATTAGATGTTGGGTCATGGTAGAAGGTAGGATTCAAAGTTGTTGGGTCCTGGTAGCAGCAAGAATTAATTAGGTGTTGGGTCATGGTAGGTGGAAGGTAGAGCCCAAAGCTGTTGAGTCCTGGTTCTGAGATCCAATGTTATTGGGTCTTAATGAATTGGATAGTAGGGTCCTAATTGTTGGGTCATGGTGTGTATCAGGCTAAGTTAGGAGTAGAAGCTCGGAGTAGATTCTAACATGTTAAAAGAATGTTTGAAAATACATTAATGATTGTTTTTTAAAATATTTTTTTTATAAGAATATATTAAAATAATATATTTTTTGTTTTTTTTTAAAAAATAATTTTTTATATTAAAAAATTAAAATAATTCAAAAAATAAAAATAAAATTTAAAACTTTATAAAAATATAATTTTAATAGCGTTCCCGTGCTTACTTGCTCGGAAGATAACTTCAACGAACACGGTTCACGAAATGTTAAAGAATTGCTCTCAATTCAAAATGTTAGAGTGGTTGGTTAGGTCATAATATCAAAAGGTAAAGTTAATTTTTAAACCTTTTCTCCACATTTATATATTCAGTAAATACATGGCATGCATGTCATTGCAGGCGGATAGTCCTATATCCGATATGAATCCAATAATAACAATATCCGTGTCATTCTGCCGTGTCGTGCTTAATAATTCCAAGGGTGTCGAAAGCTCGTCACCCATTGCTTTATTTTTTTTTTCTTTAATTAATTGTTCTTTAATATTTATTAGCTTAATAGTTCTCTCTTGAATACTGCTCGAGTGCTAATTAAGTTAATCCAGCATTTAAGAGAATTAAAAGTTGCAGCTCGGTGAAGAAAGGACGTCGAGATTTGGTAGACAGTTCAAATGCCATACTTAATTAAGAAGGGGGTAATAACTATGTTATTTAATCTTGATTGATATGTAAATTCATCTAAAAATAAAAATAAAAAATATTAAAATACTTGATTATCAGGTATCCGGATAACCCACATAAAAATAAAATTAAAAAAGAAAAAAGAAAAAAGAAAACAACGCTCACAGAGCTAGCATTTTCATACCCATGAATCAAAGCGTGAAGAGATGGGCAAGTGGTCACTTTTAGATGGGACTGGTTTCAACCCCTCTCTATCTAACAATTTTAGATGGGCACTGGTTTCAACCCCTCTCTATCTAACAATTAATTCACTGTTTATTGCCCCTATAGTCTTCAAGAAATTTAAAGGGAGTGGTCTAGTACACATCCTCATTTCCTTTTTCTTTTCTTTTTTTGGGTTTCGATTTTTTTTTTAAATCATTTGAAAAAATAATTAAATGCGTAAATGATTTGAAAATATTCTTCAGCTTAAAAAAAGAAGAAGTGACTTTAGGCTGTGGCGACGAGAGTCAATTTACATGGAAATAGCAATCCAGACCCCATCTAGCCCAAAATTTGCTCACTCTTGTGGGTCTTTGCTTGCTATTTTTAGGCTTGGCCTCGTGTGGGTTTTGGTAAAGTTAGGCTTGCTTGTTATTCCTTAGGATAGATTGGGCCTTGATATTGTCTAAAATACAAATCCAAGTCGAGGACGAGAGAATTTATTTGATTTGATTTTGTAATTTAAGTTGTTTTTTCGGTTGTCAAATTGATTTTTACATGTTATAAGATTATTTTTCAGGTATTCTTGGCTTTAAATGGGTTGAAAAAATGGTTTTGTTGGGTTAAAAAACTATAGTCTTGATTTTTCGGCCACCACATCTAGGTTGGAAAACAAGGTGCCGTCTGCCTTAGCGAGAGATGTGTCATTTCTGAATTTCAAAAGAAAAAAGTAAAAATAGACAGATGACTGGTTGTCCACCCATTTGAATAAGAAAAAAAAAAGGCCAAATTGTGTAGACTTGGGTTGTTCTTTTTTGAGGCCTAATGATGTGCATAACTTTCATCACAAATTTGCATGGTTGACTCAAGTTCACTGTCTTTTTAATCAAATGTTTTTTTTTACTAATTTCATCCTTCAACATTGAGTTAATTCGGGATTAAGCTTTTCAAATTTTTTGTCAAGATTATCCCTATGAGTTTAGCATGTCTACCCAAGTTAACCTAGGTGGATTAAATGTTTTTCCATCTCAGTATTATATCAAAATATCATTCAATTTATTGTTAAAATCAATTTCATTTTTTTTCAAGACATGTTATCAATGGCTAAATATTCTTATTTGCCCTCAAAAGAAATTTTATTATGCTCCGCGGCGTTGCACAATGTATACTAGTATATTCGGCCACGCTTCACTGCGGGTCAGACTATTTTTTTCTAAAATTAAAAAAAATGTTGAGTTTGAAGATTTTTTGACAGTATTATTAAATCCAATCAAGCAGTTCGATCTTGAAACCTACCAACCCGGCAACTTGTCTTGCTCGAGTTTTGAATTATACTGCATGAGAGTTGATCCAAAGTGAATTATTCAATTTAGTGAGTCCAAAGACAACTTAGATAACTAGTAAAAATATGACATAACTTTTAAATAAACTTGAAGATGATATTTTTTTTTTGAGACAATTCCAGATTTGATCAACCTCAGTTACCCCACGACCTGGATCATGTATTTCAATAAGTTTAATGACTTTGTTATTTTTATAAATTATTTTTATTTATTTATATGATAACATTAGATACTTTCAAAATCGAGCATCAACCGTAAAAAAAAATATTTATTTTAGATATTGATAACCCTATAGAAAGTCGAAAAAAAAACCCATGAATTCCATTTATCAACCAATCCAATATTAAATAAGAGTGATATAAAAAAAAAATTAGAAATTAAAGGACCAGAAAAAAAAAACATAGCAGGTTTGATGGGTAAACCCACTAAGCCTGTGAATTGAGTAACCCGGGTCAACACATCAAACCTGCAAACTGGGTAATGAACTCTATTGCGATTAATAACGCATTTTTTTCTAAACTATTATTTATTTAATTATATGATAAAAAGATAAACTATCGCAAAATCGAGCGTCAAAGCGCAACACTGATATTTTTTTAAGACTATGATAGCCTTATAGAAAATAAAACGAAATAAATTATGAAACTTAATTCTTAATCAGTTTAATATCAGAGGATGATATTGAAATATATATATATATATATATATATATATATATATATATATATATATAAAAGTTAAACTTGCTATAAACGTCACCAGGTCCATAAACTTTCTAAAACTTAATAACATATTTTTTTTCCGAAACTATTTTTTTAACTATATGATAAAAATAAAAATAAATAATCACATAATCTAGTTCATTTTGAAGGAAACAAAAGAAAAAAAAAGTACCCTGCTAAACTTGCAAAGAGGGGCAACCAGGGTTATCTCACTAAACTTGCAAACCGGGTTATCGACTCCATAAATTTTAATAACCTAGTTTTTTTAAAATTAATTTTTATTTAACTAATTTTTTTAAATAGATCATACCGTGATGTTGGGGAATTGTTTTTATACCAACTTGATGCTAAGATTTTTTTTTGATATTGCAATAACCATATAAAAACAAATTAAAATAAATTATCTATTTTAAATCCCCATACTATATTAAAACAAGATCACAAACCCAAAAAAAAAGAGTCAAAATGTAAAATTAAAAAAAAAAACCAATACTCTGAATTATTATTGTAATCTATATACTAACAGTGTACTATATGTGTTTTGCAATAAAAGAATTATAATGAAATTCACGAAACGACAACAAAAATTAAGCTTCAATCCCAGACTAATTGGAATCCTCTGTATAGATCCTTAATTTTACTTCATTGTATTCTACTTGATTATACATTAAATATTCCGGTTCAACATCAAAGAAAATATTGGGATTGAGGCTACCATTGCCAAATAATTTCTTTATTCATCAGTACTGAGGCTTCATAAAACCTGGATTTAAGATAAAACAATTAATGAAGTTGGAGACCGGTTCATCAATTATATTAAGTAATACTAGTTGATTAATTATATCAAGTAATACTATAAAAAGAGAGGGGAAAATATTGTAATCACTATGTTCAACAAAAAAAAACAAATTACCTTGGACAGTGATTTGTTTTTTTTTTTTAATTTTTTTTTATTATAGGCCTAAATTGATGAACAATTAAACCACATTTATTCAAAAAATATAAAATTCAAAGATATGAGACTAAAATGAAAAACACGACAAAAAAAATGGTTTTGCTGAAATTAAGGCTAACGTATACTTTAGTCCTTTAACTTTTTGGATTATAAGCTTTCAGTCTTTAACAATTTATGAAATTTAATTTTGATCTCAAACTTAATTTTCCTTATTTTTTGGTTTTTAATTTGAGAAAGGAGAGAGAGTGGTTGGGATTTTGTGATGGAGAGAGAAAGACTCAATTGAGACTGATTTTGACCACAAAAACGAGTGATTTTGGTTTCTATGGATTCCTTTTGATGAGTAAAGTTTAGATAAAGTGTTGTTTTTCCCTAAAACTTGCCTAAAATAATGGATTTGAATCCAAAAGGAATCTTGATTTTGAGTAAATTGTGGGTTTTGAAGATAAATTTTAGTTATTAGAGGATATGAATATGTTTTACAAGGTATTTAGAGTGTTTTTATGATCTTATGGGTTAAAATATAGTTAAAAATTAGATTTTTTTGGTCTAAAGCAGACCAACCTGGTTTTGTGGTTACCAGAGGTCACCAATATCTAGGTAGTAGAGACCACATGTCACTTATATTTTTTTTTCAAATCATTAAAGGATGTCTGACCCTTAAATATTTTTTAAAAAAGGCCTAGGCATGCGGGCCTGTTCAGGCCCGCATGCTTGGACCTTCCTAGTCCAAAAGACTTGGTCTTTTTGTTTTTTGTATCCATTACAATTGTATTTTTTTAATTTCTCTTCTTTAATTTCTTTTCAATTTCATTACTTAATATTTGGTTGATTATTAATTGGGTAGCATAATTTGTTTTGATTTAATTTTTTTACAATCACTTTGATATTTTACTGGTTTTTAATTTTATAAGTGTCTATTTTGTTCAAAAATTATTAAATCCAATTAAGTTTATGACTCAGGTAGTTGCACCCGACATCGCGGCGGCCTTAAAAAATATATCTTCGATTGTGGAAAAAGAACAGATATTTGGCATCTGGTTCTTTTAAGGGAAAATGTCTCGTTTAAGGAGTCGCCACCTAGTATTATGGTCACTAAGAACCCTGACTGGTCAACAAAGATTCTATGGTACGAGACTAGTTACGTAAAAGGAAAGATATTATCATCCCTTAAACGTTCTGCCTGAGGCAGACTGCATTGCTAGTTTTGTCTTAAATTGCTAAATGTTTATTAGTTTACGCTATGATAATTTGCTTGCAATATTCCTGACTCTGGCGCTAGTGAATATTCAACTACGAATAATTTCAACTCTGGCGTTGGTAAATATTACGTAGCTATAAAATAAATTTGAATCAATATTTTTATTCCTGACTCTAGCGTTAGTGAATAAACAAATAAAATAAATTTATTTTTACACATGCAAATATTTTTTTTATTTTTATAGCTAAATAAAATAAAATATAATGAATAAAAATAATATAAATTTAAACCGGTATTTTTATTACTGACTCTGGCGTCATTGAATAAACCAATAAATTTATGTTATTTTTATTCATGCATACACACCTTTTATTTTTTTATTTTTTTATTTTTCTAATTTTTTTATTTTTTATGTTTTTTTATTTTTTATTTTTTTAATTTATGTTTCATGGTAAAAAAAAAACGGTTGGGTCACTGGTCCAAACCAGTGACCCGGCTGGCCACTGTTGCATGCATGCGTGAATCACTCACGCATGCATGCAACAGTAGAAGGATAATTAATTTACCAAAAGAAGGAAAGCTGAAGAACTTACCTGGCAAGGCTGGGGGAGACAGCTGCTCCAATGGAGGACTGCTGGATGTTCACGGTGTGGAAGAGCTGCTGGGGGTGGTGCAGCTGCGGGGTGAAGGCGAAGACGATGTCGATGGTGACGGAGGCTTGCCCGACTGCTGCTGCTTCCTCCTCTGTTTCTGCTGTTCTGCGTCTTCGATCTCTAGTCCTCCCTTCCTGTGCTGTTGCTTGTGCTATTATTGGAAGATGAAGACGATGGTCGATGGTGATGGAGGTCTGAACAAAGGATA
Source organism: Populus nigra (assembly GCF_951802175.1). Taxonomy (NCBI): domain Eukaryota; kingdom Viridiplantae; phylum Streptophyta; class Magnoliopsida; order Malpighiales; family Salicaceae; genus Populus; species Populus nigra. The sequence goes on along the minus strand of NC_084867.1, from coordinate 1,973,130 downwards.
TGGGGGTTCTTCTCCTGTCTGGATTCCTGGAGGCTGAAGGGTTGCTGAAGATGGTGAAGAGATGGTTGAAACTGATTCTGTGTCTCTTTTTTTTTTCCCAGCCCCGCTGTTAATCTATATTTGTACTTCTCTTCCCTGTCTCTCTGTTTTTCCTCCTTTTGTTCTGTCTCCTGCCTTTTTTTTTTCTTCTTTCTTTCCCCTCCGCCGTTCGTGGCTTTCTTCTTTAGCCTCCTCTGTTTCTTTGAGAAGAAACAGAGGAACGAAAGTCTTTTTTTTCTAGTCTCCCCCGGTTCTGTGATTCCCCCCCCCCCCCTGTTTTTCTTCCTGTGGTCCCCTATTTTTCTTCCTGCGGTCCCCTTTCTGTTTTCTTTCTTTGGCTTCTTATAGCCAGAGAAAGCCATGCCGTTACACAGATAATAAAGTGACTGTTATTGCAGGAGTAATGGCGATGCATCGTTGGACATCCGTTTTTCTGGTTTGGTGAACGGAAGAAGATGATGGGTTCTCTTTGAAACGACGCCGTTCGATTGTTAATGGCCATTTGTGTTTTGGTCCTTGAAGTTTTGAAATTTTCGTAAGCAAGCCCCTGGATAAACTTTAATTGGATCCCTGAAGTTCTGAGCTTTTTACAAAACAGTCTTTGGACTCTAATCTGTTGCACTTTTGCCCCCGATTAACTCCAAACTTTGGTAATTCTTCAATTAAGTCCCTGATTTCATTAATTAAATTAAATTTAAGTCCAATTAAGTCTCAAAACTTATCAATTCTCCAATTAAACCCTTAATTGGATTAATTAAATCAATTCCAAGCTCAATTAAGTCTCAAAACTTATCAATTTTACAATTAAACCCTTGATTGGATTAATTAGATTAATTCCAAAGTTTAATTAAACCCCAAAACTTTCAATCATGTTGCCTTTAACCCAAAATTTAATTCATTCTTCATTTATTTCATTTTACTTGTTTTTTCATCATTATCATCATTTCTTTATCCTTTTCAGTAAATAAAATAATAATAATAATTAAAATAAAATGGTCAAAAATTGAGTTATGACACACGTCATGAGTTTGATTGATTTATTTCGATTAGGTAGGGATCATGCTTGGTAATTTATTTATTCTTTTTGCATAAATTGTTTTCAATTTATTTTTAAATTATATTTGAGATTTATTTATGGATTTAATATTTATGTATAAAAACACGTTTTATATATATATATATATATATATATATATATATATATATATATATATATATAAAATAAAAAAATATTTGATCCACAATAAAACATGAATTAAATAGCTAGGTTATTATATGTGGCATTGAAGGTAGTGGTAATCAGGGTGTAAGCTTTTCGAGAGATGAAATTTTTGAAATCACAGAGATTTTGGAATAGTGAATGGTGCTACCCATGTTTTGAAAAATTTTCATAAAAATCCAAAAATAGCAAAAAACAGTGAAAATCCAAAAAATACTTTTTTATATATATTTGCATCGTTTTTAGCATTTTTAGCATCGTCTAAAAAGAATTTAAATTTTCAAAGGTTTTTAGAACGCGTTCGATTTTAACGCGCTATTTTTAAAATCATTGATTTTCCTTATTAAAGTCGATGTTGATAAGCAAAATTAAATTTACAAAAAAAAAAGAAGTTGAGGGACCACGTTTGAAAACCTAGCAATATTTTTCCCTATAAATACTAGTCTCTACAACACACACAAAAGATGGGGGGTAATTTTCCACATTTGAGAGGGAACACAAACAAAAGCCTAACCCTAAACCCATTTTTTCAAGCAAAAAAAATTGCCGCCCCTCGACTTGGATTTTTTCTCCTCCACACCGTAGCCCCATCTTCTTCTCCCTCAGCCAACAGGCCGCTCTCCCTTGCCCAACGCCATTTCCTTCTCCCTCAACCTAAACACAGCCGTCCCCCTCACCAGACCTCTCCTCTCTCAAGCTCTCTGATTTCTCTCACCGACCTCCAGCAGCGGCAATTTCTGCTTCCCACAAGACAGCTCCTCACTCTGCTCTCAGCCGGTTTTCACCGCCATCCGCTGCTCACCCTCTCCTGGTTGACCTAGTTTCAACATTACCCACATACTATCCTCCAGCAGCACACCACAGAGTCGCCCCCCCATCTCCATCAACCATCTCTCCTTTGCACATACCAGCCACCTGCAGCTGCACAACCGTCGACAGAAACCCATTCGCCAGCCGGCCGCCTGAAACAGAGAAGAAGGTGAAACCAAGAGGGAAGCAGATCCAAAATGGAGAAGAATAGAAAGAAAAAAAAATAAAATCAAGTGCCTGTTGTGTTTTCGGTTGTTTTGCAGGTCATCGCCGATGTAGGGAGATAGAGAAGAGGAAGACGTTCCCGATCCATCGGTTTTGCCACCCTCATCGATTCACGCGTCGCCAGTGGCGGCGGCGCATGGAACAACGTGCTGCCACTATTCCTGGTGTCCCTGAGGCTTCACAGAAACGTTCCCAGCAATTCCAAGATTTTTTAGGGGCTGTTTTTGTAATTTTTAAATTGTTTAATGTAATCTTTGTTTAGGTTTTTTGAATTTTTATAATTTGTAGTGTCGATGTAAAAAATGAAAAATGAAAAATGAAAAAATATAGTGAAAGTGAATGTGTTTGTTTTTTTTTACGGATGTTTTTTTTAATGATACAATTGTAAAGAATAAAGAGAAATTTAATATTTTGATTTGCTCACGGTTCAGAATTATGAACTTACATGTAAGTTGTATTTCTAATATCTGATAAAAAAACAAAATTTTTAAAACTTCTTTAACACATCATAGCCACAAAGCAGCTTACCTCAGGTAGGGTGCGTTAGGGGTGCTAATACATTCCCTAACCACAACCAGTCCCTTACTCGTGAATCTCTGACAAGACCAGTACATCCGGGTTTCCTACTAACACTCAATGAAATATTAGGTGGCAACTCCCAAGAACAAATCAATCAATCATAATGAAAATTGCCAAGCCGACACCACGTGGGTGATGTGCGACAGAATGACGACTCCACTAGGGAAGGTACTATTTCTAACAATATTGAACTAAGCTTTGTGTATTTGATGTATTTAAGTTTGTTGCTTTTTGTCACTTTTTTGTTAATATATTTTCTATGTATTTTGTAGAATTGTCTTATGTCTTTATTTTTGAAACCACACACAAGCTTCTAAGTTAGGTAGGGAAAATTAACGATATGCCCTATGACTATTGATTAGGGTTCAGAAGCGTGAAACACCCAACTCATATCTAAGTGCCTGCTTGGTAATGGTGGGTATACGTACCTTAACCATTTCTTGCAACGCCCTTATACTGTCTTTACGAAGACCATCACTAGGCAGGTATGAAACCCTTTTGAGATCAGGTAGAAAACCTACCTATGTTCACATAATGAATAGAACTTGTCCTTATGTTGTATGTGCTATCGTTATTTCCATAAGGACAAACCCTTCTTAAAGCATCTTGAACTCAAGACTTATGGGTGACCCAATGGCCGTCACTTAGAAAATTTTCATTGTAGAGTTTGGGCAAGAATCACGATTCTTGTTTCATTATACAAGAGTTACGACCATATGTCACCCCTCGAAGGGTGAGTTCATCATATAGATTACATGCTCATACATTTTTCATGCATACACTGGATGAAAAGTTGGTTCCCTCACCCGAGGTCTTCTTTATTGGATTGAGAAAAGTTGGGAAACAAAGAATGGGGTCCGATAAGAGGGCTATTGTCTAAAGGAAATTGAGGCATCAAACTTTAATGTAGCAAAACTCTTTTTGCAGAGATCTGTTTGTGGATCTGCTAGTGGGGAATCCAAGAAGAAATACAGTAGTTTTAGATCATCTTTGATTTTTCTCCTACCAATGTCAGAATTAAAACGCAGAAGTAGAGAGAAAAGACATGCCTAGACTAAAAACCTTAAAGAAGACTGAAACTTCAACAGAGCAGAACTCCCTCTATTGGTGTTCGTTTGTTGCACCACCAGTGAGGAATCGAAGAGGAGACATAAGAGTTTCAGATTCATCAGTTTCTCTTCTAGTAGAGACAAAGCATAATTCCACGTGTCGGCAGCGGTGGTGTTGTGCGCTACTAAGATTACCTAGCTGTTGGGAGGTTCCAACAATCCTCAAACAACCATAACAACATTGGAGGATTGACATCATGCTGCTGTAAGGATTGCCGAAGGAATTGAACAAGCTATGAAGAAAGGAAAGATTGAAGGATCTACCATGGATTCCAGAACAGTTATGAGACTTGAATAAGAAGATGACTCTCAAATGAGAAACCTCAGTTATTTTGCCTAGTCAGGTCTTGCCATAACATCAACTTCTCAAATGTCTTTGCCAAGATTGACATCCCACTACCACTCAAGTTTGTCTACCAACATCTGCCAAATTCTAGACTTGTTGCCTCGACTCCGTTAAATCATATGCAACCACTGTTTCCTAGGTGGTATAATCCAGACGAGATGTTCATATCATTGTGGGTACCTCAACCATTTCAATTGAACAGTTGCAAGAATTTCAAGAATCGAGACCGGATGATGGTGAGCAAGAAGCGAGTTGAGTTTGTGAAAGATGATATCATTAGCTATATTGTCATCAGAACATCCTCAAATTGACAAAAGATCAAAAATGCTTGGCAAAGCATAAATACTGTTAGAAAAGCTGATCCAAGAATGGTGCTGAATTGTTAATTATTTCGTTGTGGATTGTTGCTATTGTGCATTTTGTTTTAGGGTCACATCGCATCCTTGAAGGAAACATGTCTTTCCTTTGGCTTCTTGTTGTTTTGAAATCAAGAGATGCTTCTTTCAAATGGTATTTTGACAAAATATTTTGATCAAACTCCAAGATGGAAAATTAAGGCTAGTCAATCCTAAAATATTAAAAGTATTTTGATTGCAGAAATTACTCGATATTTGTTAAAATGGCAAGATAAACAATATGAGGTGGCCAAACAAATTTTGAGCTCACACATGAAATTGAACCACCCATAATGTAGCTAAATTTTAGTAGTATGCATAATGATATATAGTGGATTCGGTAGTTATGGACTCGCGAATCATGATTCTTACGAGTCCAAATAATTACACTGGATGAGGTCAAAATTTATCGGTTCTAACCAACCTTGCTTGAAATGAGAAAAGGCCATCTTTGTTCATCCTTTTGCTTTCTAAAAATATTTATCCCTTGCAATCCCCATTTGAGCCTGATAGAATATTTCTTTTCAAAAGAAACCCTGACTAGGATCATACCCCATACTGGGGGGAAATATGAGATTTTTGTTAGCAAAGATGAAAACAATGTTAGAATCAATGGATAAGGGGAAGGCTAAGAACAAAAGTCAAACGATTGGGAAAAGTCTAAAAGAAAAAGACATTGACTGGGGGAATGTAAGAAAACTTTGAGGAAGGCTATGAAAAAAAGAGAGTAGAAATTGCCAACACTTAAAGGCAAGTCAAAGATTTCAATTAAGAAAAGGTCAACTAGATTATGCCAACATTGAAGGAGAATGCCTATCAAGGCTAGAAAGAGCAAAAAAGGTTTCAATTAAGAAAAGACACAGCATACGTCAAAAGTCAATACTAGAAAAAAAAAACCGAGTTACAAACATTGTCTTTTGGTATCAATGATAAAGCCTCTAATGAGTAGATTGGTTATTCATTAAGGAAGAAGTTGGATTTGCATTATGACCTATGTTAAGAGAATTCTAATCTTTGAGGTTAACAAGGTTATATATCACTTTCTCTACAAAGACAACAAGAAAAAGAGAATTGATGAATAGTTGATGTTGATCCTAAGTTTTTGAAACCCTCAAACACTTTTTTGAGTTTGTGAATTTCCCTTTCTTTCATAGCCATGAACCATAGCCTATATTACGTGCTTTTAAAAGCTCTTTTCGATCAAGTAAGCAATCTGAACCGATAAATAACACTCTCAAAACTGGAAGAGCTTTTCTATAAGGGTCGTAACTTCATGAATTAAGCTGCTGGTTATTATGCATGTTGATAAAATAAATGCTAAGAAAAAAAACAACTTTTCTTGATAAAGCAAGAATATCTTGTTTTTGAAATTCACAAAAATGTTACCTCATCACATACCATCAAAAAGATATACCCAAAATCAAAGTTTATAGTGGACATAAAGAACCATGGGAAAAAGCCACTTTAATCCTACAATGGGTTGACTTCTATTTTCAAAACACAAGACAACCAAAGGACTACATTGAATGACATGTGTTGGGTCTTTGACCAAAAAGCTTGATTTTTAAAAGATCTTTTCGAAAACTGATATCTCTCTGATTTCATTTCAACAATTAGACTTGAATAGACATGACTTTTGAAGTATGAGATTTGATTCCAAAACAAGAAAGATTGTCAAACAAAGAAGAACATTGATTGACTCTGCAGAATCCTTGACATGAAATGACATTAACTCTTCTCAACATTCCTTGAAAAGTTGAGACACCGTGGGGCAATACAGTGGAATCTGAAAAGGAAATCAAACAGTATTCAGCTCAACTGGGGGGGCAAAGAAAGATGATTAAATGAAGAATCAGTGAACGGAGGACAATGTGGTTCGAAGAAAGATAATCAATGAACAAGCACATCCAGATCACACCGGGGGAAATATTGTTCAAAAACACTCCATGATCTAGTGAACTCCAGCAGGTTGAAAACAACATTGCACTTGAGGGACAACTTCGTATCTTCATCATGGGGTTACCTTTTAAAACACGGCCATAACAAATATTATCGCATAGTTGCATTTGAATGAATGTTAGAAAGATGCACACCACCAAGACTGACTGTAGGACCATATGTTCTGAAGCTCAAAGGCACACTTCACAGCATGAATATGGGTGATAAATTGGATGTCATTGATGAGGCCAATACATTTCTTTTTGCAATCTGATTCAACAAGATAAGAGGAATCCATTGAGAAGAACACTGAGCATACAACAAAGAGCTTTTCACTACAAGCTGTAAGATGCATGTCTGGATGACTTGGCAGTTCCAAGAAGGCTGGTGATAACATATACATGAAGAGTATTGTTTCAACTTGAGGCAAGTTCATGACTGATTGACAATCTTGATGGGTGTTGGCACGATGTGCACAATCAATGAGAGAACAATTCTTAGGATAATCCAGAAGATGAATGATCGGTTAAGATCATTCGTGATGAATCAAGCAACACCACACTTGGGGGCACACTCATGCTTAAAAAATAACGAGAGCAGTAATCATCGAGGACTGCCCGGATAGGCACGACTCTTACAGCTGAGTGGATGACTAACACATCAACGAGCCAGTATATGGAAAGAGCAAAGAAGGCTTTTGGATAGCAAACAAAGGCACCCTATGACGATGGAACATCAAAGATGGGGGGACCTATATTTCAAATCAGGTAAGGATGCATGCATGTCATCTAACCTCAAAGCATTGCACACATATTTTTATTTGTTACAAGAAAATCCTCAAAGAAGTCTAGCAAGATTTTTTTAAAAAAAGAATCATTGAGCTGATAATAACACAGAATCATGGTTGTGACCTTGGAACAGGAAGAAGATGAGATAAACCTTACTATTAGGAAAATCTCAAAGAAATGAGAAGATCAACCTTGTTATCATGAGGAGTCTTCAGGTCAACCCTACAATCAAGAAGGACCAAGATTTCCAACCTTGTCAACAAGAAAAAACCAGTTAATTTCAGTCATCATGAAGGACAAATGTTAACTTTGCAATTACGAAGGACAGATATTAGTCCTGTAAAATCATAAAAATAAAGAAAGCATCAAGTGAAAAGTTTAATCAAACCTTATCATCAAGAAGAAAAATGAGAAGAACCTTACCATTAGGAAATTCTCAAAATAGGAAAAGAAAGTTTAAACCCTGCCATCAGGAAGAACACACATATTTTGGTTTTGGTTAGAAGGGATTGCCGGATGGGATCTCAGGTTAGCCTAACCACACAGATTTTTGTTCTGTTTAAAGGGGATCGGCGGATGGGATCTCAGGTTAGCCCAACCACACTCAGGATTTTGGTTCTGGTTAAAAGGGATCGCCAGATGGGATCTCAGGTTAGCCCAACCACGTAGATTTTGGTTTTGCTTCAAGGAGATTGCCAGATGGGATCTCAAGTTAACGAAAAAGAGAGAGAGAGAAAGAAAGAAAGAAGTAAAAGAGAAAGAAACATTAAAACAAAAAGGGTCTTTAGATGAGTGGATATTGAGCAAGTTAGGAAGACAAAACGACAAGTTTTCTTTACAAAGCTTACTATGCAAAACATTGAGGAGTTTTGCTTCATAAGCATTGTAAAGAGGTAGCATTTGTTGCTACCCAATTTTTGACCCATGTTTTGATAAATTTTTAGAAAAATCCAAAAACAGCGAAAAACAACGAAAATCTAAAAAGTACTTTTTTATATATATTTGCATTGTTTTTAATATTTTTAGCATCATCTTAAAAGAATTTAAATTTTCAAAGGTTTTTAGAACGCGTTCGACTTTTAACGAGTTATTTTTAAAATCACTGATTTTCCTTATTCAAGTCGATGTTGAGAAAAATCAAATTTACAAAAAAAGAGAGAAGTTGAGGGACCAGGTTTGAAAACCTAGCAATATTTTTCCCTATAAATACTAGTCTCTACAACACACACAAAAGATGGGGGGGCAATTTTCCACATTTGAGAGGTAACACAAATAAAACCCTAACCCTAAACCCATCTTTTTCAAGCAAAAAAAACCGCCGCCCCCCGGCTTGGATTTTTTCTCCTCCACACCGTAGTTCCATCTTCTTCTCCCTCAACCAACAAGCTGCTCTCACTTGCCCAACGCCATTTCCTTCTCCCTTAGCCTAAACACACTCGTCCCCCTCACCAGACCTCTCCTCTCTCAAGCTCTCTGATTTCCTTTACCGACGTCCAGCAGCGGTAGTTTCTGCCCCCCACAAGACAGCCCCTCACTCTCCTCTCAGCCGGTTTTCACTGCCAGCCGCCGCTCACCCTCTCCTGGCCGACCTAGTTTCAACAGTGTCCACAGACCAGCCTTCAGTAGCACACCACAGAGTCGTCCCCCCTGTCTCCATCGACCAGCTCTCCTTTGAACAGACCAGCCACCCGCAACTGCACAACCATCGATAGAAACCCATTCACCAGTCGGCCGCCTAAAACAGAGAAGAAGACGAAACCGAGAGGGAAGCAGATCCAAAATGGAGAAGAAGAGAAAGAAAAAAACAGATTGAAATCAAAGAAAAAAATTAAAATCAACTGCCTGTTGTGTTTTCGATTGTTTTGCAGGTCACCGCCGGCGTAGGGAGACAGATAAGAGGAAGACGTTCCCGATGCACTGGTTTTGCCACCCTTATCGCCGGCGGCGCGTGAATCCACGCGTCGCCAGTGGCGGGGGCGCGTGGAACAAAGCGCCACCATTGTTCCTTGTGTCCCTGAGGCTTCACAGAAATGTTACCAGCAATTCCAGGATTTTTTAGGGGCTGTTTTTGTAATTTTTAAATTGTTTAATGTAATCTTTGTTTAGTTTTTTTGAATTTTTATAATTTGTAGTGTGGATGTAAAAAAAACAAAAGAAAAAAGAAAAATAATAGTGAAAGTGAATGTGTTTGTTTTTATTTTACAGATGTTTTTTTTATGATAAAATTGCAAAGAATAAAGAAGAATTTAATATTTTGATTTGCTCACGGTCCAGAATTATGAACTTACACGATGAAAAACAAAATTTTTAAAATTTCTTTAACACATCATAGCCACGAAGCAGCTTACCTCAGGTAGGGTGCGTTAGGGCTATTAATACCTTCCCTGACCACAACCAATCCCTTACTCGTGAATCTCTGACAAGACCAGTACATTCGGGTTTCCTAGTAGCCCTCAATGAAATACAAGGTGGCGACTCCCAAGAACAAATCAATCAACCATAACGAAAATCGTCAAGCCGACACCGCGCGGGTGACGTGCGACAGTAAAAAACATTTAAAAAGTATTCGATTATATATTTATATTTATATTTTTAAAATTGAGCTTGTCAACTCTTAATTTGTGAGGCATAAAGGCCAAATAAACCTCACTAAAAAATTATTGATTAACAAACAGGTGTGGGTGAAAAAGCCTGCCACACACTTTGTCCCAAAATGTGCTATAAAAATGGCGTTAAAAGATTGGTTGAATTCTGAAAAGACTTAGAGTGTGTTTATATCTGAGGTTGTTTTTGTGGTTGAAGTTTTAATTTTTTTTTTAAATATGGTTAGTTGGATTTAGATACGTGTTTTGTAAAAATTATGGTAGAAGTTTATGTATAGCAAAAAAACATATATAAAATATTTGGTTGTTGTGTTTGGGAGTGTTGTTACGGTTGTTTTTCAAGGTACTTTTTACTTGGAAATGCATTAAAATAATATTTTTTTATTTTAAAAAAATTATTTTTAATATTAATGCATCAAAATGATCTGAAAAAACTAAAAAAATATTAATTTGAAGCAAATAAAAAAATAAAAATAATTAATTTTTTTTCAAAAGTACTTTTGAAACGCAAAAACAAATAGGATTTAGAAATTTTTATAAAAATCAGTTAAAAAGGCATTTAAAAACTACTTCATAAAAACTGCATTTCAAACTCAATTTTTGTAATGGGTCCCGGCACATAAAACGCAGTTTGATGTATTACCAAACACTTTGTTGCGTTGTTTCACCGCAAACATAAAAGTTAGCAGAAAACAAATGCAGCCTTGCAGATTAGATAAAAAATAAAAAGGGTATTTTTGAAGTAGTAGTTGAACTATTATTTTGCTAATTTTTGAAAAAAAAAATTGTTTTTAAAATTGTTTTGATCTTAAGAATAAATTTTTAAAAATAATAATAAAATATTATTTAAATATATTTTAAAATAAAAATATATTTTAAAAAACAACTAAGTTCGGAATAGGAAAGGAAGGCTAAAGAGTAATGTCTAACTTTATAACCTAATTGATTTGAAAGAATTATAAATCAGCATGACATTGCATGGTTAGTGTGTGTGTTAAGTGGGTATTGAGTTATCCATTAACTGTTAACATTGTGAATGCTGATGAGGCAATAATTTCTTATATTGAATTATTAAAGATTTTGAATATTTTTCCATTACATGTTTTTTCTATCAGGTTCTCTTACATATGTATATATATTTTTTAGAAAGTAAATAAAAAAGCAAATCCATGTCCTTAATTGATCGATCAAAACTCAAAAAATATACCACATCATCTGATCATAGAGAAATCTGCAGGATTATTCATTTTTCTACTTAATCGATCCAACATATATATATATATATATATGTATATGTATATGTATATGTATATATATATATATATGCGCGCATCAAACAGGAAACTTTGGGTATAAATAATTGAAATTTCAAAATTCTAGAAAGAAATGAGGAGGACAAAAAAAGGGTGTTGAGAGTGTACACTAGGGTTCACAATAGAGAACCAAAGACAAGGTTCACGCGTGACCAAGAATGGAGAGCAAAGGGAGTCCCGTGAACATGCACTGATTCGAAGCCCAAGGAAGAAGACAAAATGAGGCAAAATCAGCACCCGACAACAGTTCACTGCACATAAAAAAGCACTCCATTGAGGATGACACATATCTTGGATTTTTCACTCCCTCCATGCATCAAAATAGATAGAGACCCGTGACATATATGTGGGGCCAGCAATCCTTTCAGTCATACGATCGTCAAATCAAAATATATGAACCATGACATGGATCTCTAGGTAAAAATGCGCGAAAAAAAACAAACAAAGGAGAAGCTGGTCATGGTGTTTGCTAAAAGTACATGAATTTGGATCTTAATGTCGGATGTGTAAAATTAATTTGAAAAGCACAAGTCGCTACATCAATCGTTTCTGTTGTATGTAATCGTGATTTAATTCACAATTGTCAATTTCAGATGAATTCCCGCAAGTTATCCCATCATTACAGTTGATAACAGGCTAATATCATGAAACTAGAGGCATATATGGTTAATCTATCTCTCGAGAATAAATATTATAGACCACTCATGAATGTGATAGCTCCAAACCAAACCATGCTTTTCTTTTTTGTGGATTTAATTTCTTGCAACAAAAGACATAGGGCAACATATATTGATGATTACAGAGAATAAAATCATCAAGAATATTTGAACTTGCTTCCTCGCGATGTCATTTTCTTCGTTTGTTTTGGCAAACCAAGTGAAGCAGAAGAAGTCATCACAGGAGCTTCATTTTCAGCAGACAGAGAAAAGAAAATTACAACAAAATATGGAAGAAAGTGAGAAGTTTGTTAATTAAACATATAAGCTAGATTTGCCTTAATTTATTTTTTTGATCTTGAAACCCTTCTGATCAAAACCAGCAAACAAAGCACGCGATAGAACACAAAAAACCCAAGCAAAATGTAGATGTTTGTCCATCTCTGCCTCTCATGGAGCCCTCTCTTCTGCAGCACATCACCGCCAGTCACCATGCAAGTGCTGTTCTCTTGGTACCACAAGAAGCACGTGTTTACAAGGCAAGAATACTCATTTATGAGTAGTGCATCAAGGGCATACTTGTACATGGAAAAGAAGTGCATGAAGAGCCAGTACTTGGGCATGCTATCCTGTGAAATGAAGTAGCCAGAGAAGAGAAAGAACCCACCAAGAAGTATTGTCACCAAAGAAGTTCCTGCTATGTAATTTGGTGCAAGAGAGCTCAAGAATAATACAAATGAGTTTCCCATCAAGACAATGACCCAAATGACCAAAACAAAGTAAGCAAAAGCCTGCCAGGTACCACAAAGCCCCACCAAGAAATAAATCGAGACTGAGTAAATGATGGCAATTGCAAGCAAGTATGGCAAGAAAACAAGAGTGTTTGCTATGAGATAAGATGATAGTCTATAAAGCCCACTTGATGTTTCTCTTAGTAGAATTGGCCTTTCATTGATGAAGATTGGGAGTGTTTCAGTAGTGGAAGAGAGAAGGAAAGTGAGAGTGAAAGCAAAGAGACCAAACCTTTTTTCAATACCTTGCTTGCCATATCCAATGTTGATGTAAATGGTTCCTAGAACAAGACCAACAATAAGTGCTTCTAATGTATTTGTCAACAATAGCTGCCTTGTTCTATAAATGATCTTCCAAAACCTACTATATAGAACACAGATTTCATGGAGTCTTGAAATCTTGTTTCTGATACTTCTTGCTTTATTATCAGAAGGGGAGATTGTAGAATTGTCTGGTGATGGAGGTAGTGATGGTGGTGTGTTGGGTTTACTCTCCTGAAGCTGGTTTAGAATTTCCATGGCATATTCAAGGGCGTTGAGCTGTGGAGGGACAGTGAAGCCATTAGATAGCAAGAAACTTTCCAATGAAGAAAGGCTACCATGGTGAACCACAGTTCCTTTATTCAACAAAAGTATTTTGTCGATAGTAGAAAGGATATTGAAGCTTGGTTGATGAATGGACAAAATCACAGTTCTATAACGTGAAGTAGCAATGGATTTGAGGGTTTGCATCACATTAAGAGCTGATTTGCTATCAAGTCCTGAAGTGGGTTCATCAAGGAGTAAGATACCTGGGTCATGAAGGAGGCTTAGCCCTATTGAAACACGCCTCCGTTCCCCACCGGATAGTCCATGAGCTAACCTTGCATTAGCCAAGTGTGTCAGGTTTAGCTCGTTGAGAAGAGACTCAACGATGGCGGCGATTTGTGATGATTTTGGGTTGAGAAGGCGAGCAGCAAAGGTGAATGTTTCAGATACAGTAAGCAATTGGAGGCATGCATCATGTTGAGGGACATAAGCTGACAGCTTGCGAAATGAAGAAGGATTGATAGGGGTTGAGTTGAGAAGGAGAATGCCACTTGTTGGTGAAGTTCTGGCAGCTAAAATGTCTAAAAGAGTGGATTTTCCAGCTCCACTTGGGCCAACAACGGCAAGGATTTGAGATGGATAGGCTGTGAGAGACACTTCCTTGAGGATGTAACTCGGTGGGGTTGTAGTGCATTGTTTGAAGAGGAGGAATGGTGCAATAATGCTGTTGGAAGTTGTGGTGGATTTAACATAGGAGATTGATGAGGCTGTAATTTTGTAGGTTTTAAGTGGTGGTGGTGGTTGTGGTAGCGGTGGTGGTGGAGAAGGTTGTGATTGATCTTCCATGAGAAGCAGAAGGAGATTCAAGGTTGAGGGGGAGGATTATTTGACGTGTCAAAAGAGCGAAGGTGAGAGATATGTTCGTGAATATTTCCATCACTTTGGAGAACATAATGTTCGTAGAGGATAACGACAATATTGGGAATTAAAAAGTGTGACAGTGCCCCCAAGTTGGTTCATTTTTTATTTTATTTTTTAACACGAGTTATTGCTATGTATCAGGTCCCTGTTTGTTATTGTATTTCTAAAAAGGATTTAGTTAAAATTTGAATTTTTTTTTGTTTAATTTTTTTTATATTTATTGTGCTGATATAAAAATAACTTTTAAAAATAAAAAAATTATTTTAATGTATTTTCTAATGGAAAAAATTTTAAAAAACAGTTTTCGTGATTGTAACTATTTTTAAAGTGTTTTTTAAACTATTTTTTATTTAAAAAATATTAAATTAATATTTTAATGTTATTTTTAATAATTTTAATGTATTAATATAAAAAAATACATTTTCAATCGAAACATATATTTGCATATTCATAAAAGTTACTTTCCTTAAGAATATTTGCTAAATTCTGATGATTAATCCTGCCATATTGTTTCTTAGAACATATATAAATGTCATGTTTAATCTTTTTTTTTAAATGCTTTTAAAACTATTTATTTTGTTTTCATAAGAAACATTAAATTGATATGTTTTAGATGTAATTTTTTTATGAAGTTTTAATATATTAATATTAAAAATTAAAATTAAAAAAAATATTATTTTAATATATTTTTAATAATAAAAAAAAATTCTTATTAAACAGTATCCGTTTGGCATAGCGGTGTCATCACTGTTTTGTCAAATCTTTTTTTTACTATAAATTATTAAATTTTTTAAAATTATTTTTAATATTGTTAAAAATAAATTTTAAAAATTAAAAAAAATATTTTAATATATTTTTTTTAAAACAAAACACTATCCATCACATCAACACAATCTGAAAGCAACCAGAGAAAATCAATTTTATTTCTTCCATTGCATTTTTATACATCGGCACGGAAATACGTGGCTGTCATCAATCATTACTTGTCTTTACTATGTTGGCACCACCCATTTGGGGTTAGATGGAATAATTAATGGATAATTGTGTTTACAGAGTTAATTTCAAGTGAGGAAGGCTAGCTAATTTTCGGTAATCATGTCGATCATGGACCCCACCCTAGAGCAGCAAAACACAAGCTAATTAATATATGTCAATTCGAGTAGTTTTTCCGTAATGATTATTATATTATATATCCTATTTATAATTAAATTGCTTATTGCCCTTCTCTCGTGCATTCATTGTAAAATATTCTGATTGTGTAGAAATACTGCGCCTAGCGCATGTGAACATTGTACCAGCTTGGAAGGGAAAGAAGAGCGACTCCTTCTCTAAGCCAGCCCTGGTTCAGGAAATTTGGCATTGCTAGGCTCATGTAAGAGACGCATAACAGGTTTTTAGCACATACAAGAATGTGGAGAAATGTGTGGTTGAAAATAATATAAATTTTATTTTAAAATTTTATTTAATAATTTAAGTTTTTGGATATAATTGGTTCTTTGACGTGGTATTAGAACTTTGAGAACTAAACGGTCACGGGTTCAAATCTCATCATCCTCATATATTTAATAAAAATTAAATACAAGATAGTGTAAATTTGTGCAAGTTTTAAATTTAAAGAGCTTTCACTTGAAAAAACATGTTAGAGAATAATATAAATTATATTTTAAAATCTTATTTAACAACTTAAATTTTTGGATTGAATTGTTTCTTGATGCGCACTAATTCGGCTATGTTTATATGATTTGGAAAAAACTTATGGATATTGATATTCAGTGGCTGTTAGACTAGAGCTGGCCAGCAATCAATAATTGTGATGATCATATAGAGAGAGAGAGAGAGAGAGAGTGAGAGAGAGAGAGAGAGAGTGCTTCTTCTTCTTTCATGTGAGCTTTAAACCAGAGAAGTGCCTTTCAGCCATTTAATAACAAAAAAATAAAAGGTATTTGGATGGGGTTTGAGTGGAATTTGATGGAGAGAAGAAACAAAAACGGAGAGTTAAATTAAATTGCTTGTTTCTCTATATATTTCACGAGCTCGCTGTTCTATCTCTCCCCCACCATGGTTTTGGTTTGTCAATGGATAAAGCAACATGGCCAACCTACACTTGACGACGAAACTAGCAATCAGCTAAAATTCTCATCCGTGATCTCTCATCTCATCTGTCCAAGAGGTATCTTTCACGGGAACAAAACAAGTTTGGTTTTTTTTTTTTTTCAATTTATTATTATTATTATTATGAAACCCAATGTAACATACCTTGAACTTTCATCAGTTAATTATGCATACTCTTCCTAATCTCATCAATAAGTTAAGTGAAGATGGATAGTGAAATTTGTAATATATGGATTGTGGGAATTAATAAATTATTAGGTATTGAAAATTATAAAAGAATACATTAAATAACAATTTCATTACAAGAAAATTATCAAATACAAATAGAAATACCGATGAACAAAACTCGTTAGTAAATCATTGTGACTTTCACCAACATATTATTACCTCACTATTTCCCTCAAGATTCACCAATAAAAATTCTTCGTTGTCGAATACTAGAAGAATTATATTTTTTTAAATTCATTAGTAATATTTAAATTATAACTTAACAAACAACCCCATTTTTCCCTTCTCCTTTCTTCTTTCTTCTTTTTTTATTTTGTTGAAAACAACATATAACATTTTTATATTTTATTATAAATTAAACTCTTATCATTTTAAATTCAGTTACCCCAATACTCACTGTTATTTTGGCTCAATTTTCTTTTTAAGATTCGCTACATCAAACTACATGGATCACGTGTAATTTTTTATCTAATATTTCAAGGGACTAGAGGATTATTATTATTATTATTATTATTATTATTATTATTATTATTATTATTATTATTATTATAATAGTGAGAGCATTTTCAGGCCAGTTTGCATGTTAATAAAGACTAAGTCCCTTCTTGGATAATTTTAAAGAAGTTTTTGCATTAACTCGGCCTATTCAGAAAACTTTAATAATTATTTTTGATATTCACTTCGATCACAATACCAACATTATTATTCATTCAATGTTTCCATAGAATATGTTCATCAAATAATATATGTTGGTAATGTTTGGAAATGTAGTTAAAATCATATTTTCTAAAAAATGAATTTTTTTACTTAAAAATAATATATATATATATATATATATACATATATATTAGATTATTATGATGTACTATGTCAAAAATAATTTTAAAATAAAATTTTTTTAAAAAAATAATCATTATAATATTCTCAAAAACACCCAAATATATATATTAAGTTTAAAACAAAAATTCACAACATGAAAAATGTTGAACCTAATTTCATTGGCCCACACTTCATCACAATCTTTGCCAATAGTGTGTTTGGGCTTATGGGTTCTTCAATGAAAAAAGGTTATAAATCAGGGGTTAGGCCAATAAGATACAATTCTATTGCTTACAAACTCCAAGTAGTTTATAAGATAATTTTATGAATTTTGCAAATTAATTCAAATGACTTGATTATGTAAGCCACTTTGCAAATAATTTAATTTGATATTTCATGGGTTATCTTTTTGCATCAATGATTAATAAATAATTCTGAAGGTCATTTTTATTAATTTTACGTTCAATTTAATATTCAATTGTTTTCTTTTCTTTCTTTAAAGATTGTATTCTTCATAATAGTTGTTGCCGTTTGATTTATTTGATTTTAATTTTTTTAATATTCATGGAGTTGGATAGAAATCCAATACTTTTTATTTATTTATTATTATTAGTTATATTTGTGTCTTCTTCTTCTTCTTCGTATTAAAACCTGGAAGCTTATAGATTGATTTATGAGATTTTTTATATCCAATCTCCAAACTAAAAGATATCTAAAGAGATTTTTATTTTTTTCTCCATATCATTAACATTAACAGGTTTTTTTTTCCTTCCAAGGAGGTACTTGAGAATGTAATAGTAAAAGTTTTTTGAAATGTTTTTTATAAGAAATACATCAAAAAAAAATTTTTGACATCAACACATTAAAATGATCTAAAAATATATATAAAAAATTAATTTTAAACAAAAAAATTTTAAAAAATCATGAAACACAAATTGCACCGCAGCTCCAAACAACTTCTAAAACTTAAAAGCATGCATGAAGTAATATTTCAACAAGAATTCTATTTCCATCCCAAATAGCCTCTAAAAATCTTTTTAGTTGAATTATTTTTTTAAAATATTATTTTAATATGTTGATGTCAAAATAATTTTTTAAAAAATAAAAAATTATTAAAATATACTTTAAAAAATAATTACTATCAAACTCTAAAACAATATATCATTAAGTTTATATAAATTTGCACCCTTTTCAATCACAATTATTTTTCAAATCATCAACGTCACCTTTTTCCTTCAAAGTTATTTTTCAAATCATCAATGGGAGCACTATAATTTTCCTATCCTTATTATAATTACCATTAGATTACTATATATACATAGCAGTAACCTTTTTCTTCATCAAATAAACATGGATGCCATTGTTCCAACAATTCGCAACTTCAGGACAAAAATCCTCTCAAACATAAATATCATCCGGTGAATTGAAACGTAGATGGAATAGTTAATTAACACCATGACAGTGCGTATATATACACAAATTAAGATGATTTCCTTGTGGCCAATTTACTAAAACAAATATCTCCAATATTAATCGAGCATTCAATACATATAAAAAGAAACTAATTTAATTGATATGATTTTTTAGTACAATCGTTGTTTCTTACTCCAGGCTCATTTGGAAACGTGGTTGCGGCGGCGTTCCCAAAAAATTTAATTTTTTTTTGTTAAAATTTAATATGGTTTGTATGTTTTGGATCGTTTTGATGTGCTAATGTCAAAAATAATTTTTTAAAAATAAAAAAATATCATTGACATGTATTTTGACACGAAAAGTTATTTAAAAAGTAGCCACAATCACACTGTCAAACACACTCCCCATCATTCTAGGAAAAAAATAAACACAGGCTACGTACTATTTGATTTTGTGATGAAGAAATTTATGGTATATTTCAAGCAATGATGGGAGTATGATTTTTTATTTTATTTGTATCTATCTATCTATCTCCTATGTTGTGCAAGTAAATGGTAATTAAAGTTGAACAATATAAAATTTCACTTGATTAGTAATCAAGGTTAAGAAAATCAAAGGTAGAAGGAAGATCGTGTCTTGAAAACTCAAAATGTAATAGGATTGATGATTTTCGGTTCGGTTTAATT
This sequence comes from Populus nigra, assembly GCF_951802175.1. Taxonomy (NCBI): domain Eukaryota; kingdom Viridiplantae; phylum Streptophyta; class Magnoliopsida; order Malpighiales; family Salicaceae; genus Populus; species Populus nigra. Next base: position 1,953,612 of record NC_084867.1, on the reverse strand, counting down.
TTTATTTATAAAAACAAATAAATTAAAATTTTATAAAATATAAAATATAAAAAATAAAATCGACATCGAATCAAAACCGGTTTCAACTGACCGTTTCGATTCGGTTCGGTTATTTTATATTAAAAACCAAAAACTATATTATTTTTTGAGCTTTTTTTTTTAACTTTATGATGGGCTTGGTTTCTATTCGGTTTATTTTTAACTAAACTACTTCAGTTTGGTTGAGATTTTTTTATTTCAAATTTATGAATTCAAATCGAACCAAATATTTTTTAAATTATTTTAATTGATTATTTTTATAATTTAGTTTTTTTTTATTTTCTCAATTTATCAGTTTTTTTTTCTCGCTCTAAAAATAGAATAAGCAATTTGCCGGTGGTTGTTCTGACATGATATATTTGGGAGGATAAAAAAATTAGCAAGTAAGCCCTACTTGCTATGCTTAGATTTTAAGTTTACACCAAGATTTTTGGGCAACAGTGTTTAATACACAATAGGAAATTAAACAGCAGCTAATTGGTGTCGCCATTGTTTTGGTCATTAACAACCTCCTCGGATGCCCTAATGAGATCCTCTGCAATGGCTGCAAATCACAAGTGAAAAAATCGAGTTTAGCAAAGTGTAGAAGAGAACTATATATAAGCGCGTATCTGGGTCCGTAAATATGAGTAGAATAATCACTATCTTCTTTCTCTCGCCAACTGCCACCGGATTTCCACCGTTCATGAAATTAATGCAAATTTTATGATGTTAGCATCTAACTAGAGAAATCTAGATTTAATGTTTATGATTTTTTGCAACTTTTCATACATGGCCTGCAAAACTTAAAGGAAAGTGGTTCCTTTTGCAGAGCGAAAAACAATAATTTAACACAGAGAATAACAAAACCCTAATAATATCAGCGAGCATACCAATAATTCCATCCACAGTCTCATGATTTGGTGCTTGTTCTGCCATGATCTGCCTTTTCAAAAATAGGAGGGAGGGGAAGTGACAGTTGATCAGAGAGGAATGTTTGAATGAGAGCACTAAAAACCTAATTTAGACGGGATATATAAATGAAAAAACGAAGGTGGTGAAAACATATTGTATGAAAATTTAGGCATGTTTGGGGGAAAGTATATGGTAGTTCTTTAGAGGAAAACTACACAAGATCATGTGGAAAACATATTTGTAAAATCGTTTGGTTTTTAGAAATTATCATTCAATTATTTGGAAAAGACAAAGATGGAACATGGGTCCATGCATGCTGGCGGATTGCATGCAAGGAATTTAGGTTGATATTCAATGGCTCCACAAGATCCTGGGCAAAAAGATCATGAATAAACATAACATAGAGTCAAGGGTGAATGGTGATGAATTCATGCTCAGAAATTAGAATGCCATGTCCATAAGGGATAAAAGAAAATCAAAGAAACACCTTAATATCACTTGGCTTATACGTTATTATATATATAAAACCATAATTGATTGATAAACATGATCGTATGTAGATATTATATCAATAAAAAATTTACTCAGAATGCTTTGGAAATTTAGCATAAAAAGTATGCATACCAGTTCTGAAAAACACAGGCAACTGATAGATAATTAACTGGGGAGAAAATGTGTTGTCATTCTCCGGGATTTTTAAGGATCAGCCATTTGATATGAACCGGCATGCCTACCATTAAAATGCCTGTAAAATTTCTGAGGGAGCAATTGTGCCCATAACTTTTTAAGGAAATGACAAAGCTATGTATTTCATAAGAACATGGGCCTCGAATTCTCACCTTGTGAAAGAGATAGGCAATATGATGCTTTTTCCATGAAATACTATGAACAACGACCTTGTGTTTTGCATTTGGAGCATGCAGATCGATAAACTGAAAATAAAAACCACTTCTCTGCTCCCTTTTTACATTTCATGTAGACAATACCTTCCCATGTTTGAGCTCATATTGGTCACGTAGAGAAGTCAAATAATCATCATCATTTGCAACATATTCAAATATTCTTAAAGATTAATATATATATATATATAGTAAGATCCTTAAGATTATATAAAAATAATAATTGAGATACACATAAGCTAATTCGAATATCCATGTTAAACTAAAAAAAAATTATTTTTTATAAATGCAGTTATTTTGCATCAAAGAGGCCCAATTTTTCTGTACCATAGAACTAACCCGTCTCCTTTACTAGGCTTAACTTTCTAGTTGGATTTAATAACTACTAATGAATTATTTTTCAAATTACAGTTGACTCAATGAATTTCAAAATGTTGGTTGAGATTTGGACCCTACACATAATAATATACAATAAGTTATTGCAACTTATTACCATGATTATGTTGCTAAGAAACATGCCAAATGAAAGTCGTGGTTTAGAAACTGTACACGAACAATAACTTCAATACATAATTAAAACAACCTAGCAATGTAGCTCCTCAATTAGAGATACCGATATGATAGTTTTGTCCTTTTACTTAAAAGAAATTTAAAATTAATTTTTAAGAGTATTAAAATTTTTTTATATGACTCATTTGTTATTATAAAATTCATAGCAGACAACTAAATTTTTTCTCATCTTAATTACACAATAAAATAACTAAATACTTATCATTGAAAACAAAAAAATTAAAACTAGACTCAAGAGGTATTTTATATTTTTATAAATAATTTTTTTCATTATTATAATATCAACTGAGAGACAATTTAGTATTTGACCGATTATAAAAATGATAAAGAATTAAAAAGCACATTGAAATGACCAAAATTCTTTTAAAAGCAAAGATTTTAAAATTAGAGTTAAGGGCCTTTTCATAATGGTTTTTTTATTATTACCTTGTCTACTCAGGGGTGATTGGTATTTGGCTAAATAAAAAAACAATAACAAGCATGTGTATGACACCACGAGGTGTATAGGAGATGCTCGCATACTTTGAATAGTTTGTGCGGCACTTTCAGGTATTCAAAAACACTCAATACAGATCTAAAAGAATAAATGAACACAAAGCTTACAATGAATTAATCTGGATGGTAAAAAATAGATCCTTTAAGTTTAAAATTTCAAGTTAAGGCCCTATTATTACAAAACAATTAAAGCAAAAGGCAAAAACATTGTAGCCTCCCTCACATTTTCCTATTCATCATTACGGAGTAGTGATTTTTTATCATCCTAAAAAAATTGCTTGCCTTTGAACCAGGGGTATTTCTGTATTTTCATACAGTATATTAGTCATTATGGATTTATTTAGGGGTATTTTTATCTATTCAATATATTTATGAACAGTAAAAGAACCAAAATATCATTGGGATAAAAAAAAATTACATTGTAGGGAAGGGGTATTGTTGTCTTTATCTTTTTTAGAATACAATAAGATTATGTATATGACTTTAAGGACAAAATATTTATGCCATTAAAATAGGGGTATTGAAATCTTTTTCTCATGTTTTTTTTTAATATAATTATTGGTTTGGTTGAGGTTTGTAACGTAATTTACCATTTAATTTATGATTTTTAAATGTAAGAAGATGTTGATGCGCCATCTTCCGGTGGTGTAAAGTAAATTTTTGCCATCTTATTTGGTTTTCCTTTATGTCCTCTTTCTTCATTGGTGTCGCGTGGCATTTAAAGGTGATCGATTTGTCACCAATGGTCCCTTTTTTCTCTCTCCTTCATTTCTCTCTCCTACCCTAGAAAATATACTCTTGTCCTTATTATTGTTGGTGTTTCAAATTCAGTCCTTTTAGTTTTAATTGTTGTCATTTTCCCTTTTGTTAAAGTTTTAATTGTTTTTAATTTAATCTTTCAATTCTAATTTATAAATATAAGTTTTTCAATTTGGTCCTTTTTTCTTTTGATTTTTTTTCCTTTATTATTTTGTCAAAGTTTTTATGGTTTTTAATTTTATCATTCAAATTAAGTTTATGTTTTTGTTATTTCAATAATAATAGTAGTAGTAACTCAGTACTCTAAATTCTAATTTAGAATAATAAATTCTAAAAAATTCTAAATTATATTTTTTAATAACTAAAAGAAAAGGGGTTTCTCTGTAGTTATATAGACAATTCATTATATTTTTTGTGATCTTTTTAATTTAATATATTTTATGTTTCATCCTTCGACAATACGTTGTCTTAAAATTAAGCTTTATAATGTTTCTTGGTTTTTATTTTATTTAAGTTATCACATTCACATAATTAGGATCGCAGAGTTTAATTGACTTTCTTTGTTTGCTTATTGTTTTTTTTTTCTTTTTTCTTTTACCTGATTTTAGATTTCATCATTCTACACTGTATTTATTTGGACTTGGACTTTGATTTTTTTTTTTTTGTGTTTGCTTTTTATTAGTTTATCTTGATCTCATAATATGGATTATATATTTGGCATGCTTGCTCAAGTTCGATCATGTCAAGTTTTTTGTTTTTGTTTTTTTTTTTCTCCATGTTTGATTGTTTGGAATCTTACCTTCATCATCTTTTTTTGTTTCTTTAACCATTTTTTTCCAAGGTTATCATGATTTTGTTATTGAATTGCTCCATTTACTAATGTTATCTGTTCTTTTATTATCCAATTAATTATACAAGTGTCTTTTGCTTAGTCGGGTCTATATCCCAAATCGTGTTTTTTAAACACATTTGTGTTGTCTTGACATCTTTTTTTTATTAATTAAAAAAATTATTCTCGCCCGTAATTATTCTCGCTAATAATGTAGCACAACCCCACAAATCTAGTAAACTACTCATGGGTGAACCTAATGCTTCACGTTTAAAGAGAACATACCAATAAATCTCTTGGTATAGCTTCCTAGTAATTAGTTATTAGAAAAATGTGATATACATGTTCCTTTCAAATATATGTAATATCCTTAATTAATATCATTCATGAATTGTAATAGAATTCATTTAAATCCTTAAAAATATTACCATATAAATTAATATTATTGATTTTTATTTAAACATTTAAAATCCTTTATTATATTTACAAAAAAAAACTATAGATTAAAATGGTTTGGATAAAAAATACAAGACCAATTAAGTAACTAAATAAAGCTTTCAGGTCACATGGTCAACCCAGTAAAATTTTTAAAAAATATTTGAGACTTTAACATTTCACATGTAAGAATTAATGAACAATCTATATATATTGTAAATAATAAACTTTAAAAGATTATTTTAAAAAATATATATTTTATATTGAAAATATATTATTTTCTCCTTTAAAATTAAAGTATGTAAACCAAAAATAATTTTAATCCCATATTAAAAAAACAATATATTACTATTACTTTGTTAACTATAGCTTCTAAGATTGAAAGCATTACTGATTTTTAGTTATCAAAAAAGTAGTTGTGATTTTAAAAAGGATAAGTTGTTTTTACCATATTCTTTGTAATCATCGAGGGAATTGCCCCCGTGATTATCTAAGATCCAGTGAACTTGAGCAAGAAACTCTATTTTCAATGATTATTCTTCCTAATTAGGATGTTATTTTCTCTAATGAGGAAGCTAAAATAGGTCACATGATGCTAGAATCTATATCACCTCGATAAAAATGCCATCAAACTGCATCTTGCACAAGCTCAACAAAAAGAATTAGACATAGAAAATCTATGATCCTCCGATGAAGATATGGTGCTGGCCTGCCTGCTCTTTTGTCTGTGTAGTGTCTCATGGTGCACCGTATATACCCCCCGACTACATTTATGGAACCTCAAAAACTTGAACCATGCTTTTACTCTAGCCATCTTCGGTGGTTTTCTGCTTAGTGCAATGAACCATGCTTTTAGCATCCTTGTCTCGAGTTATGAAGTCCACTTCCTGAGTCACTCGAAGCCATAACCAGGCATCATATCTTCAAAGTGAACACACACACACACACACACACATATATATATACACACCATCTAATTATTCTTGCCCGTGTAATTTTAGAGAAAAAGATTAGATTGCAGGAAGAAAAAATGCATGATAGATATAGAGGGTGTTTATGAATATGGTATTAGTTGTTTTTTAAAATATTTTTTATATAAAAACATGAAAAGTAATAATTTTAAGTAGGAAAAGAATGATGATTAATCCTTATCTTAATCATGATAGTTTCATTTATTAAATAATCATAAAAATTACTTTGAAATGATGATTGATCGTCGTTTTTATAGATGATTGTTGCATGCTCAAAGTCTCCACAGCCTAGAAACTAGATAATATGAGGATAATTTGAAATTGGATCAACAAGTGTGGAGGATTTTTTTTTATTATTATTATTAATATAAGTATATCTGAGCTAACTTGCGTGTATCTTAATTAATTTTATGAGTTCTGAAATTAATAATTATATAAATCTCTAGTAATTTTAAAAAGATTCAAACTCACGACTATTAAAAATTAAATTCAAATCTTAATGAATTGAACTACCCCTAAAATTTACAAGGTAGAGAATTTAGTAGTGTGGCAGCTCAATTTTCGAGAGCTACAAACTGTGGATTGAAACCAAGCAACCCCATCACCTGGTACTGAAGGGGGCCAAGTTGTGTGGTGGTTCAGGGAGGAGGCCAAGTTGTGTTTTCTGGTCACCTGGCATTTCTCGTCACCATGATTTTGTTTGGAAATTTGATACCCCTCGTTGCAGATTGCAAGCTCTTTATTCCTCCTTTCAGTACATACAAACCTCACTTTCTCTTGCCTGTCCTTTGAAATTTCTAGCTCTCCATTTTTCAAATGTGTCCATGTAATAATGGTTGCTCTTTGAAAATTGAACTCTTGAGAATAATAGCCATAGATTTTTGTGCTCCTCCTTTCCTGTCTTTGTGTGCCATAGCAAGGGGAAATGGTAATGTCCGAGGTTCATTTCACAACATGTTGCATCTTATTGTACAGTCAGCTCTAGCCACGTTACTTTGTCGCTATTTCCTAATAAAGTTTCTTTTATTTTTTATTTAAAAATATTTTTTTATACTATATTATTGAATTATTTTAATATACTGATATAAAAAAATAATTTTAAAAAATAATTGTTACCACTCCCTTGAATATCTCTCTATACATTTAGCTTATATATACATAAACGGTTGGACAAGAAATGCTCTTTCTTGGTATGATCTCTCTCTCTCTCTGTCTCTCTAACGGGCAGCCTCCCATCTTTCTCTCTTGTTTTTTCTGTCTTCTTTTCTTTTTGCTTTTCTAGTTAAAAGTGTCTTCAATCACTTTTTTTTAGCTCATTTTAGATCTAGATCTTAAATCCAAATTAATATTTATTAATTATCATTTGAACTTTTGCTTTTATAAAATTACTTACAAATCTGATGTTTCAGGATGATAAATTAAAAATTTATTTGGAAATATAGTTACGGTTGTTTTTTATTTAAAAATATATCAAAATAATATTTTTAAAAAATTATTTTTGATATTAGTGCATAAAAATGATCTAAAAATATCAAAAATATATTAATTTAAAGTAAAAAATATATATAAAATTTAATTCATTCAAAAACACTTTTAAAATAAAAAAAAAATAAACATGATCTAAAACTTGAGAATATCACAGTATATTGATAGAATAAAGAATATTAAAAAAATCTAAGGGGGTGTGTGGGGAATATTGTTCATCCACACACAAAATATTGTTGATGGGACCATTGTTTTCCTTTCTTTCTGCGTTTCGTTGAGTTTTTTGCTTCAATTGACTTCACAAGGCTTTCTTGTGATGTTGAAAAAAGGTTTCAGTTGTAAATTGGCTTGAATGGGCAAAATCAACTTTAATTTCATTAAAAATAACTAAAAGTCTAAGAGATGAAATTGACACCCAAACAAATTCTAAGACTTCAAAAACAATATACAGTGGCAAGGTGCCTTTTTAGTCCTTCAAGTTTTTCTTTCAATTTTTTTTCATTATATTCTAGTAATTTATTTTCTTGACATTTGTCAAAAATAATTTTTAAAAAATAAAAAAATATCATTTACATGTTTTTCAGCATGAAAAGTTATTTGAAAATCAACTACTACCACATTACCAAATATACTCTAAATCCTTAGCTAGTGGAGTAGTGTTGTCACAAAACATGAGAAAAGAGAAAGTGTTTATTATCATAGTTTTAGTTATAATAAAAAGTCAAAATTAGTGTTAAAGGATATCATTCAATGAGAAATTTTGTTAAGATATTCTTCGATTATCATCTTCTCTAGGAATGTAGATTTGGAAAAGGGAAGTTTTTGGGATTCAGTTGATTTTGAAGTTTTTAACTATTTTTTTGTTAATTTGAGGTTATAAATGAATTTAGTTTGATCTTTGAAATGTTTTTATATTAAAAATAGTTTTTTTTAAAAAAAACATTAATGACATGAAAGGAGTTCTCAATTCCTACATGTTTTTTTTAACATTAATAAGATTGTGTCATTATCTTCAATTAAGATTACAATTCTTTATAACACATTTTTTAATATTAATTAATTAATTAAATTAATATTAACAAAAATTATTCAATTGTGTCATTATCTTCAAATAAGATTGTAGCTTTTACAGTAAATTTTATGTATATGAACCTAGCATGTGTTATTTAAAAAAAAAATATGCTCATGAATATTTAATGTGAATAAAATATTTATTCTATTATTTTTTATTGTAAATTGTGTATATATTTTTTTGATTAATTATTTTTTTATTTGTTTCTACATTCGCATTCAAATTATTGAGTCATGTTTTGATTGGAAATTACTTTCAAATTATGATAAGTTTTTAGTTAAAAAATATATTTTCATCAAAAAGGAAAAGAAATACATGAATAAGGTATAGGAATTTTGATTGAAGAAATATATTTTTTCTCCTTAATTTAATTCAAATCATTAGAGTTTTTACTAATATGTTTTGATTGGAAATTACTTCCAAATTATGATAAGTTTTTAGTTAAAAAATATATTTTCATCAAAAAGGAAAAGAAATACATGAATAAGGTATAGGAATTTTGATTGAAGAAATATATTTTTTCTCCTTAATTTAATTCAAATCATTAGAGTTTTTACTAATATTTTTATCATTAATTTATATAATTATTAATTTCAGAACATGTAAAATTAATTAAAACACATACAAATTATCTTAACACCCATATTAATAATTAAAAAAAAATTAAATTCTCATCCACAATGCCAATTAAGGTAATGTTTGAGAACGTGGCTGAGGGTGCGTTCTCAAAAAAATTAATTTTTTATTTTGTTAAAATTTACGTTTTGATATGCTGATATCAAAAATAACTTTTAAAAAATAAAAAAATATAATTAATATATATATTAACACAAAAAATTACTGGTAACTACACTGGAAAACCCGCTATAAAAAGTAAAACAACTTTGTAATTAAACAAGATGACTGATTTTTTCAGGGCAATCCATGCTAAACAGTTTCAACACATTCTTCTGTTGTCCTACGTGGAGAGCACTCCACCAAGTAATGGAGGAAGAAAATCAAATTTTACTGCATAGTGCAAACCGATCAAGTCATTTCAGTCATCAAATCCAGATATGATTACATTCTTGACAAGAAGGACAATCTAAAATATTTCCATGGGTATACACAGCTGCAGACTACATATAGATTGGATACGCCAGAGATCCAATCTCAGACTTCGTTTCAAGTTTCTCATGATGACCCATCACTTTACAGAATACAGCATCAACAGCAGTTCTACTAAACCCTAATGTCTTCCCTCCTAACTTACATGATTCATGGCTAAAAAGACAAAAAAACTACCCTGCTTTCTCTATTTTTTTCCATCTCTTTCTTACATGATAAAAACGAAAAAAAAATCTAATAAATTTCTTTTCTTTGTATATTTCCCGCTTGTTCTCTCTTGAATGCCATGAAATAAAGCTTAATTGGTTGCATTCTCTTCACTTGACGAAATTCTTGGTGAAGCCATTGATTTCTCGTGCAAAGGGTCACTTGAAAATCTCGACATTAAAGAAGAATCTGAAAAGGCCAACATGAGAAGAATGGTTACATTTTGATTATAAATAACAAAAATAGACTAAAAAAGCATGAATTCTAGAAAGTGAACAAAAGGGTTATTGATTTTTTTTTTTACCTCTAGAAGAATTGAAAGATTTCTTGCAATGCAGGATAGCACTTTGAATCCCATCATTCTGCAGCAGCAAAGAATCATCTCTCCTGCTCCCAATTGGAGGAGAAACTCCTGTGGTCGCTGAAGCTGATTTGCTCTTCCCAAGATGCCTAGAAACCACTCTAATCCCTGCAGGAAAACTCCCCTGCTTTTCCTTTGCCGACACCGTTGCTGAGGAAGATGATGGAGACCCAACTGATAACTCACCGGAGAATCTCATCTTGTCGCTTTGTCTCTTGGAAACTTTGATGTATAATGGCTTGATTAGCTTTAAGTACTTTTGTATCATTTCCTTTGAAAATCTCTTTGATGTATCATTATCATAAGAATCATTAGCGATTTGCTTCCTCAAGCTGTTTTGTTTAGTGAAAAAAGAAGCGTTTGTAACCTCTTCAAGCTTGAGTTTGACAGTAAAAAACTTGTTGCTTTCGTGCTTTTTGCTATTTGCATTGAAGGACTCCGTTTCCCCTGTTTTCTCTGTTTTCTGTGATGCCATTGACTTCGATTTCTTGAACATGAGGACTTTAAACCTTGGAGCTGATTTTAGCAAGGAGATTGGTGACTGAGGTTTTGATGAAGAAATGGGTTCGATAGGGAGGATTTTTCTCTTTGAAAGGAGATGATCGGTTGAAAGCGTTGGCTGCTGAAATGTGTGTTGAGGGTTGTGGCTCTCTTTGTCAACTAATTTGTAGAGAGGCGCTTGTTTAGAGTCAAAGACGTTTTCTTTGTCTAGTGGGTGATTGTTGTTGATGTTGGTGGTGTTGTTGCTGCCGCATTTATTGGTGTCAAAATCAGGCACAGTAAGTTCCAATTCAAAAAACGAGTCTTCTCCTTCTTCAAATTCATAATCTGTGAATGGGATCTCGGTGGTATCATCACTGCTTCCACTAGAGGGTCGATTTTCTTTATGAGTGGTGGTGGTGGTGGGTCTCCAGAACTTGAGGAAGTAGAGAGCTTCCATATTTTGAAAGAAAAGGCTGGATGGGAGAGCTTTGAAAGAGAGAGAAGAGATGGGGTTGGCGTTGGCTTATTTTTAGGGTTTAGAGGTGGGTTTTTATAGCAGGTTAAAGGAGGGAGAGATTAAAGTGGGGACGTTCTGGTTGAGAGATAAAAAAAAAGAGAGAGCTTTTGCACTTCGTTTTAGGATTTTGTTGTTTGTTATTGCAGTATTGAAAATGGTATTACGAAGGGTAAAGCAGAGAGGGCAACTGAGGTCAGGTTAATTTTGCTCTGCTTTTACAAGAGAGATAGATAGATCGGTCATAGGAAGCCAGGTTGCTTTTGGAATTTGGACACACATTGTTTGTACGTTTGGTTGTTTGTTATTAACATGAGAGGTCTTCAACATCCACTCTAGGGCTCGACAATCTAACCTCTCTCATGCAAGAAAACTCTCTGATTGTTCAAAAGAGAGAGTGTTTTGTACATCTTGTTGTGTTAATGGTGAATTTAGTCCCATTTCTCTTCATTTTATCTTAGTTTGGTCCCTCTATCTTTCTTCCCCTGCCATCATTCTGTGTAACCATCTACTCTTTCTGTTAAAATGTAGTTGTAGATGACATTAGTCCTGTTGTTAACTCACGTGTTCTTTAAAAATTAATCCCAAATGGTGTTATCTTGTGAAGCCCGGGTGTTTTTGTTTATACGATCACGCTGTGTTTTTTCAAAAAATTTAAATGTTTTTTGTATTATTGATATCAAAAATTAATTTTTTTAAAATATATATTTTGATTCATTTCCAAGCATAAAACATTTTAAAAAATAATTGATATTGTAATGTTAAACACTATTTTAAAGGAGAGTTTGAGACCTGAAGCCGGCAATTAACACAAGGACCATATGATTGTAAGAAAATACACCAAGAGTTGAGGTACCAGATTAGGATAAGATTAAGATTAAAGGATGAAAATGCAACATCAATCCCACATTTCTGAACAGAGGATAGAGTGTGACATACTCTAAAGCTGAAAGTTCAGAGTCAAGCCGGACACAGATACTCTCTCCTCTTACGAAAGCAGAATTCTTACAGAGTTGCAGAGGAATTATTTATTTATAATTAAAATAAATAATTTCCCTGCACACCTACTCCAAATCTCCCTGACCTTGCAGTTTTCCCATGTATCCTAGAAATTATACATTTCCATTCTTCTTATTAAAAAAATAAACTGGGGAATTGAGATATAATTAGCAAGTATTAAACTTGGGGGGGGTTAATGATTATTTATTTATTGTAAAGCTAAAGCATGGTTCGTTGAACACGCTGCTCTCATCAAGATTTAACTTTAAATCGCAAACATTATAAGTTTTCATAGATTATAGTATGAGAGCTGAAGTGATTAGATCATAATCCTACTCTTTTTAATCACGAATTCTAGTTATAAACTGTGGGTTATGAGATTGTGATCATAACCAATAAAAATGAAAGTCTTGGGAGCAAGATTATGTTTTGAGATTTTTCTCGGAGCTCTGCTGGATTGCTCAGACGAGGAATCACAGACGTTGATGGGTGCAAAAGGGACGGAGGAGGAGGAGGAGGAGGAGGAGGAGGAGGGTGATGGGAAGCTTCCAAAAAGAGAAGAGAAAGCAAGATGAAAGAGGAAAGGGCCAAAAAGAAAAGACTCCAAAAAGAAGAGGAAAGAGTAGGGTCACGTTACATTGGTAAAACATAACAGTGGGCTACTTTACTTTTGCGCAGAGAGGGAGAGGAGAGCCTCAAAAGATCAGCTAGATAGGTCAGAAAAATGGGTTCTTTTACAAGGCAAAGGCTCATACTGGTGCAGCTGGGGCACGCATGCAGGTCGAGCTTTTGGACCCTAGCTAAGCTTTAAAGAGAGTCCAACTTCTCTTTATTACAATTTTAATGCCCTATGCCATCAGGTCCAGCTCTTGCCCAAAAAAGGTTTGACTTGTAAAGATTGGCTTGGGCGATCTTTACACCCCCGCCCTTTTCTTTTTCTTTTTTTATTTATTTATTTAGAGCAGCTATAATAAAAATAGCTCAGGAAAAACCAATGGCGATTTTTAGTGTACCACATTTGCCTAGAAATCCTTTTGCTAAGAAGTGTATTTAGGTGGTGTTCGCTGTTCAACCGTATTTTTTAAGATTTTTTTATGTTTTTGTATTGATTTTAATGTATTCATATTAAAAATAAAAAATAATTTAATTTTTTTAAAAAAATTTCAATAAATTTTAATGCAATCATAAATCCTTCAACTCAAAGAAAGGTGAGTGGATATATACGAAGGAGTATTCTCTAAAATATCAAAATGGTTCTTAAATATTGAAAAGAAATAAAAATTCTACCCTACTATTTCAAAGTTTTCTTAATTAATTCCCTTTTACTATGTTTTAATTGTAAATTACCAAAATCCCAATTTCAATTATCATTTTTTTTCTATCGTTCGCTATTTTAACGTGATTTTTGAAGTTCAATATCACTCTAACTCCATTAAACTTTCAACCTCGAAAACTATTTCAAATTTAAGGTTCAAGATCCAAAAGTATTCGAGATTCAAGATTGAACTTTGACTGGTAGTTAAAGCTTCAATTTGAATGGTAATTGAAAATAATAATGATGCTTGGAATTCAATTATATATTCATGGGATATGACATGTTGTAGTTAGGGGTGAGCAAAAAAACCCAAAAACCGATTAAACCGAGAAAACCGAGAAAAAAATAACCAAAAAAACCGAACCGAAAAAAAAAACCGATTAAACTGATTAAAATTTTTGTAAAAATTTTCGGTTCGGTTCGGTTTCGGTTTCAAAAACCTGAAACCGGAAAAACCCCAACCGAACCGAACCGGTTCGGTTTAAGGGGTACTATAGTATAAATACAAAAAAAAACGCGTTATCTTTCTTAACCCTAGTCGTCCTTCTCCTTGCTCCTGAGCCACTCTCTCAACTCACAATTCACAATTTAACATCTGTAACGAAATCAATCCATCTTCATCTACAGGACCACAGCAGGAAGGCATTCGTCATTTGTTGTGGGGGGTTTGTAAAGCACTCCACTCCACTCCATGTTTTTGAAACGCTGCGGCTGCAATTCCTTCACTAGCTAGATCTACTTGTTTGGCTTTGGACATTCCTTCCACTTGAATCCACAGAGAGGAGAGGAAGCTTGGAGTTTTGCTAAGGAAGTTGCATTTGTTTCTGGATCTAAGCGCTATCATTTGAATCCAAGAATACATGTTTCGCTTTATCTTCTCTTCGCTTTTAGTATGTAAATTTCTAGTTTTTTTTTTATAAATTAAGTTCGATCATTCTAGGATGTCTTGTTGTTGTGGTGGTTAATTGAGCTTGTTTAGCTTAAAAATGGAGGAACCACTAGGTGATGAGGGGGCTAGAAAGGTCCCGACTTCAGAGAGACAGGTTTTCCGGTTTTTCTATTAAAAAAACCGAACCAAACCGAACCGAAACCGGTCGGTTCGAACCGGTTTCGGTTCGGTTTCGGTTTGAATTTTTAAGTTTTTTTAAATTTGATTTTGGTTAGTTTTTTAGTTAAAAACCGAACCGAACCGGTTTTGCTCACCCCTAGTTGTAGTCATTAATTATATTTAAGAACCATTTTGATATTTTAGAAAACTTTAAGGGAATTCAATTTAAATTAATTAATTAAGAAAACTTCGAAATAGTAGGGTAGAATTTTTATTTTATTTTCAATATTTAAGAACCATTTTGATTTTTTAGAAAATACTCCTCCATTTTAGGCTAAAATTAATACACACGTATAGTTTTAAAACTCGGTCCGGCCCGACAGGTCGACCCTGGCCTAGAACCAGGTCGGGTTGAAGAAAAAACAGGGGAAGAAAAAACCCGATGTGACCCGGCGACCTGGTTGATCCCGCAAGACCCGGTCAAAAACTCGGTTGCAACCTGTTAACTTTTTTTTTATTAAAACAATGTTGTTTTGATTTTTTAAAAAAAATAATAATCCGGGCGATCCGGTAAAAACCCAAAACCTGGACTTTGAACTGTGCTGAGTCTAAAAACTATGCACGCATGAATTGAGATATTTAGTTCTTTCCTTCTTGGTTTAGTAATAATAATAATGTACATAGGTGTAAATTAACCGAATTGTCTAGAATATTTGTAAAAAACAATTTATAATTAATTGAATTGAATGACTTTTAAAAATTTTTAGATAGATTTGATTAGTTTTTTTTAAAAAAAACAATTCACACGGTTTCAATTTTGAATTTCAAAAACTAAAAAAACCTATCATAAACCAAACGCTTATTAAATCAAAGTTCATAAAAAATAATCATACTAATAATCTATTAATTCACTTTGGACTTATTCGATTTTAATCAAGGTAAAACCAACCTGAACAGATCAATTTAGTTCTTTTATTAGATTTAGTTTGGCTCAAAATTAAAAAAAAAATATTAATTTAGTTGAATTTTCTCTAAACCAAAATGTTTTAACCAATGATTACCCCTCTAATCAAGAAAAAAACACATATTAAAAATCACATGTATAAAAAAAGTGATTAGCGATGTGATTGCGTCATAATTTCATTAAATTTAAAATAAAAATTATATTTTTTAAAATTTTATTATTTTAATATTTTTCCATACAAAAATCAATTTTAAAAATAAAATCTACCTCAACATCTTCAAAATCCAAGTGGGTTATACTGTAGTCCAAAACTGAGCGACTCTCTGGCCAAATCAGTGAACTTATGGCAAGCAAATGCCAGTCCTAGCTCCCAGCTCATAAAAGTCACGAGTTTTGGAAGCCATGCGGTCCTGGCTCCTGAGCTTTGCTCTGTCTCCACGAAAGACTGTAGCCTGGGTATTGAAAGAGATGATCTATTATTGCTTTGCAGTGAATTTGCATGATCTTTTTCTTCAACGACAGGAAATCCCAATGATCATCACAATTAATTATGAATTTTTTTTTTATCATTGTTTGTGTCATGCAAGTCTTTGTCTTTTTAAAATATTTTTTTATTTAAAATTATATTAAGATAATATTTTTTATTTTTAAAATTTATTTTTGATATCATTACATTAAAATTATTTAAATATAAAAAATTATTTTAAAGTAAAAAATAAAACAAATTAATTTTTTTAAAAAATATTTTTAAAATACAAAAACGGGTGTAATATTAGTATTACTTATTTAATTCCTTAAATGCATAAGCTGCCACTGTTGTCACACATTTTCGGATGTGAACATGGATAATCTAATTTAATTAGAGTATCTTACCCAACTAGTTGCAACTTTGAAGAAAACCCATGTGTACAGCATACACAATTTGCTTGTACAGGAAAATTCAGCATGGTAAATTTATTTTTTACTTTTTTTTATTAGATTTGAAGATATAATTTATATTATTTTTTTAATATATCTTGTTAAATGATAAATTTACATAACTTTATATTATCTTGTATTTAATTTTTATCAAATAAATAAAGATATCGAGACTTAAACTCGTGATCATTAGTCAAGGATTTAATACATTGTAAAAGAATTATCTTAACTTATAAACTTAAACTTTCAATTAAAATTTTAAAATATAATTTATATTATTTTTTTAACAAAAATAAATTTATTTCCACCGAGTAATTGATTAAGATGGTTGCAACGTCTATTATGTAAAAGATGAAAACATAAATCTGATGCAAACACACTTTTTTAAAGTGCTTTATCTTCGCATTTCAAGTTCGAAAAGAAAATATTCTCTGAAAAAAGCATGGAAATATGATTTGCTAAAAAACCAAAAAAAAAAAAAAAATGATTCTAGGAAGTTTCAATCCTCGAAGCACAAGAGAGAAGTCGAATACATCAAGTATCAATCCTAGCCTTCGTACTCCCTCCCAAAACTATTGTCTATGATTTCATCAAAATATTAATTATACTCCCAATTCTAACTTATTTTAGTATTTTCATTCCAATTTCCATCTCTTATTTACATTTAAATGAAAGGCTAATTTATTTTTTAAAAAATAACATAATGTGTAATTAACTGTATTTTTCTAATCTGGCTAAAAAAAAAATACTAAGACTTTAGGATGGGAAAGATCCAAATTAATCCAAACCACCCTGCATCTCTGAATCATCTACTGGAAGCCCCCCACGACTGCATTCCTGCAGGACTCTTTTCACTCAAAAGGGAAGCTTTCGCCTTCATGGAGAAAAGGGCTCCATGTTCTTAGACCCCAGAATGCACGTAATAACTACATTTATACACAGATCAATCATCATCACAAGAGTTTTGTTCTTATCGCTTCCGATGAATTCCTTAAAAGTTAAAACTACTGTGCAATACGTGCTCGACCTAGCCAGGTGAATAGTAGCTTGTTCTTCTGCACATTTTATCCGATAGCATCAGACATACTTTGCAAGATTCTGTACCCTAAATCATGGTAATATCTTGTAACTTTGGGAGTTCATTTGTGCAAACTTTGTCTTTACAGAGAAGAGGTATGTTCCCCACCACCATTGTTCATCTCTGGTGGATGATACTGTTTCTCATCTGAAATTCATCTTCCACTCAATAGCGTACTGTGACTTTTTGTACTTATACTGATGCTTCTGGTTGTTGAATGTCGGTCTCTGTCTCTCTGATTTTTGAATTCACAAATCGATGGCGAGCTAGTCAAATTATTCCTTGAAGAATTTTGGTGAAAGTGGGGTCTTTGTGTTTTAGCTTGAAGGGACGCCTGATTAAGGAATTTTCAATTTCAATCATTCTTTTCTCCAGAAATTCAATTTGAATCATAGTTTGCAACTGGTTTTTCCAAGGAATGAGAAATTAAGCATTCGAATTATGACAGAACCATGCCTACTACATCATTCCACGTTTAGGTACTGTTTATGATTGTGATATAACCCCCTTTTTTTAAGTTAAAATTTGATTTTTTTATTTTAAATTAATATTTTAATATTTTTAAATCATTTTGATATACTAATATTAAAAATAATTTTTTAAAAAATAAAAATAAATATTATTTTAATACTTTTCCGAGTAAATAATACTTTAAAAAATAATATTTACAATAATTTCATACACTCTCTTGAATTTTTATTACCTAACTTATTCGTGCTGAATTAAAAATTAATTTTAATATAAAAAAATTAAAAAATATATATTCCCCTAAATAAATCCAACATATATGCCCCTGAAAACCTAACAGAGAATCATTAAATAATTAAAAATAATACAGAAAATTCCCTGTGATACCACATCATTTAACACAATTTTCTTAGAAGAAAGTTATTACCACGTGGAAATCAAACAAAATGTGAAAAATAAAAAATAGAGATCGAGTTTATAGACATCAACTGCTGGGGAAACGAAATGGGCCAGCTCGATGAACAAGAATCTGCTCTAATACAGTGCAGACCGAAGAGCTTATAATCCATTTTGTTTGTACGAGGAATGACAATCAAACCTTCTAAGGCCCAATACACTTTCTTCTTGCTGATAGGAACCCCTTATTTTGTATTTTGGTTTTCCATTATTAAGAATATTAAAACAAGACTGAAACTTCAAATTGTACTGTTTTAATGACTTTTTAAGTTTTCGATTCCTTCTGAAAAATGTTTTTACCTTCTTAAGAAATAGGGTAGAGCCAAATAACAAGAATAACCCGGTTTTCAAACTGAAAAAATTAATTATAAAAATTTGGTTTAGTTCTGTTTTAGTTTCTTACTAGTTTTTTAAGCTATACCATGCCACAAGTGAGATTTTTTTTTTCAACCTAAAAAAATACAAAGATTTTAAAAAGTTAAAAATTTGATTCATACTCGCCGGAACATTTTGCAAATACTTAAATGATAACACGTTGCATGACATATTTTTTAAAAAAAAGTATTGAGATAGCGACATACTAAATTGCCTCGAATCAACCATGGATAACCCATGAACCCACAACATGGGTATGATATAGTGATAAAACCATAGAATTCATAGCAAAACAAAATAGAAAGTTCAATTACAACAAACCAAAAATTGAAGGCTAGGAGTGAAAAAATACATTTAAAAAATGATAAAAAAAAATTGACATGAGTAAACCTATATTAATGGTCAGCACAATGCCTTTGGGTGGGACAAATCTTTCAACCTAAAAAAGAAAAAAGTTAAGGCGACGCCATTATTTCCAAATAAGTCAAAGAAATTAGAGACTTGGATCATCGAATAAGTTTGGTTAATCTAATAATATAGATAAAAAAAAACAACCTCAATCTAATAACATGAAAAACCAAGAAAATCTAGAAAAGTTCTCTAAATCAGGGCTAATCTTTAAAAATCACAACTTGTGAAATCTCAGACTTGGGCTGAAAGCCCAATCTCCA
Source organism: Populus nigra (assembly GCF_951802175.1). Lineage (NCBI taxonomy): Eukaryota > Viridiplantae > Streptophyta > Magnoliopsida > Malpighiales > Salicaceae > Populus > Populus nigra. The sequence continues at coordinate 1,934,200 of NC_084867.1, read as the reverse complement.
GCTAATTTAATTTTGGATTATAGAATTGGAAAAAAAATAGCGATAAAAGGAACCTAGACCAAACATGAAAAAACAAATAAGGATGGAATCGCAATAAACAAATAAAATTTATAAGTTATCTCAACAAAAAAATATCAAAGAGAATGATGACTAAATTTGAGAGATGAAAAATTAAAGGAGGATAAAATTAAAAAAAAATCAGTTTAAAGTGATTTTTCCAAATAAAACAAATAAAAGAAGGACTAAATCTGAAGAGAAACGAAGTTTAAGGGCTTCTATGAATTTTTTCATGGACAAAGCACAAACCGAAACAAATGAGAGAGAAATGAAGGGAAAAAAAAATTGAATCGTCGCCAAACTGGGCATAATCATTATTAGGAGTGTTCAAAAAAACCGACCAACCGATTAAACCGAAAAAACCGAGAAAAAATTAACCGAAAATACCGAACCGATAAAAAAACCGAATAAACCGATTAAAAAATACTCAAAACCACTCGGTCCGGTTCAGTTTCAGTTTCAAAAAGCTTAAGCCGATTGAACCGGACCGGTTCAATTGAATCTGAAAAACTTAAAAAAAAAGGTATAAAAGCAAACATCCCTAACCCTAATTCATTTCATCACTTTCCAGCCGCCTCCCTCTTCTCTCTTCTCCTCTCTCTCATTTTCTCTCCTGTTAATCTAACATTAAATCCTCTTTTTGAAATTTTTACACCAGAGCTTCTCACCTCCTCCTACCATCACTCTCTGGTCTTCCATATGGTAGCATCATCCACAACCTTCACTTTACTCTTATCATCAACCACAGACAACAACCCACACATCAAGAACCGGTTTCAGTTTTTCAGGCCCGATCTAGATCGTCTTCCATATAGCAGTGTCGTCCACAACCTTCACTTTTCTCCAATCAACAACCACCGAAAACAACCAACACATCAAGAACCGGTTTCAGTTTTTCAAGCTTGATCTAGATCTTTTCATCTGAATGGAGTTCTATTTTATTGAGTGGAAAGTAATAGAAATTTGTGTTTGTGAACTTTATCTGGTGTTGGAAGAGCAGGGATTGCATCTTTTTTGGTGGTTGTAATGGCTCCACATGCATTTGCAGATCTAAGCATCTATTTGATCTTTGATTCATTGTGAAATGAAGGAATTACAGGGATTTGGTATAACAACAGCTGTAAAAGAAAAAACCTATTTAATTGGTTTCCGGTTTTTCCTGTTTTTAATACTAAAAAACCGACCCGAACAACACAAAATTAGTTCGGTCTGAACCGGTTCTCGATTATGTCCGGGTCATATTGATAAGGAATATTATTTTTCGGTTCGGTTGAATTTTTCAGTTAAAACCGAACCGGACCGTGAACACCCCTAATCATTATACACGTGCCATTCATAAAAAAAACACCGAGACATATCAAATGATATAGCAGGACAATTTTTTTTAATAACCATAGTTAGCCACATGCACCACTCGAAGGTGATAAATATTGGTTGACGCGCTGATATATGTTGTGCATGTGTCAATAGCTTTTTGTTTTTTTTATGTGTCAAAAGACAACATCACCGCAGGACTAAATAGTTATTGCTAAAAAATCATTATAAAATGATGAATTTGCCCTTGCAAAGATACTTGGAGAATTTTCATTTTAACTGTGGTAAAGTCATTACACTGATTTAAAAAAGTTAGAAACTAAGAATACCTCTAACCATACTTAAGTTTAATTTTGCTTTCAATGGTACTAAAATAAATTAAATGTATAAAAAGTTTATGAAAAGATAAATATACCTCTCAATAATTATGGAATGGAAGGACAAATGAATAATATGAAAATATCAATTTATCCCTGTCCGTTCAAAAGTTTTTTTAGGGGCAAAAACATAATTATATTGTTATAATTCATGATAAATCACATCTCATGTATAATACTTTTTCCACGGAGTTTAGTTTTTATTAATTTAAGAAACCAAATTAAACTGATTTTTTTTTAAAAAAAACCAATCAGATCAAAGCTTGTCAAAAAAAATCCAATTAAAAGTCCAGTGAATTAATTTGGCTTTTTTAAAATTAGTCATTCGATTGAGTCAATTAGATTTTTGATCCAAACCTCCAAACAAACCAATGATCATAACAAATCCTTAAAAAAGTCTCAAACATACTTCCATTAATATGGAGGAACGAGTGGGTATATTAACGTCAAAATCTTTGATCTTGTTGACATTATATTTACATATTTTAAAATAAAAAATATTTCAAAAGTAACTATTGTAATTATTGGTCCAAACATCCTCTAAATTTGTAGCTTATGACTATTTATTTTATTTTATTTTGGAAAGTATAATTTTATAACTAGGTTATACAAGACAGAAAATGGCCAAGAATAAATGACAACTCAGCTGTAATGGAGGCACACATATAAAGCGTATTCTAAAGATACTTTATTGTTCCAACAACAACCAAAGCATATACCATTCGAATTTACAAGTGCGTGGCATCATGCCTTCTCTGGTTGTTCAAGGTTGGAGGGAAAAAAATAAAAATATCAAAGCAAGTGTAAGCTAACCTTTCAAGCTTCAAGAATCCCAGCATTCTCCTCTCGACAAAAAATAAGAAAAACACAGGTAATTTCATGATCTTGACCCTATTTGATGCTTTTGCTGCAAAAATTGATTCATTTGGATGGATATATTCTTGTTAGTGTAAGATCCAATCTCTTGATTGATCATACAGCTTTTCTCTGTGTACTCTCTGCTCCTCTCCCTCAACAACGAAACAATCTCATGATATGGTTCCTCAATCTTTAATTCTTGCATGCTTAGAAATCCCAGCATCTGAATCAGCATTCTCCTCTCGATAAAAAAATAAATAAGAAAAACACATGTAATTTCATGATCTTGACCCTATTTGATACTTTTGCTGCAAAAATTGATTCATTTGGATGGATATATTCTTGTTAGTGTAAGATCCAATCTCTTGATTGATCATACAGCTTTTTTCTGTGTACTCTCCGCTCCTCTCCCTCACAATGAAACAATCTCATGATATGGTGCCCTCCATCTTTAATTCTTGCATGCTTAGAAAACCCCAGAACATTATGATTAATTAATCGAGATGGTAGAATGGAAGTTTAAGTTGTTAAAAAAAAATTGTTACTAATTTTGGTATAATTCTGATCTGGCAGTTCTTTTATTTATTTATTTATTTTGTTATATCATCAACTCACAGTTCATTTTGCTTCTATAGTATTTGGAATACAATTCAAACTGTATCTTTTTAAAATTAGATTTTTTTTATTTATAATTAATTTTTTTATTTTTTTTAGATAGTTAGGGTGTGTTTATTAGTTGTATCTTTTGCATTTGCGGTGTAAAAACGCAGTTAGGTGTTTGGTAATACACCAAACTGCGTTTTATATTGTGGGGCCCATAAAAAAAATTGACTTTGAAACGCAGATTTTGTGAAGCAGTTTTTACATGTTTTTTTAACTGAGTTTTGTAAAACTTTATTTGTTTTTGCGTTTCAGAAGCACTTTTTTTAAAATTTTATTTTTTTATTTTTTTATTTACTTCAAATTATTTTTTTTTTGATATTTTCAGATCATTTTGATGCGCTGATATCAAAAATAATTTTTAAAAAATAAAAAAAATATTTTGATGCATTTTCAAGTAAAAAACACTTTTGAAAAGCAACTACAACCAAACATTTTATACATGTTTTCTGCTGCACATAAACCTCAACCACAATTTTTACCAAACACATATCTAAATTCCACTAACCACACTTTTTTTAAACTTATTTTTTTAAAATCACAATCATAAAAGTTACCTAAAAAACAAATACATTTAATATATTAACGTTAAAAATAATTTTTTTAAAATAAAAAATATTATTTTAATATATTTTCAAATAAAAAACAATTTAAACCTAATAAAAAATATATTAATCTAAGTTTGGTATAATTCTGATCTGGCTGTTCTTTTATTTATCTATTTGTTATGTCATCGACTCGCCGTTCATTTTGCTTCACCTGTTTGCTTTTGGGTCTGTTTCCTGGCCTGAAATAAATTCTCAGGTTTTTACTTTTGGGTCTGTTTGCTTTGCCCATTTGTTTAGAGAATTGAGCTCCTTGTATTTGGGCCTCATCACCTTTTTAGGCCGCTGGCCTTTTGATGGATTCTACTGTTAAATAACAAAAATAATTAAAAAAAAATAAAAATAATCTCAATTTTGTATGTTTTACAAAGCACTTGTTGCTCGTTCAATTTTAGCTTCGAATCTAGTTATAGAGATGATCAATATACAGGAATCAGAAAATCGTAATAGTTGATCATCATATTTAACAGATATATTTCGTATTTAGTGAAATTTTTTCAGTTTTCAATTTTTTTTTAACAGATGTATAGAGATGAGCTTTTTTTTTTTCAATTTTTCTTTTAGTTATTATTAATAATTTTTATTTATTTATTTACAGAAATAATTAGTATATGCTCCGATAAATATTTTGATTTACACTTATAATTTATATTATATAAAAAAACATTTCAAAATAGCTTATATACAAAAGTATTTTTAGAAAAAAAAATTACGACATATTATGAAGCACATATCAAATCAAATTTTTAGTTGTTCTCTAGTTAATGTTTTTTTTTCACTCTTATTTTTTTGATCATTTTGTAATTGATTTTTTTTATTTATTTCATTTTTTAACATTTAATTTGATAAAGATTTGGCTACATACAAACTTATCGTTTTGCATTTGTTTTTTTTTTATATTGTTTATTTTTAAATGTGTTGTTTTTCAAGGTGTTATGCTAATTTATTTATAATTTTTTTTGTGTTTTATACAAATAAAGTTTTTTTAAAATATTTTTTTTAAAATAATATTGCTATTGTGTTTGGCCTTATATAATATTTTTTTTTAAGCATGAGTTTATATATCAGTTTCATTTGTGTTTATCTTTTAAGTTATGAGTTTTTTAGGTTGTGAATTTATCTTTTATTGATTTTAATAATAAATTTAATAAACATAATAAGATTAATATCTCATTTTATAATTGAATATCTTGACTTACATTTCTTAATTTTATTAATTTTTTTTAGTTATTGTTAATAATTTTTTTCTGTTTATTTACATAAATGATTATTAATTTAATCAATAAGATATTTGTATGAGTTTTTTCATTTATTTTTAAAATTGTTTTATGTTAAAAAATATATTAAAACAGTCTACTGGTATTTTTCTTAAAAACATATTGCTCACGGCAAAACACGGATTAAATGACTAATAATAAAAAAACTGATTAAATTGAGAAAATTAAAAAAAATAATTAAAAAAATCGAACCGTGAAAAAAAATCGATTAAAATTTTAAAAAAACTGACCGGTTCGGTTCTGTTTTGATTTTATAATTCTGAAACTGAAAAAATCGAATCGAACCCAAACAAAAAAAACCTGAAAAAAACCGAGTCAAACTAGCAAAAACCGAGTCAAACCGAAAGAATCAAGTCAAACTGGTTTGAACTGATTTTTGACCAAAAAACCAAACCAAAACTAAAATCAATTGGTTTAAATTAATTTTGATTTTTTTATAAAAAAATTTTAATTTGACTTTTTTGATAAAAATTAAATCAAACCGAAAAAAATTCATCATTAATAGATATAGATAGAGCCGTGACGAAGGAACTCAGGTTTTTTTTTCTTACCTATGTTTCTAGTGCTAAAAAATATCTCATTATCCTTTGTTGACACCTGGCAGCAAATTTCTCAATTGTTGTCGGCCAGGAGCACAGATATTCCTCCTCTTAAAGGATGGGCTCAAATTGCTTCACGTGTCGCCTCAGCATGCAAGATTACCAGAGCATCCCTACTTGGTTGTTTTAACAACTTTCCACCACTTAAATAATGCCACCTCATCATTAATCCACCAAACCAAAATAGCTGGAAGGAAACGAAAACAAGCAAGCGCCGTCAGCTCTTACACGCCGTTAAGTCTCGAGCAGTGCGAAATGCGAGGAGGGATTAGGTGACGGCATCACAGCCCAATTGGGCCAATTTGCTCAATTAATTTAAACCAAGGTAACTATATAAAAATCATAGAACATTAACTTTTTCCCACCTACTTGCATCCGTACTTTATTTATTTATATTTCATATTCTATGAGGAATGGTAATTTATAACATACATAAAAAAAAATAAGATAAGCATCCGTACTTTATTTATTTATATTTCATATTCTATGAGGAATGGTAATTTATAACATACATAAAAAATAAGATAAAAAAATTATATATATATCTTTTAAAATAATAATATATAAACAAAAGAAACAAAAAACATTTCTGTTTTAAAAAGAAATATATTCAAATATTTTACAATATATATATTTTTTCTTATATTATTGTTGTTGGGAGATAAAACCGATGTTTTATATTTTAGATGAATGTTGTTGAGATGTTAGATATTTAAAATTATATTTAATATTAACATTAAAATTATATTTATCATTATTATTTCTAGCGTAATTTTTATTATAAACTTTATATTTGTAAAAGATATTATATTAAAAACAATAAAATTTAAATTCATGATCATTTGGTCAATATAATTTTAATACTATATAAAATAATTATTTCAATCTAATTAGTTAAATAATTTGATAAAATTATAAAATTTTATATTATTTTACAAAAATCCCAAACAAAGAAGTAATTAATAAACAACTAAATAAGCTAAAGAAATTAATTACATCAAACATAGAAATAACAGCCAAATCATTTCCTCATGTAACATTAGCTTCCCCCCTATCACCATTCCCAAAGTCACCTGCCAAATTTCTCCCTCGGTTTCCGTTATTTCCCATATCAAGCAGTAGGCTCGTTCTACAAACCTCAGCCTCGGACTTCCCACACCTCTCAACGGCCCAGATCCCATCTCTCCCTCCAAAACTCACACTAAAAAAACTTGGAAAACAGTATATAATTACATCGAAAACACTACTCTATCGTTCTGAAAGATCCATCAATGGCGGAGCATGAAGGCGAGCGTGAGATGGCGGAGCATGAAGGCGAGCGTGAGCGTGAACCAGTGGTTGAATCAATGGTGGATAAGATAACAGAGAAGACCCACGATCATGATTCATCATCTTCTTCATCAGATTCCGATGATGACAAGTCGGATGCTGTGAAGTCGAAAATCTTTCGTCTTTTTGGTAGAGAGAAACCCGTCCACAAAGTCTTAGGCGGTGGAAAACGTAAACACACACTAACTAACATCTCTCTCTGATTTATTAAATATCTTGTTTTTATTTCTTTGATTCGACGCTAGATCTTTTTTTTATATACTTCTTTTTTATTTGATGTTGTTACAGAAACTTGAAAATTGTTGCTTGGTGTAGAAATTGGTATTAAATGATGGATTTGGTTCTGAAACCATGGCGTATTAAAAGAACAGAAAAGAAATGGTGTTAAAATCCCTTTTGTTGTTTCGAATTTGGAATTTCTTTTGAAGAGAATGATTTGACAAGAGATTTATAAGATTTATAAGTGAAGAGCGGTTTGTTGCTTGACGATGCTTGCTAGCTAGCGTTAGATCACTCGATTCTTTCATTTTTGTTTGTATAAACACACGCATAGAAACATTCCCTTTATTTGTCTAAATGAGACGGGCAAATTTATGCATTTCCACTGTTGTAGGATTGAACATTGTATTGGTGAGTAGGGAAGCAAGTTTGGGTTGCATTTGTTTTTGTTAGATGGGACTTGGAAAAGCAAGTTTTGGCATTTCCACAATTATAGGATTGAGCAATGTATCGGTGAGTAGGAAAGCAAATTTGGGCTGCTTTTGTTTTTGCTAGACGGACTTGGAAAAGCAAGTTTTCACATTTCCACTATAGATTGATCGCTTGATTTCGTGTTCTCGAAATCGTTTGTCTTTCCTTAATGATTTTGGTTCCGTTTTTTGCAGCTGCTGATGTTTTCCTATGGAGGAACAAGAAAATCTCTGCTGGTGTGCTTGGTGGTGCAACTGCTGTCTGGGTTTTTTTTGAATTGCTTGAATATCACTTAATAACTTTAGTTTGCCATTTATCGATATTCTCTCTGGCTGTTCTTTTCCTGTGGTCCAATGCATCCAATTTGTTAAACAAGTAAGGATCGTTAGATATTCTTTACATCGTTAGATATTCTTTGGTAAATGTATATTCTTTCTAACGGTGTTGGCTTCAGCTTTGGTGATGTATATTCTTTCTAATGGTGTTGGCTTCAATTTCCTCTGTACTAGATCCCCACCTAAAATCCCCGAAGTCTTACTTCCTGAAAAATGTGTTCGTGAAGTTGCATCTGGGTTGAGAATTGAAATCAACCGAGGATTTGCTGTCCTGCATGATATTGCTTCTGGGAGAGATTTGAAGAAGTTTCTTGCTGTAAGTGATCTCTTCCCATCATTGATATAGCGTTTGATCTTCTGATGGGGAATATCATATTTGGAGCTGTATTTTACACATCCTTGGTGATTAATGCTTACTTCATCAGACACTTCTACTTTTTAAAAAAAAAACCACTCTGAATTCCATTTTTTAGGCATGTTAGTGGATTAAAGCTGCGTACTTCGTCCTAATACATGTCAAGCTATGTTGGGTTTATACTTTATAGAACTAATTATGAGTTGCTGCTGCTCATTTCGCTGTCAGGTAATAGCTGGCTTGTTGGTTCTGTCACTTGTTGGAAGTTGCTGTAACTTCCTGACCTTACTCTACATATGTAAGGAATTCAGATGTTGATTGCTTCAACTAAGATGCAAGATAGGTTTTTATTAGACTCTGATTTTTATTTCTTCTTTGAAACAGCCTTTGTTTTGCTGCACACCGTACCAGTGTTGTATGAGAAGTATGAGGACCAGGTTGATGGATATTCTGAAAAAGCATGGATTCAGATCAAGAAGCAGCATGCGGTGTTGGATGAAAAGTATTTAAGCAAAATTCCAAGAGGACCATTCAAGGAGAAGAAGAAGGATTAGAGAGAGGGAGAGAGAGAAACCAGTTCTAGTGTTCACTAGGTTGAATTTTGACTCTCAGCGTTCTGTTTGATTAAGCTGCTCTTGGTGTGACTTGAGTATTTTACAAGCCCTGCCTCTGTTTTATGTTTATGGGGGTGTTTAGGTGCTCCCAAATTTAACTAATATCGTATTCGGTAACCTCTGAGTTATGTAGATTCGCTCACTTTTATAATAATAAGTCGATAGCATATTGGTTTCCAGGAAAAATCTCCGTCTTGTCCTTGTATGGATGGATCTCTTGCCTTCGGCATCAATGTGGTCAAGTTAATGCTTGTGGGCTTTAGAGGGTCACTTGTATAGTTGGCCGCATTGCTATGAGAATATTTTTGAAATTTATTTTTATTATGGTTTTTTGAAATCTTTAATCTTTTATGCCATGCCAAGTTAATATTCCAGATAGAAGAAGATGAGCTAGACCTGGCAATCAGTCTTGTGTTGTTCTACTCTTACTGCTCTCAGTACACTTTCATAGTACATTTCATCACATTGGTACCAGCTGCCCTAAATGTGTAGCAGATTGAGTTCCATCTCGCCTTTTTCTTTTCTGGTTAAATTGACTTCTGAATGTTCAGCTATAATCTTCAACAATAGAGCTATAAAGAAAGAAAAAGAATCATACCACAAGAGTAAGGAGGAGTATTGCTACTTTTCACGAAGACTGATTTACAAATGCTACCCTTAATATTTGTTCGTAAACTACAGACTATCTTGAAAAACCCAATACAGATTCCTCTCAAATTCCACAAACCCTTGTGCATTTCCAAGCACCACACAGTCACATAATTACAATACTAAAAATGCAGTGGCAATTGCTTGTAGAATGATCTAAAACATACTGACAAGTGAGAACCCCCTCTTTCGCTTCATCTACACATTTTTCTGACAGAAACCTGAAAGTGTACGTTTTAACTTCTCTGTAATTTCCATCATTTCACTCTGAGGATCTGGTGTCGGGCATTCTGCGTTCCATTCGACACCCGCTGCTGCATGCTTGTAAGAAAAATGTTTCAGTTGAAAGGGAAGGCCATAACCTCCGACATACAAAGAACGTTGCCAATGACAGGGTGACTGCTTTGTAAAATCTAGAGGAAGTAAGTTAACTGTTGCTTCTTTCTTGAACCCCCTTCGCCATACAACTCATTCCATTGCTTTAGCTCATTCATTACCGTACCCTCAGTTGCGAAACTTGAAGCAACCTGCAGATACATTATTTAGAAACATCCCTAGACAGAAACATAAGATTCTAGATTTCTTTTACTTTCACGCTGTAGAACCAAATTATCAAGATGGTCATTGGTTCGAATTACACTGCATTCACACATAACAAAGAAAACATGGCTACTTAAGTAGTTGAGATGTTTCTCATCTGGGAAATAATGCTGTTATGATGCTAATCATAGAAAATTTAACTCCAATATAGTGCCAGCTACTTGAATTTCAAATCATAAGTTATGGACTTTAAGTAGAAGAAGAAAGTATGAGAGTCTGGTGACAGAAGAATTTGAATTTGAAAAGACTATTTGCTCATGGATTGAGGGTGATAGATGCAATCCAAATTTAAAGGAAATTCATGTAAGATCACCTGATTCTTTGCCTGTCTCATATCATCCATGTTTAACGGCCTTAGAATGATCACGCTTTCCTCTTTCCCTTCTTCCGTTGTATCTGCAGCATCTTCTGAGCTTGTGCCTTCTTCAGCTTTCTGCTTCTTTTCCTATAGAGAGATTACAGGAGCAGAAAACCAGGAAAAGTGTCAGCAAGGACTAAATATGAAAAATACATCTGTAACATGTGAGAAAAGGCTTACCTTATCCTTCACTCGCTCCTGCTGTAAAAGCTCTCTAACTGGTCGATATGCTGCTGTGACACACAGGTTCTGTTTACAGCAATCAATAACATGAGCTAACCGATTATGAATTGGTTTGATGAATGCTATAAATGTTCTGGAAAATAGAGAAACAGAAAGAACAAACCTTAAGATCACTTCCAGTATACCCTTCTGTCATGGTTGCAAGCTCCTTGAAGTCTAGATCTTCTGTTTTTTCTTTTGACATGAGAGTTTTCAAAATCCTTTCCCTGCTCTCAATAGATGGAAGACCAACCATAATTCTGCCCGACACAAAAAACACGTTGTAGTTAGCAAACATGATATGAAGCATGAAAATATTTTACATGGAAATATTGAAATTTACAATTGAAAAGCCATGATGGAAGCTAAAGATATCTGAGAAGTTTTCTTGAAGAGGTCAAGACAGAAGGTGAAAAAGAAAGGAGTTGCTTAAGGCTATACTGGGAACAGAACAACTCAAGAGGAATGTACAGAAAAGATGATGACAAACTTCATTGAATTGCTTGTTATCATGGACCAGCTATGCCGAATGATGCTGTTGATGTTGGTCAATAAACCAATTAGAGGAATCAGAAGAAATAAAACGCACCTGCGCTCAAACCGCCTAATAATTGCTTCATCAAGGTCAAATGGCCTGTTGGTCGCTGCAAGGACAAGAATACGCTCACCAGGTTTTGTCAACAGTCCATCCCAGTGAGTCATAAACTCATTCTTAATCTTCCGCATGGCCTCATGCTCACCAACTCTAGTCCGCTGCCCTAGCATGCTATCAACCTCATCCACAAATATGATAGTCGGGGAAACCTTTGCAGCAAGTGTGAACAGAGCTCGAACGTTCTTCTCATCTTCACCAAACCATTTTGAAGTAATGGTGGACATTGAGACATTTATGAAACTTGCTCCGGCTTCTTTGGCTATAGCTTTTGCCAGCATTGTTTTTCCTGTTCCAGGTGGACCAAATAGCAATATACCTCTACATGGCTTGAGAAGCCCACCATTGAAGAGGTCTGGCCTCCGAAGAGGCAGCATGACAAGCTCCTGAAGTGATTCTTTGGTTTCATCCAAGGCACCAATATCTGCAAATGTTACTCCAATCTCATTTGCAGGGATAACCTCTGGTCTGATTCGTTTCTCAAACTCATTGTCAGGAGGAACTTCCTGCAGGAAGTAATGGGAATCCATCGGTTAGACAATCAAAATAATATTGACAGCTCTTATCTAAAGTATAAAGGATTTTGACTTACAGGGGCTTTAGGTTGATTCTCGCTGTCCTTCTTCGCTCCAGTAACAGATTTCTCTTTTTCAGTCTTACTATTATTCTTTGCACCAACAGCCTCTTCCCCTTCAGCTTCCTATAATTGACCAAAAATGTCAAAATGTGTATGTTAATAACACCAACCTTCTATAGTGCTCACTGTGTAAGATACAATATCAGGCATGGAACTAACCTTGCCAGCTTCGGCATTAGTCTCTAGTTTTAGTGTATCTTTCCCGTCACTTTTACCTTCTTGGAATATACTCAATCCATGTGACAAGCTGCTCCAAAGAAATAATTGTAATTAAGAGATTGTTGTCTATTATCTTCCCAGAGGATATAACAAAAGAAATCATTAAATCAAAACAGGTATCCACCTCTTAGATGATATAAGAAGCTTTCCATTTCGGTATTCCGGATCCTTATTATTCATCAGATGATATGAGATTGCTGATACCACGATTTCTTCAATATAATTGCTAAGAACCATTGTGTCTGCATGGCAAATAGAACTCAAACCATCGCATTCAATATCATTTGCCGCAAGCACCTCAGCAATGTGGTTTTTGTTATCTTGAAACTGAATCTTCTTCATGTCCTCTTCCAGTTGGGCTTTCCAGCTGACAAGATGAGTCTCATCTTCTGGTGGTTTGATCTCAATGTTGTATGGGAATAACATTGCGAGCCTTTCATCCGCTTCTTTGCAATCATCTTCTTGGTCCAACATCCGGGAACCAAGAATCAACACATTACCTGAGAGTTTCTTCAACAGCTTATCGAGCAAGTTGTACATCCTTTGTGATTGAAGAAGCAGCTTCTCAGCATCCCTAAGGTATAAAATGATGGAACTTCTTTCTGATACTGAAACCAATACCTGTAAGAAAAACATTTTGACTATTCATAAGATCTTAAGAATCATGCAGCGTAATAATCCTGACGCTGAAAATCAAATTTTCGTTTACATTTTAACATATAGTTATATATGCAGTAGAGACTCTCATTCAGAAGCTAAACAGTATCAAGGAAAAGTAAACTTTTCACTAGTAACAACATAACGAGCTAGTGTCTTATATAAAAAATTAAACATCAACCACCAACAAATCAATGAGCACACTAGTGACACTATTTTTACCTGGTAAAGTGATTGCAAAAATAGGTTCTCATCAAAACACCAACTGCTTGTGTGCTTAAGAGGAGCTGAAAAAACAAAAGAATCCCCAGAAGCAGTGAGCTCAATAGATGTTTAAAATATGCAGATACCTACAGCCAATCTAACATTCATAAGAAAACTAAAGAGAACACGGTTGATGATCTTCGAGAAAACAATGCATTATAAATAAATTAGCATTGAGTTCTTCATAATTATATAATATAATTCATGCATAAAATATGACAGACAATAATAAAATTGCTACCAATATGAATGCTGGGAATCAAATCAATAAATGGAGAACCTAAAGTTTGTGGATTCGAGAAAAAGGACAACAAACCTAGGAAAAAAGTCCTATGTTATTTCAAGGCTTGCATCTCCTGGGATGAAAACGATTAAACAGGACAAAGCCATTTATCTTACCAATTCTTATCACTGAAACCAAGAGTAACTGAAGATACCACAAAGAAAAGATTGGAAACAATAACTGAGTGATAAAGTTTCTGGTGAGAAATCATTTTAGTAAGATGTGATCTAAACATCGTATCAAGTTTTGTAAATCCGTACATTACAAGGCAGTGGTGGTGGAGAAAAATGGATTCATTTCCAGAATCTCAGTCTCTTCAAGGAAGTTCACTTCATTTAACAAATTGCAATGAACTTTCCAATAGTCAATCTTCAAAAAAATCAACATATATTGTCATAAACTTTCCAATAGTCAATCTTCAGAAAAATCAACAACTATCAACATATAGATCACATTTTTAATAGTATTTAGGACAGCAACAAAAGTTATCGAATTCTGATGTGTAACCTGGATTCATGGAAGAGGACTGTGAAGTCATACTACTCATATCAGAAGCGGTGGAGGTGTTTCTGCGAAGTTTGGGAGAATTACTAGACCCTTCCTTACCCCTGCAATATACAAAGACACAAGGTTAGAGCTAAAAACATTTAAATCCGTGTGAGATCTCTAATCTAACCACCACATAAGACCAGCTAAACTCAGCCAAGACCTATTTCTAGTGTAAAGGGATGATAAACTGATGGGTGTGCTTGTGAATACCTACCTTGTTTCTTCCTTTGGAGAAAGGATTGAGAAAGAACCAAACAAAGAGGACATTCGTTCCAATGTCACCCCAGAAATGGACCTCTTGAAAGACTACAAAAACAAGCAAAGAAATCAGGGTACTTAACAATATGAAGACGTGAAGCCATCTGCAATCCTCTAACCAAATAATAAACAATCTATATCAACTTTACTCATCAAATGCATGCCATTAAACATGTCTACATGGTTATTTTCCGACCACCTAAATGATGAAAAATATAAAATGATGCAGTAACACTCAGATTCAACACCCACTACAGCATGTTCAATTCACCAGAACGAGCAGGAGAAAGCTTACAGATTCTTTTTTACTGCATCCATATTTGCTTTGCATCTGCAGTGAGGAAAGCATGAAGAGTATAAGTACTATTCAATGGCAACACGGAGAGAAGGATTGGAATTTGTTCATAGTCACCTTCATGGAAAAGTCACTAACATCCAACAACAGCAGCTTTGATTCAAAGTTATGTGCTAAAGCCTTCGCAAGCATTTGGTGATAAAACTCTTCATAAAATTGAAATCGCAAGAGATTAGGTCACTGCCATCTTTAAACACATAATATTCAATTTAAAATCACAAAACATATCCTCATTGCTTACCAGCAGGTCCTGAGAGCAAAATCGCTCTACTAGCAGGAGAAAGATTCCGGGTGTGCTTGGAAAAGTCAGCATGCTTTAAATGAACAAATGCCGCACTTGTTAATAACATTCGAGTTTTCTCACTGCAATCAACCATACAAAGAAATGAGAAAGTAAAAATAGATTGATTATTGAAAATCTTCCCTAAGAATGAATTCCAGAACACATATTGCAGCAGTATCTGAACTAATGCCATAGAAGGACTTCATTAAAATTTTACAACTTGTGCTCTGTGGAGACCAATATGATTTACTTTCCATGCCTCCTACAATCCAAGAACAGAGCAGCAACTCAGCCAGAAGATTTTCTCAAGCTTAACATAACTGAAATCTTGATACAACTATATGACTTAATTCCCATCTCCAATAATCCAGGAAGAAGTAAGCAACTCATCCAGATAATTTTTTCTCAAATTCAACAATTTCAAGTTGAGTATTCCAAAAACAGTAGAGGGATCCATCGATAATTAGATGCCTCATAGCAGTTACAAAGATAAAAAAAAATCCAGCAATACCAGTGAAAAACAGAGAGAACTGGCAGGCTTGGTATCAAAACCCTAGAACATTAATAAATATTTGACATGCTGGACTAAAATCCTCCTCATGGTTCAAGAAAAATTTCTGAGATTACATAAATTCCTGACTTTTCATTGTGGCATCTATGGATGAGTGAATTTCCCCTATTCAACAAGATGAACTTTAGGCTAACCTGTCCAGAAAGAGGGAAATCAAATTCAATTATTGAAGAGAAGAGATCCTTCAAATTCTAAGCACTCATTATAGGAGGAAAATCTATCAAAATGAGATGATGCCATTGATTAACTAAAACTCCAAAAGCAAACTATTTAATATAACATTCATGATTATTATAATCATGTCCAGGGAATATCATCACGTCATAGCAGTTGATTTCCAGATAACGATAATAAAAGTACCAAAACCCCATATGTCAGCAGATACATAGATTCAACTCAAAGTCCCATAAACAAAGAAATAGCACAATTTCTTTCTCAAGATCTTCAAAATGCTGGTATCAAAATAAAATAATTTTTGGACTGTATAATACAAGCATGTGATAAAGGTCAAAAAGCTAGCAGAGAATAAGAAGCATTATCTTGCCTCAGATAATAAGGGAACTCCTCAAATGTGACCTTGCTGTCTCTTCCATCAACAACCTGCCTCATCAACTCTTGCTCAATCTGCTCAGCCGTGACACCATCTATTGAGCCACATCCACCAGCCCACCTACTTACTTTTTGTCCAGAGGCCAATCCTAGCCCCATACCGACCCCAACTCCAACACTCAAAGCAGACAACAACATATGCTTCTGTTCCATCTCTCTCTGATTTTTTTTTTCTATCTTCCCAAACTAACAACACCTTCAAGAAGACTAAAAACACTCAAGATTTTAACATGAAAATGAAAACATGATCATATATGCACATAAAAGTGATAAGTTCTGGACACCCTACAAGCTAAAATGGCTGTTACAATACAGCAAGAGATTTGGAGGACAAAAAAAGACAGATTTTCAAGCAACAAGAATTTAGCAGTAAAAAGGAACGACGAATAAAATCTTTTCTCGAGGAGACTAGAAAATCTGAAAATGGTTTAGGAAACGCAAAAGGGTCCCAAGAACAGATGCTTTGTCTACAGTCTTTCTTGACAGGTATGACTCTGGTGCTATGTGGTCTGGCACTCTTCAACTATTTATAGCATGCTCTCCTCCTAATGAACGTTAAATTACCGGGAAATTTTACTTTATATATATATATATATATATATATATATATATATATATATTTGGTTGGGAGGTTTTCTCTTTTTAACTTTTCTGTGAGGTGGTTCTTTGCCTTTTTCTTTTCCCGTATATTTTATTTGCTTCTGTGTCTTCTATATAATAAATAGTAGGTAAAGTAAAAATACCTACTTTCCATGCCTTTTATATATATATATATATATATATATATAATGGTGGATGCTCTTGTAAATAATTGCTTTATTTTGAAGACTATTTATTTTTTACAAAGAAGTTTTCCATGGCTAAGTTAGCCATGGAAGGCATTAAATCTTGACGTGCAAAATTGTCTTCAGAATACCTGGATTATTAAAAAGCAACTTAATTTTTAATTTTATTTTTGTTTTTAATACTAGAGAAAAATACATTTATATTTTTTTATGTGTAATTGTGGTTGCTTTTCATAGTGTTTTTCACTCTGATGATGTTTTTTTATCTTTTAAAAATTATTTTTAATACCATCGCATCAAAATAATACGAAAACATTAAAAAATTATTAATTTAAAATAAAAAAATTAAAAAAATTAAAATTTTTTAAAAATATTTTTAAAACATAAAAATAAACAGGACAAAATCTTGAAATATTTTCTTTGCCGGATGGGTCATATTATTTAAATGATCAATCAGCAACTTCTTAGCTTATTATTTTTCATAATAAGTAAGTGCACTGGTTGGATCACATTATTTGAGTGATCAGTCATCAGTATACCTTAGCTTATTATTTTTCATAATAAGTAAGAACACTTAATTACACGTGTATTCTTGATATCAATTTTAAATCCGACTCACGGTGTCCTATTTTAGAGAATAGTGTATATACATGTCTAATCAAATCTAAATTTTTTTAAAAAAAAACCCTAAAAAGAAATAATATCTTATGTACAAATCTTAATTGTATGATTTTTATTCAACGTGTCAGATGGTTTAGGGTTTTTAAAAATAGAGTAATGATTATTTTTTATAGTATTTTTTTTAGAATTATATTAAAATAATATTTTTTATTTTTAAAATTATTTTTAACAATAACACATTAAAATGATTTGAAAATACATAAAAAATTATTTTGAAGCAAAAAAAAAAATATTATTTTTAAAAATATTTTTAAAATATAAAAATAAAAAGACCCTTAATGATTTAGCTAGTTAGTTGTTTCAATAAAACATTACAAGTATTTTTCAAAAACATACGTTTATTAATTAATAGTATTATGATAGCGGTTGTTTTTTAAAATGTATTAAAATAATATATTTTTTATTTTATAAAATTTATTTTTAATATCAGCATTTCAAAATAATTTAAAAATACTAATTTTAAACAAAATTTTTTAATTTTTTAAAACAATATTTATGCTCCAAGAACGAACAAGATTTCTCAAAATTATTATTCGACAAGATATCAATTTTAGTGGTCAAAATTATCCGATGGGAATGACCGACTTCACACAAGTAATTATGTGACCCTTTTTGGCGTATGCGTGGTCTTTGGTTTTGGAATAACATTAATGGTCCACACTCCACACCACAAGCAATTTCGAAGACAATGGCCCTCAAGTGTAAAGTATTCCGCCTACACCTCGAAAAAAGTTCTCTCGTTGGGTGCAAGGAGGTTAGAATTAAAAATCATAATATAAGATGCAAATTTATCAGCCAGTAACAATTAAAGACATCAATGTAAAATTATATTAAAAATAATTTAACTTGATATAAAAAATTATAAAATTTCTCTTTTTTTTAATTTCCAATAAAATGAAATTTTAGATTTTACGGTTAAAATTTTTATGGTGGGGTTAAGGAATCAAAATTTCGGAGGATCCGTCCATCTTATTCCTCGAAATTAAACACTTATTATTATTATTATTATTATTGAGAATTCGGAAACAGGCTTTAATTTCGAGAACAAATGATTTAGTAATGAGGTAAAGGAGAGATCATTCAAGACAAGTCTTGTAAGAAAGTTTGAAGGCACTTTTGTTAAAGTACATGGCATGGTCTAAATAGAGTAGTGTTTTTCTCCATGGTCCCTCTGCTTTACAGAGCAGCACATGCTCAGTTTCAAAAGAAAATGGTAAGCATTTGCACGTTTTTACCTTCTATATTGAAAAACTGCTTTCTAGGCCAATACATGAACGCGCCGCCCCCACTTGAAAGGGACTACAAGACTAAACTGAGGCGGCTCCTCCAAAAGCCTGAGGTTTTCTTATATAATCTTAGGCACTCGAAAGACAAATCCACCGTGGCTTCATGCTCTCCACCATCCACCATGAGAAGCCACTTGCCTTTTCATTGTTTAGCTGTATAACTTGGTTGCTATCCGCGCTAAGATGCAAGTTAAATAAAATAAAAATTTATTAATAAACAAAATAAATTTTTGTACCAAAATAAAAATCATTGTGAATTTTGGTTTAGCAATACATCTTCTCCGCATTTTACTTTTGAGTACTCTAATGATTAAATTGGTACTTTTATTATAATCCCAAACTTAATTTCATGTAATTAATCTATGGAAGGATGTAATTAAAATAAAAATAAAGTTAGAAAATTAGAAAAAAGAAGAAAAAGAAGAAGCAAGGATGTAATTAAAAAGAAAAAATAGTTTAAAAATAATAAAAAAAAGAGTTTCATAATTCATATGAATAGTGAAGCACATGAAGTTTTTCAATTGTTTTAGTATAGTAGGGTTATTAGGTAATTGGTTTGCATTTCACTATGAGTCGGATAAAGAGAATTTAAATGTAAAAAAATACATAAATATTTCTAATGTATTTTCTATTTGCAAGTAAAATTTTGATTATGAAATCAAAATTTAGTGTATATAGAGTAAATTAGTTTTTCAAATATCAAGATAAAAAATTCTTTGATCGACCCGGGCTAACCCATGACTCAAGTCATGACCCGATTAAGCTTAATAACATAATTTCTTTAATATATTTTTTATTTAATTATACGATAATCTCTACAAGAAAGCAACCAAATATAAATTAATAATATAAAGACAAATAATAATCTTCAAGATAAATTTTATAATAAATGTTGCATTTTTTATTATTATTATCAATATCGTTCAAACGAGTAAAAAAATAACATTTTTTATTATTATTATCAATATCGTTCAAACGAGTAAAAAAATAACATAGGACAACAACAAAAAATAACTTTTAAAAAATCAACCAGTGATTCAATTTAATAACCTGATAATTTTTTATGCAATTTATTTATTTTCAGATGTTGATAATTAATTTTATGTTCTTATTGGTTTGGTTTTAAGTAGTTCTAGAGTTTTAGCAATCTAGATAAAATACCATATTATATAGTTTAAGAGTGATTTAAGTAGCTTGTTTTATTTTATTTATAGTTTTATATGATGTGTAAATAAAAAATAATAAAAATGGGATTAATCTATATTTTAGGATGTATTATAAGAAATTGGGTATCTTCTTAGGAATTGCTAATTTTATTTTAAAAAAATTTTCCATTATTGATTTTTTTCTTGATTAGAAATGAGATTGAATTTACTTATTAGTGTTGATAATATTCTATAGTCTTAGTATTATATTAAGATTGTAATAATTAATAAGAAATTTCAAAAGAGTATGTATTTTTACATATATATAGTTATGCACATAACATAAAGACATGTTATTCATTATTCATGAGAAGTACTCTATTTTACCCCAACATTATTCTTAGGTTTTTTTTTTTAATATTGTTAAATTAAAACATTTAATGATCTTTCGTTAACCTTTTCTTTCAATGGAAAGAAGTACGTACCATAGGTATTATGAAAGTACCATAGGTTTAATTAATCAGTCTTTTTCATCCATTTCATTTTTAATATAAAATAAGTTATTAATCTATATTAAAATCCTTTACATTTCAAGGTAGAAATGAACAATGAAATGCCAATGCCTTTTATATTTTGATCTTTAAAAGTTTTGAAGTTTTTTTTTTAATTTCATCATTCAACATTGAATTTACTAGGTATTGGACATCATAATTTATTTTGATTTTCTTTATATGAAGTTATTCAGATCTCATTACTCAAGTCACGAGTTTTATGGGTTAACCGTGTTGATTCAGGTTATTTTTTTGTTATTTTTAATTATTATTTTTTTCTCAATTTCATACTTCAACATTGGATTTACTAGGTATTGGACTTCATTATTTGTTTTGATTTGATTTTTATGAAGTTATCTCAGTCTCATAACCCGGATTGCAAGCTCTGCAGGTTAGTCTTGTTGACTCAAGTCATTTTTTTTATTCTTTCTTTAATTGTTTTTTTCTCAACTTTATCCTTCAACATCAAGTTGATCGAGAATTGAGATTCATAATTATTTTTTATTTGTTTCTTCCTTCTTCGTGAACTTTGTATTCCTATTCTACGTCCGATTCAAGTTTTTTTCGACAATCTCAGTACTACCTATATGGCTTCTAATCCTATCCAGGATGCGCGCACGAAAGACATTGAGATTGATCTTAACTTTCTATGGGGTTATTACAATTTCATGACTTAGATCGCGAGTTTTGCGGGTTAGCCAAGTTTACTCGGGTTTTTTTTTATCATTTTTTTTAATTAAATTTTTTTTTTCAACTTTTTTTTTAATATCAAGTTTTTTTCAATCAAATCCACTATGCAATTTTTGATAGAGAAAGAGTGAAATTCAAGGAGAGGAGAAAGATGAGAAAAAAGAAAAGATGAATAAGTCATTGGAGTCACACTCTGGCATTCCTCTACCACACACCGCCTTATTCCAATGCCATCAAGAATTACTGTCTACAATGGTCTGAGCAAGTTGCACCCGCCTTCAATGTGTGGCATTTCTCCTTACACAATGGCACATGTGTCGCAAGTGTCAATCAATGTCCCCCTGCTTGTTCAATTTTGTCCCTAATCCTGCAAAAATATAGTTGGATATTTGTTTTGGTTTCAAATTTAGTCCTTGAAACCTTAATATTAACATAATTTAATTTATCTTGTCAAACCGAGTGCTAGAATTTTTTCTTGACATTGTAAGATCTCCATATCTAGGCAACCAAAACAAACCATCAAGTTTAATCTTTAATTAACTAAGTAAATTAAAGGTTAAAATTAAAGGTACTTTCAATACAAGTTAGTTGTAAAAATTAAGTAAATTTTAAGTTAAAAAAACTTTCACTCGAAAGATTTGCTAGAAATAAATTATTGTTCATCTCACTTAAGAATTTATTCTTTTGGATTTAGATGATTCTTAAACACTAAAAATATAAATTTATTTTTATTTTCATCTAAATTAAGTGATTATTAATTAATATTGTCTCTCTTATGTTGTGTCTAGTTATTTTTCTATGAATAATGTAGTGAATGGACTCATGATAGGGTCTTTATGCGATTGGTAGCTTAAACAATAATGAATGAAATGTCCTTACGCATTTGTTTTTTACAAGAATGTCCTTGCATAATTGAGAGGATGGGGGCAACAAAAAAAAATGTGATTGAGGAGGAATATATGATACAAGAGTATACCTCAAAATCTTTAATAAAACAAGCATTGATGTGAATATAGAAGTTGCAATATGGATTAATGAAAGATCCATCTTCCTTGAATAAGATCACTTTAAGGAGGTGATTTTGTGTTCTCTCTCTCGAAAGAGAACCTTTTGATGTGGTGATGAGTTAAAAGGGGAGTTGTATGGAAGTTGAGCAAAAGTATGGGGTGGCATTGCGTGTATCCCACAATCAAAATGCAGCAAAAAGATTTTCAAAAACCAAAGCAGGCGAGGCTTAGGTGGAAATGCGCAAAGGAATCTCATTATTCTAGTTGTTTTTCTTGCATAGTTTCTCCATGATTTTTCTCAAAAACTTAAGACTCTCTTATTATGCCCCTTCGATGATCGGTTGATAAGAGCACTTACTACTCACATTTTCAACTTTATTTCCTTTTGGCAAACTGCAAATGAAAGCCAAAAAAGCCTCAAAGCTACAGCTTTCGTAATGGACCCAACACATGCAATCTCCAGTTTCAACAAGCAGGAATTGCTTAGACCCCCACTCACCCATCTATTTGAAGAGAATGGAGAGTAAGAAATGGAGATAGCGAGGAAGAATCCAATGAAAGGATGTGTTCTTCTTTCTTGACACTATACCAAATGAAGACTTCTTTATTATCCT
This sequence comes from Populus nigra, assembly GCF_951802175.1. Classification (NCBI taxonomy): domain Eukaryota; kingdom Viridiplantae; phylum Streptophyta; class Magnoliopsida; order Malpighiales; family Salicaceae; genus Populus; species Populus nigra. The sequence continues at coordinate 1,911,206 of NC_084867.1, read as the reverse complement.
GTGCTTGCTCGTTCACTTTGTCCACAAAACCCTTTTCTTGTAGTTCATGCCTAATCTTGAATCAACTCGACCTTTCATCTTTCCAGTTTTGCTTTTCAAAAGGTAGTTTGATGTGAATAGAAATCACTTCTTTGTTAGGAAGAAAGAAGAACAATAGAGAGCTTATCCCCTACCATGATTGATGAGACAAAAATTCCATACACAATCTCGACAACCATGAGAGGAAGAAAACCATTTTTAGACCTAATTCAATGGAACCTTCTACTTGTAATATATAAGTGTTATCACTTTTTAATTCAAACTTATTAAAAACTAATACGAAAAAAAAAAAAAATCATGTGACCTCTTCGGTAAGTTGCTAGCCTTCAAGTGGGATGCAAGCTAAAATGTGCATCAAGAGATGCTTCTTTTAGATCATCTCGTCAATAAAGCCAGCTTTATAGTCTTTAGCTTTTCTATTTCTCTTAGCTTTTGTAATCTTACATTAATCCCTTTTGCTTATTCATAATGGAATATCTTACCTCTCTTAAACTATTGGCTTCCTAGTCCTTGTATAAATCTCTCACAAGCATTGACCTCAAAATCCTGGACATTAATTTTCCTGTCATACACTTAGCAAAAGCTAGCGTTGTAGATACAGTGTCTTGATACGACAACCTTTGCTGATTAGCTAAGTAAGCATCGCTACCTAAAAGAAAAGAAGAAAGCAAAAGGTTTCGACTTTGTTGAAAGCAGGCATGCTCCCTACGAGAGTTTTGACTAATTAATATATTCTAAGTTTTTCCATTTGCAGAAAGTTTTGAATCTTCAAGATATGGACATAACCCAAGATTCTCCACTAACATCCAATAAGGTTTCGGAGATATTAGTAATGTGTGCCCATAGTGAATGAATCAAACTATAGCCGTTGATTATGGTAGGTCTAGCAAGATTTAACTTTTCTAAAGTATCATAGATGACGGGAACAGCTTTAAAGCACAAATTTGCTGCTGGGGGTTAAGCATGATAATTGACGCAGACCCAGATGGAAAGTTAAAAGATAAAATTTTTTTATGATAGATCGATACCGTGGAGCTACGTTGGTGTAGCCAGCAGGCCTATGAACACTTTACCATTTGAGATATCACACGTTTGATCGATTAGAAATGCAAAAGGTTGAGTTATGTATATATATAACCAAGCTTGATTTATATGTTTCTCAATTAATTTTTTAAAATTTTAAAATTAATAACAATATATATATCTTTAATAATTCTAAAATTTATAACACATTGGTAATCTTAAAAAATAAAATAGAATTTTTATATATAAAAAAGATGGATTCATTCATGTTTCTGGGGAACATGTTTATTTTACAGTGCCCCGCAGGGCACTTTAAAGACTCATTAGTCAATAGTAATCGTGTTTCTTCGCCGGTTGAATAATTTTTTCTAGTAAGGAAAAAAGTAAAGTGTAGTAGTTAACAATGTATTTCTTGTAACAATAATTTATTATTATTATTATTGTGAGTTTTTTTTTTTTCATGAGTAAAATCCATTTTAGAGGCCTGTAAAAAAAGCTGCCCACTAATATTTCAAAAAATAATGCTATAAAACTTCATAAAAAAACAAAAGATAGAACAATATTTAGTAAAATAACAAAAAGAAAAAACACACAAATAACCGTAAAGAGTTGTAAAAAAGAAAAACGCTCACTAATATAAAAAATGCTATGATTTCATAAAAAAAATTGGAATTTCAAAGGTATTCAATATATAATTCCTTTTCTTAATTATTTTGTAATTAATCTATTTGAAACTAACAAAAAAGTAAATTATATATAAAAAATACAAAACAAAAAAAGTTAGGTGCTCTCATGGGACTTTATGCCAGGCTCATTAAAACGAGGCATGGTATGGTCGTCATGGGGCTTTATATTTTTTATTTTTTTATATTAAAGGGTTTGATGTTAAAAAAATATAAAAAAAAGATGTTATGGAGGGTTGCAAAAAAATTAAGGCATGATTATTTTATACCTAAAACTTTGATTTTTAACAAACATTTCAGTGGAATTTTTCTTATGGAATAAAAGCTGATATTTGTTAATATCAAGTCCAACCAATTTTATGGTTAAAATCAATATTAATCAAAACTTTCTCTTTCTATCACTAAAATATTGCGATGATCTTTCTTATCTCAAATTAGAAATTAAAAAATAAAGTTTTGAGCTAAAATAGAATATTCTAAAAATAAAAAGATCAAAAACTTATCATTTGGAAAGTATGAGGACCAAAATGAATATTCCACGCTACTTTTGAAATAACCATTCATTTTCTTTTCTTTATCACTTTGGCCCCCTTTCTTTGAATCTTTCTCTCTCTAGACTTTCTTTTTTTATCATTAAATATGGTGATCATTTCTTTTCTATCGAATTAAAGACTGAAAAATAAAGTTTTGAGTTAAAATAAAATATTTTAAATACAAAGGGATCAAAAAATTTTCATTTGAAAAGTATGAGAAATAAAATGAATATTTCACTCTACTTTTAAAATAACCATTCATTTTTCTTTTCTTTGTCATTTTGGCCCTCTTTCTTTGAATCTTTCTACTTTTCAACAAAATTCAATTAAATTGGTCATCAATTTGGTCCTAGAAAAGCAAAATAAAAATAAAAGTTTGGGACCGGAAAAAAAAGACAAAGCACCCATCACAATCCACAATACTTAGCATGTGGTGTTACAGTGCGTGGTGCTATAGTAAAAGCACTATACCTTTCGTCAATACATGGAAGATGAGGTTTTACTGTAATAAGATTGGATACACAAGTAAAATCTGAGCGAACAAGCCTCATACATGTAAAATCCAGATGAATGGATAATCACGTTATCAAAAGGAAAATGTCCATTTGTACAGGTATGTGGAGCTTGATCAGCCTCTCACTTGCTATAATGGCAGATAATACATTCATTACATGCACACTTTTTTCTAATTGGCAACGACCATAACATCATCTTCTCTATCTAACAGCGACCCATCAACAAATTATACAATCTGACGGATCTCATGGCTACAAAAATAGCCATGAGTTTTAGGGTTAGGGTTTCACAATCTAAACTCTCTGTTCATCATTTTTCTCCCGACGACGATCTTCGTAGGCCTACAACCACTATCTTTTCAAGCTCGTATTATTGATTTACTTTGTGTTTTGAAATATATTAGTGGTTATTGTTTATAGTGTTTTTAGTTTAGAAATACATTAAAATAATATTAAAAAAAAACAATTATTTTTTATATTAATATATCAAAACGATATGAAAAAATATATAAAAAATTAATTTTAAACAAAAACAATTTAAATTTAAAAGCAATACGATTTCAATCATGTTTCCGAATAAGCTATTATCCATTAAAAATCTTTAATCCCACTAGAAAAGCTTGTTTTGCAGGCATTCTAAGGAACCCGGCTCTACATTATCCATCTCAACTTTACAAGAGTTATCTCATTATAATAGAATATTGTTTTCAATCCTTATCATTCATGACCTAATAATTTGGATTAAAGATGATATTCATTCATGTATATAACTTCCGTATTTAAATTAAATTGGATACTCCACACCCTCACGTCTTCCCTCTTTTTTTTTTCTTTTTTTTTTTTTCTTTTTGTGAGGGTTGAAGTTGCTCTTTTTGATGTAACTATGGCTTAGGTAAACTTTATATTGTGCCATTTTGTTGAGAGATGGGACAAAATGGATGACAAATCAAATCAACTTGCTGTGGCGCTTTTGGTGGAAAGCCCATGTCTGTGTCCACAACTTTACAAATGACACGTCGTCAAAAACCACCCACAACTTTGATAGATATGAGATTAAAAGCAGTGTTTACCATTGCGTTAAGAAAGCATTTTTAAAAGAATTTTTTTTTTTAACTTTAAATTAATATGTTTTTTATAATTTTAGATTATTTTGATGTGTTGATATTAAAAATAATTTTAAAATTTTTTTTAAAAAATATTGTTTTAATATGTTTAATAATGAAAAACAACTGCTACCTTAAAAGACAATAAGAGTAAAAAATTTTCCTTCAAATTTTTTTTTTTCTCAAAGTTTTGGTTTAAATTAAAGAGCCAAATGCCACGCTCATGTCCAAGATTTCTCATTCAAACAAGGCTAGGATGTTTCCTGAGACTAAAGAAATGACAAATTAGAGCCAACCAATGAGATTTGGGCCGACCCACAAGCTGTAAAATCAAAATCCCCTGACTCCACTAGAAGCCAAACCAGCTTAGCCAGGTTGGCCCATCAAGGGATTGCCGACTGGCTGTTTTTGTTGCTAGTGTGCCAGGTTTCGCAAATCCAACACAAAATGGCAGCACCACCGCACGAGGAGGTCAAAGTGGAGACAAGAGACAGCAATGTGACAATACCACCTTACTTTTACAGAAACAGTGGCCTGTAAAAGAAGGGCTCTAAAGCCACAAGAGAGTCGAAGCCTTCTCGATCACCCCAAGTGTTCCTTTTCTTGGTATTGTGCTCGAAGAAGTAAAGCACACAGTTGTGAAAACAATGGCCTCATCACTCCATTGAATTTGATTTTCTATGCTCCGAGATTTTGAAATGCCTCTCCTTTTTCTTGAACTCTAGAGGAGGACGGCAAGGCATGCTAATGCTTTAAAACAAAACTGAAAAAGTAGGAGTAAATTGTGGATAAACATCAAACCACCACGAAGCCAGCCTTAATCCATTCAATTCCAAAGTTGAAGTCCTTGTCACTGTAATCATATCAGCAACGTATTTGTCGTTAGTTCGGTATGTTAAAAAAACATAATGAAATAAAAAACGATAAAATTTTAAAATATAATATAAGTTATTCTTTAATATATCTCTTTAGACTTGAAACTTTTAAATACTTATATTATTTTATGTTATATTTTACTAATTAAAATGAAATAATGATATTTAAACTCGTAACCTTTTAGTTAAGGTTTTGATATCTTATTAGATAAAATTTTAAAATATAATTTATATTATTCTCTGATTTAATTTTTTACGTGTATAAATTCGGCTGCAATCATTCAATAATGTTTTGCTTCGATGATGACATTGATTCTTGACTTAAATAGGGTTTGAGTTTGATTGAATCCATTAATGATACACGAGATATGTTCAAGTGTCTTTGTTTATTTGTGCTTATCTGAGATTATTCAATGTATCATTGGCCTGTAATTATTGTCGAGCAAAATGTCAGCTGAATCTACTCTCAATTGGCCGATTGTTGATTAAAAATGAATATTATTATACAAGTTATAATTAATCCACTCAAAAGCATTTTGATATGATGCAATTATGAAAGGTAAAGTTCGAATGACCACTTTTCGTTTTTGTTTTATTGAATTGTGGAGGTGGAAATGGATGTTCATGTAGCAAACCCTTCGCCGCCGCCGCTGCTGCCGCCGCCTCCTTGGAGACGAGTAACCTCTATAATTTTAATCCGTTCTCCATGGTTCTTTCCTTTAAGTAAAGTATATAGGATGAAAGAATAAAATAACTTGCATTTATCGAACAAATTTAATCAAAGTAATCTTAGAAAAAAATGCATGAATTATTTTAAATATATAATAAAAATTATAATTATAACACTATTTTATATATAAATTTGAGCATAGACTTTCATTAATAAGAAAAGATTTTACATTCTTTCAAACCTGAATAATCTGGATATTTTTTTACTTATCTCCGTCTCTACCTTCGTGAAAGTCAAAGTCTCTTTATATTCACCTCTACTTGGATAATTGAAGGCAGATCTTCATGAAAAAAAAAACAGACATAATTGTCATCTTAAACCATTAATTATGTATAACTAAAACTAATCAGTATTTTACTTTAACGTGAAATACTATTTATTATAAATAAATTCATTATAAATTATATTAGTGATGAAACATGTGGGGAGACTGCAGCCTACAGGACCCAAGCGTCAGGCTGAAGGGACGTTAAGCATATCCTTGTGCACATGTGGTATTGTATTATTAAAAATATTCAAAATATTTTAAAAATTAATGTTCATTGGTTTTAGGATTTTAAATATTTTTATTTTTATTATAATTAATATTATTAATAAAATAATTGATAAAATTGAAATACAATTTTATTATTTATCTTCTAAATTTTTATGGTAATTTTTATAAAAATAAAAAGTTAGCCCGTAGCATAGTATTATTAAAAATATTCAACAATTCTAAGTATTAATATAAAAAATATTATAATTTGCATTATCAATATCATTATTTTTCTTATAGTGCAAAGTATTCATCTCAAAGATATTATTATTTTTGTTATAATATTATTATTTTTACAATAATCCAAAGTTTTAATATAAAAAATATTATTATTTATGTTCTAAATATTTTTGGAATTAAAAATAGTATTATTTGTGTTATAAATATTATTATTTTTATAATAATCAATATTATTAATAAAATAATTACTAAATTAGAAAAAAAATTATTCTTAATATTGAAAACAACCAAAGATTTGATTTGAAAGATACAATTAAAAATTACTATTACTATTATTATTATCATCATTAATAAATTTCAAAAAATTGTTATTACTATCAAAGAAAAACCATGTAAGGACGCGTGGCGCTTGAGCTCCTACTTGGGGGCTGGGCACACCTCCTGCGCATACATGGTGCTTGTGCTATGCCTCAGTGCTAGGTACATCCCAACGTCCACGCGTTGCTTGGGCACGTCAAAACCCAACTATCCTTGGGCCTCATATTTTACAGAATTCAAAATAGTTTTAAGTCATTGACTGTACAGAGTCCAAAATAAACTTAACTTAAATAGCCTTGAGTCTTGCCATCGTCGGGACCCAAATTTTTATGAAAATAAACATCTAACTAGTATGATTCTAAAACTTATATTTTGAAACCTTTTCACAATTATATGATTTTGCAATAATTGCATTCACGATAGTATTATGCAAAAATAAAAATAAAAATTTGTAAGCTTTTTCGTTGTGTTTTTCAATAGTTAATTGGTTTTTGACTTTTTATATGTTTTTGTAAATGAAAAACAAAAACAAAAGGTAATTAGGGATGTCAATAAAATCGCGATGGTGTAATTGTTTACGTAGCTGCCTCAAAGAATTCAATATCATTCTCTAGTTAAATTAGACTAAGTAAGACCTTCGTTAAATTATTGGATATCTATAATAATACATCTGACATTACTCATTTCTTATCTTATCTTATTTTTTTAAAAGAAAAATCATTGTTTTTAGACGGCAGAGCCTTAAACTTGATGCATTGTAGTAATAGTGATAATTCTTCTTATATAGAAATATATATATTGACTAGCTCTTAAATCTATTAATCTAAGTAAATTATTGTTATAAAAAAAGTCAAAAAAATTAATAATGTTTCACGACAAATAAGAAACTTTAATCCAACATACAAAATTCATCAAGGTTAAAATGGGCATTAAATATCAATGTTCTAATTAATAAAAAAAACACGAATTATTCTAGACTTAATGAATTTGGTCAAATTGTTGACTCTATTCATATTTTTCTTTTATATATTTTTTTAAAAAGAAAAAAATAAACGCTACCAAATCACTGTAATTAAGTTAATGAGCTGGATTATTGTAAAGTGGAAAACAACGGAAGAAGAGGCCAGCTAATCCCATGTCTACGGTTCCAACCAAATGTTAGGTTGGGCCGAATTCTGTGTTAAAGAGTATGAACCAACGTCTAGCCCATCGAGCTACTATGAATTCCAAATTTGGGCTCTAAGGGGACATCGGGCTTTTACTGGATTAGTCGATCTGAACTGGACTATGGCCTAGTTTGTAAGTTTCTTAGTTATGGAGCCCAATACCGGTCTTATGAGAACTGGCCCGTTAAGGTATTCAGATAGCTTACTAATCTGGATTTGACCGTTAATGAAAAAACCGGGTTTTTTTAATAAAAAAAAGGATGTTCCAGGTTATTTTTTTAAAAGTTATAGTTTAGATCAATTTAGGTTAACACACGAACTTGAACTGTGACCCGAGGTCTTGGGCTGGGCTGCTCTTATAATTGTAGTAATAGAAGAGAAATTATTAGATATGTTATAGTTTTATTTCCAATCTGAAGTGAAACCAAATTCAGCCCACTAGAGGAGGAGCTTGGACTTTGTCATGGAGATGGGCTGAACTGTATATAGTCCGACTGAACTCTTGACCCTTTTTATTGAGTTGATATAATCCAATCTGAGGGTGTGTTGTCAAATTTTGATTTTTTTTTATATTTTTTATTTATTTAAATTGAGTTTTTTATGTTTTCAGATCGTTTTAATATGCTGATATTAAAAATAATTTTTTAAAAATAAAAAAACTTTTTTTTAATGTATTTTTAAACGAAAAATATTTTAAATCATCACCACTACCACAATCATAAACACACCCTTAAACAACCTAAATTCGAGGTCTTAGAGTGGTTTTGGAGTATAAAGTCATAAAATCAGAATCCACCATAACAATTATCCTTTAGATTATGGGATTATGTATAATTTAATTTGAAGAAAAGATTTTTCAATAAAATTATTTTTTCAATGATAAAAGTATTTTTAAATTAATTCATAGGCCAATCAAAATTAAGTCTCTCTTTAAGCAATTTTATAGAAATATCTTTATATCAGTTTAAGTATATTAAAAAAAATTTAATAATTTTTCTAGATGATGGCTTCATGATTAAAACTAAAAAAATCAAGAAAAAGAATAAACCTCTTTACCCACCATACTAACCCAAATTTCAACAAAGTAATGGATGGGGATAAACAATGCTAGAAGGCCCTCACAATATATCGTTTGATAGTGTAGGCAAAATGCAATTTGTTTAAAATTTGTTTTTTTCGTTTAAAATTTATTTATTTTATTTAAAATTAATTTTTTAAATATTTTTTTATCATTTTAATATATTAATATCAAAAATAAATTTTAAAATATAATTTTTATCACACTTCAAAACAAGCCGTTCGTAAACTTATGCAGCGTTAAACATGGAGCTATAATTGAATGTGAGAGTTATTTTAACTATTCTTATAATAGTCTTAAATGATATTTATTTCATATGCAAACTTTTATAATTGTTTGCAATAAATTCTATCATATGAGAAAATGAGATTAATTAGGAATTTTAATTAATATTTAATAAGTGCCTAAGATCTTTGCCGGTAAATTCATTAATATAGTCAGGATAAATAAATTTTTGGGCTAGCTAAAACCTTAGCCCATAAGAACAGAGCGACACCCAAATCTTTGTTTAAAAAACGAGAAATGATATAGAGCGTGAAAAAAAAAATCAAGAAGAATGGGAGCTCTGAATCATGGCGGAAAATCTTAATAAAAGATTTTTTTTGTTATTTTTTTTAGTTTAACATGGTATCCGGATCAGTGTACGCGCACTTCGACTAATCTCACGTATAAAATTTTCATTTAAAAGTAGTAAATTCAAGATGAAAAGAGTAACCATCTAGATAGTGACTCAGTGATAAGAACTTGGGACCAAAAGATTTGCTCCCTCTGTAGTCTCAGGTTCGAGTCCTGTGGTTGCTCATATGATGGCCACTGGAGACTTACATGATCGTTAACTTCAGGACCTGTGAGATTAGTCGAGGTACGCGTAAGCTAGCCCGAATATCCACATTAAACTAAAAAAAAAAAAGATCAAAAGAGTATAAAATTTGGAAGTGATATATGTATTCCAAAAAAAAAAGAAGAAGAAAAAAAAGAATGCCCGTGTTTTGATTCGATAATTTCGGCATAGAACACATTCTAGATTTCATGAATATAGTCTGTATATAAGATAATCAAGTACATGACAGTTTTTTTTTATTTATTTAGCAAAGGAGTATGTTACTATAATTATCTGCACGGCGGTTAAAATAAAAAAAATTAGATAATAAAAAACTCAAGAAATATAAAATTCAACTAGCATGGGTTTATTATGTAACATTTAAAGATGATATTGTTTTATAAAAAATATTAAATTATTGATATATTAAATCGACCTGAAACAACATAATATAATTATTTATCTACTCAGAATCCTACTACTATATTGGTTGAAAAATTAGAAAAGATATTTTTTAAATCTGAAAAACCATTTTCAATCATTTTGTACTTAAAAACAACTAAAAAACTATTAAATCATTTATAAATCATCTAATTAATAACCTTAAAAAATAAGTTGAAAAACTGAAGTCCAACCTGAATTGAAAAAAGCTTTCCAAATTCAGATATATAATCTCATGCAAGTTTAGAGATAAGAATCACCACATTAAACTCTTTTAGTTGAATGGAACCCGTTGATATCAATAACATCGATTTTCTTCACTTAAAGTGGTTAAACTGATAAATTTATCTATTTTTATCATTTTCAAGCAACTTTTTTTTTTTATTTCTCCAAATTATAGACCAAAATGTAACAAAAATAAATTTTAAAATTAAATTAAAATTATGAAGATTAAAAAGAACTTTTTTCAAGACTTTTAGATTGGCCATATTATTTCTTCTATTTTATATTTTGGCTCCTTATCTTTTAAATTTTCTATCCTTTAAATATTTTGACAAATAGATAGATAGTTTGGTCTGCGATTAGAAAAAAAATTGAGAATAAAAAAAACAAAACAAATTGAGGACAAAAAAAGGAAAACTGGTCATGAAGCTTCAGTATAATACCTAGGCGTTTTAGGAAGTTCAGTAATTGGATAATGGTTACGGATTTCCAAAGGAGTTAATTTGATTTTTTTCTTGGTTTTGGTTTTTTTTTAAAATGTTTAAGAAAGTGGTAATAATTATTTTTAAAAGTAATTTTTTTTAAATAATATTTTTTATTTTTAAAAATTATCTTTAATATCAATATATCAAAACGATTTAAAAACATTAAAAAAATTAATTTAAACAAAAATAATTTCAAATAAAAAAAACAGATAAAAATTCCTCACAGACAACAGATAATACATTACTATAACTTTACTTTTTGTTTTTTTGATAGGAAAGGGGTTATCTTCTTAACGAAACAAATCCAAATTGTGCATGTTGGAAAAGGAGCGAGGAGACTATCAGCTTCAACAGCGGTGCTTTGATGGCATGGCACTATCAGCTTCAACAGCCATTCGTTAAATCGCAGACGCCACCATGATGCCTCCATGTCAAAAGCCTACTAAAGCTGCTAAAGCTGGGTTCTTCTTATGTTTTAGGTTCGGCTCTCCTTTTTTCCCTAGCGCCCAATCACCAAGTGTTCATGTTGGAAAAGGAGCGAGGAGACTCCTTCCAATTACTGCACATCCACTCTTCCAGCCCACTAGTTCCAAATTCTTCCCTTTTGTTTCGTGTCTCTTATTAGGTCTCATGTCAAATTTCCATCAACTTTGAATTCCTCGACAAACCACTAATTGCTGTGTCTAGATTCTGTTTGTGCACATAGCGAAAAGTTTTTTCGTTTGATAATACATTATAATAATTTTTTTTATTTTAACTTCACCACGTTAGAAAATATCAATGATTAAAACGCACCCAAATACAATCTTAAACGTAAAAATAAACAATACCTAAACTACTCCGTTTCATGAACCACTATTTCAAGTAAGACTCCTAATGGAATATTATCCGTGTTTTCTTTTGATATTTTCAATCAACTAAACATTTTAGATTTGATTTTTTTTTCTTCTAGAATGAGAGTATATATAGTTTTGATGATGAATATGATAATGTCTATTCAACATGTCTGGATCAGCCAGAAGATTGTGTGCCGGAGGAGAGCATACACTTGAATCAATCAACGAGCTTTGTAGAAGAGAGGAAAAACTTCACTAGCAAGGTTTGAGCTGTCAAGGAGAGGTTTGTTAATGAATACAAAGATTGTGTACTGATTTGTAGTTATCCCAAGAAAGTTAGGCCATTCACGAACACCATGCACGATCCCTTAAAAATAAAAGAAGAGAAAAAACTCGAACCATTCACTATGCCATGTACGGATGTGCTGATACCAGACACCACACCATAATCGCTCGTTGTCGAATTTTATGGTCATGTAATTCTCAGGTTTTAGCTTACTTGCATGGTAACTTTTAAGGGAAAGTTACTTTGATTCTTCTTAGTTTTGATGTTCTTTAGATTTGTTTCCATTCTTCTAAAATTTATAATTTATATCCCAAGTCAACTCAATTTTTAATATTATGATGGGTGAACAGACTACCCTCGTTTATAATATCACCTCAGTAAGATGAGCTAGAAATTAATAAATCGACATGATTGAAGGACGTTAATCTTAGCTAGAACTTTTTGATGACGAGGGTGATATACGCAAATCTAATGAAGATGACAAAAAATATTTATAATGATAATGATGTTGATAATGACGAGGGATAAGTTTTTTTTTATTATTATTATACAATGTATTTTTTTTATTAATATGAGTGTTTGAACCAGTTTACGTATATTTTGACTAATTCCACAGATCTTGAAGTTAATAATCATATAATTATCTAGTAACTTTGAGGTTTATGGGGTTCGAATTAGTGACCTCTAGTAAGCAAAGTTAGAACCTGACTAGTTGAATCACACTCTCATAGTTACATCGTTGTCGTTGTCATATAAATATTTTTTTTTTATCATTTCCATTATATTCACATAGATCAGTACTCTCATAATCAAAAAGTTCTAGCTAATATTAACATGTTGTTAACACCAAAAGTTGTTGAAATTTCGTAACGAAACAAGTTATTTCATACTTGATGCACTATAAATAATAATATTTTTAATTTGAGTATTGATAATGATAATTGTAAAAATATTATTGGAAAATATACTGCTAATATATACTTTAATTATAAATTTAAATGGATTAAAGTTATAAAAGAAATAAGGGTAACCCAGTGCTGTAAAATATATTTTTTCATTGGAAAATATACTGCTAATATATACTTTAATTATAAATTTAAATGGATTAAAGTTATAAAAGAAATAAGGGTAACCCAGTGCTGTAAAATATATTTTTTCATTGGAAAATATAGAAATGAAACTTATTGTGATGCGGTAAATATAAATAGGTAAATGTTTGATATTCGGTAGGCTTTGGTAGTATGATATAGATACAACATACTTGGATGGATAGAGAGAATTTATATAAGATTAAGAAGGATGGCATGAATTATACTCTTGTATCTTTGAAAGGGGAATTCAAACACCAAGCTTTTAAGGTAGAGGACCAGCAACCTGAGACATCAATTATTCGAGTTGATGAAAAGGGTTTCTATTCCAAAATCTTACACACCTAGTTTTCTAGTTTTGGTGACCAATGTTCTTAATAATGAACTAGTTACTTTATTTATTAGATTTTTATTTTCAAAATCTTAATAATGAACTCTAGTTATTAGATTTTTTTATTAGAGAAATAATTTAAAATAAAAACGGCAATTTAATATGATCCTAATAGATATCAATTTATAGGTCACGAAAATGTAGCTTCTGTGGACTTCCCATTTCTTCCCCGAAATAGTGGGTTTTGGAAACAAACAAATTATGACATCTATGTTTGGAATTTGGGTGATGTTTTGATACTTATCCATTAGAAACTCAACATACTAATATAATATTTAATATGATTCTATAAATCATATATATTCAGGGAGAAGCCATTTAATTATATAGAAAAAAAATTATAATAATAATAAAAAAATCATTTATTTTTTGCAATTTTCAACATCATTTTTTCTTTTAGTGTTGTAACAGCAGCCATTGTTTGCTGTTTTTATACCTCACTCTCTTTTATATTTTATATATTTTTGACTCTGCACTAACTCTTTCTCATTTTTGTTCTTCAAGTGATGGCTAGGTTTCAACGACAGCTTCTCTTGCTTCTTTATCAAAAATGGTGGCCACGTTTGTCAATAATTGATACAGTTTATTTTGACATTAACAGTAACACAAACAACCCACCATTATAGTCTTCTTGATAATAACAGCCCTCTTCTGCACATGCTGGTCGTCAGTAATGACAACATCCAATCTATGGCTGTGTGTGGGGACCAAAAACATCAATGTTCTTGACATATATATATATATATATATAGAGAGAGAGACACACACACACGCAAAAGCCAAAGCCTAGATATTATATCACTCAAGATGGTTTCTTGTTTTATAATTTCCAGACTGTCGAAGATTGACGGTGCAAGATGCTCCATGTGTAGCAAAAGCCAAAGCCTAGATATACATGATTTGATGCAGAAATTATGGAGATCATGATATAAATGAAATGAAGAATTATAGCAGGGGATCTCTCAGTAGAGTAATGTGTACAGAAGATCTATGCAGGATTTCTGCACTTGAATCCTGTATGGAATTGCTGCATATATTTTCATATTTCTTCAGTACAATTAAATATTGGATAGAAGAAATATAGTTTACACTGAAATTCTTAGATTTAATTTTCTGATTATTAATTTTGCAAACAGCTTCGCATTAGAACAGGAATGTATCTGTCGTCCCATTCAAGTAGTTTTCGGTTTGGTTTTGACTTCTATCAATGTCGTTGTTTTTGCGGTCCATTTGAATATATATCAACTGTCTTACCATTAATTATTTGTTGAATTCTTATCACAAACTTAAAATCAAAGCTACACTTTCTTAGTTGTTTTGAGTACTTGTTTTCCATAACCTTCCAATTCCAAAAGGAGCTCTCTCTCGGTTCGTTCTTTAGATACAAAAGAGATGAAAACGACAGGGACATGTCTTTTTGTATTTTAAAAATATAAAAATTCACTTTAAAATTTTATTAGATTTATTTTATATTTTTAACCTCTATTTTTAACTAAATACATTATTTTTATCTTATTTTTATTGCTTATTTTATCCAAGAACACTCCTGCTCTTTGTGCTTAATATGGAAGATATATATATATGTCAAGATCAAGATTGTACTAACTAGAAAGACTATGCTAGGATTAGGAACCAAATTTGACTTAATGATTATTAAATTAATCTCCCAGGTTAATCTCGGCTAATTTTTATTTAGGTTTTCCTGTTGTTTCTTGTGGGCAGCCATTTTTTGTGTTTACTCCTTTATTTATAGCATTCAATGGATTTTTTCTTTCTCATGCAACTACTTCGTGAAGGGTATGCTTTGATGTCCTGCTTTCAAGCTTTGACATACTCATGGCTGTTGTAATAAGTGTGCGGGTAGTTTAGCGGTGGTTGTTCAAAAAATATTTTATTTGAAATTATTTTAATGTATTGATATTAAAAATAAATTTTAATATATTTTTAAATAAAATATATTTTAAAATATAATTTTTACCATAATTTTAAATAAATCTTTAATTATAAATGCTATATACCCTAATGAAATTGAACTAAATGGATCTGGACGACGAGATAAGACTATCCCTTTAATATCAGGAAGTAGGACGAAATGTTATATCTTATTTTTTTTCAGTGTTTTATATCAAATCAATGATACTTTAATTTTTGTTTATAACATTACTTCTATTAAAATTAAATGAGAATTTTTATAAGATATTTAAGAATGTGACAGTAGTTATTTTTCAAAATGTTTTTCATTCTAAAACATATTAAAATAATATATTTTTTATTTTTTATTTTTTTTATATGATCAGCACATCAAAACCATCTAAAAATATATTAATTTAAAGTAAAAAAATAAAAAAAAAATTCAAAATTTTTTAAAATCACTTTCCAACTATAAAAATAATAATAGTAAACTAGAGAGATGTGATTTAAAATCTAGCAATTTTTGTTTATGTTTTATAATCTATGTCGAACTTACCTTGTGATTAAATTATACTATTAATTTTCTTTAGGATGGTTGATAATGACGATAAATCATTGAAACCATTATTATTAATTGGAATTAAACTTGAAGTTTAGAGAACTTAAAAGTGAGTTTTTCGAATAGTCTTTTTAGTTATTCTAAGCTTAAATGTGCAATAGATTAATTAACGATATGAATAGCTTCTTGAATTCTACAATTCTAGTGGTCTAATAGGCTTGTAATTTAAGTCCAAATCTAGAGTTACATAAATATAAATATAAATATAAAAATGAAATATGTTCAACCGTGTTTTCTTCCCCCCCTCTTCTTTCCCATATATATTGTTACTAGAATAATGTTGGTGGCCAGCGTGTTCTTACCTAACATATGGTGATTAGGAGTAATTAGCTAGCTTGAATTTGATAACTTAGCTGCTTTGTCTATGTGCATGAACATGTCATTCTCAAATAAGCAGCACTACTCGTTATCAAAACAAGAGTGCTTTGATGTCATTTTGTTTTTTCTAGCGGATGGCTTGCCTTGAAGACTCTCTATATACACTGCTGTATTGTTGAAAAACACGAGTTAGCTTTTCTCATTTCTTCCTTCTCGTATCCACATAGGTCTGGTTTTCCTGTGCTTTTTTTCGGGGAGCCATCTGCTTTAAGGAGAAAAAGAACACAGATTTTTGCTGCTGATTTTCTATTAGCTTAGATCTGAGCTCTGCCTGTGTTTCTGATTAACTACGATTTTCTCAAGTGTGGCTGCTTGAGGAGGTAAGTATCGTGTCATGTTTTTTTTAAAGTGGTCACCGATTTCTGGGATCTGTGTGCATGGGGTGTGTGTGCGTGTGTGTGCGCGTGTGTGTGTGCGTGTGTGTGTGTGTATAGCATGTCAGTGTACTTTTTTCGGTTCTAGCATG
Source organism: Populus nigra (assembly GCF_951802175.1). Lineage (NCBI taxonomy): Eukaryota > Viridiplantae > Streptophyta > Magnoliopsida > Malpighiales > Salicaceae > Populus > Populus nigra. The sequence continues at coordinate 1,894,485 of NC_084867.1, read as the reverse complement.
TGAAACATCTTATGGTTGAAAATGGAAATCAGTTGTGGTTGTTGTACTTTGATTTGTTGAACTGAGCAATCGACTCAACAGGGATAAGATAAGATTTGTGGTGCTAATTAGTAAAAAAAAATACCGTACTGTTCCATCTCTGTCATCTTCTGGTGTCATACTGTGATATATATGCGGTCTTTGATGAAATGATTCATGTACTTTAGTAAGGAGTTTGACATGGACAGTTTTGATCTGATATGTACAAATCATCTTGAACTAGCCTAGATGAAGATGCTTTATTTCCTTGTCATCAATTTCTCCATATAAGAAAATCCAATATGCTTTCCTCCTGTCCTTTCTACTTTTCAATGTGAAATCAAAGAATAATTGCTTGGTATTTGGGATACATTTTACAAGATGATCATTTTTCTTCTTTTGTTGGAACTGGAAAACTTACTTATTTTTTGAGAGTCTGCAGTTTTTCCTTTTTTAATTTTCCATACTGGTCAAGACTATTGGATTGCTTGTCTGGAGATATTCTCCAAAAACATGGGACTGTCCTGGACCTTTTCACCAGTATTTCAAGACAATGAACCTGATAAACAAATATGGGAATGATGACTAACATGGATAAATATATAGTTAGCAAGGTATGATTTATGTGTTTTAGGTGCTGGTTCCAGTTACAGTGTCATCTAACCATTTATGTTCTTGAAGAGTCTACAATACAAAGATTGGCTTAGGGTTAATCGATTGACTGTAGTTTTTTTTTTAATTCTGATTTATATTTAAACAAGTTTTGGTATTTTTTAATTTGATTGAAAGATGAAATATGTTTGTTAAATAATTGATCTTTGTTGAATTCTACTATCCTATCAGGGTAACTTTTTATGATGGAAAACAGCAGAAATCTAGATTTAGAGAAGCAGATTTTGCCAGAAGCACTTCCTGCGCTCATCCAATACATCCCATCAAAGGAAGTGGATGGCTTTGATGGCATTCAACTAAATAAAATCTTGAACAATCAGCTTCAACCAAGTGATTCTCAACCTTTTAGTTCATCAGCTATGGTATGATACACATATTATGACATGTTACTGAACCATTTTAGCCTGATTCTGCAGAAATTCTTGGGTGGTTTTGTGTTAATTTCCTTCTGCAGGGATTTGATGGTAAAGGCATAACATATTTCTTATGTTGGTTGTAGCAGGGAAGTGATACTGCTGCCTTTGAGAACCAAACTGATGAATCTCAGTCCATCCACCTTCAAAGGAAGCATTCTGTTTCCATCAGCTTGCCAACTTCTCCCGCAGCAGAAAGCTCAAAGAAGGCAAAAATGGTCCTTTTCAAAGAAGACGGTGAAAAAACCTTTGTTTATGGAAATCCAGATTCTTCTGCTGCACCTAAAATTGTCGATACACCGCCTAAGCAAGTTAAATTCCACTCTCAACCAATGGCTAAGGGAACTGCTGCATTTGAGGTTGCACTTGACGTTCCAAACCATCCTAATAACCATCCCAGCTTGAAAAAGTTAAAGGATAAAAGATATGATTCTTTCAAAACATGGTCTGGGAAACTTGAGAGGCAGATAACAAACGTACGTGTGAGGCCGCGAGATGATTCAACAGAGAAGACTGCTGGCCCAAAAGCAGAGAAAGATGCTTTACCTGTAGACCGATACTTTGACGCGTTGGAAGGGCCTGAGTTGGAAACTCTTAGGGTATGTTCTTAGTGTTTACCTCCCCCAATCATTTAAAATAATTTCTTCGTAATCTGAGATCATCCAGTAAAAGGAAACTAGATGTCCACTTTGTGCCTTTTTTTTGTGGTATGATATTATGATGCACATCTGTCTGTTGCTGCACTCCTAGCCTGCATTATAAACTGATTCTATCTCGTTAGATTTCCAGGTTCACTGAAGTCACCAAATACTGATGAATTTTGAATCTAGATATGATCATCTAATTATAGGAAAGATCTGGTTTGGTCAGATCTTTCATTCAATTTAGGATGATCTCCGCGCATTATCTTTTGCCTTGGTTTTTAATGAATTGTCCTTGTAAATTGAAGACATCCGGATGAATAACAGCCTTCCCTTTTCCTTCCATAACTTCTTTTCTCACATGTAGTTATTGATGCATTTTGTATTGCCAAATATCATATGTTACTGCTGGTTAAGCTGAACGTTTCTGATCAACACCATGCATGCTGCTACTTTACAGCCTTTGGAACAAATAGTGCTACCAGATGATAATAAATGGCCATTTCTTCTCCGTTTTCCCATCTCTTCATACGGTATCTGTCTTGGGGTTGGCAGCCAAGCAATAATGTGGAAAACCCTGGCCACCTCTGCCTCCACAAAATTTCTCCACATAAGCATCGACGTAAATCTTGTCCTGTGGTGCATCGCTGTTGCTCTTGTAGTCATTATTGGTTCCATATACCTTCTGAAAATGATTCTCTACTTTGAAGCAGTTCGTTGTGAGTACTACCACCCAATCCGAGTGAACTTCTTTTTTGCACCATGGATAGCTCTACTATTCTTAGCTATTGGAATGCCTCCTTCCCTTGCCAAAGACTTGCATGCAGCGCTTTGGTATGTTCTCATGACTCCATTCCTCATTTTGGAGCTTAAAATATATGGACAGTGGATGTCAGGAGGACAGAGAAGGCTTTCGAAGGTGGCAAATCCTACGAACCATCTGTCGATTGTTGGGAACTTTGTGGGGGCACTGTTGGGTGCATCAATGGGATTAAAAGAAGGGCCTTTATTCTTCTTTGCAGTCGGGTTGGTTCACTATACAGTCCTATTTGTAACTCTGTACCAGAGACTTCCGACAAATGAGACACTCCCCAAGGAGCTCCATCCAGTTTTCTTTCTGTTTGTTGCAGCTCCAAGTGTGGCTTCTATGGCATGGGCAAAAATTCAAGGTTCATTTGATCATGGATCACGGATTCCTTACTTCATTGCCCTATTCCTTTATTTCTCACTGGCAAGTCTCTGCCACTTAAGTTACCCTGGGCATGCCCTTATTTCTATCATACGTTATATTTCTGTCATGTACATTCTCATAAGCTATCGACTGTGTGAAGAGGATCAGACTATATTGCTTTATTTGGCTATTTAAGATTTATCCCTTAACAATACTATCCTCTCTTTTTTTGGCAATTTTGCAGGCAGTCCGTGTTAATTTTTTCCGAGGATTCAAGTAAGTCAATGCCACTTTAAGTTATTTTTTCTCTCTCTTACCATTTCGCTTCTGAGGTTTTTTCCTAAATTTAACAATCTCTTGAATCTACAGGTTTTCATTGTCATGGTGGGCATACACTTTCCCGATGACCAGCGCTGCCATTGCGACCATCAGGTACTCGAATGAAGTCACGAATGTAGTCACCCAAGTTCTTGCGGTCATATTCTCTGCTGTTTCCACACTCACTGTATCGGCTCTCCTTATATCGACAATAGTGCACGCATTCGTACTCCAGGACCTCTTCCCTAATGACATTGCCATTGCTATCAGCAACAAGAAACCAAGACAGCATCACCAGAGGAAGTGGTTCCATCTAAGACGTCGAAGCTCGGTTGAAAAAGAGATTGAACGTTACTTTAAGTTCACAAACTCAGATGGTAAGGATATAGAATCTTCTCTAGACCCCACCACTTCTAGCTCAGATAGTAGTCACTGAGTTTAGGTAAGTTTATGTAATGCCCATCACAGTGAGGCTTATGTTTCGCTTCCTTAGCAGGTCCTTTGCCATTTTCTGAATCTTCAGCCTAGTCATGTAAGGAACTCATAATCTAGCAGTTATGTCAGTTTCAATGAGCATGATGAATCAGAGAGGAAATGAAGATTTATGCAGTAAGAGTAGAGTGCTGTCCGAAGAAATAATAACATGTATGCTTGTAAAGGATGAGTATCAGTAATACCTATGCTTTTGCAAACAGACTTTTCTGCTTTTATTAAAAAACAAAAACCAGCTAAATCAAAGAACCTAACTTTTACAGAAAATTGTGAAAAGAATAACCCCTGCCTTTTCAGCTGGATGAGGTGACCAAGTGCCTCATCAATGCAGCAATCTGGGTTGTGCAGATAGCAGGTTGAACAGCATGGTTGGATCTTCAATGATTTTGAATGTTCAGGTTTAAGCTCCAACCACTTGCATAGACCCCAATTGTAGAGGACTAAGAAATAATAAATTGATCTGCAGTAGAGAGGACACTAATTCATTGGATTTCATCTTTTAAGAATTAAAGTGCTATACAGTACAGAAAATGTGACTAAACGTAGAGTCTTAGACAAGCACTACCATTTCTAGTTGTGCCACAACATAATTGATAAGACTAGGTGAAGTTGGAGCCACAACAACTTCCTCGTCTCTATTCCCAGCGACTAATGATAGACATAGTTTTGTCGACCATCATGGGCACCATTAGCAGTGATTTGATCTCCGACATAGTTTTGTCGACCACCATGGCCACCATTAGCAGTGATTGATCTCCATTCGTCATCCTCTTTTCCTCCGACATAGTTTTGTCAACCACCATCTCTGCCATTTTTCTAACCACAGAAATTGACCCACACAACCCCTTGCCACTCTCTACTTGATCGATCACCAAACCCAAAACCTAGCCTCCACGCCACTACCAGCCACCATAGAAATCATCTCACAGCCCCACATAACAGTAGTAATAATAGCAATACTAAGAAGAGAGAGAAGATCGATAGGAGGGAAGGAAATTGAAACTTCAGGTGATCCAATCTCTTACCATGAGCAACAATGAGTTGCATTGCCGATATATGAAGAAAGAGAAGAAGAAGATGCAATTGTTCCTACCCCTCAAGTGCCCCGAGTCTCATCGGAGCAAAGGTTCAAGCACCAGCAGCTTCCCTAACCCACCATCGCATAGTCACGCCCCACCCCCAGCCACTCTAGAAGTCGATTTTAAACCTCAAAAATTAACCCTGGATAATTTTTAAAGTTGATACGGTAAATAAAAGGGTGAATAAGGAAATTTAAATTTTAATATAATTGTGTTTATTGTTAATTTTATACTAGGAAGTATAATGATGGTTAGATTACGCTGAGATTTATAGAAGAATTTTTAAATATATTTTTTAAAATTAAATTAAAATTTTAGATTAATTAAAGTTTTAAAAAGCATCATTATATAATTTTACAATGATCTTTAATGAACAACAATATAATTTTTAATTGTGGCAATGATTGCTTCAATGTTTCAAAATCATTTTCTTACAAGGATTTCTTATTTCTTCTATATACACAAGAAAATAAGGGTTTATGATATTTAATAGTAGAATGTTTTAGGAGTTTCCATCTTCTATAAAACATTAAGGGGTAACAACTATTACAAATATTTTTATATTTATTTAGGAGAGTTAAAATTGATTTTGGATTGATTTTTTTTATTATATTGTTTTAAACCAACAAGTATAATTTTTTATTCAACTATTGGATCAAGTTGTAATTTTATTAAAAGTTTTTGAGGGTATGGTTTTATACTAAGTTAAAAGTTTAGATCAATCGAACATAGAAAAAACCTTGTGATAAGGTTTAGAAGCTACTACATGAGAATTTGTATTGATTTTGTAGTTGATTTATGATTCTTTTTTTATTTTATTTAGAACTCTTTTATTATTATTTTCATAATTTTTTAAGATATTTTTTTATTTAGTATAAATTGGGTTATTTAACTTGTACTTGGGTTTGCTTTACAACCATAGGGTTATTAGCTTCTTTTTTTTCAAATTTTTTTTCTAATAATGTAAGAATTCTTGCTACACTTGAAAACTATGTTGTTGTCCACTAAAGATTCTTGTAAAACTAGTAAAACTTCTAAAATTATTTTTTGGATATCCTTGCATTATTATAAAGAGAATCCTCCCTAAATATAAAATCCACAAGTCAAAAGGCAACAAATAACAAAAAACATATTACATCTACTGACATGTAACGCAACACCTTACCAAACTCTAATTGACTTAGAGTTTTAACTCAAAGTATGACAATATGTCTAGAGACTTCTGGTAAAATTTCAGTCTGATCCAACAGTCGGATTGAGAGTTATGCTCGATAGGATAAACCTAGACGGTAGACATAATTACTCTAGAATCCAAATTTCCTTGTTCAATGTTTTCCTGGATTATTCAATAATCCAAGGCTCAAATGCAAAACCTTAAGTATAAGCTAAATATCACTATTATACTAGGTAAAAAAAAGGCATCCTAAAAAATTATGGGAAAAAAAAAAGAGTTCTATATAAAATAAAAAAATAATCTCAAATCAACTAGGAAAATAATAAAAATTCCTACATAATAGCTCTTGGACCTTATTGTGAGGTCTTTTTTATGTCTGATTGATTTGAAACTTTAAACCAATATAAAACAAGATCTTTAGCAATTTATGGTAAAATTTCAGCTCGATCCAACAGTCGGATCAAAAACTATGTTTATTAATGTAAAATTATGCATTAGAAAAAATTAGCATAAAACCGACGTTAACTCTCCTAAATAAACATGAGAATCTTTGTAATAGTTGTTGCCCTTTAGTTTTCTTAAGGAGTATGGAAACTCCCAAAACAATCTACCATTAAATACCATAAGCCCTCATTTTCTTGTATAACTACGATAAATAAGGAATTTTTGTAAGAAAATAATTTTGAGACATTAAAGAAGTTCTTGCCACACTTGAAAACTATGTTGTGATTAATTATTTGAGATTAATTAAAATGTATGAATTATAATAATTATAATTTTTTAAATAAAATATCGTCTAAATTTTAAATACTGATGAATTAAAAATTTAAATATTATTTTAGATTAATGAAATATATATATATATATATATATCTGTGCATGTGGGGGGGTGCCTAGGGTATTTAATTTTATTTGAGATTAATTACCTAAATGAATTAAATATATTCATCAACCTTTTGATTTACAATTATTTTTTTAATATCTAAAAAATACATTGGGAATGATTGAAAATTCATTTTTTTTGTTAAGTTTTCTTTTTTATCAATCTATGTCAAAGCACGGGCCAACTGGCAAGTCTTTTCTATCACTCGTGGAGTAACTGAGTATGGTATGGTCTAATATTAGGCTCTATCATTATAATGTAATATGGCCAATTAATACATGACCCTTTATAACATGTGATTTTTTAAAAAAAAATTATGTGTTCATTGTTTCTATTATTCACCAATCAATCCAAGAAGATATGGTTTGATATCGAGCCTTGTCCTTTGAATGTTATTTCATAGATAATAAAACTGATTAATATATGGCCTATTTTTTTATGTGTGATTTTAAATTTGTTTTTGTATTTTAATTATTTCTATTATTTGCAAATGAACTCAGGGTGGTAAGGTTCAATCTCGAGATATGTTCTTTGTATTTTCTTAGTGGGAAATGGAATCGATTAGCATATATGACTAAAGTTTTCATCACAAGGTTATTATATTCCTAGGATGTGATTTATTTCTTTAATATCATGTATTGATTATTCTTGTTTATCTAAAAATCAACTCAAGATTGACACTATCTTTAAATGGGTCTTGTCCTGAGAAATTAAAAGAAATACGGGAATGGTTGATATATGATAATATTCTTAAAATATATTGTTTTTTTTTGTTGTGTATAAGAATTTTGACCCGTGGATTCGAGTGCCCCCAACAATACTCTTATAATCTACTTATCTGACTATCTAGTTAACCGCCTTTAAGAAGTGAAGTCATTTGTAATGACAATATTTTTTTTATTTATAAATGTAAATATTTGTGAAAAACATAAAATTAATCTTGAATTATAAATATTAATTCTAAATATTCATTTGTTATTTAAATTTTAATTTCTATGTTTGAGTTGATGTATGTGTGGATTTATTCTTTTATTTTTTTTAGGATACCATTTTTTTCATGATATGAGCAAATATAGGATGGATCAATATGATCTTACATAGACTCATCAAGTGTACGAGATGATTTTTTGGGCCCATTTCAGTCAATTTGTTTTTGAACATGCTTATACTTATAATTGATCACCAATTTTTTTGGTCCAATGCCTCGTGTTTTAAAATTAAGGATAAGGTCTTGCCATCATAGCCATGTCCCAAATCACTAATTTATTATATTTATTTTAATGATGATTATGTTACATTAGACAATGACAATAATGGTAGTGATTGTATTATCAATATTATTCTTATTGATAATTAGATGATGAGTGCAAAGTAAATATGAAGAGTGCTAAAAAATAAATTGATTTAAACTATGTTAATCCTTTTAATTATAAGTTTACTGCTGTCACAATGGTAGATATGTTAAAGAGTTATGTGGATATAACATGTATAAATAACATATTTTCTTCTAACCCTAAACTTAAATCAACATTCTCAGCCGCCCCCTCTCCTTGCTCTCTATTTTTCATCTCTCAAATCTGTCTTTTTTTTCTCCATGCTCTAAACCCAGGCAAGAAATTGAATAAAAAAAAGGTATCTAAGCCGATTAGAAGGCTAGCATAAGAGTTTTTAAAAAGAGAAATGTTGAGAGGGAATTTAATTAGTTAAAACAAGAAGAGAAGTGACTTCTCCCATGTAAAGAAGATAAAGATGGATGGTTGGTTTTCTTTGATTCAAATAATAATGATTTTACATTTCAATAACTTTTGATTTTCTCTTTGTTTTTTTTGCAGTCAAAATACTTCTTTCCTTTTGTTTTGTGTATTTTTTTATTGGGTTTAACTTCTAGGCAAGGATCTATCAAAACAAAAATTGAAGTTGATTTTCTGGAAAATGGAAGCAAATACAAAAATAAAAGTGCTGAAAAATATGGTTAATAAAAAGCCCAGAAAAAACCCAACCAAAATAATTTTGGTTCGAACCGGTTTGGAAGGGGAAAAATAAACCGAACTGAAATTACTCGGTTTTCAGTTCGGTTCAAAAACTAAATTTTTTTTTTGGTTTGGTTGTTTATTTTGATAAAAAAACTGGATCGAACCGAAAATACTTAGTTGTAATTAGGTATGATCAATTAAGTTGGTCATTTATCATTTAACCCTGAAGGTTAGCTCAATTACTCAGGTTTTGGGTTTGCTCCTCAACGGTCACGAGTTCGAGTCTCATTAGAGCCACTGGAGGTTTACATGATCGTTAATTTGAAGATTTATGATATTTGTCAAGATACGTGCAAACTGATCCAGACATCAATGTTAATAAAAAAAATTAAGTTCATTTTTGTTGGTTTCTTGTCATTACATGCTTCATTTCTCTATATTTGCATGAAACCGGAATGGGTATTGATGATACAATATCCCACGTCAGCAAGGAGCTGTAGGCAATATGCCTTTTCAAAGTAAAACCCACTGCAAGGTTATGAGCTCTAATGGGAACAATACTTCTTGAGGGGTCTAGTGGATTTTGGTCAACATCATCCTATCTAGGGAACATGGGCTACTACATGTTCTTGGATCCTTAAGCCCCTCGACTAGAAGGGCTATGATGATACTAACATCCACGGTGGCTAGGAGTCCAGGGCTTAGACAACTTTTTTGTTTCCCATACCACCTCTTTCTCTTCAAGAGGCACGTTTTCTAGACAAAACCTATCGCAGGGCTATGAGCTCGAACGTGGAATAATACTTCTTAAAGGAATAACCATGTAGCGAATTTTGACCACCATAATCAGATATCATTATGACTGTTAACACATCTTAATTCTCTATCATGTTCAAACATTTATACCATGTTCATCATTGTACTGTTACTTTAGTTGCAGCCAGTGCCCACAAGGCTATACCTCTACGAGGCTAGAAAGGAAACATGTTTGCCATGAAAATTTTGGTCAGTATTAGCTAAGAATCAATGTTTAATATCTCCATGATTGCTGGTCTGCAATGCTGTTGAGTGTGAATTCTGTCCGCTGATCTGCGCAGTCCTAAATCGACCACGCAACCAGCCGTGTAATTTGTTTGTTGGTCATTTGTCCTTCTATAACAAGGTTCAGTTTTCACATTGAATCCAGCGTCCTAAACATCCGAGGACATAATTGAAGAAGCCACATGTCCTCATCTTTGAATCTATATGCAATGTCTAGATGAAAACCAGTACTGTTATTATGACATGGAGTGTCTTGCTGGTAGATACAATTACCAAAGAATTGATAGCAGCGACAAGTAGCATGCATGATGTCTCGGTCCCCACAGCTATACGAGAAACAAAAGTTATGAAGTTACCCTTGCTTTTGTGAAGAAGCAGAAAATCCAACTAGAAAAACAAAAGGAAGTAGATAGGAACAGAAAAATCAGTGTAATCAAGCTTTGAACTTCTCCTAGCACATTTTGCCATTGTCTCCCTATCCTACCTTCTGACATGTGATAAACCCTTCAATCGTAGCCAAATTCTGCTTCAACCCTGATGGCCTATATTTGGCCAGCTATGCTCGGTTAGGATACTCTATAATGGATTGAATTTTACATCTAACTAGATAGTTGGTCTTCGCTTGGCCATCTAAAGAAGTTTATTTTTCAAAACGAACAACTTTAAAGAATATAATTGGAAAAGAAAATAATAGCAATCCATGTTAACTTTTCAAACTCATGACCTTAGCTAGTGACTAAACTGGATGTACTACATCTGGAAAGCCACTATTATAAAACTTAGCTTGATTTTATGGGTTGACCCGTGAACTAAGTGACATAGGGCTTAGACTTGGCCGAGTTTCAAAGGAAATTGAGGGAGAATTAATCCGGTCTAAAACAATCAAAAACCCAGGTTGCCCATGTCCTTATTAACCTGGGGCAAATTCAATTAAAATAGGGTCAAAACCCATTGACCATTTTCCTTCTTTTTTTTTTCAAAATGGTATCATCTTTACTTTTTTATATAAAAAAAAATTGATTGACTTGGGTTCACTCGAGTCAACCCAACTCAACCTGTGACCCGATATCTGTCCTAGATTAACTCTTAGGTAAGGCCTGGAAAAAATAGGAAAAACTAAGAAGACCAAATCCCAATAAATCAAATGTCGACTAATGAAATAAAAAAAATAAAAAATAAAAAAATAGCAATTAAGAGAAAAAGAACCTCATTTGGAAGAAAAAAATGAGAGGACAACTTGAAATTTTGAATTGAAGGGCAAAATTGAAAAAAAAAAGGGATCAAATTAACAAATGAATCCATAATAAAAAAAAAATAAAAATCAAGACAATATGAATCAAATTAAAAAAATCAAAATTATGGATCTAAGGATGAAATTGAAAACAAATTAAAAATTGATAATAGGGCTAAAAATCAAAATTAGAAATCAAAACATTAAGGGACAAACCTTAAATATCATCAGATTTTGAATTGAAAAAAAAATTGAAAAAAAAAATCAAATTCACAAAAGAATCCAAAACAAAAAAAAAATCAAAAGAATGAGGATCAAATATGAAAAAAATTAAAAATAAGATCATGGATCCAAGGATAAATTTGAAAAGAAATTACATAGGATACTAGAGCCAAGAATAAAAATTAAAAATAAAAATATTGAGGGTCAAACTTGAAATATCATAAATAAAAAGATAAATTTGATATAAAAATCAAATGTTAAAGGATGAAATTAAAAAAAAAATATTAAATTTGATATAATTAAAAGAAAAAAAATCAAATATAATAAAATTAACAAATAACATACTATTTTGATGTTTTTTTAAGGTTAATACATCATTGAAGCTTCACGCGATTCACCATTGTTAAGGGAGCGACAAAACGCGTGGAACACCGCCTCGAAATGTGGTTTTCAACCACTTGGAGGCGCCACTTACACCTCTCAACGGGTTTGAGTGCATCCTAAACAATGGCGTGTGCAATCAATTTCAACATTTTAGTAACTACATTGTGTCAAGAAGCAGAAAAGGCCAAGAAAATTCAATTTTTTAAAGTATCTTAGACATTTCACAGCACAAGTCAAAGATTAAAAGTTGTTTTTACCCTCATTAAAAATGTGTCCCATAAAAAATATAATATTACCCTTGAAAAGCAGATTGGAAGCCATTTCTGAGGGGACCAGGAACTCTCATTTCTCAGCGTTATACCAGATAGAATGATCCCTGAAGATTGGTCTAATAAATAAAAAATGCACTCATCAAATCACTTGTTAGTGTTTGCATACTTTAAAAAAAGCGTTATAGCCACTGGTCTTGTGAAGAGATGCCCCGATTTTAGCAAATAATGGTCGCTGCGCTATATGTAACAGCCATTATTTAAAACTCTGCTTGGTTAGGATTTCAGATATAATTAGACATGGTTTAAGATCATGATTTAGCCTAGTTTTTCCTTGTTTGTTATATTCTACTGGCTAGGAGTGGACTTGGTAACAATGTTTCTGCACAAAACTTATCAAGTGCAGAATCCCATAGATCTGCACAAAAGAATAGTGGTTGCTTGGATCCAAGACAAAACTTGTGAGAGCTAAACATTATCAAATGATGTAGCTGCAACTCTAGCTTTCTTTTAGTAATGAGTTAGCACCATCTATGATAATTCCCAACTTTGGTCATTATGGATCAACTTTTTTCAATTTGGTCAAGAAAGAGGCTGTCACTGCACAATTATAGAGAACAGAGAAATGCATGCTACAAAACTGCTGCAAAGATATGGGCACGACAAGAGCCCATTCCAATGATTGTGCTAGAAAAATCAGCCTCAAGGAATGGAGTTTGCCAAGGAATGGAGTTTGCTCAAGAATGAAGCAAGTGTTTACTTTCCTTGGAATTTTCACCTTCATTACACCTTGCTTTAGTCTTTACTTGATCTGTTGGCACCATGCTACACACAAGAAAAGAATGGAAGTTTTCCTCATAGAATAAGTAAACGTTGGTCTCCTGCAGCATATATTCCGTTCTATTTCACCATCAGGAGACCTGCTTGCCGGAGAAATATCTATCAATAATGTTGAAGAATTTCTGATCCAAAACCTGTCGACTGTCAAAAAATCGATCAAACTTTGTCTTTTTTTTAGTGGGAATCAAGAACTTGCCTGATGATATTCGAATAATCAGCAGTCAAAGCTTAATCAATCAGTAAAAATTTGGCATGCCTAACTTATGTTCTTTGATTTGTGTCCCAGGTCATGTCAGATAATCTTCAGCTCGTAGATTTAAAAGTTAAAATTAGGCATTTTGCAGGTGTAAGAAAAGAATGGCAGCTGGGACAGGACAAAAAAAATAAAGAAAGAAAGAAAATCTAGCTTGTGAGAAACAGAGAAAGAAAAATAGTCTGATACCAGTTCTGACAGAGACACAAAGCCGAACTAGAATCCGCCTGTAACTGCAAATTCAATTTTCCTACCAGATATCTAATTTCAAGAAATCTTGGAAGAACTTCCTTACAGAATGAGAGTTAAATATGGTCAAATTGTTATAGATTAACTTCTCCAGTGGTTGCATTCCACGCCAATTGAAAATCCTTCATATTAAACTAACGTTGAATTCTTCAACATTTAATTGCACAAGTTAAAGTCGTTGAGAAGATACTATCTACAAGCAAGCGTGTTGAAGAAAAAAAATCAAATTTATTTGATTATGTAATCTAAGTACCGCAACGGTCGAGCAACACCAGCAGTTCTTCTTTCTTTCTTTTTTCCCATTTTCTTTTTGCCTAAACAATTAAGCAACAACAGTAAGTAAATTCACCGAGTAAAACACCCATAAATCCAAGCTATACCTGGTAAAAAGATTGAACCTAGGAAGGGCACCTCAACTTTATATCCCTAAGGTTAATTCATCCCTTTCCATCAGGCTAATCCTAGTAGGGCTTTCTCGACCGTCGTTGTCCTGGAAGGCTCAACAACATGGTGCAGTGCAGGCATTTAGACATCTGAAAATGTTTATCGATAATTCTTAAAGGCAATGATAGTATGGTACAAATCTAAAAGAAAAGGGTGCCCTGAAGACAACTTGTGGAATTTGAAATTTGAAACAATAATAGAATTGAAAAATAATGGAGATATTTAATGAATAGAATAATCCTGTTTCCATTAAAAGAAAACTATACAGAAATAAGGGAGAGAGTCTTTGTCGCTGGTAGCTTTTCTCCCATGAAGGAGAAGACAAAAAAAAAACAAAATTTAAAATTTATCCTTAAATTCTTCTTCTTCTTCTTCTTTTCTCTCCCTCATGGCCCGACCATCCACGCAACTTCTAAATATTTCTTAATGAGAAAACAAATTTACATTATCCTCACAGAAGAGTAGAAGAAAAGAACAAGAAACAAGTGGTTGCTGATCTTTCTTTATTCCTCTCTCATTTTCTTTCCCATGTGAATATCAACATTGCTGCTTTCTTTTCTTCTTTTCGACTCCTTTGTACAGCAACCTCGATTTATTTCCCTGAAAAAAACAAATACCAAAGAATGTTCAAAAACCCTGATAATTATGAAGTGACAATCATGGCAGGATTGAGATTAGAAAAAGGAGATAATCATAACTAGGTGAAGATTGACTTACCATTTGATCTTTTGCAATGGAGAACTGCCTCATAAATAGAGCTCTCAGAATCACAAGATCTTCGCCAACAATCGTCGACAGAATTAGCTACACTGATTCTTGGAGATGTTTCTGCTGAATATTCCCAGCTCTTCATTACCTGAACTTTTGAATCAACATTTTCAGCTCTAGAACTTGACCTGTGGCCTCGAAATCTTCGATAAAATGGCCTAAGAAAATCCAAGTACTTCTGAATTATTTGCTTTGACGCTCTCCTGCACCTTCTCAGTGAAGAGCAGCGACGAGGTTTACAAGCTGAAACCACAGTTTTTGGGGGATGTGAAGAGGTCGGAAGGGCTGCGGTTGAATCTGAGACTTCATAAGGCTCTATCGTTAACGGATCGACAAAGAGAGGCATGACATAGCCATTGGAGAAGAGCTCATCAGCATGAACAAGAGTATGAGGAGATTGTGAAACGGGGAAGTCAAATTTGAACTCCTGAGAATTTCTGAAGAATCTCTTAGATGGTGGCATTCTTGGGTCCATCTCAATGAAGGAAGCTTCATCTGATGCATCAAGTGAGGCCCTGAAAGAACTGTCTAGGCTTTCCAGAGATGGTTGCAGGTTAACTAACCAACTATATGAAAAGCTTTCAATAGAGAGAGGCTGTGAAGTTTCCATTGGGATCACTCTTGACAAGATATTTAGGAAAAGAGAGCAGACAAGGTTGCTAGAAATATTAAGGGGAAGAGAGGTACAGTAGGTATATTAGCAAAGGTCCTCTACCTATAGAATATATCAAGGCATATATATATATATATATATATATATATATATATATATATCCTCTCTACAAATATTGGGTATGTGGCTCTTGCCAATCACACAGTGACGAACGAAGTTTATTATAAGTTAAAATATTTAAAATAAAAAATATTATAATTATAAAAATTATAGAAAAACTTTCAAGATATTAACAATATCTAAATGGTGCGAGAGAATCACTGTTTTCCCACACCTAAATCACTATCGATTACAACAGTAATTCACAGTGCTTTCCTCTCTTTTTTTCTAACTTTTCCCCCTATTTTTTCAAAAAAAAAATTCAACTTTCCTATTTTTCCTATTATTTATTTATTTTTTCTTTTATTTTTTTCAAAATTATTTTTATTGATTTTACTTTTTAAATATTGACCTGGTTAAAATTTTTTCTTTGTAATTTTTTTCTTTAAAATACTGTAGATTGCTGTGATGTTTTTCTATATAGTTTTTCAATTTTATTTTTTTATTTTTCAAAATTATATTTTTTGATTTTTTTAATATGGAGTTGATTCAGAATTTAGTTTTGTTATTTTTTTCTTTAAAACATTGTTGATTGCTACAATATTTCTTCGCATGGTTTTTTTTATGGTTTTTTCCGAAATTATCTTTTGTTCTTTGATTTTTTAATATTGAGCTGGTTAAAAATTACAGTTACAATATGTGAGGAAAGCACTATAACTTTTCTTAAAAATTACTGTTGATTGCTACAATGTTTTTTCCCACATAGTTTTTTTATGTTTTTGTTATGTTTTTCCCTAAAATTATCTTTGTCAATTTTATTTTTTAAATATTAAACTGGTTAAAAATTACAATTACAAGTAAATACAAGTTTTTCCTCACAAAACACTATGGATTGATACAGTTTTTCCTCACATGGTTTTTTTCCAGTTTCTTTTGTGTTTTCTTTTTTTGTAATATTTTTTTTCAAAATTATTTTCGTCGATTTTATTTTTTTTAATATTGAATTGGTTAAAATTTAACTTTGTAATAAAGCTTAATCATGTGAGGAAAGCGTTGTAGCTCCTCTCATAAAACATTGTGGATTGCTACAGTGTCTCTCCGCATGATTTTTTTTGTTATAATTTTTTTTCAAATTATCTTTTTCAATTTTATTTTTTTTAATATTGAGTTGTTTGTGAATTACAATTATAAGTCATTACAAATAAAGCTAAATCATGTGGGGAAGCACTATAGCTTTCATCACAAAACACTATGAATTGCTACAGTGTTTCCAACATGACTTTTTTCCTTTTTTTGATGTTTGTTTTGTTATTTTTTTTTTCTAAAATTATCTCTGTCGATTTTTTTTATTGAGCTGATTATGAATTTAGCTTTGTAACTTTTTTTTCTTTAAAACAATGTGAATTGTTGCAGTGTTTTTCCATGTGATTTTTTTATGATTTTTTTCAAAATTATCTTTGTCGATTTTTTTTTAATATTGAGTTGGTTAAGAATTATAATTACATTAAACTAAATCATATGAGGAAAGCATTGTAGTTTTTCCCACAAAACATTGTGGATTGCTATAATATTTCTCTAAATGATTTTTTATTTTATTTTATTGGGAAAAGCGCTATAGTTTTCCTGACAAAACATTGTCAATTGCTGCAACGTTTTTTCTCATGGTTTTTTTTCCTTCCAAAGTTATCTTTGTTGGTTTTTTTTTAATATTAAGTTGGTAGAGAATTTAGCTTTGTAATTTTTTTTTTTGCTTTTTATTAACTGAAAAGCTAAATCATATGGCGAAAACACTGTATCTTTCCTCACAAAACACTGTAGATTGCTACAAATCATTTTGTTCAATCTCTAAGTTTTTTATCACCAACACAACTTTTTTTTCCGTTATGAAATATTTGCTTCATCATACATTTAATTTCTATTACTTATTTAGTGCTGGTTCACAATTATAACACTATCAAGTGCATTTGTTTTATAAGCCCGCGGGCATGTCATCTCGTTTAATTTTATTATATGTCTTATTTATCAAAACCTATTATAAAATAACTACAAAATCGTATTAGTACTTAATAGAAAAATAAAAATAAGTGTTTTTTTCAAATAGAAAAACTAGAAAAGCAAATAATACTAAAAGTAAAAAAAAATTATAAACTGAAAAAAAATAAAAAGAAAATATAAAAATTTATGTTTTCAAAAGGATATTGCATTAGTTTTCTTAGGTCGAAAAAAATTCATCCTCAAGTTTAAATTGTTCATTTTACAGGACCTTTTCAATTAAAAACCATCCACCATGAAAACATCTAATATAATATTCTTCAAGCAAAACCTATTGAACCAAAAATAAAAATCAATTATCTTCGGGTATAGTCACTTTATCATGAATCTCTAATATTTTTATGCAGGTTGTCCTATTATATATCTCTAATACCTTTGTACTTGTCACCTATTATGAGTCTTACGACCATGATTTTCAATAATAACACATGATAATTAACTATCAAGAATTGTTAAGTTTTGATATCATAATTTGTTACATGTTAAAACTCTTAAAAAACATCAATATAGACTCTCAAAATATTTAATATGACAATTCTTTATATATATATATATATAGAAAACTAGCACACTAGAAAAATTATTCCCTTCAAATAAATAAATAGCTAGAAAAATATGGTAATAAAAAGTAGAAAATAGAAAAAAAATAAACTAAGTAAAGAAAATATATATTTTTCCTAAAAATATTCTTTCGAAATTGGGAAAAGGGAAAGAAAAAGAGAAACGTGTGCCCCCTCAGGCACCCATCATGTACTGTTTGCATCTATCTCTTACACACCCTCTCTATTCATATTTTCTCTTTACAAAGTTCCCAAGTTCATTATTTGGTTAGAAGTTGTCACAAGCCAATGATGCAGGTGTGGACCATTGGGGTGAGCTAGTCATATCGAAACTTGATCCTAAAAGGACTAGTTAAAAGCTGTTAAGGTCTGTTGTAACATCGACATCAATTACGCCATTCAATTCAAAAGTCGAACTCATTCAATTCGAGAATGATTTATACGATATTTTCTAACAAATTAATCCCCTTATTATGCACTTCAAATTAAATCCAAGAGACGAGGCAACAAATTGAGTTTTTGTTTGTACATCACAACTTGTTTTTAAATTACTTGTCATTTAAAAAAATATATTAGATTAATGTTAATTTATGCTTATTTGGATGATTTTACATATTAACATTAAAAAATAAAAAAAATAAGAGTATTTTTAACTGAAAAATACTTATTCCTACGATATTAAACATATATAATTATTATTAAACTAGAACTTTGGAATGATTTATATTTTATTTCTAACAAATTGAACCTTTGTTGATAAATTTATCAAATAATTATTTCAATCTAATAGTTTAAGTCAACTTGTATAGATCTACACTATTTTAACCTTGATTTTTATTAAATAAATAAAAAAAATATAATTTAAATTTATAATTACTTAATCATCAAGATTTTAATATTATATTAAAAAATTACTATAAAATATCAAAAATATAATTTACACGGATGAGTCAGCTGGTTCATGCACATCCTATAGCCAACTGAGAAGAGTCATCTAGAACCCTAGCTAACGAAAAAGGCATGCAGAAAAAGAGAATGTTTTGCTTGACACCATGTTTCTAGCTAGCCCATACTCTAAAGGGGGCAATTAAGTGGTAGGCAATTAGTCTTTTTTGAGAAACGGGTAAAGCCACCCTCTCTATTGTTTATCCAAGCTGCTGCTAGAGCTACAGCATAAAGGCTCTACAATCATTACTATGCTTTGAATGTTTCTCACAAACATATATTCTATACTGTTTGCAAAGAAAGTCAACATTGCTTGGCCTGCTTTAGTGTTGTCATCTCCTTTAACTGATTCACAATTCTGATGCTCACAAGGCTCACAATAATAAAGTACGTCACTAAAAGAATCTATTACGATGTGCAAGCTCTGCTCTGTGCTCCAAACTGCATCGCCAAAGCGAGTAGGCCCTCGAGAATCAATGCTACTAGGCTCCAAATTGACAAGTGTCTCTAACCTTATCGACTCGAGCGAGATTAACGTCAAACGACATTATGAACCAAGAACTTCGGTTCACAATATTTCTGTCCTTGATCAGTTAAACAAGATGCAATTGAGACATCAAACAGGAGAGAATTGGTTAGAGAAGAGAAACTATCACTAGGTTTCTCTCGGGAGTAGAGACTTCAGGCCTTTTCATCCACTAGAAGTCCGAGTGGTGGTGACTTCGAATCTTTCTCAAAAAAAATAAATGAATGCTTAAGAAAGTAGTGTCATTTTCACTCAGAACCGTAACTACTTGTTATTTACAGACAACGTTATAAAAACAAGAATAACAGACAAGGGTCCCCTTTGGCTGTCGGAGAATGAAATGGACAATGACCAAGGTCTGTGGGACAAAAGCCAAAAATAGAAAGTGACTTGAAACCAATTGGTCCCCCCTATGACATCCTCTCCGAGGCATTGCGCAAACAATTACTAGATAAAGCATTCAAACATTTGGAAAGGATCGAGCGGTTAAATTTCAAACAGAATACTTTATGTTCGAGGTTATTGTCCTGGTCTCTACTCTCTATGGAAATTCTCTCAAATAACCACAGCTTAAAATTTACATAGATTTATCATTAGTTTTGCTTAATTTAATTAATTTAATTAGATAGAATAAAAATAATATGATTCAACTAACTTGATAAATAAAACTTTAAAATATTTAAGTTTAAATAGTTATTTAAAAAATAAATATTACAAAAAAAGTAAAGATGCATTTACAAAAAATTATTTACCATACCACATTGCTTAGCAGCCTAATTTTTTTTGGAGGCCACTGTTAGGCAGAAAATGTTGTCTCCAAACATCCACAAATGGGATTTTGTAATAGGCAGCAGGAAAACATGAAAGTGAAAGCAACTAGTTGAAATTTAGTAACACACTATTGTGCCCGCACTTTACTATAGAGCTCAACTATTTTTTTTTTATGTAAAAAAGATGTTTAGATTATAAAATGGGATAAAAATAAATAAAAAATCAGTCATAACAAATTTATATCCACATTAATTAAAGTTAAGTCAATTTAGAATATTATGTCAACCCTGCAACTTAGATCATATGATTGGAATAACACAATAAAAATAAAAAGAATTATAAAGTTTTTTTCTATAAAAAATTAATATTAACTTTTCAAACATGTAACCCGAGTCATTAGATCTAAAACACCTAATTTGCAACAAAAAAAACATGAAGTACAACTCCTAACAAATCATATATATATTGAATGATAAAATTAAAAAAAAATTCAATTATTCAAAAGAACTTAAAAACTAGCAATTAAAAGAATGAGAACCAAAATTAAAATACAAAATAAAAGTTATATTTAATTGAAGAGTGAAATTGAAAAAAAATCAATTTAGTAAAAGGATAAAAATAAATTTTAAAAATGAGGCTCGAAATTGACATAAAAATAAAAAAATATGTTGTAATTAAAATGTGAAATTGTAAAAAATAATAACTTTTACAAAAAAAAAGAAAAAAATTAGAAATCAAAACAATAATGACTAAATTAGAAAACATAGCACCATCAATTTGGATTAAAAGATAAAATTGAAAATCATTAAAACTTTTACAAAAAGGTCAAAGAAAAAAACTAGAAATATAAAAAATGAGGGCTAAATTGAAAAATATAATATTTGGTAAATTGAAATTCAAATATGAAATTAAAAATAAATAAAACTTTTACAAAATGACGAAGACCAAAAATCAAAAATTAAAAAAATAGAGATTGAAGTTGAAATACCAACAACTAAGAAGATGAAGCTGTAATTTTCAGGGATGGAGAGAGAGAAGAAGAAAAAAAAAAAGATTCATTGACGACATATGTTATACCAATAGAAAAAGAACACGGTGGCGCTTCTAACAACTTGGTGGAAGGGCTCTTTTGGATACCGCATAGGAACATCCCACTTATTCTCGGGTGTACCACACGTGCACATTCTTTTTTGTTTTTTTAAGAATATTTTTATTATTTTACTGTACATTTTAATTGTTTATTATTTTTTATATTTAGTAAAATATCAAACTTCCTCCCATCTTAATAATGAAAAAATCATTGTAAAAATACAAAAATATCCCTTGATGTCAAGTTTTTATTTGCTTCCAATGGTATTTTGATCATTTTAATATGCAATTAAAATGAAAAAAAATACTTATTTATCTCAATCAATTTAAAAATAACAAATAAACAATGTTAAAGGGCTTCAATACTCTTAAAATTCAGTATGAAATTTTAAAAATATACTTATATTATTTCAATAAACGATGCTGATAGAAATATTACCAAACACTACGATGGAAATTGTTTCTGGTTTCCTCTATGTGCAGATATGTCACACTGCTATCAACAAATGTTCACATCACAAATAGCTTCACTTTTTTTCTCTTTTTTTTTTAATATTTCATGGGGAAGCCAATTCTAAGCGGTCCAAAGCACATGGGAACCTATAAACAGCACAATCATTGTACTTTGGGTGAGGCAATGGTTCCAGAAGCTAATTAAAATAATTCTATACAAGTGAGATGTCATTTCATTAAAAAACAAAAGCTAAAAGGGTGATGTTGACACGCTACTATCAACAGGACGATAGCAATGAATTTATCTTCTTGCCATAAAAAAAAAAAAAAACTTTAGGATATGGTTGCCTTAAAATGAGGGTATTTTAATATTTTTATATTCTTCAAGGGTAATAGAAGCTTTTGTCTTCTAAATTGCATAATAAAATATCATAAACATCCTTAAATTAATATGCTGTTGGGTGTCATTCAAGGATAGATTTGTGCGTGGTAAAATAACTAATTTATCCTTTTTATTTACACAATTAAAATATTTCATCGCTTTTGGAGTTTAATTTTTTATGCGTTGAATTTAAGGGTATTTTTGTTACTCTATTATTTTCTTTTTAGTTTAACGTAGGTGTCCGGGCCAGCTTGCGCGCACCTCAATTAATCCCACGAGCCCTGAAGTTAACGACCATGTAAGCCTCTAGTGGCCATCATATGAGTAACCTCAGGGCTCGAACCTGAGACCACAGAGGGAGCAAAACTCTTGATCTCAAGCTCTTACCACTGGGGCACCACCTAGATGATTTTGTTACTCTATTATTGATTTCTTTGGATAATGCATGCAATTGATTCTGGCAAACTAAAATGCTATTACGATGAGTTTTTAGATTTGTCATGATATCTTTTCCATGTAATAATGGCGCGTGTAGAACACAGAACTCTTATATAACTCTGGCAACCATATTGTTTTTTTTATTCTTTCTCCCCCCTGATTTTTGCACCCTACCTTGCTATTTTTCAAATCAACTACTTAACTGCTCTTTGTTTTTGATTTTGTCCCTAATCTTTTAGATGATATTTGTTTTATTTCAAGTAACTTATGAAAATCAAAATTTATTTAATTTCATCTTTATTTGATTTTTTACGTCCTTTTATTTTCAATTCAGTCCTTGATCTTTTGGTTGATGTTTGTTTTATTTGAAATAAATTATGAAAATCAAAATTTATTTCAATTTCATCCTTATTTGATTTTTAAAATTTATTTTATTTTATCCTCATTCTTTTAATTTCTATTTATGTCATATGAGATAATTTTTATAATGTAATATTTTTTGTGATTTCACCCTCGAACATTTTTTTTTCATTTAGAATTTATCCTCATTCTTTTTATTTATGTTTTTTTTTACTTTGCCAAAAATTTTAGTTTGATATTTTCTTATACTCAATCTCATCATTCAACATTAAATTGATTCATATTTAAGCTTCTTGGTTAAGCTCATTTTGAAATCTCACAGGTTGCAATTTGAAAAATTAATCCAACTTAAAGATGTTCGCTAGTGGTTACTTTGGGTATTTTTTTAATCATTCTTTTAAGTTAATATTTTTTCAATCTCATCCTTAGATATTTATTTTATTGGAGATTAAGCTTGTTTTTTTTTATATGCTTTCTACTTCCTTTGTTTTTTTTTTAGTTGGGTTATTTAGGGTCTTTTATTTTTTGTTCTTTGTTAAATATATTTTATCAAAATAAAATTTTTTCTTGAATTAAATAGAATTGATTAATTAAATATATATATATATATATGGATACTCACTTTGTCATAACCCAATCTTTTACTCCTATTTTATTAAAAAAATAAAAAAATAAGGAATAAATTGAAATTTAAGCCAAGACAACATAAATTAGAAGTTTAAGGATTTATTTGAATTTGAAATCAAATCAGGAGTTTAATTGAAAAAATATCAAGGTTTGGGGGCTGAATGAGGTTAAAATTACAAAAAATTAAAATTCAAGGATCATTTTGTAAATGGCACTAAAATACAGGGTTTCAATTACAATTTACCAAGGGGCTTGATTACAAAACTTTCAAAAACTTCAAGGACCAAAATGCAAATGACCATTAACATTTTGTTGTTCATCTCCTCCATCCCAATTCAGTAGAAACGGCAGAGAACGTGTAACGTCTTTCGCTCACGATGTGCCATTAATAGTCCAATAATGGATGTTATCCCAGCGGCTGCGCGATCACTCTGAGAGGTGCAAGGGCGTTCTCTTGCCTATAAATATCGAACAGAACAGGTGAACAAAAGAAACCGAGGAGACACACAGATGAAAAAATAGAACAAGAAAACGAGAGAAAAAAGAAAAAAAACGGGGAGGAGAACAGGAAAAGGACAGGGAAACGAACAAGACAGAGGAGAGCAAATTTTCTTCCCCTGTTTCTTCTCAAAGAAACAGGGGCGTTCGTGCCTCACGATCGTGAGGCACGAAGAAAGGCCATTCTCTGGCTTTATAGAAGCCAGAGAAGGCCACATAAAAAGGGAGAGGAGAACTGGAGGGGGACGAGAAGAACAAACACTGCAGGAAGAAGAAAATAGGGGGGGGGGAAGACGAAAAAAACAAACCAGGAGAGACGAGAGAGAGAAGAATGGAGAGACAAAAACAGTGAGGGGCATTGGCCAGCCAACACAGGAGCGCCAACCTCGTCTCCGGTTGCGCCACCCCTCTCCCCCTCCGAACAGACGAATACAAAGAAAAACAGAGAGCACGAACGAGCAGGGAGAAGACGCGTAGAAGAGACAGAGCAGAGGGATCCAACACAGAAAGAAAGCAAAAAAAAGAACGTAGAAGAAGGAACAGAGGAGAGGAAGTAGTGTCTGCCGGCCAGAGCTAACCGGTCGTCACCATCGTCTTCGTCTTCACCCCGCAGCTGCACCAGGTAAGTTTGCATCTTTCCTTCTCTTTCCATCTTTAATTACACAGGCACTGTGCACATGCAATTTTAAGTACACAGACACTGTGCACTGTGCACACGCAGAAGAGACTGAGTGTGCGTCCTTGGCGCAGCATGGTCACGGGCTTGGGCTAGTGATCGACCGGGCGGACTCGGTCTAACCCAGCTACATGAGCTGAGCTGGATCCAATTCAAATAATAATAAAATAATATATATATGCATGCGAAAAATAAATTTATTTTATTTATTTATTCACTGAAACTAGAGTCAGGAATAAAAATATTAATTTAGATTTATTTTATAACTACGTAATATTTACTAACACTAGAGTTGAAAGTAGTTGAATATTTAGTGGCGCCAGAGTCAGGAATATTATAAGCAAATTATCATAACATAAACTAATAAACGTTTAGCAATTTAAGACAAAACAAGCAATGCAGTCTATCTCGGGTAGGACGTTTAAGGAGTGATAATATCTTCCCTTTTACATAACTAGTCTCGAACCATAGAATCTTTGTTGACTAGTTAGGGTTCCTAGTGACTATAATACTAGATGACGACTCCTTGAACAACATCTTTTTCCCTAAAAAAACAAAATCCCTAATATATGTTCTTTTTTCATAATTAAAATTTTTTTTAAAGTTGCCGCAATGTTTAAGTATGACATACTTCATCGTGTTTTGTTCAAATAGCTTTTCCGAGACATTGCTGTAGCAAACCATGCAACTTATTTCAATGTTATTTTGCATTCTTTTGCAGTGAAGCTTAAACCATTTCAGCAAACTTTTTGGGTTGTGGATAATATCCATGGTGGAGTGGGGCGCATCTTCAATATTTTTTTTCTTTTTTCTCCTTCAATTTATGATATAAATAACTTAATTTTTTTAGTTAGTTATTGTCGAGTTTTTTTTTTTTACATTTCATTTGTTATTATTATCTATAATTTAAATTAAATTATTAAATTAACTAATTTTATTAGATATAATCAAGTTAATGATTGGAGTAACAAATTTTTTTTACTGTTTTAAAAACACTATTGTTACCTAACTATTTTTTTATATTAAAAAAATTGAATCGGCATGCACGGTTCCATTCTAGTTAAATCTAAATGACATTTTGTCAACAACCCCACTTCATAAGGACACTTTGATTAGCTATACCTTTATTCCTGTGCCGTGCTATGTGAGCTAATAATAGAAATACTCAAGATTCTACCAAGCAGAATACAGCGAGCCCACGTTTTATTTTTATTTTTAGAGATTTGTTTTTGGGATTTGTTAATTAGAGTTATAGGATTTGTTACATTTAAGAATATTCATTGATACTTAAATGTGTTTTTTTTATGTTGAAAACTTGAGTTGGATAGAGAGAGACCAAATTTTTTTCATTTGATTCTCTCCATTGTGATGGTTATTGTTTGTATTTCTCTCTCTCTCGGGTACACACATATATATTATACAATTCAAATATAATTTCAAGTATATAAATATAATTTTAAAATTTAAATATTTCAATTTTATAACTATTGGGTTGTTAGTATGTAATATGTCGCAGGTTAAATCAGTTTTTTTAATGTAAAAAGAAATATATAAGCATAGCTAATGTTTTTCTAGTAGAAAAAATTTAAACCGTGTAGGAGTTGACTTGATATAACCCGATAATCTTGATTAGTTTAAATGCAATTTAGAAAACTGGTAAAAACATAATTTAACTAAAAGGAATTCAAGACACATCTTTTTTTTAAAAAAAAAAAATATTGAGACGATAATATATTGGATCGACACGGGTTAACCTTCGAAATCCACGACGCAAGTAATGAGATGATGATAACCCTATATAAAGCATATCGAAAGAAATTATGAATCTTAATTTCCAATCAACTCAATGTTGAAAGATGAAATTGAAAAAAAAATTAATTAAAAAAAAAAGATACAAAAAAGACCAGATTAAGTCTATTTTAACCCACCAAATCCATAACCTAGTTTATGAGACTTAGATAACCTCATAAAAAGTAAACCAAAAAAAGATCTCAATCAACTCAGGTTAACCTGCCAAGCCTATGACTCAGGTTATGAGACTATGGTAACCCCATAGAAAGTAAATTAAACAAATTATGAAACTCGATTTCTAATAAACTTATTATTAAATGATGAAATTGAAAAAAAAATCAATCTAAAAAATAAACACAATAAAACAATTTAAGTCTACATGGGTTAACTCACAAAACTCATAACCTAAGTAATGGGACCATAATAATTGGATATTTCATTAGTTTTCAACAAACCATTTTTCAACAAACTAAAACAAATATGTTTGTTTAGCATAATTCATAATCAACCAAATATTTAAGATATTGAATTATGAAATTAAAAAAACAAATATCAATTAAAAAATAAACAAAAAAAACCTAAGGCAACCGGGTTAACCCGTCAAACTCATGCATAGGTAATAAAATTAAGATAATCATAAAGAATACAAACCATAATAAATTATGAAATCTAATATCTAATAAACCAAGTGTTGAAGAATGGAATTAAAAAATATATATAGATATAAAAAAAGAAAATAAATGGGAAAAAAACATTATAGATAGGAACAAAATAGATGAAATGAAACTGGAATATTTTTACACAATTTAACTGAGAAATTTAGAATCAACCGAGGAGATAAAACTTGTTTTAGTTTGTTTTGTTTTTTACATGGCATGAGATATACCGGTTATTTCAGACATAATGGAATAGAATTGACAAACTTAGTATGAATAACTCGAGAATTGGATGGAGAGGAAAAGGTGAGGGAGAAGTATGAGCGGTAATTTTAAAAGGATTTATAAGAAAGAAAGACGATTTGTAACAGTAGTAATTTTAAAACTGAGATTGGATGGGACTACAAACTCGATGAAGCAGTCCCAAATCGAAGTGTAGTTTCATGATTCATACAAAATGAAGATTTTATTTCTTGAACACAAGAAGTCAATTTGAATAAAGACGACATCACCGGCATGGAAGAAACCAAAGCCGGGCTCCAGCTACCGAGTAACAAAATAGTCCGAAGAAAGAAAAATTTGCAAAGCCCACCTATTATCTTTAAGCCTGAAGTGAGATTTCCAAAGGCCAAGCTCTGCTTTGGGAGTCAAATTACAAGAAAAGAACTCAAACTAGAAAATGGGTCATTCAAGTTTTGAGGAGTTTTGCCTCAAAACAGCATAAACAAAAAGTAAAAGAAAAAAAGCAATCTCAATCTCAAAAAGTTGCCTCTTTAAACACTCTCTTTGTTTCTTGCTTCTTCTTCTTCTAGATATTGCTCTCTTCACTTCTTCGTTTACACAAGTCAAGAAACAGAAGGTTCTAGATTTCAAGAATCTGAAATTAGTATTGGTGAAATAAAATATTTATACGATACTAGCATTTTAAAATAAGTAAGAAAATTATATTGTACTGTTCACATATTCATTAACTTACTACATATTTTTATTTTCTTACTTGATTCCTTAAACTTTTATTTTTGACAATTTAATCCTAAATTGCATGTCAATTCCTTTTGATTTCTTAAGCAAAGTAAACATAAAAAGAAGGTGGCTCTAAATAAAAAGGTGGTCAAATGGGTGATGTGTCCAAATTTTTTTAAGAAAATAAACTTTAATATTCCTTAAGCTTTACAAATAATATAATTTACATATTTTTGAATGTTTAATATTTAATTTTAGTTAAAAACTTTATGTTTTTTATATTTTAGTTCATGGTTAGAGAGTAGAGAGAAATTTAGATCAAATCCCACCAAGATAGATCTTTGCCAAATTTTTTCATTCCCAGTAAGAAAAGCTGCAAATAAGAACTTTAAAGAGAACTTTGAAATTTTGATCATTTAGCTGAAGCAACAACATCTTTATTGAATATCAGATTACAATACGAGATGATTCCAGTTTGCTGGACTTAACTAGCATAAAAGGGATATAGCAAGCCAATAATCTAAGACGGTCAAAGCAGGCCAACAATTGCCAGAAAGCAACATACGAAATACAAATTTCTGAACTACTCCACTTCTACAAGGAGTTGTTCATTTATTATTATCTTAGAGAGGCACAGAACCCTTATTAAGTTTTATTATTTGATGCTTGGCTTATTGCCAACTTACTGCTATTGGGAAATTGCCAGAATTTTGAATAAGATCAGTATCATGCTGGCGACAGAATACTGTTTTCCAGTTAGAGGATGATCCCCTCAACATCATCTTCACTAGGAGGATCCGGCACATAATCATTCAACTTCCAGAATCCGTTGTCTGTTTGGATCATACCATTGTTCTTCACATTCCACCAATTAGGTGGTATTTTATACTTGTCCGGCAATAAGTCGAGACCTTTGTTTAGCAGTGCTATATCACGATCGACCACTAACTTGAATTCTTCTTCTTTCCCTTGGTAACCTGCTATTGTATGTAGATAAAGCTCTAAATCATGGGGTTTGGTGGGATCCTTGGGGTACGGGGACTTGATACTGTCAATTTCCAGTTCTTTACCTACATCTTGGTACAAAAGTACTGGATGACGAGGAACAGGATCTTTCGAGTTTTTTATACGTAACACATGAAGATCGTTGGTAAGACCATTGAATACATCTTGGAAGCCTTGATCTCCTACACGGGGACATGCATATGCAAAGACTGTGACAGGAAATCCTATGTCCGACCCAGATGGCTTGTTGTAACCGTTGGCAACTATGTCCATGGCATTCAATGTTGCAAGTGCTGCACCTAAGCTATGGCCTGCCACGGTTATGCTCACTTCCTCTCCATTGAGAGCATACATGTCCACAAGTCTCCTGACCTCAGCAAGAACCTGGCCAGTACGAACGTAGTAAAATAAATAAGAATATTACATGATTATATATTTTGAGGCAATGACAAAACATGGATTTAAGAATTGATTTTATTTATTTATTTTTACCTGCTCCCTAGCACTGGTCTTATTGTATTTGGACTTCGAACTTTTGGCCACGTACACATTGTGAAAACCACTGTGCACCTTGGGATTGTTGGTTGCTCCAAAAATATCAGAAGCTGGTATTAAAACGAATAGAAAATCCTTTAACCATTCCGCGGGCAAGATTGTTCCTCTCCAGCAAACCAAAATATCCCTTCTCCCTAATACTCTCTGGCCTTCATCGGTTGTTACAGCCACGTAACCGATCCAAGCAGACCCTTCGAGATCCAATTCGAGCACCTCTGCAATGTCTTCTGATTTCAAATAGAAGTACTTAGTTACTTGGTATTTGAATGGATTTCCATTCTGTAGATTCACATTCATGAATAATTCTTCTGGTGGATGACGGGAAAGCGCATATGAATCCGATGCCTTCACGTAATTGAAGGCATCGCCGATAGCTCCAACCCTTTCACCATAGTGAATAAGATAACGGCGGAAATCAGTGTTGATAGGGTGGTCCAAAAGACCCTCCCAGTTCTTTGCACCACTGAAATCCTTCCAGTTATCTGCTATGCTTGCCATATCAATGAATCTCACTATGTTAAAACTTGAATGCCTTCTCTTTTTTGCAAGTTAATTATGAGATGTGCATATATTTCATGGTTTTGCATGCTTTATATAGAGTATCACTACTGTCTGCTCCATTATTTGAAGCTCAAATGGAAACACATGGAAAAAGTTAAAACACGTGTAAAAAAAAATTAAGATGATATTTTATTCGTAAGAGAATTTTAAATAGATATTGTACTTAATTATATCTTTTAATAAAATTAAATTTTTATACATTTATATTTACTTGACAATATATCGAAATTATATTTAACAACCTAAAATAAATTTCACTGGCTGCCTTGCGTTAGCACTGAAAATTTAGAAAACACGTGGAAAATCAAATGGTAATGGTGGTCTAGAATCTAGATTTGATTGGGGACGTGGATATTGGGAAGATCCTTTTGCATGTCCTAATCACAAGAGGAATAAGAGGTCATCGTCTTCCGACCGAATTTGGCACAAAAAAACATATGGATTGGTCCCCCGGTTAAAAACAAAAAAACAAAAAAGCCATTATGCCTTCATTGTCAAAATAATGTCAATTGAAATTTGAAACAATGTTTTGACATGTTGTTCTTCTTGACAAAATTAATAATAGTTGCTTTCATAGGTATTTTTATTTTTTTCAGGAGTTCATTAGGCATTGCTAAATTAACTGGGGTCAGAATGGTTTACCCACATTTATTTTTGCATAATATAATAATTTTTTTATTTTAAAAAGTAAAATGACACACGCATATTACTTGGATAATAATTGCACATTGAATTATTGAACTTACTCTTGGAAGACAAAAAAAACTAGGTGTATAAGTGTATTTGTGTATTTTCTTTTTGTTTTTTAGATAATAAGAATGAAGAGAGGAGATAATGCCTCTTTTACCATATACATAATTTTATTTAAATAATTAATAGGGTTCTGTGTGAGGACTCCCGTAAATTTATGGCGGCGTGTGCGGCTAATTTACATGGTCAAATGATGGCTTCTAAATCGACAATGAAATCCTCTCAATAGTCCCTCTCGAACCAGATAGCGAGTTTGTATTTTTTTACTTGATTTTTCGTTAATGACTATTTTTTTCTTCTCTCTCATTCTCGAAAAGCACACTGACCTTATAAAAACTCAATATATCCCTTCCATTAAATTTTTTTTTAAGTTTTGGTCTCTGGTCTTTTGATTAATATTTTTTATTTGAAATAATTTATAAAATTAGAATATATTTTCTATTTCATCCCCAATGAATTTTTTTTATCTTTTAAATTAGGTTCTTTAAAAAATTCAATGCATCCCTTCATTTAATCTTTTCTCTAGATTTGGTTCCTGATATTTTGATTAATATTTATTTTATTTAAAATAATATATAAAATTTGAATTTGTTTTCAATTTTATTCCTATGAGTTTTTTTCTATAATTTTGGTCCTCGTTCTTTTATTTACTATTTATTTTATTTAAAATGGTTTATAGATTATTTTTTTCAAATTTCATCCTTTTGAGTTTTTTTTCTATTGAATTTTATCCTTAATTTTTTATTGTTATTTTTCTACCCTTAAAGTTTTGAATTAGATTAAATCAATGGATTGAATATAAGCATGAATTGCTTGGTGTTTTTGCTTTTTGCTTTTCAGGTTGCCATTTTGACATCACAAGCGATCTCTTTTAATTACTGGAATAATATTTTTTAATGTCACATTAATATCTTTTTTATATCTTTGTCAATTGTTGAAAAAATTGTTTAATAAAAAAATTGATACCGATAAACCATAACCAAATCTTTTTATTTTATATGAAAAGTAAAATAACATCATTTAAAAAAAATAAAGAAAAATAGTCAACGAGTTTTGACTAGATTTTCCTTCGATTCATCAAGACATGGGTTAACCCGAGTTTTTGATATTGGATCAATTCTCTTCTAATTTCTTTTGAAACCTATATCGGTCTAAGTCTCAGGTCACGAGTCAACCTGTCAAGTTGAGCCGAGTTTTAAAATAGTGGTTTTTTAGATGGAGTGCTTCTAGTTTAGTCACTAACTAAGGTCATGGGTTTGAAAAGTTAACACGAGTTGACAACCCCCTCCCCCCAATTACATCCTTCAAAGTTATTTGTTTTGAAAAATGAATGCTTTTATTTTCTCTGGTTTCTTTTCAATTAGATTATCCTCATCTTATAATCTAGGCACGAGGTTTAACTGGGTGATCTAAGTTTTTTGTTGTTTTTTTTTCTTGTCTTTTAAGATTCGATTCCCTTTAAAATTAAGCTTTTTATTTTTTTATTTTACTTTTTATTATATTATCTTGTTTATATGATCTGCCTGTGATTTTTGATGGGTAATTCCCAAGTTTGCTGATGCATTGTTTTTTTATTATATTTTTTTCTTGGTTTTATCCTTCTATATTCATATATTTAGAAATTAACTATCTTTAATTTTTCCAATTTGTTTTTATTATTTCAAGTTGTGAATTTTTTTTAAAAAAATATGCTGAAAGCGTTAAACATTGCTTTTTAACACTGCATAAAAATTAGCTCAGCTCAGAATGTGGCGAAACGCGGGCCACCTACATCTAGTGGTGTTCGAAAAGCCGTTTTGAAGTGATAGCATGCAAAACCTGTATTTTTTTTATATAGGAAATGCCTTTGATATTATTGTACGTGATTTAAAACTTTTGGTGGACTCATTCAGTTATAATTTGATAAAATTATTGTTATCGGTATAAATATCTCCCTTCCTTCCAAAAGTTGGAAGACTTGTGGTCTTGAGTTTATGATCAATTGGACATTTACATTATATTGATCGTATAAATCATGAAATCAATAAATTAAAGTCCTAAACTATTAATTTATAATAATCAAAAGGTTATTAAGTTTTAATCAGAATCATTTACTTTATATTGATCGTAATAAATCATAAAGATTAATTTATGTACCTTAAAATAAAAGATAATAAAACTTAACACTCAGTAAAAGAAAATGCTCAGCATGAAAACAAATTTAGACCACACCGTCCAATAAGAACCTAATGATCTCACGTTTTCTTTGAAAACAATGCATTTCATCGTTTGAAAACAAGGCAGAACAATCCTGAGATTGCAACCAGCCATGTTAGACCTTAAAACCTCAATTTCATAAAATAAATAAATAAATAAAACTATGCATATGGAAATTGAAATGTCCAGGTACGAAGAATCGTGGAATCACATGCAAGTGGTCACATGCAAGGGGTCACATGCAAGTGGTCACATGCCCGCAGTGAAGGACAATGGCACTCGTAAATGCTAAACATGTGTTTGGGACCATTATTTTATCAAATTTTGAATTTTTTAAATTTTTTTTAAATTTTTAATTTTTTTTGAAATACTGATATTAAAAATAAATTTTAAAAATAAAAAAATATTATTTTAATATATTTTAAAGTAAAAAATACTTTAAAAAAATTTACCACCATCCCAAAAAAAAATAATCTAAATTTACAACGTTTTCAAACCAAACAGGCAACCAAACCCACGTAAAAAGTATGCGACACAAGCGCAGCCACTATTTAACTCTCGGAAAGGCAATATCGATGCTCTATTTTTTTCACGTGAAAATCAACTCGAGACATGTATAAGATTGCAGCCCACATACTCCCACTTACGACTGGAGGTGTTTAGGGGCCGAGTTGGGCTAGGTTTAGGCCGGTTTATTTTTCTCGAACCAAACCTGGCCAGACAAATTGGATCTAACTGAGCCTAGTAAAGCGCTAAAAAAAAGAGAGAGAGTAAAGTCTCGAACCTTTTTTTTTTCGCTGCCGAATAATCATATATTCTTGTTAATAAGGAAAAACAAAAAAGCTAGATTTACGTTTTTTTTTTAAATAAACATAAGGTATTATTCTTATAAATTTCCCAAACAAAGCTGCGCTACTCGGATTTGTGCACGCTATGCAACAAATCTTAATGCGGATTGTAAGCTTGTGGCTTTGTTGAGATTCGAGACGAAAATCTTCTTCTGCGTGCTCCGTCATTAACGATGTGATTTATAAATCTCTCTGTAAACAAAAATCAAACCAAATCATGGAAGAAGAAAAAAATGAGCGTTGCCTTTGATATACTAAATAGGATGAATATTATAAATGTAGTAACTATAGATATGATACCAGAAATAGATTGGTTTTTTATTATTTTTCAATTCAAATTAACAAAAGTAATCTCTCCTTTAATAATATGAATTCCAAACGTTCACATCCAGATATATATAACTTATCATGTTAATTTAATTAAAAAAATATTTAAGAATATAGTAACAATTGTTTTTCAAAATATTTTTTGTTTAGAAAAATATCAAAATAATTTTTTTTTATTTTTTAAATTTATTTTTAATATCAGCATATCAAATTAATCAAAAATACTAAAAAAAATTAATTTGAAGCAAAATATTTTTTAAATTTTAACAAAAAATAGGTTAAAACTCACTCATAAACACTTCACAAAAGTAAATTCAGTTAAATTTACGGAAGACTAATTAGATCAACTAATTATGCACCTATATATATATATATTTCCTTTAAAAGTTATTATTGTTTTTTCCTTTTATTTTTGATAAGCATGGATTCATTAAAAAACACCGAGAGGCAAAAAGGGAGAGAAAAAAAAGTATAGCTGCAGATAAGTAGCAGGAAAAACATAAACAATAAAAGCATCGAAATTTCGTAATTCTTGTTGCAAGTCTAGTTATTATTGAATTTAGTGGTTGCTCAATTTAGCTATTTTTTAACTATATTTTAATTAAAATAGCTAGAAATTCATTTTAACTAGCTCTCTGAAATAAAAAGCCATCAATATTTTATTATTATATATATTTCATTATTCAAATTATTTTTAAATTATCTAAACTCATTTAACTCTATTTCTCTTGATCAAATTAAACAATGTTTAGCATCATTTCCATATTTAAATGTTTGCCAAATTTAAAGGGAATTAGTCAACTATAATAATGACATTGGGAAGCATGTAAAAAATTAAAGCACTAAACTACATATGATCCTAAATTCAAGTCAAGGATGCACTTGGTATTGCACCATTGACCGTTGATATATTTTTTTCTGAATAAACGAGCAAACAAAAAAAAAATGGAGAGAGCTTTTGTTCGCTGCAGTGGAGTATTCTAGAAAAAGGGTTCCTTGAAACCCTTTACAAAACCCAACACTCTCAAAACAACCGGCCCCTTGTTTCCTCTCCGTCAGTGCCTTTCAACACAAACCTACTCCCACCATAAAACCAGAATTTCTCCGCCGAATACGTCCTTTTCAACACCGACCCTGTCACCAACACAGAATCCTACTCCCTCGACGAGATCATCTACTGCGCGCACCTACTGGCGTGCCCTCTTCGACTCTCGCGTTGGTAAAACCACTTGGCCTTATGGTTCCCGTGTGTGGTCCAAGAAAGAACGGGTCTTATTCCCATTGCTGCAAGTCATATTCAGTTTTCTTGGGTTCCTTTTCCTCTTAAATTTGCATCCATACGACCATCAAAGACAAATCCTTAAATCCCTCTTTAATTATTCTGTGTTCACGTAACTGGGCTCCGATACTTCTCACTCTTACATCCTTTATAAAATTTGGTTTGAATCTTGCAGCTGACTGCAGACTTGTTTTGGCCGAAAGTGGTAAAGGAAACTCGCCCATTCTGGTTTGCACGTAGTCACTCTAATTGATTTTAGCCGGTTTAAAGTGACCGGGTGTTTAATTATCCGGTCCAAAACTTTGTGTTTTAATATAGGTAGTGAATAAGGCACCTCACCAATCCCTTCAATATCGTTTTCCTTGAAGGATCCACATAGTCATTCAACCCTATTACACCTGTGTGGTTTTTTGCTGATATAGTTATTTCTGTAAAACACACACACACACATATATATATATATATAATTGAGTTGAAAATAACACAAATAAGATAAAATGAAATAACAATTCAACTAAAAAAAATTTAATACCATAACCATGTGATTTTTTGTACAGAATTTATATAAAAAAAGGCCGCATGGTTTATGAGCAATGCAACAGGTGTTACAAGTGCAATATGACATGTCCTTGCCAATCTACAATGTTTTTGGATAAAAATTAACGTTTAAATTTTATAAATTTTATATAATTATTAATTTTAAAATTTATAAAATTAATTAAAATATATATCAACTGACTCAAACATCTACACTAATTAAAAAAAACAATCTTTGGTTGAAAGTTGATGTTTGTATTAAAAGTTAATTACTTGTGATAATTACCAATTTTTTTTTAACTAATAAGTCTAATAACTAATAAGATCGTGTGTTAGAGCATAAACACAACCAAATTGAATTCTACAAGGAAATCCAAATTAATTGAGCTGACCACATTCCACGCATAGCGTAGACGGCAGAGTCGAGGTTGCCATTCTGATCCTATTGGTTGCAAATTGAATCTTTATTAATATCATTATTATAATGCTGGTGGCATATTGTCTTTCAGGAATATTGCAGTAATAATATTCCCTTCAATATCATCTTCACTTGGAGGATCCGGCACATAGTCATTCAACTTCCAGAATCCGTTGTCCATTTGGATCATACCCTTGTTCATCACCGTACGCCAATTAGGCGGGACTTTATACTTTTCCGGCAATACATCTGCAGATTTGTTTACCAGTGCAATGTCGCGATCGATAACCAACCTGAATTCTCCAAGTTTCCCTTGGTAACCTGCTATTGTATGTAGATAAATGTCCAAATTATGCGGTTCAGCATTTGGATCCTTCAAGAATGGCGACTTGCTGCTGTCAATTTCCAACTCTTCACCTATATCTTTGTATGTATTGTAGAAAGCCGGTGGAAGACTAGGGATAATATCATTTTTGTTTTTTATGCGCAGGACATGAAGATTAGCAAGGCCATTGAATACATCTTGGAAGCCTTTGTCTCCAAGGCGGGGGCTCGCATAAGCGAAGACTGTGACACGAAATCCTGTATATGATCCAGCAGGCTTGTTGTAACCATTGGAAACTATATCCATGGCATTCAATGTTGCAAGTGCTGCACCTAAGCTATGGCCTGCCACAGTTATGCTCACATCCTCACCGTTGTGAGCATACTTGTCCACAAGTCTCCTGACCTCGGCAAGAACCTGGACAGCAAAATCAAGATCAGATAGTTCATTATGGGATATAAATACTTTTCTTCTACAGTTAAGCAATGACAAGGTATATCAATATTTACCTGTTCTCTAGCACTGGTCTTATTGTACTTGGAGCTTGAGCTTTTGGCCAAGTATACGTTGTGAAAACCATGGTGCATCTTGGGATTGTGGGCACCTCCAAGAATTTCAGCAGCTGATACCAGATCAAATTGAAGATTTTTCGCCCATTCGGACCCCAAGATTGTTCCTCTCCAGCAAACCAAAATATCCCTTCTCCCTAAGACCGTATTCCCTTCATCTGTAGTCACAGCCACATATCCAATCCAAGCAGACTCCTTGATATCAAACTCTATATAATCAGCAAAATCATCCAGTTTCAAGTAAAAGTACTTCGTCACTTGATATTTGAATGGATTACCATTTTGCAGACCCACATGGGAGAAGAGTTCTTCTGGTGGATAACGAGAAAGTGCAAATGAATTTGATGCCTTGACATTGTTGAAGCCATCACCAATAGCCCCAACCCTTTCACCGTAGTGAATCAGATAGCGGCGGAAATCGGTGTTGATGGGATGGATCAAAAGACCATCCCAGTTGTTGAATCCACTAAAAGCCTTCCAATGATCTGCTATGCCGGCCATATCAGTCTTATAGTATGTTTGATAACTCCTCTGGCAAGGCAAGTGTGTGGTGCTATCATATTGCTTGGTTTCGTATTATTTTTATTGTATAGAGATTATCCCCCAAAGCTTGTATACTTGAATAATCCAACAGTAACCGAACAACATTGTAAGTTTAAAAACCTTTTGAACGATGTAATGCTAGGTAAAGAATAATTAAATTTAATTAATTAGCACTCTTTCACTTTCTCGTCCTCAAATTATAATAATTTCAACATTGTTACGATGTTATCCGAACGAAGCATAATATTTGTTCTGATATATATATATATATATATATATATATATATATATATATATATATATATATATATATATATATATATATATATATATATATATATATATATATATATATATATATATATTAAGACAAATAATATATGATAGTACAATATTACAAGTGCAAGGGAGCCTGAATTAGGCCAGGTTATAGCAAACCAATCTGTATTTTTATGTTCCATGTTCATAAGTATGGGAGAAATTAATAACTCCACGTGTCTTTATATATATTTTAAGAGTTGTATCCGGTCTATCTTTATATATTTAATTACATCTAATATAATTTTAAAAAGTTGTGTTGTCTCTAATCTATATATTATTTTGTCAATTTTTTCATTTAAATTAACAAAAATATATCACGTAATTTGCCCAAGATCAAATTTACATTTTATATATTCAAAATACCCCTCATTAAAACCCTCATTAAAAGATAGAGAACAAAAAAGAAGATTATTTGAAATTGCTTTTGAAATGAAAATAAAATGGTGTCTAAAAAATAAGTATTATAGTGGAAAATTTTGAAAAACAAAATATGAGTACATTAATGAGAAAAGGGGTTTTAGTTAAGAAGTTATTTTTTTTATATTTATTTTGAATGTCTTTATTTTTTAGGTTCTTCCGAATGCTTTCAGCTTTTATTAAATAAATAACATAGAAAAAACTGTTGGATTTTTTAAGAATCAAAGATATTAATAATAAAAATAAGCTTTTACTAGCAAATTATTTTTCCAATAGAATTTAAATTATTACTTTTCTTATAAAAAATGGTAATGCCATGTAATTAAGTTAAAAAAATAAAATGAAATTCAAGATCTTCATTAAACACATAATTAGATATCTTTAATTGTGTATATTTCTTAACTTCATGGATTAGTATTTGGTTAGCATTAAGATTTTGTTTTTGTATTTTTCTTTATCTATTTTATTAATCAAATTTTAAATTAATGATTATGATTTTTTTTATTACTAAAAAACACATTAAAAATACCTAAACATTCTATAAAAAAATTTATGTTAGAAAAAAATTTGGCATATCACAAGCCAATTATAATAAAACATGAACTTAGTCATGTACAAAGTACGAGACGTATTTTTATTAGTTTTAACAGAAACAATTGACAAAAAAAATATAAGAAACATAATAACTTTATAATAGTAAATTAAATACAATTAAACATATAAGAATAGATGGTATATATATAATCCTTAAAATATGAAGAAATATGGAGCCTTTTTCTGGATAAATTAACAAGCTTGGAAATTTTAACACTTCAAGCCAAGTCATGATCTGCATAATAACTTGTTTTTTTTTCTCCGTCCTTTTTTCCTAGACATTTTCTTTTCACATTTGGACGGCCAAATGTTTCTTCCTTTTAGCTTAGATCACCCACTCTTCCACCAGGGATGTGCAAGCCTCTATCTCCACATCCATGGTAATGTGAAAAATCTGAATAATTTCAATATTCTCATGCAAATGGCTGAATTGTATGTTTGGTTACGCCATTTAGCTTGTTTTTTTTTATTAAAATTTAAATTATTTTTTTATATTTTCATGTAGTTTTATACCCTTGTAAAAAATATTATTTATAAAATAAAAAATATTATTTTAATATATTTTAAATAAAAAAATAATTTAAAAATTTATTACGGGCTTGACTTCCGAAATTCCGTATCAAATGCGGGGTTACATGTGCATAGCCCTTTCGGCTGATCATTGCCCATTTGAAACCACACATACACAACACGTGCCACAAAACCCATGGCTTGTAGCTCTAGCCGACCATCTGATCCAAAAAAAACATAAAATTTCAAAGTGTAGTTCACCAACCACTGTATACGTGTTATGATCTTCCTATTTTTCTTCTCTTCACAAAACTCTTACACGCATCTTTCAATCTGTTCTTTCCCTCTCATAAATAATGCATGGCCGTTGCTCTATTTTGTAGTTTTAGTTCTTTCAAGTTCTTGACATTAACACTCCTAGTCCACTGGCAGCCTGCATGGTGCTGAGTTTGTGATCATGGCTAATTGTTTGGTCTTTCTTCTCTTGGTTTTAGTTTGGCTTTGGGCTAGGGCTAGGGCTAGCC
Organism: Populus nigra; assembly: GCF_951802175.1. Lineage (NCBI taxonomy): Eukaryota > Viridiplantae > Streptophyta > Magnoliopsida > Malpighiales > Salicaceae > Populus > Populus nigra. The sequence continues at coordinate 1,854,172 of NC_084867.1, read as the reverse complement.
ACATTGGTTTGGGTTCAAGATTGATGGCTCGTGATCAAAATGAAGCATGGGTTTCAGATAATGGTACGTTTGCTTTTGGTTTAACTCCAGCGGCTAATGCTCGTGACCAATTTCAAGTGGCCATTTGGTTCGCAGATCTTCCTGGTGATCGAACCATAGTTTGGTCAGCTAATAGGTACGCTTGCTTATGAGTCCCTGATCTATATATCATTTTTAATTTAGTCCCTAAACTAGTTTATCTTCAATTGGATCCTCCATTTATCAGAAATTCTCAAATGGGTTCTGTCCATATCATTATATTTTTCATTTTTATTTTATTTTATGAAATGATGTCATTTAAGAAAAAGGAAAGAAAGAAAAAATCAAAGCCATTTATCCTTCTGTAGTCTTTACAGAAGCTTTCGCAGGTGACACTTTCTTAATTTTCTCAGTGATGATCTGATATATAGAAACTCCCTGGTCAACAAAAACGCATTCCTGGAGCTGGACACCACCGGCAACCTAGTTCTAATCGACGGCGAAAGAACAGTCTGGATGTCAAACACCTCCGGCGCAGGCATTACATCAGCAAGCATGGAAGAAACTGGCAACTTTATCCTCCACACTGACACTAACCACTCAGCATGGCAAAGTTTTGAACATCCTTCCGATACTTTACTTCCGAACCAGCCTTTAACAGTATCCCTTGAACTAACATCACCAAAATCACCTTCACAGGGTGGCTATTACTCACTCAAAATGTTACAACAGCCTACTTCATTAAGCCTTGCTTTAACATACAACTTGCCTGAAACCTATGATGCTTCACCTGAAGCTTATGCCAACTTTTCCTACTGGCCTGGACCGGATATTTCAAATGTTACTGGGGATGTTGTCGCGGTTTTGGATGATGCAGGAAGCTTTGGAATTGTGTATGGTGAATCATCAAACGGGGCAGTTTATGTTTATAAGAATGATGGTGACTATAATGGATTAGGTTCAGCTACAAATCAATCAAGTACTCGGTCAGCAGTTCTTCGAAGACTGATACTTGAGACTAATGGGAATTTGAGACTGTATCGATGGGATAACAATGTTAATGGTTCACGGGAGTGGGTTCCAGAGTGGGCTGCAGTGTCAAATCCTTGTGACATTGCTGGAATTTGTGGTAATGGAGTATGTAATTTGGATAGAAGCAAGACTAATGCTTCTTGTACATGCTTGCCTGGTACTTCCAAAGCAGGGGGTGATAACTTCTGCGTGGAGAACTCATCATCGATTGGAAGTTGTGATTCCCGAAATACAAATCAAACATCTGAGTTCAGGATTGCAGCTGTGCAGCAAACAAGTTATTTTTTCTCCGATTTTTCGGTGGTAGCAAATTACAGTGATATTCCTACAGTGTCAAAGTGTGGTGACGCTTGTCTATCGGATTGTGAGTGTGTAGCTTCTGTTTATGGACTTGATGATGAGAAGCCTTATTGTTGGATACTGAGGAGCTTAGACTTTGGTGGATATGAGGACACTGGATCCACCTTGTTTGTGAAGGTTAGAGGCAACGAATCGATGTCTCCAGGAGGCAATAAAAGGGGGACAGATGATGATAATACAAGAAAGAAGGTTGTGGTTATACCTATAGTTCTCAGTATGGCAATTCTTGTTGGCCTACTATGCTTATTACTATATTTCAATGTCCATAAAAAGAGATACTTGGAAAGAGCTATGGAGAGCTCTCCTATTCTTCCTGGTGCTCCTACACATTTTACTTTCCGCGACTTGCAGATTCGTACCTGCAATTTTTCACAGCTACTTGGAACAGGTAAATAATTATCACATAAATACAGAAACAGAGGAACTGAAACAGGGAAAATTTGAGTCTATCGATTTTTAGTTATGATTTATGCATGCTATTGTCGTATTGCAGGAGGATTTGGAAGTGTATACAAGGGAAGCCTTGGAGATGGAACTTTGGTTGCTGTAAAGAAGCTAGACAAGGTTTTACCTCATGGGGAGAAAGAATTTATAACTGAAGTAAATACCATAGGCTCTATGCATCACATGAACCTGGTTCGTCTATGCGGGTACTGCTCGGAGGGATTGCAACGGTAAGAAATGCTTCCCAGAAAGAACTTAAAAGTGTTGAAAACCTCAAAAGTCGTTGATTCATCCTACATTTTCAGATACAAAAGACTACGACTCTAACAAATAGTTTTTTTTTTCCTTGAAAATTTGTCATTTCCTTTGGCAGTCTACTAGTTTATGAGTTCCTGAAAAATGGATCATTGGACAAATGGATCTTTCCTTCATATAGTTGCCGAGATAGACTACTGGATTGGTCAACTCGCTTCGATATAGCCATTGCTACCGCAAAAGGGATTGCGTACTTTCACGAGCAATGCAGAGACCGGATAATTCACTGCGATATCAAGCCGGAGAATATTTTGTTAGATGAGAATTTCTGTCCTAAAGTATCAGATTTTGGACTAGCTAAGTTAATGGGAAGGGAGCATTCGCATGTTGTGACCATGGTTCGAGGAACTAGAGGCTATTTGGCTCCAGAATGGGTTAGCAACAGGCCTATTACTGTGAAGGCTGATGTTTATAGTTATGGAATGCTTCTTTTGGAGATTGTTGGTGGCAGAAGAAACCTTGACATGTCTTTTGATGCAGAGGACTTCTTTTACCCTGGGTGGGCTTTCAAGGTATCAGAAGTTTTCTTGCTCAACCTTATCAGCTACAAAGGGTGTTTTCATGGCAATAATTCTCATTTAGTCTGATCATGATATCGATGCTTTTTCGCAGGCGATGATGAATGATACACCACTGAAAGCAGCAGATCGCAGACTAGAAGGATCAGTAAAAGAAGAAGAGCTAATGAGAGCAGTGAAAGTTGCTTTTTGGTGCATTCAAGATGAGGTCTACTCGAGACCTTCAATGGGAGAAGTGGTGAAAATGCTAGAAGGATCAATGGAGATAAACACACCACCAATGCCACAAACTGTCTTGGAATTGATAGAAGAAGGCTTAGATCAAGTTTACAAGGCCATGAAGAGAGAATTCAATCAATATAGCTCCTTCACCACTGCTACTGGTCACCCGTCATCTCATGCTACGTGCAGTTATTCAACAATGTCACCCAGATAGGACAAAGGACAATATTTTGTTTGACTTGATAATGTCACTGCGTTAATTTAAGTTTTAATTTTTTTTATTTTTTCTTAACACCGGATCCCGTTTAAATACACCTGAACTAATCTACAAGTCTTTAAGTTAATAATAAAGTAAATTTTTAATAATCGAAATTTATAAAACTTGATTCAATAATTAATATCTAGAAAACAAATCTGTAATCTAATAAGTTAAATTATACCTTTCAAATTTAAGCTTTAATTTTTTGATGTGGCAACTGGGTGCCTAAGATTTTTGATCAATTTTTTTTATTGATTTAAATATTCAATTTTAATGTTAAATTAAATTTTAATTTACCCTCAAATATATTTATGTTATTTTTTAGTTTCATCTAAAATCTTTTATTTGTTTCAATTAGATCTCGTATCTTTTATTTTAATTCTCTCTTGTGAAAATTTTAATTTTATCCTCAAAGTTGATAGAATATCTCAATATAATCCAAAAGATAAGAATGAAAAAATTGCAATTGAAAAAAATCAGTGATGTAAGGTGTTTTTTTTTAATAAAGAAATATAATAAAAAAAAGTTTTTTCTCATTAACATTATCTAGTAGTCAGAATAAAATTAAACTAAAAACAAGTATGATAAATAATAGTTTTTAATAAAATTAATTAACTAGAAAGTCTCTCCTACAATCTCTCACTAGCATATTATATATAGCTAAAAGGAACACTTCACAGTAAAACATTGATTCCTTTTTTAGACAGTTGTTTTTTTCAAGTTATTTAAGTTTTTTTAGCTGTTTTTTTATGCTTTTTGGGATTTTTTTTGCTTTTTTCTTCTTTTTTTTAATTAATTTTTTTTCATTTAGTTTAGTTTGTTAATGTTAAATTTCTTTCTATTTAGTTATTAGACTTTCATAACACATATTTCGAGTTTCACAGGTTAACCTGGTTTCACGGGTGAACCCAGTTAATTCCAGGTTGACTCGTCAATTTTTATTATTATTATTTTCATAAATATTTTTGTTTAATTTAGTTTGTTAATGTTAAATTTTTTTTATTTAGTTATCAGACTTTCATGACACAAATATTGGGTTTAACAGGTTAACATGATTTAACGAGTTAACCTGAATTTTTTTTTTAATTAATTTTTTTTGTTTAGTTTAGTTTGTTAATATTCACTTTTTTTTTATTTAGTTACCAAACATTCATGACACGGATCCCGGGTTTAACGGGTTAACTTGGTTTGACGAGTTAACCTGAAATTTATTTTATTTTTTGCTTTTTTTTTCTTTTTAATTATTTTTTTCATTTAGTTTAGTTTGTTAATGTTAAATTTCTTTCTATTTAGTTTTTTTTCTTCTTAGAGGTTTTTTTTCTTTTATTTTTTCTTTTTAATTAATTTTATTTAATTAATTTAGTTTATTAATATTAAATTTTTTTCTAAGTAATTCTCGGCTGATGCCTTTAGTTTTTTTTTTATGCCTTTGACTGTGAACTGCATAGTGCAGTTCACAGTAAAAAGGCTGATGTCTTTTTTTTCTTTTTAATTAATTTTTTTTGTTTAATTTAAATTGTTAATGTTAAATTTTTTTCTATTTAGTTATCAAACTTTCATTACATGGATTCCGGGTTTGACATGTTTACCTGGGTTGATGAGTTAGCCCAGTTAATTATGGGTTAACCCATTAATTTATTTTTTTCTTTTTAATTATCAAACTTTCACGATGCAAATTTAAGGTATGATGGGTTAACCTGGTTTGAAGGGTTGATCCAATTAATTCATATTTTTTTTTCATTAGTTTTTTTCTTCCTGTTGGTTTTTTTTTAACTAATCTATTAAATTATCACACTTTTATGACACAACCTTGCAGCCAGACCCACATCCAATGCTATTGGGTCTGGTATTGCAGTCCAGACACTTTTATGCTAAGGGTTAACCCAAGTTTAATGTTATTATTAATATTATAAATATTACTCTTGGGTCAGACGTTACAACCAAACCTGAGACTCTTTGGTATAACTTTGCAAAAAAACCTAACATTTTTAGATCTTAACTATTTTTAAAATGCAAAAAATAATTGACCCGCGGCATCGCGCGAGACATGTAACTAGTTATATCTACACTTTTTATCCAATTGTCCATTAAAATCCTAAAATTTTTATTAGAGTTTTTATCATTTTTTTATTATCATTAATATTTATTGAATAAATCGTGCTATTAATAAAAATAAAAAGGATATGTTATTGTAAAAAACAAAATACATGAATGAGAGAAGATAATTTTGACTAATAAAATGTATTTTTCCTTAAAATTTAAGTGATTTATTTTATTATAAATATCTACTTTAATTTTAATATAATTAAATTAAATGAAATCTTTTAAAAGTATTCTACTATAACATGGCTCCGGTCATTTTAATAGTATCATGCTTAAAACTTTTTATCCTTGGGCAATTAAGTTAGTGTTTAAAAAGGGTCTTTGACTACGTTTTTTAACTAGAATTTTTTTTAAAATTATTATTTTTTGTTTTTTTTTATTTTAAATAAAAAATACTTTTAAAAACTCCATAAGAAAGTATCTTAATTCCGCAGAAAACATATTCTTAACTCTATGGTAGTGTTTGAGAACGCGGTTCAACCCGCGTTCCCAAAAAATTTTAAATTTATTTTTGGTTAAAATTTAATATGGTTTATATGTTTTGGATCGTTTTAATATGCTGATGTTAAAAATAATTTTTAAAAAATAAAAAAAATAATTAACATATATTTTAATATAAAAAATTATTTAAAAAACACCCACAACCACAATGTCTAACAATCTCTACGGAGTATGTACTATGCAGGCGTAGAATTTTACAAGACGTAGCGATAAAAACAAAATCATAAATTTTGGGATCCTACACTCCTAACTGGGCCTCATCTTGTTAGTGGGCCGTGCTCACGTTATACCTAGCCCAGACCACTTACCCGAACCGAATTCAACTCCCTTCTTTTTTACGCTCTCGAGTCTTCTTGATTAACTCGATACTATTGTAGGCTTTTTAGCTTGAGAGAAAAGCCGTAGTTTTTGAAAAATTAGTGCTTTTAATTTAATTATTTAAATTTAAAACAAGCTAAGCTAAAACCCTTTTCCCTCTCATATCTCTGGAAAAAAGAAAAACTAAGAAGAAGAGAAACGCCATTGGAGAGAGAACGAGTAGAAATGGCAAGCGAACAGGACATGAGTAACTGGACCGATCTACTCCACTCTTCCACCAAACTTCTCGAACAAGCTGCTCCTTCCCCTCAATTCCCTCCTCTTCAGGTTTTTTTTGTTTTTTTTTTTCTCTCTCGCACTCTCCTTTTTTCTTTTCTGTTTGTTTCTCGAGAAAACGCGATGGCAATTTTCAAAAGCCGAGGATATATACTTTTAGTCATTGTTAATCCATCGGTTCTTTTCTCTTTGTTAACAAAAATAAATTAATTGAAAGCTTGATTTATTTAACATTGTGAACTTTTTTTCTTTCTTTTTAGTATCCGATTTTATAGAAATTATACTTTATTGTTAAAAGAAATTGCTTGCTTTTGCTTTCAATTTCATTTACGTACTGTTTTTTTTATATCTATTATTATTGTTATTATTACTCAATTAATTTTTTGACCATTAGAATGAGTGCATTTTGTTGTTAATCCATCGGTTCTTTTCTCTTTGTTAACAAAAATAAATTAATTGAAAGCTTGATTTATTTAACATTGTGAACTTTTTTTCTTTCTTTTTAGTATCCGATTTTATAGAAATTATACTTTATTGTTAAAAGAAATTGCTTGCTTTTGCTTTCAATTTCATTTACGTACTGTTTTTTTTTTTATCTATTATTATTGTTATTATTACTCAATTAATTTTTTGACCATTAGAATGAGTGCATTTTGTTGTTTTGTACTAATTTAGTGAGTTTATAATGTTTTTCTGTATGTTTTAGAGGAACTTAGATCAATTAGAAGCATTATCGAAGAAACTCAAGGCTAAAGCCATAAGACCCGAGGCTCCTTCGCAATCTATTGCCGCTACAAGGTTGGTTTTTTCAATCACTTTCTGAATTTCTCTCTATTACTGTTTAAATACTGTTTTCTATGATGTCATGTCTATTAAGGGTAGCATTGATTGGAATCTTGGGAGTACGAAGAATCTTGAATGGGCGGGGTTTATTTGTGTTGTTTTATGCATTCACAGGCTTCTTGCACGTGAAGGAATAAATGCCGAGCATCTTGCACGAGATCTAAAGTCTTTTGAATTGAAGGTGAAATTACCTTATGTTTTAATTAATGAGTATAAGCTTGCCTTGGTGGACACAGTCGTGCAAATTTACTTTATCAAACAGTTGATGAATGACTATAGACTCCAAAGGTTTGTTGAAAAACAATTTTTATGATGTGTTGAATGAAATTAAAATTTGATTATTAGTTTGTTAATACTGCCTTGTTTTTGTGACCATGCTGAACTTGCTTTAGGCTACCATTTTGATTAGTGACGTGTTTTGTTCTTTTGAAGTTCCTGTTTCTTTTGCTTCAATGTAATATTCATGGTTCACAATTGGAATTTCATTATTTGTTACACCTGCCTTTTCTATTCCTAGACAACATTTGAGGATGTGTTTCCTGCCGAGGCTACAAGTGTTGAAGAGTATCTTCAACAGGTAATTTTTGCTGCTTTTTTATGATCTGAGCAACAGATCTATGATAATAGCTGTGATTATTTTCTTGTTTCTTTAGTTCCTTAACTCTATGATAGGTTTTTGTTGGCTTGAGAATATTTCACGCTGCTATTCTGTTGACTGCTCAAATGTGTAGTTGACATGCTCTGTTAAATTTAGCTATTAGTTGTACCAAATAACTAAAACATAAACACAAAATCATACTGTTTGCTGGTTGATGGAAGTGCTCATGTACTAGTATTGAAATTACAAAGACCTTGAAACATAAACACATAATCATACTGTTTGCTGGTTGATGGAAGTGCTCATGTACTAGTATTGAAGTTACAAAGACCTTGAAATTGAATTTTAGTTTTTGTTATAAACAATGTTTTTCTAACTGTGTTCATTTTTCTGAAAAGAAGAATGGTTTTTCTTTCCCCAGAAATGATTACATTCTGAGACTGCTTCAAAAGATGACTTTCGAAAATAGCCATCAAATTGACAATCTTCCTTTTTGTTTCATCAAAGCATGATGATATCATTTTCTTTCACTATGGTTTTTCATGCAAGAAAACTTCCCAAAATTCTTATGTAGAAGTGGCTGAAGGTCAATAGAAAGTTACATTTGGAACATGCTCTTTAAATGCCTAACAGATATGGCCAAAATTTCTTGCAAATCTCAAACCAATCTAATGGAACAAACAACATGTTGTTTAAGCTTCATGTCTGTTAGGAAGGGAAAAGATTTAGGAAGAAAAACTTCATCAATTGTCCTAAAATATTTTTCTTAAAGCTTCATGAATTGTCCTAAAAACATTCTTCCTTTTATGTTCAAGTTAGGGAAAAGCAAAATAGTATCCCAGGAAGCTGTTCTAATCTTTAAGCTGGTGCTAATGTGTCTATATAAAATAGCATAGTTTTGTTATTACCATCTATTTGTTTGGAACTACTGAACTGGAACTTTCAATAATGGTGGTAATTCTCTCTTGTTTTATGAGTTTTGTCGTTTTCAATTACATATATGGATGATCGTGGTACATGCAATTGGCTGATAAATGCTTTGATATCTTACACAATATATCCTCATTTGGTTGTGCAACTCTGCTTTGTCTCAAGTAGTTACCTCCTGCTATTTAGATTGATGCTTTTGCTTCCTAAAAAGTGGCTGTTACTGGTTTATGGTTACACCATGCAAGTTTTGTCCATAGTTTCATGAAATGGCAATGGTATCAGCAATCCAGGAAGCTCAGAAGGATAACGTAAGAAGTTTTAATGATTACATGATGAGAGTTTTGGAGGTTAGTGCCATACAACATGTATTTGAACTGTTGGTATAATTTATTTATTGCCAGCGTATATATGCTGCTAAATCAATCACAGCTTATGGCTTCTTACTAACCATTTTTATATGTTAAGTGACTTTTAGTCCCTATTCTTTTCGTAATGGTTTACTTATAAAGTTTTTTAAAGCTGCAATATTACACACATACAATAGCCTTGCTGCAATGTAGACTAATCCACCCAGAATGAATATGGAATTCAACGTAAAATAAATTTAATGCTTGCTTGGCATAATTACCCTCTAAATTTCCATCCTTTTTACTGTCTGTTTGAATGAATAGGACCACAGTAAAGCAAAGTGACAACTTAAGCGGTAACTGTGCAACTTTTTGAACTTTAAGGAGTGACATGGACCATTATGGAAATTAAACTTAGTAATATATACTTTGCTCTAAACCTTGTCAGTTGCAAAAAAAAATAAAAATTAGCATGTCACTTTCAAGCAATTACGTTTTAAGTAGTTAAAAAATGTCATAACTAACTTGGTTGCTTCTAGAATTATAAAAACTTAAAAATAACTGCCGCTGTAATATAAAACATGAAGGGGTAAATTGTGGTATGATGATCTACCTTTGATATAGGACAAAGGCAGGAATTTTAGTGGTTGTGATGTCCTATTTGAGTGCTTCTGAGTTAGACTTCTGTGAAAATGATGTTATTCAAAAACTCACACATCTGCAACTGATTAAGAAGATGTTTCGTCTAAATTTATGCCGTTTAATGATATTCAGTTCCCTTGATTTTGTCTCTCTGTGAAATTTGTTCTGATTATTATGCCTGCCTTGTGGCTAAGGCTTGGCACGGTCAGATGGTGGAGGGTGGGAAATTAGTATATAAATGAATTTTCAGAGCTAGTTTGGTCATTTAAAGGCATGCAGTTTTGATTTAAGAACCAAAAGAGGCATTAAAGTTTTCTTAGAGGTTTCTATGCTCACTGTGTTTTTACTTTGGTTGATGAGTCAAAGTTGATATATTGCAGGAGGATTGGCAAAAGGAAAGACGTGACTTTCTTCAGAGCTTGAGCCGAATTTCATCATTGCCCAGGACTAACATAGTTGATTCAAGTACTGAAGGTACTCGTTCTGGTCAACCAGCTTCTCTGGCTTCCAGCCCTCATGCTTCTTCTGGTCCATCTGGCATGGAAATTGTACCTTTAGCTAACAAACCCATTGTGGAGAAAAAAGCTTCGGCCTGTGCTGAGGTTGTGAAGAATTTGAACCATGCGCGAGAGCATGGCTCACAATTCAAGGTAAGGCTGGTTTTGGTTACACATTTTCTCTATTAAAACTTGTTTCCACATCTTGTTGAAAGAAATCTATTTCTTGAGTAGCTACAGACTAGGGAAAACTAGAAAATCAAAAGATTTGATAGCAACTTTATCTTTGAAATGTACCACAAGTATCAGAGTGGAGAATATATCTATTAGAGAATAGATAGAGTATTCCTTTTCAATAATAGTCACTGCTCGCATCTCATGGATTTGGCAAAAGGAAGACCTGAGACTAACAGCAAATAATCAAGGTTTATAAACAGTGTTTTGATAATCACTGGTTAAAAGGCATCGACAACATCATTGTGCATTTAAGAGTCAAGGTGCAACATATTGAGCTAGAACTGTCCTTTTTGTTTTCTCTCTTTTTTTAATCATCACATCAAAATATTCTTCAAAAATCTCTAAACTATATCCTTGAACCATGGATGACAATCATTATATATTATATTTGGTAGTCCAAATCTAGGGATTCAATGGGGTAGATTGCCTTGCCTTGATGCTTATTGGGAGCTTATTGAACAACTATATTATAGAATTGTTTTTTTAAATACCATAAATAGATAGACTAGCATCGAGAACTAGAGATGCATTTTTTGTTGAATTATGTTTGTGCAATGCACACTTTTGATGTATGATTGGGCAGGTATTACCTCAAATACACAATTGTTAAGTTTGCTTTTGTTCTAAATAACAATATACTAGAATCATGCTAGGAAGCATCACATAATCTGAAAGGATAGGGGTAAGGGCTATTTTTCCAAGGAAGTGATTGAGACTTGAGATTCAATCACTAAGATTCTGAGGCATTATGCCTGAGAGGGGATGCGTCTCACATCCGAGGGGTATGGCATTTTGCAACATGCATAGATCACAAAAGATTAGACATTTCTCCTCAGTTCTCTTTAAGTAAGAGTTACAGCCATGTACTAGCTTCTTTTAGTATACATCGTTATGAGGCATTTCATAGCCAGGTAGCCAAGGACAGGTAGTCGCTTACAAATACCTAGTTTAAACAAAGCGCACAAGCACCCACCTTTCTGGCTTCCAAGTTCTTCAAGGGTGAAATTTTCATCAGGACTTGGAATGATTGCTTATTGAGCCGCTTAATTTCCTGAAGAATTTGAAAATTGTAGGATGACCCCCAAATCTAATGGCATGTTAGCCATGCCCATATGCCCTGATAATATGTTTCTTCAAGCTGTCATATGTAACCTACATTGCTAGGAAGTAAGATCTTCAAAGGACATTATACTTTTGTGTCATCTTCTCTTGTGTTTAGGTTCTCTTAACTTGATACTATTGATATATGTATATTTTATTTCCTGTTTGCTATTCCTGTAGCCTGCAACAGCTTTCAAAGGTGCTTATGAAAGCTTAGGTGTTGAAGTATCTGGTGGAAAATCTGTTAACATGCAAAAGATATGGCACCTTGTTCAGGTATACTTTTTATTTATTTCCTTATTTTCCTGATAGATTCTAGAGGGACCATTATAGAGTTTTTTAAGTTCAGTCTAACGAACAATTTTTTATATTGATAAATACAGTAAGCATTTAAAAGTATTATTTTCCATCTAAATACATTTATGTATACTTTGACAGACATTGGTGGGTGAAAATACAACCATGCAACCGATTGTTTCAAGAAAAATGTCATTAGTTATTGGTGCAAGGCGCCATCTTGAATGGGGCCATGAAAAATACATCATGGATACAATACAAAATCATCCAGCACAGGTAGTAATTCTTTCAGTATCTTCTTATTTTGTGGATAACCTATTATTTTTCAGAATGACAAATGCTAATATATGTGTACTAATAGTCTTTTTGTTCACTGCTACTACCTTTGTTCTTTGCTTCTAACAAATTGTTGCTTGGTAGTGTTGATTACTATTCATCATTTTTCTGTTCTCATGTCAGGCTGCTCTTGGTGGAGCTGTTGGGAATCTACAAAGAGTTCGTGCATTTCTTCGGGTTTGTTAATATTGCTATTCAACTTCTTGCTTGCCTAGACTTGTTCATTGACATTTTTCTTTTATGTGAAATCATATTTTTCTTGTTCTTCTTATCTTTCCGTGCAGATTCGGTTAAGGGATTATGGAGTTCTGGATTTTGATGCAGGTGATACTCATAGGCAGCCTCCAGTTGATACCACTTGGCAGCAGGTCATTGATAAATTCTTATTTTAGGGCCTTGTTTCACGTGAATTTTGCTTGGGAATGCTTTTAATAGTTTTTGGTCTCCTAAATGCTTATTACGTGAAAGCCAGAGGGCATTGTTTAAAGGGTCAATAAAGTAGGAACCACGATTCATCTGTAAGATAGTAACCTTTGTGTTTTGCTCTCTTAATTACGTGACCACGCCCATTTTATTTGAAATTGCACACCACTAATATCTATACTATCTTGTTTTAGAGAGACCTCCCGTGGCTAAAATTTATGGGGGTTGTTGCTATAATTTATCTAACTGAAAACAGTGGTAGTTAGGATAATTTCAGAAACAAGAAAAATAATTAATATAGAGTGCATGCATGCGTCTGTATCATTTAGTTATATTCATTAATTTGGGTCAAGTCATTCAGCAGAATGTTAAATTCCTTTTGAAGCTATTTTGACAAACCAAAATAGCAGGATACTAAATTTATTTTCTGCTGTAACGACAAACCAGTTGTGTTTCTAGCAGAGTACCGAACAATTGTTTTTCATAATCTTTTATCTAAAAAATCTGTGTTTCTATACTAAATCATATTTTTCTGTTTTCAACAGATCTATATTTGCTTGAGAACTGGGTATTATGAGGAAGCAAGAACTGTTGCCCTGTCTTCCCGTGCTTCACACCAATTTGCTCCTATGGTACTGATTTTTCTCTGCTTAAGATAAAAAATTATATACTTTATAAGCAGCCTCCATCATTAGCTTTCCCTTTCACAGCTCATGGAGTGGATTAACTCTGGAGGTATGGTGCCTGCGGATATTGCAGCTGCTGCTTCAGAAGAATGTGAAAAAATGTTAAGAATGGGTGATCGGGTGGGTCGAGCTGCATATGACAAGAAAAAGTTGTTGCTCTATGCTATAGTATCTGGTTCTCGCAGGCAAATTGACCACCTGCTGAGAGATCTGCCAACCCTTTTCAATACTATAGAGGATTTCCTGTGGTTCAAATTATCAGCTGTACAAGAGTACCATGGTGGGACCTCATCTCAGGTCCTGAATGAAAGCTTGGTACCATACAGTTTGGAGGATTTGCAGGCATACTTGAATAAATTTGAGCCATCATATTATACTAAAAATGGGAAAGACCCTCTCGTATACCCTTATGTGTTACTATTAAGCGTCCAGATGCTACCAGCTATCTTGTATTTGTCTAAGGAAGCTGCAGATGATGGATACAATATCAACGCAGTCCATGTATCAATCGCACTAGCAGACCATGGGGTTCTTACTGAAGGTGCTGGAGCTGGGCAAAAACTTGGGGTAATGGATGCTTATGCAGAGGTCGCTAGCATAATTAGGCAGTATGGATCTGCATATTTACGTCATGGAAATCTCTCAATGGCACTAGAATATTATGCCCAAGCTGCAGCTACAGTAGGTGGTGGAGAAGCATCATGGACTGGGAGAGGTAATATTGATCAGCAGAGGCAGAGAAGCATGATGTTGAAGCAACTCCTCACTGAGCTATTGCTAAGGGATGGTGGTATTCATCTTTTACTGGGTCCAAGAGGTGCCGGAGAAGAAGGTGAATTGGCACGATTTTTGACTGATTCTAAAGAAAGACAGCAATTTCTACTTGAAGCTGCTCGCAAGTGTCAAGAAGCTGGACTAGATGAAAAGGTTAATTTTCCTCTCCTTGCCTTTTGACTCTCTTGGTTTGGAAATCATTCCTTTTTGGAGTTCTTCAGGGAGTCTTCACATTTTTTCTCTAGTTATGCATATCTCTATTTCTCTAGAAATGTTTATCTACCTCTTGGTAAAGCAATATAGTGACTAGCTGGTTTTTTTACCTCCATATTGCTCTTTCGCCTCACATTTTCTCATTGTTGATTTGCCCTGATCTGATTGCCAAAATCCAGTCCATAGAAATTCAGAAGAGAGTTGGGGCATTCTCTATGGCTTTAGATACAATCAATAAGTGCCTGTCTGAAGCAATTTGTGCACTATCACGTGGTAAATTGGATGGTGAGAGCTGGACTGCTGGTCTCATTAATTCTGGCAACGAGATTCTGGAGACATTTAAGTATTATCCTAATGAAAGGTAATTATGATCCTGTGTTTGCATTGGCTTCTTTTTTTGCATTGTTAAGTTTGGGATGGTAGTTTGCTTTTGATATTTTTTACTAGATTACAAGTGCTTGAAGCATTTATTGTCAAAGAACCATCTCAACCCAATAGCTTAAATTGTTAGGTGAGGTCCCAAGATATGATTTATATTTTCTCTAACACATCCCCTCAAGTGAAAGCCCTTCGGGCCTGAAACTTGCATAGACCCACATTACCTTGTGCTTGATTTTTATCAAATAAATGGGGGTGATGAGATTCGAACCCGTGACCACTTGGCTATCAAGGCTCTGATATCATGTTAAAGAGTCATCTTAACCCAATAGCTTAAGCTGTTAGGTGAGGTTTCAAGATATAATTTATATTATTCTCTAACATTTATATAGTTGAACTGAAAGCAACTTTTGGAAGCACCAGAAGCTTCAATTTCATAGTTTATATTGTGAATGTTGTCTACAACCTACACTGTCAAATTTTTAAATTTGAGATTAAATTGTAATTGAAAAGAGAAATCTCTATTTGCTGTTCATGAAATTCAAGTTGTTGGTGATGACACATGAAATAACCTAATCTATGTTGAGTACTTCATTTGTTAACATTTCATGCGCTAAGTTAGTATTGAAATGTGTATCAATTTTCTGAATTCTTCAAAGTGCTAACAAGTCTTTCACCCATATTTTTGCACTCATTTCACGTCATCATGAAGATTATTTACTTGCATGATGTTTTCATATTGTGGAACTTTGTTGATGGTGCTGGCTTCTCATTTGTTGAGTTGATGGCAGATTGCCATCAACTCAAGTTTGGAACTTTTTCTGAAATCAATGAATTCCTGAACTGTTGGGATTCTAACATATTGACAAGGTTATTGAAGTTTGCAAAACAAGTTCCTCTGAGTTTTTAACATCCCTTCTCTAGGGCCTTTATAGTTTTCAATATCAGTGTTATTTATTCTTTTTATATCTTCTCTATAGTTTTCCTGAACTCAATCATTCGGTTATGGTACCCAGTTTTCAAGAAAGAGGTCATGTCATAGAGCAAGAAACAGTATTGAGACAGCTTGAGGCAACATTATCTGTTCACAAGTTGGTGAGAATGGGTCACTATCTTGATGCTTTAAGGGAGCTTGCCAAACTTCCTTTTCTTCCATTTGATCCACGAGTGTCAGATGTCACTGTTGATGCACTTCAGAATTTATCCCTTCATGTTCAGGCTTGTGTGCCATACCTTTTGAAGGTTGCTTTAACATGTTTGGATAATGTGACAGATTCTGATGGGTCACTTCGTGCCATGAGAGCAAAGGTATTTTGGAAAATTTATGCTCTGATCTCGTTATTTTTTCTTTGATAGATATTGGTGCTCCTTTGAAAATGCTATTTTGCTTGTGATCTCTTTGAAATTGCTTACTAAAAATTTGTAGTTTGAAGGATAGTGAGTAAAGGTTGTCAGAAACTGCAACCTGGATCATAGTCATATGATCCTAAAATCTAGACATATAAAATCTTTTGAATTGCTAAGAAGAGTGTGAGTGGGTACAGTCTTGGTGGGATTGCAGTAGAATTTGTAGGGTCATAGTATCACATAATCTTAATTTTTTAAGCAATTTAAGTCTTTTTTGCTTACTAATCAGTCTGAACATGAAATATGGGTTTTGTTTTACCCAGTTTAAAAGACATGTAAACTTGATATCTGGATTGCCAAAGTATTTCTTGGCTTAAGTGGTGGCATAAGTCCTCATTTTCTTGTAAGGTTTTGGTGACCATGACATCATTTAATAGATACATCCTCAAATTCCTAGCATGCCTTTATCGGTTATGTCATTATAAACAGATGAAAATCTCGATAGATAAAAATTATAGTTGAGACACCCTATTGTGAGAAAAAGTTCAGATCCTCAAATGTTTTATACTCGAAAACTGAGAAAGGCCCATTCCTTAAAAATTATGATGATGAGCTAGAAAAATGCTTGAATGGGTTTTGATAGTTTTCCTACAGATTATATGGAGGGCCAGAAATAATGATGAAATGACACCGATGTAATATGAACTCATATATGCTGCCAAATGCGTACCAATGCACCCAATTTTCATTTCTATGATTTGATATGTGTTTCGTTGTTTTCTTTGGGCTTTTCTAGTTATAAATCATTTTGATTTGCAAACCATATAGTAGCCATCAGGCGCATAATGATTTGGTAGTGCAAATGAATTGCTGGATTTTAATCTTGTCAATTTAGAGTGTAACTGTCGTTGAAAATGTGGTGGTTCTTTTGAGAATAGGCACAGAATGTCGCTGCCTAGTGATTGTTATTATTATTTTTCTGGTACCTTTTGCAGATTACACAGTTCCTTGCAAATAATATGAATCGGAATTGGCCTCGTGATTTGTATGAGAAGGTTGCTCGAAGTTTGTGAAGTAAATAAACGGTGGTGGTTTGAGATGGCAATTCATCCCTCAGTCAGGCAGACAAATCTGATAGAGGCAGTGTTTCAGGTTATCACACATGTAGCTCCTTGAACAGTCAAAAACATTTTAATCTAACCAAAATGAGTGTTTCTTGGCGAGGAAACGCAGCTGTTTCGAAATGAATTGTGCAATTTTGTATTTCAAACTTGGAAGATCCTCCAGCCTATAGCTCTAAATTTTGAAATGTGAGCTCCATATGCTTCTTCTTCTTCTTCTTCTTCTTCTTGTATCTTTTTGAATAAGTTCATGCTGCCATTTTTTGTGTCATTAACCATTTCCCTCTTGAGGAGCCGAAGCTTGCTGTCAATTTTTGCAGAATATATATAAGCCATTAGGAATCGACTGTTGTTGGTTTTCTCCTATGCAATTGAAACCAGTGGATGACAAAGATATTTGAGGAAAAATTGATCGAATCATTGAACATAAAAGTGCAGGTCGTCTTCAAGAGAGGTATCCTTTCTAGTTTTTTCATGAGCGGCGACATGGTTCCTCAAGTTTAGGAAATTGGCCAAGTCAGCCCCTGTACTTTTACTTTGTAAAGATAGGATGGCAGTATCTAAAAGGATGGGGGGGGGGGGGGGATTCTCCCCAGGTCCTCTTCCACTTTGATTAGAAAGATTCTGTGTACATAAATTTAACTACTAATAAACTTTTACTGCATGGTTAAAAAGCTTAGTAAACTTCTATATATAACATATAAAAAGCATTTTACCAATGTAAAAAGAAATAGTAATGTGAATGAATCTTTTATTCCTAGTTGCATCATGGTTTTTTTCTGAAGTTATAAAACCTGGTTATGAAGGTCAACGGTTAATTAAAAAGATATTTATTTTAAAAAATATTATTTTAATAAAAATTAAGTTTTTAGTTAGATTTTATTTAGTATTGAAAGTCAATTCTGGTTTTAATGGATCATGTCAAGTCAATTATCTAATTTAAAAAAAAATTAAAAAAAAATACCTGGACAAATCTAGATTCTGCATTGACTGGAACCCGAGTGAATTTGTGTCCAGGTTTTATGATAATACTTTCCTCAATTAACTAATAGTGCTTAACTCCTTTTTCAACTAGCCGTTGTACATACTATGATCAATACAGCTTCATTTGTGTGCATGAAAAGTTGAAAACCAATAAATATTTTATGAACCAATAGTACAATAACACATTATATTTTTCCTTCTAATTTGAGCATTTCCCCCTCTTTTAAAATACCATTTTATTTTAATTTTTTAATCGTTAATTATTAATATTAATCAAGAATTAATAATTAATAATTACTAAAACTATTTTTTAAAACTTGACCTCACATTTTGATCCAGAAACCTTATGATAAGTTGAATTTTAACAAAAATTAAAAAATTAACTTGGTATTATCTATATAAAAACCCAGAAATCCAATTAAATTTTAGTTAAAATTTGTAGGTTATTTATTAATTTTTAAAATGATATTAATAGTTTTAGATTAACCCAGATACAAGTTTGTTTACCTCATACCTTATTCTTACCATGATGTGTTTTTTTAAAATGAGAATTTAAGTTTGCTAACTTTAAATGTTATAGTTTGACTAATTAGTTTCGAATTTATTCTTTAAAAATTATTAATTTGAGTTTTATAAATTTTACGACTATTAAAAATTTATAACATAAACTAATCTACAAATTTATTTTAATTTTCTTTTAAAAAAAAAAAGAAGAAGAAACAGGGGCATCTTGGGTGACAACATGCTAGCTGTCGAGTATGAAAATCAGGCCCATGACCTTGTTTTTGTTTTCTTACAAGTCCACTACAGTTCAGTGTACATTAGCACTGAAACTTTAGCAACAGACTATTACAAGAAAGAAAGGATAATAATAATAATAATAATAATAATAGCGCCGAAGCTCCATTTTACCAAACAAATCTCTCTTTGGATCTCCTCTGCGAGTTCTCCAAGGTACAAATTCACCACTTATCTCTTACTAATCTCTCTTCTTCTTGAATTAAAATCGCTTAAAATCTTCTTTTTAATACAATCTTAACTGTCTTAGGTTTTCTTTCTGTGTAGGGTTTGAACAGAAACATGGAGAACATGCAATATGCAGAGGAGCTAGTAAGAGAATTTCTTGTATTTAGAGGGTTTACTAATACCCTACAAGCTCTTGATAATGAATTATCCACTGATATCGGTAAAGGGTTTCATGTTGATAAGTTGTTAGACTTGATATTTGCTATTTACATTCCTAGATTTCAAGTTGATAAATTAGTGGGTTTGCTTAATTTTTTTAAGCATTGCTTTTCCAACTTATCGGAGAATGTGCTTGTTGATACTTTGTTAAAATTGGAGGGTTATATTTTGCGGTATTATATTGTTTACGCAATTCAATCGGGGAGGAAAGATATGGTTCTGGAGTTTTTTGGGATCTATGGGAATGAGCTGGTGCAAAAAGGGCATGACTGGACTCCATGGTTCGGTAGGTTTGTTGGTTCCTTTTGTCCTTTTGCTGTTTTGGATTTTGGGTTTGGTTTATTTTTTTTATTTGGGTTATGTATTGTAGCTATTCCTTATTTGAAGAATCCTAGCTTGGATCCTCAGTTTCGGATTTATTTCTCAAAGGAATGGTATGAAGGGTTGCGGTTGTCTGTAAGGAATTTTTTCAATGAGATCTTCAATGGTACTCATATCCTTTTGAGTAGAATTACTATGATGATATGCTTTCTGAAATATTCTTTTTCCTTGTTATTGTTACCAATTTACCGTGCATTTCATATTAAGATGATGCATTTTGAAATATGGTGTTATTTAGCTGGTCCATGCTTCACAGCCTAAAATGTTTCTCCATCAGCCGGTTGCCATTATATGTGAATTATTTTTGGATCATAATGCATTTGATTTGTGAATTTAAAGTTTCAATTGCAAAGCCTGTGTCATCTTGCCGCCGGGGGAGGGGGGGTGTTATGAGTTCCCTCAAATTACCAACACCTTCTTTTATGTAGAACTATCCCCTCTTCCTGCAAGCCTACAAGAAAGCTACGTGACCTTTTTGGTGTGAAATATTACATGATCAAATGTTGCATTGGTTTTTGGTTCATAATAAAGTGTTGTTACTGTTTGAACTGTGAAGAATTTTTCTTAACTAAGCCACGCATCCCTGCGCTGTTGAAGATAAGTTCAGATAAAAACACTGTCAACCATCTAAAAAAAGATATCAAGCAGCTTAATCTTAAACTATCTCAACTTCAGGCTTTATTGGAGGAGAAAGAGGCTTTGATATGCCGGTTAAGGAGGTAGGGATGGTTTGCTCCCCTTCAATGGTTTAGTTTTGATTTGTTGTGACAGTTGATACTATTTTTGGACTCAGTAGTGCTGGTAATGCTCCATCAACATTGGGAACAAGTGTGGGACAAGCTATCAGTATTACTTCATCTAGTGGCATGGATGAAGAAAATTTTATTTTATCTGTAAGTGACAAGGAAATTGATGTTCCTGCAACCCCGGGTCTAGGAGAAAGAGAGCTCAATCCGGAACGGGCTGTTGGGGAACCTGCCAAAAATGTGTCCAGGCCCCGGAATGAATCAAGCTCTATTTCTGATATTGACAATGAAAGTGGTAAAAGTGATGTCAGTCATATGAACTGTGATAACTCTTATAAAGGTGGGTAATAATTCTGTATTAATTTTCTTTCTTGAATTATGATTGCTTAGATTCTCTCTTACAATCATATCCAAACATGCTGGAGAGTATGTTCTTCAAAAATGATCAGACTGGTAGACGAATATATACGATTCATTGTTTGTTTTGATTAAATATGAAGCCTAGTGAGAGCGAGGACTTTGAGCTGTATTACTGGAAAAATGATGGAATGCAATGTTATCAACCTGATATTGTAGTCATGTACTGAGTGAACTAATGCTACTAGTTATATTTTTTACTTGCATGTTGATGTTATTAAAAGCTTGGCGCTGAGTGGGGTATACATATTTCCCCATGTTTGTGCTAGAAATATGTATCACACTATGTCTTAGCTTTTAATACTTGAAAAAATTAGATGCTTTTAATACTTGAAAAAATTAGATCGGAGGGCTGTATATTTCTGGCTGCTAAGATGTTCTGTTCCCCTGATTTAAATTGCTTGTTTGTTACCGGAATTTATTGGCCAATGATGCTGTTTTGAGCTTCTCTCTGGTTGAGTAATTATTGGTTGTGATATTACAGATGATGGTTGCCAGATGCAGGGTGAAGAAGAATTCCCAGAAGTGAAAGTGGACTTCCAGGTGAAAATGCATATGAAGGCTTTATTGCTCATGGATAATTTTGTGCTTTTTATTATATAATTCCTTTCATGCCTTGTTGTTTGCCACTTTTTTTTTTTAATTCCTTTTATTATAGTTTTCTGACTTTTAGACGTGTTTTAGGAGACATTTTTAGGCCACACAAGTGCAATCAGTCGTTGCCGCTTTTCTGCCTCTGGCAACAATATAGCTAGTGCTTCTGTTGATGGCACAGTCAGGTACTTACTAATGGAGTGGTGACAGGAAGACCCAGGCATAACCTGATTAATTGCATTTGTTGTTTAACATCTTGATTGTTTGTTGACTTCCAATTGAAATTTCCTTCTCTTGCCATGCATTTTTTGATGAAGGATATGGACATATGACTCATCAACTTCAGCATCAAGAAATGCAACCATTTATTGCGGGGCAGAGATTATGTCTCTTGACTGGGAATGCAAATCTGACCGCTTGGTATGTATAGCGCCATTTTCTAGTAAACATATGGTTTATTAGAGACATGATAGTTTAATTATTGAAGTTTAGAAATTTCCGTTGTTAAGCACTATTGTTCATTTTGACAAAAGCTTCTCATAGGCACTGCTGATGGAGGAATCAAAGCATGGAATGTTGATGCAAAGAGAGTTGTCT
The DNA here is from genome assembly GCF_951802175.1 of Populus nigra. NCBI lineage: Eukaryota > Viridiplantae > Streptophyta > Magnoliopsida > Malpighiales > Salicaceae > Populus > Populus nigra. Next base: position 1,832,132 of record NC_084867.1, on the reverse strand, counting down.
GTGATCTGAACACAAGTGAAGCATTTCCCAGGCACTTACATGAAAAACTACATCTGCATTTATGTTTTGCCTTCAAACTTTCTCTTAACATCTTTTGTTATCCTGCAGTGTCCTGGATCTAAAGTGCAGCCCTGTAGAACCAATTTTTGTTTCTGCAGCAGCTTCTAGAAGGTATTTGCTTTTATTTTTGGTCGAATGAAAAGTTGCTGAATACTGAATCATGTGCTTGAGTGGAAATTCTCCTGTAATTTACTTGCTAGCTGATTAGTTTAACCAATTTAAGCAGAACTGTTTGTTGGAAATGCTACACATCCTTTTTATTTCACTTTTTGAGCAAGCATACATGCTTACTTATGAGCAATTTAATTTTTTATTTCACATTTTGGCGCCATGTCTTTTTTTTTGGGGGTCATATCAAAAGAAACAGAAACCTAGCAATCCCTGCTGATGAAAGAGAGAAAAAAAAGGCAAAACAGAAAATAAGACGTGCTCAACTCCAGTTAAGGGAGCCTTATTCCAAAATTTGGATTGGTTGAGTGAATCATTTTCCTCTTCTATCTAGAGCCATATTTATATAACTCAGATGCGATGTGAAAATTGCAACTTGACTCCTAAAATTGTCTCTTTATCATGTTTGGTACCCGTGACTAATTACCAGTGTTATGTTTAATTGAGTTCGTGCAATCAGCTAAAACTATTTTTACCCGATGGAGTTGTATTTGAGAAGTTTATGATTATAATTTCGTTTAGAAGGCCATGTTTATATAAATTTCTTCTACATACTTTCTGTATCATATTTAAGCTAGGGATTACCAGGGCCTCATTGTCTTTGCAGGCATGGCTCAAACTATATTGAAAGTTTGGGATTTGCTTCATTAACTGTATGGAACATGAAGACATGGAGAGCAATGGTATGTCCTTGTTTGTCCTAGACCTTTGTACTTGAGTGCAGTTTAACATTATTTATTTATTTCTTACTGAATTTAAATTTAATGAAGTCAGCTCTACCTCTTGGTGAAGATCCTCCGGCAATTACTTCCTTAAGCTTCAATCACAACGGAAAGATTTTAGCAGCTGCTGCAACTGATGGAATGATCCACATTTTTGGTATCCTTTTGTAATATTAGGTCCTAGTTTTCTGATTTTCCTTATTTCAATTTAGTGGTTATAATTTAGTGGTTATTGCTTTACATATGCATGAAAGAACCCTGGTTTTAAGGTTGCACGTTCAAACCTATAGAAAAGAGAAGCTTTTCACATGCCCTGTGATATTCCCCCGGAAAACAATATTGTTCCTTTGCCTTGATAACTCTGGGGGTACCCCAGTCATATCTTGAAAAGAAATGGTGACCAATTTATGTGCAGTTGAGGTTGCATGTGCTGTCACATGCACGTGGATATGTTTGCACTCACCTTAACTACCCGAAGACATGGCTGCTGGTCTACAAATTACTGGGTGGCCTGCACATGATACTGCTATAAGCTCAATTCTTTTTGGACCTGATGAGACAAGTATTTTCAGCTTGGGTTCAGATGGGAAGGTAATCATTATTTATCCTATATATCAACTTTGGTTGTTGATTACATGCCATCTGGGTTGTTATTTGTACTAGATGTTACTTATAGGTGTTTGTTGATATGGTTAATTGCATGTTTTGACTATGTTATTGGCCTCATGGCCATTGCCCAATGTGATAACCTTATAGGTTTGTTCAAATTATAATAAAATAAACAACAAAATACGAGAGAACCTGACAGAATTCTTTTGGTGGTGTCAGATATTTGAATGGAGTTTGCAAAACCAAGGTCATATCCTTTGGTCGAGGAATGATGCCAGGTACTTCTTCATTGAGATAAACTATGCTGGTTGTGTTTCGAACAATTGGTTTCATCAATGTTTGAAACTGAAATTTGTCTTGAAGTATCTTTCCTCGTGCCTTTTATGCCACTATTTGATAGCTAGTGCATATGTATTTTCCATAAATATGAGGAGTCATGGGATGTTTTTGTTGTATCACTTGACTGATTACTGCTTAGTTTCCTTGCCATTGTTTTCTAACCATAGCGTTAGGACAAAAATGAGTTATGTAAGTTTGGAATTAAATGCAAGTAATGAAAAAAATAATATGATATCCACATGATGTTGTAAAATCTATTTTCTACCTGCTGTTTAATAATTTAGATAAACAATCCCCAACTAATATTCTGTGTCTGTGAGTGTGTGTACCTGTTTTCAAAGATTTAATTCCTGGATCTTCCCCTTTATTATTCTGTGTTTTTAGCCAAATGATCCAATATTGGTGCCTCCCTGACAGGATTTTTCACGTGCTATTGCATTTTATTTTCCTTTTTTTTTTACCAGACCTGTAGGGGTTGTAACCACATATTTTTATTGGTTTTATGATTTGATAGAAAGTGCTTCAATTTTATTTCATTTTGTAGGTTCTGTGACCCAGGGACCTCAAAACATTGTAGACATGAAATGGCTTTGGATGCAAATGGAAGGAAACTATTGGTAACATCTGGTTCAGTAAGAGCACCCATATATCAGGTGAAGCTCTCTACCCCACCCCCGCCCGCACTCCCAACATGCACTATTTGCACTCAAAGAATTGTTTCACTTTGTGATGTCAATTTTAGTTTGCTTGCTCACTCAATACCCCAAGGCTGACCTTCAACAAACCTACAACAATCAAATTTTTTTTAACTTGTTACCAATCTGACCATTTGAGTTTGACGCCCTTGCATCACTTGATTTATAATAATCATTTTTCCATTTTATTTACTTGGCTCAGGTTCGAGGATATACGAATGGTCTTAAAACTCTTCCACACAGTGCAGCTATAACAACAGTGGATTGGCACCCGACTTTACCCATCTTCTTGACTGGGTCTGCTGACAACTCTGTTCGAGTGACATCTATATTGTAAATACCTAACATCTTTATTTCTGTTTTGATGTGTTTTGTCTGGTTGGTTGGATGAAACATGAATTTCACTCCTGGTTATGGCATGACAAATGTTTTGTCATGGGTTTGATTCATGATTGCGGAGGTTATGATGAAGGAAAGTGATTATGTTGTTTGGTGTTGAATTCTCTGTATCATAATGTCAACTCCATTTTTTCTCCTTGTGATGTTTTGAATTATTTGTATCATAATGTAACTCCTATTTCTCTCCAGATTCAATACATTACTTGATCTCCTGAGTTGCAGGTGCTTTCTATATCTCTTCTGTTTTGATAAGAATCCCCTAGATTTCCAACTATAAATTAAAATCTGTGATCAGCACACATGGGATTGTGTCAAACTGTCACGAGTCATAAGTTCTTGGAAGCACCAGCAGTGCCTATCAATTGCCGAACTCAAAACAAGACCGTGTGCTTTGCCCTGCGTTCATTTCTCTTCTTTATATGGATCTTTGAAACTTAATCTGCTTGATCACTAATGTTGAAACTGGGGCAAACAAGAAGCAGAGTTGTTCTCTCTGTGATAGTTTGCAAATTGAAACATCATAGTAGATTACTGTCATGCTCTTTCCCTTTCATGCAAATCTTGAAGGCTTATTATATAGACACCAGGCTTCAGATAATATCCCTACTGCACACTATCATTTATACAGAAAACTAATTTGGACAAATTTGAGGCAAAACGAAGGATTTTGACTGCCCAAGCTGCTGTAGAAGTAGAAGCAGAGGTAATGCAACAACTAACTTTGAACAAATGGACGATGCAAGCTTCCTCCTAGACAGAAGAAAACCTGTATTTTCTGCAGCAACAACTATTGCTGATTTCAAAATCGAAGCATCAGCGTAAGTTTAATTATTTTATCTAAAGAAGCAAGCTTGTCGAAACAAATTTCCGGGGAACTTCGTAAAGGGAAGAAAGACACTGTTACCTTGCCAGCTTTGTGAGAGAGAAAAAGTATACATGGCATATAAGAAATTTTCACTGTAGTCTGGTTTTATACACGCTGAGCCAGTTCCATGATTTGTCCAGGAATTGGAAATAGGCATGTCTCCAAGAACGCTTTAGCAGTAAAGAACCGGAGACCCCCCAAAAGCATACAGCAAATCCTAAAACCATTTCTGGAATTCATCAACATTTTCTTCGCTGCCATCATTAGCTGGTAGACTTCGAGGTGTATCATCCCCAGGACATTTTTGAGTGATTGGGCCCCCCACAAAGTGCAGGGTTACCATTAAAAGCCGAAGCATCAAAGCTCTGAAGTTGGGTGCTTGACGGAATTCTCCCGGACAAGTTATTATAGAACATGTTCAAATGGCTCAAAAAATTTAGATAACCCAAGGAGGTCGGAATTCTGCCTGAAACGATTTTCTGAAAAATCAAGCGATGGCAACTATTTCAACTGACCAGTCTTTTCTGGCATTACTCCAGCCAAATTGTTTCCTGACCAATTCAGCACAATCACCTCTAACGATGGTGTTATTTCTTCAGGAATTTCTCCTGTTAATTTGTTGCTTGCAAAATTAATAATCCTCAAGAACCCAAGATTCCTTCCATACTCGTACTCACTTCCTTTCCATTCAATCAGGGCCTTGTTCATGTAGTATTCTCCGAAACCAACTGTACCAGATGTCATTGACACTGCATAAGAATTCTCAATCATATTTTCCGATTCACCTTAACCATGGAAGTAAATTGTTTAGGCACTTGGTACGGTTCCAGAGATGTTATCTACAGAGAGGTCAAAGATTTGAATTTTTGCAAGTTGACATAGGTTCAGCGGGATGCTTCCAGAGAACTCATTAGAATGCAAGGAAAGGAATATCAAAGAAGATAGGCTCTCTCCTGTCCAAGCTGGTATTTCTCTTCACAATCCATTTGTGCTTAGGTCCAAAAATATCAGCATGCTGCAATTATTTCAAGATGGAGGCAATTTTCCATAGAGGCTATTGCTGTGTAAAGCCAAAGCTTCAAGCCAAGACAGTGATCCTATTGAGCTAGGAATTTCACCTGAGAAGTTGTTATTATCTAAATTCAGAATATTTAGCTGCGGCCACTCCATAAAACATTCAGGAAGCCTCCCGGATAATAGGTTATCGAGAGATCAAAAAAGCTCAAAGCCCCACCCATGATCTTACATATAACAGAAATTGACCCTAAAAGCTTATTGTTCGAAAGATTTAAGGATGTTGTTGTTCGAAGGAAGTACTGGCAACGGACTTTCAAATTGGTTTGAACTAAAATCAGTACCAATGTATAGAGGATATTCGGATGATATATTTGGCAACATTCCACTCATCTGGTTGTTGGAAAGGTTTAAGAAAGACAAATTAGGGGATAGATTCCAAAACCAACCAGGATAGTTTCTGAAATTCTGGTACCTGAGATATAAAGTTCAGAAAAGTTTGGCCGACAAGCCATTTAGGGAAACGAGGCCCCATATCACAGAAACCCAGATGTAAGCTATCCAAGTTAAATGGGGGCATCCAATAGGATGGGAATTGCGAAGTCAAAGAGTTATAAGATAAATCCAAATGCTGTGATTTTGAGAGATTCAAGAAATGAGCTTCAGACACAACTCCTTCCAAGGAATTGAAACCAACATCTAGATGCTTAAGCTCTGATGGGTTTCCAATAGTTTCAGGAATAGTCCCATTCAATCGATTTTCATAAATCGACAGCACACTCAGAGATGGGTGCATTATAAAATCAGGTAAAGATCCTATCAATTGGTTCCCCCCCAAACTTAGGACAATAATTTTACAATATTGTTGAAACCTTGTTAAAGAGCCATTCAATTGGTTGTCAGAGAGGTCCAAGACTCTCATGGAAGAGAATCTTGTAATATCGGATAATGAACCATGAAGTTCATTACCACATACTTTCAAGATCTTCAATGATTACTCTGCACATCCTTTTAAGTTTCGATGAACTGAGAAAGATCGCCGGTGAGATTGTTGTAACACAAATCTAGTGTACTTAAGTTGCACAGCTCTGCAAAGGATCTTGGAATGCCTTGCAACTGGTTAAGAGATTGAGTCTAATTTATGCATACTAAAATACATACTGAAATTATATCTAAAGTAAAAAGCATGTAAAAAACTTATTTGTTGAAGTTTTTAGAATTTAATGAAACTAAAATTTTGTTGTTATTAAAGATGATTTCTTTGTTCTTGTTACTCCTTATTTGGTGCAAAACAACTAATATCAATAAGATTTAGGATTTCAATAATATTATCTTATTTATTTGTATTTTTAAACAAGATATAATAAACTCAAACGAATTATAACTCATAACTTCTTTACAAGAATTGAACCTAAACTCTAAATTAGAAAGAAAACAAAAAACATAAACAAAGCTTAAAATAGAAAGGAGTACGCTGGAAAATTGGGTAGAACAAGTGCCAAAAATCATGCAGAAATTCTATCCAAAACAGTGGAAAAATAAATTAAAAAATCAAAAACACTTTTCTTCAGTTTTTTTTTTATATATAGAGTTTTAGGAACCAAAACTTATAGCTTTGATTACCCTCTATAAAAATATAATTAAACCTAGATTTTTTTTAATAAAATGTTTTTGAGCTAGAAAAACTATCAAGGTTTTAAAGAAATTATTCTAGAAAAAAACTTATCAAATTCTTATATTTATGGGATGGACAAATAGATAAGTAAGAAGAAATCATTCTTCATGTACCAAACCTAAGCTAAAATTTAAGTTAAGAAAAAATAATCTAATTTTATAACCCAAAAAATTATTTTATAGTAAACTTAAACTTAGATCCAAGTCTAACTCGAGGCCTAAGCTATATCATGTCTTGTATGTATAGGTTTAAACCTAAAACTTATTTTATTTAGGACATATCTCCTTTAAATATTTGTGTCTTTAATTTTAACTTTTTATATTCTTATTAAATAATAATAAAAAAAACAAGTAAAGCTTGTTTCCTTGCTGTATATGATAGAAGTTTTTTATAAGGTTTTGGGTTTTTTTAAAACATTTCAATTAAAAATTGTCTAAAATTAATTTTTTATTTACCCATAACTTATTTAAATCAAATAAGTATTTCATGTTAAATAGTTTATATTGAAATTAAATTTTAACAAAGTTTTAATTCAAAAGATTAATGCACCCTACTTTTAATTTGTGTAACAGCCGATTATATGTTTTATTGACTTACCAAAATTCGTCACTAAAATAAATTCTTTCAACGACAGAATTTTTCATCTCTAAACATGATTAACTTACTGATTGTAAAATCGTCATAACTGAACGCTGAAAGCAAGGTTGTCAATTTCGTTCCGTTCCGTCCGGAATGGCCGAAACATTCCATACCAATTCAAAAAACGGAACAAAACGGAACAAATTTCATCTCATTTTAAATCTCGGTCCGTTCCGGATTTTTCGGCTAAATTCCGTCCGAAACGTTCCGGTTCCATTCCACATGTTCCGTTCCGCTCTTGAAAAGCCATTGAATCAAATTGAACCTTATTCAATTTAATTAATTAAACCACCCAATTATAAAAAGCTCTTTTTTATTACTATTTTCTATAACAATGATATTAATAATAACATTGAAAATTATTATTACTATTTTCATTAACAATGATATTAATTTTTTAAAATTAGATTTATCACAAATATATATGGTTTATATTCATGTTTATACTTTGTAGGAATTTGAGCAAAACAAGGGATGCTTTAGATTTCATTAGCCTTAATAACATTGACCTAACTTTATATTTAAAATATTTGTGTTAAAACATTTTACTTTCATAATATTTTGATATTTTGTTTAAGTTGAATTACTTTAAGTTAAAGATCTATTTAATCTTGACTATTTAGAAATATTTTAAATTTTGAAATTATATTTGTTTGGCATTGTGTTTGTATTGCATAATTTATAATTAATTTATTTTGAATTTGAATTATGTTTGTTGAATATATATATATATATATATATATGAACAGTACAACCCCGAAACGGCACGCCGAAACACTCCGAAACTGAAACATTCCGTTCCAATTGAAAAAACGAAACACCTATCGAAACGGAATTGACAACCTTGGCTGAAAGGCTTGGTGTTGGCTCTATTTTTTCTGCCACGAAGAGGGTCGCCAAAGAATATATTTATAGTCGCCATGAGCTTTGACTGTTGAGACTTTCCGTCGCTAAATCTGTGATAATTGGCGACGACATTATTATTAATATATTTTATTATAAGTGATAATGCATTTAATGAATCAAAATTACTTAATTTAATTTTCTGATTTGGATTAATGAAAATTTTAATAAACACAAACATGGAATCGTAGTGCATCTTTGGTTTTATTATTATTCATTTTAAGAAAAAAATATTATATATATATATATATATTTATCTTTGTTTTTTCAACTAAATATTTTTTATATTTTTTTAAGGACAAAACGCAAGAGAGTAAATTATTATTTAAATCTCGTGTTTTAGCAAAATGACATTTTTATATTTATTTATAACTTAATTAATATATTAATTAAGTGTTCAATAATAAAGAGTTGGCCGGTGGCCAATTTAATTGTTTTTTTTTTTATAAAAAAACTAAGTTATTAATTACTCAATACAAAATCATAAGAAAACGAAGAAAGTATCTCAACAATTAAGGAGCACATGCTGTCCATGTGCAATATAAACTTAATTAATCTAAACATCGCTTTTTCTAATCGTGCAGCCATGTAACGCAGCTGCTATCACTGTTTGCTGAGAATTTTTATTTTTTTTCCCGATCTCATCCATCCATTGATTGCCAATAGACAAGGGGCGTTGGATTATTATTTTTTTGTTTTTTAAGAGTTTTTTTTATTTAAAAAATATTAAATTAATGATATTTTTATTATTTTTATTATTTTGATGTGATAATGTCAAAATAATCTGAAAAAATATATATTTTCATATGTTTTATAATAAAAAATTATTTTTAAAAGTATTTTACACCATAATACAAACATTCAGAAAAAAATTTAGTTGTGATACGAACTAATTTACTATTTTGATATTATTTTGGTCTACTAATATTAAAAGTTAAAAAAAAATTATTTTAATATATTTTATAATAAAAAATTATTTTAAAAAACATCTACCACCGCAATTCAAAACACCCCGCACCTCGAAAAAATTAGTCTCCGTGGCCAACTAGTTGCTTCACTTGCACTTCTGTAGAATTATTATTATTAACACTTGACAGGCATAGTTGAGTATAAAAGAATTAAAATTAGCCACAACTTGTCACAACTTTTGACCACCTTAACGTTCGTCAAACTATATATATATATATATATATATATATATATATATATATATATATATATATATATAATTTAATCATCCATTGATCTATGATGAATATAGTATTGTGTTTTCTCATAAAAAGAAATGCCTATTGCAAAAAAGAAATGCGTTTTGAGAGAAATTCAACTGGAGGGAACATGAGAGAGACAGATAACTTGAGGGGATCATCATCAATCATGTGATGATGCTAACTCAGGTGGGCTTTATCTGGGAGGAATTATTAGATAATTTTGAAATAATATTTTTATTATGTTGGGTTCCATTTTTATCTTAATTTTAAATTGAATCAAAAATAGGTTTCAAAAAGATAAAACTTTTTATACTCTATATATAAGCACCCAATAAAAAAAAATCTTTTTTTCCTAATAATGAAGACTAGATGCTCCTTTTTTTCCAAAAAAAAAGAAAAAGAAAAAGACTTTGCTCACAGACCATGGAGAACATGGCAAAAGCACTGCAAGCATCCAAAAGATATCACTACAAGAGAAGCACAAAAAACAATTTGCCAGCATAAATCTAGAACAGCTCATTCTTCAATTAAGTTTTTAAGATTTCTGGCCTGTGGATAAAATTAAAAGCTCTAGCGAATCTTAAATATAATTGCGGTTATTGAATTCAAAAGGGTTTATTTTTTTCTTAGTATTTGCTAATTAAATTATACTGATAAGGTCTGATTTTATCTCATCAGCTTGAAAATAAAGGTTAGGCCTGAGATAAAATTAGTAATCTCCTAATTCTAGTAATATAGTTCAATTTTTATTAATAAAATGACTGATTATTCTCAATACCTATAAAAGATTCCATTTTTAAAGTTTGAGGACTCTCCAATAATTAAGTCAATATTATACGAGAGAAAATACAGTTTTTTTTTAAAAGAAAACCCTAGAAATAGAAATATGTCATTTCTAGTAGAGAAAAATTAAACCTGACCTGTGAAGGCATACATCGGTTCTTTTTATAGCTCCTGATGTCCCTTCTCTCATGGAAGGGTAAAAGGTTCATTTATTACCTAAATATCTATGTTTTGTTAGGATAAAATATATTTGATTTATTAGAGTAAAATATCTCTGACTGTGAATATGGCGGTACGCCAGACCTACATATGTTTGGACTTAGTGCTTGTTGAGCTCAAGGATAGTGGGTCTAATGGCTCGCCAAACCCACATAAATCTAGGTTTAGTACTTGGTTGAGTCTGAAAATGAATATATCTAGGCTCATTACGTGACTAATCTGAAAAACTATGGGTTATCACTCTAAACTTTATTTTTTTGTTCACAAGAGAGAGCTAAAAAATGCCAATCCATCAATAAGGAACAGGGATTAACATGAAACTTTTATTTATTAAGCATATAGTTTCATCTACTTCAATCCTAAAAGGTTGATTTGATGGTAAAGAAGGTATACTTCCTCTTTTGATTGAAGAAGATAAATTTATTTTACTGAATATACCAACCCAAAACTTGATCTCAGTTTGACATGCAAATTATTCCAAGATATCACTTGTTCATGGAACAAGAACTAAAAAGCTGACGTGAAATGTCTTATGGATTCAGTTATGGAATAGATCATTAACAAGACAAAATCCAAGAGAAATTAAGCATGGTTGTTTCAAAGTTTTTTTCTTGATTAATCGATCATGATTGACCATCAATTATAATCAAGTTTTAATTTGATTTTTCTAGTTAGAAGTAAGAGTCTTATCTGATCTAAGTTTTTTTATATAGATAGGTTTAAAGTTTTATACAAGCAACTTTCTGCATTGTTTGGGAGCAGAAATCAGGATTAATATTATTATTTGACTTGAGGAATTTCTTCAGAATTTAAATTTAGAATTTTTTCTATAATTTTGGAATGTTTAAGAACCTGATTAAATATTTTTCACCATACGCTGCGTCAAAAGTCTCCGATGCTTTTATCTGCGCGAAGTTGACTTTAGGATGAGATCAATTACAGGATCATCGACGGATAGTAGCTCTCTCTCTATAAGATCAGGACAAATCATTTCCTGAAAGACAAACAAAAGAAGAAAACAGAGGAAAATGGTTCCGTATACATCCATTATTCCAGTGTTTCTAATCGTCCTTTTATTTCCTTCGTCTATAGTTTCCCTTCCGATTCAGGGTAGATTTCTAAGATGCCTCTCGATAAATTCTGAATCTTCCTTTCCTTTCTCCAGTATCCTGTACACTCCAAAAAACTCTTCATTCACTGATGTCTTACTGTCTACTGCTCAAAATCTCAGGTTCGCATTGCCTTCAGTACCAAAACCTAAGTTTATTTTCACACCATTGCAAGAATCCCATGTCCAAGCTGCCGTTATTTGCTCAAAACAGCTTGGAATTCAAATTAGGATCCGCAGTGGAGGCCATGACTTTGAAGGAATCTCTTACACCTCTGTAATTGACACACCTTTCATTGTGGTGGACCTGGCCAACCTTCGTTCCATTAGCGTTGACATCAAGCATAAGAGTGCGTGGGCTCAAGCAGGTGCTACAGTTGGTGAGCTTCACTTCAGAATTTCAGAGAAAAGTAAAAATCTTGCCTTCCCAGCTGGTGCTTGTCCCAGTGTAGGTCTTGGTGGGCACCTTTCAGGAGGTGGATATGGCCCATTGTTTCGAAAATATGGCCTTTCTGCGGACAATGTCATCGATGCTCATATAGTTGACATTCATGGAAGACTCCTTGACCGGAAATCCATGGGAGAAGATCTTTTTTGGGCAATCAGAGGAGGTGGAGGAGCCAGCTTTGGAATAATTACTGCCTGGAAAGTAAAACTGGTTCCAGTACCATCAACTGTGACAGTTTTTAGGGTTCTCAAGTTCTTGGATCAAGGTCTTACTAAGCTCCTCTATAGATGGCAACAAGTTGCTCATAAATTTGATGAGGATCTTTACTTAATCGTCGGCATACGACCGGGTATTGCTAGTGCCACAGGTAAAAAAACTGTAAGAACCGTCTATAGTGGTTTATTTCTTGGTGATACCAACAGACTCCTCAAAGTGATGGCAAAAAGTTTCCCTGAGTTGAATGTAACAAGGAAGGATTGTATTGAAATGGACTGGATCAGTTCAGTTCTCTATGAAGCTTTCTTCCCTGCAAATTCAACTCCTGAAGTTTTACTTCAACGGAAGAATTTGTTCCCAGTTTACACAAAAAGCAAGCCAGACTTCGCCAGAAAACTCATAAATGAAACCGCACTTGAAGGGTTATGGGATTTTTTCATTCAAGAAGATAAGCTTGCTACCTTATTAGTTCCTTATGGAGGAGTGATGGATAGAATTTCAAATTCTGAGACTCCATTTCCTCATAGAAAGGGTGTCTTGTTCATGCTTGAGTACGCGACCAGCTGGAATGATCCTTCGGAGAGTGCAACGCACATTGATTGGGCTAGGAAGGTTTATGAGTACATGACACCTTATGTTTCCAAGAATCCAAGGGAAGCATACCTCAATCACAGGGACCTAGATTTGGGCATGAACGAGAAGGTCAACACAAGTGTTGAAGAAGCAAGGGTTTGGGGTGCTAAGTACTTCAAGGGTAACTTCAACAGATTGGTGAAGGTGAAGACCAGAGTTGATCCTGACAACTTCTTCAGGAATGAACAGAGTATCCCACCTCGTCCTCGTTCTCAGAGAAAATGAGACTATAGAGGAATTCTTGGCTTGAGAAAGATTGTTCAGATCTCTCCTAGGTGTTTTCATTAGTCCTGTGTCCTAAATTAACATGAATAAGATATCTAGTTTATCACTGATAAATTTCCCATGCCCTCTTACGATGTCTTCATGAGCATTGCATAAAATATTTTGAGAGTCACATGCATCTTTATTTTAAGAATATTTTTATTCGAATAACGCCATGTTAGCCAACAAAAAAAAAAATGATTCTCTGCACTCTCCGTGTGGGCATGCACTGGTCGATAAAATAATTTTTTATTATAAAATAATTTAAAATAATATTTTTATTTTTTAAAATATATTTTTAATATTAACACATTAAAATAATCTAAAATATAAAAAAAATTCAAGTTCTTACAAAAACATTTTTCCAGTGCAAAAACAAAGATAACTTTATATTTTATTTGACATTGTAATAGCGGTTGTTTTTTTAAATATTTTTTTAGAAATATATTAAAATAATTTTTTTAATTATATTTAAATTTATTTTTTACATGGAAACAATCTAAAATTACAAAAAAAAAATTAAAAATAAAATAATAAAAAAATTTCAATTTTTATGCAAAACAGATAGGGCATTAGAGTTGTATGATCTCCAGCACATTTCTGTGTGACGGAGGCTCACAAAGTGCAAGATTACCAGCAAAAACCGATGAATTAAAGCTGTGAAACTTCCCAGTCAGGTGATTGCAAGAGTGGTCCAAGTAACCCTCAAGGTTAGATCAAATTTGAGGCATGTTTAATATTGTCATTCCATATTATATTATGCCAAAGCAATTTTTTTTTTTTAAAGATTAATATGGATATTCAGATTAACTTATCTGCATCTCGATTAATTCCACGGCCTTTAAAGTTAACAACCATATAAACTTTTAATAACTCCAAGGATTATAAAACTTAAGTTAATAATCATTGAAAAGCAAACCCAAAACATATCCAATTAATCTATCCAAACAGTTTTTGATATCTAGTTATTATGTTATAATTATAAATATTTAAATAACATATCTGGTTATTGTGTTATAATTATAAATATTTAAATAACATTTGATCAAATCAAATTCCATTGTAGTGCTTTGACCAATAAATACCATAATATAATACAAATATTTTAGCTAATATATTTGTCTAAATTTGTTATGAGAGATTCTTAAATTCAAAAAATAAAATAAAAAAGAGAGTTAAATAGGGTCATAATATAAATATATAGCTTCAAGAAATTATTCATACAAGCAACATAGAACTTTCCAGTTCTTTTTCCCCCCCCGACTGTGCTAGTTCAGAGTGTCCATCCCAATAAAAGACTAACACGGTAATGAATATAGCCGGAAACCAGAAAAAATTATGCACTGCAGCAATGTTTAGAAAAGAAATTAAAATGACCGAAAATCATCTCCAAATGTTCAAGATCATCCAGCATATCACTTGTGCATTCTTTCTTCCACTTTTATTCGAAAACCAGCAATAGCATTGAATTGTCCACCAAATACAGGCATAACTGTACGTAATACATCAAAGTATTTTCAGAATTGAAGCAGAAAGAAAATCTTGGATGCTTCGGGTAGAACTAGATGATTCAAAGGGAGAAGGTGATGTGCCATTACAGCAACAAACACCAATGACACAGAACTTCTCCACAGGTAAAAGAGCCATGATTTTTGGGCGGCAAAGAATCCTGATACCAGAAACAGTAGTAAGAAACAAATTACAAGTCTGTAATATTTGTTTTCACTTAATTATAAGCATTTTGAGCCAAAGCAGATTCTGGAGAACCAAAAAGAAAAGGAATAACCATGTTACCTTGTAAGCCTAATCTGAAAGACTGTCAAAACCTAACTGCAAGAGTTTGGCAGTGGTTTTTATCTAGCCTTATGAGCTGCCAGTATCGAGAGAGCAATCCCCATGATCCATCCAAAAACTGGAAATAGGCATGTCTCCAAGAACGTATGAGCAGTAAAGCACCTGAAAGTCCACAAAAGAATACACAAAATCCGTTTCCCATGCCAGTATAAAACCAATCACTGAACTCATGAACAGTTTCTTGATTGTCTTGGATCACATCATTCATCACTGGATTTTGAGGCAAATCACCTCCAAGGCATTTATTGGTGACTGGTAGACCACACAAAGCAGGATTGCCAATAAAAGCTGAAGCATCAAAGCTCTGAAGCTGAGTGCTTGATGGGATTTGCCCAGACAAGTTGTTGTAGGCGACATTCAAGTAACTCAGAAAATTCAGATCACCCATTGTGACTGGAATTGCACCATAGAACTGATTTCCTGACAAATCAAGAGATTCTAACGATTTCAACAGCCCAATTGTTTGGGGGATTACTCCGGTCAAATTATTTCTTGACAAATTCAGTGCAACCAACCCAAGCAGGCCAGTTATTTCCTCTGGAATTTCTCCAGATAAATTGTTGCCTGCAAAATCAATGACACGCAGCAGTCCAAGGTATCTCTCATACTCATAATCTCTTCCTTTCCATCCAACCCATGCCTTATTGATATAGTAGCGTCCAGAAAAAATTGCTCCACATCTCATAGAAGTCAAGTAAAGATTGTCAATGATAGTCTCTGCTTCTCCTTTCCGAACCATAGTAGTTAGATTGTTGAGACACTTTGGTATGGCTCCAGAGATGGTGTTTTGGGAGAGGTCCAAGATCCTAAGATTTGTTAGCTGACAAAGATGTAGTGGGATGCTTCCAATGAATTCATTAGATTTAAGGGAAAGGAACATCAAAGATGAGAGGCTTTCTCCTATCCAAGCTGGTATTTCTCCGGATAATTGGTTTCTACTAAGGTCCAAGAATTGCAACATGCTACAGTTTTTTAAAGACATAGGCAATTCTCCATAGAGGCTATTTTTGTTTAAACTCAATGTTTGAAGGGAAAACAATGATCCAACAGAGCTTGGAATTTCACCTGACAAATTGTTGTTAGCCAAATTCAGAACAACGAGTGTGCTCCAATTCATGAAACAATTTGGAAGTTGTCCGGTTAACAGATTGTTTGACAGATCAAGGAAGCTCAAAGCCTTGCCTACAATATTGCATATAAGAGGCCCTGAAAACAAATTGTTAGAAAGAATCAATGAGGCTGTGTTAAAAGGAAAAGCTGGCAGTAGACCCTCAAACCGATTAAAACTCAAATCAAACCCAGGGAATGTATCAACTGCATCTACTGATGAAAAATCTGGCAGTGTTCCCCTCATCAAGTTGTGAGATATGTTTAAGAAAGCCAACTTAGGCAGTAGGTTGCAAAACCAATTAGGGACGGTATCTGAAATACTAGCACTGGAGATATCTAGCAAACGGACTTTTATCTGAGTTCGCAGCCATTTTGGGAAACAAGGCCCCAAGTGGCATGAACTAAGATGAATGTTGTTCAATTGAAAAGCAGGGTCCCAATCGGATTTGAATCTCAAAACTAAGGAATTATAAGACAAATCCAAGTGCTTTAATTTGGAGAGATTAGAAAAATGTCCGCCAGACACCAAACCTTGCAAAGAATTAAAAGAAACATCGAAATAGTCAAGCTTGGAAAGGAATCCAATACTTTCTGGTAGAGACCCATTCAGTTGATTATTCGAGATATCTAATTCTCTCAAGGAAGAAAATCTAGCAATATCGGTCAATGAACCACGGAGTTGATTCTGGCATAATCTTAAAATCTCCAGCGAGCTCTCTGTGCGTCCATATAAGTTCCGAGTGAGATCAGAAAGCTCCCCGGTGAGATTGTTGTGGCACAAATCTAGCGTATGCAAGCTGCACATCTCCCCAAGAGATCTTGGAATGCCACCTTCAAGCTGATTACGGGATAGAACAAGATTTGTAAGAGCACTCATCTTTCTGAAGCCATCTGGAACCAAACCTTGTAACTGGTTACCAGAAAGGTCAAGGTCAGCAAGGCTGTTACTAAAGTTATACAGCCAGGGGTATATTGCAGAAGAAAGATTGTTATTAGAGAGATGGAGTCCAGCAAGAAATTTAGAAGAGTTCATGAAAGAAAGAGGTGAAGGAATTATATCCGTAAGACTACACTGATTTAATCGCAGGTCTTTTAGGCGAGGGAGGTTGGTAACCACTTGCAGCCAGTCATTTACCTTGCTGAGGTCGGAACCACTCAAATCAAGATGCTCCAAAGAAGAAAGATGAGAAAGCCAGCCAAGATTTTCAACACTGGCATCAAAACTATAGCTGAGATCAAGAGACTGCAATCTTGAGAGGTTCTTGAGGTGATATGGGATAGTTACAGTGAAAAGGTTGTAGGAGAGGTTCAGGTATCTTAGGCTGCTTAGGGAGCCAATGAAATCCATGATACTCTCATCAAGATTATTCAAACTCAGGTCCAAGTAATTCAAATGCTGCAACTCAAGTAATGAATTACTAACCTTGCCTATTAGAGGGGTAAAATGATGCTCATACAAAGGTGAGGAATGAAGATTAAGTGAAGTAACATGACCAGTTATGTTGTCACAGCCAACTCCTCTCCACTTGCAGCAATCTCTTTTCTCTTCTTCACCCCCCCAAGAAGAAAGAACACCATATTCATCAGTAATATCTTCTTTAAACTTAAGAAGTGCTTGTCTCTCTCGTTCTATGCACCCAATTTTTTCCCCTGTTGCCCCTGTAATGAATCCAGGAAAAGGGATGTGCAACAATACAAGCACAATAATTAAAACATAGTTTTTGGGCATTATTATCGCTATGAAAATGAAGCAAAAAAAGCATTTTTGTTGGGTTCTTGTAATTCTGATTTCTGAGAAATCATTACCTTTTCAAATAAATTTCAAGTTGACTTGTCTTCTCTTTTTTCTTTTTCTTCAAGATAATAATAATGGTTGGCTCGACAAGTCTAGTGATATAGAAGTTGTCTATGTCACATCCCACCATAAAAACTACCAACAAAATTGTACAGATATTGTTGACTTGTTGTAAAAAAACCAAACTTGAATTCTTATTAACAAAGCTAAAAATTAAAAGACAATCAAGTCTCCCATGAATGTCACCATCTCAACAGCAACCCACCACTTCTCTCGTGGCTATCAATATGGTTTTTTTGGGGAAATTAAGGTATAATTTTGTTCGAAAAGCTACACATGGAGGGAGAGTTCATGTGAACTTACAGAGAAATGGTGGGTGTGGCAAAACAACAAACAGCTTTCGTGCAATTGCAAGAAATAAGCCATCATCAAAATTGCGCGTATGATACGCGCGACTCATCCTGACAAACAAGTCGCAACATTAAGAACCAAACAGAGTAATCAGCCAAGTATGAAGAAACCAAGATGCAATCCTCAAAACCCAAGTCAGTTCAGCATAAAAACAAGCAATCCACATCCAGCAATGATCACCTGAAAAACGTTAACGGGAGGAATCAACGAAAGAGCAGTGTAGACGGGTTTCTCTGTCATCAGAGATCTACTTACGGATCCACTTGTCGCCGGATATCTGCTTGTTCGACCGCCAGTGCAGGTGACACTGCTCTGCTGTTAAATGTTTGCCGCTAGTTTGGTTTATCTTTTCATTTTATATTTCTAGGCCATCGGAGAGAGAATTTTATAATTTTACTCTTTTTTTTTTCATTCTTTCTTTAAATTTTCTTTTAGATCTAGGTTTAATTAAAAATGTTGAGATGTACATATGTCTAATATCATCCCTGTTTGTTTTTAAGCTTTTACCATGGTATATACGAATTGTTTTTGTTTTTTACTCTCTTTTTTTTATATATAAAATTATTATCAAGAAAACCAAGTAGTGAGGAAATTTCATTGTGTATTTTTTAACAAATCACTGTGGAGTGTAAAAGAGCATTTGTTTTTAGTTCTCAATTTTTTTTTCCTTCATTGCACTATTTTAAGCCTAAATTAATATTAAATTGCTTTTTTTTTCCTTAAGAAATGATGAAATTAAAAGATAGAGGAATAGAGTGAGAGAAAAAGATGATAGCAACTTTGAATTTTATATTAATAAAAAATATTATTTATCCATTTAAAAATAAAAAAAATATAAAATCAGGTCCGGGCATGCGGCTTCTTCTTTTTAGAAGGTCCACGTGATTGGTTTCTTTTTTATTTTGTTATTTTGTTATTTTATATTTAGGTAAAAAATAAATATAATAAAAGAATTGTTAAACTCAGTTGAGTTCATAACTAGGGTCAAAAGTTTGATGAATTAATTCGCAAAATCCGAGTCGATCTAATATTTTATCATTTGAATATTCTTTATAAAAGAAATATGCCAAATGGAGATTCTTTTAAAATATTTGGTTTATTTTAAATTTATCTTTGTGATGTTTTTTTTTTCATGGGACTAATTTGTTCAAAATCGGTTTATTTTGAATTTTTTCTAGATTGCACTATTTTAAGCCCAAATTAATATCAAATTGCTTCTTTTTTTCTTAAGAAATGATGGAATTAAAAGATAGAGAGCCAAAGTGAAAACAAAAAAAAAAAGAAGAAAAAATAGATGGTGATTTTGAATTTTAAACGAATAAAAAATATCATTTGTCCCTTTAAGAAATAAAAAAATATATAAAATCAAGTTTGGGCATGCAAACTCTTCTTTTTAAAAGGCTCACGTGCTTGATCTTCTTCTTGTTTTTGCTTTTTTTGCTATTTTATAATTAGGTAAAAAATAAATGTAATAAAAGAATTATTGAACTCAATTGAATCCATAACTCGGTTTGTAAGTTTGACGAGTTAATCAGTAAAATTTAAGTTGATCCAATATTTTATCATTTAAATTTTTTTCTAAGAAAAAAATGCTAGCTTGAGATTCTTTAAAAAAAAACACTTGGTTTATTTTATATTTGTCTTTGTGATGTATTTTTTTTGTGAGACTAATTTGTTCGAAGTCAGTTTATGTTGAATATTCCCTCAATTGCACTATTTTAAGCCCAAATTAATAGCAAATTGCTTCTTTTTTTTTTCTTGAAAAATAATGGAATTGAAAGATAAATGATCAAAGTGAAAAAAAAAAATAGAATACAAATAAAAAATATCATTCATCCCTTCAAGAAATAAAAAAAAATATAAAATTAGGCCCAATCATGCAAGCTCTTCTTTTTAGAAGGTCCACATGCCTAATTTCTTTTTTAGCTTTTTTTTTATTTTGTTATTTTATATTTAGGTAAAAAATAAATGTAATAAAAAAATTATTAAATTCAGTTGATTTCATGACTCAGGTTGCAAGTTTGATGAGTTTAACTCAAAATCCATGTTGATCTAATATTTTATCATTTGAATATTTTTTTAAGGAAAAAAAAGGCAAATTGAGATTTTTTAAAAACATTTGGTTTCTTTTAAATTTATCTTCGTGATGTATTTCCTTTTTTTTTGGACTAATTTATTTAAATTTAATCATTACATGATTATCGTGATTTTATAATTTGATATGTGAGTGTAACAGGTTAACCTATGTCATTTTAGTATGTCAATGTGTTAACATTTGTTTTTTCAAAAAGTCATTCGTAGATTTTTTTTATTTCTTTAATTTGTCAGTTTCAGTTTTTAGTTTTTTAAAAGTTTTCCTATTTTTTATTCTATAATAGGTAAAATAATAAAAAATAATAATTAAACTCATTCAATTTCTTAATTCAAATCATGGACTTAGCAAGTTAGGATGTGAAGCTACTGTCGAGCTCAAGTCGATTAAATATATTATTATTTTATTTTTTAAAAAAATATGTGATACTGGAAATTTTTACCATCCAGTTTATTTTAAATTAGTTTTTATAATATTTTTTTTATAGAATTAATTGATTTTAATTTTTTTTTTATAGATTTTTTTGTTATCTTGATTTGTATTATAGCACCAACTCCATGCAGCCTCACGGCCCATCAATTAAGGAATTGAAAGTAACTTCTTTTCGTTTTCTTCTTCTTCTTCTTTGTTTTATTTGTGCTTGAGCACCCAAATGTGCCTACTTCTAGCTTATTTCACTCCTAAAATACAGTATTTCCTTCAATCTCAACATCTACAATTCTGGAGAGTCTCGGTAGAGATGAGTGACCCCAAGCATGCTTCTCCTTACCCTGCTCAAGGTAATCATTTATCTTTGTCATCTTTACAATCTCATACGCATCTTCTTCTTCCTTCTCTTTCCTTTTCCCTTTCAAATAAATGAGTTTGAGCTGTACAGGAAAGGGTTTTGCTTCGTTTTTCTACTTAATTATGATATTAATCTCTCTTTTTTCATCTCCTTTTGTTTTAACTGTTAATTTTCAGTGGGATTTTCTTTAGAGGATCACTCGACAATTGATATGTGTCATGAAGAATTCTTTTTCTTTCCTTTTGAATTTTCGTCTTTCCATAACTTATTCCATTATCACGACAGCACCTCTGCAACATAATGCTGCTCCACCACGGCGGAAAGAGCGTGGTTTCCTTGAGGAATGGTAATTTCTTTAAACTTGTTAAAATTCTAACTGAATTGCATGGATTATAATATCCCGAACAATAATAAAATATTACCCTTTTTTATTTGTTCTGCTCTGCTTTATTATTATTATTATTATTATTATTAATGTGGGTATTCGAGCTAATTTATCTGTAGCTCAACTAATCTCATGAGTTCTAAAATTAGCAATCATGTAAGCCTTAGTGAATCTAGGTTTGTGGAACTCGAACCGATAATTTCTAGAGAACAAATTCAGGACCTGATCAATTAAATTATACTCTATTTTTTTTATTATTATACATGTGTTTGTCAAAATTTAGCGTGGTTCAATAATATATTTACATCTATATAAAAATGAGAAATGTTTTATTTTTATGATATCAAAATAGAATTATATAATATATATTTATAGTAAATCATAAACTACTCAATAAATTCTAGAAATTTAAAAAATTCTAACCATTCAAAAAAATATTAATAATTTTTTTAATATCCTTTTACCGCAGTAAGAAGCAACACCCCTATATCCAACTTAGAGCGTGTTTGACAATGTGGTTACGAGTGCTTTTCAAATAATTTTTCGTGTCAAAATACATGCTAATGATGTTTTTTCATTTTTCAAAAATCATTTTTAACATCAGCACATCAAAACGATTCAAAACATACAAATCATATTAAATTTTAGTAAAATAAAAAATTAATTTTTTTAAGAACACAGCCGCTCCCGAACATTCCCTTATTAATAATTTCCGGCAACAAAACAAAAAATAAAACTCAAAGAGACACATGTTGCCCTATCCCAGCATATTCCCATAAGCCACAAGCTACAGCAACATATATAATTCTGGAATTTTAATGTGTTTGTTTGGTTATATTTATTGACACAGCCTTACAATTTTGTGTTTTTGCTGCCTCGTGCAAGAGTGTTGCTGCGACCCCTCCGGCATGTGCTAGTTTGCTGTGTTTTTATTACCCTGCAACATTACTACAATGTTCAGCATGGATCTCCTTCTGATCTTTCTTTGAGTGGCAGTGCACACGACATTACAATGTTCAGTTCTCATTTATGCCCTGGTTAACTGACATATTTATTTTAAAAAATTAATTAAAATGAATTGTGAAATGATGAATAATAAGAAATTAAAAAAATTAATTTCCCTGAATTTGTTTTTCTTTATTAATTAATAATATCCCCACCTCGATGTGACTTTCCAGGCTGTCCTATGGCCCATCAATCAAAGAATTGAAGTACCTTTCTTGACTTTTTTGGGCAGCGAAACTTTCGGTCACGTCTGCAAACAATTGCCAACGTTATCCACACGTTCTAACACACGTCATTCCAATGAACAACCGCCCACTCTGAGAGAATGACGAGTTAGAACGCGTTTGGCATGGGTTAGGTAAAATTTGATTTTTTTTTTAAAAAAATATTTTTTTATTATTTAATAGGTAGATATTAAAAATATTTTTTTAAATAAATAATAAAAATATTATTTTGATAAATCTTTTATTAAAAAATATTATAAAAAATAACTCTATCATAATTTCAAATAAAATCTAAAATAACAGTATTTAGTTATATAAAGGTGAGAGTAAACACAAAATGTGTTTAAATTAAAAAAAATATAAAAACAAATCTATTTGAGATAATTTTGAAATAAATTTTTATATTTTAATTTATGAGTTAAAAGAGTGAACTTAATTGTCTAAAATTTTTAATTTTTTTTTTAAATCAACAATATTTTTATTTATATTTTATTCTGAGTTGACCTGAGTTTTATAACTTGGCTAAATCGAGTCAATTTTTATTATATTCTGAGTATGTTAGGTAGTGTGGTAACGGTTGCTTTTCAAATAACTTTTCATGTCGAAATGCATGCCAATAATTTTTTTATAATTTTTAAAAATTATTTTTAATATCAACACATCAAAACGATCCAAAATATACAAACCATATTAAATTTTAGCAAAAAATTGAATTTTTTTGAAACATGATTTACACCGCGTTCCCAAACGGTTTCTAAACCCTTTATCAACCCATCAAATTAATATTAATTTTACAACTAGAATTATTACAATATTATAAATTTTAATACTCAATATATATTAATTTTTTTAAAATATATAAGATTGATGATAATATATATTTTAAAAAAATTATATTTTATTATATTTTATTTACTATAACTGAATAGAATATAAAATAATTATTTTATTTTATACATCATTGTCAAATATAATTTTATTTAAATAATGTTATTTTCTATCCTATTTTCTTTATTTTTACTGTCTACGTATCTTTTATTTCAGTAAAATAACCAAAAAGCTACCTTAATAGCTTTAGAAAACGAGAAAAAGATGAAAAAAGAAAAAGGGGGGAAAGGTTTACATGATAGAGAGTGACATAGTCATCACTCTGAGCTTATCACAAGTTCACACACAACATCTTCTTCTAGCTTAGCTCCGCTCCCTAAAATACAGTACTGGTTTTCTTCAATCTTAACCTCTAAAATTCTGAAGAATCTTTGGTAGAGAGATGAGTGACCCCAAGTATGGTTATCCTTACCCTGCCCAAGGTATTTATTTATTCTAATCATCTTCAAAAATCTTCAAAACCCTGTTCTTTTTTTCTTTTTCTCTTCCCCTTCCTTTCATTTTCCTTTCAAAGATGCAAGTTTGAGAAGCATATATATAGGTTTTGCTTCAGTTTTCTTATTAATTATGATATTTTTTTGCTTTTTGTGTGAACTGTTAGTTTTCAGTCTATGCACAAGTGATTCTCTTTAGAGTTTTTTATTATTATTCTTTTCTGATTATCGTTTGTCACAAGTACCTTGAGTTATATAATTCTATTTCTTATCTTTATGCTATTTTGGCTTCTTTGATTTTGAAGATTATCTTGAAATCATTTTATGGTTTAATTTAATTTCTTACTTTTTTTTGCCCCTTTGGCAGGTTATTATCAAGGACCTCCGGTGATGGCACCTCCACAATATTACGCTGCTCCACCGCCCCGGAGAGAGCCTGGTTTCCTCGAGGGATGGTAATTTCTTTGAAAATCTTAATATACTGCCTGGTTTATATGAATTACAAAAAAAAAAAAATTATCTTCGTTTTATTTGTCTTGCTCTTGGTTCTTGCATTGTCTATATTTTCTTGGATTTTTGAAGCGTTTACATTTATTGTCACAGCCTTGCAGCTTTGTGCTGTTGCTGCCTTATTGACGAGTGTTGCTGCGACCCCTCCTTCTTCTTTTTCTGACAGAGCCAGCTGCCATGCTTCTTCTAAGAGTAGTTATAGCTATGTGATAAATGTTGATTACAGTGTAATGATGAGTGCTGTTGTTGATTACAGTGTAATGATGAGTGCTGTTGTTTATTGCCTTAGAGCATTTTACTCTAATGTAGTTCTACATCCATGTTGAGTACATCTGGACATCAAGAATTTTAGTTTTAAATTCCTTAATTTGATCGATTTAAATTGGTCTGAAATTAATTAGAGTAAAATTTGATCGATTTAAACATGTGAAATACTTTATTATTTAATGAGTGTTTATTTAAAAGTAGATAATAAAATATTTTGTGTTTTCGCGTTTTATTTTATTAAATTCAAAAGTAGAAAAGTTTAATAAGCTCAATATATCCCAATAAAAATCCTATATAATTTTCTAAACAATCATCAATTTTGTATTTGATTAGTTTTTTTGTGGCCAGTTTTATGAACTCCATTTTTTAAATAACATGATTTTTTTTATATAATTTTATTTTTGAAAATTTAAGCGTGAGTTTCAATCAAAAGAACGTCTCATCCCCAAAAGAAATTTTTGTTTGAGTGGCAGGCCGCACAATGCAATATTACCAGAAAATGCTGAAGCGTCAAAGCTCTGCAGGTGAGTGCTTGATGGAATGCCCCCCACACAAACAAGTGATTGTTAGAGAGGTTCAGGTAATTCAGAAAATACAGATCAGCCATTTTCATTGGAATTACTCCTGATAATTGGTTTCCAGATAAATCAAGTGATTGTAACTATTTCAACTGCCCAATCTTTTGAGGGATTGCTCCAGTCAAATTATTTCCTGATAAGTTCAGTGCAGTCAACTGTAAGAGTCCTGTTAATTATTTCATCTGGAATCTCCCCTGTTAATTTGTTTCCTGCAAAATTAACGATCCTCAAAAGTCCAAGAGTACTTTCATATTCATGATCTCATCCTTTCCATCCAACCCTAACCTTGTTTCGATAAAGATATTGGAGCGCAACGTTGCTACCAAAATTAAATCCATGGCTAGTTATGGAATTCCCAGCAACTATTTTCCAAACTGTTAAATTAATTGAGATTAAATAGAGAAAGGAGGCTAGAATTCTGAATAATCTGTATATTATGAATGCTTAGTCTTAATCTAAATACAAATAAAGTATATATAGGTCAAACTGAAAGTACTATTCTACCCTTAATAAATAAGACTATATAAATATTATTTAACATCTCCCCTCAAACTCACGATGCGGCAGCTACAAGTATCGAGAGTTTGCCAACTAGAAAACGAAAACGAGAGATGGAATGCGCCTTAGTAAAGAAATCTGCAATCTGCAAGGAAGAAGGAACAAAAGGCAAAGCAATGGTGTCATGTTTGAGATGATGACGAGTAAGATGACAATCGATCTCAATGTGCTTAGTGCGCTCATAAAAAACCGAGTTATGAGCAATCTGAATAGAACTCTGGTTGTCACAATACACAGGAGTAGGATGAGAAAAGAAAATTCCCATATCAGCAAGTAACCAACGTAACCAAACAATCTCTTTGGTAGTAGATGTCATGGCACGATATTCTGCTTCGGTGGATGATTGAGAAACAATAGATTGTTTCTTGCTCTTCCAAGAAATAAGAGAATCACCTAAAAAGATACAGAACCCGGTAACAGACTTGCGATCTGTGGGATCACTACCATGATCAGCATCAGAGTATGCACGCAACTCCAAGGAAGAGGTGGATGAAAGTAAATGACTTTGAAAAACTGTACCCCAAAGATATTGCAAAATACGAAGAACAGCTGCCCAGTGAACAGTAGTAGGAGAAGCAACAAACTGACTAACAACATGAATAGCATATGCAATATTTGGACGAGTAATGGTGAGATATACCAAACTCCCAACAATAGTGCGGTATAAAGTAGGATCTGTCAAAGGTAAACCATCAGAAGAAGAGTACCTTGCGTTAACCTCAATAGGAGTATCTACAGTTTTGTTATCAGTAAGTCTAACCCGCTCAAGAATATCTGCAACATATTTCGACTGAGAAAGAAGGTAACCTCTAGGTGAGTATGCTACCTCAATACCCAGGAAATATCGAAGATAACCCAAATCCTTCATTTCAAATCGTCTAGCCAACTCTGTCTTCAAAATTGAAATACCATCAATATCATCACCAGTAATAATCATGTCATCAACATATAAAGACAGAATGATACGACCTACATCAGTGCACTTAATAAAAAGAGCAGAATCATGACTGCTAGAAACAAAGCTAAGAGACGAGATCACAATAGAGAATTTCTCAAACCAAGCACGAGGTGCTTGTTTGAGACCATATAATGTTTTCTTAAGCTTACAAACATATCCAGAGTCATGTGAAATACCAGGAGGGGGTGCCATATGAACTTCTTCTTGAAGATCTCCATTCAAGAATGCATTTTTAACATCAAGCTGAGAAATATGTCATTGACGAACCGAAGCTACGACAATAAGAGTGCGAATAGTAGTCTTTTTTGCAACCGGGGCAAATGTCTCCTCATAGTCCATACCATACTGTTGAGAGTATCATTTTGCAACCAGCCTAGCTTTGTATCGCTCAATAGACCCATCAGAATTAGTCTTAATCTTATACACCCAACAACAACTAACAACACTCTTACCAGGAGGTAGAGGAACAAGATCCCAAGTACCTGTCTTATGCAAAGCAGAAAGTTCCTCATCCATAGCTTGCTGCCAAAGCGGATCAAGAATTGCCTCTTTATAGGAAGAGGGCTCAAAGAGACAATGAATAGAAGCTAAAAAGGAAGTAAATGATGAAGAATAACAAGAATAAGCAAAATCTGGTAGTTTTGTGGACTTACGAATGCGGATGGACTGACGTGGAGGTGGATCTACAACCTCAGATGAAGCTTGAGGGGCTGTAGATGAGAATGGAGCTTCAGGTGTGCCAGAGAGTAAAGTACCAGTACCTGCAGAGTTATGAGTACAAATTGATCGAACATAGGGAGAGGTATCATTACCAGAATCCTCAGAAAAAGGATCTATATGAATAAGATCAGATTTTGTCAGGCTATGAGTAGTGGATGGAATAGACAAGAAAGGTATATGCTCAAGGAAGACAACATGACGAGACACATAAAGTTTCTGAGTTATTGGATCAAAACAACGATACCCCTTTTTACCTTCACCATAACCCAGAAAGACACAAATAGCAGATCGAGAGGATAGCTTACTGCGTTCTACATGAGGACGAAGAACGAAACAAGTACAACCAAAGACTCTAAATGAGGAATAATCAGGGACATACCCATATAACTTTTTAAAAGGAGATAGACCCAAACTATGAGAAGATGGAATTGTATTAATCAAACTTACAGCAGTAAGAACAACTTCTTCCCAAAACTCACTAGGAACAAAAGCAGACAATAAGAGAGAACGAACAGTTTCAACAATGTGCCTATGTTTTCTTTCAGCTACATCATTTTGTTCAGGAGTATCTGTACACGAAGTTTGGTGGATGGTTCCATCTAAGGCAAGCATTTGACAAAATTTATTAGAAGTGTATTCCCCACCCAAATCACATCTAAAGAATTTGATCACAGCAGAATGTTGAGTTTTGATAAGAGCTCGAAAAGCTGCATATATCTCAAAGAATTCAGAACGATGTTTCATTAAATAAACCCAACAATAACGAGTATGATCATCAATAAAAGAGACATAATATCGAAACCCTTCTTTTGTGGAAACAAGAGAAGGTCCCCATACATCAGAATGAATCAAATCAAATGGTGAAGATAAAACAGAAATACTTCGATTAAAAGGTAAAGCAGAAAATTTTGTCAGTTTACATCCACTATAATAAGAAATATCACAAGTTTTCAAATTTCCTAAAGCTCCTGTGGATGCCAAAAATCTCAAATAAGAAGATGAAACATGACCTAGACGTGAATGCCATAAATAAAAACTAGAAGATGAAAGACTCAAACGAAAAGAAGACAAATCAGCAGTAGTAGCGGCAGCGGCAGCGGCGGCAACTGGCACTTTTAACTCATCCAAAATATATAGTCCATTCTCCCTACGGCCTGTCCCAATCAGCTTCTGAGACTGCAGATCTTGTACACAACAAAAAGAACCAGAAAACATGACTAAATAATCACCAGAATCATATATTTGACCAACAGACGCAAGATTCAATTTGAGTTTTGGAATAAGATAAACATTAGGGAGAGAAAAGTGAGGTGTGACAACAGAACCAACACCTGCTAAGGGCATGGGAGTGCCATCAGCAGTCATAACAGGAATGGAGGACAAAGAGGACACTGAGGTAAAAGATGAGGAATCTGGAGACATATGATGGGAAGCACCAGAATCCAAGACCCATTCAGAGTGTGACATACATGAGGAATTATGAGGCAACTGACCTATGGAAGAAGCAGACATTGCTTGTGGCTGCAAGGAGATAAACTTCTGAAATTGCTCAGCTAAAGTATTAGGATCGGTAATAGAGCCTGGGGAAGCTACTGCTGCAGTATTATGGTGTGGTGGTTTATAACCCTGAGGTGGTCGATGAACATTAGATTGTGACTGACTGCTAGACTTCCAAGCTTGATTTTTCTGTCTCAACTTAGGACACTGAGCCTTTCAATGACCTTTCTGCTTACAGAAACTGCACTCATCAAAGCCAACTCTTGTGTAAGGCTTGTTCTGATGATTAGAGAATGTCTTAGAAGGTACTGCTAGTACAAAAGGATTTGAAACAAAAAGAATTCCCTTTTCAGAATAAGACTGAAGACGTATTTCTTCAGCCAATAACTCACTGACAACAGAGTCAATAGAAGGCAGTGGAGTACGATGCAGAATTGAACCTCTAAGTCCTTCGAAGTCACTGCGAAGCGCTGTTAAAAACTGTACCAATCGTTGCTGCTCTCTACGCTCAATATAGGCATCACATGCCTTTAATTCTGCTGATTCTGTAAGAGCTAATTGATCCCAAAGATCTGTCATAGCAGAATAAAACTCTTGAATACTCATATTCTTCTGATGAAGAGCTCTTATGTCATTCTCTAATTGATACTGTTTTGCAAAATTTGATTGCGTGAATAACCTTTGCAGATGATCCCAAACCTCTTTTGCTGTCTCATACTTCGCCAACTGCGTACCTATCGAATGCTCAACAGAATTGTTGATCCAAGTAATGATCTTTGCATTATTTGCTTCCCATGTATCTATCAAAACAGCATCCCCCTCCTCAATATTCTTAGGTATTATATAAGTTCCACTAACATACCTCCACATCTTCTTACCCTTAAGAAAATTTCGCATTACATAGCTCTAATACGAATAGTTCTTCCCATCCAACCTCACACTCACAGACTGAAGCGAATCATCTCTTTCAGTAGCCATAATTAACAATCACAGAGAACCAGAATGCAAAAGCAGCGAAAAACAAAATACCAAATTGCAGAAACTGAACAGAGATTGCAGAAACTAAACAAATATCTTCACAAAATTATATGATTACTCCAAAACACAAAACCAATTTACAGAAACTGAACGCAAATACCAAATTGCAAAAGCTGAAGGGTAGACGAAATACCAAAATAATTGCAGAAACTGACGAAATACCAAATTTTGCAGAAGCGGAAGACAAAATCTCACTCTAAAAAATGTGAATAATTGAGATTAAGCCTCGTTTCATAAAACCAGTTCTGATACCATGTTAAATTAATTGAGATCAAATAGAGAAAGGAGGCTAGAATTCTGAATAATTTGTATATTATGAATGTTTAGTCTTAACCTAAATACAAATAAAGTATATATAGGTCAAACTGAAAGTACTATTCTACCCTTAATAAATAAGACTATATAAATATTATTTAACACAAACAAGGGAAGTAAGGTTATTGAGGCATTTTGGAATGATTCCAGAGATATTGTTTAGAGATACGTCGTCCAAGATCAGAATAGTTGCTAGGTGACAAATATGTGGCTGTACGCTTCCATTGAACCCATTAGACTGCAGGGAAAAAGAATTTCAGAGATGGCATGCTTTCTCCTATCCAATCTGGTATTTCTCCTTGAAACTTATCTGTACTCTGGTCTAAAAAGACCAGAAAAATGCAATGGCTTAAAGACAAAGGTAACTCTCCAACAAAGCTATTATTGTGCAAACTCAATGTTTCAAGCCGGGACATATGATCAATGAAGCTGGGAATTTCACCTCAAAGGTTGTTGTTGTTGGCCAAATTCAATTTGTATAATGCCTCAGCTTCTTAGTCATTTCCATTGATTTCTATGAAGATCAGCACTGCCAAGTGAAGCGCATATCTTCCTGCATGGAAATTATTAAGAGCTTCAAGTCTTGGTCAAAGTCATCAACAAATGCGGTGCCACTATTTGTAGTCATGCATTTATTGAAAAAATTGAATAAAAGCAGGTAACCCAGGGCATGTCATTTTCCTCCATTAGAGTTTCTTCAAGAAAAAAACAAAAAAGCTTCTCATCTAAAAAAATAAATAATAAAAACTTCCCATCGATCAAATAATTAGCCAAAGTAAAACTGTTCTTATATATATTAACGGCCTTTCCATTAGCGACTAGCTAATACATTGAGATGGAATTCAGGTTTTAAGGAATCAAAAGGAGCCGATTTCACATTACCATGCATAGCACAAAATACATAGTTCTTGCCTTTGCCATATTACATAAACCTTATTTCAATCGACTTTGTCAAATATGAGGTTGGAGACAATATTGGTGTAAAACAGCGAACAAACTAACGATACAAACTTTCTAGAGGACCCATGTTTTCAGACAGCCACGGTTCCTGACATCAAAAAACGGAGAACAAAAAAATTATTAATCTACAAATAAAAAGGTTGAGATGAAAAATGAACTGTTAATCATTAAGAAAAGTAGAGTTAATCTTATACATATAATAGTACAGAAATTGAAACGTGAATAAAAAATAATTTTTAAGCTAAAATGTAAAAACCTTGAAAAAAAAGGTATAAAAGTTGCAAAAATTAAAACTTGAGGGACCAAAATATTTCAAAACACGCCTAAACTACAATGAAAAGAAAAAAAAAGAAGAGAATGACTTTTTTTTAGTGTCAATTTTGGCACCCAAAGTTTTAATCTTTTTTAATCAATAAAATTAAATTAAATTTTATCAAATTAAGCATCAACTTAATGCTAGAATAAATTTTTGACATTATCGGAAACTCATACATATTAAGTTAACCATAATAAATTATTAAATCAAATCCAAAAAAACTTGATATGGAAAGATCAAAATTAAATGACAAACAAAGAAGACAGCAATATGTGAATGCACCATTGTTCTTCTCACAATGTACAGGAGTTCACTTATCCCTTTAAAAATTCTTTTAATAGCTTTGTAGCGTTGACTCATTAAGTAAGATTGCAATGGAACTCGTCAATGGCTGCATCGCAACCCCATTTTTTCTCCTTCCTTACTATTATGAAATATCATAAATATGGGATAAGCTCATTGTAATATTATCCTATTATGGAATGTGAATAGTCTTAGGCATGTATTTAGGCATTTATTATGGCATTAATTGTGGACATTTAGGGATTATAAAACCCTAATACAATACACGCAGACCTAGAGGGTTTTTGGCTGCAACATTCCTTCTCTACTGTTTTATTATTCCATTGTTTTATCATGGTATCAGAGCTATAAAACAATCGAAATAAGACACACAATCAAGCAGAATACATGGCAGAATCCATGTCCGGGAACAAGAGTGTCTCTGTTGACAAAACAGAGTCCATGTCCGGGAGCAAGAGTGTATCTAGTGAGAATCGAAAAACAATTTCGCCATACGATATTACATCTCTTGATAATCCTGGGTTTACGATTACTCAGGTCCAATTGAAGGGGGACAACTATAAAGAGTGGGCACGTTCGTTCTGAACGGCCTTGAGAGCCCGAAAGAAATTCGGGTTCATCAACGGGTCTATTGAACAACCCAGTGAAGAATCAGAGGATTGGGAAGACTGGTAGACCATCAACTCATTGTTGGTGTCCTGGATTCGAAACACTATCGAATCCACACTCCGATCAACCATATCTCATGTAGAGATTGCACGAGATTTGTGGTTGGACATCAAAGATCGATTCAGCATCACCAATGGACCTCAGATTCAACAATTAAGGTCCCAATTGGCCGATTGCAAACAGAAAGGAATGACTATCATGGATTACAATGGGAAATTGAAAAAATTATGGGATGAGCTAGGCAATTTTGAGCAATTGCCGGCGTGCAAGTGTGGAAAGTGCACATGCAATCTGGGTTCAGAATTGGAAAAGAGAAGAGAGGAAGAGAAGGTGCACCTGTTTCTTATGGGTCTCGATGAGCAGCGGTTCGGGACAACCCGATCTAACATCTTGGCACAAGACCCATTACCGGGGTTGCACAAGGTATACTCTATCCTACTCAAGAAGAACAGGTGAAGGGGATGACTCGAGGCAGAGAAGAACAAGGAGAATTTGTGGCTTTTGTTGCTCGCACCAGAACCGACGGACGACAGCAGGGTTCTATGACTCGAACCGACGGGCAAGAGAAGGGGATTTGCTCGCACTGCCATAAATCAGGGCATGAAGAAGACAATTGTTTTGCCCTAACGGGATACCCCGAATGGTGGGGTGACAGACCCAGGGGAGACGAGAGAAGAGAGGTTGGCCGTGGAAGAGGGTACTCCGGTGGTAGAGGAGGAGGCTGGGGTCACAGAGGAACCCACCGTGCTAACGCTGCTCTCACCACCATCGGGTCCAGTTCTGCCACTATTGCAGCCGCAGGAGGAGGCTCGTCGTTCCCAGGTTTGAGCGACGAGCAGTGGGCAAAATTAAAGGCCATCTTGGGAGAGCCGAAGGAGATAACTAATAAAATGACCGGTAAGCCTAAAAACTTGTATGGGACAGTGACTGGTTCGGTGTGGATATTGGACACCGGGGCTTCTAACCACATGACTGGGTCAATTGAGGAACTTAATGATTTAAAAATAATCGATCAGTGTCCCGTTGGATTACTAGATGGAAGTAGTGCTTTGGCGGTCAAAGAGGGAACAACCGTTCTTGATGGAGATTTGTGTCTTGAAAATGTCCTTTATGTGCCAGGACTTACTTGCAATTTAATTTCTGTGTCACAATTAATTGATCAGTATGATTGTTTTGTACTATTCACTAAAAAATTATGTGTTATACAGGGCCACACTTCGAGGATGCTGATTGGTGCGGGTGAGAGACGAGATGGACTCTATTATTTCAAAGGGATACCGCGGATTAATACAATAAAGATCAGTAATAAAGCGTCTCTTGATCTCTGGCATCAGCGACTGGGGCATCCTTCTCTACGAATAACAAAGTTAGTTCCCGAAGTTCATTCTAAAAACCAGGAAAACAGTTTGAATAAAAATTGTGATGTTTGTCAAAGAGCAAAACAACGGAGAGATAAATTTTTTGTTAGCGAAAATAAGACCTTGGGTATTTTTGAACTGATTCATTGTGATTTATAGGGACCATATAGAACAGTTTCTTCATGTGGTGCTTCGTATTTTTTAACTATTGTTGATGATTTCTCTCGTGCTGTATGGATTTATTTGCTTGTTGACAAGAAAGAGGTATCTAGTATGCTTAAACGATTTTTTGCCATGGTTGAGAGACAATTTGCTCGGAAAGTCAAAATTTTCCGAAGCGATACACTACAAGATTTAATAGTTTTACCGACGGAATTTTTCCGTCGATGTAAGATACATATTCCATCGGTAATTATATTACCGACGGAATCAAAGACGGAAATAATCCGCCGATGAATCGTTAGTCGGTAATGTTTTGTCCGTCGGTAAATCCGTTGGTAATAGAATTACCGACGGATTTACTGACGGAACAGACGCGTCGGTAATAATTTTTTTATTACCAACGGAATTACCGAGGGATTTACCGACGGACTTCCGTCGGTAATTCCCTCGGTAATTATTGAAAAACATTTTTAAAAAAATTCATTTTATAAAATTATAAAATAATTAAATTAACACTGTATAATATATACTCAAAATGCTTGGAAAAAAGAATAAGAAAATCAATTCAAACAAATTTGGAACAAATAAATAAAATAAAAAAATAAATTATACAAAAATTCATATGAAAAAAATGAAGTTGCAATTGCTAAAAATTTAAAAATCCTATAAATAAATCTACTAAAAATTGATCTCATATGAAAAAAAAAAATCTTACAACAACATTTATACAATTATTAAGAACAAAAACAATTAAAAATAAAATAAAAAACAAATATAGTGAAAAAAATCATGAAAAAAGAAGAAAAAAGAAATATCTTACTTTAATGTAGTTGCAAGTGAAGCTAAGGAGAGAAAAAAATTTCATTAAGCATATTAATTAAAAAAAAAACTAAGAGGATAAAAGAAGAAAGAAGAAGAAGACATACCCAAGCATGGAGGAAAAGAGAAGGAGATGAGGAGAGAAAAGAAGAGAAAGAAATAGATAAGAAATGATGTTTTTTACATATAGTGAAGAAGAATAAGAAGAAGTAGAAGAACAAGAAGAAGAATAATAATAATAAGAAACGAGTCTGTCTCTTGTGAAATAAGGGCATTCAGGCTTTTTATTGGGACGCTTTACCGACGGATTTACCGACGGATAATTAAATATTAATATTTTTTAATTATTCCGTCGGTAATTCCATCGGTAATATTTAATTTAAATTTTCAATTTCGTAAAATTTTTTCAGAAACCGCCAAAAAATTACCGATGATTTTTCAATCCGTCGGTGATTCCGCCTGTAATATTTAAATGAAAATTTTAAATTAATTGAATTTTTTCAGAAAACTGCCAAATAACACCGACAACTTTTCAATCCGTCGGTGATTTACTCTCTGGAAAATACCGACGGAATTTTCTGTCGGTGATTCCCTTTGTAATTAACATGATGAACAATGTTCACAATTTACCAACAAATTTACTGACGGAATTACCAGCGGAATTTATTCCGTCGGTAATTTCATTGGTAAAAATGACACGTCATCATTTTTTTTGCTTTGTTTTAATTTTTTTTCCACGGTAATTCCCTCGATATATACCGAGGGAATATTTCCGTCGGTAAAATCCCTCGGAAATTTACCGATGGAAATATTCCCTCGGTATTTCCGTTTGTATTTATCAATTTTCTGGTAGTGATAACGGGACAGAATTTACATGTCTGAAATCATATTTCTTTGATCAAGGAATTATTTTTCAGACTTCTTGTACAGGCACTCCACAACAAAATGGGCGTGTGGAGAGAATACATCAACATATTTTGAATGTAGCTCGCGCTCTGCGATTTCAAGGTTCTCTTCCAATTAAATTTTGGGGCGAGTGTGTATTGACTGCTGGGTACTTAATCAATAGGACCCCTTCCTTGATCTTGGATGGAAAAACACCATATCGCGTCTTACATGGGGTGGAACCGTCTTATAATCACTTACGTGTTTTGGGGTCTTTGTGTTATGCACATGAGAAGACGGGGGATAAAATGGCAAGTCGAAGTCGTCGGTGTATTTTTGTTGGTTATCCCTATGGGAAGAAGGGATGGCGCCTGTATGATTTGGAAAGACAAGATTTTTTTGTCTCTCGGGATGTTGTGTTCTCAGAAGATGTTTTTCCTTTTGCTCAAACTACTGATGGGCCTTCCACTACCGATATGGCTCTCACCACTTCTGACGAGGCCCACGATCTTATACCCAAGGATATGCTGGAGTTAGATCATTCATCTTCTGAGCCACTTCCAAATATTGCCCCATCGACTTCTCCTCATCTAGAAGAAGAAGAGGTTAATCTATTGGGGAGAGGACATCGCTAGCGGTATCCCTCCGTCCGACTCCATGATTATGTCACCAACACCATTCAACTGAGTCCATCTCGCTCACCACTCGACCCACTGCATCCTTCAGGTACACCCTATCCTTTAGCACATTATGTGAATTGTGACAAATTTTCTATGCGACATAGACATTTTCTTGCAGTCATCACAGTTGAGCGGGAACCCGTGTCATATTCGGAGGCAGTCAGAAACAAAGGTTGGAGAGATGCCATGCAGCGTGAAATTTCCGCACTCGAAAATAATGAGACCTGGGTTGTTCAGAGTCTACCGGCTGGGAAGAAAGCTTTGGGATGCAAGTGGGTGTACAAGATCAAATATAATTCTGATGGTACTATTGAGCGATTGAAGGCTCGCCTAGTCATTTTGGGCAATCATCAGACTGAAGGCCTTGATTACACGGAAACCTTTGCGCCTGTCGCAAAAATGGTTACCGTACGGGTATTTCTTGTTGTGGCCGCCGCGAAGAATTGGGCAGTACATCAGATGGATGTTCATAATGCATTTTTGCATGGTGATCTTCAGGAGGAAGTTTACATGAAATTTCCGCCTGGTTTTCGTGTCGGGACAACTGGGGCCGTTTGCAAACTTCGAAAGTCGCTTTATGGGTTGAAACAGGCTCCTCGGTGCTGGTTTGCTAAACTCTCAACCGCCTTGACGAGCTATGGTTTCCAGCAATCTTATTCCGACTACTCATTATTCACATATCTGCAGGGGGAAGTACAACTTAGTGTCCTTGTGTATGT
Source organism: Populus nigra (assembly GCF_951802175.1). Classification (NCBI taxonomy): domain Eukaryota; kingdom Viridiplantae; phylum Streptophyta; class Magnoliopsida; order Malpighiales; family Salicaceae; genus Populus; species Populus nigra. The sequence continues at coordinate 1,794,865 of NC_084867.1, read as the reverse complement.
TGATGATCTTATCATCGCTGACAATCGTCCGGGTGATATACAGACATTCAAAGATTATCTCAGTGCTTGCTTTCACATGAAAGATCTTGGCTGCCTAAAATATTTTTTGGGAATTGAAGTGGCGCGCAATCCTGCTGGTTTTGTTCTTTGTCAACGCAAATATGCACTTGACATTATTTCGGAGGCCGGGTTACTAGGGGCTCGACCAGCAGCTGTTCCTTTAGAACAAAATCATCGACTTGCTTTGTCCACTAGTACAACATTAGCCGATCCGGAAAAATATCGTCGCTTGGTAGGACGATTGATTTATCTTTGCTTCACTCGACCCGAACTATCTTATAGTGTGCATATTCTATCCCAATTCATGCAATGCCCACGGGAGGAACACTGGGAAGCTGCTTTGCGGGTGGTCCGGTATCTTAAGGGTAATCCGGGTCAAGGTGTATTTCTTAGTAGTGAAAGTGATCTGCGGCTACACGGGTGGTGTGATGCTGATTGGGCCGGTTGCCTCCTTACTCGACGATCACTTACTGGCTGGATAGTTTTTCTTGGTAATTCACCGGTATCTTGGAAAACCAAGAAACAACACATTGTCTCCCGCTCCTCTGCCGAAGCAGAATACCGATCTATGGCCATGACGACGTGTGAGTTGACTTGGCTTAAAGCTTTACTGGAAAGTCTTGGCGTGTCTCATCCGACTCCTATGTCCCTTCATTATGATAGTCAATCGGCCCTTCATATGTCACAGAATCCTGTGTTTCACGAGCGCACTAAGCATATTGAGGTTGACTGTCACTTTATACGTGATGCCATTGTGGCTGGGAGTATTACGACTAAATTCGTTACGTCGTCATTACAACTTGCCGATATATTCACAAAAGCCTTGGGAAAGCAACAATATGAATTTTTATTGCGCAAGTTGGGCATCCGAGACCTTCATACTCCAACTTGAGGGGGGGTATTATGGAATATCTAAATATGGGATGAGCTGATTGTAATATTATCCTATTATGGAATGTGAACAGTCTTAGGCATGTATTTAGGCATTTATTATGGCATTAATTGTGGACATTTAGGGATTATAAAACCCTAATACAATACACGCAGACCTAGAGGGTTTTTGGCTACAACATTCCTTCTCTACTGTTTTATTATTCCATTGTTTTATCACTTACTTATATGACTGGGCAAAATTTTCAACAATCACCACTGACATATTCACCACTGACACATTTATACCTTTCGAACTAATCTTCGAAGAAATTTCTCTGAATTTTTATTTCCTCCGGTGATTATATGTAAATTTAATGCCAATAATTCAACAAAAGCAGATAAATGAAAATGTAAATTACATGTGTTTTTAATCAAATTCTGTAGCAAAATAAGCAAGCACTGGCATAATTTTTTGATTCGGAGAACGGATATGTTCCGTCTTCACACTGTTAAGCAAGAACTAAATATTTGCAAAAACATTCCAAATGAAATTCACATGAAAACCAACTTTGAGATTCCATAATATATTACATGATCACTCTCATACTTTAACATAAAACCAGCAGCTGTACAAAGAGTTCTCCAATGGAACCTTATTTCTGTTAGTTAATGGTATATGTAGAGCTTTTAATTAGAGAACAAAGAATAGAGAACAGGGAACAAAAGAACAGAGGTGAAAAAAAATAAAGAACAAGGAGCAGAAACACACGGGGGTGAGGTTACTGCCATCCCTCTAGTTTTATTTATAGAAGAAATCAAACACTACAGAAGACAAGAATCAAATAACAACCATCATCTCCTTTATCTAAAGAGATATATATAACTAACTAGACTTATCCAAGATAATATTAAATTCTACAGATTCAAACAAGATTAAGATAAATAATTTGAAAAGAAACGTTGCAGAATAAACTCCAGCTTTGGTGCCACCACTTCAACAACTTCAACAATTTCAAACTAGTAGTAGTAGACGATGATGAAGTTGCCAAGGTAAAGGACGATGTAGCTCCAGCAAACACGTGCACAAACAATACGAACTCAGTGGACAAAGAGGACCTGTTATGCACCCAGCTGCAGCTCCTGGTATAAAATGGAGGGGGGAAACCAGAAAGCGCGAAAACGAACCATTAGTCTTCAATATAAAAAGAAAGGAAAAGATATGTGAATAACCATATTACCTTGCAATCCTTCTAAGCAAGAACGTGCTCGTGGAGCCTCTGAAATTCTCGTTGAAGTCGTGCCTTGCGCACTGCTACCTTCACATGGAGCCAGTCCCATGATTCATCCAAGAACCGGAAATAGGCAAGTCTCCAGGAACGTTTTAGCAGTAAAGCACCTGAAACTCCCCAAAAGAATACACTAAAACCAATTCCCATAGAAATACAAAACCATTTCATGAATTCATCAGCAACGACTTCTTTGCCTCGGTTGTCATCATTATTAGGTGGACTTTGATTCGTCTCATCTCCAGGGCATCTCTGTAAGAGTGGCTTCCCGCACAATGCAAGGTTACCAGTAAATGCTGAAGCATTAAAGCTTTGCAGTTGAGTGCTTAATGGAATCCTCCCCGACAGGTGATTGTTGGAGAGGTTCAAGAAAGCCAGAAAATTTAGATCAGCCATCGTGATAGGAATTACTCCTGATAATTGGTTTCCTGACAAATCAAGTGATTCTAACTGTTTCAACTGCCCAATCTTTTGAGGGATTTCTCCAGTGAAATTATTTCCGGATAAATTCAGTGCAAGCAACTGTAAGAGTCCTGTTATTTCTTCTGGAATTTCACCTGTTAATTCATTTCTTGCAAAATTAATGATCCTCAAAAGTCCTAGTGTGTTTCCATATTCATCCTCTCTTCCTTTCCATCCAACCCTGATCTCATTCTGAAATTCAAAATAAACTCGTTCGTAAAGGCTCTCGTAAGTTTCAGACCTGCGAAGGGTCTTGTAAATGTAAGGCCTGTAAAGGCGCTTGTTGGTGTCAGACCTGCAAGGGCTCCCGTAAGTGTTAGCCTTGGAATACCTCTTGTAAGGGTCAGGAGTACTAAGAACAGCATTATTCGCAAGGGAATATTCTGATTCTGTTTTTTGAACCATGGAAGTGAGGTTATTAAGGCACTTTGGAATGATTCCTGAGATATTGTTTAGAGATAGGTCCAAGATCAGAATATTTGATAGGTGACAAAGATTTGGCGGTATGATTCCACTGAATCCATTAGATTGTAGGGAAAGGACTTTCAGAGATGGCATGCTTTCTCCTATCCAACCTGGTATTTCTCCTCGCAACTTATTTGAGCTCAGGTCTAAAAATACTAGAGAACTACAATTCCTCAAAGACAAAGGTAATTCTCCAACAAAGCTATTATTATGCAAACTCAATGTTTGAAGATTGAGCATTGATCCAATGGAGCTGGGAATTTTACCTGAAAAGTTGTTGCTGGCCAAATTCAGAACACCTAGATCTCCTACACAATCAGGAATCCATCCAGTCAACAGGTTATTTGAGAGGTCAAGGACCCTCAAGATACCAATTCCATAATCACATCGAAAAGAAGCTGGACCTGAAAACTTATTGTTAGAGAGAAACAAGGCTGATGTGGTATCTGATGAAAAAAGTGGTAATGGACCCTCAAACTGGTTGAAACTCAAATCTATGTTTCGGAGATTGGGATATTTTAATGAGAAATCTGGCAAAATTCCACTCATCTTGTTGTGAGAAAGGTTTAAGAGTTCCAGGTTGGAATTGGACAAGTTCCAAAACCAATTAGGGATTGTATCTGAAATTCCAGTGTTCGAGATATCTACATTCACGAAATTATTTTGATTTCGAAGCCACTCAGGGAAAGGCGGACCCAAATTACAAGACGAAAGAAATATGTCATCTAATTGAAAAGTGGGAGCCCAATTAGACTCAAATTTCAAAGCTAGGGAGTTTTTATTTACTGAAAAAATGATAAAAAACAAGTAAAAATAAAATAAATGAAGAATGAATTAAAATTTGGGTTAAGAGAAACATGATTGGAAGCTTAAAGATTTAATTAAACTCTTGACTAGTTTAATTAATCAAATCAAGAGTTTAATTGGAGAATTGATAAGTTTTAAGACTTAATTGAGCTTGAAATTAATTTAATTAATCCAATCAAGGGTTTAATTGGAGAATTGATAAGTTTTGAGACTTAATTAAGCTTGGAATTAATTTAATTAATCAAATCAAGGGTTTAATTGGAGAGTTGATAAGTTTTAGACTTAATTGAGCTTGGAATTAATTTATTCAGGGACTTAATTGAAAAAGTATCAAAGTATAGGGCTGATTCTGGTCACATTTGCAAGAAATTAAAACCCAAGAACCAATGTGTAAATGGCGCTGAGATGCAGGGGTTCAATTACAATTTACCCAAGGACTGGACTGTAAAAATTCAAAATGTCAAGGATCAAAACACAAAACACAAAAAACGGTGCCGTTTCTCAACACTGTTCATCTTATTCAGTGCCTCAACTGCCCACCACCACCATTACTTCTGCAATAACAATCAATTTATTACCTGGTAACGGTGGAATTATATGGCTATAAAGCCAGAGAAAACAAAGAACGCAGAGGGGGAGGGGAAGAGACAAAAAAGAGCCACGAACAGGGGGGACCGAGAGAGGAAAAGGCGAAAGGAAAAATAGAGAGATCAGGGGGGGATTGGACTGAAAAGGGGATGAAAAATCAAAGAAGAAAAACGCAAACAGAACAAGGGGAAAATTTTGGTCCATCAACCAGCAGCACCTCGTGCTTTTACCACCATTGTCTTCGTCTTGAACGGAGAAGACTGGACAGAGAACAAGAAAAGGGAACAAACCAGGAGAGGAGAAAAAAAAGGAGCAGCACCGAGGAGCAAAAGGGGAGAAACCAAGAACCAGGAGAACGAAGACACTGGAAACACGTACAGGGGAGTCGAGAACCAGCAAGAAAAAACCCAAAATAGAGGAAGAACAAGAGGACAACACAGGAGCATACAAAGGAACCGAAGCAGAGCTTTGGCTGGTCATCCATCACGCCTTCGTCTCCTAAATCAGAGAGCAAGCCAGGCGAACAAACAAGGAGAAGAGCAAGAGAACAAGAATGAAAAGACTAGAGGAAGGGAAAGCAAGAAATAGGCTGGTCAATCAGCACCCGCGCGCCTTCGCCTCCAGCAGACCATGTAAGTTCTTCATCTTCCCCACTTTTCAAATTCATTTCACTTATTACTTTGCAAAGGTAGTATACTTACCTTATTACTGTTGCGAGCATGTTCAGTGCCCAGCCGGGACCGGGCCATACTTACTGGGTCTAGAAAAAAAAAATAAAAAAAATAGAAAGTGTAGAAATAAATTTTGCATGTCTTATGAAAAATGTATTTTTGTCAATTTATTCACTGATATTAGGATCAGGAATAAAAAAGAAGAAGAAAATATACTAATTTTTTTCGTAGCTACGAATTTTTACCAACACTGGAGTTGAAATTATTCGAGCTCGAATATTCACTAGCGCCAGAGTCAGGAATATTATAAACAAATCATCATAGCATAAGCAAATAAATGTTTAGCAATTGAAGACAAAACCAGCAATGTAGTCTGCCTCAGGTAGAACGTTTAAGGGATGATAATATCTTTCCTTTTACGTAACCAGTCCCATACCACAGAATCTCTGTTGACCAGTTAGAGTTCCTAGTGACTATAATACTAGGTGACGACTCCTTAAACAAGATATTTTCCCCTAAAAGAACACGATACCAGAAATCTGTTCTTTTTCCATAATCAAGTTTTATTTTTAAGGCCGTCGTGATGTCGGGTGCGACACATGTCATTTTTCTCCATTAGAGTTTCTTTAAGAAGAAAATAAAATAAGCTTCTCTTCTAAAAAAATAAATAATAAAAACTTTGTTAAAATAACTAAGAAAAAACACAAAAAGAAGGCTAGAATTCTCAATAATCTGTTTATTAGAAGTGCTTAGTCTTAACCTAAATGCAAATAAAGTATACATAGGTTAAACTGAAAGTACTATTCTACCCTAATAACTAAGACTACATAAATATTATTTAACATCTCCCCTCAAACTCACGATGTGGCAGCTACAAGCATCGAGAGTTTGCCAACCAGAAAATGAAAACGAGAGATGGAATGCGCCTTGGTAAAGAAATCTGTAATCTGCAAGGAAGAAGGACCAAAAGGAAAAGAAATGGTGCCATGCTTAAGATGATGACAAGTAAGATGACAATCGATCTCAATGTGTTTAGTTCACTTATAAAAAACTGAGTTATAAGCAATCTGAATAGAATTATGGTTGTTACAATACATATGAGTAGGATAAGAAAAGGAAACTCCCATATCAGCAAATAACCAACGTAACCAAACAATCTCTTTGGTAGTAGATGCCATGACACGATATTCTGCTTCGGTGGATGATATGATATCTAGGTGAGTATGCTACCTTAATACCCAGGAAATATTAAAGATAACCCAAATCCTTCATTTTAAATTGTCTAGCCAACTTTGTCTTTAAAACTGAAATACCATCAATGTCATCACCAGTAATAATCATGTCATCAACATATAAAGACATAATGATACGACTTGTATCCGTGCACTTAATAAAAAGAGCAGAATCATAACTGCTAGAAACAAAGCCAAGAGACGAGATCACAATAAGGAATTTCTCAAACCAAGCATGGGGTGCTTGTTTGAGACCATATAATGCTTTCTTAAGCTTACAAACATATCCAGAGTCATGTGAAATACAAAGAAGAGGTGTCATATAAACTTCTTCTTGAAGATCTCCATTCAAGAAGGCATTTTTAACATGAAGCTAAGAAATATGCCACTGACTAATCAAAGCTATGACAATAAGAGTACGAATAGTGGTCATTTTTGCAACCGGGGCAAATTTCTCCTTATGGTCCATACCATACAGTTGAGAGTATCTTTTTACAACTAACCTAGCTTTGTATCACTCAATATACCCATCAGAATTAGTCTTGATCTTATACACATAATGACAACTAACAACACTCTTACCAAGAGGTAGAGAAACCAGATCCCAAGTATTTGTCTTATGTAAAGCAGAAAGTTCCTCATCCATAGCTTGCTGCCAAAACGGATTAAGAATTGCCTCTTTATAGGAAGAGGGCCCAAAGTGACAATGAATAGAAGCTAAAAAAGAAGTAAATGATGAAGAATAACAAGAATAAGCAAAATTTGGTAGTTTTGTGGACTTATGAATACGGATGGACTAAAGTGGAGGTGGATCCACAATCTCAGATGAAGCTTGAGGGGCAGTAGATGAGAATGGAGCTTCAGGTGTGCCAGAGAGTAAAGTACGAGTGCATACAGAGTTATGAGTACAAATTGATGGAACATGTGGAAAGGTATCATTATCAGAATCCTTAGAAAAGGGATCTATACGAATAAGATCAGATTTAGTCAGGCTACAAGTAGTGGATGGAATAGAAAAGAAAGGTATATGCTCAAGGAAGACAACATGACAAGACACATATATTTTCTGAGTTATTGGATCAAAACAACGATACCCCCTTTTACCTTCACTATAACCCAGAAAGACACAAATAGTGGATTGAGAGGATAGCTTATTGCGTTCTACATGAGGATGAAGAACGAAACAAGTACAACCAAAGACTCTAAATGAGGAATAATCAAGGACATACCCATATAACTTTTCAAAAGGAGATAAACCCGAACTATGAGAAGATGAAATTGTATTAATCAAACTTACAGTAGTAAGAACATCTTCTCCCCAAAACTTATTAGGAACAAAAGCAGACAACAAAAGAGAACAAGTAGTTTTGACAACACCATTTTGCTTAGGAGTATCTATACATGAAGTTTGGTGGATGGTTCCATCTAAGGCAAGCAATCGGCAAAATTTATTAGAGGTGTATTCCTCACCCAAATCACACCTAAAGCATTTGATCACAACACAATGTTGAGTTTTGATAAGAGCTCGAAAAGCTGCAAATATCTCAAAGAATTCAAAACGATGTTTCATTAAATAAATCCAACAATAACGAGTATGATCATCAATAAAAGAGACATAATATCGAGACCTTTCTTTTTTTTGGCGCGCAATTTCTGTCTGTAAAACCATTGGCAATTTTTTTTTACCGACTGTGTTAGCGACGGAATTAGGTATTACCGATGAAAGGAAAGCCGACAGACTGTTTTCGTCGGTAATTTTATTACCAATGAACTATGAATCACACACCGACGAAATATGTCCATCGGTAAAACTGTGAAATCTTGTAGTGAGAGAATAAGATTATGAATTTAAAATTCATATTCACAACATCTTTTACTCATTAAATTATATGTTATATGTGTGTTTATTGTGAATAGCCTCCACCTACATCAAGTCCTGACAGCTTTTTTGATAATAATTGATAGATTTTAATATTTTATTGATATAGCTAGATTACCATTGAAAACTAGCTATTGAAAACTAAAGTGAAGGGGTACAAAGGTGATACAAAGAAGAAAAGAATAGAGTAAAATCCAAAACTTATACATAAACCATTACTTAGAAACTGAAATGTGAACAAAATATTAATTTTTAAACTAAAATGTAAAAACCATAAAAAAGGATAAAAGTTGCAAAAAATAAAACTTGAGGGACCAAAATTCTTCAAAACACGCCTAAGCTACAATGAAAAAAAGAAAAAGAAAAGGAGGCTACCTTCAATACCGTATCAAATGGCATGATTTTCCACGTACAGTAGTCTCTGAAATTTTATTTCCTCTAGTGATTATATGTATAGGCTTGAATTAACATCAATTTCAATACCGGCTTGCTTGATTTAATGCCAATAGTCTTCCATATAAAAAGAAAGGAAAAGATATGTGAATAACCATATTACCTTGCAATCCTTCTAAGCAAGAACGTGCTCTTGCAGCCTCTGAAATTCTCGTTGAATTCGTGCCTCGCGCACTGCTACCTTCACATAGAGGCAGTGAAATGGGCATGTCTCCAGGAAACATTCACACATTAACTAGAACCCTAAATTGCTAGTCTAGCTGTATAGCTTAAATTGCTAGTCAAGCCGTCTAGTTTAAGCAGCACATATACGGTAAGGAGAACGGTTTCGGACTCAGGATTGTTGGGGTTCTAACAGAAACTAGTTATCAGGTTTCGAACACATAGCAGAATCCATTTAACTAAATCTGGCTTACCACATGAATCGTTGCAGCATTTGAGTACTCTTAAAATAATAAAATAAATAAATAATTTAATCAATTCTTAAATAACTAAGTACTCTAATTTGAATTTCTGAAATCAACATATATTTTAGTATTCTTAGTTTCTTTTAATTATTAAATATCAACTCTAATTTTTCACAATATATTTTTTTCTCAGCTGACATCCACCGAGATGCAACAATAATTACTGGTAGTTACTCTTAAAATAATAAAATAAATAAATAATTTAATCAATTCTTAAATAATTAGTCGAGTCTCCACTGTGCCTCTTCGTTTCTAATTGTGTATATTATATCTTGCATAATATCCAATTGTTCAATGTATCATTCTATCAAGTTTTATAATCAAATTGATATAATTATCTATATTGAAAACAAGACCAAGTCACGAGGGAAGTTTTTATGGTTACCATGGATAAGTGTGTGCAAAGACACGTGTAATCACACACACACACACACATATATCTTAGGAGAAATAAATATATGAATTGTATCAATATATTTGTTATTAATATAAATTAGCTTTAAATCAAATTAATATATATATATATATATATATATATTGCATATTTTGTTTTTTACAAAGTATAACAATCATTAAACTATATCAATTGTTTAATAAGCAGTGTTAGAATTTGTAATAAATAGGGGGCTGGCCCAACTGGCCCATTAAAAATCAAGCCAGGCACAAGGACTTGATAACAAAGGTCAGCATAAGTGGGGGCACTTATGAATCTCCTTATAAATCTCAATAAAATCATTTCTAAAATGTTTAATAAGTTAACAAATAAAAAAAATTTAATGTTAAAAAAAAATCCTTAGGCCCTATCTATTTTTTACTGCAAGATGAGTAAAAAACATTTCAATTTAACTTTTTTCATGAGACAAAATCATAAAATTTCACACCAAAAACAATGTTTTTGATCATCCAAAGTGGCCAACTAACAATTTTTTTTTTAGTTTTCAACAACTTTCTCTGAAAACTGAAATGTGAATAAAAAATAATTTTTTGAAGTAAAATGTAAAAGCCTGGGGTCAAATGGATAAAAGTTGCAAAAATTAGAACTTGAGGGCCAAAATACTTCAAAACACACCTTACCTACAATGAAAAAGAGAGAGAGAGACTGGATTTTTGTTTTAGAGTCAATTTTGGTATCCATCAACTTAATTTTAGAATTTTTTTTTTGACATTATCATAAACTCATACAAATTAAGTTAAGCAAAATAAATTATTAAATCAAATCCCAAAAAAACTCGATATGAAAAGATCAAAATGAAAAACAATTTAAGTGACCGAAAAAATATTTAAATGACTAAAACAAAGAAGAAAGCAATATGTGAACGCACCATTGTTCTTAATAGCTTTGTAGCGTTGACTCATTAAGTAAGATTGCAATCGAACTCGTCAATGGCTGCATCGCAACCCCATTTTTTCTCCTTCCTTTCTTGTATGATTGGGCATACTTTTCAAAAATCACCATTGACACATATAATTATACCCTTTGAACTAATCTTAGAAGAAATTTCTCTGAAATTTTATTTCCTCCGGTAATTATATGTATAGGCTTGAGTTAACATCAATTTCAATACCTGCTTGCTTGATTTAATGCCAACAATTAAACAAAAGCAGATAAATAAAAAAAGTAAATTACATGTGTTTTTAATTAAATTCTGTAGCAAAATAAGCAAGCACAGGCATAATTTTTTGATTTGGAGAATGGATATGTTCCAGCTTCACACTGTTAAGTAAGAACTAAATATTTGCAAAAACATTCCAAAAAAAAATTCACATAAAAACCAACTTTGAGATTCCATAATCACTTTCATAGTTTCCCATAAACCCCAGCAGCTGTACAAAGAGTTCTCCAATGGAACCTTATTTCAAACTTGTAGTAGTAGACGACGATGAAGTTGCCAAGGTAAAGGACGATGTAGCTCCAGCAAACACGTGCACTAACAAAACGAACTCCTTGGACAAAGAGGACCTGTCATGCACCCAGCTGCAGCTCCTGGTATAAAATGAACCATTAGTCTTCAATATAAAAAGAAAGGAAAAGATATGTGAATAACCATATTACCTTGCAATCCTTCTAAGCAAGAACGTGCTCTCGCAGCCTCTGAAATTCTCGTTGAATTCGTGCCTTGCGCAGTGCTACCTTCACACAGAGCCAGTCCCATGATTCATCCAAGAACAGGAAATAGGCATGTCTCCAGGAACGTTTTAGCAGTAAAGCACCTGAAACTCCCCAAAACAATACACTAAAACCAATTCCCATAGCAGTACAAAACCATTTCATGAATTCATCAGCGACGACTTCTTTGCCTCGGTTGTCATCATTAGCAGGTGGACTTTGATTCGTCTCATCTCCAGGGCATTTCCGTAAGAGCGGCTGCCCGCACAATGCAAGGTTACCTGTAAATTGTGAAGCATTAAAGCCTTGCAGCTGAGTGCTTAACGGAATCCTCCCCGACAAGTGATTGTTGGAGAGGTTCAAGAAAGCCAGAAAATTTAGATCAGCCATTGTGATAGGAATCACTCCTGATAATTGGTTTCCTGACAAATCAAGTGATTCCAACTGTTTCAACTGCCCAATCTTTTGAGGGATTTCTCCACTCAAATTATTTCCGGATAAATTCAGTGCAAGCAACATTAAGAGTCCTGTTATTTCTTCTGGAATTTCACCTACTAATTTATTTCTTGCAAAATTAATGATCCTCAAAAGTCCTAGTGTGCTTCGATAATCATCCGCTCTTCCTTTCCATCCAACCCTGATCTCATTCTGATATTCAACATATCTGGAAGGGCTCCCGTAAGTGTTAGACCTGTCAAGGCTCCCGCAAGTGGTATACCTGTCAAGGCTCCCGAAGATTTGAGACATGCTTCCGTCAGTGTTAGACATGTAAGAGCTCCCGTAAGTGGTAGACCTGTCAGGGCTCCCGAAGATGGTAGACCTGTCAGGGCTCCTGAAGATTTTAGACATGCTCCCGTCAGTGTTAGACATGTAACGGCTCCCGTCAGTGTTACACCTGCAAGGGCTCCTGAAGATTTTAGACATGTAAGGGCTTCCGTAAGTGGGCCTCCCGTAAGACCTACTAAGAACAGCATTATTTGCAAGGGAATATTCTGGCTCTCTTTTTTGAACCATGGAAGTGAGGTTATTAAGGCACTTTGGAATGATTCCTGAGATATTGTTTAGAGATAGGTCCAAGATCAGAATATTTGATAGGTGACAAAGATTTGGCGGTATGCTTCCACTAAATCCATTAGATTGTAGGGAAAGGATTTTCAGAGATGGCATGCTTTCTCCTATCCAACCTGGTATTTCTCCTCGCAACTTATTTGAGCTCAGGTCTAAAAATACTAGAGAACTACAATTCCTCAAAGACAAAGGTAATTCTCCAACAAAGCTATTATTATGCAAACTCAAAGTTTGAAGTTTGAGCATTGATCCAATGGAGCTGGGAATTTTACCTGAAAAGTTGTTGCTGGCCAAATTCAGAATACCTAGACTTGTGAAATTCATTAAACAATCAGGAATCCATCCCGTCAACAGGTTATTTGAGAGGTCAAGGCCACCCAAGATACCACTTCCAGTATTACATGGAAAAGAAGCTGGACCAGAAAACTTATTGTTAGAGAGAAACAGGGCTGATGTGGTATCTGATGAAAAAAGTGGTAATGGGCCCTCAAACTGATTGAAACTCAAATCTATGTGTTGGAGATTGGAATATTTTGATGAGAAATCTGGCAAAAATCCACTCATCTTGTTGTGAGAAAGGTCTAACAATTGCAAGTTGGAATTGGACAAGTTCCAAAACCAATCAGGGATTGTATCTGAAATTCCAGTGTTCGAGATATCCAGATTCACGAAATTATTTTGATTTCGAAGCCATTGAGGGAAAGGAGGACCCAAATTACAAGACGAAAGAAATATGTCATCTAATTGAAAAGTGGGAGCCCAATTAGACTCAAATTTCAAAGCTAGGGAGTTATCAGATAAATCCAATACCGTTAATTTGGAGAGATTTGAAAAGTGAGCTTCAGACATCACACCTTTTAGGGAATTCCCTCCAACATGCAATTTCTCGAGCTGAAATAGGCTTCCAATACTTTCAGAAACATTCCCATCTAATCGATTGTTACTGATCCCCAACTCTCTCAATGATGAAAGCATCGCAACATCCGTAAGTGATCCAATGAGTTGGTTGTCATTCAAGTACAACAAAACAAGTTCAGAACGTTGACTAAATCGTTCTGGTAAAGATCCATTCAGTTGATTCCAAGAGAGATTCAGCTCTCTCATGAAAGTGAATCTTGTGATGTCAGGCAATGAACCATGAAGCTGATTTCTGTCTAGTTGTAGAATTTCTAGCGAGTTCTCCACGCATCCAAACAACTGAGACAGCTTTCCAGTGAGATTGTTTTCGCTTATATACAGTTTATTTAAACTGCACATCTGCCCAAATGAACTCAAATCGCCTTGTAATTGGTTAGAGGATAGATTAAGGGTCCTAAGAGAAGTCATGTTCTTGAAAGCATCTGGAATTGAACCTTGTAAATGGTTATGTGAGAGGTCAAGATCAACAAGGCTGTTACCGAAGTTGGCCAACCAATAGAATATTGAAGACGTAAGCTGGTTATCAGAGAAATCAACGATAGCAAGAGATTCAGAGGGGTTTGCAAGAGAAAGAGATGGAGAACCGATAATTGAAAGGCTACAATGTCTTAACAACAATTCATGTAAGCGAGGGAGCTTGTTAGGCACTTGCAGCCAGTCAATCGTCTGACTAAGGTTAAAGCCACTCAGATCAAGATGAGTAACATGACCAGTTAGATTGTTGCATCGAACTCCTCTCCATTTGCAGCAATCCCTCTTCTCTTCTTCACTTCCCCAGGTTGAAAGAAGACCAAAGTCATCAATAAGGTCTTCTTTAAACTTGAGAAGGGCCTGTCTCTCCCTCTCTATGCACCCGAAAGTTGCCCCTTTCACTCCAGAAATGAACCCAGGTGCAAGTTTCATGAGCAACAGAAGCACAATAAGCACATAAAGAAGATGAAACAACTTGTCGTGCTTTATCAGCAGCATGATCACAAAAAAAAGTAATAATAATAATATCGAAGTGGGTATGGGAGTAATAATTGAGAGCAATGAGAATTTGGCGGGTAATTTAACTTTGAATATCCATTCACTTCACAACTGCTCTATATGTAATATTAAATCTCTTTGGACGTTTACTGATAGAGTGTTTAAAAAGAAAGATGCCTAAGCTTCCACGTGAAGTGCAAGTCTTGGTCAATGGAAATTATTAAGAGCATCAAGTCTTGGTCAAGGTCATCAATAGCCCACACGTTCTGTCTTTCCTTTCTTTGCACCGTTGTGATTTAAAAATATTTAAAAAAATAATTTTTTTAAAATTAATTATATGTTTTTAAATAATTTTGATATGTTAATATTAAAAAAAAATTAATAAATTTTTAAACAAAAAGTACTACCTAGTTACTTTTATGATAGATATTCTATTCTCCATCAACTTATATTATGGAGGGGGATATTATAGTCATCTCGATTTTTTTATAATTTGGAAGCTAAATCTATTACTCGGGTTTTTCTTGTCTATTTTTTTTATTAACGTGAGTATTCAGGTTAGGTTGTGCATATCTCGACTAATCTCATGGATCTTGAAGTTAACGACTATGTAAGCCTCCAGTGGTTCTAAGGTTTGTGAGATTCGAACCGATGACCTCTAAAAAGCAAACCTAAGGTCTAACTAGTTGAACTACTTTATTTCTTTTTAATTGTATTTGTTATGTATGTTGTTTAAGCATAAATATAAATTCAGCACATATAGTAAGGAGGAAAACGTTAAGCAATTACAAACTTCATATTAAAAACACTCAGTTTTATTGAAAATTTAAAAAAATAAAAAAAAATCCAAAAAAACAAAAAAAAATTTTGTTTTCAAGCAAATGACCAAATCCTAAAGGCTTTTTTTTTATGCATATTTTCTAAAAGATAAAATAACATTTTATTATGTTTTAAAAATACAAAATGTATATTGTAACTAGTTTATGATTATCTATTAGGATTAGACTAAAATACCAAAAATCTCACAACAATTAATTTGTTTAATTCGTATCCAGAGTGTTAGGATTTAGTTGTAGACTTTAATATTTAGGGTATAAAACTATATTTTTGAAGTATACCTTCAAGTGTTAAAGATACAAAATAGAAAATAAATGTAATGTTAAATTTGAGTTTTAGAATGACTAGGATTTAACCAATAAGGTAGAGACTTCCTCGCGAAAGGAGAATTGCTTTAAATCTTACATGAGACCAACTGATAGAAACATAACCTACAAAAACAATAAACAAACAATACAGCTTATCTTAGGTATGATGTACTGTGGGTGACATGTCTTTTTTTTGCACAACTAGTCCCCTTAATCAGGCTCTCACATACCATATATTTTCTAGTGACCATAATACTAAGTGACGACTCCTTCAAATAATAACTTTATGATTAAATCCTATACCTCTTCAATTTCAAGTAGTAGATTCATCATTTGACATCGTGCACGTCACGACACACGAGTTTCTTAAGATAAGAGGGACTTCATGGTGGTTGTTTGGAGTTTTAATGTTGCATGAAAAACCAAATCTAAGCCAGCAAAGCCATAGCTAACCCAATTTGATTTCGGGTTTTTGGCTATTTTTTGGATATTTAGAGTTGATAGAATAGTTTTTTGATGTTATAAAGGTGTTGGTTATGTGTTTTTTAGTGTAAATGGCTGAAAAATGGGTTTTGTGGAAAAAAAATATCTTTGCCCTATTTTTTCAACTACCGTAATGGTGATGGAAATCCAGGTTTGTAGACGACACATTGTTTGACATGTTGCTCGTTGTTTTTTTTCAAAAAATTGAGAAGGACTTTTAAAAAATTAAAATAAGCCTAGGCTCGTCAGCACTTTTGAACTCTTTATTACAAGCCTGGGCTCTTGGCCCTCCTTGTTTTTTTTTTTTTTTAAAAGAGTTGGATATAAATTTAAAGGGAAAAACTTATTAAACTTGGTTGAGCTTATGGTCGACTGATAGTTTTGACGAGTTAAGAACAACATTGAGGTTATTATTTTTTAAATATTGCTTTTTTTTACTGATATTTATTTTTAATATTTATTTTTAATATTTTTTTAATTAATATCCCTCACATGTGATTTTTTTCTTATTTAAATTTTTTTAAAAGATTATTTTTTAAAGGTGTTGTGCGTATTTAATTTTTAAAAAGATTATTCTGATTAATCTATAAATTTTTTTCATTTTTTGTACTAAAGAACTTTATTTTTCAAAGTTAAAAATTTTTATTTTCAGTTAATATATAGTTTTAAAACGTGTAGCCTTGCATAGTATTTTTCATTTTTATTTTATTTAATCAATTTAATATATGTGCTTGTTTTGAATATCATTTGATTTAATAAAAAAATATTTTTAATAAATAAATTAAATAAACATAACTGCATAAATATATTCTCTTGCAAAATTAAATGTTTTGATATGTATCTAGCCCTTAATTTTTCTAATTTTATTTTTAAATATTAATAATATTTTATTATTATTTATTAACATATATAATTTTTAATTTATTTAATTACATGTATTTATCAACTTTTCAATTTACACTTAGAAACTTTTTCTATGCAAAGATACATTGAAAAACTGCATGTATAATTATTTCTTTCGACATTTACTTCCAAGTCATCAGTGTGTTTAAAAAAAAAGCCTTCCCGAAATGAAATTATTAAGAGCTTCAAGTCGTCTTGGTCAATGTCGTCAATAGCCCACACGTTTTCCCATTCCTTTATTTGATAGACATTCTCTGCCGCGTCAACTTATGGTCTTGATGGAGACATTATAGCCATCTCTGTCTTTTTTTAATTCATTTTCTATGGAAGCTGAATCTATTACTTGGATTTTTCTTGTCCCACTTTGTTAATTTCTTTTTAATTGCATTTATTGTTTCCATCTGCGAAACACTTTCAATTGCTAGTCTAGCCGTATAGTTTAAGCAGCACATATACAGCTAGCAAGGAGAACGTTCAAGTTTTTTGCTTCATATGAACGGGTTCGGACTCAGGATTGTTGGGGTTCTAACAGAAACTAGTTATCAGGTTTCGAACACATAGCAGAATCCTTAGATCGATGGAAACTGTAATTATTCCCAACATGATTTTTTTGGCAGGCTTCTCCTACCTGCGCAGAGTGAATCCATTTATCTAAATCTGTTTTCAACTCGCCAGATACATCTTTCATTGGTTATCCTTTGGTATAATGCTCACCAGACACCAAATTCTTGACTCAGCAATAGGATGTGTACCTTACCCTCAGCCTCAAACGGTCTCGGGCTGGAGCTTTCTTTGAGACGAAACGGAATTAAAAAAAAGAATCCAAATAACTGTTAATGGCTGCACAAGTGATAGCCATATCTATGTCAAGAAGACCTCACTAGTTATTTTCAGTGATATAAATGTTTCCGGATCTATTCAAAACACTATCAAGTTTCAAGACACAGAGTATGTACAACTACATGCTTGTAGCAAGAAAAAATGAATTAAGATTGAGAACCAGTTGATATAAATAACTCAAAACACATTAAGCTCGCCTTTTACTCAAACGCCATGAATTAGGTTCGTGGTATCTATCGTAGAGAGGTATGCGTTCGTGACGCTTTCGCTTGCTCATTTTTGTAGGATCTGATACTTTAAAGAACCTGGGAGCTAGTTCCGCAAGCCATTTGGGATCTATAACCGTGACCTCGCGCATATACTCTTTTGTAGTCATTACAGCTCATGGTAGATGACCCAGTCTGGTTCTCTGGAAAGGAGCACTGCTGGGATGGATATAAAAAAGTCTTCCTGAATGGAAATTATTAAGAGCTTCAAGTCTTGGTCTAGCCGAATCAGTGCCCCTTTCTTTCGACATTTTCGTCAATGTCAATAGCCCACACGTTTTCCCATTCCTTTATTTGATAGACATTCTCTGCCGCGTCAACTTATGGTCTTTTGTAGTCATTACCAGCTCATGGTAGATGACCCAGTCTGGTTGTCTCGGGAAAGGAGCACTTCTGGGGTGGATATAACTGGCTGGTTCTCAACCAAAGTCCGATAACCCTCATGTGGGTCCTTTCTAGCTGCATGGAAAAAGAATCCAGCTGTAATCGCTTTCATTATCTTGTATATCAGGACAAACACAACAGCAGATATGCAATGAACAGGCTTTTCATGCAAATGCTCAACCACAACCATATTAGCCAAGGCCAAATATCATTGTTCTTAATCATGCACAAGTCTCAGAAAACTCAATTTGGAAGCTTTGACCCTCGCATTCTCTCTTTTTTTCTTCATTTTCTAGGTGCCCAAACGAGGGTTTAGTAAAGAATTTTTTTTTTGTTTTTGATTTTGTTCTTCTGGGTCCTTTAGATCTTGAACTGCAAGGAAGAAAGTTTAGAATTTTTGAGATGGTTGTTCATGAATGTTTGTTCCTGGAAGTGTTAGTGTTATTGTTTGTTGTTTTTGGAATAAATTGTTGGTGCTTGAATGGATCGCGGCTCTTAGAAGGACATACAAAATATTGTTTGTGGGTTTTTATTAGTTAATGTGAATAGTCTTGGTTTTGTTTTTCTTCAATAGAAATAAAGCGTGTTTTAGATTAGGGAAGTTCAGTTCTGTTTATTTTACGTTAGTGATTAATGTTTGTGTATGCATTCAGAGTTAGACTTTTTCGGTTATCAAGTAGTAGGGGCCAGTGATGTGACAAAATATTTGCTACTCTTGATGGGTTTCAAGGAATCCATTTGATGTTAGTTTCCACCAAGATCTCTGAGCCCATGAATCCTTTTGGTTTCAAATTATTTTCTTGGGAGTTTTTATTGGCTGGTAAAATGAGATGTTGTAACGTGTTTGCTGACCCTGGCATCAGTGGTTATCAATTATGCTTTGGTGTCAAATGTACCCTGCTAGAGCATTACCTACTAATTTCTGTGTTTGGAGTAGGTTATAGTTCAGTGAAAATGTGTATTCCATTGTATTTGTTGTCTTTTTTAAGTAAGGTCTCCAAGTGTTTTTGGTTTTAATTCTGCTTTTTTTTTTTATTAACGCAGATCATTGATGTTCTTCATCCTGGCTGAGCCAAGGTTTCTAAGGTATATCCTCAGTCTTGTGTTACTTCTCGAAATTTTTTGTGCTTTATTTTTCTGAGCATTATCTGTTTCATCCATGGTTTTTGAAAAAAATATTTGCATATTATATGAGGATTTGGAACGATTCGCCATTATTTTCATAACGGGGCTGTATTGGACAATTAACTGTGATATGGTTCTGATCTAGGAATGACATACCTTACACCTTGAGTTTTTTAAGGTTATTCGCATTGACCATTTTTTATTATAAAAGTTGACTTTTGAGTGACTGATGCACCTGGTTTTGTTGTTTACCTTGCACTTGTTCTGTTATGAAGGCAGAGCTGAAGGAGAAGCTGGCAAATTTGTATGAGGTGAAGGACCCCAATACAATCCTAAGCATCTTCGCGTACCTTTCCCTCAGCCTCAAACGGTCTCGGACTAGAGCTTTCTTCGAGTCAAAAAATAAAAAAAATAAAAAACTCCAAGTGATTTTACCAAATAATTGTTATTTTCAATCTTAAATTGATCCAAATAATTGTTAATGGCTGCACAAGTGATAGCCATATCTATGTCAAGAAGACCTCACTTGTTATTTTCAGGGGTATAAATGTTTCCGGAGCTTTTCAAAACATTACAAGTTTCAAGACAGAGTATGCACAACTACATGTTTGTAGCAAGAAGAAATGAAATCTCCTGAGTCCAAACCCAATTCTTATCAGTCATATGATCCAACGCCCATTCTTTTAACAGCCTCGATAAAATCTCATTTTTTATACATTTTCTTTTTTAAAAAGGGACTGATATCCAGATTTTAAAAAATCAAATATGATTAAGTCTATTTTTAACAATTTCAATGAAATTTCCTTTTTTTAGCGGAGCGTGTGATCACTTTAGAGGGTTTTGTTGTTAATTTATTTGAATTAATCATGCCTGTTTAGTTATTTTTTTATTAACTAATTTACTTTCTTTATAATCATTTAATTTTCACCCCAAACTATCAGACTCAACACCTACATTTTCTGGAGATGATGCAGACAACACCTACATTTTCTGGAGAAGTGTTAATATTTGGTGAATATCAGTCTTGCCTAAGCCTAAATATTTGTAAGCCTAAAAGGATATCGGATCTAATATCTTTGAGTTCAGCTATACGCTAAGTTTAAGTACTCGTTGGTCTAGCATTCAAGTGCCAGTTAATATGGAAAAATATCAGACTCAACATCCTTGAGTCAGTGCCCAAGTACTTATAGAATTGACATTCAAGTGCATGTTGGTTTGACAAAATATCAAACTCAATATTTTTAAATTTAGAATCAATTCAAGACAAAGTACATATGGAATTGATAGTTTTTATAGGTTTTATATCGAGTCACAAGACTATTTTTATGATTATAAAAATCTAAGATAGTCATTTCTATACATCTCTAAGTGTATAAGAGTTTACCAAAAGCTTCTAATGTTTCAATCAACATTAATATTGATGTAAGAGTTATTTCCATTAACATTGTTGATGGAAATAACTCTTACATTAATATTGATGTTGATGAGAATATCTTATACAACATTAATGTTGTGAAGGGATATTTCTTATCATCAAAGCTTTTAAGAGGAAATGACTCTCTATTCATTTAACAAAATGACAAGGTTCAGGGGATATAAATATCCTCTGAACCATTCAGGTAAAAAGTTTTTATTTTTATTATTTGATCATATATTCTTAGAGTATTTATCATATAAAAAAATTAAGAATAAACACTTTGATTCTTATAATTTAATGATCAATTTTTTTTTTATTACAACCCTTTATTAAAAAGTCACCAATTTAATCATTCAAGATTGTTTTGCAGGAACTGAACTTCTACCACCAAGTATCTGCTCCACCAATACTAAATAAAGGAATATTGTTGTGAATGTGAATGATTACCCATCAGCCAGACACTTAATTAATCTTATTTTTTAGCATATTGGATTATAGAAAATCATCATATATATGAAATAAGAAAAATAGGATATTCCAATTCTAACCTTATTTCTTTGATCTCCGGAAACAAATATTATGGTGTTTAGGTTTTGGTGAAATTATGGTCAGTGAAAACAAATTCAAGGTTATTAAATGGTGAGGGGAGTAGAGGTGTTTGTTTGTAGATTTTCCACGAGGTTGTAGTATTTGGATTTTATTAACTTCCAGACATTATTGGCAATAGAATCTGCATAAAATATTAAAGTTAATAAAATTACAAAACATTATTTTAATTTGATTAGAAAAGAAAAGTGAATTGATTATGTACGTATAATTCGACGTATAGAAAATCCACTACAAGAATTTGGTGATTGAAATACCTCACTCGATTTGGATGTTACCTGAAATTAATGAGGGTTTTGTTGTTAATTTATTTGAATTAATCATGCCTGTTTAGTTATTTTTTTATTAACTAATTTACTTTCTTTATAATCATTTAATTTTCACCCCAAACTAGAAAATGTAAAAAATAAATGAGTTATTGCGGGAGTTTATGAATAAACAGTTGTCATGTATTCAACTTTATCCTTCCATAAATTGTTCTAAAGCAAATTTATTTTTACTTTCCAGTTTTTATTTCTCCATCCAAACAAGTTTTTGCTTCTTTTTTTTTATAATTGTCTTTTCTATTATACGATACTAACTAAATATGACCTAAAAAGATATTATAATCAATTTAAAAAAAAATCTTATTATACAAAATACTAAAATATATTGGGTTTTTCCCCAAGTGCTTCATTGTTTTTATGAATAGTGAAGCTCACCCCCTTTTTATTTTCATCATTTTTTTTAAATTGTCCCCATGTTTTTTTTTTCTAATCTTTTTTTGATCTAATTATATAAGATAAAGTTTTAAATTATAGTAGAGAAAACATATTTAAAGTGAGAGGATCACAATATAAAATACGAAAAAAATATATAACCAATCTCAGAGTTTTTAAATTTTTTATCCTAGTACAGAAATTTATTTTATTTACTTTCCATTCCTCGAGTTTGCGAGATGAAAGAAAAATTCACTAAAAAACGATGAGATTGTTGGTTGGCCACAATTATTTTAAGGTGTTTTCAGGGTTGACAGATGGTTTATAGAGGTTTTTATAATCTTTGGAGGGTTATTTTTGGTGAAAATGAGTTGCAAAATTGATTTTATACCAAAACCCCCTCCTCTTTTATTTTCTGGGCATCACATTGATGATTAGATTCTGAGCAGCATCCTGGTCAGTGACTTGTTGCATGCCGCTAAAGGAGACCTATCCCTTCCTTTAAAGAACACCGAAGTTATCAATAAGGTCTTTAAACTTGAGAAGGGCTTGTCTCTCCCTCTCTATGCGCCCGAAAGTTGCCCCTTTCACTCCAGAAATGAACCCAGGTGCAAGTTTCATGAGCAACAGAAGCACAATAAGCACAGAAAGATTATGAAACGACTTGTCGTTCTTTATCAGCAGCATGATCACAAAAGAAAAGATAATATCGAAGTGGGTACGGAAGTAATAATTGAGAGCAATGAGAATTTGGTGGGTGATTATTTAACTTTGAATCCATTCACTTCACAACTTCCCTATATATAGTATTAATTAAAAACACTATCAGAAAATTTAAAATCAAGTAATTAATTATATAAGTCAAGGTAGATGGATATAATTTCATTTGTTTTTATTATTTTATAATACTTAAACTGTTACTAATAATACTTCCATAAACACACAGGAAAGATGAAAAGTAGAAGATGCTACCATGTTCTACAAATCTCCTTTAGCTTATTAGTAATTATTGATAGTGCGTGCCCCTTATTTTTGAGCCAAGATTTTTCAAGTCATCAGTGTGTTTAAGAAGATTTTTGAACTAATCTTCGAAGAAATTTCTCTGAAATTTTATTTCCTACGGTGATTACATGTATAGGCTTGAATTAACATCAATTTCAATACCTGCTAATTGCTTGATTTAATGCCAATAATTCAACAAAAGCATAATTTTCTGATTTGGAGAATGAATGTGTTCCATCTTCACACTGTTAAGTAAAGAACTAAATATTTGCAAAAACATTCCAAATGAAATTCACATAAGAACCCTTTTTTGAGATTCCGTAATATATTACATAATCACTCTCATAGTTTCACATAAAACCAGCAGCTGTACCAAGAGTTCTCCAATGGAACCTTATTTCAAACTTGTAGTAGTAGACGGCGATGAAGTTGCCAAGGTAAAGGGCGATGAAGTTGCCAAGGTAAAGGGCGATGAAGTTGCCAAGGTAAAGGGCGATGTAGCTCCAGCAACCACGTGCACAAACAATACGAACTCCTTGGACAAAGAGGACCTGTTATGCACCCAGCTGCAGCTACTGGTATATAAAATGAACCATTAGTCTTCAATATAAAAAGAAAAGAAAAGATATGTGAATAACTATATTACCTTGCAATCCTTCGAAGCAAGAACGTGCTCGTGCAGCCTCTGAAATTCTCGTTGAAGTCGTGCCTTGCACACTGCTACCTTCACATAGAGCCAGTCCCATGATTCATCCAAGAACAGGAAATAGGCATGTCTCCAGGAACGTTTTAGCAGTAAAGCACCTGAAACTCCCCAAAAAGAATACACCAAAACCAATTCCCATAGCAGTACAAAACCATTTCATGAATTCATCAGCGACGACTTCTTTGCCTCGGTTGTCATCATTAGCAGGTGGACTTTGATTCGTCTCATCTCCAGGGCATTTCCGTAAGAGTGGCTGCCCGCACAATGCAAGGTTACCTGTAAATTGTGAAGCATTAAAGCCTTGCAGCTGAGTGCTTGACGGAATCCTCCCCGACAAGTGATTGTTGGAGAGGTTCAAGAAAGCCAGAAAATTTAGATCAGCCATTGTGATAGGAATTACTCCTGATAATTGGTTTCCTGACAAATCAAGTGATTCCAACTGTTTCAACTGCCCAATCTTTTGAGGGATTTCTCCAGTCAAATTATTTCCCGACAAGTTCAGTGCAACCAACAGTAAGAGTCCTGTTATTTCTTCTGGAATTTCACCTATTAATTTATTTCTTGCAAAATCAATGATCCTCAAAAGTCCTAGTGAGTTTCCATAATCATCCTCTCTTCCTTTCCATCCAACCCTCATCTTATTCTGATATGCAACAGTGTCACCTCCTGCACTCAGATACAGACTACGAACAGCATAATTCGCAAGGGAATATTCTGACTCTGTTTTTTGAACCATGGAAGTGAGGTTATTAAGGCACTTTGGAATGATTCCTGAGATATTGTTTAGAGATAGGTCCAAGATCAGAATGTTTGATAGGTGACAGAGATTTGGCGGTATGCTTCCATTGAATCTATTAGAATGTAGGGAAAGGACTTCCAGATATGGCATGCTTTCTCCTATCCAGCCTGGTATTTCTCCTCGCAACTTATTTGAGCTCAGGTCTAAAAATACTAGAGAAGTACAATTCCTCAAAGACAAAGGTAATTCTCCAACAAAGCTATTACTATGCAAACTCAATGTTTCAAGACTGAGCATTGATCCAATGGAGCTGGGAATTTTACCTGAAAAGTTGTTGCTGGCCAAATTCAGAATACCTAGACTTGTGAAATTCATTAAACAATCAGGAATCCATCCCGTCAACAGGTTATTTGAGAGGTCAAGGACACGCAAGTTATCACTTCCAATATTACATAGAAAAGAAGCTGGACCTGAAAACTTATTGTTAGAGAGAAACAAGGCTGATGTGGTATCTGATGGAAAAGGTGGTAATGGACCCTCAAACTGATTGAAACTCAAATCTATGTGTTGGAGAATGGAATATTTTGATGAGAAATCTGGCAAAATTCCACTCATCTTGTTGTGAGAAAGGTTTAAGATTTCCAAGTTGGAATTGGACAAGTTCCAAAACCAATTAGGGATTGTATCTGAAATTCCAGAACCAGAGATATCTAGACTCGCGAAATTATCGAGGGAAATAAGGACCCAAATTACAAGACGAAAGATATATAGCAAACAATTGAAAAGAAGGGGCCCAATTAGACTCAAATTTCAAAGCTAGGGAGTTATCAGTGAAATCCAATACCGTTAATTTGGAGAGATTTGAAAAGTGAGCTTCAGACATCACACCTTGCAATGAATTCCCTCCGACAAGCAATTCCTCGAGCTGAGATAGGCTTCCAATACTTTGAGAAACAGTCCCATCTAATCCATTGTTATCAATCCACAACTCTCTCAATGATGAAAGCATCGTAACATCCGTAAGTGATCCAGTGAGCTGGTTGTCATTCAAGTGCAAGGAAACAAGTTCAGAACGTTGACTAAATCGTTTCGGTAAAGATCCATTCAGTTGATTCCGAGAGAGATCCAGCTCTCTCATGGAAGTGAATCTTGTGATGTCAGGCACTGAACCGTGAAATTGATTTCCATATAGATCTAGAATCTCTAGTGAGCTCTCCACGCATCCATGCGTGTCTTGAAACAGCTGAGACAGCTCTCCGGTGAGATTGTTTCCGCTTAAATACAGTTCATTTAAATTGCACATCTGCCCAAATGAACTCAAATCTCCTTTTAATTGGTTATAGGATAGATCAAGAGTCCTAAGAGCAGTCATGTTTGCGAAAGCTTCTCGAATTGAGCCCTGTAATTCGTTATTTGAGAGGTGAAGATCAACAAGGCTGTTACTAAAGTTGGCCAACCAATTGAATGTTGAAGAAGCAATATTGTTGTAAGAGAGATCAATGACAGCTAGGGATTTAGAAGAATTTGTAGAAGAAAGAGAGGGAGGACTGCTATTTGAAAGATGACATCCACTTAACCGTAAGACTTTTAAAAGAGGAAGTTTGTTAACTGTTTGTATCCAGTGAGTGACTTGGCCAAGATTATTTTTATTTAGATCAAGATACTCAAGAAAATAAAAGATAGAGAGAAAGTTAAGACTTTTAAAATGAATATTATAATTACCACTGAGATCAAGAAATTGTAATTTGGAAAGGTTATAAAGCTGATTTAAGAGATTTCCAGTAATATCAATGCTAGAAAGATCAAGATATCTTAAATTTTCGAGGTATCCAATAAAATATGGAAAAGGACTCTCTTCAAAATTACTTCCACTTAGATTCAGGTAATTCAAATGCTGCAATTCTAATAATGATTTACTGATATTACCAGTTAAATATTGGTCATCATTCTCCCGGTAAAGGTCAAGATGAGTAACATGACCAGTTCGATTGTTGCACCCAACTCCTCTCCATTTGCAGCAATCCCTCTTCTCTTCTTCACTTCCCCAGGTTGAAAGAAGACCAAAGTCATCAATAAGGTCTTCTTTAAACTTGAGAAGGGCTTGTCTCTCCCTCTCTATGCACCCGAAAGTTGCCCCTTTCACTCCAGAAATTAACCCAGGAGCAGGTTTCATGAGCAACAGAAGCACAATAAGCACATAAAGAAGATGAAACGACTTGTCGTGCTTTATCAGCAGCATGATCACAAAAGAAAAGATAATATCGAAGTGGGTATGGAAGTAATAATTGAGAGCACTGAGAATTTGGTGGGAAATTTAACTTTGAATATCCATTCACTTCACAACTTCCCTATTTATAATATCAAAAACACTATAAGAAAATTTAAAATTAAGTCATTAATTATATAAGTCAAGGTCGGTGGATATAATTTCTTTTATTTCTTTAATTATTTTATAATACTTAAACTGTTACTAATAATACTTCCATAAACACAAAGGAGAGAGAGAGAAAATAAAATAAAAATCAAACTTTTTTTTTCTCATTCTTTTGTCATATCTCTCATGTATTACAAGTAGTGGAATAATTTAAACATCATAGCAGAAAAACAAAATAAAAAAATAAGATTTGTTGACCAAAACAGAGAAAGGATTAAAAACTTGAGGGAGCCAGAATAAAAAAATAATCATGGATATTGATTTGAGTGTTGATGAAAAGTAAAAGATGCTACCGTGTTCTACAAATCTCCTTTAGCTTATTAGTAATTATAGAAAAAATTATTGTTTTTTTTATTTTTTTTAATTTAGAAATATATTTTTATTTATAATATTTTATTTTTTTTATTTAATTAGTTTATAAATTATAAATAATTTGTCCAACCCCGTGACAGTGACAGAGCACGGGACAATACACACATCTACTAACCTTGCATGCAAAAACCATTTGCCGTTTCTCTAAATTTCTTTGGACATATACTGATAGTGTGTGCCTTAACCTCATACGCAAAAACCATTTACTGTTTCTCTATTTTTTTCATTTTAGATATTTTTTTAATGTTTCAAAAGTATTTTTAAAAACTAATTTTTTGTGATTTCATATTTATTTTAATGTGCTAATGTCAAAAATAATTTTTAAAATTAATAAATATATTATTTTAATATATTTCTAAATCAAAAATATTTTTAAAAACAATCTCTATCATTAAACATTTTCTAATTGTGCCTGCCCATACTTTTAGACAAAGACTTTTCAAGTCATTAGTATATTTAAGAAGATGCATGTGGAAAAAATAATTTCAATGGTTATATGCTTTATCTATCTTGGGCAAAAACTATTTACTATTTTTTTAATTGTTTTTATTTAGATATATTTGTTTTCGTGTTTTAAAAGTATTTTTTAAAAAAAGTTTTTTTTGTTGCTTTAAATTAATTTTTTTTATACTTTCAGATTATTTTAATATGTTAATATTAAAAATAATTTTAAAAAATAAAAAATATTTTTTTAATACTTTTCTAATAAAAAAAAATTAAAAAAACAATTTCTACTAAGTCAAACATCCTCTTAGTGTCCGTGTTTATCTTATTATGTGTTCTATGGCCTTAACCTCATAGGCAAAAACCATTTATTATTTTTCTAAATTTTTTTATTTGGGTATATTTATTTTTGTGTTTTAAATTATTATTTTTTAAAAAATAAAATTTGTTTTTGATTTAAATTTTTTTGGTTCTTTCAAATTATTTTAAAAAAAGTAATCTTTATTACACTACTACACATCCTCTAATTATGCCTGCCCATACTTTTGGGCAATAACTTTTCAAGTCATCAGTATTTTTAACAATATGCCATGTGGAAAAAGTAATTTCAATGATTCAAATGCTTTATTTATCTTATTATGTGATAGGCATTATTTGTTTTTGTGTTTTAAAAATATTTTTTTAAAAAATAAAATTTTGTAATTTTTTTCTTTGCTTTAAATGAATATTTTTTTGATGTTTTTAAATCATTTTAATATGCTGATGTCAAAAAAAAATAAAAAAATAAAAAAACTTTATTTTAAAGTATTTTCGAGCGAAAAACATTTTAAAAAAGCAACCGTTACCATATTTTCAAATATCTCTTAACCTCATAGGCAAAAACCATTTACTGTTTCCCTAATTTTTTTTATTTAGATATATTTGTTTTTGTATTTTAAAAGTATTTTAAAAAAAAATTAATTTTTTTTTTAAATTAATTTTTTTATTTCAGATCATTTTGATGTGTTAATATCAAAAATAATTTGTTATATATATATATATATTATTTTAATACAATCCTAAAAAATATATTTTTAAAAAGAATCTCTACTAAATTGCTAAACATCTCGAATTATATGGCCCCATACTTTAGAGCAAAAGGATTTCAAGTCATCAGTCTTTAAAAAAAATATGTCACCTTCCTAGTCATTTCCATTGACATCTAAGAAGATGAGCACTTCCATGTGAAGTGCTAGTCTTCCTCAAAGGAAATTATTTATATTCTGGGTGGAGAAATTATAGTCATCTTGGTCTTATTTTAATTCACTTTATATGAAAGCTTACTTGACCCGTGACATATCAATTGTTGTTTTTTTTATTAAAAAAACGGTGGACCTTTAAAACATTTAAAACAAGCATAGGCTCTCTTTTTTGTTTTTAAAATGTTAGATATAAATTTAAAAGTAAAAATTATTGAAGCTAGCAGGGTTCATGGTCAGTTTACAAGTTTGATGAGTTAAGCTATAATATTAGAGTTATTATTTTTTTCCTGATGTTGTTTTTTATTTACTGGTTTCTTCTTTTAATAATTTTTTAAAAAATAATTTTTTAATTTATTTTTAAATTAATATCCCTTATATGTAATTTTTTTCTTATTTAATATTTTTTTTATAGAGATTATTTTTAAATGGTGTTGTGTGTATTTAATTTTTGAAAAGATTATTCTTATTCATCTCTAATTTTTTTAATTTTTGTATTGAAGAACTTTATTTTTCAAAATTAAAAAATCTTATTTTCAAATAATATTTCTAATATGTAGTCTTGCATAATTGTTTTTACTTTTATTTTATTTAATCAATTTAATATGTGTGTTTATTTTGAATATCATGATTTATTAAAAAATATTTTTAATAAAAAAATTCAGTAAACACAACCATGTAAATATATTATCTTACGAGATTAAAAATCTTGATTTATACCCGACCCTTGATTTTTCAGGTTTTATTTTTAAATATCGTTAATAAATTTTTTCTCATTTATTTATCCACATATTTCTCGACTTATTTAATTATATATTTGTATGAGTTTTTTTATTTACATTTAAATACTTTTTTATGTATAAAAATACATTAAAAAGCCTACATGTATAATTTTTTTTGGATGAGAAATTCTAATGGCTAGTGTGGTCTGAAGCCTGAACCTCATATACAGAGAATCTACTGATACAATATTGTATACGCAAAAACCATTTACTGTTTCTGTAAATTTCTTTCGACATTTACTTCTGGGAAAAGACTTTAAATCATCAGTATGTTTAAAAAAATGTCTTCTGGAAGGAAATTATTAAGTAGCCCACACGTTTTCCCATTCCTTTATATGATTGACATTCTCTTCCGCGTCAACCATGTTCTGGGTGGAGACATTATAGCCTTCTCTGTCTTTTTTATTTCATTTTCTATATATGGCTGAATCTATTTCTTGGATATTTCTTGTCCCACTTTGATCATTTCTTTTTAATTGCATTTATTGTTTCCATCTGCGAAACACTTTCAATTGCTAGCCTAGCCGTATAGTTTAAGCAGATATATAAAGATTTCAGCAAATATAGTAAGGCGGAAAACGTTCAAGTTTTTTGCTTCATATGAACGGGTTCGGACTCAGGTTTGTTAGGGTTCTAACAGAAACTAGTTATCAGGTTTTGAACACACAGCAGAATCCATCCCTCAGCCTCAAACGGTCTCGGAATGGAGCTTTCTTTGAGACGAAAAGGAATAATAATAAAAAAAAGAATCCAAGTGATTTTACCAAATAAACTAGTTACTTTCCACAATCAATCTTACATTGCTCCAAATAACTGTTAATGGCTGCACAAGTGATAGCCAAATCTATGTCAAGAAGACCTCACTTGTTATTTTCAAGGATATAAATGTTTCCGGATCTCTTCAAAACATTATCAAGTTTCAAGACAGAGAGTATGTACAAGCTACATGCTTGTAGCATTTTCCCCATGATTTACAAAGTTTTTGCTATTCAAAATAGATTGGTTCATGAGATGGATCAATGGGTGAATGATTATTGATGATGAAATTTGGTTTAGCACAAAAACCTTTTATCTTATGAAGAGCAATAATATCATCAATTGCTCTCAATGCTAGAGTCAATTGTTAAGTAATATTTATCTAGTTTTATTTATTAAGGGTAGAATAATATTTTCAGTTTAACCTATATATAATTCCTTTGTATTTAGGTTAACTTAAGCACTCATAATAAACATCTTATTGAGAATTCTAGCCTCCTTTTATGTTTGATCTGAATTACTTTAACATGGTATCAGAGCCTAGTTGATCAAACCCTTGGCTTGTTAATTTTATGGAACTCGCTGCCTTTATAGAAATCATGTTCACCAATGTCAGAGTCACTGCTCGTATCAAAATTGTTTTCATCATCCACTTCATTCCCTGTAGGATGTTCCAGCACGCTCAATGCATTCCTTTGAAGCTTAACTTCAGATTCATTTTTCAAAACATCATACATGGGTTGTTTGACCTATTAAAAGATGGAGGATGAGGATCAAGTTTTGTGCTTGTGGCTGAAGAATTAATATCTGAAACTTTATTTTAGATTCTTCAGCTTCTGCAATTTGGTATTTCTATTCTGCCTCTGCAATTGTTTTGGTATTTCGTCTTCTCTTCAGTCTCTGCAATTTGGTATCAGCTTCTGCAATTTGGTATTTCTGTTCTGTCTCTGCAATTGTTTTGGTATTTCGTCTTCTCTTCAGTTTCTGCAATTTGGTATCAGCTTCTGCAATTTGGTATTTTTGTTCTGTCTCTGCAATTGTTTTGGTATTTCGTCTTTTCTTCAGTTTCTGCAATTTGTTATCAGCTTCTGCAATTTGGTATTTCTGTTCTGTCTCTGCAATTGTTTTGGTATTTCGTCTTCTCTTCAGTTTCTGCAATTTGGTATTTGAGTTAAGTTTCTACAAGAAAAATAAAAAATTTGGAGTGATATTTTGTCTTTCGCTTCTGCAAAATCTGGTATTTCGACTTTCCTTCAACTTTTGTCATGGCATCTACTACCAAAGAGATTATTTTGTTACGTTGGTTACTTGCTGATATGAGAGTTTTCTTTTCTCATTCTACTCCTATGAATTGTGACAACCAGAGTTCTATTCAGATTGCTCACAACTCGATTTTTATGAGCAAACTAAGCACATTGAGATCGATTGTCATCTTACTCGTCATCATCTCAAGCATGGCACCATTACTTTGCCTTTTGTTCATTCTTTCTTGCAGATTGCAGATTTCTTTATCAAGACGCATTCCATATCTCGTTTTTGTTTTCTAGTTGGAAAACTCTCGATGCTTGTAGATGTCGCATCGTGAGTTTGAGGGGAGATGTTAAGTAATATTTATCTAGTTTTATTTATTAAGGGTATAATAATATTTTCAGTTTAACCTATATATAATTCCTTTGTATTTAGGTTAACTTAAGCACTCATAATAAACATCTTATTGAGAATTCTAGCCTCCTTTTATGTTTGATCTGAATTACTTTAACACCAATGATAATTCGACATGGAAAAAATGACAAAATTATATGGCCGTGTAATTTTGATGGAAGCTTCTCAGTTAAGTTTCGTTGCACCCTAATTGATAGTATCTCTTCTACAAATGATAGTCTCCATTCTTTTTCTCTCCCATGGCCGGCTAGACAACATCAAAAGGGGGGGATTTCATATTTTCCTACATCACACCTAGGAGAAAACACCTAAGTTAATATACCTACACAAATCTTGGAATTATTAAGTGGAGAAATTAAAACACACTTGGGCAAAAGATTTACAAGAAGAAAAGTGAAGAATTTGTGAAGAAAAGAGGAAGAAGGGAGGGTCAGTTGCAGGTGAAGAAAAGGAGTTGAGAAACTTTAATCAAACTAGAAATTAAACCTAAATTTCCCTCAGGTATGTAGTTCTAAACAAATTATAAAAGCCAATTTAAATTCAATTAAGAATTGTGTAGTGATTTGAAGTTGAAAAATTAGGGTTCTTGAGCAAACAATTGGGGGAATGCGGAAATGATTGGAATTAAGTGGATGAGAGTTGTATAAGTTACCTAAAAGAATAAAATTATGCAAAGAATATTTAAACAAAACCCATAGCCAAAGGAGCAAGAGTGGCCAACCAAGGTGGGTTAAAGAGGAAGGGGAGAAATTATGAATTTTTCCTTGTTGTTCCATAAGAACATTGAAACATATTGTCATGAGGTAAACAACGATGAAATGTTCTGGATGAGTGTATAAAAAAGAGGAAGGGAACCAAGGGTTCCTTTAAGCCAAATTTGGCTAAGAGCCAAGTGAGGGATGGAAGAAAAAAAAACTTCTGGCATGTTGTGTGTTCATGATGCATAAATTAGGGACAGTGGAAAGCTTAATTGAAAATCATTGACGAATCTGGTCAAATTTATCATCTCCTTTTCAAAGGAGATTCGGGCTCCAAAACAACAAAATTTAGGGACAATCTCCCATAAAAGTTATAGCTGGAAGTGTTAGCTTTCCAACGAATCTGACCTTGTCTAATTTGGAGTCTTAGAACTTCAAATATGAATAAAAATCTGGAAAGAGGTCGAGTTGTATCCCCTGCTGACAGTTTTGGCCCAGGGGATAAAACTGCGAAATTTAGCCATATTAAGGGTAGAATTCGTTTTCTCACTCCTTGTAAAACGTGTAACATCATGTCTTGATCTTAAAAAAATGGTACAAAAAGATGAATATTATCACCATTGCTGCTATTGTGTTGTGATATGAGGATTAATATGAAATAATAATGGGTATTTGTGGTTTCAGGGGGAACCGCGAAAGGATTGCAACAACAACGAGGGAATGTGAGTCGAACATCCATAGCATATAGGTATTCGGTACTATATCTTCTTTAGTTCATAATTATTTTAATCATTGGTTGAGTTATAAGTTTTGGTGCCTAATGATGAAGAAAAAAAAGAAAAAAAAAGAGAGGAGAAAGGTGAAAGGAAGGGGTAAACGACAAAAAAATGAAAATGAAAATCTAGATTTAATTATGGGTCCATACGGAGGGAATGGATAATAATAATGATCTTTATGGATGATCATTCCTCAAATTTGATTAGCCATCCTAAATACAGAAGGCTAATGATGTTAGCCAAGTTGGCTAACATCGGTATAACTGGTATAAGGGAGGAGGAATATGAAACTTGATTAGCTATTCAAGTTCAGAATAGTTAATGATATTAGTGGGCAACGTCGATATCGGCAAAACTCATGGAACTTGATTAGCTTTTTGAGGTGAAAGCTAATGATGTCAATGATTCTTGTCATCGGCATACCCAAAGACCTTTTAAGGTAACATGGAACATTGATTAACTATTTCAGCCCAAAAATAGTTAATGAAACCAACGGTTATGTTAGTGTCAGCATTTCCTCGAACTTGATTAGTTGATCCTAGAATGGGCAACTAAAGGCGCTAATAAGGGTAATTAGCATCGGCAGTAACCTCCATATTTTGGGTAGAATTGGCAGGGTGGATACTCTCTATTAGAATTTGGAATACCTATATAAAAAAAAAAAAGAGAGAGAGAGAAAAGGGGAGATACAGTTATGAGAAACAATTTAGCAAATCTTTGAAATGGCTACTTATTGTGTGGAGAATTGCATATGATAGAAATAGGTGAATGTGTTGTATAAATTTTTCTTCCTTACAATTGATTGTATTCTATTTTTTTATATTTATTTATTTATATTGAAATCATGATTTGTAGGTCTCTCTCATGCACGTCAGGAGTATAAATTAGGTTATTAACCCCTTTTGTATAAGCTAGGGACTTAGGCCTATTTATGTATTTGGTTATGCAATAATCATGTAACTTGATCATAATAGTATACTTTTTGTACTATTTTGTGTTTGGAATATCAAAATTTATTAATTTGCGCTTGGAATATTATTATGTTCTGGTTATGTTTAGAATGTTAAACTGTGTTGTGTTTGTATACGAATTTTCAATATTTAGATGTTCATCTTAATTTCTAATTTATGTGTGTTATGAGATGAAAATTGAATAAAACGATTTTTCATGATCATATTTTTGAATGAATTGAATAGTTGAGTTTGATCACTTAGATGTGTTTATGGTTAGCATGTGGATGAAATGTATGCAGGGTTAATTATCGATAACTTTGAACCTCCCAGTATAGGGGAAACTCTGCTGAAATTTCTATAGAAATTTCAGGAACTTATTGTGAAATTAAAAAAAAAAAATTGTTTAACCATTCATTTATTATGTGGCATTTATATGAATAAACTGATAACCAACGAGGTTGTTACATTAACTTTTCTAGTAGTTTTGGATTGGTGGCGTATCCAATATTGCTTACCAAGCAAACAACTTGCTGCTTTTGCAGTGACCCAGAATGGTGCAAGGTAAATTCCAAAGGTTACCTTAGAGACTAATCTCCAATATTACTACTTGGAGTATTTGGTTGTTGAGGAACAAAATTATTTTTAAGGAGGGAACTATAAGCTTGTTTGATTGTTTCTCCACCATCACTCACCGAGTTGATATTTGATTGCATATTCTGGATTTAAACTTAACTTATACAAGAAATGATCTTTTAAGATCTTTTGATGGTATCAAATTGTGGTGTAATAAAAAATTTTAAATAGTTTCTTTTTTTTTGTTGTAGTAGATTCCCCCCTCCCCTAAATCTGTTCCTTTTTTCTTTCTTTTTTGGTCATGTCCTTGTATTTTGCTCTGGCTATTGACATGATAGTCTTTTCAATATACTCTAGATGATTATCCAAAAAAAAATTCATTCTTTTAACAACCTTAATAAAATCTCTATTTCTAGAGATAAAAGTCATTTTTTATATGTTTTTTTTTTAAAAGATCAATATCCAGATTTTAAAATCAAATATGGGTTACATATATCTTGCATAATATCCAAGTGTTCAATGTATCATTCTATCAAGTTTTCTAATCAAATTGATATAATTATCTATATTAAAAACAAAACCAAGTCACCAGGGAAGTTTTTATAGTTACCATGTATTTGTGTGTGCAAACACACGTGTAATCACACACACAAGTTTTGAATTTATTCTTAGGAGAAATAATTTATGAATTGTATCAATATATTTGTTGTTCATATAAATAAAATTAGAAGTCATGTTATAAGCTTTAAAAGAAATTAAGATATCTATTGCATATTTTTTTACAAAGTATAACAATCATTAAAACTTTATCAATTGTTTCATAAGTAGGGTTAGAATTTGTAAGGAACTAAATAATTGCAAAAACATTCCAAATGAAATTCACATAAAACCCAACTTTGATGATAGATGTCATAACCCAATTTTTTACCCTTTTATTTTACTTTTATGATAATAATAATGATGAAAAAAACAAGTAAAAATGAAGAATGAATTAAAATTTGGGTTAAGAGCAACATAATTGGAAGTTTAAAGATTTAATTAAATTTTTGACTAGTTTAATTAATCAAGTCAAGGGTTTAATTGGAGAATTGATAAATTTTGAGACTTAATTAAGCTTGGAATTAATTTAATTAATCCAAGCAAGGATTGAATTGAAGAATTGATAAGTTTTGAAGTTTTAAGACTTAATTGAGCTTGGAGTTAATTTAATTAATCAAATCAAGGGCTTAATTGGAGAGTTGATAAGTTTTAGACTTAATTGGACTTGGATTTAATTAAATCAGGGACTTAATTGAAGAAATAGCAAAGTTTGGGGTTGATTAGGGGCTGATTAGGGGCACGATTGCAACAGATTAAAATCCAAGGACTAACTTGTAAAAGGCACCGAAATGCAGGGGAAATTACAGTTTAAACCAGGGGCTTAATTGTAAAATGTTTGAAACTTCACAGGTCAAAACGAAAATGGCCACTGTTTATCTCCAAACGACATCGTTTTGAGGACGTTGTTCATCTTCTTCTTCTTTAAGCTAGAGACCGTTTTCAGCAGTAAAAGCTGAGAAATGGTGCAGCAGTAATCGTTGTCCATTGGCTTCAATTATGAGCACCTTAATGGTGTTCGACCTTCAGCCAACCGCCCATTACCAACCCGCCGGGCTCTATATAAACAGAGGAGCACCGAAAAACAGAGGTTGGTTGGAGAGAGAGAAGAAAACAAAACAAAAACAGGGGAAGAAAAACCAAAGAAAAAGCCAGCGTACCCCTAGCTTCACCTTCGTCTTCAGAGCACAAATTCACATACTAGAAAAAAAAAAAAGGAACGGGCAGATACAAGGGAGAGTTAGACATAGAGATATAGAGAGAGACTTAGAACAGGAGTGAACCCAGGAGACGAACACAGAGAAAACACAGGAGCGAGCAGGGAAGAGCACAGACGAAATAAGGGAAGCACAGGGAAGGAGAAGGACACAGAAACCAGAGGAACTTTTAAGATTTTTCCCAGAACCCCGTAACAGAAAACTAGCATTCCCTCATCCTGAAGGACAAACCTTACCAAAAAAAAAAACAGAGAGAAACGAAGAGGAGAGAAGGTAGTGTCGGCCAGCCAAAGCTTCACCATCGTTTTCATCGCCTCCAGTAGACCAGGTAAGCAACCTTTTCCTCTCGCATTGCTTCAGTTAATTAGCATTGTACTGTGCAAGTGAATTTTAATTCACTTGCACAGTGTAGCTACACGCGTGGATTAGCTCACGCGTGTTGCTTAGTTTGGCCCGGTCACTAGCTAGGCTGGACCCAGCCCCAAAAAATAAAAAAAATATATAAAAAATAAAAAATAAAAATAGAAATTGCATGCATTAGAAATAAGAAAATAAATGTGTTTTATTGATTTTATTCATTGATGCCAGAATAAAAAATAATAAGTTAAATGATTTTTTTTTAGCTACGAAGTTTTACCAACGTCAGAATTAAAATTATTCGTAGTTGAGTAATTACCACTGTCAGAGTTGAAATTACCTGGAATGGAATATTCACTAACACCAACGTTGGAAGTATCTGTAATTAAATATTCATTGATGGCAGAGTCAAGAATATTACCAGTGAATTGTCATAACACAAATAAACAAAAATTTTAGCAATTTAAGACAAGATTAGCAATGCAGCTTACCTCAGATAAGGTGCGCTAGGGGTGCTAATACCTTTCCCAACCACAACCAGTCCCGTATCATAGAATCTCTGATGACCAATTAAGGTTTCTAGTGACTATAATACTAGGTGGTGACTCCTTAAACAATAAATTTTCCCTTAAAAGAACCAGATGTCAGATATCTGTTCTTTTTTCATAACCAAGATTATTTTAGGGACGCTGCGATGTCGGGTGCGACAATAAATATAACTCAATATTAAGCAAAATTAGTAGAAAAATACGTGAAAAAAATCAAACTGGTCATATTACTCATCTTGATCTTCACCAGGAGACTGATGATAAATATGTAACAAGTAAGATCAGTAATTCATTATTTGAGTTGTACCATTTAAATTACATGAATATAAGTGGAATTGATTTTAAAGGAAATCCTTTTTTCTATTTTTTTGGGTTCTTAAAAAAACTAAGATACCTAGATCTCTCCTCCACTAGTGTTACTGGAACCTTCTCAGATCAGCTTTGGAATCTCTCAAGATTACGGTATCTTGATCTTAGTGGTAATGATTATGTTAATTTTAAAAGTCTTGACTTTCTCTTCAATTTTTTTTTTTCTTAAGCATCTTGACCTGAGTAGAAACAATCTCGGTTAAGCCACTGTCTGGATACAAATAGTTAACAAGTTATCTTACAATTAAGTGGATGTGATCTTTCAAATAGCAGTCCTCCCTTGTTTTCTTTTACAAATTCTTCTAAATCCCTAGCTGTCAGTGATCTCTCTCAAAACTATCTTGCTTCTTCAAAATTCAATTGGTTGTCCAATTTTAGTAACAGATCTTGATCCTAGAACTAACAGGAATATCAATTCTGTAAATATCAATTGGTTCTTTAATTTTTTGGAATATCAGTTCTGAAAACATCAATTGGCTTTCTAATCTTTTCTTCTTTAGAGCACCTTGAACTAAGTGACAATAACCTTAGTACATTGAATGGTTGCAAGTGCTTAACAACCTCCCTCGCTTAAATAAATTGGGGTTAAGTTCTTGTAGCCTCTCAAATATCAGTCCTTCATCTCCCTCTCTTGTAAACTCCTCTATATCTCTAGCCGTCATTGATTTCTCTGACTAGGAAGTGTGCATTTCCCTCAGCCTCAAACGGTCTCGGACTGCAGCTTTCTTTGAGACGGAAAGGAATAAAAAAAGAATCACTAGTTATTTTCAGGGATATAAATGTTTCTGTATCTCTTCGAAACACTATGAAGTTTCAAGACAGAGAGTATGTACAACTACATGTTTGTAGCAAGAAAAAATGAATTCTCCTGGAGTCCAAAGCACAATTCTTATCATCTATACGGTCTAATGCCCATTCTTTTAACAACCTCGATATAATCTCACTTTTTAAGAGTAAGAGTTATTTTTATACATCTTTTTTTAAAAAAAATAAAAAACTGATATCCAGAGTTTAAAATTAAATACAGGTTACATCTATTTTAGTAATTTCAATGAAATTTTTTATAGGACTTAACGTTAACATTTTTGACAAGTCTTTTATTTTTAGAAACTGATGTAATTTTTTAACATATTTAAAGACTAATATTAAAATGATTAAAAAATAAAAATAAAAATAAAAAAGCTTAGAAAATTATGATAATTAATGACAATCACAAAGATAAAATTAAAAGAAAACACATAGTAAAAATAACTTTTTGTAAAAAAAAATACTTTAAAAGTGACATTGTTTTTTTCTTAAGTATAACTAATCCCTTATTTGAATATCTGGAATCAACATATATTTGAATATCTGGAATCAACATATATTTAATGATGACTATAATGGCTTCCCCCCATAACATAAGTTGATGTGGGAGAGGATGTCCGCCAAGGAAAGGAACGAGAAAAGGTGAGGAAGTGGAGTTGCCCTGTGGCCATTAACGTACGACTGCTATACAAAAAAGAAACAAAGCCGGGCAAGAAAAATCAAGAAATCGGTTTAGCTTCAATGGAAAATGAATTAAAAAAGACCGATATGACTCTAATGTCTCTCCCCCATAACATAAGTTGATGTGGAAGAGAATCTGCCAGAGAAAGGATTGAGAGGAAGTGTGGGTTAAGTGGAGTTGCACTGTAGACACCAACGACTGCTTTAAAAACAATTTAAAATATTTTTGGAAACAACGTATCACAAAGACAATTAAAAAGAAACGAAGTGGGGCAAGAAAAATGAAGAAATACATTCAGCTTCCATGGAAAATGAATTAAAAAAAGACCAAAGGTGACTCTAATTTCTTTGAGAACACAACTTGATGTGGAAAATTAATTAAAAAAAGACCAAAATGACTATGAGTTAAACAAACATATGTTGACTTGAAAGAGAACGACAGTCAAAGAAAGGAATGAGAAAGCGTATGGGCTATTGAAGACTCCGACCAATACCTGAAGAGCTCTTAATTTCCATTCAGGAAGACCTGCACTTCGCATGGAAGTGCTGATCTTCTAAGATGTCGATGGTTTGGACCAAGAAGCCGAGGCATCTTCTTTGTTAAGAGACTGTATCATCTACTTATGCTTCTATAACAAGTTTTTAAAATTGATTACGAATCCATGATCACTATCCTCGTGATCCTTCAGTCTTTCTACTTATGCTCACAATTTTGTTAAGAGACTGTATCATCTACTTATGCTCCATACTTTTAGGCAAAGACTTTTCAAGTCATCAGCGTGTTTAAGAAGATGACACATGTAAAAGATAATTTTAATAGTTCAGATACCTTATCTATCTTATGATATTGTTTATAGCCACATTTACTATTTTTCTAAAAAAAAATTTAAATATATTTTTTTTTGTATTTTAAAAAAATAAAAAAATTATTTGCTTTAAATTAATTTTTTTATATATTTTTAGATCATTTTAATGTAATAATATCAAAAATAATTTT
This sequence comes from Populus nigra, assembly GCF_951802175.1. Taxonomy (NCBI): domain Eukaryota; kingdom Viridiplantae; phylum Streptophyta; class Magnoliopsida; order Malpighiales; family Salicaceae; genus Populus; species Populus nigra. Next base: position 1,753,985 of record NC_084867.1, on the reverse strand, counting down.
TAAAAATTAAAAAATTATTATTTTAATACATTTATAAACCACACACATTTTAAAAAATAATATACGGTTAACATCCTCTAACTGTGCATTATCCGTACTCTCGAACACAGACTTTTCAATTCATCAGTGTTTTTAAGAAGATGCCTCAGCTTCCATTGACATGTAAGAAGATGAGCACTTCCATTTGAAGTGCAAGCCTTCCTCAATGGAAATTATTTAGAGCTTCAGTCTTGGCCAAGGTCGCCCACACGTTTTCTCCTTCCTTTCTTTCAACCATGTGTGTTTATGTGATGTAAAAGAATTTTTAAAAAACAAATTAATTTTTTTTACTTCAAATTAATTGTTTGTTTTTAGATTATTTTAATATATTAATATCAAAAATATTTTTTAAAAATATATTATTTAGATATATTTTTAAATAAAATAATACTCATTATAGTGTCAAAAAGTTCTAATTCCTTTTTTTTAATAGACATTCTCTTCTTTTTAATTTATTTTCTATGAAAGCTGACAACACATTGTTTGACTTGATAGACGACTATTTGTTTTCAAAAAAAAATATGCTGAAGCTTTAAAAAAGTTAAAACAAGCATAGGCTTGTCAGCGCTCCTGGGCTCTTCATCACAGCACGCCTGGCTCTTGATCCTTTTTTTTACCTAAAAGATTGGATATAAATTTTTAAAAAAATATTAAACCTGAGTTCATAACTAACTTATAAGTTTAATAAGTTAAGTCAGCAGTATTAAAGTTATTATTTTTATTTGATATTAATTCTTTTTACTGGTATCTTCTTTTAATAATTTTTTTTATTAATATCCCTCATATGTAATTTTTTTTCTTATTTAATATTTTTTATAGAAATTATTTTTAAATGGTGATCTGCATCTTTAATTTTTAAAAAGATTATTCTTATTCATTTATAATTTTTTTTTATCTTTTGTATTGAAGAACTTTATTTTTCAAAATTAAAAATTTTTATTTTCAAATAATATTTCTAATATATATAATATTTTTTATTTTTATTTTATTTAATCAATTTAATATGTGTGCTTATTTTGAATATTGTCTCATTTATTAAAAAAAATTTAGTAACACATCCGCGTAACTATATTGTATTATGAGATTAAATGTTTTGATCTATATATGGTTTTTAATTTTTCCAGTTTTATTTTAGATATCGTTAAAAACATTTTCTCATTTGTTCATCCATATATTTTGACTTATTTTATTACATGTAGGAGCTTTTTGATTTATATTTAAAAAAAATTTTATGTATAAAAATACATTAAAAAGCCTACCTATATAATTTTTTTTGGATGAGAAATTCTAATGGCCAATGTGGTCTGTAGCCTGAACCTCATAGAAAATATACTGATACAATGTACACGCAAAAACCATTTACTGCTGCTCTAAATTTCTTTCGATATTTACTTGTGCTTGCCCCATTCTTCTGGGAAAAGACTCCCAAGTCTTCCAGAAAGGAAATTGTTAAGAGATTCAAGTCTTCGTCAATGTCATCAATGGCCAACACGTTTTCCCATTAAGAGCTTCTAGTCTTCTTCAAGTCTTATGGTCTGGGTGGAGACATTATAGCCATCTCTTTCGTTTTTATTTCGTTTTCTATGGAAGCTGAATCCATTACTTCGATTTTTCTTGTCCCACTTTGTTAATTTCTTTTTAATTGCATTTATTGTTTCCATCTGCGAAACGAAACACTTTAAATTGCTAGTCTAGCCGTATAGTTTAAGCAGCACATAGCTAGTAAGGAGGAAAACGTTTAAGTTTTTTGCTTCATATGAACGGGTTCGGACTCAGGATTGTTGGGGTTCTAACATAAACTAGTTATCAGATTTCGAACACACAGCAGAATCCATTTAACTAAATATGGCTTACCACATGAATCGTTGCATTAGGAATGGAGCTTTCTTTGAGACGAAAAGGAACAAAAAAAAAAAGAATCCGAGTGATTTTACCAAATAAACAAGTTACTTTCCACAATCAATCTTACATTGATCCAAATAACTGTTAATGGCTGCACAAGTGATAGCCATATCTATGTCAAGAAGACCTCACTTGTTATTTTCAGGTATATAAATGTTTCCGGATCTCTTCAAAACACTATCAAGTTTCAAGACAGAGAGTATGTACAACTACATGTTGGTAGCAAGAAAAAATGAAATAAGATTGAAAACCAGTTGATATAAATAACTCAAAACACATTAAGCTCGCCTTTTACTCAAACGCCATGAATTAGGTTCGTGGTATCTATCGTAGAGAGGTTCAATCCGTTCTTGACGCTTTCGCTTGCTCATTTTTGTAGGATCTGATACTTTAAAGAACCTGGGAGCTAGCTCCACAAGCCATTTGGGATCTATAACCGTGACCTCACGCATATACTCTTTTGTAGTCATTACCAGCTCATGGTAGATGACCCAGTCTGGTTGTCTCTGGAAAAGAGCACTGCTGGGGTGGATATAAACTGGCTGGTTCTCAACCAAAGTCCGATAACCCTCCTGTGGGTCCTTTCTAGCTGCATGGAAAAAGAATCCAGCTGTAATCGCTTTCCTTATCTTGGTAAAATTCTTCCCAGCACTAACAACATCTAGTTTATACCTGAAATCCAGCAACAGTGTTAAGTTAGAATCATGTAGACAAACACGTTTGCACTGTAAGTGAGGGTTTTCTAGATCTACTATTAGCATTTCCGTATTTTAAATATCCATCAGATAAAACTGCTGGAAGAATAATTGTATCATAAGGGGGTCAGGTAGGAAAATAACCAGAGCCAATAACTGTTGCAGTTAAATGCATGGTAGGATCAAGAAACAACAATTTTCATAAGAACACCCATCGAGTGAAAAGTTAGCAAATAAAATGAAGGGGTTAAAACTTAAAAGAGAGCATTGGGGCGGCAAAGTATTTACCAAAAACAACCAACAGCACAGGTTAGAGGGATGACAAATTCACCATATCTCAACAGGTTAGGAGAGTAATTAAAAGCATTGCGTATAAAACACAAGAAGTTTACAACTAAATGAGCCTTGACTTGGCTTGAGCAAATGGCAGTTCGTTAATAGTGACCCCCCTGCCACCCCATGAACAAGTGGAGGCATACTAATTGAATTGATGACTAACAAAAAATAATAATAATAATACAAAGCATACAATCCTAGCCTGACCATTTTTTTAAAAAAAAAACAAGAGGCAGAACATGTCATGTATATCAGGACAAACACAACAGCAGATATGCAATGAACAGGCTTTTTCATGCTAAAATGGTCAGTGACATGCAGACTAGTAGCATCCCATAATTCACGATAATAAGGATATTAATAGCACTCTACAATGCTCAACGACAAGCATATTAGCCAAGACCAAATATCATTGTTCTTAATCATGCACAAGTCTCAGAAAACTAATAATGAGCATCAATAAAGAAAACATTGAGCAAGGATGATAAAATATCATGAAAAAGACATTAGCTAAAACAAAGGAAGTTGCAGATCTTACTTATCCATGATGCTTAGAAGCTGTTTTCTGACATCCTGTGCTCTCCTCAAGGATCGGGATTGGACAAAGTTCTCAAAACACCAAGGTCCTGAAAAGTTCTTGGCTTTCCAAGCCTCGTACACAGCAAGCAAAGTCAGATGGTCTCCCTCAGGCTGGAAAAACTTGGCCCTCTTCTGATCAGCCTGAGCTTGTTTTTCTCTAGGTCTGTAAAAGATGTTACCAGTTTGGATCATGGCAATCATAGTCAAAATCTCATCACTGCACCCGAGGTCTACACTAGCCAGCAACATTTTAGACAATGGTGGATCCAGAGGAAATTCTGCCATTTTCCTCCCTAGTTTGGTCAGAAGTCCTTCCTCATCCAGAGCTCCAAGGCTGTATAGCTGTTCCATGGCAGAAATCAGGGCCTGCGGTGAAGGTGGATCCATAAAATCAAAAGACAATAGGTCATTAATTCCCATAGCCTTCATTGTAAGCGTAGTGAATCCAAGATTAATTCTTTGGATTTCTGGAATTGAGGTGGGAGACATCTCATTGCGGTATGCACTTTCTGTGTAGAGACGATAACATTTTCCAGGCCCAGTACGCCCAGCACGTCCAGCTCGTTGCTTGGCAGATGCTTGTGAAATTGGCGTTATAACTAGAGAATCAAGCCCTTGCTTTGGATTATACACGTTCTGCTTGGCAAACCCAGGATCAATAACATAAAAAATTCCATCAATTGTCAAAGAGGCTTCGGCAATATTAGTTGCCACAACCACCTTCCTCTTTCCAGGTGGGGCAGGATCAAAGATTCTTGACTGCATTTCACTAGGAAGAGCACTATAAACAGGCAAAATGATCAATTCAGGAACATTTTTTCCTAATCCTTTCATCCTCTCATAAAGAGATTGACATGCAAAATCAATCTCCTCCTGGCCTGTCAAGAATAGAAGTATGTCACCTTCAGGTTCTGTCAAGTGGATTTGCAAGACAGTAATCAGAGATGCATCTAAGTAGTCACTTTCTGGCTGTTTGGTGTACAATATCTCCACAGGAAATGTTCTCCCAGGAATCGTGAATATGTTACAGTTGAAGAAATACCCTGAAAATTTCTCCGCGTCCAGTGTGGCTGATGTGACAATCAAGCGAAGATCAGGTCTTCTCTTCACAAGTTTCTTGAGCAACCCAAAAAGGACATCAGTGTGAATGGTCCTCTCATGAGCTTCATCTAGCATTATCACCGAGTACTGAGAAAGGTTCTCATCAATCAGAATCTCCCTAAGCAGCATACCATCTGTCATATACTTGATCACAGTATCTGGTCCAGTGCAATCCTCAAAACGAATAGCATAGCCAACTTCCTCACCTAAACGACAGCCAAACTCTTCAGCCACCCTCTTGGCTACAGACATAGCAGCCACCCTACGAGGCTGAGTACATCCAATCTTACCCCTAGTGGTATAACCTGCCTCAGCAAGATACTGTGTCACCTGAGTAGTCTTACCTGAACCTGTCTCACCAATAACCACCAGAACCTGATTGTCATGGACAGCCTGAATTAACTCTTTTTTCAATTTGTAAATTGGCAAGCTCTGCCTCTGTTCCTGGATAGATAACTTGGATCGCTGCCCAAATGTCAGTGCTTTCCCAAATGCATCCTTCTTCCATTCAGGCATGTCATAAGCAGATAAGCCAACACCACGCAGCTCCTGGGCAAGATGCCTCTCGCCAGTCTCGGGCATTGGGTCTTCCCAAGGACGATTAAGATCCTTTGGTATTGAATCAAGCATAGTCCTCTGCTGCTGCTCCCTCACTTCTCTCCTCTCCTTTATAAGTGCAGACTGAAGAGCAGCTGCACGACTCAACGAACCTTCAGGATTCTTAAAAATCTTAACTGGTGACATATCAACAGAATACCTAGTCTGCCCTTGCAAAAATGCAGGCTCATCCTCATTCATCTCAATCTCAAGCTCTTCCTCAACTCCCTCTTCTTGATAAAGCAACCCATCTATTTCCTCATCATACATGGGGTACTCTTGCACACTCAAAACCCCCGAAGCAATCAACTGTTTTGCTTCCCACTTCTCTGGCGAGCTCATTCTCTTTAAAGGTCTCCGTGACGGACCAGTATCCTCCTCCTCCACAATCCTAATCCCTGACAACCCTGTCCTCATCACCGGCCCCTCCTTAGACAAACCCAAAGCATTGCTCCTAAAACCATCCTCATCATCCCTCTTCTTCAATGGAAGCAAATCTTTCCCACTATTCTGATCAACATCCCTCATCGAAAGACTCAACTTGTTCCCCGAGACTGAAATCACCTTAACATAAACTTCCTGGTCCCTCTTAACCACGTCCTTTGCATTCCCAACTCTCCTAGTTGCAATCTGTGAAACATGAACCAAACCCTCCTTCCCCCTAAAATCACTCAACTGGACAAAACAACCTGTATCCATCACCCTCGACACCCTCCCCTTATATACCCCATACAATTCCGGCTCATTACTATTAACACCACCATACCCATGTCTCCCATTCCTTCTCTCCCTCTCACCTTCACCATCCTCTATATCATGCCCATCTCTCCTTCTTCCTCTATCTCTCCTCCTATCATCTCTATCATACATATCTCTTTCTCTCTCCCTATCTCTATCCCTATCCCTCTCTCTATCCCTATCCCTCCCTCTCCTATCTCTCTCTATATGTCTGTCATCGTTATCTCTTTCTCTGTGCCTGTCTTCATTCTCTCTTCTACTTTTCTCTTCAGCTTCAATTTCCAATTCCCTATCAATTTCTTTCACTCTGTCTCTACTATCTTTAATCGAGAGAGCTTTAAATTTAGAATCTTTACCTGACCCATCATTCTCCTTATCTTTCTTCCCCTCCTTCTCCGCTTTCGGCGGCAAAATCGCGTGAATAATCGTCAGCAATGTCCGAACAAAGTAATCAGGCATTTCAGCTCCATTTTCCTTCAGCTTCGCATCGAACTCATCTACTGTTTCGCAACTCCGACCTAACTCGGTGATGAACTCAGCTAAGATCTTATCTCCAAACCCCAAGTGAGTTTCGAGTTCGCTGCAGACCTTGGAGACGAGGGAGAGGTACTCGAGCTTCTTCAATCCGGCGTCGTTTTCTGCTGCGGTTGCCATTAGAAAGAGTTGAAATGTGGAGATCGTAGAGATAAATTTTTTTATTTTAGGGTTTTTCGATTTTTTAGGGTTTTTTTTTTTTTTTTTTCGTCATCTGATGAGAATTTGATTCTTTCTTTTATTTATTTTTAAACACATGATGTTTGTTCAAGGGCTGAAGGCGGTGCTGTTGTAGGGATAAACAAAAGGCAAAGTAAAGACCCAAATAAGCCTGGATAATGATAGCCCAACCTATATTACAAATTCAGGCCCATAAATTGTAATCTAGCCTAGAGCTTTGGCCCAAAGGAGAGGATTGATTATTTTTTATTTATTTATTTAGCACATATTTGCTTATTTTTTCACAAATATCAGATAATTTCTATGTTTAGTGATTATGGAATATTTTTTTAAAATATCTTTTAATTTCTTGGGCAGGTGTGTGCCATGTGATGGTGCTGACAAATAGGTTAGAGAACTTCTTGGATTTTAAAATATAAAAAAATCAATTATTGATATTTTTAATGGAAAATGAATTTTAAAAGAAATTGTTTTCTATGATACAGCACCAATCTTCCAAAAATCATCAGTTGTATTAGCATTACTAAACTAAAAAAAATTATGAGTGATGTTGAATGACATGTATCTCACGGTGCTATTTATTTTTACATTTGTTTTCATTTTCTATAAAAGAAAATATTTCTGATAATGGAAATAGCCATGAAGTTATGGGGCTTGGGCAATGCTTTCTAGTTTGTTCTAGATCGAGAAATGTTCTCTCATAAGCTGAGGAAAATGGTAACAGCAATAGGGCTAGCAGAGTATTGCCTTTTTTTTATTTACTTTCCATATTAAAATATTTTAAAATACATTGAATATTCAGAACACTTTTTTTCCGATACCATTTGATTGATTGGCAACGAGTTCCAATAATGAGCAAAATCGTAGAAGATCCAAACTGGATCTAATGACTCGAGAACCTGAATAAAGGGTTCTTGGACCATGTCAGGGGCTTTCTTGGTGGCCTCAGCATCTAGAGAGAGACCATCTACTTGGGGCAACGGCAGCTTCACAAAGTGCAGACTGCGGAGCTGACATGTTAGCTGCCTGACATGGTTTTTGATAAAAAAAAAATTCCGGCGGTATTGCTACCAGGGTACTCTCTTTCTATACAAAATACAAGCATGACAAGACTAAATTGCCAAAAAAAAGAGGGCGGCAACAATAGACGGTGGCTGCTACCCGTTCAGAGTTCACCTTTTCCCAGCACAGATATGAACAATCTTGCATGCAATATAATCACAAGGTTATAGAAGACAGACCTCTATGCTTTCATCTTAATCATCATCTTCATCCTCGAGATCAACTACCATCCTCAACTTCCTTTTAAGTCTGGCACTTGTCACTACTGTATCAGAAGCTGCAGCATCCTCCAAATCTTCCAATGCATCATCCATTTGTTGATCTGGTATATCATCTACATAATTGACTGGTGAAACCCCTGTTGATTTTCCACTTCTGCTGTTAGTTGCTTCAGCTTCTGAAGCACCTTCCTTGCTGACATGGTCAAGAACAGTATCCTCATCAATCCCTACAACATCCTGCCCAGTGGACTCGCTGCCTCTGTCCCTGAATTAAAATAACAGGCAACTCATACTTCATATATAATCCACTGACCACTTACAGTTGATCTCTCATGTCTCAGCAACAGATGCTTAGTTCAAGCAATACAATTCTCACAGTTATTTCAACAGTTCATTGCTCATTAGAAAAGACAGGTTTTAAACCTAATTCAAGTAAATATATACCTTCGTTCTAGATCGTTAAGAGCTTCATTCCCGGCATCTTCATCAGGCATTTCACTCTCAGTGGAAGAAGTTCTGAGCTCTTTACCTTTTGCCTTCGAAAGGAGCTTCTTGGTTTTACTGAATCAAAAAAGATAAAGCTAGTAATATAGAAAACCAGAAAACACATAATAAGAGACGAAAGCATGCCACTTAAGGTGTTTTTCAACAGAGCTAGACAGCAACATTTTAGAAAAAAACGAAGGCAACGTTACTAAAAATAAGAACTTCATCTAAACACTAAGTAGCAGCACCCTGATTGTCCTTTCATGGAGAAAGATAGAGAGACTCACTTCATTTTAGAGCTCAAGATTTCTTTATCAGAATTGTCAGAAATCTCTCCTTCGTTATTCTGTTTCCCAGCAACCAATCTATCACCAGCATTGTTTTTAGGCCTAAGAAAGAATATGTAGTTTATGAGTAAACTGAGTAAGCAGTTTATGAATTAATACAAATCAATTCTGATGGAACTTAATGGAAATAGAAAATTTAGCAATGCTTAGAAAGAAAGTTCAAATGCAAATTTTTTTAACGAGCTTTGCAGCAGAGAATCTTGCATGTGTTTTTTGAAATTTCAATTCAAATGGTTTTTTTAATAACATTGTTCTTTTTTTCTAATGACTTTCACTGAAGAGATTACATTAATTAAAGAGTACTCTAATAGCATCTCTTACTAAAAGCAAAGAACTGTTTAGCAGAAGGATGTTTTATCAGGCAGCTGAAAATACATCAGCAAACGGAAAGTCATATTAGAACTGGACCAATTGATAGTGCCAGACAAAAATAACAAATAAACTAAAGAGTAAATAAATCGCAAGTTAAAACACTGGATAACAAAGTTAAATCATAAGCAATATGTCAAGTTCAAGGATACAACTCATCCTGCATTTTTCTGTTCACAGGAAGAGAGAGAGAGTTACTTGAGAATAGAGCATAGGAGTTCATCATCAGAATCACTAGATTCTCCTTCAATGTTCTGGCTTGGCAACTCATCACCAAATAATCCACCATCATCCTTGTTTTTACTCCTACAAGTTAAAAATAAATAAATTTTAAGCGCTAATAGCTTTGAGCTACAAGTAAATCTACCAACAGTTGGCAAGAAACTTTACAACCAGCTTAGAAAAACTTTTCTAGTTGCAGCTGCTTATCTTAAAGGTTTCTTTTTTATCTGTTCTCACATTGCAAAAGAAACGTGCTCACAAATAACATACCAAGTCAACGTTGCCTAAAGAGGCTATCAGTGCATAAAAGGATAAAATCAGAAACTAGTCCCATGCAATACCAAGGAATTAATCGCAGCAGGAAATTAAACATGAACTTAGATGAATTGGTGATATCTGAAGTAATCAGAGAACATTATTTCTCTGATTAACATGGTCGTATAATTAAGCAAAAGATATGCTTGAATCAATGGGGAAAAGGAAAGAACCATGTGGCCTTTAACACAGTTTACATAGCCTTAATGCTAATCTTGGTGGGGAAAACTCAGATCAGTTTGGTGAAAAAGAAAGACATCAGACCATATAATAGGTTTTGAGTTTGGCATTTAACTAAAATTTCAAACTAGCAACATTTCTCAAGATTCCAAACTTTAGCAATCCACAGCCAAATGCTAGAGTAGAACAAATGCTAAGTATGGAGCATGGTTTGCACAAGTCACAAAAACAATATTAAAAGGAATTCCCACAGCCAAGGGCACAAAAGCAGTACCTATTTTTTAACGATAACAATGTTTCATCATCAGAATCTTGTCCTCCAACAGAAAAGCCATTCAGTTCCTCGTCTCTGAGATGCATATCTGTCTCAGACTGCTTCTGCCGAGGAGCACGTAAACCAAGTTGCTTGAGTTTTCTGGACACTTGGGCAGCTGTGAATGAATTATCAGATCCCATTGCATTTGCAATCATATAGCTGCATCTTCGATGGTCTTTGAACCTGTAGAAAGTATATAAAAAAATGTCCTCAAGTTAAATATATCATTCCACAAACAAAGATCCCACTACTTCAATCAAGGCTTTTATAAGTTGGAACATGAAGAAAATAAATGCTAAAGCATAGAGCAGTAATCATTTCCTACTGCTACTACTGCATCTAATAGGTGGATGAAGATAATGTAAGAATGAACCATGAACACAGGTTAATGGATCGGATTAAATCTTAGGCTACAACATCAAACACCACTCACTGCTCAAATAACGCTTTAATCATTTCCTCCTGATCTTTGTTGAAGGCCCTCACTCTTTTCCTAGTGCTCCTGTTGAAAGGCAACGCCTCAGACAATTTGGATAGAAAAAGGAAATTATTTTGCAAGCATTTCATATTTTAAATCATGCACTAGGATATGCTTTAGATAAGAATCGAGTCTTGAGAGCTCAGAGCTTCAGCTTTGAATACAATACTGAACATTGCATTAAAAGACCCTTGAAAACAATTGCATTCAAAAGCATTTCATAAATACTTACAGCCTTGGCAAACTTCCTTCTAAATCAATTGAATTGTGAAGATTGCTTTCCTTTTCAATTATCTCTCCATTCTCACCAAGTTGATCAGGATTAGTAGAAAATGGCCTACCAACAGAGCGCTTCCTTTTCTTCGATGCAACTTTCAATCCTAGCTGCTTGAGCTTGTTGATAACTTGTGCTCGTGAAACTTGACCATCAGGATCTAAGGATTCCGCAATCAAATGACTGCAATTCTCATCATCTTTGAATCTACAAGAACCATCTTTGTCATAACAGATGCAGCGAAAACAATTTAAGAAACTCCAATGCAAGAATGAGTTAGTCAAATATGCTATCTTTCAATTTTCATGGAGAAGACAAAAATGCACACAATCAGTTCCTGATAACAAAGATTAGAAGCAAAAGACAATGAAACTTCATCAATGCATTCAGCCAAGACTATCATTTAATCTAATGAGGAAATGCTTGCAGTCCTAAAATGGCTGGGCCAAGGCACTTACTTCTCATACAGATCTTTTATTTTCATCTCCATCTCGTCTGTCAGAACAAATCTTCTCTTCCTCCTAGGAACAGTTACACTTTCATGTTCTGCAGCATCTCCTCCACTGCAACAGCCAAATACATTAAATAAGGTCGGGGAAAACCAAGAATCTTACATGCTAAAAATCATTACTTAGAGATTTTCCTCAATACTCTATATCCTATCAATATGGTTGCTTGAAATAGATGTGATAAATTTCTGCACTCCAGTCTTCACCGATTCTTCTTTTTCTTTTAACCTTTCATTCTCAACAACAAATGGTGATATAAACCATTCTCATGAAAATAAGTCGACATTGGATCCCTTGCAGACCAAGAAAATATTTTAATTAAATAGGAAAAAAATGTCATTTTCCAACAGAGCCAGACTACTCCCAGATAACAAAAGAATATTAAATTATGTTGCTAAAGCACCCATGTAAAAATTTCCAAATTCCCTTTTATATAAAAGTACAAGATACACAACAGTGAGTTTAATCAAGGTCAACAGGCATGTCTTACTTCTGATATCCCGGTTCATGAGGGATCACAACATCTGCTTCATCCTCACCCAGTGCATCTGCTATGCTTCTAGGAGCCCATCTCTTCCCCTGTGATGACCCAATATCTTCGTTTGCTGAAGCATTTCCCCAGCCTGCACTTTCTTTCTTCAAATGACCAAGCTCGTGCAACATATATTCAGCATTAATGTAATGGCATTCTTTCCTGGATTTCCAAAAGAGAACTTCTACAAAAAGAAGGGGCTGATTCTTCATTTTTCTTAGCATTCTTCTAACCAAACTCGTAAGGAAATCAACAATATTTGCATATTCCTTGCATGGACATGACTTTTGCTCTTCCAGAATCTCATAGAATGTCGTGAGCAGCGATAACTGCACATTGTTTTTTCCAAAAAATAGAACAAAAATAAGAGATGATGTTTACACTTGTGCCCAATATTCTCAAGGATAGGATTTTGAGTTTTGAACCTGATATAGCATTGGAGAGAGATCTAAATCATCAGTGATTCTCTGCAACATGCATACTATGTAGTGATTTGTGCTGACAGAATTGTTCTTATAGAACCTAAGTAACCAGCACAAATTCTGAATAATGCTGTGGTTTGCCAAAGATGATATAAAAGTAGAGACTTTAAAATCAACTTCATAATTTTCAGCAGGTTGCTCATCGCCTGAAGAATCATCAGAACTGCATGAAAGATCATCAATATCAATCTTTTTATTCTCCATCTGCAAAGTGCTGCCAAGATTCTCCATCTCTGGTACAAATATTTCAGGCTTTTCAAGAACATCAACATTCATGTTTTCTTGGTCACCAGAAGTTGCAATTTCTGGGCTTTTCTTTTGCAAAACAGTTGATTGTTCACTATTAGACAGAGCAGTGGGATCCTCAATAGTGACTTCAACATTACACTGTTCATTTCCATTTTCCTTCTTGTCACTCAATGGTTTCTTCTTTCTACTTCTCCTCGACTTCTTAGAAACCTTGATCATGAAACGACAGTTTTAATTTTGATCTTCACAAAAGAAAAACTTTCTAATACAAAAGACTAAGACATTTGGGATTTATAACAACAAAAGTATGAAACTATGGATGCAAAAAAAAAAATTCAAAGAAGCAGAAATTCTATAACTGAGGAAATGTAAATGAACCGCAATTTCTTTTACTTTTCCTTTCTTCTCTCAGCAAGTAAATGGGCCTTGGTCTTGAGTTTTTATGTTTGGCAAACAGATTCACATTTGGCTCAATGTTGGTTGTGGAAAAAACTAGTAGAAATAAGACTTTTAAGTATGACGACGCATTGAAAGTGAACTAACATCATTTCCTTTATAGCAAAATCAATGAATTGCACTCTCCAAAACTCCCATTGTTGCTTGGATCCTATTGGTGTTGTATCATACTTTGGAGTTGGCTGCAGTTTAGAGAGCGAAGAGAGATTGAGAGAGAGCAGTAAAGGGAAAAGAAAGAAAGTGGAGGGAGAAGATAGGAAAAAATCTGAAATTACAAATTTAAGAACCTATAGTTTAGTCAGCGAAAGGGGAAATTTAAGGACAGTTTTGCACTTAACCTGCTTGCAGAGGGCACATATAGCAGCCCAGATATATCTACATTTGTCGACATATGTAATGGAAAGCTACTAATTATTTGTTATTATATAACTTCTTTTTCCAGTGATAAAGAACCAAAGACAGTGAAATGATTCTATACTATCGAGACAACTATTCAAGCAAGATGTATTACAAGTTCATGAAAAGGAAAAACTAGAAAGAAGACAAATGCTGAAATTGCTACAGCTAGATCCAAAATCTTTATTTTCTGTAGGTCAGCATTACCTGATATTGCACCAAAGATACAAGACCACAAAGCTGATCTCATTAAAGGCTCACAAAAGAATCGTTAAGAGAGTTTTGAGGAAAGCAATTTCAAAAGGTTGGACATAGGTGATGGCATTGGTTGAAATTGTAGAAAGTCTTGCAGAAACATGACAATTATTATATGATTAGCAGAATGTGGCAAATATTCAAGTTAAACTATACCTACATTGAATTTACCTTTTTTTATTTTCAAAAAATAGATAAGTAAATCACCGACTTCTTTTCAGCATGGTATGATGACTGATTTAGTCAAGTTCATATGTTACAGAACTATCTTACAAACAAAGCACCATTTCAATCTGCTTAATGCATTGATAGATTCAAAAGGAATAGAAAAACAAAATACAAATACAAAAAAAAAAAACTACAGAACTGCCCTGTAAAGAAAAGTATAACTTACTCTCAAGGTGCCACGTGTTTGAAGATTCTCCATCAGCCTTACAAGTACATGAATCATTTCTACCAGATCTGAAAGATCACTGACCAGAAAAATAAAAACATAGCATCAGCAACAACATCTTGAAGCATGTTCAAACAACCACATATTTCTGCACGGGCATAGCCTTAGTAAATGCTTGTTCACAAAAACAAATAAACACATAAAATAGGCATACAGTTAAGGAGAATGTTTGTTGTCCTTTTGAAATAATCAGATATCACTAACAGAAACTAGGGAACACAAATTGAGGGCATTGAGTTTAAAATTAATAATATGCTTGATTTAAAGGAAACTAAAAATAAGCTTGATTTGAATGAAGAGATGCAAAAATAATACAAAAAATGACAATATTGAAAAACCTTTCTCACTGTTTCAGTGAAGAAAAAAAAGATTCAAAGAGCACTGATTCTCACAAAAAGAAGACGACAACTCATGAAACTAATCACATAACAATGATTGCCAGATGATTAATCTTTAAAAGCTGCACCCAAATCCTAGTATAGCCAGAAACACATGAATAGCAAGTGAGGCTCTCAAATCATTCAGACTTTTATGTTTGTAGAACTAAAGTTCCACAATCAGGACATAAATACGTTAAAAGATCCAAAAGATAAACCACAAGTTTATTTTAGGTCTTAGCATAAGAAGAAAACCTTTTGGTTTGCTTATGTGTGTCAAATGATTTGATCAGGCTCAGGAGGAATTGAGTCATTCCTTGATCAGTCTGATCATAGAACAACTTGTAAAGCAGGATGCGAGCTGTTAAAGGCTCCTTAGAATCTCCTGGCAGTAACTTAAGCACCAAATCTAACATGCGAATCTGTGGAAAAATAGAAGCTCTAACTCAAGCACCTCTTAACATGCAAATCTGTATATTTAGGGGGAAAGAATAAGGAGGGGAAGGGGGAGACATCATCAGGTTAAGTATAATTTACCATAATTCTCATAAGAGCACCAGCTGCAGACAGAAACTTATAATCATGTGTCACCTTCAAGCCTTCAAAAGCATTTTTCCATCTTGAAATGACTAGTAGAAACATTGATTCGTTCATTGATGCTGCAATGGGTCCACATATACCTCCTTTGAATGATGTGTTATCAGCATGCTCATCAGAGAAGGCTTGAGAATTGTCTTTTTCCATATTTGGCTGGTAAAATAACAAACATCCACCAACAATTGAATAGCATGATGTACCAGAAGAAAATATTGCAACCATTTGAAATATAACTTGAACAAAAAATATGAGAAGGTAGTGACAGAAAATAAACAGGACTCAGAAAACCCATGACAGTGGATTCAGTCATATATTTGAGCACCAAAATTGTAGCATCAGTCAAAAAGTTTCACCATTATCAACTTGCTCACACAGCCACAAGTCACTCCTATAACATCATTTTCAACAACTTGGAAGTAAGGAATATTTCTTTGAATATTATTCTTCACAAATGAACCATCATGTCAATGTCTCCTTCAAAATTCATTAGCAGACCATCAACTTACTGAAAATATTTATAATCGACCTTGCCAAAACAGATTGGAAGAGGCAGTTGGATTTGCATGCTATTATTGTAATGTTTCCTAACCATAACATTAGTATTTAAGCTTTGGAGGAAAAAAAAAGATGCAGATGTTTATCCAATTCTTTTTCTTATTCATTTATAAAAGAATCCATCCACTGTAGCTTACTTTCTTACTCTTGAATTGCAACAATCAAGAGCTATTTTACTGTCACTGAATGTTATGCAGAAAAACATTAATAAGCCAAAATTATTAGCAATGACAAGATCAAGTACTGCAGAATACAAAGCATATACTAATCATTGGCCAACCATGTTGATACATAAGCTACTGGAATTAAACACATAGTACAAAGGAGAGGGCAGAGCATGACAATTCTAATTCCACGAGTTCTACTCACTCTATCACAAGTAATCTGCTTACCATGTACAAGCTCAAACATATCATTAAACGAACCTAAAATTTCCCATGGTACTCTAACAAACAATTGGTTGATCTGTTTAGACTAACTTAGAGATTCAGTTATGACTGTTTTGGAATTCCAAAAGTTCATTATATGACAAAAGAAAAGGAAAAACAGCAAAAGACAAGAATGATAACTTCAAATATCAAGCCACATGACAGACACTAACTACAAAGATAAACTTCTATTTAAATTGAAGCCATCAGAGAATATAGAATGTCTATCAAAGACACAATTATAGATACAAGTACCTCATATCTCACCTTGGAAGTAATATACTTGTGATATTGAAAAGAAGTAACAAACTGAGCAACCTGAAAGAAAACAACAATGTCACTGTTTTGAATTGCATGATGCTCCTTCTCGATATCTTCACGGATCGTCTCCATCAAATCTGACATGAATTCAGTTCATCATAAATGTTAGCAGTATAATCAGTAGAAAGCAGAAGCAAGCAAATGTTTTATGTGAGATGATTTTAATTCCAGAACATATACCATTGTAACCCCCTGATAGAAACTGGTTCAGAAAATCATGCAGTAACTCCAAAATATTATCCTTCATTGAAGGTAATCTCCCATGGTCCCACAAAATCTTTTTACTGGGACCCTTTTGAGCTTTATAAGGTTTAAGTAGAATCTGAGAAGCAGAACTAGGGTTTCCTAAGCATACTGCTTTAGAACCATCCTGGAAAAGAGAAGGGGGAAAAAACCACTTACATTACAAAAAGTTTTATACAAAACCCCTCAAAAACATCATTTATAGTGAAACTTCATACCATGGTAAGCCGGGTGAAGGTTCCACTAAATTGTGAATGACGGACCACGTTTCGTTGTCTAGAAAGCTTCATTTTTCTTTGTTCTTCTTCTTTCATAATGGACTTGAGGATATCAAGAGAAGTGCTGCTTCCACAAACCTACCAAATTAAACTTATTAAATCAATTTCTACATGCACATCATGTAACAACTGGATGTCTAAAACAAGGATAAAACCAGCATAATGATACTATGCTTATCAACAACAAAAGCCAAAGGACAATAAACAATAAAAGTGCTTGATGATTCAATCTGCAGGGAATAACATTAATGGGAAGAAAGAAAAAAGGGATGGGACCCAAAGGCTTTTTGCTTTTCAGAAGTTCAGCAATTCAAGATCAAAATTACAAGATATAGGAGGCTTTGCTCAACCTTATTGCAGCTTTACTTGTTTACAAAACAAAAGATTTTCTAGTTTCCACGAAAATTTACCATTGAAGGAGAAGAAAAGAATGCTCGCTAACCTTGAAATCCTTTAGACCGGCATTAACAATCAACCCTGGCTCTTGACCAATGAAAATGTAATGGAAAATTTCTAATAAAAGCAAGTTATCATGAAGAAAATAACTGCATGAACCCTTTATATTCTGAGTTATAACTAGAATGATGTCCATTACATTCTCATGGAACAAAAGCTCCAAAAACCTATCCCTTAGAGACAAAAACTGACTTGCTGATTCCCCAACTTTCTGCAACATTGAAAAATCATGAACTGCTAGAACGTTTCTAAACAATGTCAGCACCAACTGAACCAATTTCCAGTCATCCTCAGTAAACGCCTCACTGCACCACGCCCAATCAATATTAATAGCAAAACCAATAAATTTCTCCAAATGAGCAGTTAAAGTGAAACATTATTTACCGGTCCAAATTCTCCAATGGGCCTTCAAGAAGCGAAACAACCACTGGAATCGTACCACTAAGCGTAATTGCAGCCTTCAAACCCCATAAATACTCTACTTGTAGCCATATATCACTCGAAGACGGCTCAATTGGCATAGTAAGAAAAACTAGAACCTTAACTAAGATATTTTCAAAAAACAGAAAAAAAAATAACAAAAACACAAATCAATACCGAACCTTTATCCATATATAATTAAAAATAAATAAAAATTAGCATTAACCTGCATTTAAGACCAAATTACGATCATCTTGACAATACTGAATAATCGGTATTAAATCTTTCCCCACAGTATTCCATTTACACACTTGCTTAAATACTCCTCGCGTTTGTGGATCATCGCGCCTTAAGAATCTCAACAAATCTTTTAAATTATCTACAATTACAAAAGGAAAAAGGAAAAAGAAAACTCCAATTAAAAACATCGAGCTAAAATTGTTATCATTTCAAAGAAAATATATTTATATATTTGTGTTACCTAAGCAGTTAGCGCCTTTAGTGTAACCAATTCGATTTCCGTTGTCGTCTTCTTCAGGGGTGCCTAGACCGACGCAGATACCAGCTAAACCTTGCATTTCCATTTTTTAGGGTTTCTGTGTGAGAGATTGATTTTGGGTTTCTTGTGAGAACTTGAAGAATTTAAGATTATTTGAGATTGGATCTGATGTTAAGTTGCGACGGTAAGAAAAATGGTGGAGAGAAATTAGGGGTGTGGGGTGTCGATTAGGGTTTTGTTGTTGGCGGGAATTTGGATGCGAATTTTCCCGCGCTTTTTTAGCGTGATACTTTTTATATTTTTGGAGGAGGAGAGAGCATTTGGTGTTACTAACTTACTATATATAAGGAATGTCTCATGACATATTATGTGGCAAGATCTGATTGGTTATACATTCTGATCGAGAGCTTGGCCCTCGTACGGAATCTAAAACAAGTTTTATTTAATTTGGGCTGTAAAAGGCCCAGGTTTTTAACGTGACATAACATAATATCATGATTATATTATCTATGCCCATAATCTGATCATAATTAGCTCATGTTATAAATTTGTTTTTAAAATAGTTTAAAATTAATTTTTTATATTTTTAAAAAAAGAAGCAAAGAAAAAAAATGTATTTATTATCTTTGTTTTTTTTATCTCAAAACAATAACCAAAAAAAATATTTTCATCAAAAAGAAAATTTATTTAACACGAAACATCAATTCAAGAAAAAATATTAATTGAGAGCTTTGAAGTCTTAAATGTTCTCTGGCACTAAGCTTTTTGTTAATTTTTCTCAAAATGCTCTAACGTGATTACTGAATGTGATCATACAGTATTAAAATATAATTTTATTATTCTTAAAAATAGATAAATGACATTAATTGTGGCTACAAAGCATGGCACTTTTATAAAAATCCAATGACATTGAACTTTAGACTTCGAATCAAGAGAGAATCTTTGTACCTGGGATAATTATTTGTATTATAGTTATAATTCAAACATAAGCAAGGATATAAACACACAATTACAGTATAATATTGACATTAATATATTAATTCTTGAAAGATTACAATACAAATCAGATTGATTTATTTTCTTTTTCAGGGGCTCATTTGAAATGATTTTTGTGAAGTTACCAACTGAACCAATTTCCAGTCATCCTCGGTAAAAGCCTCACTTTTTGCAATATCCCCTAGGGGCGGGGACGCCACTAGCCCCACTGGCAGCCTTCTGAACCTCTCGGGTTCGCTCCTCGAACTCGTCACTGATTTCCTTTTCTTTTTCCTCTGCTTGGGTGTTGATTTTGAAAGTGGACATGGCTGCTTACATGGTTCTTGTTGCAGACAAGGATTGGGATGGTATAAGATTCTGAGTGGAGAACAAAGTTGATTTTCATGCTGTTTCCCTCGTTAAAGATGCACAAGTAGTTCATGAATTGAAGAATTATCTACAAAGTAATATATCTATTAATATGTTCACCCAAAAAAGGAAATTTGAGTTGCATAACAATCCAGCTTACTAAACTCAAACAAAAAAAAAATCCCATTTGGCAGGCTGTGGTGCAGATATACATGTGATTGTAAGAATCGGAAGTGCAGATTCTAATACCAAATTTACATTCAATAATCACAGCATCTGGTGGGGAAGTCATCGGAATCCTTAGAGGTTCATTGAGTTGCTGATGATTTAGGTACTATCCAGATGTAGTTGATCGGATCCAGTTATCATGATTGGTCTTGAATTTTTTCTAAGTGGAGCATATTTTTTATTACTGTTCTTGAAAATGGAAAATGTTTTTTGTTTCTGCTATTGCCACCGGCCACTTGGTTTCCTTGGTGACTGGCTGCTTTTTTTCCCTTCCTTTTGTGCTACAAAATGCTGGAGCTTCGATTTTTTTTTCCTAGTTCAGATGAATCTGACATTCTCTAACCATAGTTGATTTCAGAGGGAATTTTTTTTGGATGGCAGTGATGACCAATAGGAAATGACATCATCATTGGTGGCAACTTTATACAGTTTGGACTTGAAGTTGAGTAGTTTTTATTTTGATATTGTAGGAAGAGATAATGAAGTTGTTCATACGTGGCAGATAAGAAATGTGATTGAGGCCAGAATGGCTTTACCCATTAGTACCAGAAATAGTTGACAAAGAAAGTCAACGTTGAATAAACATTACAATTCAGGAAGTGCCCGCAGAGTGATTAATGGGGACATGAGTTTTATTATCTTAGATTATCTTAAGTAGGACTAATTCAATGTTTCATACACTGCTGATAATGGAGGGACTGTACCCATTCTGATCATCCCAGTACTTTGACCAAAGCATGACACCTCCATACTTGGGTGACTTCTTTATCACCGGAAGAATCTGAGAAGTCAACACATCTGGTGGAATGTACCCGCTTCCGGCTGCCGAAGGAGCTGCCGGCAAGCCTAGAAATATCTTTCCTGCGTCTATTGATGTAGTCCAACGATTCCATGAATTTAAGAGGTTAGTTGTGTTACCTGAACTATACTGGCAAGGACGGTTGTTGTAGAATTGGACCCAGACATAGTCAAAAAGACCAGTATTAAGGGCAGTCCCTAAATTACTGTCTGGGAATGGACACTGAGGAGCTGCTGCTAAATACACTTTTCTTCCATATTTAGATAAGAAACGAGCAAGATCCTCCCAATATAGAGTTGATCCTTGCTCAATGTCAAAATCAATGCCATCCAGAACAGCATCACCTAGAGGACGAGAAGATGATTGTCCACCTAAGAAATTGTTCCACAAGTAATCTGCTACGTTTTTGGCATCGCCTTTAGAGGCTAGAGTATAGTTTCCAATGCCACCACCGAGAGAAAGCAGCACCTTAATCCCTTGCTGCTGACAACTTTTGATGCCACCGCTGACAATTGTACAGCCACCGTTTGCTGGGTTGCAATGTCCAGCAAGGTTCATTTCTGGGGTTTGACCATTGCCAAACTTGTTGAGAAAAGCTATGTTAACATAAGCATATCTTCCCGTGGCACATGTTTGTGCTAGAGTTCCTTCATTGCCATTTTGACCCCAGTAGATTGAAATCCCACCGGCAGCATGAGAGGATTTAGTTAGCAAAAGGACCAGGAGAGGAAGGAGAAGCAGGGTGGCTTGAGAATATTTGGCCATATCTGCCAAGTACCCAAAAGGTTTGGATTGTTTCTTGTGCCTCTAATGGGCAAAGGATTGCCAATTATATAAGAACCCTAGAGGGCCTCCACTAGGTAAATTTGACCCTACGAAAGCAACATCTGCTTTGCTAGCTGTATGCATTCAATTAATCGGTGAGAGGTCTCCAAGCCGAGTTGGTTGACTTCAAATAAGAAGATTTTATTCTCCAGAATCCAAATATTTTCACTCGAAAGTTTTAAAGAAATGATTTCGCACACCTCCTCGTCAAAGAGATTAGAATCAATAGTATTTTTTATTTTTATTTTTTTTTACAAGAAAGGAATGTTAAAGCTCAATTGTGCATCCTATATTAAGTGTGTATTTGGCGGAGTGGGAGTAAGGTAATTTAAAAAATATATTTTTTAATTGAAAAAATATTAAAATGATATATATTTTAGTTTTTTTTTGTAATAACATATTAAAATCATTGAAAAACATCTTAAAAAAATAGTTTAATAATATTTTAAATTAAAAACAATTTAAAAAATATTTTGAAAAACAAATTCAATCACAAAAACAAGTATTTACCAAGACTTTGTTTAACATTGTTGTCCAACCGTATTTTTAAAAAAAATTAGCTTTAAATTAATATTTTCTTATTTTTTTTTATTGTAATATTAAAAATAAATAATAAAATATTATTTTGATATATTTTTAAATAAAAAAATCCTTAAAAAATAATATCTATAATATTTTTATCAAACTCTAGTAATGCTGTTGAAGGCTTTTAACTTACCTCCATGTCTCATCAATTCTCCCTTCATAATTAAATTTTAATTTAGTCTTCTCCAAGTTCAAATAACCACATATATAACTTTTCCAACACATACAAAATAAAATAAAAATAAACCATGAAAGACTAATAATGCTGCTGAAGGCTTTTGACTTACCTCCCTGTTCTCATCACTTTTCGCTTCATAATTAAATTTTAATTTAGTCTTTTTCAAGTTTAAATAACTACATATCTAACTTTTCTCACATATATAAAATAAAATAAAAATAAATTGACAAAAGAATTATTGTATCTAAATCAATTGTCAAACAACTTTTGACTTGAAGAAATACTTGCAAGATGCAACACTCTTATAATATCCAATACACCCTTGCATGCCAATGAAAAGTTTTTTTGTTTTTAATTGAAGCATTTTGTTGTCATTTTTTTATTTTTAATTGAAAAATAATATATTTGTTGTTTATAAGTTGATGATGAAAGATTGTTAAGAGATTAATGTGTGATTTTGGAAATAAGAGTATTTGAAAATATAGTAATAATTATTTTTTAAAGTGTTTTTACTCAGAAATAAATTAAAATAATATTTTTTTTATTATAATTTATTTTTACATCAACATATCAAAAAAATCTAAAAATACAAAAAAAAAAAAATTGAATTTCAATATCAAACACCCCTGAACAGACCAATTTATTATTATTTTCTTAAAAATAGTGACTAACTTATAATTTGACCTGTTACTTTATTAATTATTCTAGCTCCCATGCCCAGGGACGGATGGTGCCCAAGTGAAAAATGTTCAAACTTCCATGAAGTTAATTAAGCAGCACCAATAAAACAAAAAAACAACTCACATTTTACAGTGGTTATGCATTAAACTCTTTTCTCTTCAAAATCAACCTTGTTTTGTACAAATTATTTTTGTGTTTAAAAATGTTTTTGAAAGATTTTTACTTTAAATTAATTTTATTTTTATGATTTTGATAATTTTAACATGATAGCATCAAAAATATTATTTTAATATTTTTTTAAATAAAAAATATTTTAAAAAGCAACTACTAGCATAATTTCTCGTTATATAAACCCATCTTGGTAACGACTCAATACAAGATTTAGTTTATAAATTTATCATATCAACTCTAAATTGACTTAAATAAATTTAAAATATTATTATTTTAAGATATTTTTTAAACTAAAACAACTTCACTGAATCAACACACAAGTTAAGTTAAGACGGGTTTAATAATATTGGTTTCCTAAAGCGCAGTGCTATGTTTTCCATTGAAATAAAAAACAATATAGGACTTCAATTATGCTAGAAAATCATCAATTAACTTAGAAAATAAAGAACAAAGCACGAGGCAGATAGGCAACTTAGCTGAGTCAAGGAGCATTTAGGTGTTGGCTGGATAAGATAGAAGTTCAAACGTCACTGTTGGGGACGAGATGAATCACTACAAGAAGAAAAGGCCAGAACATGAGCAGACATGCATGTTTAACATATATAATGAATTGACCACTTTCTCTTCTAACTTATACAGCAATAATTAACAATAACTAATTGTAATAGGGATTTGTGAGGAGGGAAACAGTGATCCCCCTTTTCAGCACTTTGTTTTAATTTTATTTTTTAATTTTAAATTTATTGAGGTTGATAATGTATTTTAGTTTATTTTCTATGAAGTTATCATAATTTTATGACCCGAGTCACTAGTTTTGTGGATTAATCTGGTTGTCTCAAGTTTTTTTATTAATTTCATCCTTCACTATTTGGGTTGATTGAGAATTAAATTTTATAATTTATTTTAATTTGTGTTTTATGATGATATCCCAGTTTCATAATATGAATCAAGAATTTGACGAGTTAAATTGAGTTGATTCGTAGTTTTTTGTTATTTTGTTTTTAATTTTATCCTTCAATATTGAACTGATTGGAAATTAAACTTCATAACTTGTTTTATTTTGCTTTTTATTAGGTTATATTGGTATCATGATCTATGTTTCACATGTTAACTCTAGTTGACTTGAGATTTTTTTTTTAATTTTATTTTTTAATATTAGATTGGTTGAGAATTGAGTTTCAATATATTATTTTATTTGCTTTCCATAATATTACTACAGTTTTAATATTTGAATCATGAATTTTACATGTTAATTCGAATTGACTTAACTCAATTCAATATTTTATCATCTTAATATTTTTTAAAAAATTATACTATATTAGAAAAAAATATTAAACAATATTTTTTTTCTAATGGTTTAGATTATCTTTTAACTTGTAAAGTTTACACGTCACTTCGTATGAGTTTTTATATATATTTTTTCTTAAAAACACGCTAACTGTAGATATTTTCTTAAGTTCATCTGGCTTTGTAAATTATCTAATAACAAGTCAGCTTTACAAGTCAGATTAGTTGGGCGGCTATGTGTTTGAATTCTCTCTCCTTTTTTGTTTTCCCCTAACTTCTAGTAGTTAGGTATTGAATATTTCAAACACATTCAACAGAATAAACCTACCATATTCCAATCAAATAGACAACAAAAGTGAAAGCCTTACAAATACACCTAACAAATTTAATTTTTCGGAAAAAAAATCTAAGTTAATCTTTCAAAAAATCTCAATAATGCTATAAAACTATAATTTCCGATGCACAGTCTCGAAGACCAACTTAGAGAAATATTAAATTTATTTCTTAAAAGCTGATCAATGGATAGTTATAATATAAGAAAATAAAAAAAAATACTAAGCTATGTATAAAATTGACATAATATAATAATAATTTTTTAAAGTCTATTATTTACTTACTAATTTTATGAGAAAAATAGGAGAGTACATTCACGATTCATCTTTTTATCTCAAAAATGTAAATTAAAATTTGGATGAATATATGTCTTTTGCTTTAAACAATTCATTGTTAATTAAAATTAACCATTTTTACCTATTTTTATAGCTAAATCTGACAATATTAAAACTATTGTCGAAATGACTGAAGCTTTGGTAACTAATAAAATTTAATACATATATAATTTTTTAAAAGCATGTGAACTATTATTTTTTCCTGTCATGCATGACGAGTGGTTGTATAATCAAATTATTTATTTTTTAATTGGTTTCCTTATTTAATATATATCTATATAGTTTCTGTTCATAATAAAATTGTTTGGGCTATAGCAATAAAAGAAGCCCCTCCAAACTGTTTGGGCTATATAATTCAATGTTCCCAAATCAATAAAAGAAGCCCCTCCAACATTTGGGCTTTAGGAAATGGTACAGACACAGAATAAAACACGTTATTTAGATTTTAGAATAGTTCTTAGTTTGATTAAAGCAAATAATTAATTTATTGCTAGATTTTAGTATCTAGTATTTTTAGGATATTAAGATGCGGGTTTTAAAGGAAATAACGCGCTGTTTAATTTAAATAAAACGGTAAGTTTTAATTTAAATAATTGATTATTACATTCCCATTTCTTGCTCATCCTCCATTAAAACGGGTTTTATTTCTGTGAGCCTTGGTCTCGTTGATTCAAAATTCATTTGTTTGACTACTTTTCTTTCTTTCACATTTTGCCTTTGAAAATGTCAGCAAATTAATATATCAAGGGATTCGCATTCATGGATCGAGTGGAAAATTTTAGACAGCCCAGTTGAGTTTTGAAGACTCTTAGAAGGCATAAAGTTACTCCACAACCACAAGACTTTTGTTGAGCTTGATGAAAAAGAAAAAAAAAACCATGCAAGGAATTCAATGGTAAATTGATTATATTTTCCTTGTCAGGGAACTATAATTTCGTTTTATTTAGCTTGAAATGTAAGTAAACATAGTATTTTGATCGCCGCATACACTCTTTAGAACAAACATGCCGTGGCATATATATATACATATATCAAATTTATTCAGGAATCAGGAGCACACAGCATGGGGAAGAGCAGGGCTGAAAAAAATCTAGACACTGCCCTTTATAGCTGCACTATACCCATTGTCATACTGCTTGCTCCAGAGCATCACGCCTCCATACTTAGGTGAACCCTTGATAGATGGAAGGACCTGAGAAATGAGCACATCAGCAGGGATGAATCCACCACTAGGGGCGGCCTCGGGAGCAGCAGGTAGTCCCAGGAATATTTGATTGGATTGAACTGTGGTCCATTGGTTCCATGCACTCAAGAGACCGGTAGCATCATTTACGTATTGACATGGAGGATTGTTATAGAATTGAACCCACACGTAATCAAACAGGCCAGTTTTGATTGCAGTGTCCAGATTAGCATCAGGGAAGATGCATTGTGGAGCTGCAGCTAAGTATACCTTCCTTTGTTGGCTAAAGCCATTAAGTGCCCTAGCAAGATCATCCCAGAACTGGCCTGAACCTGCCTCGATGTCAAAATCAACCCCATCTAAGATGGCATCGCCTAGCGGACGTGAGCTGGACTGACCACCAAGGAAGTTATTCCAGATATAGTTTGCAACTTGCCCTGCATCGTCGGCTGATGAAAGGGAGTAGCTGCCTGCGCCACCTCCAATGGAAAGTAGCACTTTGATTCCTTGATTTTGACAAGATCTAATGTCATTGCTTATGCCGGTGCAAGTACCGGCGCTGGGGTCACAATGGCCTGCTAGGTTCAGCACTGGAGATTGGCCATTGCCGAAACTAGATAGGAAAGCTACGTTCACAAATTGATAGTTTCCTGTGTTGCAAGTATCAGCTAAGCTGCCTTCATTGCCATTTTGACCCCAATAGATGGCGATGCCTGCACCATCTGAGGGTTTGCATAAGGAGACAGCTAAGATGGATAGAAGAAGGGTGATAGCTTTTGCCTGGCAAGCCATTTTGGATCTCAAGCTTGTTCTGCGTATCAACAATGTGGAGACGGAACATATTTATAGCTTCTGAGGACCATGCGTGTCTAGGTGTCTTGGTAGAAAAGTCTGATTACCGTGGTTTGTGGGCAAGAAATTGGTGCCGTTCTCATTGAAAGTATAGAAGAATTCTGCGTAAAAACAATGTAGACAAGAAAAAAGTGCCATGGTTATTAAAGATTATACTGGTCTTCTCTATTTACAAATAGTAGGACCAGGACGGTTTGGCAGATACCATTTAAGTCCCTCAGTGAGTTTCCTGGAATCAAAGGGGAATTAGGGACTGTTTTTTTGGCAGTCTGAAATTGGTTTCCACTTTGGCGATTCCATCAAAAGCAGGCTATGAAATAATTTCATAGCTAGAAGTGCTGATTTATTTCGCCGTTGAAGCCGTGTTTTATAATTTTATAATTTTTTTATTTTAAATTAAATTTTATAATATTTTGGATTGTTTTGATATGTTAATATGAAAAATATTTTTTTAAAAATAAAAAATATTATTTTCATTTATTTCCGAGTAAAAAATACTTTGAAAAAAAATCGCTACTATAATTAGAAATACAACCTTAACCCGATACAACCTAACTAGTTTACCAGGTAACTTGCTAATTTGAAATTTAACTTAGAACAAGTTTTTTTTTTAACTATTTTTGTAACATCCTCGAATTATAATGTCATGAAATCTCAAACATTTATTTACTAATGTCAAGTATTGAATAATATATCTAAGATTATGGAATTTTTTTTTGAAAATTTCGGCAGAGTTTTCTCTATTTTTGTTGGTACTAAATTATCAACAACACTTATATTATATGTCATTACAGCTTTCATCTTGATTCAATCATCTTGGATCACATCTCATTCATGGTATTTTTAAAAATTGCTCCATGGAAGCATGTGATTCAGTTTGGAATGAAAGACAAATTAGCACCTAGATATATTGAGGCATATAAAATTATAGAAAGAATTGGGACGGTTGCCTATCGAATATTATTGCCACCACATTTAGATAGGATACACAATGTGTTTCATGTTCGATGCTGCGGAAAGCAAACTTGGATCCTGCATGAATTTTGCCATAAATTCCGATGGAAGTACAGGAAGATTTAACTATGAAGGTACAACCTGTGTAAATTATGGACCGAAGTATAAAGAAATTACAAAATAAAAAGGTGTCATTAGTAAAAGTACTGTGGAGAAACTCTCAAATAGAAGAAGAAACCTAGGAGAGAGAGTCAGAAATGAAGAAGAAATATTCCGGATTATTTTCTTACATAGGTATGAATTTAAATTTCGAGGATGAAATTTTTTGATAACCCGATTGAGAGTTATAATTTTTTTTTTAATTTTGCATAAGACTAGTCAATTTTTTATTTTTCACCAAGAGGAGTTACAGTTTTAGACAATGCCTAGATACTTGACCCATGCTTCTCCGCATGTTAGATATTCTTTTTTCAAAAAAAAAAATGACATCGTTGTATTTAAAAAACTTCTTAGTGAAAATAAAAAAAGGTTAAGCCATTTTACTTACCCCTTGCTTATCACTTCTCACTTCATAATTAAATTTTAATTTAGTCCTCTCCAAATTCAAATAACCATATATCTAATTTTTCCGACTCATACAAAATAAAATCACGAAAGACTTACTTTATATAAATCAATTGTCAAGCAACTTGAAACTTGAATAAATACGTGCAAGATGTAACACTCTTATAATATCCAATACACGCTTACATGCCAATAAAATGTTTTTTTGTTTTTAATTGAATTATTTTGTTGTCATTTTTTGTTTTTAATTGAAAAATAATATATTTATTGTTTATAAGTTAATGATGAAAAATTGCCAAGAGATTAATGAATGATTTTCAAAACAAGAGTGGTTGGAAGTATAATAATAGTTGTTTTTTAAAATATTTTTTGTTTGAAAATGCATTAAAATAATATTTTTTTAATTTTTTTAAAATTCATTTTTAAAATCAGCACATAAAAATAATTTTAAAAAATTAAAAAAATTAATTTGAAGAAAAAAATATTAAATTTTAATAATAATAATAATAATAAAAAACAAGTTGAAACTCTATATCAAGTACCCCTAAATAGACCAATTAATTATTTTCTTAAAAAATTAGTGACTAACTTATAGTTTGACTGTTACTTTATTAATTATTCTAGTTGTCATGCCCAGAGACAGATGCTAGCCAAGTGAAAAATGTTAAAACTTCGATGAAGTTAATTAAGCAGCACTAGTAAAAACAATAAAACAACTCCTTTTTTTTTTTTTTTTTTTTGCACTTGAGGGCCTAGCTGCTGTGATCAACCGTGTAACTTGTTCCGTCCCTGTCCCGGGTTCGACCTTCTATGTGCACGCCTGTCACCCCCGGGGTGCCTAACCTGCCCCTGGGCTTGCAGGATGTCCAGTGGGCCGTGGGGAATAGTCGTGGTGCGCGCAAGCTGACCTGGACACCCCACATAAAAAAAAAATAAAAATAAATAAAACAACTCTTTTCACATTTTACAGTGGTTATGCATTAAACTCTTTTCTCTCTCTTTAAAATGAGCATTGTTTAGTACAAATTTAATATCAAGAGAGTACTGTTTCTGTGCCTTAAAAAGTGTTTTTAAAATATTTTTTAAATTTTTTTTATTTTTATAATTTTATATAATTTTAATGTGCTAGTATTAAAAATAAATTTTAAAAATAAAAAATATTATTTTAATATTTTTATAAATAAAAAAATACTTTAAAAAACAATCGCTATTATATTATATCGTTATATAAACTCATCTTAGTAATGACCGGTCCAAGATTTAGTTTAAAGATTCAACAAATTAATTCTAATTAACTTGAATAAATTTAAAATGACAATATTTTAAGGTTTTTTTTTTTTAAACTAAAACATCTTATCTTAACTGAGTCAACACCCCCAAGTTAAAATGGGTTTAATAATAGTATCTTATCTTAACTGAGTCAACACCCCAAGTTAAAATGGGTTTAATAATAGTATCTTATCTTAACTGAGTCAACACCCCAAGTTAAAATGGGTTTAATAATAGTAGTTTCCTAAAGCTCAGTGCTATCTTTTCCATTTACTTCAATTATGCTAGAAAATCATCAATTAACTTAGAAAAAAAAAAAAAAAAACAAAGCACGAGGCAGATAGGCAACTTAGCTGAGTCAAGGAGCATTTAGGTGTTGGCTGGAACTGGATAAGATTGAAGTTCAAACGTCACTGAGTGTCAACGAGATGATGAATCACTACTTAAAGAAAAGGCCAGAACATAGAACATGAGGCACATGCACGTTTAACAGCTATAATGAAGTAATATTATTACAGGTTATTATATGATTGTTAATTTTAAAATCTATTAGATTAATTAAGATACATATAAGATTACTTGGATATTTTTGTTAATTTAAAAAAAAACTAATTGTAATAGGAATTTGTGAGGAGGGGAGCACTGATTCCCTCTTTTCAGCACTTTTTTTATTATTTTTTAATATTAGATATATTGGGATTGATAATTTATTTTCTATAAAGTTATTATAATTTCATGATCCAAATTACTAGTTTTGCAGGTTAACTTGGTTGCTTCTATTTTTTTATAGTTAAACTTTTTATTTTTAATTTTATACTTCACTGGTTAGGTTGATTAAGAATTAAATTTTATAATTTATTTCGGTTTGCTTTCTATAATGTTATCTTAGTCTTATGATTTGAATCAAGAGTTTGACGGGTTAAATTGAGTTGACTCGTGTATTTTTTTTGTTATCCTTCAATATTAGACTGATTGATAATTGAGCTTTATAACTTGTTTTGTTTTGTTTTCTATTAGGTTATATTTGTCTCATAATCTATGTTTGACATGTTAACTCTAGTTGACTTGAGTTTTTTTTTTTTTTTTTTAATTTGTTTTTCAACATTGAGTTTTAATATGTTTTTTATTTGCTTTTCATGAAATTACAACAGTCTTATGATCCGAATTATAAATTTTATATTAAAATTTTTAGTTAAATAATGTTTTTTTTTCTATTATTTAGATTATCTTTTAACTTGTGCAGTTTACCGGTTCACTTCATTTGAGTTTTTATGTAATTTATTTTTTATCTTCTTAAAAACACGCTAACTTAGATATTTTTTTAATTTTAATTTTTTAAGTTTATCTGGCTTTGTAAATTATCTAATAACAAGGCAGCTTTATAAGTCAGATCGATTACTTGGGCGGCTACATGTATGATTTTTTTGAACTAGTTAGGTATTGAATATTTCAAACACAATCAACAAAATACACCTACCAAATTCCAATCAAATAGAAAGCAAAAGTGAATTCCTTACAAATACACCAAACAAATTTAATTTTTTGGAAAAAAAATCTAAGTTAATCTTTCAAAAAATCTCAATAATGCTATAAAACTATAATTTCCTATGCACAGTCTCGAAGACCAACTTAGAGAAATATTTAATTTATTTCTTAAAAGCTAATCAATGGATAGTTATAATATAAAAAAAATAAAAAAAATACTAAGCTATGTATAAAATTGACATAAGATAATAATTATTTTTTAAAGTTTATTATTTACTCACTAATTATATGAGAAAAATAGGACAATACATTCACGATTCATCTTTTTATCTCAAAAATATAAATTAAATTTTGGATGAATATATGTCTTTTGTTTTAAACAATTCATTGTTAATTAAAATTAACCATTTTTACCTATTTTTATAGCTAAAAATATTAAAACTATTGTTGAAATGACTAAAGCTTTGGTAATTAACTAATAAAATTTAATACATATATAATTTTTTAAAAGCGTATGAACTACTATTTTTTTCCCGTCAAGCATGACAGTGCCCCAGTTGATTATTACATTTCTATTTCTTGTTCATCCTCCTTTAAAAACGGGTTTTATTTCTGTTAACCTTAGTCTCATTGATTCAATATTATTTGTTTGGCAACTTTTCTTTCTTTCAAATTTTGCCTTTGAAAATGTCAGCAAATTAATATATCAAGGGATTCGCATTCATGGATCGAGTGGAAAATTTTAGACAGCCCAGTTGAGTTTTTAAGACTCTTAGAAGGCATAAAGTTACTCCACAACCACAAGACTTTTGTTGAGCTTGATGAAAAAGAAAAAAAAAACCATATAAGGAATTCAATGGTAAATTAATTGATTATATTTTCCTTGTCAGGGAACTATAATTTCGTTTTATTTAGCTTGAAATGTAAGTAAACATAGTATTTTGATCGCCGCATACACTCTTTAGAACAAACATGCTGTGGCATATATACATACATATATCAAATTTATTCAGGAATCAGGAGCACACAGCATGGGGAAGAGCAGGGCTGAAAAAAATCTAGACACTGCCCTTTATAGCTGCACTATACCCATTGTCATACTGCTTGCTCCAGAGCATCACGCCTCCATACTTAGGTGAACCCTTGATAGATGGAAGGACCTGAGAAATGAGCACATCAGCAGGGATGAATCCACCACTAGGGGCCGCCTCAGGAGCAGCAGGTAGTCCCAGGAATATTTGATTGGAT
This sequence comes from Populus nigra, assembly GCF_951802175.1. Lineage (NCBI taxonomy): Eukaryota > Viridiplantae > Streptophyta > Magnoliopsida > Malpighiales > Salicaceae > Populus > Populus nigra. The sequence goes on along the minus strand of NC_084867.1, from coordinate 1,721,186 downwards.
TGAACTGTGGTCCATTGGTTCCATGCACTCAAGAGACCGGTAGCATCATTTACGTATTGACATGGAGGATTGTTATAGAATTGAACCCACACGTAATCAAACAGGCCAGTTTTGATTGCAGTGTCCAGATTAGCATCAGGGAAGATGCATTGTGGAGCTGCAGCTAAGTATACCTTCCTTTGTTGGCTAAAGCCATTAAGTGCCCTAGCAAGATCATCCCAGAACTGGCCTGAACCTGCCTCGATGTCAAAATCAACCCCATCTAAGATGGCATCGCCTAGCGGACGTGAGCTGGACTGACCACCAAGGAAGTTATTCCAGATATAGTTTGCAACTTGCCCTGCATCGTCGGCCGATGAAAGGGAGTAGCTGCCTGCGCCACCTCCAATGGAAAGCAGCACCTTGATTCCTTGATTTTGACAAGATCTAATGTCATTGCTTATGCCGGTGCAAGTACCGGCGCTGGGGTCACAATGGCCTGCTAGGTTCAGCACTGGAGATTGGCCATTGCCGAAACTAGATAGGAAAGCTACGTTCACAAATTGATAGTTTCCTGTGTTGCAAGTATCAGCTAAGCTGCCTTCATTGCCATTTTGACCCCAATAGATGGCGATGCCTGCACCATTTGAGGGTTTGCATAAGGAGACAGCTAAGATGGATAGAAGAAGGGTGATAGCTTTTGCTTGGCAAGCCATCTTGGATCTCAAGCTTGTTCTGTGTATCAACAAAGTGGAGACGGTACATATTTATAGCTTATGAGGACCATGCGTGTCTAGTTGTCTTGGTAGAAAAGTCTGATCACCGTGGTTTGTGGGCAGGAAATTGTTGCCGTTCTCATTGAAAGTATAGAAGAATTCTGCATAAAAATAATGTAGACAAGAATAAAGTGCCATGGTTATTAAAGATTATACTGATCTTCTCTATTTACAAATAGTAGGACCAGGACGGTTTGGCAGATACCATTTAAGTCCCTCAGTGAGTTTCCTGGAATCAAAGGGGAATTAGGGACTTGTTTTTTGGGCAGTCTGAAATCGGTTTCCACTTTGACGATTCCATCAAAAGCAGGCTATGAATTTCTTAGTTATTAAGTTGCTGTTTGTTTTTCCAACTGAAACCGTGTTTTATGTTTTTTTTTGTTTAAAAATAATTCTTTTAGTATTTTTAGATTGTTTTGAAATTTTGATGTGAAAAGTAATTTTTTAATTTAAAAATATTATTTTCATATATTTTTTAACGAAAAACACTTTAAAAAATAACCGCTATTTCACTTCTAAACACAATCTAAACCTTGTACGACAGTGGACCGGGTAACTTACTAACTTAAAATTTAACTTAGAATAATTTTGTTTGAACTGTTTTAGACAGTGATACAATCAAATACGAGTAACTTGACTGTCAATTCATGATCTAGTTGACCCAGCTAAACCTTTTTAGGACTTTAACTGAGTTTTTCTTTTAACTATTTCGGACATTGATATGATTAAATCTGAGTGACTTGATAGGTCAACCAGTGATCTACTTAACCCGATCAGAAACCGAGTAAAACTCAGCCGAATCAATTCTAAATTTTTTTTATCTAAAATGATGATGTATTATTAAAAACACTATAGAAAATGATTTACTAACCCAATAACTTTGTGATTGGCAGCTAAAATATTATTTTTTTAAAATTTGAATTTGTTTTAGTTTAAAATTAATTTTTTAAATGTTTTTTAATCATTTTGATATGTTATATCAAAAATAAATTTAAAAAATATAATTTTTATACATTCTAAAATAAAAACATTTTAATCTTTTAACATACTCCCATGTAATACCGTAATCCGGTCATATTTTGAACAAGGTAAGACAACTATAATTCACGCTAAAAAAAATTAACGAGGAAAAACCTCTCGCAGGCTAGCTCGCAAGAGCTGATAACGTGAAAACCTTGTCGTACTACATTACACACAAAAAGTGCTCCTCTCGACCAATGCCTTGGAGTTAATAATAATATATCCTCAAGAAACTCACTCTTTTTCCCGTACTGTAGTTTAGCTAAGCAATCTTGTGTTAAAATCATAAAAAAATTTCCCTGTTCTAGAATTTATTTTCTTTCAATAATACATCTACTAAACTAGTAATAATCAAATTAACAAAAAATCCAAATCAATCTAGATTAATTTTCTCATCAGGAAATATAATTTTGTTTCATTTAGTGTGGGATCAAGTTCAAGCATACAGTCATATTTTTTATTGCAAACAAGTGAATGCTACACTCAGAATAACATAAGATGATAGCATGAAAAGCAAGGCTGCAAGACGGAGACACTGCCCTTTGTAGCTGCACTGTACTCATTGTCAAATTACGAAGAGGATCTGACTTTGGTTTCATTGCCTCTGGCTGCTTCGGTGCCCAAACTCTCTGCAAATTTGGAACCCTGCTAGCAAAAGATGCAAATCTTCTTGCCCTCTGTCTCCTGGTTTGAGCATCAAAGAATTTTCGAGCATGCTCCTCCCGATTCATCCCTTGGGAGCTTTGACACTCCTTTTCCACCTGTCTAAGGGACTCATCTTCTGCTGAAACCGAGTCATTGATTCTATTATCATCATCCATATTCATCTCGTTCTATTTCTTCTCTCCGGGTTTGATTACTGTCCTCACTGTTGAGGACAGAATTAGGCAATTCATCTTCCTCGGAGAACAACAATAAGTCCATTTTTTTGTCGATTTTGTGAACAGCACCACCTAGACTCTGACGGTACCTGAAATCGAGTGCATTCAAACACATAATTTAGCTATGCTTATCTTCTTTCTCCATCAATGATGAAAAGCGCACATGCGAACTCAAAATAATTGATTATACATAGTATGGGGAGAGAATAGATTTCAAATGAATATTCATCTGCATTACTGTTTCAATGGCAACAATTAACAATACTCCATAGAGGGCTTCATGGGAAGGGAATTCCAGAAAACAGAGCAGTTACGTTCACTAAATTGATATGCTATGAACCATATGAATAATTTGAAAGCAGATCCCAAATTCAATGTTCCCATATCAATAAAAGAAGCCCCTCCAACATTTGGGCTTTAGGAAATGGTACAGACACAGAATAATACACGTTATTTAGATTTTAGAATAGTTCTTAGTTTGATTAAAGCAAATAATTAATTTATTGCTAGATTTTAGTATCTAGTATTTTTAGGATATTAAGATGCGGGTTTAAAAGGAAATAACGCGCTGTTTAATTTAAATAAAACGGTAAGTTTTAATCTAAATAATCGATTATTACATTCCCATTTCTTGCTCATCCTCCATTAAAACTGGTTTTATTTCTGTTAGCCTTAGTCTCGTTGATTCAAAATTCATTTGTTTGACTACTTTTCTTTCTTTCACATTTTGCCTTTGAAAATGTCAGCAAATTAATATATCAAGGGATTCGCATTCATGGATCGAGTGGAAAAATTTAGACACCCCAGTTGAGTTTTGAAGATTCTTAGAAGGCATAAAGTTACTCCACAACCACAAGACTTTTGTTGAGCTTGATGAAAAAGAAAAAAAAACCATGTAAGGAATTCACTGGTAAATTGATTATATTTTCCTTGTCAGGGAACTATAATTTCGTTTTATTTAGCTTGAAATGTAAGTAAACATAGTATTTTGATCGCCGCATACACTCTTTAGAACAAACATGCTGTGGCATATATATATACATATATCAAATTTATTCAGGAATCAGGAGCACACAGCATGGGGAAGAGCAGGGCTGAAAAAAATCTAGACACTGCCCTTTATAGCTGCACTATACCCATTGTCATACTGCTTGCTCCAGAGCATCACGCCTCCATACTTTGGTGAACCCTTGATAGATGGAAGGACCTGAGAAATGAGCACATCGGCAGGGATGAATCCACCACTAGGGGCTGCCTCGGGAGCAGCAGGTAGTCCCAGGAATATTTGATTGGATGGAACTGTGGTCCATTGGTTCCATGCACTCAAGAGACCGGTAGCATCATTTACGTATTGACATGAAGGATTGTTATAGAATTGAACCCACACGTAATCAAACAGGCCAGTTTGGATTGCAGTGTCTAGATTAGCATCAGGGAAGATGCATTGTGGAGCTGCAGCTAAGTATACCTTCCTTTGTTGGCTAAAGCCATTAAGTGCCCTAGCAAGATCATCCCAGAACTGGCCTGAACCTGACTCGATGTCAAAATCAACCCCATCTAAGATGGCATCGCCTAGCGGACGTGAGCTGGACTGACCACCAAGGAAGTTATTCCAGATATAGTTTGCAACTTGCCCTGCATCGTCGGCCGATGAAAGGGAGTAGCCGCCTGCACCACCTCCAATGGAAAGTAGAACCTTGATTCCTTGATTTTGACAAGATGTAATGTCATTGCTTATGCCGGTGCAAGTACCGGCGCTGGGGTCACAATGGCCTGCTAGGTTCAGCACTGGAGATTGGCCATTGCCGAAACTAGATAGGAAAGCTACGTTCACAAATTGATAGTTTCCTGTGTTGCAAGTATCAGCTAAGCTGCCTTCATTGCCATCTTGACCCCAATAGATGGCGATGCCTGCACCATTTGAGGGTTTGCATAAGGAGACAGCTAAGATGGATAGAAGAAGGGTGATAGCTTTTGCCTGGCAAGCCATTTTGGATCTCAAGCTTGTTCTGTGTATCAACAATGTGGAGACGGAACATATTTATAGCTTCTGAGGACCATGCGTGTCTAGTTGTCTTAGTAGAAAAGTCTGATCACCGTGGTTTGTGGGCAAGAAATTGTTGCCGTTCTCATTGAAAGTATAGAAGAGTTCTGCATAAAAATAATGTACAAAGTCTAAAGTCTTCTCTTCTTGTTTCGAGGGACCATGGTTATTAAAGATTATACTGGTCCTCTCTATTTATAAATAGGAGGACCATGACGGTTTTGACTTGGCTGTCTAGGCAGATACCATTTAAGTCCCTCAGTGAGTTTCCTGGGATCAAAGGGGACTAGGGACTGTTTTTTGGGCAGAGTATGAAATCGGTTTCCACTTTGACGATTCCATCAAAAGCAGGCTATGAATTTCATTGTTATCAAGGGGTTTTTTTTTTTTTTCTGGTTTCATGATTTTTTAGTTTTTTATTTAAAATTATTTTTTTTAGTGTTTTTAAACTGTTTTAATATGCAGATATCAAAAATAATTTTTAAAAAATAAAAAATTATTATTTTCATATATTTCCGAGTGAAAAACACTTTGAAAAGCAATCACTATCATACTTTCAAATACAACCTAAAAGGCTAAAACAACTCAAAAAAAATAGTTAAATCCAAGTGACTTGACTAATCAACTTGTAATTTAATTAACCCGATCAAAAATCGAGTGAGACTCAGCCAGGCCAACTTCAAAACAAAAAACTTCTAAACTTTTTATCCAAAATAATAATGTTTTATTTAAAAAACTACAAAAATTGATCAAATAACCCAATAACTTTAAGCGTTTGACAGTGCAACCAAAATGCTATTTACCTAAATTTTGAATTTTTTTAGTTTAAAATTAGTTTTTTAAAGGATTTTAAATTATTTTTATGTCAAAATAAATTTTAAAAAATAATAAAATATTATTTTAATGGTAAGTGCTTGAAGGATATGTAAACTTTTTTTGTTCTTCTTTCTTTTACTACCTCATGTGACAGCACACTTATCAGATGGCAAGTGCCCAGATTGAGAACCAATAAAGTCCATGGGAGCGGCTCAAATTGATTTTTGGTTTGCAACCCTCATTTTCTGTCTTCTTAAAAACTTGACCCAAACGCACACCATCAAATTTACTTGTGACTCCAGGAGGGTGAAATTCATCTCCCAAAATAAAGAGGAGAGCTGAAGAAACCATAAAAGGCTTGACATTTACATATTCATTATAAAATTATATAAATTATATTTATAAGCTTTAAATAATAGTTTAAATTTTTAGGTTAAAATAATTGTTTAACATGATATTAAAGCTTTATTGACCCAGCAGGCATAAATTCAAATCTCATCAATTTTATTCTATTTGGTAAAAAATAAATATAAAATAATATAATCATGTTCAAGTTTCAAGTTTAAAAAAAAAAATTTTAAATATATTAGAGAATTATATAAATCATATCTTTAAATTTTATTTAATAATTTAAATTTTTAAATTAAATATTTCTTTAACACGGAACAGCCATCTCGTAAGAGAATCCAAAGCCCCCACAACCTTCTTTATACAGAAAACTCAAGAGATGTTGCCAAATAGGTGTGGATTTTCTGAAGACAAACTCACCCATTTCAATCCATATCATGTCAAGAACCTTATCTTCAGACAACTCACTGCAATTTTCTTTTTGGTCTTTCTCAACTTCCCTTGAAAGCTCACGTACGTTCATAAAAGAATTGGACTGCCTTAACATGTAATTTCGCAGTTCCGCCACCAAAATCTTCCAAAACCATTTTCCTTTGTTCACAACTACCTGTCTGTGAATTCATGAATTTCTAAGTAAATCTAGAAAACATGTCCAGGTTAACTAATTCAAGATCACAACACTTACTTTCCAAAGGCTTTTTACTCACATCTAATGTCTCAAGACTCAATTGGGAAGAAACTTTCTTACAACAAACATTAAAATCAAAAACTTTTGGCGAAACATTAATCCTAGGATAAATCAAACCAAAAGGAACAAGAGCAGAACCTAAAACAACAGAATCACCAGAACAAAATCCCAAGTCTAAAACCTTGATCCCCCTCTCAAAAAGCTCAAAACGCACTTCAGACTCATCAAAATTAACACACCTAACTTCACATTTCAAATCAACCTAACTAAAGTGAATATATTTACTACCAAACCCTTCATTAACACTCTTAAGAACTCTATTAAACTTCTCATTAAACAAATTCCCATATGCTAAACACCAACCATTCAATTCCATGTTAAGAATCTTCGAAATCCACTTAAAAGATCTCATAATCGGTGAAAACATAATAACCAAATTAGAGTTAAGAACAAAAGAGTCAGAATTTTGAGACTCGCCTATTAAAGAATCACAAGAATCAGACTCCCAGGCATACTCGTGAAGTATCTCCTACAACATAGTAGCCACATTGACCGCCCTCAGAGAAAAAGAAGACTGCTCAATTTTAGGCAAGAGAGAAGAGAGTGTAGTTGAGAGAGAGTGAAGAGTGTGTAAAGTGGCTATTTGATAATAAAATTCCTCGTTGTTTTCAATTTGCGAGTTACGAGGAACTTAAATAGAGTTCATCTGAACTCATTCTATTACAAGGATTTGATTTTTACAAATAAATACATGCCTAGCTAACAGATAAGATAAGTATATGCCTAACTTACAGATAAGATAACTTTTACAGAATGGTTATTCTTTTGAAACAGGATTTGAACATGTGTTCGTGACGTGTTCTTCTACAAAGGGTATTGTTAGGGTGGTCAAAGGAGAGGGAAATAGGAGAGAAGAGGAGGTTTGAAGAGGAAAGAAGAGGGGAAAAGAAGGAGAAGAAGAGTTTGGAAGAGAAGAGAGAAGTGGAGAGGGGAGGGAAAGAGAGGAGGGGCTTGATGGAGGAGAGAAGGCAAGTGATGTAAGGTTTTGGGGAGTGGTGGAGGAGTAGAGTTAGGTCTATGAGAAGAAGGATGTGTTGGGTTTTTGTGTAGTTTGTTATTGGATCTGCCATTATTGGAGATTTGCGAGCGGATGAGGAGGAGGGAGGAAAGGGAGGGTGGAACGATGGGTTGGAGGAGAAAGGGCAAGTTTTGAGGATTTTTTGGTGGGATTTTTTTTTGTTGATCAAAGACTTTATATCTGTTTTTTTTTTTAAAAAAAAATTCTTGTTGTGTCAAATATTTTTTAAAAATAAAATAATATGATTTTAATTAAAAAAATTAATTTTTTATTGAGTTGAGCCAATAAATTTTATTAAATAAACTCTAACTTAATTTAATTTAAAATCCAAATCAAAACAATAAACTAAGTTAATATATTAAATAACTAAATCATATCAAATTTAATAACATTATCAAAAAAAATTTCAAATATAATTCAATACATGATCCAATGAGATGCTCATATTTTTAAGTTACATTAACTCACAACTTATGAAGTTGATTCAACTTATAAATTACTTAAAAAGTATTTTATATCATGTAACAATTATTTTTAAAGTATTTTTTATTTAAAAATATATTAAAATAATATTTTTTATATTTTTAAAATTACATGATAAAACAATCCAAAAATATTATGAATAACTAATTTAAAATAAAAAATAATATTTTTTTAAAAAAATACGGTACCACTGTAAAAATAAACATAACCTTCATTAATTCATAAATATGATTTTTTCACTTTTAAATAAAAATAAAAAAATAATATGTATTTTATTTATATTCATTAAAGTTTTACTTGAATCTATGATTAGATAGGTAAATTAATGAGGTTTTAATTAAGTTTCATCAAATCAATTATTTTATATAATTTGATTATAAACCCGGTCTAAATACTCACACCTTAAACTTTCTTTTTAAACTGTGTGATCAATTTTTTAAAAAATAATTTTTTTATATTTTCAAATTATTTTAAATATTAACATTAAAAATAAATTTTAAAAAATAAAAAATATATTATTTTAATATATTTATAAATAAAAATCACTTTCAAAACCTACCGCTATCACACTTCTTATCATTCGCTTAACTCCAAAGAAGAAGATGATGAATGTCTCCTTGGCTCATTCAAAACACTCTCTCTCCACCTTAATACCCTCCAAGCTTCACCAAAACCTCCCCCCTCCAATCCATCCCAACAAAAATTAAATGAATCCATAAGATTAGGACCCAAATAGAACAAAAACATGACCACCATTTCTTCCTTCCTTGCCACTAGTAACACCCCCCTCTCTTCGCACCCTTCAACTTCTACTCATGCTTCCAAAGTCTCTCACTTTCCTTCGTTGAATCCATCCCTTTTCTCTAAATCTCCTTCATGTCCTTATCCTCTATGTAAGTTTCCAAGAAAACCCAAAAGAATAGTTTCTTTAAAATCATCAGAAGCAGGGGAGATATCATCAACAGGATATGAGTGGCTACAAACACTCCCTGACAAGAAAAAGCCTCTGTACTCTCATAGTTTGCCTTGCATTGAAGCTTGGTTGAAGGGTTTGGGGTTTTACCAAAGCAAGGAGAGCCGTGCTATTTGGTTTGTTGAGAAACCTGATTGGCATGCTCAGTTATCACTTGATGTCACTGATCTTTATATAAGGTAAAGTTTGGTTCTTTATTGTTGTTTTAGCATCTGGGTTTTTGTTGTTTTGTTTGTTAGTGTATGTGAGTAATTGCTGTCAAGTTTTCAACTTTGCATACGATCATTGTGGTTTGGTGAATTGCTACTGGTGTGGTCATGATGTAGTCTGTTTGAGTTATCTTTTACTGTAAATGATTACCGTGTTTTTGTATTATGCTCATTATTTGGATTTATTTTTATTATTAGGTTGAGTGGTTTCTACATGTAATTTGGAATTTTTAGAAAAGAAGGAAACTTGAGCTGGCAAGGAAAAATTGGTGATTTGAATTAGTGAACAACAGATAATATTGTTGTTAGATGTATCATAGCTTCCATTAAATTATGCTGGAGAGTTTTAATGGCGTTTGCTGTAATCTGACAAGTCAAGTGTGCTTTGTTATAGCTATTGCTCGAAGTTTGTTTGTCAATCTTTGGCTACACAATCCCGATTGAAAATATTTGTATAATGATGGAAGTGAGATTATTCTTGTTAGTGATGGGGACTCTGCTGCTCAGAAAGAATTGATAAAAAGGATCTAGCTGATCCTAACTAGTTTGAATCTAGGGATTTAGTGAGGTTCGATGAATAGATGAGCTTCTATGATATGATAATTTTGGTTGATGTAACGAAAACCTTTCTAGACCAGCAAAAGGCTGAAGAATCAGTGTTAATACCTTTTCATTTTATCTAAAAAAAGAGCACATCCATATTTCCTCAATTAGTCATGTTGTACACTAGAGAAGTAATCTAGCAAGCGTGTCAAGAGGTTTGTGCTCATATGAGGTTTGCATTTGGGGAAGAAGAATAATATGGTGTGGAGCAATATTATCAAAATATTAGTAGTTTATGGACGACTTGAATTAATAAATTGTAGTTGGTTTGATAAGATTAGAAATGCTGCAGCTATGTATAAATTAGAGTTTCAGAATTAGCAATTGTAAGAGTATCTATTTATTTTTCAGTGGAAGTAGCTAGGGAATAATTGATGACAGAGATACATAAACGTGATGAGTTTGTGTTGCTTTGGATAAATAGTGTGTGTGGGAATTGAAAGGTACAGTGCTACTGGAGATGGTGTTAAATAGATGATTGCATGGCATATACCTACACAATGCAGAGAAGTTATGGGACCATCACAAGCTTCTTCTTCATGATCATATAGAAAAACGGTTTGATGCTAATAGATCATGTAAATAAAAGGATTTAAGCATGATCAAAAGTCAAGATGGATTAGTGATTGCGTGAAGGAAATTGGTACCAATATGTGGGAAGTTGGAGGTCGTGTGATCAATGACAATAGGAAAGTTAACAGAAAGGTTAGCCCTGTCCAGCAAATATCAATGGGTCTAATGTCATTAGTGCAGAAATTTGGGACTAGCTCATAGGCTCATAGCCTGCAGATCAATTGGTTAAGATTAATTCAGTTTGGGCTAGTCAATGCCCTTCTGAAATTTGGGACATAAGCTATGGTTTTCATATCATGTTCTGTTCTTTAAGAAGATGATTTCTCATTTTAAACAGCAGCTTCCATATTTTATGTATGTATTTTTTTTTTACTATTGTAATGGTTTGTGCAGACCTTCAATCTTCAATTGAACTATGTACAATTGAAGTTTCTCTACCATCAATCTTCTAAAATATCAAGGTGATGGCACCTATTCAAGAGTAAGACCAATGCAATGATGACATTGTGCTCATTGAATCTTGGTTGGGATTCAATAAAAGGAAAGGAATGGTGGAGAAAGCTGGATAACTTTAAGTGGGAAACAAGGTTTAGTTGGTTCTGCAGCTTGCCTGAGAGTTCACTCTTCCCTATTCTCCCTTGCTATTCAAATTTTGAATTCTCAACCTGCTAGGACTAATCGATCAATTTATCAAATTGCACAAATTAAGATATCATTGTTTATCCAGGGCAGTTAGATTTTACCATTGGAGATGGATTCTGAAATGCTAATTTGACGTAAAAGGGAGGAAATAAGTCTTCTACTCAGTTACACTATTCATCCTTTTAGATTTATTACTTGGCTAAACAGACTGTATCTTGTGATGCAGGTACTTGAAGAATGGACCAGGGAATCTTGAAAAGGATGTGGAGAGGAGATTCAGTTAAGCATTGAGCAGAGAAGATATAGAAAATGCCACTCTTGGAGGACCATAAAGAAAATGAAAGTGATCATTTTATCTTTTGAATGGTCTCACTGTTTATTCATGGGAATATCTCATAGGACTTGCATGGTGTTCATTCTATATCCTCATTCTGAGCATACGCTCTCCTTTTTTAAAAAAAATAAAATAAAATTCTTTTGATGCATCCCAAGTTGTCCAATTCCTTCTCAATGGGCTTTGATGATTGATAAATGCATCCGACTTTGGTCTCTGGTCTTGATCAAGCATGCTCTCTTTTTGCTTCACCATTCATCGTTGGAAAACAGAGGAACATGTTATTACGCTATCAGAATCTACAGCTTCTGCATCATTTTTCAGGACAAAAGCAACGGCAAAAGAGGAAGGAAGGAAGCAAAAAGCTTATAGTTCAAGTTTCAGTAGCACCACCTTTTGTATTCTTCGTAGAGCTCCTGGATTCAACTCCAGATGATGGTTATCACTGATGATTTTGACAGTGGGATTTCCCAGTATCTATCCACACTAATGAGTTAGCTGCAGGAGTGTGGATAGATACAGGGAAATCAGAGTGGAGTGGCGGCAGGCCTGCAACCTGATGCTCTTACAAAAAGTGGCCAATTTCAATGAATTGCCAAGAAGAATTTGCGGAACTCGATATTTGAATACAAGTACAGAACTGATGTTAGGAACTTCAGTTCCTCCTTCACATTTCTCCCTCCCCAGACCTACAGTATTGTTGTAATACTATACGACCTAAACGACAATTTCAGTAAAAAAAATTTTCCCTTTACCTCACCAATCCATATAAGTGGAGAATTTATTATACTTTTTAAGTTATGTTTTAGGACAATTTGGAATTTATTTTAACATTTTGGATGCAAATACTTTAACAAGCGTATACAAACATACTCTAAGAAAATTGATTAAATGTTCTCTTGCTTAAAAGATTTCTCTTATTCTCTCTAAAAGTTCTTAATTGAGAAATCAAAATACTTCAAAAATAAAATTGATATAAAAAATAATTTTAAGGTAAATTGATATTACCCTAATAGTTTATGGTATATTTGAGGTTTGCCATTATTTTTTTATGTACAGCTTATATTCCCATCTCATTTTATAATTTTCATATATTTGGTATATATTATTAACTAGCAACTTGCTACTATATATGATCATGTTGCTAAATTCATAATCCCCCTGGGCATAGGTTGATATGATAGTTAAGGAGATTAACCATGTTCCTTAATTTCTTAAGTTTAAATTTTGAGGCCAATAGCTATGAAAATTTATGAATTTTTTTTTAAATACACCAAAATAATATAAAAATGTAATTTTAAAATTACTGGAAGGGATTTCGTCTCAATTGAATCTAAAACTAATCTAAAAATACGGTTACTATTGAATAAATAAAAAGAAGAAGTTATATGTGCATATTTCTGCAGCATATCGCTTAAAAACTTCTAATAAAGAATAGATAGCATTGCCAAAGAAAAAGTTATAACTGTTAAAATAATTTGCATCCACTGATTTACATGCATCCATCATCCTGGTTACAAGTCGAGCATATTAATCTTGATAGAACTAGATTAAATCTAAAATGTCGGTTAATTGTTTTTTTAAAAGATATTATTTTAATAAAAAATTAAGAAGAAAGATCAAAGCAAGTTTTAACCGGATTGCTGGTGAAATACAACCCGAGGATGATGTAAAGAATGGATTATATTTGTTGATGATTATTTTCCCAATTTTCACCAACTAAGATTAAGAAAAACTAAGCTCTTGACACTTGTGAAAAATGGCTGACTGCACTCAATTTCCCAGTAGATATTAGCAAGCTTGATGTTTGAATACAAGTGCAAAACTAAGGATAGGAACTGATATTCCTCCTCTCCATTTCTCCTCCCTAGCCCTATAGTATTGTTGCAATATCATACATCATACATCATACTTGCTACCTGGTCTTGGCATCCTTTTCTTTGCTGCCAAGCTAGGGTGAAATGAGAAGTGGGATACACGATAAATAATATTCAGCTTTAATATGATTCTGCTGCGTGTAAATGAGACCAGTACTCCTTCACAAGTTGTCCAAAAAGTGAACCTTCCGTCTTCATTAACATCTCTGGCTCGTCGAACTCGACTAGTTTTCCTGAAATAGAACAAAAACAGCTCAGTGATACATCTTGGAATTTCTTTTGAGATTTATCTACATGAAGTTGCAGCTACAGTCGTCTCTCGTTCTTAAGTGTTAGGCTGTGTTTTTGTCGTCTTTTTTTTCAAATGGAAACCAAGGTTTGGCAATAGATCGCCTTGTAGCTCTGGTATTTTGGGGTCACTCCAGAAAAATAAGCCTCTGCTAAGATGTTGGATGGCATGGATGAATGATCAGCTACATGAGATTATCTTGGAGTGGCGACAAATCAGTGCAAATCCTCAAAGTCACGATGTGCAGGATACAGATAAGTGCATTTTTTAGATAAGAATTAAAGAAATGAAACTTACCATCGCTAATGGAAAGTACCATTGTGCAATCCATCACTGTTGGTATCCTGTGAGCTACTGTGATTACAGTGCAATCTGAAAATTCTGTCCGAATAGTCTTTTGCAAAACCAAGTCAGTTGTATTATCAATTGATGCGGTTGCTTCATCAAGCACCAGTACCCTACTCCTCCTCAAAAGGGCACGGCCCAAGCAAAATAATTGTCTCTGCCCCATACTCCAATTCGATCCATCTTCCACAACTGTGTAGCAGGTTGTTAATCATTCACTGACTATTACAATCGAAAGCATACACTCATTATTTTCCATGTAGGGGAAGAAAGCATACCTAAAGAGTCTAGACCCTGCTCTTTCTCCTGTACAGCCTCTCGAAGCTGACACTTTCTGAGAACCTTGAAAATAAAGAACAAAGTTTCAAGTTAGAAAGCACGAAGTTAGAAAACAACGGTTCTGCTGGTTTATAGACAATGATTACTAGATTAAAATGTCAAATGAACTGGAAAAGTTACCTCCCATATCTCCTGGTCAGTATGCTGGGATAAGGGGTCCAAATTGTATCTCACAGTCCCGTTAAAGAGAGTAGGATCTTGAGGTATTATTCCGAGTCGTGACCGCAGATCATGAAGTCCAATCTTAGAGATGTCAATTCCATCTACGATGATCTTTCCTCCAGCTGGTTCTACAAGTCGAAATAGAGCACCTATAAGTGTAGTCTTCCCACTGCCGGTTCGACCAACAATTCCAATCTTGTGCCCTCCTTCAAATGTGCAACTGATTCCTCGAAGAACTAGTGGTGCGTTAGGCCTGTATCTAATCTGTTTGATACTAAACTATTTCAGTCTGCTAGCTTTCACCAATTGTCTCATTAAACACCAATAAATCATAGGAGTAAGACTAACCTGCAAATCACAAATATCGACTTTACCCTTTTCCGGCCAATTCGATGGAGGTCGGTTATCTTTAATCACCTCAGGGGCTTCACTTGGTATGTGCATGTATTGATTAAGCCTTTCAACAGAAATGATGTAATTTGCTAATGTGCACTGGTTTTGAATCGAAAACACCAGCGACATATTTAATGAAAGTCCATAAGAAAGTGCCATTCCAATAAATCCTACAGTAATGGAAGTAAGTATTACAATGAGTCAGAATTGGGAAGCTCGTAATATTATGTGTTCAAAAAAAGTTGAAGAAAAGAAGCATAAATGCTCACCAGAGTTAAAAGTTCCAGTAGGTAGTAAAACCATGCAGAGTGCTGCAGAGGCAAGAACAGTTGCACTAAATATTTCAAGTCGTTGAATCAACCACTCATTTGCAGCAAAACTGTGGAAGAAAGGACTAGCATTTATGTCAATGAGGTTAAGGGTTTTTGCGAAGAAACGTTCTTCCTCCTCAAAGGCCCTTATTGTCATGGCTCCTGCTACAGATTCAGCCAGATGATTTGACACTAAAGACTTGGTTGTGCCATTGATCCGCATCAATTCCTTAGCAGAGGCAAAGTAATATGCCTGCAGATAAGAATGAGATAATCCTGAAATCCACTTTATAAATGTAAAATCATCTTCAATGGTAGTGGTCCTCAAAAGAAAGAGATCATAACAGCATACTGCCACTTCCAGCCATATAATCAATTTATGCATTATATTTGAGCAGATCACCTTTGTTAGACTAACTGAGGCGTCCATTCTTGTAGAAGTTATGCCAATACTACTGTACTCTTTAGATTTGTTCTCAGATTGAAAGCAAGATTTCCCTCATGAATTTTTACACTATAAATGCCTTGATTTGTTAAATTGTTTACCTATCATATAAACAGTACTAATACAATTGAAAGCTCATGTGATAAATTGTACACGATGATTACTTGTGTTACATTGCATTGATTCTTCACAGGTAGTAAGAAAGTTGTTCTAAAAAATCGTTGGGATGATAACCAGTTTCAGAAGAATAACAAACTCCAGGCAGTTTGGTCAATTTGAAGCTCACTGCAAGAAAACTTTTAGCCTTTTTTTAAGCCTACAATCTACATTCCTACATGTGGCAATTTAAGACATTAAATATCAAATTATTCTATAAAAAATGATTAGTTACGTTTCATTGCATTGAACTTATTACATGGTCACAAGTTGCAAGGAATTATTTTTTTTTATGTAGAGGAGACGGTATCCTGTGGTTTCAGAAGAACCAGACTCCAGGCAGTTTGGGTGAATTGAACAGCTCATTGTAAGAATTGTTTTTAGCCTTTTTTTATAGTTATTATTCTTGAAGCCTCAAGTCTGCTTTCCTGATATTTAGATTGGGTCATTGCCAAGCTTCTCACAATTCCAAAGCACTCATGTAAGAGGATAACATAATTACCTGTAAGCGAATAGCCAAATAAACCATTGGTATGGAGACAAACAGGACTTGCCAGGTCACAACAGCCAGTACTCCCAGGTTACTATAAGCATTTGTGGTTGCACCGACAGTCAAGATCAAAGCGAAAGGAACATCAAGATCAACAATGCTCAAATCTGACGTGACCTATGAGACATAAAATAAAAACAATTCCAGATCGACAGTTACACATCATTCCTCATGAAGGAAACAACATTTTCTGGGTGAGATGCTTACCCGACTCAGTATTCTTCCAAGAGGTGTGGAGTCATAGAAAGACATGGGTGCACGAAAAAGAGAATTTAGTAGCTGGGAAAATAATGACTTCGATGATTGAAGACCCAAAACAACTATAGAGATTGATCTACATAGCAAGAAAAGTGTTGAGGTAACTCCGATACACAGATAGACCGCAATTAAACGCAATGTGCTGACATGAGGATCATCAACATTAGCTGCCATCCAAGAGTTCTGTGTTATCTGACCAATGACAAACAACAGGTGACTGAAAGCAGCGATGGAGAAGTACAAGTATCCTTGGTTTTGATTTAGATACTGCACATAAGGCTTAAACCCTGTGTCTCCGACTTCCTTTTCTTCTTGCTTAATCAGTTGATCTCCTTGAGAGGTTTTAATCTGACCCTCTACGTAACTCTTCTTGATCTCCCTAACAGATGATCCCTGTCTCTGCGGAGCATCAACCTCGGTATGCCTTTCAGAACCAGCTGTTTCTTTGTGTGCATTGACAAGGTCTAGAAATTCTTGGCTTGATGACAATAGCTGATGATAAGGAGCGGCTTGTAGGATTTCTCCATCCGACATCAACTGTTTACAAAGATAAGCTGTCTCAAGGTAATTCTTTTGTGAAAGCTTTAACAAATAAATTTTATGGAAAAATTGCATTAACGTGAAAATGAAGTTTAATCAGCCATAGAATTGTAGCAAGTAACTAATTATTTCCTGCCAGTGATTGAATCAAAGGATACTAACCATAACAGAGTCAAATGCTGGCAGGAAATCAACTTGATGAGTCACAAGCAAGACTGTTTTCCTTGAAAGTGCTCCCATGATATATTCCTGTAAAGAATCAAGTTAGAATTGAGGGAAGGCTAGCAACTAAGAGTGGAGACAGAGGTTTCTATCAGGAAAATTTGATTACATTGAATAAACTTGTAGCTGTGTGTGCATCCACAGCGCTGAATGGATCATCCAAGAGATATATATCTGCATTCTGATAGAGAGCCCGGGCAAGTTGAATTCGCTGCTTTTGACCACCACTCAAATTGACTCCTCTTTCACCTATTTCAGTAAGATCACCATAAGGAAGCAACTCAAGGTCCTTTACCAAAGAGCATCGCTCAAGTGTGTCATGGTATCGTTGCCTATCCATTTCCGAACCGAATAAAATGTTCTCTTGTATCGATCCTGTCTGGATCCAAGCTGATTGCGAAACATAGGCAATCTTACCACAAACCTGTATCTGCAGGTCATAACCAAAAAAAGGCTTACTTATGAAATAGGAAATAAAATTTACATTAAGGCACATTTGTTCTTAAGAAACTCCAAAAAGTTAAGGACTGGAAGAGCATGGCAAGATACATTTAAGAAGATTAAACTGGAAGTTCTAAAAGGATATACTCACAGTTCCTTGTGTATGTGGAACTTCTCCGAGAATTGCTGCTAAAAGGGTTGACTTGCCAGAGCCAACTTCTCCACATATGGCCACCTTTTCACCAGGCCGAATTCCAAAACTCACATTTCTCAATGTAGGCTTTGAAGAATTCTCTTCCCATGAAAAATTAGCTGACTTGATTAAAACAGCATGGTCCACACTCCCCATATTGCGCTTGTGCCGAACATTTCCATTCTGCAACTCTGGCGCTTCAAGAAACTTCACAATACGTGCAAAAGCTACCTTTGCTTGAATAACCACTCCAATAACATCAGGGATTGATCTAATTGGGTCTTGAACAAGACGCAAAGTCGCCACAAAAGTGAAAACATTATTAGCATGCAGAGGAATTTTCAGGAAATAGCATGCTCCAAAGGTAGCAGCAGAGACCAAAACAGGAGAAGACCAGAAGAGAAAACCATTATATGCTTTGCGCGTTTGCACTGCTGACAACCATTTATACTCTACATTTCTCAAATTTTCTATAGCATTCTTAAAATGCGTTTCCCAAGCATATAATTTCAATACCTTCATGTTAACCAGAGCCTCATTACAAGCCTTCAATCTCGCATCTTGTGCCACCATAAGCTTAGACTGAAACTTATGCTGTAACTTTGCAAGTGGAGTGTTGCATAGCACAGTAATTATTATAACCACTAAGGCAGCAAGTGTTGCTAGCCCCACTGCACGGAAAAGAATTGCAAGAGAGAGACAAAGCTGAAAGCTTGTTGTCCATGTCTGATGAAACCAGAAGGGAAACTCTCCTATCCTGTAAGCATCCACAGTAACATAGTTCATGATCTCACCACCCGAGTGCATCAACCTACCAACATTGGATAACCTCTGTTGCTTCTTATATATTGCAGCCGTGAGCAAGGACCTGACTTTCAAACCAACAAGCCTGCTCCTAAAATACCATTGCCTTTGTGATAAGGACTCTAAGTTCTTTGAAAAGAAGAGCGTCAGAACCAGCACATAACCTTCATATTTAAAACCTGCTTTTCCTTCAGCAACCAAAATGAAGGCATTCAGAAGCAGAGGCCCAGCTGACAAAGTAAGTATCTTTAGCATGGCAAAGAATCCTGAAATTACAATGTCTTTCCAGTGGCAAAATACAATTGTCCACAAGAGAGATGGCTGAGATGATTCAGCTTGTTTTTGTTTGTTCAGTTGCTCCAAAAACTCCATATAACAGCTTTCTGCTCGTTCTGCCTCTCGCAACTTTGGTATATCCTCATCCTCTAGAGTTTTCTCCTTACCCTTTCTCATCAGTGGATTCAACCACCAAAATGACATTTTATTGAAGAATCCTGCTTTAGCAAATGGAGTAACTTGGTCAATGGAATCGATTTTACTTACACCATTGGCCTCACCATTCAATGGAGCATACAGGTCCCTTTCTTCATTCCCTTCGTGTTTATAAACCTTGTAAACACATAACAATAACAATATTGCTCCTGGAAAGGAGAGGACATCCAAAGCTATCTTAACCAACATTCCTTCACCTAAAATGGCGCTGTATATGGACAAAGCACAGACAATACCAGCAAGCAAGGAAGCAAGAATGGACAATAGCCGCAATGGCGTTCTTTGAAGATGCTTCCCTGGAAGGCTTATGGTCAAACCCACCAAAAGCCATGTAAATCCCTGAAACAGCACCACTAACCAACTTCTCAATGGTAAGGCAGTCTGGTTTTTCCTCAACTTCTCTTCCAAAATCCATGTGCCCAAGCACAAGTACACAAATCCGATACCACCATTGAGTATAACAGAGACTATCTGCAGACTCGAATAGCCTCTAAATCGAGGTGTTATTTTATATATTTTTGAAGATGCTGAAGATATTCGCATGAAAGTGCATAAGAGCACGATTAGAAGCAAAACATCGAAGCAAATGATCAGCGCGTGATTGATACATGAAGTTGGTTGAAATACCAAGCTAGAACCAGATGGCTTTCCACTTGTATCCGAGTTGACAGATTCCCCACAAAACAACGTCCACAGGTCTTCCATTAGCTTTCCCTTCCTGCTTACTTTTCAACTCCTGCTTTGGCATAAAATGCAAGAAAACAATGCTATGTGTTACAAGAAAAATCATCAATTAATCAAATCTTTAAAACCACCTAACAATATCTATTTGTCAATTATCAGGATTTTTTAATGAA
The DNA here is from genome assembly GCF_951802175.1 of Populus nigra. Taxonomy (NCBI): domain Eukaryota; kingdom Viridiplantae; phylum Streptophyta; class Magnoliopsida; order Malpighiales; family Salicaceae; genus Populus; species Populus nigra. The sequence goes on along the minus strand of NC_084867.1, from coordinate 1,701,065 downwards.
GAAGAAGAACAAGCATTTTCCACATACACGTACAATGATAAGTAACATCACTCACAAAGAACTAAAGATTAAAGCAAATGTGATCATAAAAAAGCAAGAAAGGAGAAACAAAAGGTAGAGAAGTAATCCTACGAAAAGATAAAAACTTCATCATTAGTTCATTACCAATTCTTTTTGGGGCAAAAAGAAAAGTCTATACACGATAAAATAGTATTTCTTAATGACCAACAGACAATGTGAGATCCTCAAAAATATTTAACAAGCAAGTCTTGCTAAAGATATTTTAAAAAATCAAACCTTAACATCATAATTAAAATAAAAAAATAAAAAAAACAAGCTTATCAGCCAATCTTGATTTCATAAGAAATAAAAGAAATTCAGGTTTGCATTCTTTCAACCAGCAGTTTGGCACACCTGGATAACATTTAGAAGACTAACCTGAAAATTGCACCAAACCCCACATTTTATAAGCCAAAAAATAAAAATCACCCCTTTTGGTGTCAGCCAATGAACTGCCTGTATTTCTTAATGTTCCATTTCAGAGTTTTTGAGGTCTCTCCCGCTGTGTTAAGAGTTTAGACCAGAGTTTCAGAGAGAAAGACACGGAATGGAACCAGAATGGAACCAGAGTTTTAGAGAGAAAGTGATGCTTGCAGTGTTGTTGAATGCTTGGATATATTAGTGGTGTTGCGGGAAAGGAAATGGAGGGAGGAATTGTGATGTTGCTAGGCATGCGAGGGACGGAACAGAGTCCAGTGTCGTCAATCGTCATGGCTCACGTAAGATCTGTCTGTTGACATGTACCCGTCTTGTTTTGGCTTGTTTCGGCTTTCGAACAAAGAGGCCGATCTTGCTGGCCGACCAGTCTCTTTCCTTTTTATTACTCATAATCTTTATTCTACTTTTGTTTCAAATTCATATTCCAATTGGCTTCTCCATGGTTTTGTTTTGTTTGTGAAGTCAAAATGTTTAAAAAAAATTTTAATTTTTTTTAAATTAATGATTTTGATGTTTTTTTATTGCTATGATGTTTTAATATCAAAAATAAATTTTAAAAATTTTTAAAAAATATATTTTAATATAATTTTAAATAAAAAATATTATTTCATATAACAAAATAACACTTCTCGCATGCTATTATCATGAAGTTTCTAATGCATTGATGAAGAAATTGATAAAATTTATTTTTTAAACAAAATTGAGAATCTATGACAAAAATAAGTAAAAACTAATACATTATAAGAATATATTTTCTTGCGAAGACTTGTAAGACATGGAATATATGATTTAGATAGATATAGAGAGATGGCATTTTAGACTAAAAGTGTAAATTATTGAAATCTATGCATGCACATAAAAAGCACCTCCACCATTTGTTCTTACCTAATGTATTAATTCCAAAGCATGTGATTTTGACAGAATCTTAAAATAGTTTTTGCTTGTTGATTCATTAAATTAAAATTAAAACATTTACTAAATTTTTTTATATTCAATTGAAAAGGCCATTCCTTTTTAACAATCTTTTAATCTTTATCCTTGGCTATTAAAATTATTTTTTGAGAAAATGTGATTGTAATTGTATTTTTAAGAAATTTTTACTTAGAAATATATTAAAATAATAATTTTTTTATTTTTAAAAAATTATTTTTAATATCAGCGCATCAAAATGATATAAAAACATAAAAAATATTAATTTAAAGTATAAAAATAAAAATTAAATTTTTTAAAAAATATTTTTAAAACAAAAAAACAAACAATACCGATTATAACGTTTTTTGTATTGTAGTATAGGTTATGATTAATTTTTTGATATTAAAAAATCAGAAATACATTTAAAAAAATATTAATTGAATAATTTTTTAAGATAAATATATTCTTCAAAGGCACTAGAAAACAAAGAATACCGCATTCCCACGTGGTTTCAAGTGAAATAATTGTACTTAATAAATTATCAATAAAAGTAGTTGTATGATTTAGCATGTGGGGGCATCAATTTTTTATTTTTATTTTTTGTTGACTTCCACAACATGTAATAAATTTCTGTTTTTCCTTCCATACAATCAGATTTCCGAATCCAAAGAAAAAGGAAAAAATAAAAAATAATGAAGTAACCAAATCATTTCTCACCCACATCGATTATTATATTTAGAGGATGAGATTATTTAAATTCTAGGGTTAGCATTAAATATGTTTTTGTTTTTTCTTTTCCTCTGGGACCTACAGTAGATGCACAACTTTCTTGCTTAAGCATCCTCCCTGTTATAAATTCTTCCAAAGGGATCCTTCAACTTTTTTTTTCTTGGGTTACAAAGGGTCTGAAAACTTGAAAGCAAGCCTGGATTTTGGATTTGAGTGTTTTGAAGTGATAAAACTCCAAAACCCCAAGAAAAATGCAAGTTAATCATCGTAAGAATTGGTCTTAGTGCATTGCATCATGATTAACACATTCTTTGGTTAAATTCATTTCATTGTGTGTTTTTGTGATATAATTGATCATTGTCATCAAAGAATTGTGCATAAGACTCGTAAAATATGCCATCAAAGTTTGAATTGAGTCTCCTGGGGGGTCAACTTTTATCCCTGCATCATATTCTTGTATCCTTCCCGTCATATTTGGCTTTTTTTTATTATTATTAATGTTGATATCTAGATTAGCTTGCGCATACCTCGACTAATCTCACAAATCTTAAAGTTAATGAACATATAAACTTTTAGTGTCTCTGATAGAATTTAAACCCGTGATCATTGAAGAGAAAACCCAAGAAACTACCTATTAGGGTTAAATTTGGCTCCTTTACTTCTATTCAAGAGAGAGTAGTGCTATGCTTTCAACTGTGTTTTATTACTATCACAATTTTGATATTTAGTTAGTTAATATATATCATAATTTTATATAAAATTTATTAAATTTTTTTTAAAAAACTCTTGATTATAAAAAAAACTATAATTTATAACTTTTTAAAATTTATTTTTTCAAATTATAACCGCAAAAACCACCACTGTGCTAAATATACACTTAAAAAAACACTTTAACTTTAACTTGAATGCTATTCTTTTTAAGTCAAATTACTTATGATTTTTTTAATATTTAGAAGATCATGACATATTGCAAAATAGTGCAATTAATATTCAAATATAACTTAATTAATTATTAAATTGATAATAAATTAAATTATTTTATTTCTTAACTCTATTTATTTAGAATTATAATTTATATTTGAGTCAATATATTAGAAACTAATAATCATATATGTTAAAAATCATTAATAACAAATTAAACTAGAATAATTATTTTATGCGACTGAGCTGGGTAAGTAGATAACAAACAATGAATACTATTGTAACAATAACTTTGTTTATTGTAGTGTTTGTTGACACACTGTTAAAAATGCTTTTTTATTTGAAATTGTTTTAAAATATTTTTTATTTTTAGTAACTCAAAAAATTAAAAATACTTACAATAATTAATTTTAAAATAAAAATAAAATTTTAAAAAGCACAGCATAGCCTTAAAGAGACGGTTTAGGATTGTGGTAGCGGTAGCGATAGCGGTTTAAAGTACTTTTCGCTTAGAAATGCATCAAAATAGAATTTTTTTTATTTTTTTAAATTATTTTTAACATCAGAATATCAAAAAGATTTTAAAATATAAAAAAATTATTTTAAATAAAAAAATAAGATTCAAAATTTTTTAAAATACGGTTTACACCACTTTACCAATTGTAATAGCGATGATAATTTAAAGTAATTTTTATTTATAAATATATCAAAATAAAAATAAAAATATTTTTGATATCAACTTATCAAAATAATTTTAAAATATTAAAAAATTTAATTTAAAATAAAATTTTAAGAATACAATGAACATCCCGTTGCAAAAGACACCCACAAAGTAGCTAGTGCACACAGATCAAAAGCATTAAATAATGTGCACTCCATGATTAGAATGCAAAGGAAAAGGGAAAACATTATCAGCATGCAGAATACACAAACATGAAGCTTTAGAGCTCTCCCAATCAATCGAAAATGGAGACAGAAAGAGAGAGAAGCTGTGGTCTGTGGAAGAGAGTCATAGTGGCTTCTCCGATCAATTTCACTCATGAGGGTGTCTTTTGCTTCTTTTTCGCTGTCCAACGAAGCCGTGGATCTCGTGCACATATTACCCCTTTTCTCTTCTCAGTGTGTGTTTGGTGCTGTCATAATGGTTGTGGTTTAAAAAAAATTATTTTATAAAAATATTTTTAATTGAAATTGATTTAAAAAAATAGATGTTTGGTTAAAACTGTGGTTAAAATTAAGGTTGAAAAAAAATTAGTTTAATGTGTTTGGTTAAGAATACTTTTGAAATTGAGATTATAAAATAATTTAAAAATATATATTAATATTGATGGTTTTAAATTTAAATATTGTAGAATTAATTACTCCTATTATATCATAAAATAAATAATACTATATATAAAATATTTTTTATTATTCTATTAAACAATTTATAATTTTAATATGTATAAAATTCATCTGATAAGAACTACAGTTTTCATACGTGTAATAAAATTAGATAAAATATTATCAAGTATAAAATTAATATTACAGTGTGAGTAAATTTAATTCACTTTACACTAATTTTTCAAAAAAAATATTGTTAATATCATAGTGCGAGTGAATGTAATTTAATCTAAACTAGTTTTTTAAAAAATATTAAAAAAATTTACACCTTAAAAAAATTAAAAAAAAAAAAAACATGTTCACGTGAACAGTGCAATTCCGTGTCCAGTGAATTGTACTGTTTTTTGAGTGAACAGTGCAACTTTATGCACTGTTCACAGGAACAGTATAATTAGCATATACTTTCATGTTAATTGCACTGTTCAGTACAGTGCAATTAGTATGCACAGTAAATACAAAGTAGCAAAATGATGACTTTTTTTTTTTGCATGACAAACACAAAAAACACATGGATCAATACACAGTAAACTGTGTATTTTTTTTTGTTACTAAACGGCTGCAAACTGTATTTTAATTAAAATACAGTCACAACCACGTAAACAAACAGACTCTTAGTTCTTCTCCAAACATCAGCACATGTTTTTAAAATTTCAATGACAAAATTAAAAATTATTTTTATTTTCGTTGGCAAACTTATTTGTCTCGCCTGATTTTCTTAATAAAAAAAAAAGTTTGAACATATCAATCTAGTTTATAAACAGACATACTGAAGGGATACAAATAAGTTTGAACATATCAACCGCGTAAACAAACGGACTCTTAGTTCTTCTATCCTTGCATCAGATTCCTGTGCCCTTCCCATCAGATTGGCTCCGTCAACTTTTGATTTTTGCATGAAAAAAAACACTCGGCCTTGCCATAAAGGAGAACTTTGGTAAAACATTTATTGTTGCAAGTTTATTACCATCACATGAAAGCATATATACCTTGAGAGGAGGAGATTCTAAGAGAGTGGAAAGCCAATCTCCAAGCAACCAGCAGAATTAGCAGGTCAAGCAGGAGTACAAGAAGTTGCTTTGCTAGTGAGTGCGTAAGAACTTTCTGGGTTAAATTCGATCCTTCTTGTGACTGAAGTTTGCTAGAAATCACTCTCACAAAACGAATCTATGGAACGGCGTGCTATGCTTTTTAATATAAAAAAAAGCCTGACTTTATCATAGAAATTCGCCTGTGGATTGGAATGGAAAGGTCGCTTACAGGTGGTCGCCACCCCATGAAAAAAGAAGGGCACCTTGCTCCGGCGCCAAAGATGCTGGTAGTCCCCTCCCCCCAGAGTCTCACATGCCTTTGTCTTCAATGAGAAAAAGGGACATTTTTATTATTATTTTCCTCAATTATTGGGTTATAAATTATCACCACAGCAACTTTAATTTTTCAGGACATTTTTATTGATGAAATGATATTTATTATTATTCTAATATTTTAAAAAATACATGTGGCCGTGAAAGAGAGTGAGAGGAGCTGTGGTGTGGAAGAGAGTCGTATGTCGTCATGGCTCACGTATGATCTCTGATCATTTTGACTCCTGTGTGTGTCTTTTCCTTATTTTTCGTCGTCCAACGAAGCCGTGCTTCTGGTTCCCTTTTTCTAAATTATATACAAAATTCCAATTTAATAAATATATAAAGTTTTTTAATAGCAGGAAAAATTGAAATAAGTGATAAAATCTAGATTACAATTCCGTTTATTTTCGCGTTTTTTAAATATTTTTTTTTATTTTTGCTTCAAAATAAAAACTTTTTAGTGTTGTCTAATATTTTGATATTCTGATATATAAAAATGAGTTTTTTTAAAAAAAAAATTATCTTAATATATTTTTAAATAAAAATCATTTTAAAAAATAACAAATATCATAATACTAAACATTCTATACATCTATTTCTCAAATCTAATTAGAAAAAAAAATCAAAAATAACAAGAAAAATAATGTGCTTCTAAAATCTCAATTTGATCTAATAATTAAATATAAAATTATATTTATCTTTATCAGTAAATTTAATTTTTTATTCAATTTTTTATTTTTAAATTTAAACCTATTGATCGAGTTTATAAACATATATATTAGATGTTCCATGTCATTTAATGTGTTCCAGCGTCAGTGTTTGTTTTGTTTTCTTATATTATTAGTAAACTTCAAATTAATCCCTCTCTAATTTATCTATTTAATCTCGTTTAGGCACGTAGAGAGTTATCTAAAGACCTTACTACTAGTTGGGCTATATGGGCATTCGCCACGTGTTTTTTATAGAGTCATTTTATTCTTTAACTTTATCATCGAAATTGCCTTTGAGTTGAGATTACCAATCACATGAAAAAATAAATAAATTAAAAATTACATAGTATTAAAATGATGCTTTTTATGAAGAGTTCATTTGATTTGATGTTGAATGATAATTATTTTTTAAAATATTTTTTATTTAAAAATATATAAAAAAATATTATTTTTTAAAAAATTATTTTTGATATCAGTATTTGAAATCATTATAAAAAATAATTTAAAATAAAAAAATAAAATTTTTTAAAAATACTTTTAAAACATAAAAATAAATAGATCTAAAAATAAAAGGTTGCATATGGGTGCAACATCCTATCCAAACAAACCCTTATTAATTTTTTTTTCCTTAATTTTATGGTTGTGTTATATAAGGAATTAAATACTACAAATAAAAATAGGCAGGGACCGTGATTAGCAAGTTGGTAAGCTTTGTTTTAGTGTTTGATATTGGAATCTAATTATATTGTTGAAAATTTTTGAATTTTTAAAAAAGTTAGTTTTTTTATTTTAGTTTTTAATAGTTTTAAGGTATTGATGTTAAAAGTAAATTTTAAAAATAAAAAAATATTATTTATATATTTTTAAACAAAAAGAAATTAAAAAATAAAATGTAACACGAGTATCATGACAAAAGCTTTTTTTTTTGGGTGTGTCGACTTGGACAAGAATCCATGGCCTTAGAAATCTAGGAAAAGGACAATTGCCCCAATCAATCACACACGTAGTGAAAGTGATGGCACTTGAAAGTCAATTTAATGAGGCTGATGCTTTTACTTTTACCTGGAAACCCTACCAAGGCATGGGCCCTTTTTAATCATGCAATTGGTACCTTTGACTCCACATATTTATTATCATTAGGATTATTAATTTATTTTTTAAATATAATTTAGATAGCATACTTAAATTTCATTAATATCAAGCTATTTGAATAATTTTATTTTTTACTCTCATTTTGATCACCACCAAAATTATTTGTGGTAATTTTTTTTATTAAATCAGATTTCACCGAGCTTTTAAAATCCTTTGAAGATTAAATTTAATTCCAACTGGTGCATAAAAACTAATTTTAAAATATCTTTTATGATATAATAATAATAATAATAATAATAATAAAGCTATATGGAAACTCATTGAGCCTTCAATGCCAAAAAAAGAGAGGCCCAAACCACATATGCAGGCCTTGTTGGTGAAGGAGAAGAAACTTGTACGAGGTTTATGGAGCCCATGGTGCAAAGGACTTTTTTACATCAAGGGGAAATTAGAGGCAAAAATATAATTATTTTACATGTTGATTCTAGTGGATTATTCTATATATGTGTGTCTATATATATATATACTGGAATATAAATTTCGCATAAATTAATAATGATACAAGGATATGCTATATATATATATACTGGAATATAAATTTCGCATAAATTAATAATGATACAAGGATATGCTATAATAATGAAGGGAAATTAAAAAAAAAGAGGAAAAATTAAGGTAATTAAAGCCTCATTTGTTTGTTAGAAAGTAGTTTCTTTTTGAAAAGTTGTTTTCTTAGAATTCCTGAAAAGTAAATTATTTTTCAATGTTTGGTAGTGTTATGAAAAATAAACTGGAAAACACTTTCTGGTGTTTGGTTATGTTATGGAAAATGAACTGGAAAATAATTAATTAATGAATTAATTTTTTTTTCAAATTTATCTAATATATAAAATATTTAATATAAATATTTAATCACTTACAATAAAAGAATAAAATCTAAAAAGTGTAATGATAAATTTTTTTTATTATATCCTATATTTATATATAGCTTATTTTATAAAATATAACTATATATTATTCAAAAAAAATCTTATTTTCATTTTATATTTTATATTCTCATCTCCCTCATATTCATTTATCCTCCAAGTGAATAAAATTTTCACTATACTATTTGTTATTACCAAAGCACTAGGAAATAAAAAAAAAATGAAAAAACAAGGAAAATAAAAGTGAAGGAGACCGCACATGTTTTTTTGCTTGTCACAAGGAGACAGCACACGTTTTATTTTGTTTAAACAAAGAAAAGTGTTTTTTTTAATATAAAAGAAAGAAAATATTTTCCTGTCATAAAACTTTACCTTTTTTTTTATTAAAATTCAATTTTTTTTACTAACTTTTTTTATATTTACCAAACATGAGAAACTGAAAAAAATAATTTTCAGAAAAATAAATTCCTAAAAACAAATAAGTCCAGAGTATTTTGAAATTTAATCTTTTCCAACGAATTATATTAAATATTTTGGTAACTTGTACACAACAACTAACCAAGATCTTCATTGAGTCGATATCTTTTAAGGTTTAAAAATGAAAGTGCAAATTCATCCCTTTTCTTATTGAATAAATGAGTTGGAGTTTACTCATAAGTTTACGTGACCATCCAATATATCACTGCCAAAAAAAACAAATTAAAAAAATTAAAGAGGAAATATTAATTTAGCCCCTAATATCATAGTTTTTAAATTCGGTCCGGGTTTCGAGTTTTGACTGGATCACCGGGTTTTGACAGAGTTATCCTAGTCAAATTTTTTTAAGCAAACAATATTATTTTAGTAAAAAAAATCAACGGTTTACAACTAGGTTTTTGACCGGATTTTGCTGGGTTAACCCGCATGGTCACCCCAAGTTTTTTCTTGCCTTATTTTTTCTTCAACTCGGCCAGTTCCAACCCTGGATCGACTCGCAAGCCGGTTTCAAAACTATGCCTAATATATTATCCTATTATCAATCAAGTTTCAAACTTTTTTTTTATATATATCGATCTTGCTTCAAATGCAATAGACTTTAGATAATGTCATTCTTCAGACCATCAAATAATAGTGATAGTTAAATATTTCATCCAAATTTTTTATATTTCATTAATTGTTTCCATTAAAAGTATTAAAATAAACTCCAAAATGATGTAACGATAATTTTAGTGCTGAATCATAGTAAGATTTCCTATTATACGAGCCATTAAAATGGAAAAAAGGGGAAATTTACCATTATTTGATGTTAAAATTATCTTCCAAAAGTATAACCATTTCAAGAGTATAAAATTGAATAAGTTATTTAATTAGTAATGATGAATGGATTGAGTGATATTCGGCATAAAATTAATAAAATAAATAGATTCATAATTTAGAGTATAATTAGTATTATGATAGCTTCTATTTTTTTTTACCAAGTTATATAAAAAAATATTTTATTAATTAAATAGCTTTTGTTTTATTATTTCTTAGTTTTATAAAAGTTAAAATAATTTGTTTTTTTATTTATTTTTCAAGTAAAAATTTATAGTTTTAACAAAACATTTACTTTTATAAAATATTTTTTTAAATCACAATTAAAAATATATTTTTTAAAATTTTACCACAACCGCATAAAATAGTACTATGTCAAACATACACGTAATAAATAGTGGGATGATATGTCAAGGATATGTTTAAAATTATAATAAATATTACTTTTCAAAATATTTTTTTATTTGAAAAATTAAAATAATATTTTTATTTTTAAAAAATTTATTTTTGATATTAACATATCAAAAAAAATTAAAAAAATAAATAAAAATAAATTTAAAACTAAAAAAATCATTTAAAAAAATTAATCTAGTAGCAAAAACAAGTACTATCCTGGTATTAAAATGAAACTCGCACCCCTATTGGAAAAAAAAAAACATTGTTGTTTTAAAAAATAGTATTTAAAATTGTTTTTTAAAATATTTTTTATTTAAAAATATATTAAATAATAATTTTTTATTTTTTAAATTTATTTTTAATTTCATCACATTAAAATATAAAAAATAATTTAAAATAATTTTTTTAAAAAATCAAAAACATTTCCTTACCCGGAAAATCAAACATCCTCGTAGAAATGAAACTCACCCACGATACTCTAGACACTAGACAGACTCAAAAACACCAACAGCTGGCTAGTTCCAACGAACAGATCACCAACCAATCTATCAACTCAACTCCCTCACTCACTCACTCGATCTTGTCTCTAATTACAAAACCCACATTTGCATTTTTAATCTTTCCTTGCTTTACTTTGTAATAACATAAAAGTCTTTCGCAATAATCCCATCAAATCCTGATAATCAAAGGCATTAAAGATGCTTGGTGGTGGTAAAGGATTTAATACTAACAGGGCATCATCAAGTATGGTTTCTGGATCAAAAATCTCCACTTTGTTACTCTCAATGTTTGCTACTTTTGCTTCCATTTATGTTTCTGGCAGGTATGTTTTGTTTCCTCCTCTAATCTTACTATCTTGATCATTGACCGGCATTTCAATCACTAAGAAATATTGAAACTTTTTGTGTTTTGACTAATGAAAGATCGAAACTTTATTTAGTGTGTTCTTGTTTTAGTCTGAATTGTGTGCTGGGTTTGATGTGGGATTATAGGTTATGGCAGGAATCACAAAACAGGGTTTATTTGATTAAAGAGCTTGATAGGATAACTGGGCAGGTGGGTTTTCAATTTTGCTGTTATTTAGAATGTTATTTCCTTTGTGTTTTTTTTTCTTTGTAATTTGTTGATTTTGGATTCTTGATGAATTTTTTAGATTGGGTTTTGATTACAAAGTAGTGATCTTGGTGTATTGTGTTTGAAATTTATATAGAGTAATATTGATTTCCTCATTTTAGGGCCAATCTGCAATATCAGTGGATGATACATTGAAAATAATAGCCTGCAGGTAATTTGATTGATAGTTTGGTTTGATATATGATATATCTTTTGCCTGTTTTGTGGTTTATTGAATGGGGCGATGGTTTGTTTAGGGAACAACAGAAGAAGTTATCAGCTCTTGAGACAGAATTGGCCGCAGCTAAGCAAGAGGGTTTTACTTCAAAGCTCTTAACAGAGAATGATGGGGCTCATGCAAAGAAAAGGCATCTTGTTGTGATTGGGATAATGACAAGGTTTGGCAATAAGAACAATCGGGATGCAGTCCGAAAGGCGTGGATGGGAACTGGTAGGATATTGTGTGGTCTCATGGTTTTGCTTTTGTTGTACGTATTGGTTCAGTGAGATTTCGTTTGCTTAGGTTGAAAAATGGAAGTCATCTTGCTCAAGGTTCTTTTGAAGAATTATGGGTTTTTGGGGTGCACTGCAGAAAATGAATAAGAGAGGAATGATGGGAAGAATTTTCATAGTGATGCTGCAGTGCTAGGATTCATGGTAATTATATAAGTAGCTATTCTTTTTAACCAAATAAATAAAACCCTAAATGGTGTAAAATAATTTTGTATATTCATGGCAGCAATCAACCGGAGACATGTTTCCAAATATGTAAATGGCATTTGAAATGGACCAAATTGTGAACGGTAGATGGAGTCCCAGAGAGTCTAACTATAACCTTTGAATGTACTGTGGGCATCATTTGGAAAGTAGATACGTAGGAAAAAAACAATAATAACAACAAAAGCGGCAGCCATAATTTGGGTAGTTGAGGACTCGAAATGAGAAATGGAGGTATGTAGGAAAGGTATAATGCAGCAGGAAAGCAAGTAATAGACATGTCCCAATAAGAAGTACAGTACCCTTGCAGAATAATAGTGGTTGTTCATGGACCTCTGACTGCATTAGTGAATTTTGCTACGGCCACCGTCATTAAATTATTTGATTAACCTTCTCTTCTTAAGATTGATATATTGTACTAGGATTTATTAACCTGTGAATCATATTCGTATAACACAGTATGCTCTTTCTAACTTGGTTTTCTTTTCATTTATCGTTGCATGAAACATGCAATGGTATTTCTGTATTTTGATTTTCTTTGAGAATCTCAAAGTCAACCTCCATCTTTTCAGGTGCAATGTTGAAAAAAATGGAGAACGAGAAGGGAATAGTTGCACGCTTTGTCATTGGTAAAAGGTATCCATGCATAATTGTTGTTCATGTTTTCGTAATCTATTTCCTTTCAGTACTCCTTTCCACTATCATGGACCATGATGAAAACATAAAAAATGGTTTTCCTTGTTCTCTTGCAGTGCAAATCCCGGGGACAATTTGGATCGTGGTATTGACAATGAAAACAGGCAGTCTAATGACTTCATCATTCTTGTATGTTCATGAGATATGTGGTGACTTTAGAATGTCATGATTTTATGATTCTTATTCTTATTCTTGCCCTTTATAATTTAACAGACCCATTGAATTATTCATCAAAAGAGAAAAAAAGACCCATTGAATAAGGATGTTTTCAAGTCATTGTATAAGGTGCTTAACTTTTTAAATATATGATCCATAGGCCAATTGAACATTTTTATGTGAGTTAATAAGCAGAGATAAGAAGTCATAACATATAATAAAAATACCACAAGCATACAAAGTCCAAAAACGTAGAAGCAACCCTTGTATATGTGGACTCATCTCGTTGTTACATATAGCCCTTTCTTATATAGGCTCAACCACTTGGTGCTTTTTGTTCACAGGATGACCTTGTGGAGGGAACAGAGGACCTTCCAAAAAAGGCTAGATTGTTCTTCGCATATGCTTCAGATAAATGGGATGCAGAGTTTTATGCTAAAGTTAATGACAATATCTATGTGACTATTGGTTAGTATTATCAAAGATGGATTTATACATCATGGCCTTCTGAGTTTTGGTTTTCTCTGTTGCATAGTTTGCATGACCAAATAATTTATTTATTTTCTTTGTTTACTCAATAAACTTATATGCTACGCTAAACAACTTTATCCCGTCAATATCAGTCTATCATGAAGCATGTATGTTTATATATATATATTTGAATAATAATTTTAATATGGAAAACTGATTTGAGTATGGCATGGTATAGCCATTACAAAATAGAGGATGAATTTTTAATCACCAGGGTGTAGAAATGTTGTTTACCAAGATTAAGACATGTTTTCATGTTGAAAATTCTATGCTGGTACCTCGAGTTTTTAGAGGTTCAGAGATAAACTTCCTTTTGAATTGCAAATCTACAGTTTCGAAGGCGTGGATTCTAGTGCAAAACCCAACCTAGTGATTTATATCTTTTTTGGGCAGGGAAGGATGAAGTAAACCTTTTTCTCTCTCGCAAAAGTACAATATAAATCAATAACCGTTGTTGTTGAAAATGCACCTTAGGCATGCAAGGCACCTAGCCTCAGGGTTGATGTGCTTCTGAACCAGTAAATTAGGCATGCAATATGAGAAGCACTTAAGCAATTCATTTCTTTCACGGGGAAATGTCTGCCTTCTCGGTTTTTGTTTCCTTTTATTCGCTCTCTCTCTTCTGGGCAAATTTGCAGCTCTTTATGTTTTCTTTATTTTAAATTATTTTTTGGCAAATAAAAAACTGTGAAAATAGTGATCTGTTATATTTCAAATACATGCCTAATTTTGCTTAGGCATGCCTCTGTGATTTGCACCTTGCATGTAGGCTCCAAGAGATGTTGCGGATATATTGTGCCCAGTCCTTTTAGCAACACTGATTGTAGATAGTCACATGCTAAAAGTATTGTCAGCATTCTTCATTTTTAATCTGAAAAGACATTAGGAAAATTGATAAGGTCTTCTGACTAGCAGTACTACTATATTCTAGATTACATCTCTCCAACTTATTTAATGTTATGAAAGCACTTGTCTTATCACTTCTACTTCTCACAGATGCTTTAGGAACTGCACTGGCAGCTCATTTTGACAAGCCTCGTGCTTATATTGGTTGTATGAAATCAGGCCAAGTTTTCTCTGAACCGTGAGTTTCTCCTTAAAAGTCAATTAACGACATAAGTGGAATTGGATTTGTGACTCTTTATCATTTAATTTCTTATTTTCAAACTCTACTGTTGAGATTTGACAGGAGTCATAAATGGTACGAACCAGATTGGTGGAAGTTTGGTGATAAGAAATCGTAAGTTATACCATAACGAAATGTATATTCAAGTACATGGAAGTTCTCGACGTACCATGATTCTGACACCTCCAACTTATAAATCTGTTTCTTACATCTTTGCAAGATATAAATATAATGAATTTCTCTCAATTTTATTTTAGTGGGCATCAACATTGTTCATAATCTTCTTAATAAACTCGCAGCATACCTAAACCTGTGCATTGTGAACAACTGTTTGAAATGAGGAAGTGATTCTCTTCTTCTAGTAATGCAGCTTTGCCATTTGATCTGTTTCTCACCATTAACTAACCATGTGGAATCATGTCGAAAACTAAATGTCATTAAGCTTGGTTGTAGTGCATGATTATAAAAATTGAAATGTGGTACCTGGCTGCAAGTAACACCAACCTTCAAGTTGTTCGAGCACTCTTGGTTTGAAATTCACATTAATACAAGCTATTTTTTTTAATAACCAGTCTACACTCGAATAATTTGAATGCGTGCTATTGTAATCTATCTGCATCAATTACACATGCAATGCTGCAGAATTTAGGACAAGAGGCTTGTCAGTTTTTTGTTTAGTTTTACCACTCCATGCTTGTCTTTTTAAACATAACATTCTTTCTTCCACTCAACAGGTATTTTCGCCATGCTTCAGGTGAGATGTATGTCATATCACGAGCTTTAGCGAAATTTGTGTCAATAAATAGGTAAAGTCTTTTCTTCTTCTGTTGCATCTGTTACGCGACCAGTGACCAGCATGGAGCAATGTCTGAATCCAAAATTATTGAGTGCAGATCTATTCTTCGAACCTATGCACATGATGATGTCAGTGCTGGATCCTGGTTTCTTGGGCTTAATGTCCTACATGTTGATGAAGGGAAGTTTTGCTGCTCATCATGGTCATCAGGTCTCTCACTTCTCTGTCTCTCTGTCTCTCTCTCTCTCTCTCTCTCTCTCTCTCTCTCTCTCTCACACACACACACACACACACACACGGAATGTTGCCTTGGTGATGTGACCTGACCAGATTTAGCTTGCCTTTGAAGAATTTTTGGGGATTTTTTTGAAAACTAGCACAATTGAACAAAATATTGACAAAATAGCACATGTTAAAAAAATATTTAGAAAATAACACAGTTTTAACAAAGATACGATTGAGAATAATGACTTTAATAAAAACACGATTCGGAATATTGAGTTTGACTAAAAAAATTAAACCTCAAACTAACTCTAACTCTAACCCTAACCTCAAACTAACCCTAAATACAAACTCTAAACAATACACTAATCTTAAATCTAAAAAACAAACTCTAAATATTTTGGTTTTGTTTTTCAATTCCATCATTTAGTGTGGGGTTTTTATTGAATTATACTCTCCAGTATTGGGTTAATGGTAAACCCTAAACAAATCAAAAGATAAAAAAAGCTAAAAAAATTTATTATATTTAGTTAGGGTTTGTTTTTAGGGTTATTAATTAGTGTTTGTTTTTTAGATTTAGGATTATAGTTTAGAGTTCGGGTATTGTTTAGAATTTGTATTTGGGGTAAGGCCCCAAGGTTGGGCTTGGAGTTAGGGTTAGTTTGCGGTTTGATTTTTTTTTTTAATTAAAGTTGCTATTCTCAATCAATCACATCTACATCTTTGTTGAAACTATGTTATTTTCTAAATGTTTTTTTTGACACTGTTATTTGGTCAAAAGTTGTGTTGGAAAGGAAGAATCTGGATTTTTGGTGTACAAATTTGTTGGGATAAATAAATAGAACTTCGAATATTTTTTTTCCAGATTGATTTTTTTTTCTTATGGGACAGTTATTATTTCTTTTTCAGGAGCGATTTGTTCTGGGGTTTGATTTGTTTCCGGAAATGGAAGAAGCAAATATGAACAGAGCGATTTGATCTTAAGTTCACTTTCGGGCATCTAGGCCCTCAGGATTTTATGCTTGTCGGGTTTTGATAGACTTCAGATAGGGAGGACTTGAGGATCCACACAAACTGGCTACACAGAGGCTGCTGCTGCTGCTTCTTTTTCTTTGGTTTGAATCTTGTATATCATTTATACGAGTTAGTAAGAAGAGATAGTGTTCCGTACCCATATGAACAATGTAACATGCATGCTGATGATTCTTTCGTTGATGAAATAGGAGGGAGTGTGTTCATTCTTGAATGAGATTTCAGTGAAGATAAGGCTAATCGATTTGCAAAGGAATTCAACATGGGTTACTAAAATATTACAAGATACAAAGACAAAAGAGGGTACTACATACAAGCAAATGACCACCGGTCTGGTATCTTTTTTACAATCATATTGCAGTCTGGCAAACATGGCTACAACACTAGAATCGTGTAGCGTCAATTTTAACTATCAATATCACACACAAACGTCTAATTAAGGCATGCTTGTTATGAACTGTTAAGGAAATGTGCCAATGCCTCTTCCGTGTTGTTGTCATACATGAGTAAAGCTTCAGCTACCTTGTTTGATGGAAATCCCATTTCTTGTAGAAGGGCGTAGCCGTTGACAAATTCCTGAACCTGGAGGAAAGGAGCATAAAGGTATTCGTTCATTTAAACTGCTTGCAGGAAGATTTTCTATAAGCCAGTTGCAACCCTCTGCCCCCCCTCTCCCATGAGTGTGTGAATGTGTGGATGCATTGAAGCATGGAAAAAAACCATGCTCTTTGAATGGTGTTCTATAGGAATTAGCTAAGATTCCAATGATTAATAATCACAAGAAAGGAGAGGTAAATACCAAGACTAGCACACCCACACAAACATGCAGGCGCAGGGATGAATAATCTCAAGATAGAAATGAGAGGTAAAACAATTGCTATGACTAGACCCTCACAAAAAAACACGATTCACAGTTTGATATACCCTCAAAGAAGAAAGAACTCGTTATTAGTTAATAATAAAACCATAGCAGCTATCCGATTCCCTAACATCTTACTATTTGCAATTAAAGTTAACAAGCGCAAAACTAAACCCAAGAAAATACCTTTGGCGGATTATCTCCATAGTTTGCAACTGCAAGAGGAACAGCATCTCGATTGAGTCCCATTGCAATGTACTTTCTCACCACAGGATCTGCAGTTGGACCCTGCATTATCAATAATATCCATTTCACAACTCAACAGCAGAAAACTTGTCTCGTTAACTAATCAAGTCCACACATGCGTTTCTCAAATGCATAAAATAAACTAGCATACAATCATCAATCGTCACAAAAAGGATTATTTCCTGCTTCATGAGTAATAATTGCCAGTAACAACAAATTTATCTGGAGTCTAACCAAATATAACAGTGGAGTTCACTACACCATTCAATTTAATTAATCTGGTCTACATGCACCAAGCCAGCCTATAGACAACCCCTCCTACTTCATTCACATAAATCCCAAGGGAAAAACTGCTTAAATATCACAAGGTTCTCAAACGATACATTTCATTTCCAAACACATCCAAATCCACTCAATCAAATGTGAGCAAGCGAATGTCAACCACTAGGATATAGTATTAAGTCGGTACTGAAACTATAAATATCTCAAACACATATAATATCACCAACAGAGGAGTTGATGCTATCAGCTTTGGAGGTACATTTTCCAACAATGAGAGAGGAACCAAGAATTGGAGGACTAGGCAGACTATGTGCAGAGAAAACATAAAAGGAAGAGAAGACAATTCCAAGGAGGAAAGTAGCATGGATTGTGACAAAGAGAGGCTTCAAATTAGCCATCTCCTAGTACACGTTACTCCCTCCATTTCTCATCCTCCTGATTTTCTTATACTAATACCTAATCAAATGTATATAAAATTCTCAATCGCCACTCTTTGTTTTTACAGCTCCATAATTTTCCGATTTCAAGTTAAACAACAACAATTCTATCTTACCTATTTCATAGGTAATCATCACACTAATCAATCAAATTATCCAGACTCCCTCTAAACAATAATAAACAGTGAAGTCCACTGTACCAGGAAATTATACAAATTTCTCCTACTTCATCCAACATGAAAATTACTAAAAAACAACAGCATTAACAAATTACTCATCATGTTTCCAAAAACAAAAAAATTCTCTCAATCAACTCCACGTAATATATATATATAAAGAAGACTTACTATTGAAGAGGTCGGCTGTAACGGCTTGGGAGGCGAATTTTCCAAACCAAGCAGCCTACTCCAATTCGGGCTATCCTTCTCCGCTTCCGCTAAAATCTGTCTCTCAAGCTCAAAATCAAACTGAAAACTACTCCGCGGAATCTCTACTATTTGTGGTGTCAATTGTGGCTATAACGCAAATCAAGACATTAAACAACAGACTAACAAAAATATAAAAAAATAATCATCAATTAATTAAAAAAAGAATGAAAGAAAAACATTACTGGAGGAGCGATGCGGTATTCCGGTTTTATCATAACCCGAATCCCCAATCCTGCTGCAATCAATCAACAAATCAAATTTACAAATTAACTAATTGATTGATTAAAATAATCAAATACTGCTTATCAAGATCATGTGAGTTTACTTACAGGAAGGAGAGGAGGTGGCTTGTTGAGTGAAAGAATGGTGGCGGGGTGCGTGAGGGATTACGGTGTGACCAGGTTGATTCACTGTTGGATAGAGAGAAGGCGGCCCGTACATCGGATGGTTAGGTTGTGGTGCTGTTGACGGCGTCGATGATCTGTGCATCGTCGATGGTGTGTCGTACGGTGAGCTTGTTCTGTTTCTGAAATCGTAGTCCATTGTTGAGAGAGAGAAGTGAAGGGGGAGAGAGAGGAAGCGAAGAAGAAAATGGAGGAGGAAGAGGAGGAGGATGACGTGTTTGAGGCTAGTTTGTTTTGAAGGTTAAGATTATTCTAAGATGGGTTGAGAAATTATGTTATTTGTGGGCTTTTTGTGGTTCATTTCTGGGCTTATTTGCTTTTAACTTTTGAGCTTGTTGAAGCCCATTGAGCTTCACTTTTTGAAATTATCAACTAAATAAATTTAACTAAGGTCCAACATTAAAATAAAGAATATTGCTAATGTTTTTTTTTTAATTTTTGTTTACCGGTAAATTTTACCCACAAAGAGTAAATTCTCTTCTTCTCGAACATTAGATACGAAATCTCTATTATTCATGAATGAGAAATTATTATTATTATTATTATTTATCATCAATTTTTAAAATAGAAATGATAATAGGAACATAATTATTAAATCAAGCCAGATTTAATATGATTATTTAATAATGACTATGTTATTTTTTTAAAACTATTTTAAGAGATAGACTGTATTAACAATAAAAAAAATAATGTTTATTTAACTTTCTAATTAACTAGAAAATGTTTAGTCAACTAAAAAAAATAAACAAAAAAATTAGCATTCATTCAATCAAATTCAAAGGAATAGAAAATATTTATGATAAATGGCAATATTATTACTATCAATGTATTTGTAAATAAATTTAAATAATCATTGATGTAACTAAGCAATATAAATAATAAAATTAATCTAGAATTCCAATTCTAATATAACAAGTTGAAATTTTGCATTAAAATACATCCCTTAATACTCAACTTATTTTATAATTGCTTTGATTTACATTTTTTTTCCTTAAATGATTTTGTATGGATAGAAAGGCTTCAAGAACTTAGTACCGACATCATTTCTCAATAACCAAACAAAAAATAGAGAGAGAATTTTTTGAAATGGAAATTAATTATTAAATAAATAAATAAATAATGAAAAGGGAAAGGAGGAGAGAAATAAATGAATGAAGAGGAGAAACAAGAGAAGCTTACAAAGAGAGAGACAGGGGAGAGTTGACGGAGAGATAATCAGAGGTTGCAGATTTGGGATTTTTCTCTTTTCTTTTTATTTATCATGTGATATTCTGGACTTTGCTATTAGGGTCTTTTTATAAGTGTTTTTTTTTAAGGTTTTTTAAAGTATTTTTTATTTTAAAATATATTAAAATAATAATTTTTTAAATTAATTTTTTTATATTAATACTAAAACTGAAAAAAAAATAAAGCTAAAACTAAAAACAAAAATTGTTTTTAAAACACGGTTATACTAAAAGATTTAGGTTTTATCATCTTTCTTCCTTCATTTTCCTTCTCTCCTCCGGCCAAGCTGTTCGCTCCTGGTTTATCGTCTCTCTTCTCGTTTTACGACATGTTTGGTGAGAGTGTTTTTTATTTCTCGTATTGGGTTTTTTCCCTTCATTGGCGATATATCGTTGATACCGTGTTCCACCCGTATCTCGACACGTCAGTACCTATTTAAAGTTCAAGTCGTAAAAAACATGCAACGCTGGAAGCTACTCTTTTTATCAGAGCCTGGTTTCGATCCAGGGACCTGTGGGTTATGGGCCCACCACGCTTCCGCTGCGCCACTCTGATCTGTTGATAGCAGTATTCAAAATATTGTATTTAAACATTTAATACGGCGAAATTTACCACATCATAAATTTGGCCCCTGTTTACAGTTCAGGGAAGGGAAGCAAAAGAAAAGTGATGATTTAACCACTGTGGGTGACTGAGTTGGTAGGGTAAATGGGAGCAAGATATATGTCTTTCACGTGTTCATTTTGATTCTTTCAGTGATTTTTTTATAGCGTGATGATAAAAAGTCTGAGATTTATATAGTAGATTTTGAGTTCGAGTTAGAGTGTTTATTTTTTATAAAAATCTAAGATAATTAAGATTTTATTCATTTACATTTACCTGACCATTAAATATAAATTTTAGGGAATGTTGTTTTCTTGAATTTCTCAGCCTATTAATATTGATGGTCATCGTGGGCTGTAAAGTGTAAATCCTGCTTTACAAATCTTGGGTATAAAAATCTAATTTGATACATGCAGGCTGATTCAAGATACACTAAGTATTAAAAGAAAATTGATTTCATGCGGCCCAAGATTTTCACAATCCCCTTGGTGCACCATGTGGACGATTAAGAATAATGTTTTTTTTTTTTTATATTAGGGCTTGTAGCCCAGCGACATAGGCAAGATTTTCCTTGCCTCTATCACCTGGATTCGAGCCCTAGCGTGCACGTCTGTCACCCCCGCGGTGTCTTACATGTCTACTGGACTTGCAAGGTGTTCAGTGGGTCCGGGGATTAGTTGTGATGCGCGTAAGCTGGCCCGGACACCTCAGGTCATCAACAAAAAAAAAAATAATGTTTTTTTTATTATTAATTGTGAGTAAGTCAGTTAATCTTGTGAATTTTAAAATTAATAATTATATAAATTTTCAGAAGAATTCAAAATTATAATTATTAAAAAAAATTCAACCGGATTAGTTAATCTATGTAGTGTCAACATAATGTTATTATTAGAGGAGGTGTTTTATTATTATTATTATTATCCGAAAATGGGAATCAAAGTTCATCGCCAGACCCACCAAAAAGTCCAAAGGGATCGTTGATTAGTCTACCTAACTTGGTCTAGCTATTGACTTTTAAAATTTTTTTATTCTCAATCCATTCCTTGCCTCGTCTCTCGCGTCCTAGTCTATTTGTCATATTAGGCTCAGGCTGCTGGCAGCCTCAAGAGCAAGAGAATTTTACCAAATAACTAAAAAAAAAAAAACCAATTAAAACAGGAAAAAAAATATCACATCTCATTGGCCTGGGATGGTCTGTGAGTTGTCTCGTTGTATTCATGCCCTTGGAATGGCAACACGGTTGAATTTGCTTATATAATGTATTTTATAATTATTATTATTATTATATATATATAAGGGTATTCTTCACCCCTTTCGGATTAGGAGACCGATCCTTTTCATAGTACCGTCAAATATTTTAAAACATAAAAAAAAACAATTTTTATTTCAAATTAATTTTTTTAATATTTTCAAGTTATTTTAATATAATTATATTAAAAATAATTTTTAAAATATTTTAAAAAATAATTATTACTAAACTGTCAAGTAATAAATATTCAAACCGTGTTCGCTTCATTAAAAGAACTGGCCTCTTATCTCTGGACCAATCATTGTGGATACCATATTGTATAGTTGATTATATGTTAATTAAACGTTGGCAAGCATGATTCTGTCACTCTCTCATCGGTCGTCTGCAAGGCACTATGGTCGTGCTTCATGCATGCTATAATATAATAGATTACTGTGATTTCATAGAGAACCTATCACGAGGAAATATCCTTTTTCCATTATATCAATAATTTACTTTCAACTAAAAAAAACTTAGAATTAAAGGTTTTATTTTGTTTTCAGATTCAGAACTATGTGATTGCTAAATAATGATTATTGGAGATTTATATGCTTATTAATTTTAGAATTTGTATGATTAGTCGAGGTACACACAAGTTGATCCGGATACCCATATTAATTAAAAAAATTTACTTCTAAAAAATTGTCAATAATCTATATAAACCTATGGAAGTTTCTCATGTCTTCTTGTTTATTTTTGCACGGCAAGCTCCTTTTATTTTTTTCTCTTGTTTCTTCCAAGGAGAATTTAATGTCTCAATTTAAGAACTAATATACCATTAGTGTATGTATGTATTTATCTTTTTAATTTTAAAAAATATACTATTAGTGCGCGCGCGCGCGCACTAATAGTATACTTACTAATAAAGTCATCTATAGTAAATCCAATTTATTTTCCAATGAAAGTATTTCTAGTAAAGTCATATATAGTAAAAAAATTTAATTAAAAAATAATAAGAAAAAAACAAATAACAATTATAAAAATAAGAGCTAAAATTAATATAAAAATTAAATTTCAATTGATGAAATTAAAAAACAAATATTCAAAATAAAATATATATAACAATAAAAAATTTGAGAACTAAATTTGATATCAACAAATAATATGATATTTTAATTTTTTCACTATTTTCGAAAAATGTTTTCTGCTCAAAAGTAAAAGAAAATATTTTTCTGAAAATCAAGTCAAATTTTTTTAAAACCGGAAAGTGTTTTCCGTTGACTAAAAAATATTTTTTGTGATTAATTTTTTTAATAACAAACAGATATAAAAAATTTTAAAAATTAATTTTTCAAAAATTGCACCTAAGTAGCAAACGGTAGGAATTACGGGTTGATGCTTCCTTATTTCTGTATATTTATTTATTTTACATCAAAAAAGTTTCTTTACTAGTTTTTGTCTAGTATTAATTATTTTGTCTTCCAAATTACATCCTTTCATCATCAGTGTCATTAATATCGTTTAAAATTGAAATGTGTCATGATGAATTTTTTGCTAATGTATATTCTGATCCTTGTATTATGTTTTTTCTTACAGATAAGTTTTTAATTAAGGATTTGTTATCATCATATTTTACATCCATATACAATTTAATCCTTGGATGACTTTTAAAAAAAATTAAATTCCTATGTATCAAATACAAACTTAGAAAAAATTATTAAAATAATTTAAATGTTTGGTAGGTAAGATAAGAGTACAGTGGATTTATTTAAATAGGTATACCTATTTGAATTAATAAAAAAACAAGTAAATAAATATTCTCATATCACATGTAAAATATAAATGGTGAATTTTTTTAGATTTGAATTAAGAAAATGAATTAAAAAAATAAATTTTGAAAAAACATAACAATAGATATACAACGTTATAGAAAAAATAAAAAAATAGTAAACCTATTTAAATTCACCTAACTCTTACCTTATCCATCACTCCATTTTGATTATTTAACTAATTTTTTTTAAAAAAATAAAAATTTAACATAGAAACATAATTTTAAAACCCGGTTGGTTGACCCAGCTGACCTGGGACTAGAACTAGATCAGGTTTATGAAAAAATAAGAATAGTTAAAAACTCAGTCGATCCGGCTGTCCCGATAGTTTGACCTGGTGATCTAGTTGACCCGGTCAAAAACCCGGTTGCAACCCGTTCACTATATTTTTATTTTTTACCAAAACGATATTGTTTTGATTTATATAAAAAATAAGATTGCCCAGTAACCCGATCAAAACTCGTGACCCGAGCTTTGGACCGGGTTGGGTTTAAAAACACTGCATGGAAGGATTTAGTTTTAAGAGAATTGTTATGAGACTAAATTGTATAGAACTAAAAAATACGATGATAAAAGCTTTTAATTAAGGATTTATTTGTAAAAAATATATTAAATGGACCAAAATATTTTTTTAAAAAAATATAATGACAAAAATCTATATTAGAGAGCACACCACACATCAATTTTTAATCACAATAGTAATACTAGCTACTGGAAGGATACAAAAAGATGATGAAATGAAAAATAATAATAAAAGGACTTTCAAGTACAAAATAAAAAATATAAGGATGCAAGCATTAACCCGTAAAATTGACCCGTCAATGGGTCTGTGAAAGTGAAAGCAGAGAAGAGCGTGTCTGACCTGTCGCAGTGACCTGAGGAAGCTAAATTTGGAAGGTAGAGGTAATAAATGGCACGTGGTAATCATTAAATGCAATACTGTCAGGCCACCGATCTAACAGTCACCATTGATCGGTTCTTTCCTTTTTCATCGATCATTGATCAACGATATTAAAGGCTGTCACCGGTGCTTGTGTTTCAAATTTATGAAAGTTTTTTTTTTTTTTTATCAACCCAATTTAATTTTTTTTATTAACTAGATATTTTTTTTTATGTTTTAAAAATGTTTTTGAAAAATTAAAATTTTTTTTTACTTCAAATTAATATATTTTTAGTGTTTTCAGATCATTTTGATGTACTGATATAAAAAATAATTTAAAAAATAAAAAAATATTATTTTAATATATTTTAAAATAAAAAATAATCATTATCACATTTTCAAATACACTCTAAAGAGTATTGCAGTACTTTTGTATTTCAAATTTAATTTTTTTATTAACTTAATTTAATTTATGAAAAGAAATTTATCAATTTAATTAACACACATAATATGTCAGTACAATCAAGTTTATGAGAATTTTGAAAAAATCAGTATAAAGGTCTCAAAATTATTTTTTGTTATTTTTTTTAAATACATATATACATGTTAAATTAGTCTCCTTTATAAAAATATGTAAAATCTTGATCTCAATTTTCAAAAATATATTAGTATAATAGTTTTTTATATAATTTTTTATTCAGATACATACAAATATATGCAAAATAAATTCATTTATGATCAAAACAAAATATTTATAGAATTTGTAAATGGTTAAGCTGAAAACAAATAGTGCCCTTTTTTATTTTATTAATTATACGAGTGCTTAGTGTGTGTTTTTGTAATGTGATATATAATATATTAAAATATTTTTTATTTTTTATTTTTAATATTAATATTAATATATAAAATTATTAAAAAAATTAAAACACACGGAAAATAGCTTTAAAGTTTGTTGTTTTCCGTTTCAAAAACAATTTTCAAGAGATTTGAAATTTTATTTTAATATTTTCAAATCATTCTTATCTACTAATGTAAAAATAAATTTAAAAAAATAAAAAAATTATTATATTAAAATATTTTTAAATAAAAACAATTTAAACTAAAAAAATAAAAGAGTTGGGTAGAATTTAACTTGTAGCATAGCAGCATGGAATAGGGTAGGCACGGCATTTGGTGGTTTTCTCGGAGGACTGTGCGTGAGTGGATGGCTGATTTCAAATCTTGGAAGTGACAACTTTGTCGGGTTTCGCCACCGCAGGAAGCTGGCTAATAAAGGCTGGAGCAGGTGGTGGTGTCCACCCTTGGATCCTATCATCTACCGTGTCTCTGCCAATGCCTGTGGGGATATACTGTGCCAGAAATTCAGAGAGCAAATTTCTTCCAGGAATAAGCATCATTGACGGATATGCAGCAGAGGTGATGTGCCCTCTGGCCCACAAGTTTTAGTACAGTAATTAATCTACAAATATAATACCTAGCTATACAAATAAATTAATACAGATAACGAGGAAGTCTACGCAGTATAAAATACTGGATTATTGATACGCACTCTATTACAGGTAAGGTTAATTTTTTAATATAAAACAAATTGTGAAAGCATTGATAACATAATTGTTAATAAAAAAAATTAATTATGTATTCATTTAAGATGTTAAATGATATATTTTTAAAATATATATTTTTTAAAAAATAATAAAATAATAATATATTGAATCAATTTAGGTTATTTTATTAAAATCATAATTCGAGTCATGAGAATATAATAATATTATAAAAAATAAATTATAAAGACTAATTCTTAATTATTTCAATTTATAAAAAAATTGAGAAGAAAAGATAAATTAAAAAAATAACATGAATCAACATAAATTAATATGTTAAATATGCGATTTGGATTTTAAAATTGAGATAAATTATAAAAAAAAAATAAAAAAATTATAAAAAATAAATTTTAACTAATTTAATATTTTTTTTAAAAACCCAGTAGCTAACCTATTAAAAATATTTTGTCTAAAAATTAATTGAAATCCTGTATAAGAAAATCAATCTAAAAATATCATAGATGTGTGCGTGTCTCTCTCTCTCTCTCTCTCTCTCTCTCTCTCTCTCTCTCTCTCTCTCTCTCTATATATATATATATATATATATATATATATATATATATAGCAACAGTAGTGATTGGCTATGGTTACAGTGGTTGGAGTTGTGACTAGTTATTATTAGCTTATTTGCATCCTTAATGAAACGTTGTCTCTCTTTGTCTCCACATGCACCCTCCTGTTCGTGCGCATGGACTTTGCTTTCTCAATTATTATATAACTAGTTTCTTGCATGTGATGCTGCTCTCTCAAGCAAAAACAGCTCATATTCATCAGTCCTCGCCATCATTAATAATCATCTTCACTTATCATTGTCATCTAGTACTTTTGCTTTTCTCGCTGTAGTCTGATTTCCCAAGGATGTAACTGATTCTGTCTTCTTCTTCTTCTTTTGCTTCTTGGTATTGAATATTCATGGGGATTGTTAAGATTGTTTTACGGGGAAGACAGAGGGACTAAGAGTTAAGCTGACTAGTTGTAGATGTGGTGGATCTTTGGCAAGTTTTGAAGTGTTCTTCAATCAATCAGTAAGTTTCGTTTCTTTAGAACTGAACCCCCCTTTTCAATATCTTGCTTTCTGTTTTCTGTCCTTTACTGCTGCCTGCTTGGCTTCCGAGAAAAAAAAAATGAAGGAAAGCAAAGGAAAATGACAAGGGATAGTTGTGCTCGTGTTTGGGATTCTGAATCTTGATTTCTTCTATTTACACACACTTTCACAGCGTCCAAGGATGTTTGGTGAAGAGAGCTGCAAAAGTCAACAAAGAACCATGATAGTGTATAGTAGGTCTCCTAATCATGCTTTAGCTGCTAATTTTGACTAAATGTGTCCTAATACTAAAAGTCTTGGCTATTAGTCATAATATTTCGAGACAATTTGTAAGACATTTATCTGCTTCATAATTATGACAACCAGCATATCCTAGCAAAGACCATATATGTTTCTGTTTCTAATTAAAGTCCATCTCTTAACCAAATTTATGTGGATGTGACCATGATTTGTGTAGAAACTTTGCTGTTCAGTTGCAAATGTGCTCAACAGTTTGGTTCTGAGAGAGAATGAACATGAACAAGGGCCTGTTCTTCATTTTATGTGCTTTTCTCTTCTTTGGAGCAGTTTTCTTGCCAACCACCGCTGACCCGGTTGAAGATAAGAAAGCTTTATTATATTTCCTTCACAATATTCATCTCTCTCGCCCTGTCAATTGGAAGGAGAGCACTTCTGTGTGCAATAACTGGACTGGAGTGTCCTGTAGCAATGATCACTCTAGAGTTACAGCCCTCGTGTTGCCAGGAGTAGGATTTCGTGGCCCAATTCCACCCAACACTCTTAGGCGTTTGTCAGCAATTCAGATCCTGAGCCTCGGATCTAATGGTATATCAGGTTCTTTCCCTTATGATGAACTATCCAAACTCAAGAACTTAACCGTCCTTTTTCTTCAATCCAACAACTTCTCTGGCCCATTGCCTTCAGATTTCTCAGTTTGGAATAATCTCACAATTCTTAATCTTTCCAATAATGGCTTCAATGGGAGCTTTCCTCCTTCAATATCAAATTTGACCCACCTCACATCTTTGAACCTTGCTAACAACTCCCTTTCAGGCAATATTCCTGATATAAATGTCTCTAGTTTGCAACAGCTAGAATTAGCCAACAATAATTTTACTGGAAGTGTGCCCAAGTCTCTTCAAAGATTTCCAAGTTCTGCATTTTCTGGTAACAATCTTTCATCAGAAAATGCCCTTCCTCCTGCTCTTCCAGTTCATCCACCAAGTTCTCAACCATCAAAAAAATCCTCAAAACTAAGGGAACCTGCAATCCTGGGGATTGCTCTAGGTGGCTGTGTTCTTGGGTTTGTGGTTATTGCTGTGTTGATGGTTTTGTGCCGCTTTAAGAAAAATAGGGAAGGTGGGTTAGCAACAAAGAAGAAAGAATCGTCTTTGAAGAAAACAGCTTCAAAGAGCCAAGAGCAGAACAACAGGCTATTTTTCTTCGAGCATTGTAGTCTTGCATTTGACTTGGAGGACTTGTTGAGAGCATCTGCAGAGGTGCTTGGGAAGGGAACGTTTGGAATAGCTTATAAGGCCGCGCTCGAGGATGCATCCACAGTGGTGGTGAAGAGGTTGAAGGAAGTGGCTGTGCCCAAAAAGGAGTTTGAGCAGCAAATGATTGTGGCTGGGAGTATTAGGCATGCGAATGTGTCTCCACTAAGGGCATATTACTATTCCAAGGATGAGAGACTTATGGTCTACGATTTCTATGAAGAGGGCAGTGTGTCTTCAATGCTACATGGTATGTCAAAAACCTTTTACAGTGATACACTCTGTTTTCCAGCTTTCAGGGATATTACTCATAGATAAATGTTACATTTTGCAGGTAAGAGAGGGGAGGGCCACACTCCTATAGACTGGGAAACAAGGCTGAAGATCGCAATTGGTGCAGCAAGGGGCATTGCTCATGTCCACACGCAGAATGGTGGCAAACTTGTCCATGGAAACATAAAATCCTCAAACATTTTCCTCAATTCCCAAGGATATGGCTGTGTGTCCGATATCGGTTTGGCATCACTGATGAGCCCAGTGCCCCCACCAATGATGAGGGCTGCAGGCTATCGAGCCCCAGAAGTAACAGACAGTAGGAAAGCAGCCCATGCATCTGATGTCTACAGTTATGGGGTCTTGCTACTTGAGCTTCTCACAGGAAAATCTCCCATGCACGCCACAGGTGGTGATGAAGTTGTTCACTTGGTGAGGTGGGTGAATTCTGTGGTAAGAGAGGAGTGGACTGCTGAAGTATTTGATTTAGAGCTCTTAAGGTATCCCAATATTGAGGAGGAAATGGTAGAGATGTTACAAATAGGAATGGCTTGTGTGGTGAGGATGCCAGAGCAGAGACCCAAAATGCCTGATGTGGTGAAAATGGTGGAGGAAATTCGGAGACTAAGCACCGACGACGACCGGCCATCCACTGAAAGTAAATTAGAAATTGCAGTCGCAACCCCATCACCACAGACAGCTGAAGTAGCTTCCACCTCTTCAGCTCAACAGTAATATTGTTTCTTCTTGCTATTAGTTGCAATACAATTTTTGTTTTCCATTAATTGAACTGGGCTGTTTGTTTCAATTAATTGAGTTTATTTGCATACCCTCATATTTCCGTGACAAATTTTGTCATAGAATTAGTTTTTAGCCACCTGCTCTAAGCCCCCAACTAAAGGCAAAGACAAGATGGGTTCTTTTCTGCTGTATTATTTAGTCAGAATTCAATGTTATGCCTATGGGTTTATGTAGTTTTTGCGGCATGATGTAACTCAATCTCTCAATGTACATGGACGGGTCCAGGATCCTTGACTCGTGGCTCTACATTGATACCTTCATGTGCCAAAAACCTACCTAATCAGTGGTATGGAACCATATAAACTGCCTGCCCCTTTAAATAATAAGCGGATGGACCCAGCTAGATGCTTTCAAGAATCATGACCACATGCAGCTTCTCCTAATCTCCACTCCTGTGTAATTTAATATAAGAAGAATATCAGGTCAAGTTGCTTTGCAGAGACTAGTCAATGGTGAACCACTAGTTTATTATCCCTGCAGAGCCTGTTTATGCACTCAGCTGAGCAATCAACGCCTTTGAATGTGTTTGTCTGCGAGCTCAGAAATGACTATCTTCGCAAATCCAACTGCTTATTGCCGGTAGTAAGCATTGAGGGTTTACAGTTAAGCTAAATAAGTCTCTTCCATTGTTTAAGCTTCTTCCTTCCCAGACACCCTCGGGCATATAGCAAATTAATCAGCTGTGTGCCCCAAAAAAACTTGCAGAATCAAACTGAAACTGGTGATGTCTCTTGGAGAAAGCAATTTATGCTTTTGAACATAAAAAATAACCTCATTTCATACAACCGAAACCAGTTCCGCAGAGAAAAACTTCAATTCTTTTACTACAGGGATTAGACACACAAAAATCAACATCAACAAAACAATATATCAATGGGCCAATGCAATGACCTTCCCGCTTTACAATGAACAGTATGAATGTCCTGTGTAGTCTATAAACAAATGAAAACATGTGTGGACTTCTATAAACAAATGAAATCATGTGTGGACTGCTACTCATTTCCTCGTGATTCTGGTTTTAACTCCTCCTGAAATGCACATAAGAAGGGATATGAACAGAAGGCCTCACGAGCACATAACACTGATTTACCCGATTACTATGTAATAGTGGGTACCTGTATGACAGTTGTTATAGAACAATTATCCTTTAAGATAAAAAATAGTTTCAGGTTATAGAAGCACGGACCTTCAACTTCCTCGAACTGGATTTCCTTTACCAATTCAGCATCTGCATTATACTCAAAGCTGCAAAGGTAAGGGGCCTAATCAAGTCAGATTTCAGTGAGAGCATCATACAGAACAAATTTCAAAAGCAACTCAGCCTGCAAGGAGCGGGGAAAAGAAAGTGGGGGTGGAGGAGACATCAACTAACTGATAGCCTTCCTAACACTGATCTTTAAGCAATCTCATGTTTGCAGATATCTTATAATTTGCATACAATATAAGGCCAAAGCACTACTGTTCTCAGTGCTAACAGTCTTCTCTTCCTCTAAAATTAGTCAGAAAACCTCTCTGTCACCTCTGATTACAGAAGGACAAACATATCATATCCAGTCACTTGACAGTTTTTATGAGC
Organism: Populus nigra; assembly: GCF_951802175.1. Taxonomy (NCBI): domain Eukaryota; kingdom Viridiplantae; phylum Streptophyta; class Magnoliopsida; order Malpighiales; family Salicaceae; genus Populus; species Populus nigra. Next base: position 1,669,261 of record NC_084867.1, on the reverse strand, counting down.
TAAATTCCCCGGTTACGCACATGTTTGCATTTAACAAACTTGCTTTGAAAATCAATGATATAGGCATTATACAAAGGACAGTACCAAAGATTCATATATGATAAAGCAATGAGCATCTATTACAACAAACCACAATCTGGATGTCGCATGGATAAATGGATTATAAAATTAAACCTTAATTATCCTTCAATAAAGTATCTGTTTAGGATCATCTAAGAAATCAAAGGAAAAGTAAAACATTGAATACTAATGCAAGAACAGTGAAAGATATCAGTTCATCGATTTTACCTATTGGAAAAAACCACCTCAAGTTCAAAGTCAGAAGCACTCTTGGTGGCTTCAACTAACACTGCAACTATTTCAGTCTTTCTAGTGCTGGCCATGAGAAGATCATACTCTTTTGGAATGATAATTGCAAGGAAATTATCACTTAAGTCACTCAAACATGTCTTTTCTACAGCTGCCAGAGCTATTCGTCGTTTAAGCGCATTAGTCTCCGGGTCAATAATGTAAAGGGCAAAGTCAGTTATTAACAATATGCGGTGTTTCATCTTTCCTGAAGCAGTGAATTTCAAAACTTTATCAGCAAAGAGAACTTGCTTATCACCTGCAAAAATAAAGATGATGAAAGTTTAAAGATATATTAAGCTAGGAAGAGTGTTTAAAAATGTATCAGATTAACAACCTAAGTCTTCCCTGAACTCTGAGATGGGATTGAGGTTTAAAGGACACCAATGCTCCAAGTCAATTTCTGAGCATAATCCTTTCATTCCAGAATCAATGCTCGCTACTTTGTGTTGGTTTTAGGGGGTTGAGGGACTTAATTTTATCATTAATGCTTTTGAACCCCGAATGTTTCGGGCCAGTACATGGATCAGATGCAGCCAAATTAGCTGCTTATTCCTCCCCAGCCTCTACTTGAACAAAAAATAAATTGTAATTTGGTATTTGTCTCTAACCAATGATATATTCTAAGATGGTGCGTGGAATCAATATTAAGGAAAACACAAATGCATACCATATGAGTATTTTCTGATTTTCTCTTTTTATTGAAATTGAAATGAAATATAAAAATTTCCATGAAAAAAAAAATGTTTATGAACAGTAATGAAACTATTCTTGAAAAGGAGAACAGAGAAGCCCCAAGACTTGTAAATACTCAAGTCATAAACTGCAGGGAACAACTTTTACCAACAAGAAGGCTAAGACCATTCTTCAGTCTAAGAATTCCAGCATTCTAGAACGATTCTTTCCAAGTCAACAAAACAATGATGTCTCAACAAAATTTATCACTACTTTGAAACTTACAGACTTGTTGTCATAAACTGAAGGCAACAACTTTTACCAGCAAGAAAGCTAAGACCATTCTTCAATCCAAGAATTTCCAACATTCTAGAACCATTCTTTCCAAGTCAACAAAACAATGTTGTTTCAACAAAAATTATCACTATTTTGACACTTCCAGGAACCGATCCAACTAATTCGGCCCGAAAGCTTTGAATATATGGCCTTAAACATTGTGCAATCAACGAAGAATATCTGCGACTGCCCATCATCAACCTCAACTAGCTAAGCACACAAGCTTACTAAATTCACTTGAAGTATTTCTAAAACACGAAACCAATCTTGATAAACACAAGATTCAACATAGTTGATTTCTAAACTAAATGTTCTCGCATAAAATATTTTGCATTCTCTAACTATACAATATCAACAAGAAAAACAAAAAAAACAGAGCAAAATCAAATAAATAAAACAAAAAATAATCACAAACCCACTGGCCATTTACAAAGCAAGACCTCTAGGACTACTTTAAACAGATTAATGTCCAAAAACAATGAAGACTCAGAAATCAATTATCAGTTAAAAAACAAAAAAATCCAGAAAAGTTATAAGAACTTGAAAAGGACTGATAGACTGACCTTGTTTCTGAAAAATCTTCATCAAGTACGAATGAGAAGGAACATCAAGATAATCCCCTTTAATATCTCTATGACACGAAGCTTGTCTTAGAACTTTAACACCCATGACTGGTTCTTGATCGTCACTCGCATTGCTCCCTGTTGTTGTTAATCGCGCTACTCCATTATTATCACTATAATCTCCTTCTTCTTCTGCATCGTCGTATTTGGGGAGTTGTAAATCGGGGATTTGGACTCGCCGGTTGAATCTGCTCATGTTGTGATCAGTAGTTTTTTGGGGGGCGGTGAGTTCCAGTGGGTGGCTAAGTTGGTCCGGTTTATTTGGTGGGCTGCATGTGCTTTTGGTCTGTAGCTTCACGCTAGCCAAGGTCGGTTATTGGCTGAGGTTACAAAAATCAAAAAAAAAAAAAAAAGGCAACGTACGTGCTTTTCATGCATATTTTTTTTTTTTGGAGGGTTTTTTTATTTAATTGACTAAAAATCAGTTTTTAAAAAAGCTTTTTCGGATTAGTATTAAAAAAGAAACGCCATACAAATAGAAAAAACATGCAAAATGAATAAAATATTCTATTTATATAGATTTCTTCCACGTTCAATATTAAAATATTACAATTTCATCGACCCACCATATAATATATTACATTATTATTCTTACGTGTTTTATTTTATTTTATTTTTAAAAAATACCATGTTTTGTTAAAATATAAACGAGATCATAATTTCGGTCAAAACAAGTCTATTTTTCCTCTGCAATTAAAAGAATTTATTATCTAGGAAAAGGTGTCAATGACAATTTATATTATCAATTTAATAACATTATAATGACATAGAGAGGGTCAAAATCAAATTGAAATATTAATGTTAAATGGATGGTGATTCTAAGGATTTTAAATATGTATTTAATATTATTATTTTAAAAATAAATAAAATATATTTTTAGATACCTCATCTTGTGGGTGTTGTTTTATTTTAATTAAAATGATATTTTTTAATTACATGTAAAAAATATGCTAGTATTTTACTTGTTTTATTTCAAATTTTCTTTTGTATATCATTGATGTTTTTGAAATATTGACTTCATGTGTGTGTATTATCATCTTATTTTAAAAAATAAAAAATACTCTGGTAAAACAAATATATACACATGTCGTATAAATTTAAAAAACCATAAATTATTTAATATAAATGAAATATATTTTTAGAATATCTCTAATATACTATACTACTTATTAGGCATTTTATATTTTAAAAAAATAGAAAAATTAACCAAGTACTATTTAGTTGTTTTAAACATTCATAAATATAAAAAAAATAACCAATTACTAAACATTATTTTTACCCTCGCAAACATAGAGTAACACAACAACCACATCACAATATAGCATAAAAATACCAAACAATTCCTAAAAAAATAATATTTCAACTTGATATTTCCGTGTCTATAAGAGATTATGAAAAATATAGGTATTTTTGAGAAGAAAGTGTTTTATGTATCAAGATTTAATTGGACTTTTTGTATTTAATTTTTATCTATTTTTGCACAAGGAAATATATTAAATCTATATTTTTATGTATGAAATTATTTTAAAAAAACCGTACTTTCCAAATTTAAAAACATTACAAACTCATTGTTATTCTTATTTATTTCCAAGGAAATAAAGGTGAAACGACGACATATTACGGTCAAACAGTCACCGCCTCATAACGAGTTGACCATGGCACAAAAACTAGAATCGAGCCAGCCATGGAAGACTACGCGTCTGCAGGGAGCGTCGTTGACGCCGTCCGTGCCAAAAAGACCAGAGAAAACGACACGGCACGGGCAAAAATATTCGTTTCATTCAAAAACAAAAAACCTTACACGTCACCGTAATAGTAACGGAGAATTTCTATGCATTAATTTTTCCTTTTCCTTTTTCTTAAACGTCGATCCTATCCACCAATAAATATTCAAACAGTGACCACCAGCATTAATCACCACCTTCAAATATTTGAAATAAAAGGCAACTTACAACTAAGTCCTCTATTCACGATATATATCTCAGATAAGTCCTTAAACTATAATTTCTTACAATTTTACAATTCAATTTATCATATTACCGCCTCAAAACAAATTCCATCACTAGATCCACCCCCGGATTTTTAAAAATCCACTATAGCCCCTGTATTTCAGGTTCATTTTCTCATTTGTCTCTTAAAATTTATTACTAGGCCCCCTCAAAAAATTTAAATCTTAATAATGTTCTTCAAGTTTAATGATCATTCTAGCATGGCCCCTTAACAAAACTCTCACCCCGTTAGCAAGGATCTCCTTACTCCTAACGAGTGAAGGAGATGAGAGGAAGGGAGGGAAGTCACCAAAAATATAAAAATGAAAACGGAAAGAAGGATTAAGCTTTGCAGGGAGTACTTGAGAGTGTAATAATGATTGTTTTTTAAAATATTTTTAATTTAAAAATATATTAAAAAAATATTTTTTTTTTTAAATATTTTTAACATCAATATATTAAAACGATTCAAGAAAATAAAAAAATAAATTTTTTAATAAATTTTTTAATAAATTTTTTAATTTTTTTCCGTTTGAAACGTAATTCTAAATGGCGCTTCATAGCACTAGACAAGTCAAAGAGAAATTCTACATAGAGGTGCTAGGATCATTATAGGGAATCTATGGATTATATTATTTTAGATCTTTTATTTATTTTATTTTAATCTATATTTAGTTATATTTAAATAAATAACAGTAACTTCATATACTCAACACATCAATCATTAGAATACAATAAATAACATATTTCTCAAGTTTTTAAAATAACATCTCAAATATTTCTTGTAGCAAATGAAAAGTTGAATGATAATTGTTAGAAAGATGATTTTTTTTTTTGTTTCTATTTGACAGAGAAACTTTCATTAAAAAAATGTAGAAAAACCCTTCACAACCACTATAATAGAATCATGAAGCATAATAAATATAAATTTATTATACATGATCTTTTAATAAGAAAATAGATAAAAGTAAATTAGAATAGCCTATTATCATGGATAATGCATGGATTCTAGGCCATCCCAACAGATTAAGAGAATATTAATGACATCTACATGGATGATGGGTAACCACTACAAAGCCTATTAAATAGTGTTTAATAAAATTATAAGGGGAGCAGCTCAATGCCTCAACCGATCAAGTCTCAACCAATCAAGATTTATATTTGCTTATTAAAAGTTACCAGTTTGAGTTTCACTAGGGGTGTTCACGGTTCGGTTCGGTTCGGTTTTTATCAAAAAAAGTAACCAAACCGAATTTTTTTTTTTTTTAAAAAAAAACCGAAACCGAACCGAAATCGGTTCAAACCGACCGGTTTCGGTTCGGTTCGGTTCGGTTTTTTAGAGCAAAACCCGGTTCAAACCGGTTTGGCTCGGTTTTTTCGGTTTGGCTCGGTTTTGGCTCGGTTTGGCTCGGTTTTTTCGGTTTGGCTCGGTTTGGCTCGGTTTTTTTCCGGTTTCGGTTCGGTTCGGTTCGGTTTTTCCGGTTCCAGACTTAAAAAACCGAAACTGAACCGAACCGGTCGGTTTTTTCAAAATTTTAATCGGTTTAATCGGTTTTTTTTCACGGTTCGGTTTTTTCGGTTATTTTTTTTCCGGTTTTCTCGATTTAATCGGTTTTTCGGTTTTTTTGAACACCCCTAAGTTTCACAAACTTCAGAGTCATTGAAAGGTTTATATAGTCATTAACTCCAAGACTCGTGTGATTGGTCAAAGTGCATTTAACTTGGTTTGAACACCCACATTAATTAAAAAAGAGAGAGTTTATAATAGTGTATTAACTTTTATTCTTGTAAGTGTTATAAAAGTGCATTTTTTCTTGAAAAAATAATAAAAAAAATATTTTTTTTATTTTTCAATTATTTTGATGTGCTAGTGTAGAAAATAAAAAATAGATATGAAAAAAAATATTTTAATGTATTTTTAAACTAAAAAGATTTAAAAATATCTCACATTACAATACCAAACACACAGAAAAACTATAGTGTAAGTTTTGAGCAAGACTAGTCAACACACCAAAATTCTCTAAAAAGAAAACTTATACTTCAATAGAGTTTCATTTAGAAAAGACTAGTAAAATTTTCATAACCTTTCTTTTATTGTCAAGATAGAGATACCCATTTGAAAAAATAAGGTAAATTACTCTTTAAAAAAACATTTGAGATTTCTTTTAAAGTAAATCGAAAGATAGAGATAAAAAAAAAATTAAAGTAGAAAAAAATGCTAATTCTTATTAATAGGAAACTTGAATATTGATTTCTTGCAATCTTGGTGGTACATTTGCAAGGTGTCTTTAGTTGGATGACTAATTTAAAATATTCATCATATTAAGAGGACCAACATGTAATAACAATAAAAAAAACAAAAACAAAAAGGCAAGATTATATTCGGCGGCTACTTTCGGCGAAGAATAGAGGGCAAGGTAACGTATAAGGAACGCGAAGTACAATAGTAGCATGGGACCATCCCCATCCCATCCGCGGTTTGGGTGTTTCAAATAGTTTTTTCCTGAATTTTAAATTTTTTATTTTAAGTTATTTTTTAAATATTTTAATAGGCTAATATTAAAAAAATAGTTTTTTAATATATTTTGAAATAAAAATATTTTTTAAAATAATTATTACAGCACTTTTACGCAGTACAATCACAATGTACACGCACCTTATTTATTAATTAATATTAAGAATAAAAAAAAGGACGGTCCACAAATTAATATAAAGTCCTCTACCCTGCAGAATCCTTAAATTTCATTCTTTCATTTTCTTCTCTCTATCTCTATTTTTCCTCTGAACAACCAAATCTCATAAATTATTTTAAAAAAACCCGTTATTTTCCAGAAGGAGGATCAATCCGGTGCGCCTCTATTCAATTTTTTTTTTAATCTTGTGTTTATAATGGTGGTTTAGAGAGGATCGATCTTGAGTTGAGAGATTTCATTTGTTGTTGATGATGATGGTGATGAATTTTGTGTTTTTTTTTTAGGTTCTTGCAGGTGAAGAAGAAGAAGAGATGGCATCGAAACGGATCTTGAAGGAATTGAAAGATTTACAAAAGGACCCTCCTACTTCATGCAGCGCCGGTATTTCAACTTTTTTCGCATCTATATATTTTTCTTTATTTTGTTTGTTTTAGCGTTTTGGTTGATCTGATCTCTTCGTTGCGTGCTAGCTTTTTGTATATATATATTTTTTTCTGGAATTTATGACGATGATGATTTTGCTGATAGTCCAAGCATGCGTGCAATTGAATAATACTGGCGATGATTAATTCTGACCGATAAGCTTAAGTATTTAAGGCTAAAATCCGATGCTTTTAAGGGAAAGCCAAAAATAATGTTGAAATATTGGTTGATTTTTAATAATTATGGTTGAAAACCGCAGGGTAAAACATGAAGATACATATTATTTGTTTGATTTGCTTTTTCAAGGTGTACGAGTATGAGGAATTAAAAGCTAATTTTCATTGATTATTTTCATTTTATGCTTTTTTGTTGATTTGTTTGCTTTAATTATGGGAATGTTGAAGGTCCTGTTGCTGAAGACATGTTCCATTGGCAAGCAACAATTATGGGTCCTCCAGATAGCCCTTATGCTGGTGGTGTTTTCCTAGTTACTATTCATTTTCCTCCAGACTATCCATTTAAGCCTCCCAAGGTAAGTTTTTGCTTGCTACGTGCAAGGCATAATGTTTTTCGTCTGAAGAAGTTCTTTACTTGTCTATAGAATAAAGTTCATGCACATTTAAAATATACTTGAAATTGCTGACGCTTGTAAACTTGAATTACTTTCGTTGTCCCTCTGCTTTTTCTTTAATTCCTAGTGTCCCACAATCATGCTTGAAGCTTCATTGGCACCAATTTAAGATGTCTCAGGTTCCAGCCTCCTCTTTTGTATAAGAAAAGGTGTCATGCAGTCATGGAATAGCTATCTCCTAGTTCCCACCCTCACCTCTTTTCTTCCCCCCCCTCATCTCTTACTCAATTTGCAACAAAATTGAAGAAGAAGGATCAGTATTGAATTTATTCTCATCAGAAGCTGATTCATTTTGACACTAAGGCATCTCGTGTGTGAATATTTGCAATAGGTCAAACTTTTCTTAATTTTTCTTAAATCAGCAGCAGAAACAGAGGGGGCTAGATGAACTATAAGCATGGAAACCTGATTTCACAGTATAAGCACGAGCCAGTTTAATAGGACCTAACTAAAGACACAATACAATTCTATGCCAGGTCCTCATAAAATGAGATTAGATGTGAAGTTTATGTTAAATGATACAGCTCTTGCATCAAAGGCTTGTGTATCAAATCTCAACTTTTATTGTGATTTCAGAAAATAGGTTTTGTTTTTTAATCGCTCATGAAGGAATTCAAGCATTAATGAGGGTATATCACCCAAGCTAAAGTCAGCTAAATATGAAATAAATGATATTACATAAGAAGGTTGAAGATATAAACTGCCCTGATTGAATGGTTGTGCCTCTGCTAACCCTCCTTCCATGCACAATATGAAATTTAACTTTAAGTTACTTCTGTTTGTTTGGTGACTTAACCTTTGGAGTTTATATGCCATTCCATTTGTTGGTATTTGCTGAGTAGTTTTAGCTTCCTTCTTTTTGTGAACGCCTCATTGTATTCTTGGTTTCTGTTTATGCATGTCATTGTATGCTAACTATGACTTCTGCGTATGCAATTGAGAAGTCAATCTTATCCAGTTCTCTATATGTATGTGATTTTGTTAAATGTATGCATCTTTTAGGTAGCATTCAGAACAAAGGTATTCCACCCAAATATAAATAGCAATGGAAGCATTTGCCTGGACATTTTGAAGGAGCAATGGAGCCCTGCACTAACCATATCCAAGGTTCGAATTCTATAACCCTTAAAGCATCTTGGACTTGAGAAGAAAGTGTCATTTATTATTTAGAGCGTGTTTGTTTATGCGTTTAAAAAATGCTTTTGAAAATTTTTGATTTTTTTTTTGCTTTAAATTATATATTTTTTAATGATTTTGAATCGTTTTGATGTGCTGATGTCAAAAATAAATTTTAAAAAATAAAAAATTATTTTAATGCATTTTCAAGAAAAAATTACTTTGAAAAACAACCGTTACTATAATCCCAAACACTATCTTAATGGATTTGTGTTAGTCCAACATCATTTTTGTGCAAGAAAGGGACAATTGTTTCTTACCAACCATTGATGCATTAATGTATTAAAAAAATCCATCACAATAAATAGAGATAAGAGGAATGCTAGCACAACATTATTTTTTTGGGTGTTTATTTTGATATGACTTTCTAATATGAGAAGTCTATCCTATTGGTTGTATGGGTTCATGTAATTTAGTCTTTTTTATTATGCAAAACTTTAAACATTGTGCATACAAACACAATTCATGCTCTCACATTTTACTTTAGACTCATTGTGCAAAATTTTTTCTTTTCTTTAAATTTTGGTCCTCAAATTTTTTTTTTGAATGATTGTATATTTTTTGGGCCAAATTAAAGGACAATTGAATTAAATTTGTTGACTAAGAACAAAATTGAAAAAAGATGCGAGAGTAGAAAAGACAACACAAATGATTAATGATTTCAAAGTTCTCATAAAAGTTTAATTTAGTCCTCAAACTTTTCAAATTATACCTGTTCGGTCCATCAATATTTTTGCAATTTAATTTTGGTATGAAAGCTTGTTTGAGAGAGAGAGAGAGATTCTAGCGGGGCAGAGATAGAAAATCAATGTTGACACCAATTTAGTCATCAAAATAATCAATTTTGATGGTAATGAGTTCTATTTAATGATGAGAGTATCATTCAAGTATTTTTCACCTTGAAATTGCCTAAAAAATAAGATATAAGCTCAAGAAGGTTTTTTTTTCTGGGTTGATTTTAGTTTTGTGTAGTTTTTTAAGGCTATTTATGAGTTTGTAGACTCTTTTCTAGATATTTTTGGTCTATGAAAATATGAATCTTTAATTTGGTGGTTGGAGTATGGGGAAATACAACGTGTCCTCTCATTTATTTATTTTTGAAATTTTTTTAGGGCAGACGACATGTGTTTGGCCCATTAGCATTAGGGTCACTGTGTGTGGATTTTTTCTAAATGGGTCATGCGTGTTGGCTTTTTTTTTTCTGTTTTTTTTTAAGTGATATGTTATATAAGTTTTTTTAAATAATTTTTTAATTTACATTTCAATCAAGATTTTTTATTTTTTTTTATTTAGGTTTTTATAAATAGAGATTATTCTAAATGATTATTTTTGTTTTATATAGATGAATTTTATTTTTAAAAATAAAAAATATTTATTTTTGGATATTATTTCTAATATGTTCATCATTGTATAATGTATAAGTATTGTTAAATAATCTGTTAGTTTACATTCCAATTAATACCTGCTTTTTTATCTTGTTAATTTAGTTTTTTTTTAATATATATAATTAGAGATTATTCTAATTCATTTATGAATTTTGTTTTTGTTTTATAAAGAAGAATTTTATTTTTTAAAAATAAAAAAATATTTATTTTTGGATAGTATTTCTAATACGTCAATTATTGCATAATATTTTTTTATTCAATTAATTTTATACTTATCTGTTTTTATTATTATTTGATTTAATAAAAAAATAATTTTAACAAATAAATTCATCAAACACATCCGGATAAATATTTCGTGTTGTAAGATTAAATATCTTGATTTGTATTTGTTTTTTGATTTTTTCAATTTTATTTTTAATTATTATTTATGATTTTTTTTTATTAACTTAAATGGTTCTTGATATATTTACTTAGATATATGCATAGGCTTTTCAGTTTATATTTAGGGTTTCTTGTGTAAAATTACATGTCTAAAAGTCTGCCCATTCAAAAGTATCTGATTTGCAGTGGAGTGCTGTTCAAATAACTTGAGTCAAATAACTAGCTGCAATCTAATCTTTGTTTAGAGCCCCCTCTCTTTTTTCTCTTTTGACTTTTGAATTGCTAGATCTTACTGGTGATGATGCAAAGCGTTTTGTGTTTCCACGTGCAGGTGTTGCTCTCAATCTGTTCTCTGTTGACGGATCCTAACCCCGATGATCCACTGGTGCCGGAGATTGCTCACATGTACAAGACCGACAGGAACAAGTATGAGACAACTGCAAGAAGCTGGACCCAGAAGTATGCAATGGGCTAAACAACGGACCTGTGGTGTGTGCAATGGAGAGCCCCTCCCCCCCTTCTCTTTGTTTCTTTCCCCTATGTATCAATGCTTGCTGCTTGTTCTCTCTTCATTCTAAACGGGGCAAAACTGGCCCTCGACAACGTCCCAAATTAAAGAAGAAACGACTGTGTTTCTTTCCGTCCCATGGATTAATCTGACACCATGAATCGTGTCTCTAATTTAGTGTGTCTCCTTGTAACCTCTGAAATCTTAGTGGGTTCTCCCGTTTGTATGATTATTTCCTTCCTTCTTTTGTTTTGCCTCCTGACATGCCCGCATCCATCGCTTTGGTGGGGTTTTTTTATTTACTTGTCTTGGCTCCGATTAACGGCGGACCGTGGCTGAATCCAAGCGGCGTTGATGCCACCACTCGGCGTACATCAGCATGGGCTGGAGGTTTCAAAAAATAGGCTATATGCTTGTGTCAGGCCTGACCCTCAATTGGGCCTCCGGCGCGCCTGACATTGGTTGTAGAGTTAATTCACGGGTTATGAGCTCAACTCAGGACAATTATTTTCATTTCATATACTTTCAAACACATAAGTGTAGTTTCACAACCATGGATAGAAAGTAATGAATTTACGGACCATGATCTACGTAGTAATTTCCGAAGAGGGTTAATATCGGTAAATTTGAAAATGTAAGCTTGCATAATTCAAGAAAATGTTTGGCACAGGCGCGGGTACAAATAAATGTTCTTTCCATTATATCCTGCACAAGTAAATGTTGTTTCTCCCATGCTTATATAATATAGTTGATGTATGGAGTAAATATTCCATTTTACAAAACAGTACACGCTTTTTAATAAAATTGTAACGGCTCTAGTCAAAGACAAACCTACAGGCCGCATTAATGACATTTTCTTTGCTTTTAAACCCTTTTGAAGGGCACTTAATCTCACATCCTAGTGACTCTTAGCCATATATTTATTGGCTACTAAACCCTTTTTAAGGGTACTTCACCTCACATCTTATTGACTCTTAGCCATCTCTTTTGAAAGAGTTCTACAAACTTTGTTAACTCTATGTGGCTAACATTGGATCGATGGGGTTCGTTTGTTATATATATATATATATATATATATATATATATAGTTAATTATATAAAGAGTAAGAAAAAAGAAAAATATATATAGTTAATTATATAAAGAGTAAGAAAAAAAAAAGATGTCTTACTCTTTATATAATTAACTATATATATATTTTTCTTTTTTCTTACTCTTTATATAATTAACAATAAATATTCTTCTTGTGATTTTTCATGATAGATTTATCCAACATATATCATGGAAAATCACTTCTTTCTTGTGTTACATAAATTTAAAAACTAATAAAATTTAACTTTGAGAGTTGTAGTTCAACTGGTTAAGTTATGAATTTACTCCTTAAATGTTAGCAATTCGAGTCCTCCAAATCTTAAAACCACTAGAAACTTACATGGTTGTTAACTTCAGAACCCGTGAGATTAGTCAAGATACATGCAAACTGGTCCAAACACCATGTTAATAAAAAAACCTAATAAATTTAACAAAGTCAATATTCTTTCTTCTTCTTCTTCTTCTTTTTAGAATAAATATCAATAAATATGATCTTGAGTAATCTACATCGAGTTCTTAAGTGAACTTTCATCTAATGCAGATGATTTTCTAAGATTGTATTTATGATTCTTGTCCTTACATTAATAAGTGGATGATATCGAAAGGCCATGCAAGAGGTCAAATTCTGGCATGTAATTGGAATATAGCAAGTTGTTCCTTCTTCACTGTGCATGCATATCATCACCAGAGATCTTCATCTTTTTGAAGATTTTCATTATACCAAGCCCGCTTCAAGTTACCTGGCTATGAATTCATGAGATTTTGCTACGCCAAGGAACACTGTAAAAAAAAGAAGAAAAAAGAAAGTGAGAAATATTATAAATTAAACCACATATAATAAATTAATACCATATCAACTGTATAACCCATGTCAGCTAGCGGTCATTAGCAAGTCCAGAAGGCAAGAACTGAAAAACCATGCTTTGGAATTAAAAAAAAACCAATATATATATAAGTATCATATGTTCTTGTTCCCCATAAAAGACCAACCCCACATAACTTTAGGGTTTTTTTAAGCTAGGTCGCGTAGGACATGGTGATCCATGTCGTTTATTATATGTTTGTATGCATTGTTTTACATTATCAAATTATAATACGTGTCAAGTCTTCAGACCAGACAGAAGTGAAAAATCTGAGTCCAAATTAAGTCCAGCTCTAGCAACCTAGAGAAGATTAAAATAATTCCTCCATGTAGGTCGTGCCCACGAGTGGGAGAGAGCATGGCCCCTGGAAATCTGGTTTCATTTAATATAATTTTAATCAAATCTGAGTTTGAAGGGACCAAAAGAATAGAAAACAGAAAGAGGTATCTGAGCTTCCATGTACTTAGAGATTTTTCTCCAGTGAAGACAAGGCACAGAGCTGAAAATCATATATAATCTAATATATATCCCACTAAAAATGTTTTTGGCTGTGGAAAATGTTTTGAGTGTCAGATTATGAACTTAATACTTTGGTTGCAAAGAATCTTTAATTTAGCTTATAATTAGAGTTCAGGTGAGTAATCACTCACTAATTATTGTCTAAAGGTTTTCAGAATGTTCAGTCGACACATTATTTGCAGAGCGTGAGAGGCTTTAAAGCAAAAGCCATGACATTTTCACATGTATCCTGGAAATAGAATAATAATAATAATAATTGGGTTGACCCATTCGAGCTACAAAAGTAGCTTCGATTCTCAGCCTAACCGAGCCATCCTGCAAAGGTGATATGGACAAGCTACAAGTGATATGGACAAGCTACAAGTGACATGAGTGAGCTATGGGAAAAAAATGATACCTTTCATGATGAGTTGCTCTAGATTTGTTTTCAAAGAAGGCTGTATATTCTTAAGTTTAGTAAGAGAGATGAAGCTTTCTTTTTTAAATCTCCACAATACTAAATAATACTTCGATTATCTCTATATCTACTCTTCTTACACTATATTTTCTTGGAAAAACCTTAGACTAACTTAAGTATTGAAGGGTTATTTTAGAAGTAATACCCATCATCCCACCTATTATTATCCATAGAGAGAGTTAAAATTTATTTATTTTTGTTTTAAATTAATTTTTTAATATTTTTAGATCGTTTTGATGCATTAATATCAAAAGTAAATTTTTAAAAAATAATAAAAATATTATTTTGATGTATTTTTGAGTAAAAAACACTTTAAAAAAAAATTACCATCATACTTTTAAATACCCCCTTCATCATACCCAAAATAAAAAAAATAAAATTAGATTATAAGGAGGGTTCGAGTTGTTGATTAAAATATAATCACTCTCAAATCAATTGATTGTTTAGAGATGCAAGTGAGTATAAATGTGAGAAGGCAATACATGGTATTAAAATTTTAATTAATTAATATTCTTGAAAGTCTCACTAATTAAAACAATTGGATTGTTATTGATTCTGGGATTCACCTAAAACATGATTAGTAGAAGTTCATAAAGAAGTTTAAGAAAGCATTATCTACCAAAATGGAAGCTCAAAACATAATTAAAAAAGGTGGACTCTCTTAACCAATCCAACCATTCCCTATTTTTTGGGCTTTTTGGATACTTAAACTACTAATTATTACCAGCCCAACATTTATTCTCTAATCTCTCAATTGTTGTAATTAGAACTTAAAAAGAAAAGAGAGAGCATGCATAACCTCTACCAATCACCAACTTCCTCAAACCTAGTAACAAATAAGTGCATTTTAATTTCTACAAATCCCTCAATTTTAGATGAGTCCCGACCAGACTTATTAAGTCTAGCCAAATTTAAAGCTTAGATTACGTGAGAAGATTAATTTGAATTAATTCAAAATAACATTATTTCAATATTAAAAATATATTAAAACGATATTATTTTAAAGATTTTTTTTTAAAATCAAACTATATTCAAACTAGGTTTATTAAATAACAACATAATCTATTGGATCAATAAATTATAATTAGATTTTTTTAAACCCAATCTAAACTAATTCATGTTTACAAGTTATAAAACTAGAATACATTTTTAATAACTTGAGTCCTGACTAATGACCAAAAAGTGCAACTGTACTAATGTAAGCTAATAGGCATAAATAAAGTATGTCTTTTTAATTAATTTTTATATAGTTGCGGGGGTGAAGATAATGGTACTAAATAATAATAATAATAATAATAATAATAACCTTCGTAGTTCCAAAACTTGAGCCACGTCACCCCCACATTGGCAAGCACACGTGCCTCTCTTTGGTCCCCGAGTGAAGGCTTAAACGGAGCCGGGCACCGGTTATTCAATAGTGTCAGTCGGTCTAGCTATTACATCAATTCTCGAGACACCTCAACACAAAAGCTTATAAATACATATATTTACCATAGCTATATCTTATTTACTTGTTCTGCTCACAGAGTATCAGTAAAAAATCTTGGACTCATTGGTGATGGATTGAAAGGGTTATTATTTTTCTCCTTTTTTTAATTAAATACAAATTAATACGCTGACCACGCACTTTATAAAGAATATTACACCCACATATATTTAGAAGGATCGGGTAATATAACTAAGTCGAGATAGAAATTTTTGATATCTTTGTTAGTGTGATTAGTAAAACGTACGTAAATAAAATAAAGACACTATGATCGGTATCCTTAATCTACAAGTTCTTATAATATATAGTTTAAATTGAAAAATTAAAGTGGATGGAGCATAGCATGACCAATTAGATAATACCATATAATATTGGTGAATTCTTGAAAATCAGCTGAGCAAAATATGGTGAGGAGGTGTATATATCGGTTGATTAATATTTTAATTTTGTGCGATGAATCTTGTAAATGTTCTATCTATGCATGAACATGCATATTCATAGCCTCCAATATATGCTCCTATATCTTTTAAGAACACGATGCTACCACTTACCTTATAAAGAAGTGGGGAATTAACTTATATTATATTTAATTTGGAGTTATTTTGTGCTCTTCTTCTTCTTCTTCATGGTTACTCAAAACCAAGAAAGAAGAGCACGTGAGTTTCACTTTTGACTCTCTCTCCTTTTTTAAAAAAAAAAATTATTTATTGGCATTGCTGGCTGGCCTTGAATCATCAGAATGTATAAATATATATGTTTGTGTAACACAAGATGTTTAATTTAAAGATCAGTCATGTCATACGTCATAGTTTTCTTTTCTTGGTCAAATTATGTTTTTAATAATCAAGTGGTTTTAATCTTGTTTTGATGACTCTTGCGGGAAATTTTATGTTCCATCAATCAAGTAGATGATACCATATTATATTGTTAATTTCTTTGATTTCGATGTAATTAACTAGTTCTGCATATTAAATTATTTTTTTTTTTGTATTTTTCAAGTTAGATGAAAATATCATATATCGTTTCTTGGATTTTCTTGAATATTTAGTTTTTAAACCCGAGTGAGATAATTTTTTAAATTGATTCCTTTTTATTGTATGAAAAAAAAAAACCTAAAAGAAGCTTTTTTCCGCCGTATGCATAGGCGTAGCAACACCATTTTTCAGCCAGATACATTTCTCTGTATTTATCGTCACCGTATATATCTCGATCCACACACAACATACAAAGGCTCTTCCATTCTTTTGATTTGCCATAAAGTCTCACCTTTTGAATTAAAGGCACAATCTTTTACCCATACAGAAGAAGAAATTAAGAAAGAAACTCTGGAAATTTGACTGAGAAATTGACCCATCTAGTGCTCGATCACCTAGCTAAAGTCAAGCAAGAGGCTTTCATGTGATTCTTCTTTCTGCTAACTCGATCGCAGGCTAGAAACTCATGTGATATCTTCTCTTAAAGGGTAATTAATGATGATAATAAAGGGTTTCATGCGTTTAATTAAGATAAAACTAGTTTTTTTAATAATACAATGGACTTTCTACGTTAATTAGAGATGGAAAGCATGCACAAGCTAGCAAGGCAAAACGTGGCGAAGGGAAAGAAAAAGACCAACATTTCTTGCTTCAAATGGAAGCTTGCATGACGAGAGAGAGATCAGTCACTTCACTCTGAAGATTGTTTCCACTTTAGACATTAATATTTTAATATGGGTTCTGATACCATTCCTTTTAAGAAAAAAAATAAATTAAATTTCTGGGCAGTTTAAATTGTTTGTATTAATAATCACAAGCTTAAGACTGACATGGTAATTAATAAAGCTTCTGTGGTGTGGGAGGTGGCCCATCTTTTTAGAATGGATCTTGTTCCTGCTTATAATTATTTTATACTAATTTCAAGGGTTTAATTACAGAATAATGGGGATTAAGATATGGTTCTCCTCCCGCAAATCCAATCTTTTTTTTTTCAAAAGAATTTTGTTTTTTTTTTTAAAAAAAACTCAACTAATCATCCCGCATTCTGATTATTTCAAATCATTATTTATTTGAATAAAAAATGAATTTTAAAATTTGATTTCTAAACAAAAAAAGATCATAGAGTCTATCTTTTATTAATTTCCTCCGATTTTTAAGCAATCAATATATCTTTTAGCCTCTTTTGAAAAAATATTCTAATATTTTGTTTCAACGTGGATTTTCTCTTGTTGCATACCATGAGTGGAGTTTTGCATCATAAGGGGCAAAAAAAAAAAACAAATTCTAGAAATAATTTTATTGTTGCGCATTCATTTATTTTTTAAAACAAATAAGTTTTTATTTTTTCTGAATTCACGGACATTAAATATGCAAGTTTTGAATCACTCGTAGTCAAGAAAGCATGGCAGGAACTTTCTCTTGATTTTTTTTTCTTTTCCTGTTGCATGTCAATTTACATACAGTAAATTTACATACATAGAAGCCTAGCCAAAAAAAAAAAAGGGGGGGGAGGAGGAAGAGAAGAAATCTGAAGACAGACACAAATTTTCCACGAGGAAGATAATAATTTGTCTCATTGTTGACTTTTTTGTAAATGCATGACCTTTTTTCTGTAGCTTGGCATTTAGTTGTATGCATACATACATATTCATCCCGTGACAAATCTTGGCTTCAATTCTTGTCAACAGATGATTGGATTGTCGTTTCCTCACTCTCCGAATCTCTAACATCATCTTGTTCATTTTTCTCTTTAATGTTCCTTTTGTGCAAGAAAATAAAATAAAAAATCTTCTTTTATTTTTTTGATACAGAATCATTGCTTGATCTCAAGTCTTCTCAGAGATGTCTAATAAAAACTTACCCAATTAAACTCTGCTTAATAACACTTTTTGAAAGGAATTAAAGTTTTTATTTTTTAATTTCAGTTCTTAATTTTTTTAGAAAAGTTTTTAATATTTTATTTATTTATTTATATAGATGATTATTAGATATTTGGATAAACTTTTTGATTCATATTTTAAATCTTTTTATATAAACAGATCATATAAAAATAGTTTGTATGTTTAATTTTTTTTTAAAATAATTTACAACCCGTAAAAAAAATATGAGCGATCAAATAACTAATGATTAAAGACTGAATGACTACTAGAGTACGTATATGTAGAGCACCAAGCAAGGATCTTGGACTTGATGCTCATTGACTGGTATCCTTAGCTAGCTATTTTGTTTTAACAAAGCACCAAATATATATCACCAAGAACAATTTGATATGTATTTCCTTTTTCCTTTACCCAAAAAGAGAATAAAATAGAGGAAGAAGAGTGAAAGAGTTGGTGTTTTTAAGCGTTGGAGAATGCAAACAAACATCTAGCTAGGAAGATTGTTATATAATAAGAACTCAGCAGACCACTTGGAGATTTGTCGAATTCGGTGTTCTTCCCTAGCCGTCTTTCGTTCACTTGGCTCAATGGAGGGGCCAATGTCCGAGAAGTTTGCCCAACTTTGATGCTCGTCTTTGCTAATCCATATAGTTTTCGCTTTCTAAACCATATATGGGATCTTTAAACATCTATTGTCTCTCCAAAACAAATACACTCTCTTCAAAAATCAAATTAATTCTTCACAATTCTAAATTAGGCCTTCATTGTTTTGTTAATCCATCTAAACCTTGGTGACAAATGAACCGGCCGGGTTGCACATGCCATTTCGTTTCAGATACCAAGTATTAATAATAAGCTCAACGGATTCTAATGGATGATTGAGAAACGATCATCTTTAACTACAATTTTTCCCCCTAAGAAGACTTTATAAATTTTCAAACTATACCCATAATTCAATATAGATATAGATGTAATCTATTCATAGTTATCATTATATTTGGCTCAAATCACAAGATTTGAATGATAAGTTTGCCAGATCAACTCATATAATCCAAAATAATATTATTTTGTTTCTTAAATAAAATGAAGTTGTTTTAGAAAAAAAAAATTGTGAAGTTAACCTTATCTCATCTCATTTGGATTTAGTTAGTTAGGTTAACTTAATCAACTGGATTTAATTGAGTCAACTTGAGTTTGATCAAATCAATTTTCAGATCGATTTAAAATAAAATTTGATCTAATTTAGATTCCGAGTTGATGAATTACTGATGTTGACCGAGTTTAATAAAAACGATTATAATTCTTATCCTCAGATTTTAGTAGCAACCAAATTAAAGCAGAAGGTTAACTTGCTAATTAATTCAAAAAACAACATTACAATTTAATTAGTTTGCATTTGATTTTTGTGATGCAGATCCCTTGGATAATAATCCATCATAAGTGAGCTTATTAATTAAAAAAAGCTGATCACTCATCCACCAAAGCTATTCCCACTTGTGTACTAGCTAGGTGCAATATTATTCAATTCCTTGTCCTTAATCCACCATTTATTGTAGAAGACAACCATCAAACGACATCGTATAAACTCTACAGCATATATAACCATACATCATATTATATATTCTATGTTTTATTTATTACCAGAAAAAAATAAGGTTCAAATTCCCCAAGAAAATAAAGGAAGGAATTATTTTGATTTAGGTTAAACAAACTCGTCATCATTCTTTCACCACTTGATTAATCTCTTAAAAACGATCAATTTATAATTAAAAATTAGTAATCAGTTTTACCTTTCTTGGGACAGAAGTCCCTCGTGCTTCCATGTTTTAGATCAACAAACACTACTTAATAATAAGATCCACACATATGCAATTAAATTCTTGAACCTCCAAAAAATACCCAACATGTTGTGTTCCAAAGAACAAAGAATTCATGTGACAATATGTATAATTACTAGCACAGAACATCAACATCCTCATGTGAAGGCACCTTCTTCCCATGATTAGTGCCATATAGCCCTTCAAATTATTCATGCATGCAGGCGTGCTGTTCCCCTGATGACATCTAGCCATGTAAGGTTTGCCTAAAAAACGTTACACTCTTGCATGACAAAATCGAGCAGAGCTAGCTTACAATGGTCCAAACTAACCAGATGTGTCTAAGCACAAGCGGGTGATGCATACAACAAAAATATTATCATCCAATTCGGCAATTTCCACTGTTCAAATTTGGTAATATTGTTACCAACCTGTGACTGTACTGAGGGCTTCACAACGAGTCATTGGCCACCACAGCAGCAAATTAAGACATTACATAGCTATGAGGGCCAGGTCGCCACATTTTTTTGGTACCAATATTTGAGTGATTGTTCTTCAAAGATTGAATTATAATTGGGATTGTAAGCTTCTAAACATATGGCTGAAATTGTAAGGTACGGCAAGCAAGGAAATTAATTAAAGTCTTTAATTGGGTTAGCAGAAACAAAAATAGTCGGCTCTTTTGTTCGATGTAGTGTAGAATTTCAAGTTATACAAGCAAATTTGTGCCGCACTATGGCTATTATTTTTCTAATTATTCTTTCATTTTCAAACTCTTCAATCATTTGTTAATTTCTTGGCTCTTTAGGGTCTTGCTTAAGAGTCAAAAGCTTTTTTTTTTTATGAGATCATTAATCCTGTCTTCTTTGTTGTAGCCAAGAAAATAACGTAAATTTTATTATTTTTCATTTGTTAATTTCTTGGCTGTTTTTGGGGTTTTGCTTAGGGTCAAAAACTTCTTTTATGGGAGAAATCCTTTCTTCTTTATTGTAGCCAATAAAATATAATAAATTTTATCATTCTTCTTTTGGTCACTTCCTTAATTAGTCATTGGATCTCTTTACATGGAGACTTGATGTGTGGTGACAAAATGATGGAATTAACCGGGCAAGTATTAGTATGATTAGTTGCTAATTAATGATCAGACAAAGGAAAAAAAAAATAATTCGGTAAATGACATGATTAATTATATCAAAGATGAGGTGCACTTAAGGACGTGGCCTAACAGGGGAAAGGACTTGTTCGCTTCATCTGCACCCGAGTTCGATTCTCTCTGTGCATACCTGTCACCCCTGCAGTGCTTTACCCGCCTACTGGGTTTGTAGGGTGTTCAGTGGGCCCGGAGATTAGTCGTGGTACGCATAAGTTGACCCGAACACCTCGGGTTATATATATAAAAAAAAGGATGGAGGATAAATGAATGATTTTAGTTGCATGATATTGTTGCTTCTTCTTCTTCTTTTTTAATTGTTTTTTGTAGCTTTTCTATACATGGAAAAACTTTAAAAACTTTATTTGATTGTTTCTTAATTTAAAGCATTACAATGAGATTTTATAAAAAAAAAAACTTTTTACAATAAGGTGGAGCTTAAATAAAGATTATTGAGTGAATTACTAGATACTTAAATCAGAGCTTCCGATATTAATTTGGCATGGATCATGATTCCATATTGTTAATTAGTTTTAAGACTTGGAGAGGAGTGATTATGGTGGTCCAAAGATACCTACAATTACCCTAAAACTATATATTAAGTAGATATTACTTATTTAATTAATCAGAAGCACAACATTCAAATATATACTACGAATCAAATTAATAATACTGTATTATATATATATATATATATATATATATATATATATATATATATATATATATATCCCTGTTTACATTTTGCGTTTCTCAATATTTCCTGTTTCTCCTCCATCTTCTTTTTCTCGTGTTAGCACTATCGTGAAAGCAAGCTTGAAAATCGAATCCTGAGACACTCATAACAACCTTGTTTTTTTCATTTTTTATTATGATCTGCTGTCTTCTTGTTTGTTTTCCGAGAATTTTGAGACAATTAATTAGTGTTTTTCCCCGAAAAAAGAACCACAAATTGCGCCAATAACAAAGCAAAAGAAACTTCTTTTCTAATTTGTGACCACACATTGATTTGATTCAAATCTGAAAGCCGCAGTTCATGTTGTTGAATGCATGATGATCAAGGGTACAGAAATTGACCTTTGTGTTTTCACATATCAGGCTGCCAAAAATATTTGGACCCTACCCTTCTAAGAAATTTCAAAGAATTCCAGCAAAAATCACATTAATCCAAGATCAATATGGTAAGTCCAAGAACATGATGATATATAATTTACAGTCTCAAAACTAACTATTTAAGTTTTTAAATTGAGATAATTTTGTTAGGTATCTTGCTATTTTATTATAATTAAAAAAATTAAATAAAAAATATTATGTGTATGTAGACTTTAAGGACGTACCATAATTATTTAACTTGTGTATGTATAATTTATTTAAGAAAATAATTTAATTGACCTAATTTCTACTCGGCCATTTATTTTTTCCCTGTATGTTTCTTTGTATGTCTTGTGCCAGAAAAGAAACTTCTCTATAATTGCAATTTTCTAAAAAACTTGAAACACTCACCGGAGACGTTGGAATAAATTCACTGCTCAAAATAAAATTATTTTGGAAAATATGATTTGTGTTGGTTAATTTCCCAACTCATTCATTCGTTAAAAATAAATTTTTTTCTATTATAATATATAGAAAAAATGAAACTTCTTCATCATCATTATACATGTAGATATCTTTCCTTTCTTTTTTTGTGTTGCTAGGATAGTTGTTAAACTTTGTTAGGCATGTGGACAAATTTAGAAAATACATGGTATGTAATTTGATCTAAGTTGAGTTTTAAGTTGAATTAGTTTTAATATTGACCAGATAAAACTATGTTTACCGGTTATTTATTGACTCATTTAAAAGTAATGTCGTCTAGATTCGGTCGAGATAACACTACTTTTTTTTAAAAAAATTAAGATATTATTTTAAAAAATAGATATGAATTGATCCAACTAATAGGGACCGTTTGAGAACGTGGTCTAACCCGTGTTACCAAAAATTTTAATTTTTTTTGTTTAAAATTAATATTTTTTAGTGTTTTTTGATCGTTTTGATGTGTTGATATAAAAAATAATTTTTAAAAATAAAAAAATATTATTTTGAAATATTTCTAAGTAAAAATATATTTTAAAAAGTAATTACAACTACACTTTCAAACACCGACTAATAATGAAGCATTTTTATGGGTCAGACAACTAAACAAATGTGACAACTATGGTAGCAAGTAATTACCATACAGAGAGAAATAAAATAAATATTGAGATTATCTATTTTTGAAGCCCCGTGGTTGACACGTACTGGCAGGGAAAGTGAGACAAGCATATCTCGGTTGTGCAAACAGGAAGAGGAGAAAAATGCCCAGAGATGTACCACACAGAATTTATAAAAGGCGGCGAGTTCTAGGTTGCCTGCCACGTTAGTTCTGGCTGTAAAAAAAGTAATTTTCTTTTTTATTTTATTTTATTTTAAACAAATAAATAAACTCAGCCTGAAACTTTTTTAAGGGTAAAAAATTAAAAACTCACCTCAAGCAAGCCAGCACAATATAGGCTGTTAGTCATTGGTGTTAAATCTATGTTTATATGTATCTCTTATGTATATATAAGAGATATTCCTTTTATAGAGTCAAAAGGCTAATGTTTCTATATATATATATATATATATATATATATATATATATATTTTAGACACTCAAATTTTGATATCATATACCTATATATGTTGAAATCAAGCTTGGAATATTGATTAATAAATTTGGAATATTAATAAGTGAGTTTAAAATTAAAATCAAGACACCTAATTTCTCGAAGCTAGGGCTAACACCCTCAAAAAATAAAATAAATAAATTGCCTTAACAATGAATAAAAAGGCCGGTTGAAAAAACATAAAAGAAGAAGGAAAAGTTTAATTCTCATATTTTAATTTAATCATGAATTTTAATTTTGTTTTAATTTAATTTTCATCACTCAGGAGTTAATTTAATTTTCCAATAATTACCAAAATCAAATATGTGGTTATCACAACCAAATCCAATCAATAAATAATCAGATACCGAAAATCTTTGGTATTAGACAAAAAAAAAAAAACAATGCCTTCTTTAAATAGTCAAGAATTTGACCGCAAACCAAAATTAAACGGACCCGGGTATCTTGGGCCTCACGTGACTGGCATCACACTAACCGAGACAAGACTCACACCCCCTGATTCAGCACCTAATCTACGTCTCTAGTTGGGCCTGAAACTAGTTTAGGCCCACAGCACCACGTGTCAAAATCACACACGGTATTGGGGATTTGATAGGTCGGGTTACTGGAATCTTATGGCACTTACCCACCGGTAACTTATGACCTGCCCCTGGCTACTCACTACCCTGATTAATTAAAGAAATATATCAATTTGTTTTTTAAAAAAAAGAAATATAAAATGTGAAAATGAGATATTTTAATAATAAAATTTTCCAATTTCGGCTGTTGGGATCCTATAAGACAGAGATTTCAGTGTTATAGTCGCCACTGCAACGAAAACTCTGCTTCTCTCAAAGTCTGTTGTGTTTACTCATAAACCCACTGTCTCTCTCTCTATCTCTCGATATTTTTGGCTTCCAATACCTCAAGAAACCCACCATCTTCTTCTTTGCCTTCCCTCTGTTTGATCAATCAAGATTTGATTCCTTTTGTTCTCTTGACAAGAAAGATTGAGGATTTTTCAAGAAATCAGAGTGATTTCTTGTTTTTTCCTATTTTGGTTTTTATTTCTCTGTTAGTTCTGTTGATTCCTGCTTCATATTCTTGGTTTTTTCCTTTTTTCTAACCCTTGTTGATTTTAAAAGGGATTCTCTCCTCTTCTTTCATCACAGTTTGTTTTGGGGTTTGAGGGCTGTCTCTTAAATTCTTGAAAGGGTTGTTCCTGTGTCTTTTTGACAGATTTCTGAGTCATCCTTGTCTTGGGTTTATCTCTCCACAAGTAGCAATCTTTTCCTTCACAGCTGCTCACCTTTTTCTTTCTCTTTATTTGGCTCTCCTTTTCTCTCTCTCTATGCAGTTAGGGAGGCTTTGGAAGAGATAATTAGAAGAGAGAAAGGATAAATCCCAGAAAAGATGATAGACCAGAGTATCCTATGTCCCATAAAATACACTGAACACAAAAAAGTTACAAAACAATTCACAAAGCCATCCTTAAAGCCTAAAAAGTTACCCTCCGATGACCGGTGCCGCTTACTAGAACCATCAAACCCACAACCAAGGCTCGTCAGAGTAACAGTTACCGACCATGATGCCACAGACTCTTCTAGTGATGAGGAGGGAGGGTTGTTTGGCCGGCAAAGGGTGAAAAGATACGTGAACGAGATTAACATCCAAGCCAGCTGCAAAGAAACTAATGCCATTACTACTGCTGTTGCCAATAGCCGGAAAAGAGGTGTCGGTGATATTCCTCAACGGCCAGCGAAAAAATCTGCTCCTCAATCAACTAACAATGGCAGAAAGTTCCGTGGCGTTCGGCAAAGGCCTTGGGGTAAATGGGCTGCAGAGATTAGAGATCCTGCTAGACGTCAGAGGTTATGGTTAGGGACTTACGACACCGCTGAGGAGGCTGCAAGAGTGTATGATAATGCGGCCATCAAGCTTCGAGGGCCGGATGCTTTAACAAACTTCATCACACCGCCTAGTAGGGAGGAGGAGCAAGAACAAGAGAAAAGTACGGTGGAAGAACGAGAAGGAGAAGAAAAGAAGAAGCCGGAAATCAATGTCGACACAGTTTCTGGCTCCGGTTATGAATCTGCTGATGAGTCTCACAGCCTGTCATCACCAAAATCTGTGCTCACGTTCAGATTACCTTCGGCTGAATCACACAAACCACCGGCCCATCCCTTCCATGAAGTTGAAAAGGAGCCAAGTTATCAAGACAATCAAGAAGCGTTCGGGGAGAGCAACTCGACTGACTATTTACCACTAGACGCGCCGTTTCTTGATGATTTTTTCAATTTTGGAACCTCAGGGCCTACACTCTTTGATGATCAAGTTATGGCGACGGCGACAACATCGGTTTTTGAGGAGAGCTTTATGTCTAATCAAGATTTTGGTGACATATTTCTTGACCCACTTCAAGATTTTAGCTCACTATCATCGGTCTGCCAGGAGGATGATGATTTCTTCCATTTCTTAAACTCGGAACCTCTTGCGGCACTTTGACGTCGATGCCGTCGGTTAATTAAGTGCCATTTCACGGCAAATTTTGTACGGTGGTAACTGTTCTGGCCAATTTTGGTGTTAATTAGTATTAGTAGTAATATTATATTTATTTATTTAAATATCTCCGTTAAAACCAACGGAGGACCGAGTGAAAGTCATCCAAGATTTTGTACTCTGTTAGAGAAATAATTAAGAGGCCGGTTAAGTGTGTAAAATTTAAGTTAGCAATGGAAAGCTACAAGTTATTTTCCTTATTTGTTTTTGCTATTTATTTTATGTGGTCAAAGTGTAATTTCTTTCGCCGCATACAAGCATGTGTAATTTACACGTGCTGCCGGTCAATCGAGTCAAATCACCACTCGTGGGTGTGAAATCGAGATTAGATTAAGCAATTTGATTTTCTTCTAATTTCATGTCTTGCAAATAACACGGCCAAATGGAATTGATAATGATGTATTTAAGGAAACTTTTATAGTTTTCAAATTTAGCGTGGCGAGTTCACTTGTTAATATGAAATTTAATCGGAAACTTTCTTATATATATATAAACAGAATCAAATATTTTAGAAATTTTTGAAAAAATATCTAGTCCTTTTGTTTTTGTTTTCGTGTTTCAAAAGCGTTTTTTTTTTAATTTTAAAATTTTTTTACTTCAAATTAATGTTTTTTTTTATATTTTCATATTATTTTGATGTGTTAATATCAAAAATAATTTTTTAAAGTATTTTTTTTAATTTTAATATATTTAAAAAACATTTTAAAAAATAATAATTACCATAGTTGGATTAACTTTGAACTTTGTTGATACACGATGTAGAGCTTTGATATAGTTTAAAAACTATAATAATGATTATTATGAGGTAATGAACATGCATAAGCTTGGCGTATATGGCTGGTGATTAATTATAGGTAAGTGGGACGTGCAAAATGTGGACCATATAGGGTGCCAACTTTGTTTGCTATTGAAGACAGGTTTAAAAGGCATGTTAATAATTGAGTTGGAGTGGTACTGAGTTGTCCGAGGGGGGTTAGATTAGATGGAAGGTCTAGGGTCTGTTTGTTTTTGCGTTTTAAAAGTATTTTTAATAAAATTTAAATTTTTTTTATTTTTTTATTAACTTCAAATTAATATGTTTTTAGTGTTTTCAAATCATTTTGATGTGCTGATGTCAAAAATAATTTTTAAAAAATAAAAAAACATCATTAGCATGCATTTTGGCATGAAAAGCTATTTGAAAAGCAACCACAACCACACTGCCAAACAAACTCCTAGTCTCTGAACGAAGGAAGGACAAGAGAGACTAAATCAAAACTAAAATTTGAAAGAGAGTGGCTTTAGACAAGTTTTACGAAAAGGTTGTGTCCATTTTTCTTCTACTCTTTGGAAACTAGAGAGCATATGAAAGGGATATCTTCATTTGCTACCTTGTTTTTATCATGAATTTTCTACGATTTTCAACGCTAGCTTTATATATAAACTTTCACATCGTATTTGATTCTTTTACATTATTATTATTATTTTTTTATGACGAGGAGAGAATTTAAAATAAAATAATTAAAACATAATAACAAAATTACTTACAGAAAACACTTTATAGATAAAATTCGATGAAAATAAAAATATAATTTGTGATATATGAAAAAACACATTTACTATTTGTTTTTTTATAAAAAATCCATCAATAATTCTGTCAGTATAATATTATACATACTGACAGGATTTTAAATGGATATAAAATCCTATAACATTATTCTGTTGAGAATACAATTGATAATTAAAATGCCCATGAACATCAAGTATAAACACCAATTGAGGAATTCTCTAGTGGGGTAATTAGACTAGTAAACAATCGCGATCACCTTAATTAATTCAACTATAATACATATACGAGCATCACTAGTCACATTTGTTGATGAATATACCCTTAATTTCTTATATTTCCAACTATATTTGACCGAGGTCTTATTCGAACTTAAAAAACAAGAAGAAGGTCTCAATCGTTTTCCATTATTCCTTGCTGGAAAAAATGAAACGACGCCACGATAATTGGTGTGTATTTATTAAGAAGATTCAAATAGAATGTGTGTTGGGGGACCTCATGCTCTCATTGACAAGTAGTTTTACATAGGAGGGAGTCTATTTAAGCGCAGTTACTGCCATGCTTGACCAATACTCAAAGGGGGAATTCCAATAACATTGCGAAAGGTCGCCATATATAAATATATACTTCCGAAATGATCGTGATATATTACACATATGCATGCATCTCTTGCCATGCCTATTTTTCTTCCAAAATAGCAAGTTTCATCGAATTCTAAGGTGTTTGGCTTGATTAAGTTGTGGGATAAGACAAGAATTTTTTTTAAGATCAATCAAGAGATATTAATGGCGGTACTGTTTGTACGTACGTTAGTGGGAAGTATCTATCTATTTGAAGTAAGAACGGAAGCAAGACCTGCAACAGTGCTGGTTGCTTCACTGTAAATCAAATCAAGGAACATTGGGAGGGAATATGCTTGAATTCCTTATGATTATGTCTGAATCCATACATATCTTGAACTCCGACATGCATTACGCACGTTCAGCGTAGGTCAAGGACAGAGTTTTTCACAGTTATGTTTGAAATCACATGATGGCTGATCACCATTGGAGCGTCAAATTCCGTTCTTGACATGGTGATATATCAGCTACATTCATGCATGAGATGCAATGAACTCAATGATATCTGCAAACAGTGAAGTTGAAGCGGGGGAAAAAATCACAGAAATCAAAATGTACAGCCAGCTCCTAGTTAAAACGGCCCCCTTACTCTCAATAGAAAACGACATGAACACGCGCTGTAAAAGCCTACAGATAAAGCAATATATGGTCGACAATAATCTATACATTGACACCAAGCATTACGGTTTGCTCAGTAGTCACTGGTGAGGGGTCCTCTCGGTGGTGCGTGCATGCCGTATTTGGGTCAAATAAGTGTCTTGGGTAGGTTACAAGTGTGAACCATCTCACACGGATGTAAGTCCGCGCTTGAATTGTTGCTTGTGGAAAATTTGAACCACGTTCCTGTTCTTCTTTCCTTTCACACCCTTAAAATCAAATAAAACTACTCGAGGGGTTTAGATATAAGATAGAACTATTTCATGTGGTTCCCGTCATTCTTCTTCGCACATTTAGATATAATTATTTAACTTGATTTAACTCGTGATCGATCCATCCAAGAAATTTTATAAAACTTGGTTGATTTATATAAGTTTTTAGTGATTTAATTGACTAGATTAAATTCTATTCAAACATAATGGGGTTAATATTTTGTTTATAAAACAAAATAGTATCTTTTTAATTAAAATACTCAATTCAGATTTACCTATTTACCAACGTGCAGGACCAATTTTCTATTAGGGACAAAATCATGTGTTTAGAATGGAGTTTTTGCATGTATTTTAACCATAAAAAAAGAGCGAAAAGTTTTGGTGCCTTTAGAACTAGAAATCTCCATACACTTGAGAAACTCCAAGATTTCAAGCTTAGCCCCTTGCTTCACTTTTTTATTATCAGTATATATGTTGGAAACGTGGCTCAAGATTGTCCAGCTTACCCCTTTTTTCTACCATCATGAAATGACTATGCAAACTTCACTTAGCCACTGAAGATTTGGATTCATTAGAAGGGTATCCTTTTTCATTCTTGCTTTTTTTCCACATCTACTGTTTTTATCATAGAGGTAAGTTTGTTGGTACAGTGGAGCATCATCATTTACGGTCAATTATTACTTGCTACGAGAAGCAAGAGAAATCTACCGTCGGAAAAGCACAAGAAAGTTCAACAATAACGGCGCAATGTCAAGAAAGAAGCCTTCCATCTGAATAACTAAAATCTTGGCTGCAGATTTTCCCGATAATAGATTGTGTTTTTAATGAAAGACGTGTGTTGTTGTTGTCATGCCAGTGGATTGAATAAGCCTGGAGGGACATGCAGAGAGCCCTCTTATTTTTACATTTCAATGAAATGGACGTTGCTGTTTCTGACTTGTAAATTCTTACTCCATAGCTTAATGAACTTGGTTCAGGAATGGAGGGTTTCATCAGTGGACATGAAGGGCTTCACCAATGGACTAGACCTACCTTGATCATATAGCATATTTCAACGCTTAAAATTCGAGTTCTTCACTAGAAAGTTTTAGGTTTAAATCTCAATTGGTAAAAGACTGAGAATCTAGCAATCAGTGAGAAAGATCTTAGATAAAAGATATAGGATGGTAAGCCAAATTTAAAGCATTTTTGGGTTTAGGTTGTCCCTGTGACTCCTTTTCCGCCAGGCGATGAACAGAGTGGAAGAGATCTGAGATAAAAGCATTTACTTTTACCCATTTGACGCCGTTGTTGGAAAAGATACCGCAGTGAAATGAAACCACTCTCTGCTCGGTGGAAGAAAAGACATCAAGTGCGTGGTGACACGAGGAGGTCTCTACAGACTGGCAAGCTCGCAGTGTTGTTGCCTCCGCAAGACAAAAGGGCCATGAAATCATCGCAATATGATTGCAAAAGTGATCTTTATGAATTAAATATTATTATCTTTTTATGTTTGACTTCCATCCGTGTTTGGTACTATTTTCAAAAAAAAAAATTGTTTTTTTATAGGTTAATATTTTATTTTTTTGAATTATTTTGATGTAATGAAATTTAAAAACTAAATAAATTTTTTATTTTTATATTTTTTAAATAAAAATATTTTAAAAAATAATTACTACCTCAACATTTTAACTTCTCTTCTTCACGTTAGATAATAATTTTTAATCTTTCATTTGCTTTCCCTTCCCATTTCCAAATGGGTGTTTGGCTGTGTGGGATTAAATTGTACTTTTATAAATTTTTTATTTTTATTTATTGATATTAAAAAT
Organism: Populus nigra; assembly: GCF_951802175.1. Lineage (NCBI taxonomy): Eukaryota > Viridiplantae > Streptophyta > Magnoliopsida > Malpighiales > Salicaceae > Populus > Populus nigra. The sequence goes on along the minus strand of NC_084867.1, from coordinate 1,637,793 downwards.
ATATTATTTTAATATATTTTTAAGTAAAAAATATTTTACAAAGTAATATGTCATTTATACAGGTTGGTGTAATAATTGATAAAAGCTTTTTGCAATAATTGACAAACACAGAAATCTAAAAACAAATTAAAAAATATTCAAAAATAAATATTTTAAATTAATATAGTGTGTATTTTTAGTAGATTGCTATTTTCTTGAATTGTTTTCATTAGGTAAAAATCTCATGTTCAATTTATACTAGTTTAGGAGCAAATAATTTTATATTTAGAGTATGTTTGTTTTTATACAAAATATTTTACATATAACATGTTTTTCCATGAATGTTTTACATGTAAAATGTTTTCTCCTAAAATATTTTATATAAAAAAAACATTTCTCAATGATATGAAAGGAAAAAGAGGTAGTAATATTTTATCCAAAATAAACAGAATATTTTATCCAAAATATCCTTAACTAAGATATTTTATTCAAAATAAACAGAATTGTCTTTGAAAGTTGGTACAATTTTCTTAAGATATTTTTTAAAATAATATTTTTTCAGTTTTATTTTTATTTTTTGATATAAACACGTCGAAACCATAAAAAAATTTTAAAAATATATTTTTAGGAAGAAATACAATTGAAAAAACTTTTAAAAATATACATTTAAAAGTAGGATTATTTGCCTGGATGTTGAGCATAATCCAACCTGAGTCGAGTTCAGACTTGAAAAAACCAAGAAGGGGAGTAGTAATAATAATAATAAAATAATAATAATAATAATAATAATAATAATAATAATAGCAGCTAGCTGACCACTTTGGGGGCCAAATAAAGAGAAACTGACACATTTGGTAAATTATTTGCTTGAACAACTTATTTGATCTTTTTTACTTGCCAAAGGCACCTAAGCAGACGACACAAACAGTGTTTTGTTTTTCTTTTTATCAAAAGGTACAAGGGTCTTCTTATTCTAACATAATTTAATTATTTTATTTATTTATTTTTTCTCCTTCCACGTTACTTTCCTCCTTTTTTTTTCATTAAATTTTCAATCTTTTTGATATTATGACCCAGATTGTTTTTTGAAGTGTTTTTTGTATCGAAATAATTTAAAATAATTTTTTTTTTATTTTTTAAAAATTATTTTTGAGATCAGCACGTCAAAATGATCCAAAACATACATAAAAATTTAATTTTTATAGAAAGTGGTTTGTACCGCATTTCTAAACGGTGTCTAAATCTACTAAAATTTTGAATTGATTTTTGTTAAGATTAATTAATTTAAAAAACATACATTTTAATATATATATATATATATATTTTTTAATTTATACCATTCTTTCAATTATTTTTATCAAAGTATGTTATTTTTTTTTAAAAAAAAAACAATTCTTACATAGAACAACAGCTAACAGAGTGTAGGGTGGTCGCTATACTAGGAGTCCAGCACTTGCATATTTTTCGATAAAAAAAATAATTTATTTAACATAAATAAAAATATCTCAATGACATCCTTTTCGAATTAATGCAATCTTCTTTGCTATAAATTGGATATTCAAGGAACTTGCATTATTTCATTATTAGCCACTGCCTACCTTATTTGTACAATAATGTTTTCAAAATCTTAGGCTGTTCAATCTGCATTATTGCTAATAAAATTCCCAACTGATGTTATAAATGCCAGACATTGATGAGCGCAGCCTGATGGTATACCAGTGTGGTTGGAGAAGCTGGTCATTGAATATGGTGATCTTCTTTTATTATAAATCGGCTATTTATGGTATATGCTATCATTTGATTTGTTTTCCATGCCCAAGTTGGTGTTAATTACTGTGCAATATCAATGTTTAGAAAATTACTTAATTGCTATCATTAAATTTCTTTTATTCCGTAAAAAACAATCGGTCAAAAAACCACGCACATCAGACAAAAAAATAGCTACAAATAAAGTTATTAAAATCGACTCGAGTAATAAATTGAGTGAGTCAATCTAAATCATTTCAAGACAATATAATTTTAATAATTATTTTTTAAAAAATTAAAATAACATCGTTTTAAGAATTAAATCTCATTTTAAATTAGCTAAATCCTAAATTGACCGTTAAAAGTTAATAGTAATATAAATAAGTTATCCTATTTCTGGCTGTAAAATGGACAGCCCCATTTTGTCATTCATAAAACCTTTAATATATTTTTCTAAATCAGCAAAAAATTCACAGAAGAGCCAAAAAGTATAATTTTTTTTGGCTGCTGCCTAAACATCCATTCAAAAAAACAGAGAAAATACAAAGCATGTACACTGAATACAGTAGAAGCCTGCAATAAAATTCTAAACTCTGCTGAATGCATCATGTGCTCTGTGGACAATGTTCACTGTAGAGCATTAATGGTGGAAGACCTGAAGGCACACACTCACTTAACCCCTCACCCCTCAATATTGTTCTAATTCATTAGACTTTTAATAAGATTTCAAGAAGGTGTTAGCAATTGTTTTTAAGATATTTTTGTTAAGAAATAAATTAAAATATAGAAATAGAAAACGATGGTTTTTGAACTAAACTACCAAGGGGACTCGGTTAATAATCTCTTAAGACAATAATTAAGGACTAAGTTATAGTTTAGAATTATTTAGGGTTTAGGCCATGTAGAAAGGTGGCACAAGTTAGCCCCACCTTTTAGTTCAATTCATAAACAGAGGTTGCTGGCTAAGAAGATGAAACTAGCTAGGAGAAAGGGTTAAGAGGTAGAGTTGCAGGCTTTAAGAGGACTCAGAAGCGAGCTCGCCATCAGAGCCAACTTGCATATATATATATATATATATATATATATATATAGAGAGAGAGAGAGAGAGAGAGAGAGAGAGAGAGAGAGAGAGTCTGCAATATGTTGCAAAGAAAATTAATAAACAGTGACAGCACCTCAACCTCCTGTTTTTCACTTGTTCTTGGTTTTGGCTCTCCTCTGTTCTCAACTTTGTATTTCTCCAAAGCTCTCTGTGTTTTTTTTTTTGGTCCCCCTCTTGAGAACATCACTATCGCCTGATACTCAGTTTTTACATGCATTTCCCTAGGCTTCTTTCTCTCTTTGCTTTCTTTTTTCCTATTAAAAAAAAACGTAATTTTTGTTTTTATTTATACGCTTATGTTATTTTCTCTGGCAACGAAGATGCTTGATCTTTAATGTTGTCTTGTTACTTTCATGTAGTTATTCATAATTTACTGTTCATTCTCCGATGAGAATTGCCGAGGAGCTTTTTCACTCCTTGGTGGCCATGGGAGGATGTTTTCCCACTTTCACGTACGTGGTAATTCAATTTGAGTTCTTATTAAGATAAGAGGGAGAGAAGCCATTGCTTCCACAAAGTCATTAGATTTATTTGGGTTCATGAGTTAAAATCAATTCAAATTTTAATTTAGATAATTTTCATATAATTTAATTTAAAATTAGATATATATTAAATTTCGAATCTATAAATTGATTTATCAAGTAAAATCAACTTTAATAATATAATTAGGCATGTTTTAGAGTGTGGTTGTGGTTATTTTTCAAAAATACTTTTCACCTAGAAATATATTAAAATAATATTTTTTATTTTTTCAAAATTATTTCTAAAATCAACATATATTTAATTATTCCATCAAAACATTTAATAAAATACTCGAAAGATGGGAATTATGAAACAAAAGGGCTCAAAGTATTTATGTGAAATTATGTAGCTAGTGTTTCATTGTGTTTTTTTTTTCAATGATAGTGATCACTACAAAAGCCTAATTTTTTAATTAGATTTTCATTAAATTATTCACACTTGGACTGACATATTTCTTTTATTTTTTTTTCTCTTTAACTTTTCCTGGGCTCAACCTAGAAGATTACTTATAATGTGGATTAAACTCATGGTTTCTTGAAGACAAAGATTTTGCTATCCGTACATCAGCTTGGATTGATCATTTTCCCCCTCTTTTCAACTCAAAAAAAATAAACGAATAGGAAACAAGATTTTGATCATACGAGAAAAATCTTGGCCCCAATTATGACATTACCCAAATCATGGTCAATTAACAATCACTAATCATTACAATTTAGCTCAGAGATCTCATCAGAGGTTGACCAATCAAGTGGTTGTCGTCCGATCTCCCTTCTGGGACCCGCAAAATCAAGCCTTCGGTTTGCTACCATGAGCCCCAATGCACATGCGAAATCAGACTTTTGGCCATTACGGTGGGCCCTAGACATCTGGCCCAATATAAGGGGGGAAAAAAGAGAAGACAATCAGATGGTGGAACACGTGAAGGGTGTACGGGACTACTGTACCCCATCACAGTCGATTTTTCTTTTTCCACCGCGGCAGTCATGATTCAATGGTCAAACACGGCTAATCATGATACACGTCGCTCCTATCTATTACAGTCATAATAATCGATACTTGTACAATTTTAACATTGCTAAATTAAATTAACTTGTTGATATGGAATCAGATCAATTCTAAATTTATTTTTAAATTTTTATTAAAAAAATATTATTTTATTTTTAATTTATTTTTTAAAACAACACCGTTTAATTAAATTATCTTGTAAACATCAAAACCTAATACAGTTACTGTATATTACATATAGATCGATTCCAAGCAATAATCTCCTAAAATCATGATAATATGGGTTGAAGACTTGTTTCATTTTCTAACTAGGTTTATCAACCAATAAAAATTATAAATTTACTATCGATGTAATCACAATAAGATAAGATTATATATATATATATATATATATATATATATATATATATATATATATATATATATAAGAGGTTTTCTAATCATAATCATGGTAATTTCTTAGTTTTAGTCTTATATACACTTTATTCTTACACATGAAATGTTATTGTATTTGATATTTTCTTAAAAAATACATTTTATTACTATTTTATTTTTTTAATTCATGTGGGGTGTTTGGGTTAGTTTGCGCGCACCTCAATTAATCCATACAAATTCTGAAATTAATGACTAGGTAAGCTTCCAGTAACTATCAATATTAATAACTACAGGAGAAACAAAGCCTTTAATCTCAAATCTAATTATTCACTGAGCACCTAACAGTAAGGATCACTGTAGATATCGAACTCCAAGGACGGCCACTGCAAGGTGATCTGGTTATGGGGCCTAATTAAGATGTTCTTATAGTTTTCCTTTGACCTGCTAACAAGTAGTTGAGCTCGTAGGAGAGGATTTTGAAGATTTTTTTCCCAGGGATTTCTCTCACAGCTTTACCATCTGTCCATGAAGATTTCACTTTATAATGGTGGGAACTCGGAGCATGATTACCGGCTGAGGAGGTCCTACAAAATTGTGAAAAATCAAAATCATTCATGCTCAACGCTGTATGCAAGTTGCATCCTCCATCCATCTCTTTTCCAAAAAGAATCATTAAACAGATAAATATTGCATATAAAAGGGAGAGACGCAATCCCCTGGTGCCCACGGTGGGGCTTCCTTGACAGTGGCGTTGTTGATATATACGCTGTTTTGTCTACCAGAAAAAAAAAAGGGTCCTTGACAGCTCGTTTTCCTTTTCCTTTGAAACATCAAATATTATTTAAGAAACGTTTTTCTTATGCTGACAATAGTTTATATAAAACCATTAATGAAATTATAGTTAATATAAAGCCATTAATAAAATCTCTTTTAATAAAACATAAACTCTTTTATTACAGACAACTCATAAGAAAAGAGAAATTAAAATACAATCATCTAGTAAGTAATCTAATAGTAAAAATTTAGAATTAAAAAATTTACTTTCACTGTGATTTCAGGTTTGAGTCATGTAGTTGCTAATATAATAGTCACTAGAGGTTTATATAGTCGGTAACTACTTCAGAATCTGTGAGATTAGTCGAAGTATATATAAGTTGGCCTGAACATTCATATTAAAAAAATAAATAAATTAAAATACAAAATTATTATTTAAATTAAAAAGAACCCATTCATAGGATGAGAATCTTGAAAGTACAATTAATCAGTACAAGGAGATTAATAAAAATGTCTAAGTACGGGTTCTCACTTTTTAAAATTTTAGTGTGTGAACAAGAAATAAAATCTTATCCACAAAATTTTGCAACTTCCTAAAGGCTTTACATACTTTCATGCATGTAGATAAGCACGTAATCATATCTATATTTGAACCCAACATTAATTAACTAATTAGCCATCCAAACCCTTTTGCATTAATATTTTGCACGCAAGTATAAATCTATAGTGAAAAAAAATAAGTGTAATACATGAAATGCTGTTTATTTTTATCTTTTAAGCTGTGTTGGGTGTGTTTTAAAAGTATATTTAGCTTTAAAAAATATTAAATTAGTGTATTTTAGTATTTTTTGATGATTTTTATGTATTAATATCAAGAATTAAATTTTTTTTATTTTAATTAAAAAATACTTATAGCATACTATTAAACATTAATGAAAACAAAATGAATTCAAAACTCACACGTCGATCATCTCACCTCGGACAAGCTAGGAAGACAAGCTGGCTTTGAAGTCAATGAAGACTTGTATCAAATATTTGACACAAATATATTTACAATTTATTTTTTTATTATTATTTTTGTGTCAAAATTGACTCAGTTGAAATTCTAGAGCACCAAAAACACACAATATGGGAATGGTAGCATGTCCCACATAGGATTACATGAAGATTTCGAAGAGGGAGAAAAGTAGGACAAGAAAGGGAGCATGTTTTGCTGTTGTCCTCTAAAACTTCGAAAGTGAAATTTTCTTCTCCTTCGTCTGAAATGGAGATCTGAGTCATGCATCCAATTAGAAGTCAAAGACAGTGTTTAGGCGACAATCGTCCAAATTATAAGGCTAATTATGTGTTCATACTTTAATTTTTTTTGCCTCTAAAAAGTGTCAACACAGAACATTACTTTCCGACATTCCTTTTCATTACCGGCTCCTTGACTTTTGACATCCTATATTTTGCTTCCCGGTGTTGACTATGAATTTTAAGAAAGTGCAAACATGTCGATGTACATGTATTATACATACCCAGGTCTGTATTTTAGCTTTGTTGGGTTAAAAATAATATAAATTATAATTCGAGCATCATAACAGATAAAATATTAATATCTAATTTTAGACTTTTAGATTTCAAAACAATTTAAATTATAATAAAATTTTATCTGTAGCTTTAGAAATGATCTAATCTAGTAGATTTGCTTTAATCAATTATAGACTCACTAGAATTTTTTTTTCAAGTTGGATTTCTAAAACAATTAGGATTTTCTAAGTTATTATTAGACATAAAATATGAATAAAAGACTAAGAATAACATGCTAAAAATATATAATAATAGAAGTGTGTCAAATTCCTCTACACTTGGATCTCGCACATCCTCTAGAAAAAAAAAAGTCAAAAGATAACAAAATAATAAAAAATTACTACTTCAAATTTCATATTAAGCTCCTAGATTTGAGTGTTTCAAATTCCCCTTCATTTAGATTAACATGATATTAAGCTCTTTGATTTTTTAACTGAGACAGATGTCTTAATAATAAAAAGATTTTTACTTCAAATCTCATTATTGTTATTCTCCTTGATAATTAAAATTAATTAATAGTTATGTATACATTTTAAATTTAAAAAGCTATTACTCAAATGAATACCTTAAAAAATAATATAAATTATATATTAAAGTTTCTCCTAATAATTTAAATTCTTATAATAAAATTAATTAAAAAAAATCATTAATTCATTGTGATATCAAGAAAATAATCAATAAACATGAATGCTAGCAATTTCAAATCTAACAATATCTTTTGCCCAAGACGTTGGAGTGCCGGTGATCGTGGCCATTGTTGAATTCTTGCATGACGGCGGCATTACAATGTCGGAATCTGTGTTAACTGTTAAGCCACTTCAAATTCCAGTTTGACCTGGTCAGGGACGGAGACATAGCTATTAGCCTAAAATCCACGCAATGCATGTTGGGTTGTGAAACATCGTCATGCTACATGAGCATGTTCTCACTGGGAACTGTCCATGGCCACCGAAGATCGGTCCAATGTGGAAATCAAGTGTCCCTGCCATTGTCACGCCTTCTGAAAGGAACGCTTGGAACTTTGACCCTACAAGGTGGCTTCTCAAGTTTTTCCTGCAAAAAGTCTTTTATATAATATTCAGCATGCTGGATTAGAATTATAATAGTAACAGATTTGTTATTTTGATGCAGTAGTAAATTCTTTGATAATTTGTGCTGTATGACCCGGAAACCGGGCTGGACGCTTAGGAGGTCCGATCCTGGGTCATATAATTTCTAGGCCTGTCATAAACCTGAGCCGGGCCAGCGTGCCATAAAGAGCAAAGTGGGTGCAGAAATCCATTTATGTTCTAGGGAGAGTCTGGCTGGGAATCCAGTCATGATCATGGCGGCCATTTTTTATTTGATGATAATATTAAAAAAATGGTTACAAAAGTGATCATTTCGTGTATGCTTGGCAGTGAAGTGTTTTTTCATATAAACATGCATGAAAAAATATATTAGGATTGTTTTTTTTTTATTCAGTTGATTTTTATTTTTTTAAGTGATTTTAGGGTTGATAAATGTCTAAGAAGGTTTTTATTGTGTTTTAGTGATGTATTGAGGTAAAAAGATATACTTAAGTTTGAAAATTTAATCTTGATTTTTCAATCATAAATAAGTTATAATAGGTGACAGGTCGGCTATCATTATAAACGATATGTCACTTATTTTTTAAAAAAATAAAAAAAGAAGCCAATAAAGTTGTCTGTTCAGAAAAAAAAATTAAAACCCAAGCGCAAGTATGGTTTCCAAGACCAAATATGATTGAGATTTTTCTTATTAAAGCTAAACATGTGGCTGACCTTTTTTTTTGTTATCCTTTTTTATTATTTGTTTTTATTTAAATATTGATTTATGTCCTCTATCTTATTTTTATTTAAATAATTTAATTTACTTTGTTTTTTAAATAGTAATCAATCCTTTTACTATATTTGTTTATCAATTCATATATGAATATATTTTAATTTATTTTGTTAAATATAAATAATAGTTTTTTGTTTCTCGGTTTTCTTAAAAAATTATGATATCCAAAAACGTATTTGTTATGGTGGCATCTTTTCTTTTTATTAAATATTAACTTGGAATCCTACCACCATAGTAATGCGGGTTACACGACTAATAAATATTTAAACCATCTCATATCTTAACTGGAAAATCAATTTAAAAGTCAATTTTATTATATAGCATTATTTTTTAAGAAAAATGCTTAATGATGGCATCTTATTTATGCATCATAACTTGTTCTATGGGTAGTTATAAGAAAAATTAAAAGGCTAGGGGAATTTACTATGCATGGTTGCACTATGAATCCCCTCACGAAACACTGTAAATTCACTTTCCTATATGTTTTTTTGTCCATTTCATTTATTTATTTAGCTAGTGAGACAAAATTGTAGGCTAATTTATACTAATTTATTAGGAGATGATAAGATTAAAAGACAAAGAACTAAAGTGAAAAAAGCAGAGGAAATGAATGACTTTTTAAACTTTGGGAGAAATGTTCATTATAGTCCTCATACTTTTCTAATTATAAATATTGTGTCCCTCCAATTCATTTATTTTTTAAAGTTAATTTTAGTCCAGAACTTTATTTTTTATTTTATTCTTAAGTTCCTAGTTTGAGCGAAAAGCGAGAAGAGCCGAATTCTAACAGTAGAGAGAGACAATAGGCATTGACACAAATTCCGGCCATTAAATTGGTCGATTTTGGTGTCAACGAGATCTATTTGATAATGAGAGTCCCTCTTAGGCATTTTTTCACCTTAAAATTGTCTAAGGAACCAGGTCTAAACTTGGAAAGGTTTTTGATTTAGGGTTGATTTTATGTTTTTATGTGGTTTTTTAGGTTGTTTAAGGCTATTGATTGATTTATCAAGGTGTTTAGGCTCTTTCTATTTGTTTTGGGTAAAAAAGTACATTGAAAATGAGTTTATATACCAAAAAATCATGAACCCTAATTTTTTGGCCATCACAATAGTCAGAATATAGGAAAAAACAAATGACACTTTGTCTATTTTTTTTAAATTTTTTTTTTTAGGGCGAACAACATATTATTCACTTCATTAGCATTTTTCTAAAAAGTAAGAGCCCATGCACGCAAGTCCTTTCCAACTAGGCTAGCCATATATACCTGATCTTTTTTTTTTCTTGTCTTTTTTTAAATTGATATTTTTTTAATATGTATTTTTTAATATATTTTTTTAATTTATATTTAAATTAATACCTCTTCTCTCATATTTTTTATTTTTTTAATTTTTCCTTTTTTAAAAGTGGCTATTTTTTTTAATTATTTTTATGTATATAATTTTTAAAGAGATTATTATAATTCATATACAAGTTTTTTCTTTTGTGTATTTTATATGCATGAAATTTAATGTTTAAAATAAAAAAATATTTATTTTTGGATAGTATTTCCAATAAGTATAACCTTGTGTAATATGTTTTTCTTTGTTTTTATTCAATCAATTTCATATGAATATTTATTTCTATTATTATTTGACTAAACAAAAATATAATTTTAATAAAGAGAGTCATTAAACATAACCGAGTAAATGATTTATACTGAGAAATCAAATATCTTGATCTATATTTATTTATTGATTTTTCCAATTACATCTTTAGTTATCGCTAATGATTTTTTTTCATTTATTGACACAGATGATTTTCAATCTACATAAGTTTTTTTTTTACACTTTAAGATTTTTTATATAAAAAACATGTGGAAAACACTTGTATATTTACTTTTTTAAAAAAGAAATTGACCCAGCCGAAGCACGGATTAAATAGCTAATAGATGACTAATAAATCTACTACTATCTATCACAAACAATTTTAGTGGTTTTCTTTGGTAAAGTCATACAAGCTGGTTTTGAATTAGGATATGTTTATATATTAAATAAAAAACTTCTCTATTTTATCCATAGAAAATGAAAAAAAATCTAATAATCAAGTTTTTAAATACGAGTCCATGTAAAAAACTTGTCATGTGTGAAAATGTGAAGTCTCAAAAGCGTATTATTCATAGCCAAAGCATGAATCTTCAGCAGAGTAAAGCTTCTCACAATTCTTAATTATAATGCTATAATGGTCAACAAGAAGAACTAGCTAACTGCTAACACTCACACAAAAGGAAGATCCAAAAAAAAAAAAAAAAACCATGATTATAGCTCTTCTGATCTCTATATCAACATTATTTCAGTTCAATTGGGGCACTATAACATCTTGCAGTGCTACAAGTTGTGCTCGACCACCAAGCTCTTTGGGTAAGACCTCCTCACCAATTTTTTTTACAAACTCGATTCTTGCTTTTTCATCATTCTTCACTATCTCAGTCTGCAGTTTCTCGTCACAAATTAAGGTGGCCAAAGTTAATATAATAAGGAAAACGATCTCTGCTTATAAAAATTTATCAGGCTTTTGCATGTTATAATTAAGATTTGATTGGGATGAACATCAGAACATGAGTTGATGATCTTCGTTTCTTCAAAGTGAAATTAATTAGGGAATTCCAAGAGAAACTTTGTTTCCTATTATTCATTAATTAGGGACTTCCAAGAGAAACTTTGTTTATTTCCTATTATTTGATTTATTGAAATATAGATTGCCATTTGAAATCTATATTATTTTACCCGACCCTATCTGTTAAAATTAGATAATGTGAATATTACAAATAATAATGGGTCAAAAAAATCTAATAAATAGATATCACAAGTTAAAAGGTGGGTCTAGATTTTTGAAATCCAACCAAACCTGTATATCCTATAATAATAAATGTAATTTGTTGTTATATGTTCTTTATTTTTAGTCAATTGATTCAACTGATATATTGAGTCTAAATTGTTTGTTTCAACTTATAGCAGGTTTGTTTATACTAATTTATTGAGCTTAAATATTAGTTCTAATTAAGCCCGACTCATAGAAATTAGCAATATAAGCCCAGCCCATGAAAATCATTAATATCCACAAAAAATTCAGTCCAACATGATATATTCAATTTGCTTGGATCTAAAAAAATTAAATGAGTCAAGTTTACCATTTATGAAACATCAAAAATTGGGTTGAATACAATTATAGGTCAAAACTCGACCCAACTATATCCATGAACACTCGTAAAAAACTCTTGAAACGACGTCGTTTTGATATTAATAAAAAAACGAGTTTTTTTTCACCAACTCAATCCAAGCTACCCCAAGTTACCGGGTTGACCTAGCAAACAAAACTATTACATACTAGACTAAGGTGATAGATTACATTGGACTATAGCATTGAAAACAATTCTGCAATTAAAAAATAGTAACACACACACACACTCTCTCTTAAGAAAAAAAAAGAAAAAAAGATTGAATTACATCACATGAATATCGGGAGGTCCAATGAACTAAAAATAAATAAAATCCATACCTTTTCTCTTATTCCTTTGTCGAGGTAGTGGCAAACCATCTTCCAAACACTTTGAAAGAATCGAGGCATGAATAACATGTACATCTTTTCTAAACGCTCAGGATAGTAAGCCTGTATGATTCAGAGTGGCAGATGATGTAAATGTCTTTCTTGGAACACAAGGAAAGCAATTGGAAGGATGAAATTGAAAAATTAAAATGAAACAAAACACACTTCTTTAACACATGTTATTTTTTAGCAAGTGATTAAGATTAGGTTAAATAGTTTAACAAGTGAATTAATGTTCTTTTGTCAAATACTTTGAATTATCACTAATTAGGTCATGCTTACTTAACAATTTCCCCTTTCCCCGTTCATCACATTAATGGATTTTTCCTTTTTTTTTTGTTTTAAAAAGAAAAATCAAAGAAAGACACATAAGAAAAATTACCTGCAGAAATTGTACAGCATTGATTAATCCGCGAGGATCAAAGTTCTTATATGTTAATTGCCGAAGATCAACAAGGCAAATGAACTTCTCATTTCCTATTTCATGCTCTTTAATTGCCCTGAAACGGCATAAGCAAATATTCTTTATGAAAAATCAGAAAATGTGCTCTACATTTTACCTTTCTGATCACCAGAAATTACATTGTACGATGAATGGAAACATTATATATATATATATATATATATATATATATATATATATATTTGCAATCAAAATTGAGGAGAATCAGGTTTCAGGGGGTGCAACTCATGAACAAGTTAAACTGAAGATCAGAGGAAAACGTAAGCAACCAAAAGATACAAATGAATGGGTATATCAAATGGATCCCTCAATAGCATGAACTTATTACACGACGAATCGGTTCGATAGCATTTTGCTGTTATCAGGAGATATCACCTGGCAAAATGGACATGATAAATTCACGATCACTTAGAAGTTACAGTTTCACGTAATAGTTATTAAATCCACCCTGGTTTGGCGCATTGTCTAGGAAAAGTCATGATGTGAAGCCTAATCCATATCGAGTTTCAAGTTGAATAAAAAACATTGAAAACCCGGTTGACCCAACCACGTTTATAATGATCTAATTGACTCTATTAAATCTAGTTTAAACCTGGTGGGATTAATATCAAAGAAATTTCTTTACTAAAATAGAATGAAATTACATCATTTTAATAAAAATAATTGATCTAAGTTGATTCGGTTATGGCTAGTTAACTTATAACTCAATGATCTATGCCTTTTTTCAAGTCAATCATGTGCTGGTCTTACATCTATGGTTTTTAAAAGTTTCTTTATTTGTTTTTGCGCTTCAAAAATGTTTTTGAATCAATTTGAATTATTTTTATTTTTTTATTTATTTTAAATTATTATTTTGTATTTTCATATTGTTTTAACGTGCTCATATCATAAATAATTTTTTTAAAAAAAAACCTCTATTTTTATGCATCCTAACAAAAAATATTTTTAAAAAACAATCACTGTAATAATAATAATCAAACAGAGTTTACCAACTTCACCTAGCAACAGCTTTGTCCAACATATATACCACAAACCCTGCACCAAAAGGAAAGCAGAAGAGGAATCATATGCCTCGTGCTTGTTAGGTAATGTCACATGTCACATGAGAGTGAAAATACAGAAAAAAGAAAAAAAATACTAAAATGGGATGGGGATTTTGGATACATACTCTTGCATTGAAGGTGATCCTTGCAGGGAAAATGCCTACTTCCTTTGAAAATTAAAACTGGATAACCATCTTTTGATAAACCCTGCAAATAGGCCTTTCTTGATTCCAATTCATCAGGAATTTGAGATTCAGGAATAAACCCATTTGAAACAAAACTAGCCCTCCATGTCTGCCACTGCACAAACATTTTTGCTGCCTTTTCCGAGTCCATTGATCTTGCCTTCAAGAACCTTGTCAATGTTGGGTCTCCATACCTCTGCCAATAAAACCACCGAGTCAAAAAGAATCAAACCTGAACTCCAATAAATAGGGCACAAAGTTACATTTCTACAGGATATCGTGGTGCATATTGCGTGGAAGACATGTTCATACCTCAGTAGAACCACCGAGTTTTTGGACTGATTTTCTCATCCGGGAAAGTGCAATTTCCTCTTTTTTATCCATTTGGCAAGACAGCAAAGCTTGCTTTGTGTTGAGGATGAGGTTGAACGAGAAGGGCTGTCGACCTGTTTATTTAAAGAACAGTTTTTCTGGGGTCAGAGTAGCGTAGAGGTAAAGCAGCAAACATACAGGTACTGATATAATAAGAAAGAGAAAACCCTACTTTTCTTTTGAAGTGAATGGTCCTGGAATTATGGTGCCCCGACATGGAATCTAACATGGACATTTGCACAGGTTATAGTTATTTTAGTACTGTGATAATAAACAATCAAGTGTTAATTTTGGAATTTCAACTACAATCTTTAGAAAGATGAGATCAGGATTTGGGACAGGGCTAAGCCTGTTGGGCTTCCGATCGAACCAGAAAAGGAACCATATAGCAATATCTAACGCTTGCTATAACATAGACCAATCCTATAAATAGTTCCCTCGTGGAAAACTGTGATCGACAAAGCAATTTTGACGCGGGAGAAAAGTAAAATGGTAGCAAAGGATAGGCATTCATATCAGAAAAACTTGGATGGCATCACCCACTTGAAAGATAAACTTGGTTAGATATACACAATCGAAACAAAAAAATTATCAACAAAGAAACTACTAGCTCTATCTCAACAAGAATTGAGCTAGCTCCTTTCTCGACATCTCCAGATTTGCGTGGGAAGAAATCCGCAAAAACAACTAAGCTTTTACAATCACAACAACGGCATAGCTTCCACCATTTAACTAACTGCAAGAAAAAATTCAGCCTTTTACTTCAACCCCTTGCTAACAGCACATCCAAGTGGTTCAAACTACCATTGGATGAGGATCCTTCCAGCCCAGAAACTTTCTTCCCATTTCTATTGCTGTAGAGAAGATCTTCTTGCTTATTGGGATGGTCCTTGTAGGCTACCTGATGCAGATGGAGCATGGCAATCATGCTAACCGTGAATAAAGCAGCATTGCCCAATATGCCACCCATAAGATCCAATTTGAGGGATTTCTTTGTGAATTCAAAACTAGAAAGCAGAACTTTGATCACCATGTTAGGCCCCTTCCCTTCATGCCTAACCAGGTTCTCACCTGATGGGCTTGTAGGTGAACCATAAAGGTTTTCACGGGACACAAACCGACTTGCATCATTTACATCCCCAACAAATGCCAGAGCTTCTTCAATTACTTTGTACTTCTTACCATGGTGTTCAGCCAATCTCACAGCTAGAATAATCCTACTTTGTTCTAATCGAGCAATTGCAGCATCTCTCTCAGCCCGTTGATGTATTTGTACAGTCTGCATAACAGACAAAATGACATGTATATCCAATGATGCATAAGTTGGAAATGTGAAGCAAATAATTCCACATACATAAATTGAAGCATGAAAAACAAAGACCAATATAGTTGAAGAGCATCACTATTGGCACCTATAACAACTCAACAAAACATTGCACCAAACATTCTGTTCATTACAGGACCAGATGACTTTTGTTTACTTTAATCAATCATGTGTGATTGCCAATTCTGTTTCTCTCAGTTCTCTTTGAGACTACCAATTGATACTATGCTATCCCTAACATTAGCAGGTCTTTATCATATCTAATGACAATCAATCAGATCTGTTTACCCCCTCCTTACCGTGGTTACAGCAATTTACATAGCACAACTCACCATTTGTGAACTGAAATGAACTCAGAAAGCTTTATTGTGGCCAGGCGCTGCTCAAACAAGTCCTTTTTGTCAAAGCAATCTTCACTGTAAAACAGTTGTATCCGAACAAGTTGTACACTTGCACAATACTTGGTCTTATTTAACCTAGAAAGAATCAACAGAATACTTATCCTGTTCCTACGCAACTCACTTCCTCTAGTCCTTTGCACAACTTCCAGTAATTAAACACCCCACAATATCTAAGTGTATAAACAATTCACAAGCCTTTCAATCACCTCAATTTCATCTAATTACAATTAAAAGTGGATAACACACTGATGAAAATTAACAAGAAAACAAATATCAAAATCGAGTCAGCAAGCGAATTTATCAAACAGGCAAAACAATCAAAATCAATCAAATTAAACCTCCAAGGATAAAAATAATCTCATGAATTATCTATCAAAAAAGTAGTGACCGAAGAGTCAATAAATAAAAACCCATTTGCTTGTAAAACACACAATTAGCACCTAGTTCACCTCAATCTTTCAATTTTTTCACCTACAAACAAACAAATCCTAGATTCACGATTTCTCTTTCTTCCCATGACTTCACTAACAAATTATTTTATACCATACCCAAAAACGAAAAACCTCAAAAATTCCCACAAATTCCTCAAAATCAAAACAAAACCCACCAATCAATAAACTAAACAAATCCCATAAAACCATAGCACCAAAACTCACATGAAAGAACTCCAGCTGATCTTCAAGATTCTCAAGAGCAGTCCGAATAGAGTTAAGACTCTTAGCCTCTTGAATAGCCGACAAGTCATTGTCAACAACCCCAAAGTCCTTAACAAAAACAAACCCAGAAGCCCTACTGTTGTTGTTCTCTTCAAACCCGACATCGCTTTCGCTGTTCAGTTTCTTGTTGTTGGTTTTAAGGGATTTGATTGAGCTGAGGAAGTGAGAGCGTGAAATTGAGTGAATAGCATCGCTTAATTTGTCGTGTAAATCCCATATTTTTTCTAGCACAGCTTCTATTTCTTCGACCTCCATCTCTCATTTCATTGAAGAAGATAAGCAAGGCGACACAAAAAGGAAAGGTGTGAAGATGGAAAATGGCTTTTTGTTCGATTTTGGGTACAATTAAGTTTTGGAAAAAAGAAAATTTGCTATTTGGTAAGTTAATATGAAAAATTCGCAATTCAAAGCCTTTAATTTTTTTTTAATGATTTTGATACGTGAAAATTAAATTTAAAAAACATTATTTAAAAAAAATACATTTCACCGTATTACTCAAAATACACTTATTCTAATTAGGTTATTAATCAAATAGATTAAGTTTTTAATTTTCTAAAACTTGTTAAGTTTAGTTAATTTTTTAATAATCTAAATGACATGATAAAGTCAAATAAAAACAAAATTATAAAATCTGAAACTTGGTTTAAGGTCTAAATCATAAATTTAACAAGTTGAGTTAATTTATTTCATTTTAAAATAATATTATTTTTTTAAAAAAATTAAAATAATACTATTTTAAAATATATTTTTCTTTTATAATTTTATAGTCAAATCAAATTTTATCCAGGAAGTTAACTAGTAGAATTAATTATTTTTGACTGAATTAATTTTTACTTTATTTAATATAAAATCCGATTCCAAATCAGGTTTTAAAACATCTTAATTGAAAATGATTTTAAAATTATAAATTATTGGAGGAAAATATCATTACTCTTTTTTTGTCTCTTTTATTTCACACTTGGCTCGTGATTTACTTGAAATAATATGCAACAATTTTTGCCATGTAAATTTCGGTCCCGTTTGAGAACGCGACTGCGGCTGCGTTCCCAAAAAATTTGAATTTTTTTTTGTTAAAATTTAATATGGTCTGTACGTTTTGGATCGTTTTGATGTGCTGATGTCAAAAATAATTTTTAAAAAATGAAAAAACATCGTTGGCATGTATTTTGGTACAAAAAGTTATTTGAAAAGTACTTGCAATCACACTGCCAAACACACTCGTAGTGGTGGGATAGATGCTTTGCAAGCTTGAAGCATGTCTTTGTGCATATAGATTTCATGTTATAGACTTTAGAATTTCATTTTAACGGCAATCTACCTAACAATTATGTCTGGATTATTTTTTACCTTTTCTTGTATAAGAAAATAATCATACTTCCTATACTTTATACTGGCAATTAATCAAATTATACAATTATCATTCATAACAGTTTTTCAACTCCTTTAAATTTGCTTTTTTAAAAAAAAAACCATGTTAAATATTTTCCGAATAAGTTTGATTTTATGTTCAAAAAAAACTTTTTAAAAAATTTTATTTTTTTTTTCATCCAACAATTTTCATAGTTGTTAGGGGTGCTAGCAAGCTCGAAGGATGGCTTGTCTGTGACTAATATTAGTTTTTTTTATTATTATTAATGTGTGTATTTGAATCAGCTTGCGTGTATCTCGACTAATCTCACGAGCTCTAAAATTAAAGACCATATAAACCTTCAGTGACTATCATATTAGCAAATATAAAGCTCGAATCTAAAATTATAAAAAAACAAATTTTTTAATCTCAAATTTTTATTATTGAACCACCTACTGGATAATTGTGTTAGCTTAATATCATGTAAAGATGAGATTTAATGTTTATAGATTTAATTAAATAATTTTCTATATAATAGTAATTGAACAGATAAAGATAATACTGTTATTTTCATTTTTCTTGTATAAAAAAGTAGCATGTATTGATTTTTTATGCTGATAATCATTATGTTATTTGTTCATGTACCCATCTGTATATTCTAGACGTGATTGAGACCCTAACCCTTTTTAAATTAAATATAATCAACAATATATTAAATATTAAAAAAAAGAGAGCTGTACGGATAGTGTAATTACTGCAAAGAAACAAACAGCATGGACAGCTAATAAATGCTGATCAATTAAAATTGACAATATGGCTGGATTTATTCCATGAAAAGTAGTTTTTAAAAAAAAAATTTAAATTTTTTTATATTTGTTTGTTATTAAAAAAATTGATCAATAAAAAATACTTCTCAATCAAAATAAAATTTAGCTTGGTTTTCAGGAAAATGTTTTCCTGAAAAATTTGGAAGGAAAACATTTTTCAGAAGTTATGGAAAATTTAGAAATATCATATTATTTACTGATTATATCAAATTTGATCTTCAAACTTTTGATTGCTATATATATTTTATTTTGAATACTTATTTTTTAATTTCATCCCTTAGAATTTAATTTTTATATTAAGTTTGATCCTCATTTTTATAATTGTTATTTGCTTTTTTCTTATCATTTTTTAATTGAAATTTTTTATCTATTAAATTTGGTCTTCATTCTTTTGATTGTTACTTATTTTATTTGAAATAATTTATGAAAAGTTAATTATTATTATTTTAATTTCTTCATCTTTTATTTTTTTTTTAATTTTTAGATTTGATCTCTATTATTTTGATTATTATTTATTTTATTTGAGATAATTTATGAAATTTTATTTTTTTTTCAATTTCATTCTTATTCAACTTTTTAATTTGTAAGATTTGTTCCTCATTATTTTAATAAACTTGAAAAAAATAAAACATTAATAAATTATTTTCCAGCTCATTTTCCATGATATAACCAAATACTAGAAAGTGTTTTCTAACTTATTTTTTATTACACTACCAAATATAAAAAAATAATTTACTTTTCTAAAATTTATTTATTTTTAAAAAATATTGTTTAGCAAACAAACAGGATTTGAGATATTTTTAATTAGTGCAGCAATGAAGCTTGAAGGGACTCATGCCTAAAGAGAAACACGAGTACTATATATAGAAAAAAATGAAGAATATTCCAAGGACATTGAAGGACATCCGGTCATGGTTTCAGAAGACATCGCTTGATTTCTTGCTAGTTAATTAGCTCTGAAAAAACTTAGGAATATCCCAGAACATTAAATTTGACCCTCAGTAGAATGATTAGCATGGAGACGTACGTTACATATTGATCTCTTTCCTTGAGGCAACAGAGAGAGGGACATATTTGTTTTCTAATATAATTTAATTTGTATCTTCGTTATGAGCAAGAGTGTATGAAAGCTTAACCATACTTGTTTTCAGTCATAATTAATTTTTTTAAAATTTATTTAGTTTTCTAAAATTAGATTAATTATAATTCCAAATGGGTATATCCTCAATATTCCCTTTCTAATTTCTTGTTATTCTCCCATGGCTTAGTGTTCATCGAGCTTATTTTTTCTTTATCATATTGCTTAAAATACCAATTATATAACCATGAAATCCTAGGCATGAAAATTATCCACTCCCGCCAAAAGAACGAAAAGAAAGACATGTCCTCGTCAAATTTAGCGGTGCTTAATGCTCTTGACAATGCTAGGATACAATTGTACCATGTCACTGCGATTATCATCGCAGGCATGGGATTTTTCACCGATGCTTATGATCTTTTTTGCATCTCCACCGTGTCGAAACTCCTCGGTCGCCTCTATTACTATGATCCAATTACAGGAAATCCAGGAAAGCTTCCAACAAATGTCAACAACGTGGTTACTGGTGTAGCCCTAGTTGGTACACTAAGTGGCCAACTAGTCTTTGGTTGGGCTGGTGACAAACTAGGCCGCAAAAAGGTTTATGGTGTCACTTTGATTATCATGGTCATCTGTGCTATTGGCTCAGGCATATCCTTTGGATCATCAGCCAAATCTGTGATTGGCACACTTTGTTTCTTCAGATTTTGGCTAGGGTTTGGCATTGGTGGTGATTATCCACTTTCCGCGACGATAATGTCTGAGTATGCAAACAAGAAAACTCGTGGGAAATTTATAGCTGCTGTGTTTGCTATGCAAGGAGTAGGAATTATTTTCGCCGGGCTAGTGTCAATGATTCTTTCTAAGATTTTTCTCTCTCGTTATCATGCTGTGCCGTTTAGCAAAGATCCTATATTGTCTACGCAACCTCAGGCGGATTTTCTTTGGAGAATTGTGCTAATGCTTGGTGCTTTGCCCGCCATGTTAACATTCTTTTGGCGGATGAAGATGCCCGAAAGCGGTCGTTACACCGCTCTAATTGAAGGGAATGCTAAAAAAGCCGCAGCCGATATGGGAAGAGTTCTTGATATTGATATCCAAGAAGAATCAGACAAGTTGTCCGAGATCAGGGCCTCAAACAATTACGAGCTACTATCCTGGGAGTTCTTTGATCGGCATGGATATCACTTGATAGGTACAATGAGCACATGGTTCTTGTTGGATATAGCATTCTATAGCCAAAATTTAACACAAAAGGACATATTTCCAGCTATGGGATTAACGAAACAAGCTGCTGATCTTAGTGCTTTAGAGGAAGTCTACGAGACATCTTGTGCCATGTTCATCGTTGCATTGCTTGGCACATTCCCTGGTTACTGGTTCACCGTCTTGTTCATTGAAAGTCTAGGCCGGTTTTTTATCCAGGTCATGGGGTTTATCATGATGTCAAGCTTCATGCTGCTTATGGGAGTTTTCTATGATAGTCTTAAAGAACATAAGTGGCTATTTGCACTTCTCTACGGCCTAACATTTTTCTTTGCCAATTTCGGTCCGAATAGCACAACGTTTGTGCTTCCCGCAGAGTTGTTTCCAACCCGACTCAGATCAACTTGCCACGCATTGAGCGCCGCGGCCGGAAAGGCTGGAGCCATGATTGGGGCATTTGTGGTTCAAACATATACTTTGGATGGGGATGTTACCAAAATAAAGCGTGCTTTGTTGGCTCTGTCCTTCACCAATATTCTAGGGGCTTGTTTCACGTTCTTCCTGTCGGAGACCAAAGGGAAGTCTTTGGAGGAGATATCCGGCGAAGATGGTGGTCAGAATATATAGGACGAGAACTGCTGCTAGACGCTCAGCGAGTTGGCATGGCCAACTTAGGGAAGTTATATGAAGGGATAAATTTGCTTGCCAGCATATATATAGTTATTAAATGGGGAGAAAAGAAGGTAGTTTTTTTGGCTTGATATTCTTGTTTTTATGCATGTCCTGATAATAAAATTAACAAATTCTAATTTTCAAGCCCTAAAAAAATCGCCCCGGAAAAAAGTATAGAAAAATGTAAACATAAGTGTCGGTGTGCAGTAAATATCATTTTGTGCTAATTTGCTTTCATGTTTTCAAAATTATTATTTTTTGCTTAAAATTATTTTTTTAATGTCTTTGAATTTTTGATGTATATATCAAAAATAACTTTTTTAAAATAAAAAATATTTGAAAAATTAATTACTATAACAATACTAAACACGTTATTAAAAAGCTGCCCAGTGCACCGGCCAAAATTACAAACAATATTCCTAGGCTTATTCGACATCTCCCTTTTTTATATATCTTCAAGAAAGAAATATAATTTTATTAACAAATAAATTATTTTTAAAATATTGTTTACTGTTAAATTAAAAAAATAAAAGAAATAAGATACAATGAGATGGTTAAAAAAAAATGATCAATTTATTAATTAAAATTGAACAAGGTTTAAGTAAAATACTTACAACCTATTGCATCACAAATGTTGTGGTCTAAAAAACACCAAGAGATCGAGAGCACTCCACGAAATGCATGCCCTCTCTGAAAGCACCCCATGAGAGCTTCCCTGCCTATTTTAGTGCAGTACTGAGGGAGATAATATTATTGTCAGATTCCATACTTTGTTGATATGAATCAATTATAGGGAATTATACAATATAAAGTCAATCGGAATTTATATATATATGTATATATATTAAAAATAGATGGAATTTAAAATCCATTTCCTCTTATTTTGTTAAAACTATCAATATAGTTAATTAAGTCTTGTTCATTTCATATCAATTTTATTTATTATTACATAAGCATTTAATTTATATTGCAATAGCTCCTTTTAAAATCACATTAAGTGAAATTTTTATTTGAAAAAATAAAGAGGTTTTACTTGACGTTGGACATCAGGCTGATAGCAATAAGACTAATGATCATAATAATTATACAATAATCTAGTGTGTAATTGTCAAAAACGAACATAAAAGTATATCTTAATAAAGAAATAGTTTTTTTTTATAATGAATGAAGAAATCAATTAATAGATATTTGTTTTGTGTAAAATATTTTATGAATAAAAAATATGTCACATGTAAAATCTTTTTACAAAAAACATCTTACAAGAAAAATATTTTAAAATACTTGATACATTATAATATAAAAAGTATAGTGATACAAGAATGATAAAGATCAATAATGCATCATGGTAATGAGATAAATTTTTTTTATTAACATGGGTGTCCAGGCCAGCTTATGCGCATCTCGACTAATCTCACTAGTCCTGAAGTTAATAACCATGTAAACCTCCAATGACCTTGAGGTTTGTGAGACTCGAACTAGTAACCTTTAGAGAACAAATCTAAAACCTGATCAATTAAACTATACACTTCAAGATTATAGTAATGAGATAATCAATAATGGAGATGATGGTAATGCTAGAATAGTGGTGCTAGAGTTTTGGTAATGATGGTGATCGCGATGGAATATATTTAACAAGATTAGATATTTAAAAAACTTCTTGGGTGAGTGTATATATTTATACATTCAAACTAAACTAAATGAGATAAGTGTTCCATTGTGCATCTAAATTTATTTCACTGTTCATTGTTTTTTTTCTTTGAAGTCCCTAATTTTTTTCTTGTATTTTGGTCATTGAATTTTATTTCTTTAAACTAAATGAGATAATTTTTTTTTATTTCTTTGTTTTTTTGGTCCTTGTGAGCTGTGTTACCATGGTTTTGTGTATTGTAGTTTGTTTTATTTTGTTTGCTCTCATATATACACTATGAAAGATATTATTTTGATGATACATTACAAAATACTATTATAAAATGCAATTACAGGGTTTAAATGATATATTTTTTTAAAGGGACTAACTTGGCACAAAAGAATAAGGGTGGTTTTTTCTTCTTCTCATTTTTCATGTTTATGGGATGCAACATTCTACACTTTGGTCCCTTTTACTTTCAAATTTTACTTTTCAGTAATGTCGCACGTGAGCGACGTCGCGACGTCGCGACGATCGTCCACCCTTAAATGTGTATGAGGGGATATATATATCTGGTAAATATAGGGAGACAAGGAATTCTTTGTCTCTTAGCAGTAAAAAAAAGGAATGGGAGTCGCCACCTAATATTTTGGTCACTAGGAACCCTAACTGGTCTCAGAGATCGGGCACAGGGACTGGTTGCGTAAAGGGAAGGTATTAGCACCCCAAATACATCTTACCTAAGGTAAGCTGCATTGTTTGATTGTCTGATAAAAAAGGCTAAGGTGTTATTGTATTTCTAGTTGTTGGTCCGTTGATGGTTCAAGAAAAGTCCTCCTCAATAAGGAGGTCCTTATCTTATCGGGTAAAACCTAACCGTTCTAACGTCTATGTAAAAAAAATATTTTTAATATCAAGAAATACGTTTTACGTATAAATTCGTAACCCCATATACTAAAATAAAACAAAAAGATTTTTTAGAATTTTTGAAATATTGGCCTAGTTCTCATGGCTTGAATAAACTGGTTATTAAAGCCAAAATGCATGCTAATGCATATATTGTTTTTGAAATTTTCTTTGTTGTGTGAAAATATGATGTTATAATATATATATATATATATTTATATATATATATTGGAGAGACTAGGCTGTATGCATGAAAACAAAACTTTTTTAATTTATTTTATTTTTCTTGACGAAAACCGGGTATTTTAATATCAGATTTGTATCTTTACAGTATAAAAATACAAACCGATATTGATCAAAATACAGTAATAAAATTACAACAAAATCACATATTTTGGAAATAATTTTTTTGAATTTTTTTCTTAAATTTATATATATATATATAATACAAAATATAATATATATAATATATAATATTAAATCGGGCTGGGCCGACCCGACCCAACTAACTAGGTCGGACTCAGCCCAAAAGTGTTGGGCCGATCTCGGCCCAAAAAACTAATATCCCCTTCTGGGCCAGGCCCGCCCCAGAAGGCAAGGCTGGACCAGGATCCGCCTGCCCAGCAACCAAAACGGGGGGGGGGAATTATTTTCCCCCCACCCCTGCATGCAGAACGCTATTCGTTCTGCATGCAGAGAAAGAAAAAATAAAACGCAAGAATGAGGGAGAAGAAGGGTTACCTGGCGCGAAGGGGGCGGTGCGTCATTGGTCTGTCGGCTTCGCTGGCGGTGCTGCGGTGGAGGCCGGTGGCGGTGTCAAGTGGCGTTGTGGTTCCAACGGCAGCTCCAAGCGGTGCTACTGTCTCCCACGGTTCAGCGACATTCTTCCCGGTTCCTTGCTGTGCTTTCGTTTTCTACGTTCCCTCGCGGTTTCTAGCTTTCCTTCCTCTCAGTGTTGGGTTTTCGGTGTCTCTCTCCTCTATTTCAGTTGATTTTCTCTCCTCTTCTCTCTCTTCGGTTTTTTTTCTTTCTTCGGGTTCTCTCCTCCTTTTATTTTCTTTTTTTTTTCTAGTGTGTTTTTGTTCTATATTTATAAGAGTGAAAGGGTGCTGGGCCCTTCATTAGTGCGCCCGGGGAGCGGGTTTCGCGGCGGCTGGTCGGCCACCACCCGCGACAGCAAGGCGCCGCTCCCTTGCTTTCGGCAGGGCGAGCGGTCGGCCGGCCAGTGGCTTCGGTCGGTGGTCCAGAGTGTGGGGCTTCGGGTTGGTGGCCTTGAGGAGAGAGAGGCTGGTTTAAAGAAGAAAAACCATTTTTCTTCCTTCTTCTGCATCGCGTCCAGGGAGGAAGAAGAAAGGGGAACAGTGCCGTTCAAAACGGTATGGTTCGGTCCCTTTTTTTATGTATGAAACGGCGTTGTTTTTTATAAAACACGCCGTTTCAATTAAAAATGGCGCCAGAACTTGCCAAATTTCAAATCAGCCCTCAATTATCTTTTGTTTATTTCAATTGTGTCCCTGTCAATTTCGGTCTCTGCCCCTCTTGTTGGCCGCGTTTTTCACTTTAGTCCTTGGCCTCTGATTTATGCAATTGAGCCCTCAATTGATTGATAAACCTGCAATTTCTTCAATTAGGCCCCTGAACCGAATAATTGCAGCCCCTCCATTTATGCGCCTCTTCCAATTTGGTCCCTGGTTCCGGATTTTCTCAATTAAGTCCCCAATTGGCCCTTAAACTTCAATATTTATGCAATTAAACCCCTGATTTGACCTAATAAATTCCTAAAAAATATATTTTGGCCCCAGAACTTAAATTTCTTCTAATTAAAGCCCAAATTAACTTAAAAATCAATTTTTCTGGCAATCAAATCCCTTATAAATTCATTTCAAAATCCAATTAAGTCCCAAAACATTTGTTTGATTTTATTTTATTTTGAGTTCTTAGACAGACTATAATGTGTTTATAGTTGGAAATGGAGATTTTTTAAGACTATAGAATGTTTTTTTTTTCATGTTTTCAGGTTGAAAAAATTATATTTAAATTTTAGTTTTTGAGGTCCACAAGTTTGGACTCCCTGTTTGAAGATTGTTGTAGTAGGTAAAACATTGTCTTCTCATATGAACTACGCATTCATCTGCTCCTTTTTAAAAAATTGAGGCCTAAGCTCCAAGGCGCAAGTGTGCAGGCCTAGACTTAAAAGGCTTAAGCATGCTTGAGCTTAATACTCTATGCTCTCTTGTTTTTTTTTAAATGTTCTTTATCTTAAAGTAAAATCCTAATTAAATAAATAATCAAAATAATATTTAAAATAATATTTATTTATTTCATTTTTTTTACTTTTTATGATAATATATGCACTTTGTTTTATAACTATATGTGAAATTAATATGCATAAATTTTCAAAGAAATTGCATATGAATATTCAATGAGATTAAAATATATATTTTATTATTTTTATATTATTTACTAAAATTAATTATCCTTTTATGTTTTATATAGTCACACATAAATAATCAAAACATTATTTCTTGCTTCGATTTAAAATTGTTTTACATATCATTACTAGTTTTTATTTGAAAAATAATGTGTCACGTAGAGAAATTTTTGTCCATAAATTTTAGCCTCTATAGATCTAGTCCAACTAAATCTAGCATTTCATTATCATTTCACTCGTGTTTGTCCACAACTATGTGTTTCACTCACCCAAAGAAATTTTTACACTTTAACTTGTCCCAAACAAGCGAAATTAACACAAGCAAAGCAAAGTACACAACAATATTTACAAGAATTTTTTCTCAATCTTTTATTTATTCTTAACAGAGGATTATACATAAATCTATCTATGTATGTTATGCACCAAACTTGCATCAAGTTTGCATACTACACAAAAAAAGCTTTGAAGCCTATTTATAAACAATTTTGTGGAAGTTATAAGATAAAGTTGTCATCTTTATTTTTCAGGACACAATGAGGTAGTTTCTCTCTATGTTTTCCATAAACTTAGTGGCTTCATTCCAGCAAGTGTTGGGCAATCTCTCTTTGTGTTCCCATGAACTTAATGATTTTGCAAAGTATCCCCAACCACATCCCATGTTTGACAACCCATCACTCACGATCTAGATAGTCTTACTCTCTAACTAGTGATGTCTGAAAACAACCAAAACTTCCCACAACTATGTTGCTACTTTCCCTTATAAATTGAATGTCTAACTTCTAATTCTGCTATGTTTCATGTGTGCTTGGATTGTTTATCATCAAAGTCCTAACTTATATCAGCTTATTACCTATGTAAGCCAATATTATCAATTTTGTCATTGTTATTGATTTTGACATTGTCCCACAGGCTATCGCTGCTATTGATTTCAACATTGTCTCATGGGCTGCCATTGCCTAATGTGTCTTTCCAACAATGTTTTTGTCATTATACCCTTTATGAATCTAACCCTCTAACAAACCTCCCCCAACAGAAGAACTTGATGTCCTTGTCGGAACAAACATGAAGTACATCTACTTTAAGTCTGTCCACTTTTACAATGTGGTGCCCTAATATAAATCCTCTTGGTTATACCCATATTCACCAGAATTTAGTCCATCAAATATGTAGTAATAAGAACATTGGCAATCCCATCATCAATTTTTCCAAACCAAAACTATAACTATGTTTTTCTAACGTCCTTGTTTGTTTCCAAACAAAGTTAAATCAAATACTTTGAGATCATCCCAAAATTGTTGAGACTATACCACCACTATCACATTTTGCCTATGTCTCTAGAAATTCACATGTAACCCCCCCAAGTCATACACAACGTAACACTCATTTCTTTTACAATCATGTATGTTAAATCATTCACCCATAAACTTGTTTCATGATACTAATCACTCCCAAAGCATCCCCTAAGATTCCATCATTCTCTTTACAAACATGTCCACATAAAGTTTTAGATAATTATCATGAACCCTATAAATTCACTTGACTCTCTCAAACCCTTTATGCCAACGTACAAGTATGGAAATGATCAAACTCAATTTCATTGATCAACATTTTTCCTAACAATTTTTCCCTCAATTAGCAATATATGAAAACAAACAAAACTTTTCATAACTCTACTACCATTTTCTCTCACAAATTGAATGTCTAATTATCAACCTTTTAATGCCAATTTTGTTGTCTTTTCATATGTGTCTTGGATTGTCCGTCATCTAAATCCCAACTCACATTAGTCCACTTCTCGCGTAAGCTAGTGTTGTTGATTTTGATATTATTTCATATGTTATCATTGCCTACTATGTCTTCCATGTAGTGTTTTTTTTTTAGCTTATATTCCTAATAAATTTGATCCTCTATCACAATGCTTCTTATAAAAGAATATATTTTTGTCAAAACTAAAAAAATAAAAAATGAAAAATGAGTTTTGTCTAAAGAAATATTTTTTTCTACTAAATTCAAATTATTTTAATTTTTATAAATATTTATTTTCATTATTATAATAAAAAAAATAGTTATGAAAATTGTCTTGGCATCGCGCCCTTTGAACAGTATGTTGCTGAAAGATCAACAAGGTATAAGTGTCCAGCTGTAACTTCGGTAGCGTTGATTCTAAACGGGAATCGCGCCTCGGCTTGAGGGCCACGGAAGAAACTAGAAAACCCTGGAACTAGTTATAACATTAACGGCGCCCCTGAAGTCTCCAATAAGGCCCTGTTTGTTTCCTCACTTTTTTTTTTTTTTCAATACGAAATGCAGTCTTTTCCTTTTCGCAGCCTTTATCTTTCTTCTTAACTCAGGAAGGCAATTTAGTGAGTTATTATCGTATTACTATCACAATTTTTTTATTGTATAATTATTATTTATTTTCAAATTGTTTGTAATAATTATTTTTCTAATTGATTTGAAAATAATTGTCTCTTGTTAAAGGTCTATTTTGAAAACATGAGATATAAGAAACTATAATTGTCCAATCATTGTCATTAATGAAATCAAAATCATTTCTTATTGAAAATAAAATGAACATCTAATTTATTTGAATATTTATTTTTTCACATTTTCTAACAATCTAATTAAAATTAAAAACTATAATTAAATGTTCTGAAAAATTAAAATGGTAATTTTTATCCTCGATCATCAACCAAATTACAAATTGATATTTTATCTATTTTTTATTCTATATTTTATATAAAATAAAAGTTTTATTTTGATAATTAACCATATAAAAATTCATTAATATGAGAAATGATGTTGTATCCAATCTTTTTGTATATATCTTTTTAATTGTTATTTTTTCATGATTTTCTCTCTCTAAAAGTAAATTATAAAATAATTAATATAAAATAATTAATGCTAAATTAAAGATTCATAAATCTAAAATCAAAACCAAATGAGAAATTATTCTCAAACTTTTATAATTCAAATTAATCAAGGAGACGAATCAATCATTAAAAAAAAAAGATTTACCCCAATAATCAATTGAATTTTTTGAAGTTAGATCAACTTGTGAAATTTATATCTAATAAACCACAATAAATTAACAATACATTTTGTTTTTCTAAAAAAAGCTGATATTACAACAGCCCACGCTGAAGAAAAAAAGGTCTCAAAACCAAAGGCAAACAAAACCCTAAAATAACGCTTCTTTCGAAAGAAAAAAAACCCGTCTCCAAACGTGGCCTTAAGTATAAACACACACAGTTCTCTACCTCCCTACCCTCTACCCTCTGTTCCTTTCCCTGCTCTCCAAGGAATCGGTAAGAACACAAAAATCTCGAGAAAATGCTCTCTTTAATTAAGACCAGAAGCCCATTATTTTTTTTAGCTATAAACATCTATTTAATCTCTCAAAAAATTTTCTTTTTCTTCTTAGATGATGGGGGCAGAGATAACTCAAAATCAATGGGAAATAAATAACGATAGCAGCAGCAGAAACGGTCATGATTTGTTGGCTCTTGATGGTAATCATGATCATGGAGGATTTTCTGAGAGAGGATTCTGTGATGCGCAGGTGCAACAAGAATCGAATAGTGCAGTCACAACAACTACGACAGATGGGAGTTTAGGGATTGGAGAAAGAGCTGTGTCTGCTGCTGGTGCGGCGTTTTTGTCTGCTATTATTGTTAACCCTCTTGATGTTGTCAAGGTAATTATTTACGTTTTTTTTCTTATTTTTTTATGGGTTTCAGGTTTTTTTTTTCAGTTTCGGATATTTAGGTTATGTCAATATTGTTTAACATTTTTTTATTAGTGTGATATTTGTGCTTCATGTTGATTTTTAGGTTTTAGGTTTTTTTTTAAAATTGGAAGTGAGGTGTTCTTTTTGTTTGATTTTGTGATTTTAGGTTGTTAATTTATGCCATTTTTGTCGATAAATGATATGGGTTTTGTCTACAAGATCCATTGGTGTTACTTGAATTCGAGTTTTGATTCATTTTTTTAGTGGGTTATGATTTCTGTTTTTTATGTTGTTTTTAGTGGTTAAAAAATTTAAAAGCATGGTGATTACTGAATTATTTCATGATCTTTGATTTCAGACAAGGTTGCAAACACAGGCAGCTGGAGTTGCATACTCACACCCCTTAAGTAACATTATAAGTAGAATGGCATATTTTGGGCCAACCATGGTATGGACTTCTCTCTTTTCTTTTCTTTCCTTTTCGTTTTTATTTTGTATGTAACAGTTGTATAAATTCTTTGCACTGCCAAAGTTTGCAATTAATTGGGGATGTTTGGTGTTGGCTCAGATGTTCGCTGATTTAAGGTGCTCACCATCATGTACACATGCTGGGGTTCATGGAACAGTGTCAATTTGTCCTCCTGATTGTTTTCAGTATAAGGGAACTCTAGATGTTTTCTACAAAATCATACGGCAGGTTGGTGATTTGTTAGTAATTTGTGATAATATAGAATTGTAAATAATTCTAGGGGTGAAACAACAAAAAAGAACTGATAGAACAGCACGCAGCATGATTGGACAGTGAAATGCTTGTATTTGTATTTTGCAGTGGTCATCTCAGATGCTGATATCAAAAGTTTGGCATGGTGTTGAGTGAACCAGATGCAGGCTTGCATATTGATCTTTAGTATTGTGAAAAGATTGTGATTTGCATATTCAACTCTAGGGTTTTATCCATAGTGACTCTGGTTTTGATTTTTCTATGGGCTTGAACCACTATCAATTGTTTAACTGGAGGAAAATTTTGCAGGAAGGAATTGCGAGGCTATGGAGAGGCACAAATGCTGGTCTGGCTCTGGCTGTACCGACAGTAAGTCCCTCAATCAGCAAGGAAATTTTCAGTTGAGAGATGGCTCTATTGCAAGGTTGAAATATTTTGTATTATATTAGCTCTTAGTTATGTTTGTTTGTACTCCCTCATGCAGGTTGGGATCTACCTCCCATGCTATGATTTATTTCGAAACTGGCTGGAGGATCTAACTGCTCAAAATATTCCTGGTGCTACTCCATATGTGCCTTTGGTAGCAGGCTCATTGGCACGTTCGTTAGCTTGCGCAACTTGCTATCCTATCGAACTTGCTAGAACCCGCATGCAGGTAGATAAATGATTTCATATATATATTTTGTCTGTGTTATATTGGGAATGAATCCCCCTGTTGGCATGGTAAAGAAATGATTTCATCTTTTATACATCCCGATACAAGCATCCAGATTCCAGGCTCCCTATCCTACAACTAGTAGTAAACTGTTGATGTCATTGTTTCAACATGATGCTAGAAACGGAACTGTTGATGTCTTTGTTTCAACGTGATACTAGAAATGGAACTGTTGATGTCACCTGCTTAAGTAGATAATGATTTACCATGGCATTTTGTAATTTTTCTCTCTTCCTGTATTCTATAATTTTATTTGATCTCTAAGTCACCCAACGTGGTCTGGACTGGTGCTATCCATCGGAAACATAGAATTTGAGATAATTTCCATGTCTGTTTTTTGTGTGTGTTTATGTATATATATAGTGGATGTTCTTTCTTTTCTATGAATTACAATTTGGTGCATGGATCTTTGTTTCCAATTAATTATGCAGACAACAATTTTTTACTCACTGTTCTCCCAAATTCCATATGCAGTACAACTAACATAATAGGATGTTATTTGCAATCTTCCTTAATGCATTAATTTATTTTGTGACAGAACATGTTTGACTGGAAATTACACAATTTCAATGATTTAGTATATTTTTTACGACCCTAGACATTGTTTAAAAAATTAACTTGATCCTGGATTGTTGTTTATTTTCATGGGAGCTTCTTACTTGACTTGTTTGTTTCTTCAACCATAGGCATTTAAGGCAGCTCAAACTGTTAAACCTCCGGGAGTTTGGAAAACATTAGTGGAGGTCCTCTCCCATGTCAGAAGTACAAACAATGTTCAAAATGGTAAATGGTTCTTTTATCATTGCATAATTTTGGATCTTCCTTGGATTGGAAATTGAAGGTAGTGGAATGTGTATCCTGTTTCATGCCTCATTTGAAATTCACCTACACCAATTAATAAAAGGTTGTTGCCTTAGACTCATCTTTCTAGCTTGTCATGACCGGTGAGGATTAATTAAAGTTCACTGGATATCAGTATCCATGAAAGAAAAAATATTTTCCTGCTGATTGGAATTGGCTCATTAAAATCCATACATACCACTTATAAGAAACCTGTGAAAATATCTCAAATATAAAAGGACAACGTAGAATTCCAGTTGGAAGATAAAAAAAAAAGGCTAAAAGTGAAGGTCTAGAGCTCCAAAGTCAAAGTGTGCCTCTTTTAATGTATAGTACGGAATAATCAACTTGCTGTCTAACTAACATGGTTTCTTGCAACAGTGAGAGGCTATCGCATCTTGTGGACAGGCATGGGAGCACAACTTGCTCGTGATGTTCCATACTCGGCAATTTGTTGGTCAACCCTTGAGCCAGTAAGTAGCCATCTTCTTGCATGTCTACAAAAAAAAAAAAACTGGCTAAAGGACTTTGGATGTAGCTATTGTCTATATGCTGTATATTTTGCTGAGAAATGGAAAATTCATTTTTCTGTTGATATAGACCAGGAGAAGGCTTCTAAGTTTGGTTGGCGAGGACCCCAATGCTTTTAAAGTCTTTGGAGCAAACTTTTCTGCTGCTTTTGTCGCAGGAAGTCTTGCTGCTGCTGCCACATGCCCTCTAGATGTTGCAAAAACCCGCCGGCAGATAGAGGTTATTGCTTTCCCCTGCCCTTCTGAATGCAATTTTATGCAGATGTTAGCCTCCAATCATGTGTTAAGGTGTTCCATGTAGAATGTAATTTAGGGCTAATGAATACTGGTTTGGAATCAATATTTTGAAAAACAAATAGAAGTAGACAGTGCAATGAAATATATATATATATATATATATATATATATATATATATATTTGTCTCATGAAAATCAAATGAGAACAAAAAGAACCAACTGAATGGGATTCCAGATTGTGGCCTGAAAATTGAGATTTATGCAGTGCTAGCTTGATCTACAATGTCTGACAAATTTGATATCATCATTTGATTTTCAGAAGGATCCTGTTAGAGCATTGAGGATGACTACGCGGCAAACATTGATGGAGGTTTGGAGGTACCTTTCTAATTTCATGAATGTATTTGTTGATTAAAGCCCATCTTTTTTAATCCATGATGCCAAATGGTTGTTCAGTGTTTTTTGTAGGCTGCTGGCGTGCAAACCACTTTATTGCATTGCCATGACAGATCTTCTGAACTTCTTAATTTATGTATGATTTATTGTTTGATTGAAACAGGGATGGAGGAATGAGGGCACTTTTCACAGGTGTTGGTCCTCGTGTTGGCCGTGCCGGGCCATCTGTTGGGATTGTGGTTTCGTTTTATGAAGTCGTGAAGCATCTTCTACATCACAGATATGCAACTTCAGAATAAATGGGGATCGGTGTACTGCTACCATTTTTTTTTTATTTTTTCACAGAAGCAATGCTCGGTGATGGCCACGGGAGCAACACTTTGACATTGGAAAAACAGTCGGTAGTAACTACGTGAATAACATACAAGCAGAGAAGAAATGCAGTTTAATCATGATTAGGTGCTTTATCTCTAGGCCTGGAAGAGTAGGATAGAATCGTTTCATCATCCAATTTTGTTTTCCAGGTTGTCCATAACGTGTACTGCTCTAGAGGAACAGAAATTTTTCATACTTTTGGGGATTTTCCCTGATCAAAGTAGTTTTTTGTTTTTTTTCTTCTGTGGACCTCACAAACTCTCTTACTTCTTCCGCCAGTTTCTTACATTTCGAGCTAAATCACTGAATGGAAACAAGTAAGAACTTGGGCGTTTGAAAATTCATTAATCAACACAAATGATTAGGCCTATTAAGTGGGTCTTGCTAGAGTATAGCTCTAATGGCTAAATGGATTCTTGTCTGGCATCCAAGATATTTAGTTTCATATATTTATAGACGGCGACATGGATTTGAATTTTCTCATGCATGTTTTTGATGTGATTATTTCAAATTCTAATCAATTCTTAAGATAGTGTGTATGCATGCGAAATTGTGGTTTCAAGTTTCATGCTTCTTAGAATTATAGTCTGAAATACAGTTAATGTAGGCATTATTGTCTAGCTCTAACCTATAGTTAAGTCGTGGGATTCATGACAAATTATTGGGAAATTAGGACACATGGAATATAAATCTTGCTTATTGACTTCATGATTTTTTTTTATTCCATAACTCCATTGATCATAAGAATCATGACTGTCTATTTATCTTTTTGTTTTTTAAAAAAAATATCATAAAATTCTTCAATTTATAGATACACTCTAGATTAGGTATTCGATGCATTAATAGAGTTGTTTGTTTTTATATTTTAAAAATATATTTTTAAAAAAATAATTTTTTTTATTTGATTCAAATTAATTTGTGTTTTCATATCATTTTAATGTGTTAATGTTAAAAATAAATTTAAAAAAAAATTAAAAAAAATATTATTTTAATATATTTTTAAATTTTTATATGAAAAGTATTTTAAAAAATAATTATTACTATAATATCAAAAAATCTTCTTCTCCCATTCAATTTCAATTAACAAAATGTTAAGTGTTCATGTCAAACTTGTGATTTCTCTTTTCCACACAAAACCATGTATTCAAATTCCTTAACATCTCTCCTTTTAAATCAAATCACGTAATACTATATAAAGCAGCATAAAACCTTTTTGTTTCTTTATATAGTTTATTCTACCAATTTGGTTGAGATAAATTTTATTAAATTTATGGGATTTTTATGAAGAAAGAGAGATTACCTGAGCTCCATGTGTTATCTAGAACTATTGGAAGAACTGATACCTCATGGATCAAAAATGTTGAAAATCTAATCGAGATTGCTGGGTTGAGGATTTTCTTTCAGGTTCAAACCTTCTTTGAAACAATAGCAATTTAACTAAAACTGGATAAATTAATTTGAATGAATGAATTTTTTTGAATAATTATTTTATTTTGAGATAAAAATATTATCAAGCCCGATTTAATATATATATTATTTTTATTATTTATATAAAATAATAAATAGTTAAATATAATGTGGATATCTATGATTTTTATCCTGTAAATAATAATAATAATAATAATAATAATAAATGATCGAAACTTATTATTGTGTGAATATTCATTACCATGGCTAAATTTGTCACCCCAAAATTTGCTGTAATAAAATGAGACAACACACTACTTCTTCCAAGACAAGACAAGACAAAAAACATTCTGGATGGTCGATAGAGATTATCCTTCAAGTTTTCAACAAATTACATATGGAACTAGTTGATCTTCAAAACATATATACCAAACACAATTCTTCTTCAAAGCAGCACAACATCCAAAATCATGAGCCTCTGGTTTTTGAATCAGTGAATAAGGTATGTGAGCACCAATGCCACAAGCATCAGAATACAAGCTATTCCTTGATCTATTGCAGTGCCTGCAAACACAATATATAACAGGAAAAAGGGTGAGTAAATTTTATTTTTTATTAAATAATATCTTAAAAGGGTAGATTTTTATTCAGTTTCCCAAAATTTGAAGACCAATATCATAACACTGAGCCTTAATTTAACCCTAAAATAAGCAAGGCAAGGGAAGAAATAAAATTGTTTTTTTAAAAAAAAAGCTCTACGAAACAAGATTCAAATTGACAATATTTCACGAAGATTTTTTTTTTCTCTCTCGTAAGTTTAGCAATTTCATATCTGTCCATTCATTTATATGTCAATGAAAGAAGCTGGCAAGAAGAAGGAATAGACTCACCATCGCTTGTGGGTGATGGAGCAGGAGCTGAGGATTGGCCATGAGCCAAAGGCATAAAGATGGCGCAAATCATGGCAACAGTGGCAGCTAAAACTCCAAATGAAATGTTAGAAACAGCCATTTTTCTTCTTGATCTCTTCTTTCTTCGCTACTTCCTTAAAAAAAAAAAAAACTCCCTCTCTTCGAAAAAACAATCGAGAGGAAGTTTATGGAAATAGAAAGACAGAGAGAGAAGAAGCAGAGAATATTAGAAAACAATGGTGCTAAATGTAGAGGTGATGAGGGAATATTATTTATAGTGAGAACATGCATGGATATAGGGTTTGTGCCCATGTTTACATATATTGACCTAGTCTATAAATAAATTCTATCTAATAATTTCTCATGACAAAGAATCAATGATACTAAATTAAGGCCATTAATTTACTAAATTTCTCCCTATATTGGTGTAGTCTCCCATCTTTACTACCTGGGAGACAGTCAAATTTTGTTCTGGTCACAACATTTCAGCCCTTAAAATAGAGGTGCCCACTGCCCAAGAAAAAGTTGATGGAGTCAAGTCTAAAAGGTCCCTATTAGTTAGAATTGTCCTTCAAAAAAAAATAATAAATAATTTTAAAACGCAACAAAATTTTAAATTAGTTTTAATGAGGAAAAGATTGAATTATTAACCCATTTTTCTAAGAGATAAGTGTTTCTCACGCATGATACTATATTCTAAATTGTGGGAAATTAAATTCTTTGACAATCAAACCTATATCAATATTTGTTTGCCGTTGTTTACTCCAAGAATCAAGCCTTCCATCTAAATAATGATAATAGATACATTTAGTCTTTTCTGAATAATAGTGATGTTGCTAGTCTAAAAATTTGATTTGAAAATCAACTCAGTCTATGTTATAGATTGAAATGGTTAATCCAGGTCAATCTTGATTAACCGAATTTTTTTTAAAAAAATTAAAACGATGTTGTTTTAATTAAAAAAAATCAATGAATTGATAATTGGTTTTTTACTAGGTTAGTTAATTTTTTTTCTTTTATTTTTTTAACTTAAACTAGTCCAAATCTCGAATCAATCTATCAAGTCAATCAGCTGCTAAGATTGATTCTTGATTTATTATTTATTTGATTCCATAATGGTAATTATATGATAATGAATGTGATTCTATGAAATGATTATTTTTCCATTACATAATTGCAACTATATCAATTGAATGTGATGAGATTCCCATTTAATAATTTCAAAAATAAATACCATACCATGTAATCCTAAAATTAACATTACTTAGTAAGGTAAAAAAAAGAAGTTCGAGTTTAATTGCAGGTAACGTATGGGGCTTGATAAATTGGCTCTGTTAATTTTGTTGCTGTAGCTTATTTTATTTTGAAATTTGCTTGTATGCTCCTTCCATGGATTGAAGACCCACCTATACTCCATGTTAATTGCAATTGTATCTCCTCTTATTTAAATACAAATTAATCTCTTTTCTTAATCGTTGGAGTTTCTATGTTTTTCGAGTCATTCCTGTATAATAATAATAATAATAATGTCATTATCACTAAGCATTCATGGCATGAGAGTTTAGACCATAATTATAAAACTTGATTCGTAATATGAACAGATCTAAAACTCGGATCATGGCTTGATTGAATTAATTTATAGATCCATGAGTTAATTTATTTATTTATTTTATCAAAACAACATCATTGAGTTAACGTGAATGAATTAAGCCTAATTAACATAAACTAATTGAGGAGGAGAATTCAATGTTTCTCTCCTCTCAAAGCATTGTTCACTTGAATAATATTTTTCATGATGTCTATAAATTTTTAAACCAACATGATACAGTTCTTATAAGCATAGCGGAGCCTCGCTTCACTGTATCGCAGAACTTAGCATAGACAGTTTTGATTTTAAAAGCTTAAGAACTGAGCAGCTTCACCAGAATTTTCGCCCCGTTTTTTCTTCTCATATATACCCCAAAAAATGGCCTGCATGGAATGATTGGAGATGTTTGAAAGAGAAGACAGTTGGCCATCATCCCCACCAAACATTTGGAAACTCCCTCAATAACAGAACTGAATAACACTCGTATCATCTCATATCATCAAAGAGGAATGAAAGTTCATCGAGAATTACAAACACAGATGAGTAATGCAACAAGATGATACCCAAATACTCTCCTATACAAGTCTGACGGCCCAAACCTAATTAATTAGGACTAAATATGAACATAAATTAACAAAAGATGGAAGGAGTGGATGTTCCGCTAACACATGCAAACCTATAGAGGCACGGTGATAGAATCTATTTATGCTTACAAGTTATATATACACTTCACAAAAACCAAAAGGATTAACCTGCTAGCAGAGGATGGGGAAACAACAAAATACCATTCTCTTACCATTCTAGGTCTATCATCTATGTGAGTTCTGTTTCTACCTGTTTCATTGACTCGCCTGGTCTTGAGGGAGGAAAAGAGGATCCTCTTTGTTCTTGTAGATCTGAAACAATTGTTTAGAGTAGTGAGTAGCCAATTTTCGGCACAGTGTAACACCTTTCGAGTTGTAAGCTTGCAGCTCCAGGACAGATTTCTTTAGATCACCAGAGGGGTCTCCATCAATGAGAAACTCAGCCAACTTACTGCCCCTGTAAGATTTCTCAAAAGGATTAGCAGAATGATCAAAATTTCAAGGAACTTTTAATAATACATCCTAAGGAAACATAGAATCTGAGGGCTTATATATTGAGTTTTTATTAGCTCATTGAGACCGAAGGGAGAAGGAAAAGGCAAAGGGGAAATTTTTTAAATAGTCAATGAATAAGCAAAACTCGCAGAATTCATGAAATATTGAAGAAGATGCTATGACTTGATATGTGCATGGGCTTATATATAAATCAAGTGGAAAGACTTTCATAAGTGAGTTTTTTAAACTGCTGTTGGCCAATATAAAAAACAAATTGAAGAATCTAAATTTATACCTGGGGGCATCAAATTTGCTAAATCCTCGACCATTGTCATGCAATGTTTCCTTGTTAAGTTTTTCCTCGTCACTTTGCTGCCGATAGAGAGCGCACACAGCTTTCATACACAGTTCAGGATCTTTACCAAAGTCTGAGAGCATATCTCCCTCAAACTCCCACTTGAACTTATGATCCTTGCTCCTTTGAAATCTAGACAAAATCATCCCAAAGTCAGTGTCGTCATCTGATCCATCATCTGACAGGCCAAAAGCATCATTTACATCATTTGGTTTCTCTTCTGACTCACTTGAAGTATCATCAGCATCAGATGCATAGGTGTCATCACTCACAATAAATCCATCCAAGCTCCCACCTTCACTGTCTGATCCAGCATCATCAGATTCACTATCTTCAAGATCATCTGTTGTAGGAATTCCTCGATGGTAGTTGGTTTTAGAGGTGTTACTTGGAGAGATACTTGCCTTAACTTTTCCTTCATCATTCCTCAATGTTGCTAAACGCCGCCTTGAACGAGTTACAGGACCTTTAACATCATCACTCTTGGGAGGCACACTATCCATACTTACTACATGAGGAATTGATTCCTGAAGATGCAACTTCTTTAGTTTAGATATTGGAACATTGTCATCTACATCACTCTCAGTATCACTAGCAATAACATTAGCAGCTCTTTTTCTTTTGGGAATCGAAACATGTGGAACATTATCATAGACAGCATCCATATATTCTTTGCGAATCTGGTTGCAAACTGCCCCCTTTAAACTGATCTCTGAAATCTTTCGGTTTTTACTATCTGGAGTTCTCTCTAGTGGATGATCCATTGAAATGCAAACCTTTCCATTTCCCTGGCCGTCAGAAGTAACCGTTTGTATACCGTTGGTATCAAATTCATCGTCACTGTCACCAATGTTGATAACATTTGGAGCAGCACGACGAACATAACCTGGGGTTGATGGGGCTATCTTTTTGCTTGGGCTTTTGCTTTCTTCAAATGATAAACTCTTTCTAACTTGTCCACCACATTTCCCTTCAGAGTCTAAATAGACACTTGGCTTTCCGCAAACAGTGTGGCTACGCATAACGTCATTGAAAGGTGTGCCTACCTCAACAAAAAGAAAGTTCAGTCAAGGAAAAGTAAATAAAGCAGCTTTTCCTATTTAATCAAGGAACAGAACAGCATTGTTTCTTTTTTTCCAGAAAATAAAGGCTGTATTCTGTTATGCTAATGAAAAACTTCACTATAAGAAATAAGTTGATACAACCTTTGGGAGGGGAGCAACAGAATAAAATTGAAACAGAATCAAGAATTCTATGATAAACCTAAGAAATTGATCTGCAGGAACACCGGCTCCTCCTTTGTCATAAACAATTCTAACAATGGATATGGGACTATGCCCTTTTAGAAACTCTCATAAGAAGGATCAAATCACAGCCAAATTGCATATACGATCAAGAGTTAATTCCTCCAAACCATTGCCAAATATATAGATAAAAGACTCAAAAGATCTGGATTTTATCTAAGATATATAAATTCACCAACAAGAAAATCTAGCATATTAATTCCATCAGCCTAGATATTACATACTCTCGATGTTCAAATCAACAATGTCAATGTATAAAAGCCTTTACCTGGAGTATTGCAAGTAGCATCTGCACCATCTTGACCTCGCTTCCCACCTTTCAATACCACACCACCATTCAGTTTCAGAGCATACAACTCCAATTCCTTGTACTTTTCCTTCCAAACTTCAACTTCTCTTGCAGCGCTTTTCTTCTCGCATTCCAAAACTTTGTTCTCAATCATTAACTGCACCATCTTATCTTCCTCTTCCTCCGCGGTCAAATCAACCACACCATCCACCTCTTTAACTTCACCAATCTTTGCCCTCAAACCGTTTACTTCATTTGCAAGACCATTTTTTTCCTCTCCAAGTTCCTTAAGCTTAGCTTCAAGTTCATGATACTCGATGCTTTTCTTTTGAATATCCCATTCTAATTCTACTATCCTCTTCTCAAATTCACCACACTTACAATTCTTCAAGACTTTGATTTCCACTTCCACTGCGCTCGCCTCCATGTCTAAAAGCAAAAATCCAACACTCAAAACTCAGATACAAGATTGCACCTTACCAATTACCTCAATGAGCCCATTTCAAACCCTGCATTCAAAATTATCACACACACCCTAAAACTAACAACAATGAATGAAATTTCTAAAAAAGAAACAATTTTATTACCAAAATCAAATAACAAAGGTATTTAAAGAAAACCCCGAGAAGAAATAAATCAACTTACCATAAAAGTTGGTAGTTAATAATTAGAAAGCTTGAGTCTTGGAAGTTCGCCTCTTTCTACCTCTAGGGTTTTTCTTGCTTTCATAGATGTTGAGAGAGTGGAGAGTGTGTTGGACACGACAAAAAATTATAACTGAGCAGCTCGGTGACGTTAGGGAATCTTTCTAGATACGCCACGTGTACAATACACAAGTCAAAATACTGTTTCCAAAACGGTCAACGGATAAAATACGTGGGTCAAAATTCCATCGTTTGGGCAGATGGACCTTTTATGTTTTAGCACTTTTTTGAGGTGGGATGGAGAAGCATATTTTATAAATATATAATTGTTTTTTAAAAAGTTTTTTAAAAAAATATATGAAAATAATATTGTTTTATTTTTTAAAATTTATTTTTAATATCAACACATCAAAAAAAAATCTAAAAACATAAAAAAAATTAAAATTTAATAAATCACAATGTCTACAATAAAAACAAACATATACTAAGTTTTTGAAATAATTACCAAAACCAAAATATTTATATCCATAAAATCTAATAATAAAATATTCATGCTAAAAGAATCCCAAAATGAAACTCACTTAATATATTTGAGTTTTTTTGTGGTATAAAAGTTTTATTCACTCGTTTGGGGAAATTATTTTATAACCTTTTATATTTGGAATTATATTTGAAAAAAAACATATTTATAATTATAATATTTTTTTGTATAAAACTATTAAATTCCGTATCTTTAAAACTCCAAAAAAAAAATTCATGTAAGAAAACTCAAATGGGTAAAGGGAGTTAGGTACGTGGAGTTTTTTTTTTTAAAAAAAAAAAAAAAAACAAGTATGCCCGTGCGATGCTATTTAAAAAAAAATCGACCAGAACAAGTCACGTGATAGATTTCGATGGTTAGCTGGAAATCTTACGGAATGATAGATTAGAAACTAATAATTATATAAGGACAAAATCAACACAATTAAGTATATAAGGACGTATTAGAAAATTAGTTTTTATTATATAAGGACAAATGAAGTCACTAAACTATTAACCATATTTTAGCCCTTATAGTTTAGTAAGTATTTCATTTTCATTAATAGATATGCCGATCTTTTTTTTTATTTTATTTTATTAATATGGGTCAGTTTGTGCTTATCTCAATCAATCCCACGATTTATGAAGTTAACGACCATGTAAGCTTTCAGTGGTCCTGAAAGAACTCGAACTCGTGATCATTGAAGAACAAACCTAAAACCTAACTAGATGAACTACCTCTCAGGTTGATTTGCTCATCTTCTTACTAATATAGGTGTTAACTAGTTTGTGCATGTGTTGTGTGGGAAATTTAAAAAACAAATGTAAAAAAAATCTAAGTCTTAGTGAATTCTTGGCATTATTATTAAACTAAAAAAATACAATTATTTTGATTTTTTTCTATTAAAATAATTTTTTATATTAATGTATTTCTTGTTTATCTTAGTGAATGTAATGTTTTTAATTTTAATCATTTTTTATGTTAAAAAATATATTTTATGATTGTTAAGGCGAATTAACAAAAAATATTAAAATAATATGGTCATATGTTTACTTGTGATTGAAATATAAGAAAAATCATAAATATGATAAAATAATGTTCAAAATATATTTAATTTTTTTAAAAAATCAATCAAATTTTCATAAATGATTTATTATTAGTATTATTATTTTCATATCACATACATAATAATTGAAAAAAATATATTAAAATTCAAATAAATATTTATAATAGCATTTAAGAACCATGCAAAAACTAAAGAGTAAGTCAATCTAGTAATTTTTTTATGAATTTCTAGTTTATTTGCTGGTTTTTGCCACTCTTAAAGCTCATATATATTATTTTTACTCTATAAATTGGTATTGCTACCCTTTTTTATTTTTGTCATAATTTTTATGACTTTATTTAATACACTACTTAATTACTTAAAAACTTTATAATTTTATATTCTAAAACAACTTAATTAAATATATTTTTTTAAAAATAAAATATTAATATATCTTGATATTTCTTAGCTGAGATATAAGTATTGGTTTAAATTTATTATTGTTTTTTCAACAAGAATTAGCTTTAATTACAAAACTACAAGTGAGAACACTCCATTATGCTTGCAAAGTTAACAAATAAAATAAAAAAAATCCATGATTAATTAGTTGACCTCTTATTGTAGTTCATTACTAGTCCTTTGTCTCGGATCCAGAGCGTGAAGAATTTTTGTTGACTGTATTATGAAAATCTAGCTTAATAGGTTAATCTTGACACTTGCGACTTAGCTTTTTATTTAATTTGTATTTTTAATTAAATCGCATAAAAATTAGTCTAAATTAAATTAATTGATTTTATTGGTTCAAATACAATTTTAATAAATGATAAAAACATGATATATCTTTTAACAAAACTTCAAGATGACAACATTTTATAAAAAAAAAATTATTGAAACAATGATATATTGGATTGATTATAGTCCCTCGGTGACACGTGTCATGGATTATATTAAGTTTAATGATTTTTTTTATAAACTTCTTTTTTAATTACATGATAAAAATATATGTTTACAAAATTAAGCATTAACTTAAAAATAGATATTTATTTGAGACAACGATAACCCTATAAAAAACAATAAAAAATAAATCATGTAGTTTATTTCCCAACTAGTCTAATATTAAAGGATAAAATTGAGGATTTTTTTTTTAAAAAATTAAAGGACCAAAAACAAAAA
This sequence comes from Populus nigra, assembly GCF_951802175.1. NCBI lineage: Eukaryota > Viridiplantae > Streptophyta > Magnoliopsida > Malpighiales > Salicaceae > Populus > Populus nigra. The sequence goes on along the minus strand of NC_084867.1, from coordinate 1,592,830 downwards.
AATCATATTCGTTCAATTGATAAACTCATCAAACTTGTGAACCAAGTTACTCAGGCTAGCATGCCAAACCTGTGAACCGGTTTATGGACTCTAGCAAGATTATAATTGGTTTTGATTTTCAAACTATCTTTTATTTAACTATATAATAATAATAAAAAATAGACGATAGTTAAATTAAACATCAATCCAATTTTAAGATGTTGAAAAAAACAAAACAAAACAAAAAATGTTAAACACATTAGACTTGTGAATCAGGTCAATTAGCCAAACCTGTGAACATATCCATGAATTTTATAAATTTTAATAATATAAATTTTCTCTTAAACTATTTTTTTTTTACTATATGAGAAAGAAATTAACGAGAAAAAAAAGTCATGTTCAATTATAATAAACGAAAAGACTGTTCACCAAACCCATAAATCAGAACAACTTAGGTTACCCTAATAAATCCGCAAGCCACACTAAACTTATAAAAATAAAAAACAAAAAGAAGGTTGGTGTTATCATTATCATGACCAATATTACTATCATTATTACAATTATTGTTATCATTATTATTGTTATTAATATTAATAATACTGTTGTTGTTGTTGTTGTTGTTATTCTTGTTATTATTATTAGCCTTGCTAGCATTAGTATTATTCACTATCATGACTATTATAATTACTACTATAAATATTATTATTATTATTATTATTAATCAAATGATGTAGTAGAATCACAAGTATAACCACCATGGTTAGCCACACGCATCGCCAGATGACGGTAAAGAAGCTAACATGCTGACGTATGTGAAACACGTGTCAACAACTTTTTTGTTTTTTTTATTTGTACAAAACTAAAAATGCTCTTTAAGACTAAATAATAATAATAAACAAAGCCTCTAAAACCAATGCTAAAAAGAGATATATTAAGAATTTTTCTGGAAATATAATTAAAAAAATAAAAAACTCAAAAAAATCCAAAGCCATTAAATTGTAATCTTCACGTGGGATTTAATGGTAGTTACCATTAATCTAATTAATCATGTGTATTCTTAATTTGTTTTCTTAACATTTAACATTAACTCATAGGGTTAATACTGCAAAATCTAATACTATAGAAACTCAAGTGAAGCGTTTCTCTATAAATATGTCCCAAGACACACTTTACCCTAGTTTAGTATTTTTAACACTCACATGAGAGTACAATAATTCAATAATTAAAATTCCGAAACAACGTTAAAAACTTTCAGTTGACTCCACTTCCCCTCACATTTTCCCGAGAAACAAACAGAAAAAGTACAAAAAGATGAGGTTTTTGCCACTCCTCAACCAAACCTCAAAACGAAACCATCCAAAAAAGCCCATAATCCATTCTCTCACTATGACAAGATTCTTCTTTTCTAAATACACAGAGGAACCAGAGCCAAAAGAGTTCATTGATTACTTGGATTCTCTTAAAAACTATGAGAAATTAGGTGTGCCTAAGGATGCTGGCACTGATTCAGATGATGGACTCGATCTGGGTCGAATGCGAAGGCTCATGGACCGGCTTGGTAACCCACAATCCAAATTCAAGGTCCAAGCTTTTATCTTTTTTCTTTCTGGGTTTCTTTCTTTCAATGGTGCTAGTCAAGTTGTTGTTTTCTCTTAGGCATTGAATGCGCTTAGCATGGAACTTGATTAAATGATTGTTTTTCTTATCTAGCTTTGCTATTAAGATAGTTTATTGAGCGTGATTAGTGCGAAACTGGATTATTTACAGGCAGTGCATGTTGCGGGGACAAAAGGGAAAGGATCAACAGCTGCATATCTGTCAAATATTTTGAGGGCAGAAGGCTATTCTGTTGGTTGTTATACTAGGTATGCTTGTGACTTATTTTATGATGTGGCGATCATGTTAAAAAAATTACTACCAATCATGTACTGGTTATTGTTGTTTTAGACTTTCAACGTTCATTTTGTTTTTGATGGAGGGTTTTTGTGTTTTTTTGAGCAGTCCACATATGATGAGTATAAGGGAAAGGATTTCTTTAGGACAATCAGGCAATCCAGTGTCAACAAAGACTTTGAACAAACTGTTTCACATGATCAAACCAAAACTTGATGAGGCGATTCAATTAGAAAATGGGTCTCTGACGCATTTTGAGGTATTGAGTTGACTATAGCATTCGGATTTGAAAGGCCCTTCTCTTTTAATTTCCTTGCCTTTCTAGTCTCTTATTGAGGATACTTTTTTATGCTTTGTGTAACCTTGTTCTGTTTCTTCATTAATGATTTTTTTTTTGTTTCAACTATTACAGCTATATTTCGTAGTTTGGTTGTCAGAATGGTATATATTCCTCTCTGTTTAAAGTTTCGTATTTGAAATTTGATCTTGCAACATTGATCAAATCTTGGGTGGAAATTGCACAGGATGTGTGTGGACCTTGCTTATTCATAATTCTTTACATCGTTGATTTGAGTGTTACCTTATTTTTCATGAAATCTCTGCGTATTAATCCTTGCCTTTTTTTATGCTTGTAACCTTTCACTCTAAATTATAGTTTCCTGTTTTTGGCACTCAACAACGAAAACTTTTCAGGTCCTCACTGCTACAGCATTCACCTTAATGGCAGAAGAGAAAGTTGACATTGCAGTCATTGAGGTTATTTCATTTTTGTCCTTCCAGTCTTTACTTGTTGCTTTGTTCCAATAAATTTTTATGCATATTTTTTGTTAATGTTTGGCACTGTGATTTTTGCTTTTCATGTGCGAAATATGTGCATATATGACGTTTTCTATTTAATGTATTTTGAGTTGGTAACTAGTTGTCTTGTTTCTTCTCATAGAAAAACTAATTTAGGGCTATACTAAAAATATTGTATTTATCTAACTTTCAATGTAACAGGCTGGGCTAGGGGGTGCACGAGATGCAACAAATATCCTTTGTAGTTCTGAACTTGCTGCTTCCGTTATAACAACAATTGGCGAGGAGCACTTGGCAGCACTTGGTGGTTCTTTGGAAAGCATTGCTGTGGCAAAGTCAGGAATCATTAAGTATGGTCGCCCAGTTAGGTGATTCTCCCTTAACTATTCGTTTTCTATTATTTTTCTCTTTTCATGCTTATATGAACTACATTCTTAAAAAATAACTTAAGTCATCTACTCTGTAATTCCACTGGATTCTATTGTTGCTTTCATCACCAAAGTTACCCTTCTCTGCAATATCTGTGCGTCTGTGTCCATATTTCATAAGGCCTTGATTTAGTCACACAGTATGTCCTGTTTGGATTGATGTTAGTAAAATTTGATTGGAGAAATAGCAGCCATTGCTGCCCTTGAGGTAGATTGTTAACCATTTTTGCTGTTGTGCAAATGAGATTGATACTTCCCTGGAGCTGGCTTTACTCGCTTTTCTTTGTGGTATTATAATTTTTTTCCACAGCTAAATGTTTTCCATGTACTTCTTTAGTGAGTTTTTAGCGGTGAAGATTTAATTAGTGAAAACTTGTTGAGAACAAATAATTCAAACCCCATCTATCACTCTATTCTTTTTTTTCTTCTTTTGGATTGAAGAAGAAAGTATTATTAGAGAAAATAGAATGGATGAACAAGATATCCTCCCAGTTAGGCCCTCTGGATATCAATATGAAAAACCTCCCTAAAAACCCCACAGGCGTACACAACAAAGAAGCGAGAAATGCTATCCTATCACACAACAATTGGCTGGAGGAGAAGTGATCCTTGAAGATTCTACCCCTCCATCCAAAACAAAATGAGCACATCACATGGTATTAAAGTGAATGGAGTAGTACAGGCATGTTAGCACAACTAGAATTTAGCTGTATTTTTTACATCTGTAAGAGTAGTTGTGCAGAATTGATGTTGCGTCCTGCAGTTGTTCCCACTTAATGATGTAGCAATCCAATTGTTTGTTGCATAGCCATGAGCACGGAAGTTTTTCCAAATACATTGATGTTTTTCCATCATTCACACTTCTGAGTGATTTAAATTCTCAGGTGGTTCTAGGCGGTCCTTTTCTTTCACATGTTGATCGTATACTACGTGATAAAGCATCAGTGATGTGTTCTCCTGTGGTGTCAGCATCTGATGCTGGAATCAGAACTTCCATTAAAGGCCTCATCATACTCGATGGTAGACCTTGCCAATTGAGTGATATAATGATACAAGTTGAGAGGGATTTTCCACTGGTATTCCAATGAAGCATTAGTCTCTGCTTAGTTTGAACCTTTCTACTTGCCTTTAATCATAGCAAATCAGATTTTTGAGTCTCACATTCTACAAATTAGTTTTCTGTTCAAATTGGATATTATTTCCGTTATTAATTTTTATGAGCTTGTAAACCAATGCAGTTCATTGAGTTATCAGATGTGAAGCTGCGCATGCTTGGAAGGCACCAACTTCACAATGCATCATCTGCAGCATGTGTGGCGCTCTGCCTTCGTGATCAAGGTCACTTGCGTTTTTTGCTTGCTCTGTTTGGTTTTAGTGCTAAATAATATTGAACCAGGCTTAAATTTTTTCGTTTAGTGGCTGTAGAATCATGTTGAGGACTAGACAATGAGTTTTTCGTAATGTGGAATATGCTTCCCATTATTTTTCTGTCACATGTCTGTCTGCTACCCTTCCCCATTGCACTGATTCATATCTTTTTTAACCCAGGACTGTCAAAGGGAAAAATCTAGCTTTTTTTTGTCCTTGATATAATTTCCATTAGTTTTATGTTTACCATTGGTTGTTTCGGGCCTTTTCTGCTTTATACCTTAACCCTCTATTAGATGCGCCCGCTCTAACTGATTGGTTAGTGCTTGTTAATTCAAATTTACTATTCACTAGCACTACTACTACTACAAGTCATTATTTCTATTAATGTGTTTCAGGATGTGGAATTTCAGACAGATCTATTAGGGCTGGTTTGGAGAATACATTCTTGCTTGGAAGAAGTCAATTTCTATCATCCAAAGAAGCTGAGGTGCTAGGACTTCCTGGAGCGACAATACTGCTTGATGGAGGTTAATTCTCATGTTAAGCAGCTTTCAATAGTTGTTATTGCTTTATGCTGCATTGTTTTTTTACTTGTGATGTTCCAGATTGGTAATCATGCCTCCTATTCGCCTTCTAAATATTGTTTTGTGGTCCATTTTTCATTTTGCTGGTTGAGCGTGCTTCAAGGAGGTATTTCTCTACAGAGGTCTACTCTTCTGTTAATTGCAATTGTAAATACTCTTTCAGCTCACACTAAAGACTCTGCTAAAGCTTTGGTGGACACAGTACGGATGGCATTTCCAGATGCACGAGTGGCTCTTGTAGTTGCAATGGCAAGTGACAAAGACCATTTAGCTTTTGCGAGAGAGTTTCTTTCAGGTGCTATCTCCTTTGTATTTTGAGTTTCTTTTGTACTGGCAGTCTATGATTAGTGTGGAGGTGGACAACATGAGAAAAATGAGAACGTGCTATTAGAATGCAGAGAACTTAGGGATTTGTGGGAGTTACTAAATCTTGAAGAGTTCTGGATACAATTCTAGTTGAGGTTATTGTTGTTGTTACAGGTTTTCTTAAATGACAAGTCATCATATATAATGAACCTAACTTGACATCCGCTTTTTTTCCTGAAAAAAAAAAAACAATTGTGGAAGGAACTATTTCTGTCTGCTATCTTAGATTCTCTATTTCGGATAACAGGTCTTAGTACATGTTCTTTAATTGAGCGATGCTCGTGAAGAGGTGCAAGCAGGAAATTCTTTGGAAGGTCTAACTAGGATTTTGTCACACTTTTCCAGGTTTGCAATTAGAGGCTGTCTTCCTTACAGAAGCCGACATTGCTGGGGGAAAATCTCGAACAACTTCAGCTTCCTTGTTAATGGATTGCTGGATTCAAGCTTCTGAAGAATTGGGCATTAATACTCTTCATGATGGAATGGAGAAGAACCGAGAATTGTTTGAGGAAAACAAAATCATATTAGCTACTGAGAAATCACCGGAGGTTGCCATGAGGGCTGCAAATGAGACTCTTAGAAGAAGAGCAGGTAACCGTTCCAGTGTTGTTGTAGTCACAGGATCGTTGCATATTGTCTCATTACTATTAGCTTCTCTGCATAGGTAAAATTGCCTGTATTTACTTGTATTTGTTCTGAACTCTTTTTTTTTTTAATGCACAAACATTGATTATTTTTCTCTCAGAGGAAATTGATACCAGAAATTCAACTTCCTCGTCTTTACAACCTACCCTTAATGTAAGGAGCAATCAAATGCTTTTAAAAGTCCTCACTAATCATTCTTATCACCATTACCACAAGTATTCAACAAATGGTGACGTAAGTTCCTTAGATTGCAATGCCAGTGCCAGCCCCTTGCAAGATTTTTCATTGATAAGCACCAAGATGAGAAGAAAACATAAATCCTTGTGATTTTGAGTAATTAAGGTCCCATATGTTCCAGACATTCCTGCAGCATGGAGTGGGCCTGAGCACAAACAATCACAAATGCATTTGGCCAACCACCTTCATATTCATTTGTCATTTTCTTCAATGACTTTTTGAAGCTCTAAATTTTGTTTTGTACTGGAGGCGAAGTATGTGGATGGCATCTTTCATTCCACATTTACAACATCTGGTTAACAGGGCAATGTGTAAGAGGGCATGTTCCATAATTCAGACGGAGGGAATAGGTACAGGCTCAACAACTCATGGCCCATTCTAATAAATCAACCATTCAAAAACTGCTAGAGAGAGACATGGAGAAGGTGGGTAGGCTGAATAACTTCGCCCCATTTTATTAAACCAGCCATATACAAAGACAGTTCTGCTGCAGAGGTAAGGTACAAGCTAGCTAGCTAGCCAAAGGGCTAAAACTATCTTGTCACTTCTGAGTTTAAAACGACAAGAAAAGAGCTAAATCTATCTATGACAAGAAGTGTGGTGTCTGATGAATTTAAACATTATTTATTAGCATCAAACCTGCTGTACTGTTACTTGCAGTCCTCCACCGCAACTCGTTTTTTAATACACAACACCCACATATTTACTGGTTTCATGTCATTTCTCACTTTTGCCATGGATGGTTTGCCTTCACTATGGTGTATGGGTGTGCTAATATTATTAATTAAACTGTTCTTAAATTCAAACTCAGAAAGTCTAGAAAACATTAAACATCTATCATGTAAGAAATTAGAGGAAGTTAAAATTATGACATGTTGCTTGATGACAACCTTTTTTTCTTGGGGCAAAGAACATATGTATCCCCCAATTAATTGAGTCCCAAGAACAAAACGATTCCCTGGACACAACCCAATTAACCCTATCTTAAGATTTTTGTAGTCTTTGAAATCATAAGAAAAATGGCATGCTTGTCTTGAGAAAAGGGGTGGCCTTTTTCTTCTTCTTCTTTTTTTTTTTTAAAAATAATCTATTAGTGAAGGTTAATTGGGAAACTTTAATTGATAGATGGGAGATCCAAATGATAATTTTTTTTTTGTTTTAATATTTGGTAGCCTCCCTGGCCCTCCTAGCATCTTTCGTTGTCTAGTAAATGTTGATTTTTCTTTTGGCATTTTACCCTATTTTGAAACAACAATATATAATAGTAGGAGTTTGCCAATAAATTCCACTAGTTGATTCCCATGGTTGACTTGGCACCACTATCCTTATAGGCAAAAAGGTGTCCTCCTCTCTATCACTTATTAGTTGACTCTCTCGGCCAAAGAAACCTGTTTTCGCCTCGACTGTCAAGAGAATTCACACACACACACACAGAGACACACGCATTTCTACTACTATTGTTAATTTGTTTTTGAAAGGAAAAATAATTAAAATTAGAGACAGTGAAGATCTTGACGAGCTAGAAATGCAATAATCAGTTTAACATTTTTTTTTTCGTTTTTTTTCCTCTGTGTAGTAGTAAACAGTATTCATTTTAATTTTAATATTAATTTCTTGCAGGTAGGACCCTTAGCTTGACGCCTGTCATGTACTGGACGGGGATACACCATTGCTTTCGATCATTTACTACAATAGCTTTTGAGATAGATACTGGAAGATTTCCTAAATTATATAACAACTGAATTTAATAGAGGGTGGTAAGGGGGAGCTGCACCAAAGTTTGGCCTCCAACGGTTCTCAGCCAGGATGGGGACATGCCATAATTAAAAATGGGGCATAGAAATCTAAATATACAATCAAGTTGGTGGGTCCCCGTTCCGGCCACCACCGACAGCCACCCGGTAGCACAATTTCCGAGGAGCACAGCCCTTGCCACCGTGGAAGGCGACGGATTTCAAGGGGTATTATGTAATGATCGTAGGAGTAATGTTTTGCTCATACATTTCGTGGTGCAAGTAAATGAGGTTTCAGAGAGGAATGTAAATGAAGCTGTGCTAGGTCCCATCTTATTAATTTTCCAAACTTTGTCTTTAAATTTTGTCCCACATTCCCATTCCCATTCCCATTCCCATTCACATGTTACATGACATAGTAGGCTATAAATGATTAAGAGTCGTGTACGTGCTTGTATTATGCTATCATGAGTAGCTTTTACACACACACACACTACGTGCAATGGAAAAAGAATAGTGATCATTGATGCATTATTCAAGCAAAGAATGTGCAAGCTCTTTGTTGAAATAAAATAATTAGGAGCACGAACTTCCTAACGCAAAATACTTTTCGATTTCAAATCCTACTGGCTGGTTTGCACCTTTTTTTTTTTTTGAGATGGGTGTTTGAGAGTGAGATAATAGTTGTTTTTTAAAATATTTTTCGTTCAAAAATATATCAAAATAATATATATTTTTTTCAAATTAAAAAATTAAAATTTTAAAAAACACGATTTCAATCTTTACATTACATGGGTTTTGTATACTAGAATTTTTTCCAATTATGTTAGCATAATGACTTGCTTTTCACCGGTTCTTATAAAATAAACAATTCAATTATTATATACATAAATTAACATCTTATGAGTTAATTACCAACACGGCAACATATATGAGTTAATTTATAAAATCTTGAATTTAATTGGATGAAATTAAGAGTATGTACAATTGGTGAAACATAGAGCATTGATCATGACCCTACAGGTGAAGCATGTGCTTTTATAGTTAACCAAAAACAATGATGTGATTTTCACAAAAAAATAAAAAAATAAAACTTAAATAACATCGTAATTATTTTAAAAAATTATTAAACTTTCTAATATCGAGCAATTATTCTACACATGTATTATTATTTTTAAATAAAAATTATCTCGTCAAAAAGAATAAAGAGTGAATTTGACACAATAAATTCCAATTTTTAAATAAATTTGAAATAATATTGTTACGATAAAAAAGTGACAAGGCCATCGTTTCTCTTTACAAGTCAACACTTATTGTACGAAGAAAATCACCCATGCATAGAACATATATAATGTTGTCCAAAATGACCAGATTAATTAGAAAAGTTGGTATTTAGTTTATAATTATACAATATTATAAGGGCATGGTAATTTAATAATCATTATAAAGCAAATATAAAAATTTACATAATATATTAAAATACAATCCTAGGATGCATACTAAACATACATATAATTAATCCTTAAATAAAAACTAGTGTAGGATACTTGTTAAAATTCTTAAAAAATAACTAAGTTGAAATTTTATTATTGTAAAGATTAATCGTTTATTTTTTAAGATTTTATAGCTTATTACTTGGTATAAAATAACTAATTTTAATAAATCTTTAAGAATTTCAATATCATCATCTTATTTAGAGCATTTCTAAACAACACCTAGTTTAGAGTCCATCTCTAAACAAGATTAGGTTCACCAAACTAAGAAAACTATACTCAATTATTTATCTATGAGAATCGAACTTAATCTCTAGGTTATGAGAAAAATAAAGATCTTAAATAAAGCTTAAGACAAGGAGTATGATGGACAATTAAATGGAGGAAAAGTAAATAATCAAGTAGAAATATTGTCCAAAACAGTGAAAAAAAAACCCAATTAGAAACACTTTTTTTAGCCCCATTTTATAGAGAATTTCACGGACCAAAACGGATAGAATTCCTCCAATTATCTTACTTTATTATCCTTTATAAAATCACAAGTAAACATGAATATTTGTGGCTTTAAATCAGATTTTTTTTAGTTAAAAAAAATTGTTCAAATTTTAAAGAAACTAATCTAGAAATAAATTTATCAGATTCTTACATTCATGGGTTGAATAAACTAATGAGCTGAAAGAAATAATAATTATTCATAAATCAGATCCAAGTATAAATTTTAGTTGATAATTTTTTTTGTAGCTCAAAAAATTATTCTCGTAAAAATTATTTAAACATAGCTAGGTTTAGGCACACTTTGCTTATGTCATTTCTTATCTAAAAGCTTGGGTGTCATTTAAGTTCAATTTTAATTTTTTATATTTCCACTAAATGAACCACTAGAAAAATTTGTTTCTTTTCTATGTGAATTTCTCTAAAACATGCCAACCAAAAGTTCTTCAAAAATATATATTTTTTTATTCACTTATAATTTATTTAAATCATGTTAATGTTTCATACTACAGAACTTATATCTACGATTAAACTCCAATAATTTTTTAACCCTAAAAGTAAATAGACTCTACTTTTAAATTAGCTTTAAATATTCCCATTAGCTATGTTATAAAATTTTCTAGGCATACAAGGAGAGCTTGAGTGATACAAAATAAATAACAAAAGTGTGTGTGTGTATATATTTGTTTTTGTCTATGTCTCTGTAAAACTTCAATGTTACTTAATTTCTCTTGAAATTGTTGTCTCCTTTGAATTTATCTCTAACTTTTTAGTGCATTAATAAGCTATGATATAATGTTATTGTATTACAAGAGAAAATTATTCAATGTGAATGCTGCTTTGAATGTATTTTTGCTCGAGTCGGGCTCAAATACAAAACTATCATTTTTAACTTTATATTATTTGATATTTTTCATAATGTTCTTAATAATTTGCTTGTCATTCAACAATTCTAAAATGACCTTATTTTCTACTAGATAGTTCAAAAGGTAATTAAACATCCATTATACCATGATAATTTAACTATTTGATTATAACATCCAATTGTTAAATGCCTTCATTTGAGTGTTAGTCTAGATTTTCTGAAGCCACATTATCCATAGAATACCTAATTTTACAATGTCAAAAACAATTTGTGGTTATATATATTTGCTTGAACATCTATTGTCCAAGCCGAGATGCAAGATTCGTTGTATCTAAAATATTTATGTATTTTTGATTTTTTTTTTAGTCAAATTACATTTTTACTTGTCGTCCAGATTATCTTTGAACCTGTCATATCAAACGGGTCATATTTGATATCAATCCTTATATAATTTTTTTTATCTACGACAAAAATATTAGCAATGTTTTAACATTAAATTTATTGTTGATTCGACCAACAGTGCAACGCAAGCCAACAATTTATTTATTCTATACTATGTTTCCACATACTTAGGAACTTAAAGTTTAGATTAGTAGGGCTTTTTTTTTTTTTAATTATAAAAGAGAGGTTTGAATTCGAGATTTCTTAAAGAGAAGGGAGATACAAACCCCAGTTAGCTACAATTCATTGACAATTTACCACATTAAGACAAGAAGCAAGGTTGCCAAAAGGAAAACAGAAAGTAGTAGATTAGAGCTAACACCATCGATCAGCACATCCAAAAAGATCACAGCCACTATAGGGAAACATTGGATTCAAAGCTTTGAACTGCACAACTAGCTAGCTAGATTTATGAAACAGGTGAATTGAAAGTTATTCCAGATTATCAGATTCGAATCATGCACCAAACTATTGTGATCAAGCCATATACAAGGAATCTATTTCCACATCGTTCCTTGGATTTTACCCAGAATCAAGTATTTATATTCCTCATGCAGGTGGCTAGAGATCATTGAACATAGAAATTTATGCTAAAAAAATATTTGAAAAAAAGTGTTTTTTTAAAAAAACCTGAAGTCAACTCGGGTTAATCTTTCAGATTTAAAACCCGGGTCATGAGACCAATATAATATCATTAAAGGCAAATAAAAAAATAAAATAAAAAAAGTAAGATTCTTAATCAAATAAATATTGAGGAATGAAATAAAAAAAAAAATTAACGCAAAACAAAATAAATAGTAATTAAAAGAATTAAGACTAAATTCAACATAAAAAATAAAACAAATAGCAAAATAATTTTTTTTATTTTTTATTATTTTGACAAAAATGAAAATGCTGAATAAACAATAATTAATTACACTATTCATTGTAAAATACAACTACTATAAGGTTACTCGATCAAAGGTTAGATTAGTTTTTTAACTTTTGAAGTGAATATAATAATTACATTGTTATAAAAAAATTTAAAAATATTATTACTCCAAACAAATAAAAAACGAAAAATTAACCTCGAAACCCTAATGCAAGCTCATTTAATTTTGCAGCGAAGAGTAATTCCACTGTTATAATCAAAGGTGGTCCAAAACATATCCACAGTAGTTAACATGTTCTCCATTCATTTGCTTCAAGCCTTTGATCAGTACGTTAAATGATGGCTAAACTAGCTAGCATCTCCTTTTGGGATAAGATTCCTGTTGAAGGATATAAGGTCAACGATGTACATAACAACGGCATCCTAAAAGAATCTCTCTGACATCGGAAAACTTGAACCTTGGGTTTTAGCCTGTTCATAAAAAAGCACCAGCAGCAGAATAACTACGTTACAGCGAGAATCTACACTGTTACATAATTTTCACGGTTGTTATAGCTTCTGGTTCAGCCAACGAGAATCCCATCTGCACTAGATCTCCATCTAGAGACTAGAGAGAGAGAGAGAGAGAGAGAGAAGGGTTTTGGTTGTTGAGGATGGTAAATGTTGAAAATTGACGGGTTAGAGAAAATGTTTGTATCTACTCGGAAGAAATATTAATTGATTGTGATGACACAAGTTCATGAATGATAAAGACACGTTTACCTTTAAATGAAACCGCAATCCCATACTGAATTTGCATTTACTCCTCCCCTACAATCTCTGCCATATCGTATGTGACCCCTCAATCACAGAGAAACATCTTCTTCTTCTTCTTCTTCTTTTCTTTTTATTGTCTATGATCTTCAGATCAGTTTTTATACATTAAAATCTAATTTAATTAATACTTAAACAACATAAAATTGATTTTTACCGATGAAATACTCTGTGTCAACGATTAAGCTATGTATTTTTATCTATATATAAACCATGTATATATAGATTTCTTGATGGAAACCTGCAATCGGCAAGTTTCTTGTCAAAAATATCATGTTTATTGGTAATTTAATCTGTAAAATTACTTGTTGATAAATACATTGACATAATATTCACTTAAAAGAAATATTTGAGAACCTTTTTTAGTTGATCAATCCATCGATAAATATTATTAATAAATCAATGACAAAATACATGTTAGTAATGGATTGTGTATCAATAATGAAATCATCAACAAAAAAATTATGTCGATGAATTTATCCGTTTATGTCAAAACAGTTCATAATTAATTCCATGTAATTATTTTTTTAATAAATGTAAAAACCCACCATTAAATCTTCCAAGAATATTGTACATAAAAAAAATTAAAAATGATAAAAAAACTATATAATATATTTTGGACATTGATAAAGAAAATCATATCAATATCATAGTAGGCACGGAGATGCCGTGTCTGCGCATTGAAAGCTAAGTCTCCATCTTTGTAATATATCAAATATTTTCAGCAGACAAGTTGCTGACTTTGTTCAGCACTCGTCTTCATCATCATCTTCTCCTCTCATTTATTTCTTGTTCTTATTTCTTTTAACAAGTTCATCCTTATGTTCACTTTGTCGTGTTTATAAAATGTTGTTGTTAATATTAAAGCTAGAGCCAACCAAACATGTTTTTTTTTGGTACAATTCATTGAAACAATCGTTTGAATTTTGTAATTTCCATTGCCTCCATATCATGGCAGTCAAGCTGTTTACAATTTTTTTTCTCTCTTTCCTGAGCAGTGATAATTTTACTAAAAATAATTTTCCCCAATCACTACTCTAAAAATTCCAACTATTTGCACCATAAATTATTATTATTATTAACATTTATTAAAAGACATTTACATTTCACTGTCGCAAATGAAGAGTGTGAAATGCCAAGGTTAATTTTTTTTTATTGGCTAACAAGATTGTTTTTTTTTAAAAAAAATTTCAAGCTCTTTTTATTTTTTATCATCCAATATAGGATTTTTTGGGTATAAAACTTTATAATATATATATAATTTTATCTCTATCTCATGACCTAAATTGCGAGTTTTGTAAATTAGTTGTGTTGACTTGAGAATTTTTTTTATCATTTTTTAAATTAATTTTTTCTCAAATTCATCTTTCAACATTGGATTGATTAAAAATTGAGCTTCATAATTTTTTTTTGATTTGTTTTTTATGGGATTATCACGATTTTATAACCTGAGTCACGAGTTTTGTAAGTTAACTATGTTGACTCAGTTTTATTTTTTCTTTTTTAATTGAATATATATATATATATATATATATATATATATATATATTCAATTTTATCCTTCAAAATCAGATTGATTGGAAATTAAAATTTATAATTTTTTTCGATTTGCTTTTTATGAAGTTATTCTAATCTTCTAATCTAGATTTAACAAATTAACTTATGTTGACTCAAGTCTTTTATTATTATTATTATTTTAATCCTTCAACTTTGAATTAATTAGAAATTTAGCTTCATAATATTTTTTTACTTGCTTTCTATATGGTTATAACGATTTTATGACTTAGATTGCAGGTTAGGCCAGTTGACACATGGTTTTTTTTTATCTATTTATTTTATTTTATCCTTCAATATTAGGTTGATTGATAATTAAATTTTATAATTTATTTAGATTTGCATTCTATAAGCTTATCCTGATTTCATGACTTGGGCTATGGTTTTAGTCGGTTGACTTGAGTGGCTTTTTGTAATTGATTTTTTTAATATCATCCTTCAACTTTAAATTGATTGAGAATTGAGTTTCATAATTTATTTTTATTTGCTTTTTATGGGGTGATCTTGCTCTCATGACTTAGGTTTGGTAGGTTAATTTATTTTTTTAATTGAATTTTATTTTCAATTTCATCCTTCAATATTGAGTTGATTGAGAATTGTGTTTGATATTTTTTTTATAGTGTTATTAGGATCTCATTTTCATAATATGAGTAGTGGATTTGATAGGTTAACTCAAGTTAATCCGAGTTAATTTAATATATTATCGTTTTAATATTTTAAAAAATATGTCGTCTAAATATTTTTTTTAAATCAAATTATATTTTTATTGATTGTGTGGTTCTCTTTAAACTTATCTAGTTAACTAGCTAGGTCATATTAGGGTCAATCTCTACTTAGTTTTTTTTCCTGCTAACACACACACACACACACACACACAATTTTTATTTATCTAGCGCTAGAAATTATTTAGCTGTTTTCTAAACAATGAATCAGTAGTCTAGTTATCAACACTACGGCTTTGGAAGTTTTTATGTTTATTTATCTTTTTTATACAGAGTCTTTGAAAGTTGGAATGTCAAGATTTAAAATCACCTCCACTCGAAATGTTAGGGAAAAAAGGAAATTCATTCTTCAGTTAATTATATCTCAGTCCCTATATTGTGACAACTAATTAAGTCATCCTCATATTTTTCAAAACTATATTATATTCAAATATTCCTATTTTCTTAAATATGTTTATAAGATAGCCCTCTAGTCAATTTCACGCATTTTTCCAAATTACTCTGTTTTTGCTTTTTGAGAAATAGATAAAAAGAAAAGAGAAGTACTTCTGAACTGGGGATGCATATATGGTTAATGATAATCAAGGAATATTTATATATTTAACTATTTTTGATACTATAATGATTAATTATTAATTGGTTGTGATACACTATAGTAACGACTAATTGAGTTATAATCAACTAGTTCATAATTAATTAACATGACAATTTGACTTTTTTTTTTAAAAAATAAATTTAATCCAAGAAAGTGCATGCATGGTGCTTGCTTGCAGTCTAAAGTATGAACCTTGCAACTTCATAATACATATGAAAGTACAACTATAGATTGCTTTCTGTGCTACAGTGAATGAGAGATTTTCTGGAAATTCCCTCAACTGTGTGTAAAATAAAAGAGAATATATAGGGTTTGTAAGGCACTCTTTTTTTGGACCTAGGATATTATATTTCTGTGAAACATTTTTCACATCCCTGGCTTCGCAGCACCCACCCACCCACCCACACACACACACACACACACACACACACACACACACACATATATGGCTTTGATTTTCTAATAAAGCCACGGCATTCATGGTTCCTCAGAGAAGAAGTTATTCCGATCCCCTCTTTTAAAAGAGCTCTCACTGCCTTCTCTGACCCCTGCATTTTAAGGAAATTCGTCTTAGCCGTTTGTCCTTTCAAGATAACATGTAACTGCACAAATTATGAATCGTCTCTGTGCAAATAAAATAAGACAAAGTGAAGAAATTAATGAAAGTTAATTGGGGCATGCAACCTATAAGACGCTTGTGATTCTCCTGACATGCATATCCTCGTTTCTTCTTCCTCGAAAGATATGGGATTTGAGCCTTTCAAGACCAGAAAAAAAAAGAAGAAAAGAAGAAGAAGAAGGTATCCATTACAATCTCTAAGCATGTCTCCATGCACAGATGTATACACATTAGCAATTGCAATGCCATTAAAGCATTCAGCAAAAGAAGCTGTAAATCCAGAGAAGTATCCTAGCTAACTTGCTTGATCAGTGAATCTACATACATTGCAATAATCAAAGCACATAGATCCTACGCATACACTACAAATTCTGTTCTGTTTTAAACACTAACAAGTAATATTATCCCTAAATTTGTCAAAATACGCTCTCTTTTGCCTTCATATCCGGCTTTATCCTAAGTATTAATTAACACGTCAGTGTGTTTTAATCCATTTTTATTTTTTTACGAGGATAGATTGGACAACAATTTTTGAAATGATTTAAAATAAGAATGGTGATATTGCAATCTTTAAGAATCTTGAAGACCAAGTTATTACATGGTCCATCAATATATATATATATGTAACTTATCCTAATTCTTTTTCTCAGGATTACAATAAATGTTTTTATAATAGAAAAAAATTACCCGAACTCCGAACATCTTTGATGAGCATGCTTGAATCTTAAGTCTCAAGGTGCAAGGCATTTCATATTTCACATTCAAAGAAAACAGGCATTCAACCTTTTATTATTATTATTATTTATTATTATTATTATTATTCTTATTGTTATCACTACCACAATCTTTAGATTTACCGATATAATTTTCTATCGATATTTATACTATCATTTCATTGGTAATTAATTTACCAGTGAAATTACCAACGAAAATGCTCTGTCATTAAATCTTTCGTTGATAATTTTTTTCGGTTGGTAATAAAAAAATATTATTACCGATGGATTTACTAACGGAAAAGACGCACAAAAAAAAATTATCCGCTTTATTCTGTCGGTATTTCCCTCGGAAAAATACCGTATGTAATTCTGTCGGTAATTATTTAAAAATATCCATTTTACAAAACTATAAAATAATTAAATTAATATAAATTAACACTCTATAATACTCAAAACGCTTAGAAAAAAGAAGAAGAAAATCATATGAAAAAAAAAATCCTACAACAATATTCATACAATTATTAAGAACAAAAACAATTAAAAATAAAATAAAATAAAAATATAGTGAAAAAAAACAGGAAAAAAGAAAAATCTTACCTTAATGTGGTTGCAAGTGAAGCTAAGAAGAGAAAAAAAGATTCGTAAAGTATATTAATTAAAAAAACTAAGATGAAAAGATAAGAATAAATTCTTGAGCATGGAGGAGAAGAGAAGGAGTTGAAGAGAGAAGAGAAGAAGAAGAAGAAAGGAGCCCTGTTTGTTGCGAAATTATGGATTCTAGACTTTATATTAGGGTATTTTACCAACGGATAATTAATTATTAATATTTTTAATTATTCTGTCTGTAATATTTAATTAAAATTTTTAATTTAATCAAAAATTTTCAGAAACCGTAAAATATCACCGACGACTTTTCAATCCGTCTGTAATATTTAATTTAAAATTTTAATTTAATCAAAATATTTTAGAAAACCGCCAAATAACACTGATGACTTTTCAATTTGTCGGTGATTTTATCTGCAAAGAACAATAATTAACAGTGCAATTGAGAAGTAAACAGTTTCAGAGCGCTTTGGAAAATACCGACGAGATTTTTCGTAAGTGATTCCCTTTGTAATTGACATGAAGTAGTATTCATAGTTTACTAACTAATTTATCGATGGATTTTACCGATGGAATAAATTCCGTGGTAAAAATGACACGTCATTGTTTTTTTTTGCTTTGTTTTAATTATTTTTTCAATGTAATTCCCTTTGTATTTAACGAGAGAATATTTTCTTCAGTAAAATCCATTGACAATTTACCAACGGAAATATTCTCTTGGTATTTCCATTTGTATTTATCGATTTTCTAGCAGTGTATTATTATTATTATTATTATTATTATTATTATTATTATTATTATATAAAGAATAGTGTTACAATAAATATTAAAACAATGTGAGAAATAAATTCATGTACTGTGTAGAGGGTACTCCTTTTGATGTCATGAAATATAGTTTTAGAGTTACTCCATGACCGGGATGGTTCCATCTTAACTAGTAATCGACAAGCCAAGTTCGGGAACCTGACAAGTACCAGATTAAAAAATGGCAGTCCATATATCTTCAATTTAAACCAACCAACGTCTCACAAGAATCGATTCAGGGAAATACCATTTTATAGCCCATGTGTTTATGTTGAATATATATATATATATATATATTTTGTTTTACATGAATATGGTGATTAATTGTGACTGAAGAAGTTCTTTAAGTGGCAAGCATGAGGATTGGTTGTATGAACTAAATGCAATTTGGGTTTTTATCATTGTGTATGTAGGTACTAATGCGGGATAAAATTTTGGCTATAACTCCTTGCATGGGAAACTCTATCAAAACTTAATTAAAGTGGATAAAATCCTTTGTTTTAATGAAAAATCCCTTATATTACTAATACACATGCGAAATATATATGTATGTGTGTGGGTGTTATGCGTTGATTATGAAGGAAATTTATAGTGTGCAAATTGCGTTTGTGTGTTGGTTGGAAGAGTCTTTATATAGAGTATGCTCTGTCCAAGGATATATAAACAAGAATTTCCCTATTTTATGTTGTATATGATTGTTTAATGTTTTTTAAATGATATAAAATATTAGGTTGATAAATGCTCACACGATTTAAAGCATGATAATTTGTTTCGGTTATTTTGATACATCGTATTGTTTTTGTGTCAAAACATGTTCTACCATTAAATCAATGCTAAATTTTGTAAAATAAAAATGGATTTTTTTATCCATTGAAAAAATATTATAACACTAGAGATGAAATTTAACACATAAACTAAGAAACTATCTTTCTTTTCCTTTCTTATTATTCATGGCACACAGAAAAGTACAATTTAGTTCCTACAAGTGTTTATCTTTTCATTGTTGTTCCTTGATTTATAAGGGCTTCACATTTTAGTTCTCAATTTCATTTGTTTTATATTTTAATCCTTGAAATTTTAAAAGATTGAGAGAAGCTCTAAAAAATAGGAAGGGAGAGAGAAAGTGGTAGATTAATTACTTTCTAGCCATCAAAAGGCTAATCTTTATGTCAATGAGTTTATATTGAAAAGAAAGGTTTAATGGAGGTAAGATTTTCCTTTGAACATGATATAAAAGTATAAGAGGACCTATAAAGTCTTTTTTTTATTCGACTGGATTTTGGTTTTTAAGGTTACTTAAGGCATTTTTTTTTAGATTTAAAATGAATTTATTTTTTTTAGATTTAAAATGAATTTGTTGAGGGTTTTATGATGTGTTTTGGTATGTTTTTAGGTGAAAACAAGTTAGAAATTTGGTTTATAAAAGTCTACAACTCGAAGTTGAATTTTTAGTGATTGAAAACTGAACTAGAAGATGACATGTCATTTGCTCATGTATGCAGGCATCACATTATTTACTATTCTTTAAAAAATAAATCTAGACGAATGACACGTTGTCTGCCCGTTAAAAAACCAACCAAGTGTGTAGGCCTAACCTCTTAGGCACATGTGTGGCTTGCTTTTTTCTTAGATATCCATCTGCATTTTTTTTTTAATTTTTGACAAAAAGATCTCTTTGAATCAATTTATTAAAATAATATTTAAAGAATTGTATAATTATGTCATTATTTTTTATAAATATTAGGGCTTTTTTATGATGATATTAGTGATTGCTTATAAATAATTATGTATTAGCCTAACAAGTAAAATTGTTTAAATAATTTGTTCATTAATATTTAATGAAAATGAAATATCTATTTTTTTAAAAAAAAATTATTGAAGGTTTGTGTATAATTTTCTCAAATTTATTATTCTTATATTTTATTCATATAGGTGCATAAAAATAATCAATTTATAATTTTTTTTATTGAAACTTGTTTTGTAATGTCGACATTTTTTTTATTAGTAGCATAATTCACTGAATTTATAAATTTAAATTTTTAATTTCGATGGAATTGTGTATGGATATATTAGATCGATTAGGTCACATCTGATCAACTTATACTCAAATTAATTTAAAACCCTTCCTGAACAGCGGCCATATCAGCAAGTCATAAGGTTAACTTACCAAGCTGGTTTGAGTGTAATAATATTAAAAAAATATTTCGACAACTAAATAATAACAACTGATTAAACTAATTAATAAAGTTGTTGCTCAATTATACTAGTGCCTCTCTCCTTTCAAATAAATAAATAAATCTTGAATTCAAGCCTATTCTTCACACACACACACACACACACACACACACACACACACACACACACACACACACACACACACACACACACACACACCACTCTAACAAACAACAATTGAATTTATAAATTTCTTCAAATAAAAACAATCTAATATTTATATTGCAATATATAGTTTTTTTTAATTAGTTATACTATTATGCTGCCTTCAAATATATGAAAAACAATCTTATCTTGTTTTAGTATTTATATTGCAATATATAGTTTTAGTTATAATAACAAATTTATTTATATTTTAATTTTTGTCCGTTAAATTAAATAGATTTCTACTATTTCCAAAATCATGAACTAACACGCACTTTAACCCCATCTACGTACCAAGTACACTTTTAATCCCCTTTCGAGGGGACATCATGCTTGTCATTCTCCTTGGATGCAATGGAGAACATTTTTCAAATCTTTATAATATATAATCAGCTTCAAGAATGACCACGAAGCCTTGATTAAAAAAAAAAAAAAATCTTTTAATACAATCTCAACAGCTTTTCATTGACATCCTCATCTTATTTAACCCCTCTCTCCCCATCGCTCTCGCTCGCTCTCTCTCCCCCTCTCTCTCCCCCTCCCTCTCTCTCAAGGGCACCTCGTCTTCGTTTCTGAGTTTTCAGTCCTTCGGCTTTGCATGCGTTTTCTTGGGATTCTGTGCTCAGTTTCTGCCCTGCAGCTCCTTGAATCCCCGTTAGATCGATCCCCAGAAACAGACGGCAAAGATCAACGTACCTTTCATATAAGAAACTTAAAAAGATAGCAATGATGGTGATAGTTTAGTACCTTTCACATCACCTCTTATATTTTCTCCTTTTGGCATCCTTTTGTTGATCTTGACAATCTTATAAAATACAAATACTATACTACTCACAATTTTCATGGCTGCTATCATCGGCGCCCTCTTATTATTCCACTTCATGACTCTCTTCTTTGCCCTTTAGCCCTTCATTTTTTTTCCCATCACTTTCCCTGGAAAATCCAAGAAAACGAAAACTCTTTTCAAGAAAGGAAAAGCCGAACGTTCGTTCAAAATGAGTGAGAGTTTGTCTGATTTTCTTGAAGAAGTACAACCTGAATTTGGCGACACTACCTTTGATGGAGATGATCTGTTTGCTATTTTTGAGAGCTTAGACAGTGTAACAGATTTTACGCCAGTGATTCCATTAGATGAAGTTGTTGCTAGCTCAAAAGAAAGCGAAGAAACGAGGCGGTTAGTCTCACAAAAGTCTTCATCTTCTAGTGCTTTGCAAGATTTTGATGAGACCAATAATGAGCTTGAAACTTCACCAAAAAGTAAGAGACAAAAGATTGCAGCTTCAGCAGCAGCCATAGCTTCTTCAGATCAGGAAGTGAACCCAGATGGGCAGCAGCGTATATCTCATATTACAGTGGAACGGAACCGGCGAAAGCAAATGAATGAGCACTTGTCCGTGTTAAGGTCCCTCATGCCTTGCTTCTATGTCAAAAGAGTAAGTTTTTCACTCTTAGTATTGTTATTCTCTTTTGATGTTCTGCTTCATCTTCGTTTACTCCTAGTGTTTTTTTTTTTTCCTGACTTAATTTCTATCTTCTTGTTCTACTATGTTTAGGGAGACCAAGCATCAATAATTGGAGGAGTTGTTGATTACATCAATGAGTTGCAACAAGTTCTACAATCTCTTGAAGCCAAGAAGCAAAGGAAAGTTTATAGTGAAGTTCTTAGCCCTAGGATCGTTTCAAGTCCAAGACCTCCACTTAGCCCTAGAAAACCACCACTAAGTCCTAGACTTAATTTGCCCAATAGCCCAAGAACGCCACAACCATGTAGCCCTTACAAGCCAAGATTGCAACAAGGTTACATTTCTCCTACCATGGCCAACTCACTCGAACCATCTCCAACTTCTTCTTCTTCCTCCTCCATTAATGACAACATTAACGAACTCATCGCGAATTCTAAGTCAGCAATTGCTGATGTTGAGGTTAAGTTCTCTGGTCCAAATGTTCTATTGAAGACTGTATCTCCTCGGATTCCTGGTCAAGCTGTGAAAATAGTCTCTGCCCTTGAAGACCTTGCCCTCGAGATTCTACATGTGAGCATTAGCACAGTAGATCATGAAACCATGCTTAATTCCTTCACAATCAAGGTAATAGACGTCACCTCCTCCAAATTTAATTTCTCGCACCATTTTAATTATCATTTGATAGATAAGTTCAAATTAATAATGGAGAGAAAAAAAAACGAATTTATGCACCAAGAAGGTCTCTTAAATTAGATGTACGAAGACAGACATACCAATTCCTCTCATCAAGTTTCGATCTCTCCCCCCCCCCCCCCCCCCCCTCTCTGTCTTCGTTAGCGGAAAAAGTGGGAAAATATTTGTGAGCAGAAGTACATAGAATGTCACCTGTGAAGTGATTATTTATGTTTTTTTTTTCGAAGAAATTATTATCTCATGTCCATGAATGGAAAGCTAATTTTATTTTCTTCTTTTTAATATTTCAACTTTCTTGGAAGAAAAAATAATTAAACAGTATTACGAATCAGCTACGCCTCAAAATGGTAGGATTGAATTGAAAAGGACATGACAATTCACTAATTAAATGTGGGATTTATTGTCGTAAAAATAGTAAATATACAATTGCCATAGTTGTATAGTAGTAATTTCATGTCTATTTGTGAGAAAGAACCTTATTGTACCATACACTTGTACTGACTTTGAAGTTAATTATTGCATGTCTCTCGAAACCCACAACATTAATTCAGCTGAAAACTAGGGTATCTTTGCAGCTAGCGCGCCATTTGTCTTCATCGAGTTTGAATCGACTAAAAATTTTGTTTATGTCTCCTTGTGCTAAATTAAATTTATATTTAGAGTAGCAGTAATTTATTGAAGCTAATGATTGCAAGTTACTGCTTTTCTTAACAGATTGGAATTGAATGCCAGCTTAGTGCCGAGGATCTTGCTCAACAAATCCAGCAAACATTCTGCTAGCTAGCGTCCCCCCAGCCCCGACCTAGAAACTCTTCATCTCCTTCTTTAGAAGGGCAGCCATGAAGAAGTCGAGGAAGGCATTTAGCAGCATTCCTGCATAATTAACTAATGTAATTGTAGAGAGGAGACATGACTTGTTGTAGCTGGCTAGCTAGGATATGACCTTTGTATTGCTCGAGTAGTGTTGTCAATTTCAAACTTAATTTATTTCATTGTGCGAATTCAATTTCCATTTCATGGTCAAATCAAATTTCTTGTCTTTCTAGTAGTGTCTACTCACTAGTGTCTGCCTATCTCCTCTTGCCCCTCGTGCTTTCATAATTGACTGGTAGAGATGAAGAATTTTAGAATTTTAGTACTCAAATGGTTTGATTTTCTCGAAACCAAAAATCCAATCGTCAACATATATAGATTAATTCTTGATATGAATAAGATGATGTACGTAAATTTTTATAATCAGAATATATATATATATATATATATATATATATATATATATATATATATATATAAAACTTAAAATTGAGAGTACTTTGCAATATTGAGATTTCAATTTTCAAATTAGAATTCAATTCTTTCATATCTTGAAAAAGGTGAGAAATTTAAACAAGAGAGATGATTCTCTAAGTATATAATCTAAACATTCAATATTGCATAGGCCCAGAAGTAAGGTCCTCTCTCTTTCTCTCACCAAAACATTTCATCTTAAAGCTCAATTTGTGCAAACCTTTTTAATGATTTTTTCCTAGTTTTCGTTTATATGGATGAGATTTTTATCATTGTTTTGTTTATTTTGTACTGTTAGAACTTGATTCTTTCAGATCTGATTTGTAAGTATGATTATTTTTTGAACGAAAGTCTTATGTCTTAGGTTTTTTAAATAAAGATTTTGAGGTTTTATTTGTTAATGAGAGGGTTTGACATTTATTAATAGTGTTGGGAAACCAAAATCCTCCATTATTATTGAGAGGAATTGACATACATCAAATGATCACTTTTCTATAGTATGTTTATGATCATTTTTTCTATAGTATGTTTGACAGTGTGATATTGATTACTTTTCGAATAACTTTTTATGTTGAAATATATATCAATGATATTTTTTTAATTTTTAAAACAATTTAAAACATATAAATCATATTAAATTTTAGTAAAAAAAAAAAAATTGGTAACACAACAATTTCTTAGAAGAGTACTTAATTTAGAATTTATATGGGTTACTTAACAAGAATATAACTCTTGAGGAATAAAAATAAATAAATAGTTTCTTGAAGATTAACCTTTTCAGACACAAATACATTTAATTAAATTAACCTAATATATCTTTTCAAACGCAACCGTCACAAACACGCGCATGGACGAACACTCACCCACCATATAACATCAATGGAGTAGACCAAATTCTTCAAAATCTTCCTGGAAAAAAGAAAAGGTTAGTGCTTGACATACTATTTCTTTTGTATATGAAATGTCCATTCACTATTTTTCATTTTAATATCAACCATTTACTTTCTATTTTTTTTCATTTTTTTTATCCTCGTATCAGTTAATCTCATTAAAGCCGTTGGAAATTGACACGTCATGTGCTCACAACATATATTTTTATGCTAATGTATATTTTGGTTCTTAGATTTTTTTTTTAAAAAATCTTATTTTGGTCACTATATTCTTTCATCTTACAAATCATTCAAGGACTAAATTGTATATGACTGTAAATTATGATGACCAAAAAATCTTAACTAAGAAATTATTTGCAAGAACAAAATAAGATTTTCAAAAAAATCTAAAGACCAAAGTATACATTAGCAAAAAATATACGTTGTGGACATGAGACACTCGTTAATGACACTAAGTGATTGGAGGATGTAAAAATGAAAAAAATTATAAAGTTGGTATTTTAGATAATAGATAATAAATGGATTTTTCAAGACAAAATATTAAAAAAATACATGGATATATATTTAGCCCTAAAATTAGATGTGTCCTTCGAAGTTACGAAGCGGCATGTTTGAGGGATGGAAACATGAATGGACCACTGGCCAAGACTTAGCGGGCAATTCTAAAATTTATTTGTTTTGGAAGTATTATGAATTAAAGATATGAACAGAAAGTACCTTTTTCTTTTAATCATATGAGAAAAATAGGTATTTATTAGATTTATATTTAATATTTATGGGAACATATACTTTTGCTATATATAGTTTCAATTAATTCTCAACTCATCCCGAACTTATATATTGACAAAAAACTTAGCTTAAGAGCTTGGATCGCATCAAATATATATGTAGGGTATTGGTCCCCTATAATCTTGGATAGAGATAGCACCAGGGGAGCTTGCCAGAAACTGCACGAATGCCTTAAAGGGTCATGGACCACAGGAAATGGCTCGCTTGCATTTGGAATTGAATTTGAAGGAGAGAATTATTGTTCTTGTTCATGTTTGTTTGAAAGAACTGTATACGGCTGTGCTGTCATCGGAGTGTAACCAGACCACCTTGGTGGCTCTGCATCATTGAGGCCAACCAGACCAGCTCGGTGGCTCTAACTAGGCATCATTGAGGCACCCCAAGCTGCAAGCTTGGGGCCTGGTCAGGCCTTGCACAAATTCTCTTTAATGGCCAGTCCAAGGGGATGAAGAAAAGGCTAGTTGGACCCAAGTTCGTTTTGTCCTGTAAGCTGGGGGGGTTTAACTCCCAGACAAAAAAAGAAAATGATGGGGTTTTGAATTTAAGAGTAAATTATAGTTGTTATAGTTTAACAAAACTAATTGATGAATTAATCCTCATAGTATTGGAAACTATATATTTAGTCCCTATGTTGCTCAATCTGTTTATAGCTTAGTCCCTATATCGATTCCATGTTCTTTTTCAAGTTACTCTTCTATTTTTTTTTTTGAGAAATAGAGCAGAGGAAAGAGAAGAAGATATATAAGATGGGAAATTTGACTAGGAAAAGGGTGTTTTTTTTTAAAAAAAAAATTAAAACAACTAAGTTAAAGATAGTCAATGCTGGCCTCCTCAGTAATATATATTTAATGCAGGGAGTAATTGATTAGTTTTACAAAACTAAAGCGATTAATTTATAATTAACTGCAAATTTAATTTGTGAATAAATTGTATATAAGGGTACCAAATAAAATAACAAAAAATAGATTAGTTATGGATTCTTATAGTTAAATACCATAGAATAAAGGCCAAGTTATTTAGACCGCACAGAATTAAAATCTTGAAACTACAGTCTTAAACCACCGAAAATTAATATACCGAGTGCAGTATACAAATAATTCAATTTAAATTACAATTAATTAACCAAAGGATGCACTTGCACACCCTTAATAATGGCTGTGGATACTTAAGAAGTAAATCACGCAATTTAAATCGTGTTCTCAAAAATTTAAATTTTTTAAATTTTTTATTTTTATTAAAATTTAAAAAGTTTTGTATGTTTTGGATTGTTTTGATGTGCTGATGTAAAAAATAATTTTTAAAAAATAAAAAAAATTATTTATATACATTTCAATATAAAAAGTTATTTAAAAAACAACTGCTAGCACACTGCCATAAGTGAAACAATATAATTACTAGAATCCATAAGTGAAACAATATAATTACTAGAATCCTAAGGAAATTAATACCGAAATGATAAGACTCAGACTTATATTGCAAGTCAACACCAATTTAGTGTCTGGCTGACGAGTCATTAGGATGTTCAATTGACTCAGAGCCTAACTTGATTCGAATCATTGAAAAAATTCAATTTTTTTAATCAAAATATATAACAGCAGTTTCGAGGTTGTTTCTAAAAAGAATTTCAAAACTTGGGTTAACTTGCTGACTAGCAGGTCAACCCAGCAATATTGTCTTAGAACTACTATTGCAAAATTTGTTTCAAACGTTTTTCCTGAACACCTAGCTTTAGCTAATTAATGAATGAAATCAAAGTTATCCTTTTCACTCTCTTGAATTAATAATTAGTACAAATTGTGATCACTCACCATGTTGCCTAAAGTAACCGAAGATGTTTAAGCTATCTTCACTTTATTTGATGCCTACTTTAATGGACTTAAGAGAGGAATCCTGAGTTATCAAATGTAAAGTTTGGATCAAATTCAACATTCCCAAATGGGAAATCTAATCCAACAGTAGGAGAGGTAGTAGTTGAAGTAGCAGCAGAGATGATATCAGAGAGCTCAGACTCAGAACTTTGAAAATTCTGGTTCCCTCCAAACCTATGTTGCTTAGAATTTGGAGACACAGAGTAATTAGTAGTTTGTTGCAGAACCTGAAGGGGATATAAATGATGGTGAAAAAGGCCCCATGAAACTTTTTTCCACCACAGAAGGAGAAAACACAAAATTATTTTTAATTAGGCCTGACATGCATTGGATGTTGAAGGGAGCTGGAATGAGTTGGCTGGAAATGTTTGTTGATCGTGAGAGTCTAAGTCTTCAGCTGTGACTTTAAGTTCTCTGCGAAAGTTCAAGAGTAGCTCTTGTGAACGTGGATTATTTTCTTTGTGGGGTTGAAGTTCTACTATTACATATTCTTGATTTTCTTGGGGTCGTGAAAGGGGAAGCTGCAAATGAGAGGCTTGAGTGCAAGCGTGCCTTCCGCGGCTGGATCTTTATCGGATCTTTGCACTTGCTTTGTGGCTAAACAGCCACGGACATTCTGACGAGTGCATCTATAATATCCTGTGCAAGCACAAATAATCCTTTTGTTATGAGAAAATACAAACCGTTTGAGTGTTGCGAGCTATTAGAAATTAAAGAAAGAAGCCTAGGGGGCCACAGTTAGGAATTTCCAATTAACAAAGGGTTCCCTCAACTATTTCGAAGAAGAAAAATGCAAAACTACTTTGGAGCTTTATTACAAGTCCTACACGGACGAAGGGAGGGAGCTATACTGTCAGGTGGTCATCATAGAAGGTACTCTCCACAAAGCATGGGCTTGACCTGAAGAAGGAAAGGGAAAGCGGGATTGTTTGCCCCATTACTAGGACATAGTCACAGATGTGTATGAGAAAGGGACAGCTATGTTTTGCAAGTGAATCTAGGTAGAGAATGTCATTTAATTAGCACTCTTTCTATATTCAAAAAAAAAAAAAAGGAAACCATTTTAGATCAATTACATGATTCTAAATGGGACAAAGGATGGCACCTTTGATATTTGGCTCTTAGAATAACTTTATGCCCATGCCTTTTCATGCTAGTTCGAAGCAGTAAATATGAGTTACTATGTCTGATTCAAGCTAGATTTATTGTTGAACTATCAAGATATTGATTTGATAAAACTCAATTGATTTGGTTAGATTTTTAATGGTTTATTTAACCTGATCCAACCTGATTGAGTCAACAATCAAGGAAAAAAAAACAAAATGTTGTTATTAATTTTCGCATGTTTTTGATAGATTTTCAGTTCTAACTTGAAACACGTTATTTTTTTTTTTATGGATGAATTACTAGGCCTATCATATATAGATAAAAAGCTTGAGATATTTAGTTTCCATCCAAGCTTGAATTGCAAAAAAATTTCATATGTAGCTACATATATGTCATAAACACTACACAAAGATTTAGTTTGATACATTTAATAAGATTTATATAATAACTTCAACCATCTGAAATAATATTTTCTTGAACCCTATTTAACTTGAAAATTTATCAAAATATACTTTCATATATTTAATATTTCTTTGTAAAATTTCAACTCATTTTAATATATAATTTAAAAAATATGCTTAATCCCACAAAACTGATCAACAAACATTTTAAAATTATATTCAGATCTCCATGCTTTCTCCGACTTAAATCCATAAGCAAGAGGCCCTTCCAGTCCCATTCCTGGGTTAACTCTCACTTGTCCTGCCCACCTGGTCATGCTTTTTCTGCAATCAATTAACATTCCAAAAATCTCGAACTTATACAGCAAAAACATTTTTGTAGACAAACACTACCTTGAACCAGAGCCATGATCTACCGGTCAGAGTCTTCACTCCGAGGACTGCCGCTGCGTGAAGGCGTTGATCGAGAATTTCAACGGAAACTCTTCCTACTGGATGCAGCTCTCCCCCAAAGCTTCTACTAGGATTTAGCGTCGAAAGCGCCTTTTCGCAGGAAGTCAAGATCTCTTGGACCAACCTTTCACGGGTTTCTCTTAAAAACAAAATAGCACGTTGAGATGGACCTGAAGTGGTTTAGCCATCTCCATCGACCCCTAGTGTTTGTTGGGAAAACTCGGGACAATTAACCGGATTAATTAAGCGGAATACATTCACAATTCACAAGTCCCAATCTTTTTTCCCTCTTTATGCAGTAAAAAACAGATTCAAACAATGATTAAATATAATGCAAATAATCACACAAATTAACACCAAGATTTTTACGTGGAAAACCCGATGCGGGAAAAACCACGGGACCGGAGTCCACCTAAAAACTTCCACTATCACAAATAATGGGTTCACAACTGTTCTTCCTCAGATTTAACTAAGGGATACAACATATATATCATCAAGAACTACTTATTCTCGGATTACAACAAGATTAAAGGAGAATTATTTGAGAAAAACTCACAAAACTGACAGCCCCGTTTTCTGTCAAAACGGCCAGCTTCCACACCACCAATCTTCGATCCAACCGTCCAGAATGAAGAGGAATGTGTCTAGAAGCTGCTGTCAAAATCTCAGCCCGATCCAACGGTGAACGAGCTGGAAATCGAAGAAAGAACACAGGCTGCTCTGCTGCCTCTTCTTCTCTTTTCTCTTGTTTTTCTCCCGCTACTGCCATCTACAGTGGCAGCTCCTATATTAATTCAAAGAGACAGCCTTGCCTTGCTGTCTCTTACTAATTAATGTGGTGGTCCCACCATCACATGGTGCGGGACCACACACAACAAATCTCCCCCTCACGCACCATGTGAGGAATTCGCCATACTGGCGATCAACATGTAAGCTTCAATTTAGGAGGCTCTGATAAGCCTGCTTCCCTTCTGCAAAACTCAAACTTCTCTCTCGGTAGAGGTTTGGTCATCATATCTGACACGTTGTCATCAGTATGGATCTTCTCAACAACAAATGACTTCATCTCCATAGCATCTCGAATCCATTGATATCTAACCTCAATGTGCTTTGACCGAGAGTGAAAAGTAGGATGCTTACTGAGATGGATTGCACTTTGACTATCACAGTGCAACACAAAGTTCTCTTGAACTAGGCCAAGTTCATGTAAGAACTTCTTCATCCATAACAACTCTTTGCCCCCTTCAGTAAGAGCAATATATTCAGCCTCTGTAGTGGATAATGCCACACATTTTTGCAACCTTGATTGCCATGAGACTGCTCCCCCTGCAAACTTCATCAAGTATCCTGATGTGGACTTTCTAGAATCAACATCACCAGCCATATCTGCATCTGTGTATCCATCCAACACAGGTTTATCATTACCAAAACATAAGCTGAAACTAGAAGTACCTTTGAGATACCTGAGTATCCATTTCACTGTTGACCAGTGTTCTTTACCAGGATTGGAGAGGAATCGACTAACCACACCAACTGCATGAGCTATATCCGGCCTTGTGCAAACCATGACATACATCAAGCTACCAACTGCGGATGCATAAGGAACCTTTTCCATCTCATCTCTTTCTTCATCACTTGAAGGACACTGCTTAGAACTTAGTTTAAAGTGGCTTGCAAGTGGAGAACAAACTGGTTTGGAGTTGCTCATGTTGAATCTCTCAAGTACCTTTTGGACATATCTCTCTTGAGATAGCCAAAGTTTCTCCTTCTTCCTGTCACGTGTGATCTTCATGCCAAGAATCTGTTTTGTCGGTCCTAAGTCTTTCATTGCAAAAGACTTGCTTAACTCTTCCTTCAACATCTGAATCTTCTTAGCATTATGGCCAACAATCAACATATCATCCACATACAACAGGAGAATAATAAAGTTTCCATCTGGAAACCTTTTCATAAATACACAATGATCAGAAGTGGTCCTGTCATAACCATGATCCATCATGAAAGAATCAAACTTCTTGTACCATTGTCTTGGAGCTTGCTTTAACCCATATAGGCTCTTTTTCAACTTGCAAACTAACTGCTCTTTACCTTTTGCTTCAAACCCTTCAGGCTGCTCCATGTAGATTTCCTCATCTAAATCACCATGGAGAAAGGAAGTTTTCACATCAAGTTGCTCAACTTCAAGGTTCAAACTAGCAGCTAAGCCAAGCACAACTCGGATTGAAGACATCTTGACCACTGGTGAAAAGATTTCTTCAAAATCAATACCCTTCTTCTGACCGAAACCTTTCACAACCAATCTTGCCTTGTACCTTGGCTGTGAGCAATGTTCATCAATCTTCAACCTAAACACCCATTTGTTCTTAAGTGCTCTCTTACCTTTAGGAAGCTTCACTAAATCAAATGTATGATTTTCATGCAAGGATTTCATCTCTTCTTGCATTGCTTTCAACCACTCACTTTTCTTCTCATGTGACATAGCTTCATCAAAGCATTCTGGCTCTCCCCCGTCAGTAACCAGCACATACTCATGAGGAGAGTATTTGGTGGAAGGTTGGCGAGGTCTAGTTGACCTCCTCAATTGTGGCTCATCTGGAGCTTCCTGCATAACCTGTTCAGGAATAACATCAATATCATCATTAGCTGATTCAGGATCACCAACTAATGGCTCATTAAGAAAACCACCATTTTCATCATTTTGCAAGTCTCCCCCATGATTAGCAGGCATCAAAGATAACTGTGGAGTAGGTGCTGGATTTGAATTAGATGGAATAAAAGTAGTAGACTCTGTTTTCTCCTTCAGTTCAAAGTCTTCAATGGTTTGATCTTCAAAGAAGATAACATCTCTGCTTCTCACAATTTTCTTCTCCTTTGGATCCCATAACCTATAACCAAACTCATCATCTTCAGAGCCCAAGAAAATACACTGATTTGTCTTGCTATCAAGCTTAGACCTTTCATCCCTTGGAACATGTACAAATGCTCTACATCCAAACACTCTCAAGTGTGCATAAGAAACATCCTTTCCTTTCCAAACTCTATCCGGAACATCAAACTCAAGAGGAACTGATGGAGAAAGGTTGATCATGGCAACTGCAGTCTTCATTGCCTCACCCCAAAAGGACTTAGGCAGCTTTGCATGAGAGAGCATACATCTAATTCTTTCAACAATTGTTCTATTCATTCTCTCAGCCACTCCATTCTGTTGTGGAGTCTTAGGAACTGTCTTCTCTAACTTGATGCCATGTTCCCTGCAGTACTTCTCAAAAGGACCCCTGTATTCACCACCATTATCTGCTCGAACACATTTCAGCTTTCTACGAGTTTCTCTTTCAACTCTGGCATGGAAATCCTTAAAGACATCAAACACCTGATCTTTGGATTTCAAACAAGTGGCCCAAATCTTCCTGGAGTGATCATCAATAAAACTAACAAAGTACAATGCACCTCCAAGAGACTTATCAATCATTGATCAAACATCAGTATGAACTAAATCAAGAACATGTGACCTTCTATGTGAAGGTGATCTTTGAAATGCAACTCTACATTGTTTACCAACTAAACAATGAGTACATGTGTTCAAGTTCATACCTTTTAAAGGAAGGTAATTCTTCTTGGCAAGGATTCCAAGGCCTTTCTCACTCAAATGTCCAAGCCGCTTATGCCATAAATCAGTAGAGCAATCTTCAATTGCATTTACCTCCCCTTTGATCACCTTGGCTTGTGACATGTAGAGACCCATCTTCTTCCCTTTAGCAACAATTAGGGAATTTTTGGAGAGCTTCCATTTACCATCTCCAAAGTAACTGTGATAGCCTTCTTCATCAAGAGTACCAGTAGAGATCAAATGTAGGCGCATATCAGGCACATGCCTAACATCTTTGAGTAGCAACTTGCACCCAGTATTGGTTTCCAACCAAATATCTCCAATGCCCACAACACTAGCCATCCCTTGATTTCCCATCCTAACTTGACCAAAGTCACCAGCAGTGTAGGATGTGTAAAAATCACGTCGGGGTGTAACATGGTAAGAAGCTGCTGAATCTGCAACCCAGGTGGTATCTTGACATGCAAGATTAACACAACCATCATCACACACAATGACAACATCACCATCAGATACAACTGCAGCTGTACCATTCTCTTCATTCTTGTCTTCATCTCTACCCTTTTTATCTCTTTTATACTTTCTGCAATCTTTTTGCATATGCCCAGGCTTGTCACAATAATAACACTTAAAACCCTTCCTTGACTGAGATCTTCCTCTTGGCTTCCATTTGCCTTTTCTATTGCTGGATTCTCCATCTTGCTTGCCGTGAGAGAACCTGCTTTGACTTCTCCCTCGACTTTCTGTAACAAGTGCATGAGACTCGGAAGTGCTTGTCCCTTTCCTCCTCTTCTCTTCATTGAGGATACAATCCTTCACTGTTTTCAAAGTGAGCTTTCCATTCGGAGTAGAATTGCTAAGTGACACTACCAAAGTCTCCCAACTATCCGGCAATGAACTCAATAGGATTAATGCTTGCATTTCATCGGCTAACTCAAGGTTCATCAATGACAGCTGATTCAAGAACCCTTGGAATACATTTATATGCACTGAAGCATCTTCACCATCTCTATACTTCAAATTCACAAGGTCTCTAATTACAAAAACCTTGTTTTGTGCACTCTCCTTGGCAAATGTTTCTTCCAACATCTTCCAAACTTTATAGCAATCATGTTCTTGAGAAATATGATTAATGGACTTAGAAGATACCCATTTTCTAACATTAGCGGTAGCCTTTCTATTTAGTCCATTCCATTTTGCATCATCCATGTCATCAGGCTTTATTCCTTTACATTCAATCGGCAAAGCCAAATCATTGCAATATAAGTGATCCTCCATCATTGTTTTCCACAGAAAATAATTTGAGGAAGTGAGCTTTATCATGCCCGAATCTTCCTTTTCCATTTTAACTGCACAAGAACTCAATCTACACAACCAAATGCTCTGATACCACTTTGTTGGGAAAACTCGGGACAACTAACCGGATCAATTAAGCGGAATACATTCACAATTCACAAGTCCCAATCCTTTTCCCCTCTTTGTGCAGTAAAAAACAGATTCAAACAATGATCAAATATAATGCAAATAATCACACAAATTAACACCAAGATTTTTACGTGGAAAACCCGATGCGGGAAAAACCACGGGACCGGAGTCCACCTAAAAACTTCCACTATCACAAATAATGGGTTCACAACTGTTCTTCCTCAGATTTAACTAAGGGATACAACATATATATCATCAAGAACTACTTATTCTCGGATTACAACAAGATTAAAGGAGAATTATTTGAGAAAAACTCACAAAACTGACAGCCCCGTTTTCTGTCAAAACGGCCAGCTTCCACACCACCAATCTTCGATCCAACCGTCCAGAATGAAGAGGAATGTGTCTAGAAGCTGCTGTCAAAATCTCAGTCCGATCCAACGGTGAACGAGCTGGAAATCGAAGAAAGAACACAGGCTGCTCTGCTGCCTCTTCTTCTCTTTTCTCTTGTTTTTCTCCCGCTACTGCCATCTACAGTGGCAGCTCCTATATTAATTCAAAGAGACAGCCTTGCCTTGCTGTCTCTTACTAATTAATGTGGTGGTCCCACCATCACATGGTGCGGGACCACACACAATGGCCGCAAAATGTTATGCAGAGATGACTTGCCTAACCGGGGACTAACTCGAAGAATTGCCTGGGGACATGAACCCTAATACTGCAGCAGTATCCATACGAAAATTCTAGCCATTGATTTCTCTCTGCATTTGTATTCATGGTTTCATACGTCTGCACGACACCCCAATAATTCTTTGAAGGAACAGGATAATGACTTTCATATTCCTACATAAGTAAACGAATCTCACTGAACCATTAAGTAAAAGAAAAGCAAAATCTCACTTTCATGTTCCACTGATATTACAGATTGGCCTTAAAACTATCAGTCCATTTCAATAGCACAGCAACTTCATCTCTTTCTAATCAAATCCAATCTCAACAAATTACTGTATATAAACCTACAAAGGCCATAAACATTGAGAGCTACTAAATATAAACAAAACAGAAAACTTCCTGCCCAGTTATCCTATCAAGCTATTAATCAAAGAAAACCCTGTTTTTGAATCCTGAAATAACCGATAATCCCACATCAAACCTAATACATATTCCGGACCAAAACAAGCGGAAACAAAATAAAAGTAGCCAACATTGAGTGTGACAAAGTGCAGATTTTGTTTTTTATTTTTTCGTTTTGTCTAAAAACCATAATTTTAAATTAACAAAAAACTAAAACTCCTTGTAAACTCATGAAATTATTCATTGTAAGAATGTAATGATGAATTTACCTATTTAATCATGAAACATTTGAGCTTGGCATTTGTGCTCAGCATGGTCTTTTCACAATAATTTAATTGTTATTTTCAAACTATGGGAGGCTAGATTAGTTTTTTTCCTACTTTTTTTTTTGCTTGGTTAAATAACTTAGTTACTCCTAGATAAAATAAAATAAACTTTCATTTAGAGGCTTTTTAGTCTTTTAAGATTTTTAGCAAAATAAAATTACTTAATTATCTTTTTTTTAAAAACCTACTAAACTATCTTTCACGTGCTTTTTGTCATTTCATCGTGGTTTGTTGGTTAATATCAAGTTGATTTAAGGATATTTTTTTTTATTTGAATAATAAAAAAAACTTGATCGCGTGTTCGTGACATTTAACATTTTTCATTATAATGGTGTAATGATGGATTTGCCGCGTGCGTGGCATATAAAATTTTTCGTTATAATGATGTAATGATGGGTTTGCCCTTCAATAAAAAAAACCTTGGAACTTCAAAATGTGGGTAATATTGTCTTTTCATCATGATTCAATTGTCTTTTTCAAATTATACAGACAAATTAGTCCTTTTGTTTTTTTTCACAATTAAATGACTTAGTTACTCATAAAATGAAAAACAAATTAAACTTATATTCAGAGGCTTTTTAGCGTTTTCAATTTTTTTAGCACCATAAAATTACTTAATTACCCTTAAAGAAAAAATCTACTAAACTATCTTCCAGGAGCTTTTTCGTCCTTTCATAATGTTTTTTCAGTAAATATCAAGTTGACTCAAGAATTTTTTTTCTAGTAAATATTAAATATTATTAAAAAACAAACTGGTATGTGCAGTAACCAAACACTGCATTCTACAATAGCATTTAAATCATCTCGGTGTCCTTTTCTTTCTTTCTTTTGCTTTTTTTTCCTTTTCCTTTTCTTTATTTCTCTCTTCTCCTTGATTTATGCACCTACCTTTCAAAGTTTCAATACAATCCTTCAGTTTTTTATTCTTTTAGTTTGGTCCATATTCTTTTTATTACTATTTGTTTTATTTTAAATAATTTATAAAATTGAAATTATTTTTTAATTTTATCCCCTTTAATTTTTTTCATCATTTAAATTTGATCACTATTTGTTTTATTTGACATATTTTTATAAATGTTTTTTTTACAATTTC
Source organism: Populus nigra (assembly GCF_951802175.1). NCBI lineage: Eukaryota > Viridiplantae > Streptophyta > Magnoliopsida > Malpighiales > Salicaceae > Populus > Populus nigra. Next base: position 1,555,353 of record NC_084867.1, on the reverse strand, counting down.
ATCCTCAATTTTTTTCCCTAACAAATTTAATCTTTGTTTTTTTGATTGCTACCTTTTTTTACTTTGACAAATTTTGTAAATTGGTATTTTTTTTCTTATTTTATCATTCAACATTAAATTGGTTAGGAATTGAGTTTCTTTGTTGAGCTTAGGTTTAAGATTTTACTGGTTGAGAGTTTTAGAGATAAATTCAAGTTTAGAAGATTTGTTCGGGTTTGCTTGTTTTTTTTTAAACAAAAACTCATGTTTTTCAGTTTCATTCCTTAATATTTATTCAATTAGAGATTGAGTCATGTTATTTTTATTTATTTGCTTTTTATAGGATTTTTCACTAATTTTAAAAATAATCTGGGTTATCTCGGTTCTTTTTATTTATAGTTCTTTGTTGAATTTGTTTTGGAAAAATTTTTAAATTGATTTTTTTTCGATTTCATCATTTAAGATTAGATTAGTTGAGAATTATTTTTTTTTCTAGTTCCATCCTTCAAGGTTGGAGTTTTTTTTTTATATGGGTTTCATGATTTTCTTAAATTTTCTTTTTATTCTTTTATCCTGGTCCCATCACTTCGATCACGAGTTTGACATGTTAACTTAAGTTCACTCGAGTTTTTTTAAGGTAATTTTTTAAAATTTAATATTTGTTATATTTTATTTTTCAACATAGAATTGTTTTAGAATCGAGTTTTATAATCTTTTCAGGTTTTGTTTCTATTGAGTTATCTTTTTATTATGGTAGGAGTCATAAAGTTTGGTTGACTTGCTTGTTGTTTCTTTGGTACTTTTTTTAATTGATTTTTTTTTGTTCAAATTCATCTTTCTATGTTAGATTTGTTTGAAATTAGATTTTGATTTTTTTTTATTTGTTGATCCTGATTTGATGACTTAGCTTGCATATATGACTTGTTTATTTAGGTTTCATTGTCTTTGTTGTTTCTGTAATTGTTCTAATTTTTATAGGTTTTCATGATTATTTTTTGTTTAATGTAGTTAATTTACTATCATTGTCTATTCTTTTATTATTTGATTAAATTATACCAGTGTTTTTTGTCTAAATGATTTTTTTATTCAATTAAAAAAAATATTTCGGTGCATAACATAGCACATGCCCACAAATCTAGTTGATTAACTATAAGAATTTGCTTGTTGTTATCTCAAAAAAAACATGTAAGGAAATTGATTATGAGGTAAACATTCATATATATTTTTTGGAATTTACAAAATCAGATTAATGACAAGGATTCATTGTCTCTCAGAGGCCATTTGGCTCTGCAGCTGCGGTTGCGTTTTATTTAAAACGCAGTTTGCAGCCGTTTGGTTAAGGAAAAATTTGATATACTATTCACTGGGCACTGGGCCCACTTAATTTCTGCGTTAGAAACGCAGTAAAAGGAAAGCAGCGATTTCTTACTTTTTTTCACTATTCATGTTAATTGCACTGTTCAATGAACAGTGCAATTAACATGAATAGTGTATAGTGTACATTGTTCATGAGAACAGTGCAAGAGAATTGCACTGTTCACTTAAAAAAGTAAACAGTGCAATTCTCTTGCACTGTTCACTTGCCTGCGTGAACCCTTTTTTTTTATTTTTAAGTAGCGTGTTAATTTTTTTAACATTTATTTTAAAAAAAAACTAGTTTAGAGTGAATTTTATACCTGATAATATTTTATCTAATTTTATTACATGCTAAAAATATTATGGAAACTGTAGTTTTTGTCGGATGTATTTCGTACATAATGGAATTATAAATGGTTTCATAGAATAATAAAAAATATTTTATATAAAGTATGATTTATTTCATGATATAATAGCAATAATTAAATCTATAATATTTAAATTAAAAATCATCAATATTAATATATATTTTTAAAATTATTTTATAACCTCAATTTTAAAAACATTATTAATCGAACACATTAAACTACTTTTTCTTCAACCTCAATTTTAACCACATTTTTAACCAAACATCTATTTTTTCAAACCAATCTCAACTAAAAATATTTTTATAAAATAATTTTTTTCAAATCACAACCACAACAGCTACCACAATACCAAACACACTCTTAATTTTCACACAAATTAATTTGCTTCTAAATTTTGAAATATAACACTTTTAAATGGTCACAAAGAAGAAACGTGTAGAGTCCCCCTAGACCACCACAAATCGTCAACATCTTCCATCCAATCAAAACCACTTACGTGTAACAAACATCATCCAAGAATTTCTTACAAAATTTCTTCTCTTCCACTCCATACTTCCACATAGGTCCACCATAGATTCCTGCTTCACCTCACGCCACGTCACCCCTTGACTTAAATGACCATGTCCACTAACATACCTGGATACTCCCTAACCGTTGGTTAGAATGACCCCAATTTTCTAGCCGTTGATTATTAGGAAAAGTAACTAGTGGACACCATAATTGATGTGCTAATGTTAAAATTTGCTAGTTTTTGAATATTTCTGTTACTTGTGTTTCTAACAAGACTTGCCAGTAACTAGACGGGAAGATTTTGTGCCAGCCAACTCTTACAGGATACTGCTGCTCTGTTCACATAGGTAACTTCGATTTTTATGTATTAGAATGTTTTGATCCTTGTAGTTTCTTTATGAGATTTCTTGTTTCTTGTGTTTTATCCTCGCATAGTTATTGCAAATTAAAATGTTGTTGCTGTGTTTGATGTTTTATTGGTGATGGCATTGATGATATTTTGTATATACTATAATTATCCTAGAATGCTTAGCCCGGGGGTAAGTGGGGTGTTCTTTGAGGTTTTTTTTACTGATGTTGTAATGGTGATTCGGAACATTTTGTTGGAAATTCTGAGACCTTTCAGCTGGGGTTATATTTCTTGATTTGCATCCGTTTATTTACTACTAAATTTGAATGATCAGAATTTGTTGAAGGTTACATAGATGTCAATGGAAATTTAGTTTTTGATGGTTCATATTCTTCTGGATGTTTGTGATCAAAACAGAACTAGCCATTATGCATACAAATAATTGGTCGGTTCACTCAAATTGATGATTTTGTTTTTGTTGAGACTATGCTGGCACCGTTTGTTTATCAGAAATTTGAACAATTTATCGTAAATCAAGGACCTGGGTATCCGAATTATGTGTTTGTGTGTGAATTATGTGTTTGTGTGTGTGTTGCAGTGAGTGAAGAAAAGAAATCTTGCTAAATGCAAATTTTTTGTTTGCAGTGTTTGGGGAGTGAAAAAGTTCTCGTACACTTCCATAATCTTGTAATAATACAACTTGGCATGGGAATTGTAAGTGTTTCGAGCTCAGCTTCTTGGACACCACTAGGATTCGGCACGAAATTTTCAACTTGTAGATCTACGGCAAAGAGGCCATTGATTGTGGCATTTAAAGCAGACAAATCCAACAAAACAGCTTTGGTTGCACCCCACGAGCAAATCCCATTGCCCATGGAAACAACGAAGGAGAAGAAGAGACATGGTAAAAGCAAAAAATCTTCTAATCGATTAAAAGCTGTCCGTACTGAAGTTTCTCCGTGCACCTTGGGAGTGGATTACAATGAAGCTGCTGCGAAACTTGAAAACATATACAAGCTTAGCCCTGGAACTGACACTTCTGATGTGGAAGATGTAAATGGTGTGATTAGGAGATGTAGGCAACGGAAAAGGAAGACTAGTGAAAGTGAAAAGGAAGATGACGATAGAACTAGCAAAATAATCGTAAAGAACCAGGCAAAGAAGGCTAAACGATTGAGTCTTCAGAAAAGAATTGCACTGAGGATCAAGAGTGATGAAAAATTGGTGACTTCAGTTGGGAAGAGAAAAGGTCGAAAGAATGAAAATGAAAAGATTGATGAACTTGTGAGGGAGTATTCTTCTTCAACTGATTTGGCCAGCTTGGACTGGAAAAAAATGAAGATCCCCCCAGTCCTTACTTCAGCAGAGCATGCCTGGTTATTTAAGTTGATGCAGCCTATGAAAGTCAGCACTAAACCTTCCCCTTGATGTCTTTAGCTTTTGTAAATAGGTTGTGTTTTATTGCTGCTAGAATGGTAGTTTTCTGGTGCTCAGTTCCATTTCTTTTATATTAGGCATCCCTTCAAGTGAAAGAGCATTTGCAAGAAAATTCGGGGAGAGAACCAACCGAGGGTGAATTAGCTGAGGCAACAGATATGGATGTGCTCCAAGTGAGAAAACAAATAGAGGTTGGTCGAGCTGCAAGGAACAAACTTATTAAGGTAATGATTTATTTTCTACTGGTGGCATTGAAGTAACTCAATTTCTGAGGAAACATGGTCTCACACGGTTATGATAGATTGAAAAAATTACACAGGATTGTAATGCTTGTTGAGTGCTTTTGTTCCCTTTCATCTTCAAGTCAGAAGGCATTGTTAGTATCCTTTTTGATGCCCGAGGACTTGTTTAATTTGGAGGAGAAAAATTTACAGCAAATTCTCAATGTTGTTGCAGCACAATCTCCGGCTTGTATTGTTTGTGATCAACAAATATTTTCAAGACTATGCAAATGGGCCAAGATATCAAGATCTTTGTCAGGCAGGAGTGAAGGGACTTATGACAGCAATTGATCGCTTCGAACCCAAAAGGAGATTCCGGCTCTCCACTTATGGGCTGTTTTGGATTAGACATGCCATCATAAGGTCCATGACACTCTCAAGCTTTGCACGTGTTTCGTTCGGCCTGGAATCGGTATGTTCTCTTTGTACATAAACTCGGTTTTCTTCCCTTCTGAATGGCGCAATGATTTACGCTTATCCCTTTGATTCTTGCTGCAAGGAAGCACCAGATAAATGTTGAAGCTCTTTCCCTCCTTGGAGTTGGTAGAGTGGTTAGAAATTCATCATTCAATGATACAGGGCACTGCAAACAATTTAAAATTGGGAACTAGGCAGTTGCTATGCAATGCAAGAAAGGAATAGAAAGCTTAGGATAGCACCATATATTTGGATTTTCTAAAAGCCAGAAATTTAGTGGTGATTGTATAGGGAATGTTTTAAATTGCCATGTTTCAGTTCTTCATTTTTAACTCTGCATCTAATGTTGCTGTGTTTAGTGAGTGTTGAATGGAAAAGGTTGCATATATTCAATCCAGAACTAGGACTTCCGTTGACTTCAATTTAAAAAGCTTGTGTTGGATGCTTGGCAGGAGCATGCTATAACAGCTTCAACTTGTGCAGATAAGATCAGAAATCCAGAAAGCAAAACTTGAATTGTGGTTTCAACTGCTAAGGAAACCAACGGGGGAAGAGATTATTGAAAAAGTAGGGATCTCCATCGAGAGGTACCATGAAGTGATGAGGGCCTCAAAACCTGTTTTGTCTCTCCATTCGAGACACAAAACAACGCAAGAAGAGTTGATTAGTGGAGTTGCTGATGTCAATGGAGGTGATGACCGGAGGCAATCAGCTCTTCTCAGGCTTGCTCTTGATGATGTGGTAAGCACTCATTTTTTCCTTTCTTGGAGTTTGTATAGCATTGCTTTCTCTCTTTAATTGTTTACCCTTGTTTAAATCTTATGAGGATCAAAATCCTTTCATAAATAGTCCTGTTGAGAAACTTTCTTTCACCAGCATTATTGTTTCCTTGATCTTTCAACTTGCATTTTATACCAAAAGAATTATAATTTATGTCATATAGAAGCGAATTTAACACTTCATGTTCTTGCACTTTATAGAAGGGCTTCTAGGAGCATCACTTAATTGAAAGGACCTCTGAAGCAGAAAGTTCAACTAGCATAGTTTCTTTGTATTGTTATTTCAATTCTTTGTCAGAAACAAATTTTTTATCTCCGAAAACCCTCTCCAGCTAGATTCATTAAAACCAAAGGAGAGCCTGGTGGTCCGTCAGAGATTCGGACTGGATGGTAAAGGGGATAGAACATTAGGAGAGATTGCTGGGAACTTAAATATCTCAAGAGAAATGGTCCGGAAGCACGAAGCTAAAGCGCTCATGAAGCTCAAGCATCCAACGAGAGTGGATTATCTTTGCCGCTATGTTATCTGAATTGATCAGCATCATAAGAAGTCTCTGCCTCTTGATGACTCCTCATCACCAGCCATTGTTGCATACTAATGATCTGTATCATGGACATTTTTTAACCACGTGAAAACAGACAAGATCTCATATCATGTAATATGTATTTTTTACAGAACTTGAGATTTCAAATCACCACATATACATGTAATCTTGTCTCTCCTATATAATACAATGATGTCTTACACAGTTCACAAATGTACTCAACCTTTTAGACAATATACTGTATTCTGCTCGTGCAAACCTGTACTGCAATGCTCAACGTTCGTTGGCTCTATGGCTTGATGGTGTAACTCCAATCACTCAAGCAGAGGTCAAGCTTAGGTAACAGTACAAAACATGAACGATGATGTAGCGAGCGCTGTCATCCATCATACTCTCACAAGCATGGATGGTCCAAGCCAGGCACCTTGTTAGACTGCCAGGGGCGCATAAGCAAACTGGGTCCAGGTTTCTGGCACCATATCCAAAATCCTAAGATTTATTATGTGTGCTGTGTGCATGTTCAGTTGACCATTAGCTCAACTACTGTCTCGTCTGGAGAAATTGTGATCCAATAATTCAGTTCATTAAACATGCCAAAGGTTGTCAGAAACCAATATATTTTTCTATATCTTTCAGCAGATTTCCTTGCTGGCAAAACTTGCCAAAGGTTATCACTTCAGTATTTAGCTCATGTTTTGAACAGTCATTACAAAATCTGCTGTCAAGATTTATTAGTAGAAAGGTTCTGAGGGCTTTGTCAGAGTGAGCACATGGCAATTTGTTGGGCCGGTTGCGAGTTGGGAAGGGAAACCCCCTGAAGAAAGTGATTATGGAAAACTCAATTTAGCCCTTAATGTATTACCTCATTGCTAATTAAGTCCTAAATCCTCTGATTTTTATCAAATCTTCCCCAAACATAATCAAAATTAGACAATATCACCACTCGATCCATAAAAAAAGAGTCATAAATCTTTTGATTTTATCAAATTTTGCCTATACTTAAATCAAAAGTAGACAGCATCACCATTCAATCCATCAAAAAAGATGGAGCAAGATTGATAAAATTAAAAGGTTTATGACTCAATTGATAATGAGGTAATATGTTAAGGGTAAATTGAAGTTTTTCCAAAAAGATTTATGCTGAAAATGGTTTGGTGATGGGATAGCATTTTCTTTACAGACCTAGGACAATGATTCTTGCCAGGTTATCATGGCTTCAACTACTCGTCATACATTTTTATGTTGATAGGAAAAGTTGGATGAGCCCAGTGAAAATTTGCACCATTGAACAGCTCTGGATAGCATGAATATGATTATTTACAAATTAAATATAAACTCTTCAATCCTGAGATGGGAGCCATCCATCGTATTGCAGTTTTTTCCTCAATTTAAAATTCTGAGCAGCATTTAAAGAACATGTGTCTTGGAGTTGAAGGCAATGGCTGCCTCAATATGCTCCTACTTAAATGAGCAAGCCAATACAAGGATTGATCCTTAAGAAGATTAGTTTTGTTAATTAATTTCATTGGCAAAGAAACTAAACAAAACCCTGCACAAATTTCAGAAGCCAAACAACCACAAACGAATACAGAAGGAAACAATCAACAAAATTAAGTAAAAAACTGTTTAAAACCATTACAAGTTAATGCTCAACTAGAAGTCCTAGACTTCACTTCGTTATACAATTTTCCGTTTTCAGCAAACCCTTCGCGGTGTTTCATTATCCAAAACCTCTCTATTTCTTCTGCTTTTCGGCCTGGAATCCTTCCAGCTATCAAATCCCACCTGCAAATTAGTCCCATTTTATGATATTAAGAATCAATCAATGTAAGCATCAATATGACTATACATATGTTGATGTGCATTGTTGAAAGACCGGACAAATTTTGAGTATGAAACGGTGAAATGCTAGGAACTTTTTGTCTGCAAGAAAGTGCAGAAGGCATCTTCTTGTTAATCCACCAGTTGGCCTGGTCTGGTCATTTAATAATTAGTAGTGGCGTGGTCTTAGGATAAGGGCATCCATCCATAAATGCTACACTAGCAGAATGAATTCATTTTTGCAGAATTAAGGAGCAACAACTCGGAGTTGTCTTTCTTGTTTTCCTTTTTCTTTTTCTTTTTGGATAGGAGCAAATTAGAGAACTCTTGCTTCTGCATAAACCACCCTTTGAAGGCCAAAACGATAGAATAATTGATTGCTCACATACCAAAAAGATAAACTAGTTGAAGATCATAATAGAAAAGATAGCCATCAGCAGAATGTGTTAGCATACCTTTCACCAACAAGTCTATGCATTCTGTAAATGAGGTCTTCCTCTTGCTCGCTCATGTTTATGAACTCCCATTCAATACTACTGACCTCTGCATAATAAAGAACATGAAGAAATTAACAGCCAGCTATATCTCAGTACATATAGACTCTACAAAGAAAGGCACCTGTAAAAGAACAGAATTAACTGCTTTAAGGGCTAGAAAAAACAGCTGAAAGCCAGAGCTTTTTACCAAGAATATAAAATTCTTAACTAACCTTCAGACTCAGAACTGTTAATTTTAGGTTGTTTCCGGCGGCGGCGGCGGTTCATACTCTCCATCCAAAGAAGCAGAATAAGGAAAAAGATAGTAGAGAAAGCTAGTAGTTTGCCAAAGTTGATGAGGTACTATTTGATGCAAAGTGAGCTTGGAAGCAATCCTGCCCAACCTCTAGTCCAGAAGACTAAATTTATGTTGAAGTGAATACCACATATGCATCCCAACCAACCAAGAAAATTTCTGTTTGTTGACTTTTAGGCATGCAGTAGACTTGTAGTTGACAACCTAAAGTAAATAGAGAGATCCTCTTTCAAAATTGGAGGGGAAGAGGGGCGGGGTATTTCAGGAACTTTGCCCTTTCAAATCCTGTATATCTACAGTACTTAACATGTTGGCAAGCTGTTGCTGATTATCAACTAGTAATGTTTTGTGCAGTGTTATTAAACGCAATCTATCTTGACGGGTCATTTCGAAACAAGATAAATTTAGAAACTGATTCTAGCAGTTGTGAATATGCGATGCCATCAACTTATTCAAAATTTAATTTAATTTAATTTTCAAAAAATTTAATTTTCAAAACAATGTTCTTATATTTATTTTTTAAAAAATCTTAATACAATGGTATTTTAAATGAACCTGAGCTCACATAACTTAAGATGGATTTAATTATTTTTTTTAGTTTAACGTGGATGTTCAGGCCAGCTTGCGCGCACCTCGACTAATCCCACGAGCCCTGAAGTTAACGACCATGTAAATCTCCAGTGACCATTATATGAGCAACCGCATGGTTCGAACTTGAAACCATAAAATAAAAAAACCTCTTAGTCTCAAGCTCTTACCAATAAATTTAATAACTTTAGTTTTATGTAAAGGAATGGCAACAAAAGAATAAGCACAAAACAATGACTGCTTATAACAATGAGATTATTATTGTAATTTACAATGCTAACGAGTGTAGAGAAACAATGTTTTCTATACACTTTTTAGCTTAATACTTAAGATATATAAATTAATGTTATATAAAAAATATGATGTGTTTATTGGGATTTAGAGTTAATAATTTATTTTAATTTAGTTCTTATATGATGTGTTTATAGGAATTTAGAGTTGATAATTTATTTTAATTTGCCTTTTATATGGTTATTGCAGTATTAAAAAAATATCTCAATATCGGGTTGGTATTGGAAAAATATCTCAGTATCGCAGTATGGTCTATTTTTTAAAAAAAATTAGGTAAATAAAATTTTATTAAAATTTTTAAAAACAGGCTATTAAATTTTATGGAGCAATGACCCGGTTTACGAGTTTGGCGAGGTAACCTTGATTGTCCCAGTTTATGGGTTTAGCGGGGTACTTTTCTTTTCTAATTAAATTAGATTATGTGATCGTCTATTTTTTTTTCTATCATATAGTAAAAAAATAATTTTGAAAAAAAATCTATTATTAAATTTTAGAAAGTCTATGAGTCTATTTTTCTTAAATTTATTTTTTTCGATTTCATCTTTCGATATTGGGCTGATTGAGAATTTAGTTTCATAATTTGTTTCGTTTTGTTTTCTATGAATTATCATAATCTTAAAAAAAAAAGAGTCTCAATATTTATTTGATACTTAATTTTGTGATTGTTTATTTTTGTTATCATATAGTTAAATAAACAATAGTTTAGAAAAAAAAAAACAAGTTATTAATTAATGGAGTCCATTACTTAGTTTGCGGATTTGACGTGTTGACTCGAGTTACCCGATTCACGGATTTAGCATGGTAAACCTTATATATATATATATATATATATATAGTTTTTGCTCCTTTAATTTTTTTTAATTGTTTTTTTATTTCACTCTTCTTTAATATTGGATTGGTTGGGAAATATTGAAATTCATGATTTATTTATTTTTTATTTTCTATAAAGTTATTATGATCTTAAATAAAAGTTTTTTTATATAGTTGATGCTTGATTTTACAAGTATTTAATTTTATCATAAAATTAAATAAAAATAATTTTCAAAAACAACAAAATTATTAAATTCATTGAAATCCATGATCCAGGTTGTAAGGTGACTAAAATCGATCCAATCTAACTTCATCTTAATATTAAAATTTGAGTTTTTTTTTTAAATCTAACCCATAGTGGAGCGCGAGCTAATATTATACTAGTAATATATATATATATATATATATATATATTCTTGCTAGATAAAAAGATGAAATATATGACATGAAATAGTGTGTGTGTCTTGTGTGTGTGTGTGTGTGTGTGTGTGTTATATGCAATATAAAAACAATAAACGGATCAAATTCATCAGTCCCATTATTTATTTTACGTTTGTCTTCAGCTGTTGTCACTGCATGAGGAATAATACAGTCATCAACTCATCATAGTGGGACAAGTTCTGATGCTTAAAATAAACAGGATGCATGGCTCTTTCTTCCCAGTGGTCCAGAACTCCTGAAGCCAGAAGGTAACCCATTGTCATAGATTAAGTTTTCATGATTAATTTATATTATTTTTTAATATATTTTTTCAAATAAAATTTTTTTAGATTTGAAACTTATACAGATCCATATTATCTTGTACTTAAGTTTTATCAAATAAATAAAAACGATGAGATTTGAACTCGTGACTGCTTGATTATCAAAGCTCTGATACCATATCAAAAAACTATCTCGATCTAATAGCTTAAACTGTTAAGTGAAATCTCATAATATAATTTATATTATTCTCTAATACCCATGAACTCAAATTTAAAGATGTAGCGTGCCATGAACACCAAATGTCTCTGGTAAATTACATTAGGTGGTCCTCCCAAGTCTTACAATTTTTTTCAATTTTACCCTCATTCTACATCTTCGAGCCTGCCAGCCCTCGCATTTTCAAAGTCTCAGTCACCCATTATTCCCTCATCCATTTATTTATATCCATATCGTCACATAGTTGTATGGGGCGACACGTGTGGCCAAGGATCAGAATCGTGGGGGTTTCTCTGTCAAAAACTAAAGTAGAAGGCTTAAAAAGAAAAACAAATAAAACTTTATGGGCCATGTAAAAATGTACTCAACCCCCATTGTGCCTCTGTATGCATGGGGTTAGATTGTGCTAGACCTACAAATAGGTAGATAGAGCGGTCCTTCGTCGAGGGCTAGGGTCCAACATTATCTAGGAAAACGATATACAGAATATTTTTAAACAAATATATCCAACAGAATAGAAAGATATATCACATTACTTTTCTGTTTGCTAACTATATATATATATATATATATATATATATATATATATATATATATATATATATTTCAAAGTTCAAAGTTCAAACAAATTGAAACCCAAGAAAAAAAAAAAGGGTCCAACCTAACATTTTGGTTGAACACAAGTTTTTGTCCAATTCTTATATATGTGCCATGATTTGAGTTGCCTGGCTTGTCTTAACGACAAGCACGACTCGGAAACACATGGACTAGGGAAAATAATGTGAGTGTAGAGATTCGTGACAAGAAATGTTAAACCTTACATTAGCCCAAGAAAGTGAGTACGCAAATACTATTGTTAAAAGAAATACTACAATCTTGGGAATTTGGGAGGCATGGGATAAATGGTACGGTCAATAGTAATTAAACCCTGAATCGAGGTAAGTTCTACCTGGATACATCAACCAAGGTTGATTAAAAGAAATTTTTTAAAAAATCAAACAATATTATTTTAAAAAAAAATCAATGTATTTTAATTGGGTTTTGATCGGTCAACATGATCAATTCTCCCCCTGTTTTTTGTGTAAACTGGCTAGCATCATACACCGAGTTGACCTGTGGAGCCGTTCCGGTTTTCTTACATACGGTATGGTATGGTTTGGTTAGTGAGGGGCTTCCACAACTACCACCAGAATTTCAAGTACAATGGGATCGGTTAGGATTTTGTTGATCCAGGGTTCGTTGTGTGGATAGGATGAAATTATGTTTGATTGAAGGATTAGATTTGTTAAGAGATAATCATTGGAACATTAAAAGGTAATCATACATGAACCATTGAATTTTGACCACAGCCAATGGTTTTTCGTCTAACTCTGTGGATCTGTTTTGAACCGGAAAATTTGTTAGATCTATACGGTTGACTCGAGAATGATTCACCTGACGTTTGGTTGGACTGATTTTTATTATTATTATTTAAATTTTGTGATCAAATCAACTGTGGACATCTATCGTAATTAGTTTTTTTTTTTAAGTAAAGATACCAGAATTAAAATTTTTAAAAAATAAGATATAAAATAGATTATTCAAATCTAAATTAACATATTAAAAAAAATATTTCTCAAAGGGATAATAAGGTGGGGGAACAAATCTATTTATTACTAATTCTCTTAAATCATTAGCATTTTTAATCAAATAATTATTAAATAAACCAATGGCTTTCAATGAGGTTCATCACTCACAAATGCAAATGTATACCTTGATATTAATCAAATAAAAAGAATTAAAAGAAGATGTCCCATAATTTATGCCGTTAAATCATCTATTTTTTAATATTCCGATTTTCGCAAAATTTCTTCAATGATGCAGACAAGACCTTCAAGAACCGTAATCACTTGAGTCGTGATTGAAATGAAAGACACCGATGTGATGTTCATGTGATACAGTTGTTGTGCGTATAAAGATTAAACACGTAACTTCATAGTCATAACACTTGAAATGATTTCCTTTTCTTTTGATAAAGATATATTTAAAGTTTCGAGTCGTAACGTGATAATAAAAAGTTTGAAATCTCCATGATAAGTATTGAATTCAAATTAAAACATGTAACTTTTATAAAAATTTCGAAGAGTTAGATTTTACTTATCCGAACCTATAAAATATATTTTTTGAGAGATAGAATTTTCTCAAATCCTAAAATTATATATATATATATATATATATATATATATATATATATTTTAAAGTCACACCACTGTATTGTTCTTGTATATTTAATAAAATAAATAAATTTTAATATAATGTTTGAACTTTTTTAACCACCAAATCAACCCTTTAACACTACATTCCTTTCCATTTTATTTAAACTTATATTTCTTGAAATAGCTGAACTGAGCAAATAATGCAGAACTGACAAAACCCAATAATTAAAGGTGAATTATTTGTTATACAAGAACATTACGAGAGTTTTTTTTATTATTATTAATGTGGATGTCCGAGTCAGTTTGTATATATCTCGACTAATTTCATGTACTCTAAAGTTAACGACCATGTAAACCTCCAGTGGTCATTATATTGGCAACTACATGACTTGAACCTGAGACTACAAAGAAAGTATACTTCTTAATCTCAAGTTCTTACTACTGAACTATCTACTAAATAATTATATAATTTTAAAATCACGGGAGGAGCAAACCATATTATGCGAGTTTTTAGTTCAAAATGTAATGGAAATTACTAATTATACTTAAATGGAGCCTTTTAATTTCATCATGAATTTGAGATTTGTCATTCATCATTAAAAGGGTTATATTTTTTTTAATAGTCGGGATTTTATTTAAAAAAAACTAGATCACTAATAAGTTAATGGCAATTTGGTTGTAGAGAAAAAAATTATAAATATATTTATATCCGATAATATTGTATATAAAAAATCTTTATTTATATATTCTCTTGTTTCTTTGTTTTGAAAAATAAACAAAATAATTTATTTATATTTAAAATTCTTATAAAAAAATAATTTTTTATTAAAAAATAACAGAATCAAACTACATTGTAGTGTTCTTAAATTAAACAAATCTTTATATATCTTAACAATTAAATAAATGTTATAATCAAAATAAACATGTCATAATAGCGTTCAACACCAACATTTACCAAAACTCACCCCCCACATGCATGTTGGACTGTCAACTATGATCAACGGGCCTTAATAGTATTCAAATAAATCTAAATTATAAGAAGAAACTATAAAGTTTTGACCAAATGCAGAGTAATTGATCAGTCTGTCTGTCTTCACACCCATTTTTCATATCAAAGAAAAAAACAAATACATGAAGGGACCCCTAATTCATCTTTGCCAATTCATAGCTTATCTATTTTCACAGTAAATTATTACTTAATCCTCACGCCTCTGTGACCTGTAAATTTGTACAGGAGGAGCGATCTCATTCAAGGATTTATTTGTTGATTGCGTGGGGGTGCGGGTGATTAAAGATGATTTTTAAAAATAATATTTGTTTGAAAATATATTAAAAAATTATTTTTTTATTTGAGAATAGCAAATCATTAAAAAAATATTGAAATATTTTAAAAAACAAAAATTAGTTTATTGTGGAGCATTAACTTTAATTAGCTTCGATGATTCCAAAATCGAATAAGAGACTTAATTTAATGTAAAGTGAAATTAAAAAAGATACACGTTTGCAATGTTGGCAATTATGAAGAACTCTAACTTTAAAATAAAATAAAATAAAAACCACCAAACTATGATTACTCCATTTGTATACGTTTATCTTTTTACTTTTGCGACATTATTTCTCAATGTGCTCGTGGTTTTTTTTTTTTTTTTGAGTTTTATAATAATTTTTTTGTTAACTTTTATTAAGAAAGTTATTATAGTACGTTGTAAACTTCGAAATCTTGATTGTTTAATTTTTTACTCCATGGCCCAACTTCTCACCCAGGATCTTTTTACTTTTGTGACATTAACTATAATCAAAACTAATCAAGTGGGATTGTATAGTGTAATTCATAGTAAATGTTTAGTTATAGGTTTTTTTTGTCTTTTTCTTTATTTTTTTAAAATATTTTTATTTTGTTTTTTCTTTATTTTTTTAATTGATATTTTTGTTTGATTTAATTCGTTAACATTAAAAAACATTTCTATTTAGTTATCACACTCACATGACATGAATCCCAAGTTTAACAGATTAACCCAGTTGATTCAGATTTTTTTTATTTTTCTTAATTGGTTTTTCCTTTCAATTTCATCTTTTAATTTTGATTTTATTGAGAATTAATTTTCATGATTTTTTTTGTTTACTTTTCATTAGATTATCATAATCTTATGAGAGAATTTTATTGTATCCCTCCTCGCAAGCATTATTCATCGATTGAAATAGTGTTTTGCTTTGTTTTTTTATTTTGAATTAATTTTTTAAATTTTATTCTTTAATATTAAAATTTTTTATATTTAATTATCATATTTTTATGACATAACCTTGCAGTTAGACACACACCCAACCAAGGCTTTAAGGCCAGGCGTTGCAGCCAGACCTACTTAAACTTGAGTCATGCAAATTTAATATTATTATTAATATTAAAATTATTATTATTATTATTAATATTAATATTGCTAATATGATAATTAATGAATTTGAAAAAAATATATATAATTAGTTATAGGGTTTTTTTTTCATTATGAATTGCACTATGCAAATCCATAGTGAAAGGCGAATGCCTTTTAGTTATAGTTTTTTTTTTGCTTTTTAATTGTTATTTTTTATTTAGTTCGTTAGTATTAATTTTTTTGCTATTTAGTTATCACATTCTCATTATATGAATTTCAGGTTTGACATGTTAACTTGATTTGATAGATTAACCCAGTTAATTTAGATTTTTTTTTTAATTAAGAAAGTTATTCTAGTGTTGTTGTAAACTTTGAAATCTTGATTGTTTAATTTTTCCATCATGGCCCAACTTCTCACCCGAGGATCTTTTTACTTTTTGTGACATTATTTCTCAATCTGCTCATGGGTTTTTTTTTTTTGAGTTTTCTAATAATTTTTTTTGTTAACTTTTATTAAGAAAGTTATTCTAGTACGTTGTAAACTTCAAAATCTTGATTGTTTAATTTTTCCTCCATTGCCCAACTTCTCACCCAAGGATTTTTTACTTTTGTGACATTATTTTTTATTATTATTAATATGGGTGTTCAGATTAGTTTGCGTGTACCTTAACTAATTCAACAGGCCCTGAAGTTAACAACCATATAAGTTTCCAGTGTCCCTGAGATTTGTGAGACTCAAACTAGTAATATCCGTGGAGCAAACTCAAGATATTATTTCTTAATGTGCTTATAGTTTTTTTTTTTTGGTTTTCCAATAATTTTTTATGTTAACTTTTGTTAAGAAAGTTATTCTAGTGTTGTAAACTTCGAAATCTTGATTGTTTAATTTTTCCTTCATGGCCCAACTTCTCACCCAGGGATGTTGCTCAATCTCTACGCAATGATTCTTTGACTTTTGTGACATTATTTTCTTTTAAGCTCAAGCATTATAGATTTGATTTTTTTTTCAAAAATAATTTCTAATATAACTTTATTATAGAAGTTTTAGATATTTATGGATTTTGATTATTTGATTTCCTCCGTGGCTAAGATTTTCTACTTTGTTAGAAAATTCATGAGCAAAATAAATTCTTTGATTGCAGACAGGGATGGAGCAAGAAAAAATAATTAAGGAGGGCTAAATTAAAAAAAAAATAAATTAAAAAAATTTAAATTTTAATTATTTTATACAAGGAAGGGGTTGGGAAAAATTTCCTTGCAAGAACGGGGTCCTGCCAACCCCCTCTGCCTCGAGATATTTTTTCAAGAAACTTGACATTTGAGCATATAATATTTAACTTATAATCATGTAAAATTATAAGTTTAGTTGTAAATTTACAATCATAGCATAAAACTAGTATACATATAGAATAAATATATTGAAATATTAAAAAAAACAAAACTAATTTATTTCCAAACATTAAAAGTGTGGAGCATTAACTTTAGCTTTGATGATTACAAAATCGAATAAGAGACTTAATTTGATGAATTCTTTGATTGTTTAATGTAAAGTGAAATTAAGAAAGATACACGTTTGTAATGTTGGCAATTATGAAAAACTCTAACTTTAAAATAAAATAAAATAAAAATCACCAAACTATGATTACGTACTTAATTTGTACACGTTCATCTTTTTACTTTTGTGACATTATTTCTCAATGTGCTCATGTTTTTTTTCTTTTTTTTTGGGTTTTTTAATAATGTTTTTGTTAACTTTTATTAAGAAAGTTATTCTAGTTGTAAACTTCAAAATCTTGATTGTTTAATATTTCCTCCATGGCCAACTTCTCACCCAAGGATGTTGCTCAATCTCTACGCAATGATTCTTTGACTTTTGTGACATCATTTTCTTTTAAGCTCAAGCATGATAGATTTGATTAAAAAAAAAATTCCAATATAACTTTATTATAGAAGTTTTAGATATTTATGGATTTTGATTATTTGATTTCCTCCATGGCCAAGATTCTCTACTTTGTTAGAAAATTCATGAGCAAAATAAATTCTTTGATTGTAGAGATATTTTTTCAAGAAACTTGACATTTGAGCATATAATATTTAATATATAATCATGTAAAATTATAAGTTTAGTTGTAAATTTGCAATCATAGCATCAAACTAGTATAAATACTAGTTACATGACCAGCGTGATGCCACGGGTTAATGGTTTTTGTATAAAAAATACATAAAAAAAATTAAGACCTAAAAGTATTAAGTCTTTTTGCAAAGCTACACCCAAGAGTCTTGGGTGTGACTGCAACGCCTGACCCAAGAGTAATATTTATAATATTAATAATAATATTAAACTTGCATGACTCAAGTTTAAGTGGGTCTGACTGCAATACCAGACCCAATAGTCTTGGATGTGGGTCTGGCTGCAAGGTCATGTCATAAAAGTGTGATAATTAAATAGATTAATTAAAAAGAAAAAAAACCAAAAGGAAGAAAAAAATTAATGAAAAAAAAATATATGAATTAATTGGATTAACCCTTCAAACCAGGTTAACCCATCAAACCTTGGATTCATGTCGTGAAAGTTTGATAATTAAATAGAAAAAAAAATTTTGACGGGTTAACACAAAATTAACTGAGCTAACCTATCAAACCCGAGATTCGTGTCATGAAAATTTGATAACTAAATAGAAAAAAAATTAAACATTAACAAACTAAATTAAACAAAAAAAATTAATTAAAAAGGAAAAAAACAAACAAAAAGACACCAGTTTTTTCACTGTGGACTCCAGTGTGCAGTCCACAGTTAAAGGCATAAAAAACAGTAAAAAAACAAAAAGAGAAAAAAAACTAAAGTCATCAGTCGATAACTAAATAGAAAAAAATTAATATTGATGAACTAAATTAAATAAAAAAATATTAAATAAAAAGAAACAATAAAAGAAAAAAAACTTATAAGAAGAAAAAAACTAATGAAGAAAAATAAAAAAAAATCTAAATTAACTGGATTAACCCGTCAAACCTGAGATCCGTGTCATGAAAGTCTGATAATTAAATAGAAAAAAAATAATATTAACAAACTAAATTAAAAAATTAATTAAAAAGAAAAAAAAAGAAGGCATCAACCTTTTTACCGTAGATTGCACTGTGCAGTCTACAGTGAAAGGTATAAAAAAAACTAAAGGCTTTAGCCTTTTCACTGTGAACTGTATACAATATTAAAAGATAAAATCGGAAGAACAAAACTAATGAGAAAAAATAAAAAAAATCTGAATCAACTTGGTTAACCCGCGAAACCAGGTTAACCCATCAAACCTGGAATTCATGTCATGAAAGTGTAATAACTAAATAGAAAAATGATTTATTATTAATAAAATAAATTAAAAAAAGATTAATATCGAAACTGGGATCCATGTCATGAAAGTCTAATAATTAAGTAGAAAAAATTTAATATTAAGAAACTAAATTAAAAAAAATAATAAAAAAAAGACAAAAAAAAAACTAAAGGCATCAGCTTTTTCACAGTGAACTGTATTGTGCAATCCACAGTAAAAGGCTTAAAAAGAAAAAGAGAGAAAAAAAAATAAAGGCACACGCCACGGGTTAATTTTTTTTCTTGCATAAAAAATATCAAAAAAGGTTAAGATCTAAGAGTGTTGGGTCTTTTTGCAAAGATATGCCCAAGAGCTTTTGGTTTAGCTGCAACGCTTGACCCAAGAGTAATATTTATAATATTAATAATAATATTAAACTTACATGACTCAAGTTTAAGTGAGTCTGGCTACAACACCAGACCCAAGAGTCTTAAATATAGGTCTGACTGTAAGGTCGTGTAATAAAAGTGTGATAATTAAATAGATTAATTAAAAAAAAACAAAGAAAAAAAACCAATAGGAAGAAAAAAACTAATGAAGAAAAAAAAATCTGAATTAACTGGGTTAACCCTTGAAACCAGATTAACCGTCAAACCTGAAATTCGCGTCATGAAAGTTTCATAAGTAAATAGAAAAAAAATTGACGGGTTAACCCGTCAAGCCCGGGATACAACGCATGAAAGTCTGATAATTAAATAGAAAGAAATTTAACATTAAAAAACTAAAATAAATGAAAAAAAATAATTAAAAAGAAAAAAACCAAAAAATAAATTCCGGGTTAACTCGTCAAACTTTAAAAAAAGCAAAAAAAAAATCCAGTTTAACTCGCCAAACCCGGGATCCGTGTCATGAAAGTCTGATAACTAAAAAAAAAATTAACATTAACAAACTAAAAGAAACAAAAAAATTCATTAAAAGAAAAAAAAACACAAAGAAAAAAAAAGCAAAAAAAAAACCTATAAAGGCATAAAAAGCAAAATAAATAAATAAATAAAACAGAAAAAAATTAAAAATGAAAAAAAAACTGTTTAGTTAACTCGTCAAACCCAGGATCCGTGTTATGAAAATTTGATAACTAAATAAAAAAATTAACATTAACAAACTAAATTAAACAAAAAAATTCATTAAAAGAAAAATACACAAAGAAAAAAGCAAAAAAAAATCCCCATAAAGGCATAGAAAACCAAAAAAAATAAAAACAGAAAAAAAATGAAAAAAGGGAAAAAATAAAAAAAATAAAAAAAAAATAAAAAGAAGAAGAATGCTCAGCGTTTCACTGTGGATTTGCACAGTGAAACACTGAGCAGTTTTAGTTTTTTTTATTAATTAAAAAGAAAAGAAAAAAATTCGGGTTAACTCGTCAAACCAAGTTAACCCGTCAAACCCGGGATCCGTCTTATGAAAATTTAATAACCAAATTAAAAAATTAATATTAACAAACTAAATTAAACAAAAAAAAATCATTAAAAGAAAAATACACAAAGAAAAAAGCAAAAAAAAACCCATAAAGGCATAGAAAACCAAAAAAAATATAAACAAAAAAAAAATAAAAATGAAAACAAAAAAAATGGGAAAAAAACAAAAAACAAGAGAAAAAAAAGAAGACTGCTCAGCGTTTCATTGTGGATTTGCACAGTGAAACACTAAGCAATTTTAGTTTTTTCTTAATAGAATAAATATTAAATCATATATAAGATATTGAAACTAATTTCCATATGCATACTAAAGTATATATTAAAATATTACTTAACTAAAATAATATAAAATACTTATTTATTAAAGTTAGAATATGATTGAACTGAAATTTTATGTTGTTGTATGGATTAATCATTTGTTTTTAAAAGTTTTATTGCTTTTTATTTAGTGCAAAAAACATTTCTTTAATAAACCTTCTATGATTTTAAATCTCTAACTTTATCTTGTTTAAATATATTTTCAAATAATATTGTTTGAATTAAAAAAATATATTATGTAGGATCTAAGTTTTAGAGTAGAATAAAAGAGTAAAAAAACAAATCTAAAAAAAACTAACAGCAAATAAAAAAAATTCCATGAAATATTTTCTATCCATTCAAGACACTTATTTATAAGATATAAAAACTAAAAATTCATAAATATATTTAATTGCTATGAACGCTCATAGTTTAGTTTATAAATTATTTAAATGTAAATTGACATTAAATATAATTCAATCTTAGAAGAGCTCACTACATGTTTTATAAATAAATTCCAAATATTCTTTCAGTAAATATACGTTTTCTCACTTTATTGGATCGAACCCATCAGCTTAACAAGAAAGGATTCAAACTGAAGTGACAATTCTTTCTCCATCAGCTGGCCGATTGCTCCAAGATATTAGAGATATTAGCTGTAAAGTGACTCTAAAGTCTCAATCTGCCCTATTTTTTTATTTTTATTTTTTTTTAATTATATCTTCCATTTTGGATGAGTGGATTTACAGATAAGGATCAGTAACATTCTCCAAGGTCTTGTCTTTTGCCATTACAGAAGTTAAAAAATAAAAATAAAAATTATATAACAAGTTTTTTTTTAAAAATTTTTATTTTTATTTTTTTTTAAATTAATATATTTTTTATATTTTTAAATTATTTTGATACGCTGATGTTAAAAATAATTTTTAAAAAATAAAAAAAATATTATTTTAATACATTTCCAAATAAAAAACACTTTAAAAAATAACTACAATCATACCCTCAAACACGCCACCATAAACAACCCAGAAGTGTTAAGATCAAGGCCATATTATCAAAGTTTAAATTGACACAAAGCATACATTAGGTTATAACTAATCAGGAAATTTTAGTAGTTGACTGTGAGCTGGGGCTGACCAGACAATTTTTTCCCCAAAGTTAGTCATCTTATAAGGATGTATGTAATTTTCTCAATTAATTAGGCTGAAAAACTCGTCCTATTATATTAAGAACAGACTAGATATTTTTTTTTTCTTTGTAATCAACGTGCAATTTGTAGCCACCTTTGGTAGACTGAAACAAATCATCTACATTTAAATTGATACAACCGCACTAATTTCTTTTTTCTTTTTTTGTCTTTTATAAGATTTAAATCTTGTATAATAATACAAAAAATTAAAGTAGACAGAAACAACACAAGAAGAAAAAACCATCAAGAGAAAAGAATCGGCTGAATTTTGTATTTTATAATTGAATATTTTTTTTCTAATATAGTTTGTCTCTTTAATAAATTTTACACCTCTTTAAATATGACATAAAGAAACCGATTCTTATAGAAAAATCAGAATCCTAAGTTAGATTAAAAAAAAAACATAAAACCTAAAATTAAAATAAAAATTAAAAAAAAATTTAATTCAAACATGAAATTTAAAAACTTTCGATCTCTAGCACAAATTGTTCATCTAGCACAAACTCTGTCATACTAATCTATAAATAAATCTGTGATGTTTTCTGCAGTATCCATTCAATTCTATAGACTCGCCTCCGTAGAAAAAACAAACACAATCATTTCTTGGGCCAAGCCTTTGGTATGGGAATCATATAGGCTTGCATCAGCAAGCTCGTATCGAGCCTGGTTCAGGCTAGTTTACTCCTCTTACCTCTTAAACAACAACGTTATTAAACTTTACCTAGATAAGAATCCAGTTAACCTACTATACATTTCTTTGGTTCAACCAATAGGTTATCCGTCAGACCAGGTTGTTCGTATTATACTATATATATTGCTACATTTTGGGGCATTTGAAAATGTAATGGTGGTTGCGGTTCAAAGTGTTTTGCGTTTCAAAATATTTTAAAATAATATTTATTTTATTATTTTAAAAAAACTATTTTTAACATCAAAACAATTTAAAAATATAAAAGAATTAATTTTAAACAAAAACAAATATTTAAACTTTTTAAAAACATAATTTTAACTACCAAACATTGGTTTAATGAATCGGTGAAGAGGGAAGTGAATCATTTTATTAGATGAAGATATCAAGATCAAGTCTGTCCATAGTTAAAAACAAAACTATAATTTAAATAGCCTGAATCTACCATGGATGGATTAAAAATATTGAAACAAGCAACACTTTCCATGTGTTTCTTCCATTTTATATATGCATCTACTAGGGATCCTGAAAGATTTGATTTTTGGCATCTGCTATGCCACACCTACCCCACCCCACAACTAGTATTTCGTTCATACGCCTGCATGTATCCAAGCGAAAGCAGCAAAGGACTATCTCTTCTCTGATGCTTCTCGACATCATATTGCGCCCTAGCATCAATCTCTTTCTGGGCTAAGGAAAATCTTATACTGCTTGCACACTGTGATTGGAATATGTACTTTGAATAACTTATCCTCCACAAGTTTTAATTTTCCCAGGTTCATGGCAGACAGATTACGTAAAGTGGTCCTGTTGTCCAATCATATCATGTGTAATTTCATTTGTTTACATGGTAAGCTGGAAAAGATACAGGTAATTGCTGCACTGATAGTGTATTAATTCAGCAAAAAATGATGTGACTTGGTCTAGTTTAGTTGCATCCTACACTCGATCAACCGGTGAACCAAATCTTAATGGTATTCGTCAGATTCAAATACACTGAAAAGATGTATTTTTTTTTAAATTATTTTCAATGTCAAAGTTATTAAACCCAACTTGAATCATCACCATACCTGAGATCGTCAATCAAAATAATATTATTATATTTTTAATTTATTTTTAAAAAATCAAAATAATATTATTTTAATGAATTAAAATTTTAAATTGGATCTTAACCAGATCAATGATAAATTGCCTATTAGATCTATTAAATCAAACCAAGCCAATCTTAAGTTGATTATTTTTTTAACATGGCTAGGTCTAGTGCTAGTTTCCAGATCTACAAACTGAACTGAATTTAATAATTATATGACATTAAATTAAATATAAATCACTTATCTATGAATTATTTTAAGAAGAGATGTAGTTTTTTTATTTTAAAAAAAAACTACCTCCAAAATAATCCAACCGTGGCTTGGCAAGTTGCAAATCTTGACACTTCTAACAACCGGTGATTTTCTTCATTAGCTTTTGTCCCCTTCTGTGAATTAAATTGCTAACACAAGCCCTCAACCTTTTTTTTTTAATTACTCATATAATCTTTTAATTTCTAACAATTAAGGGTGATGACTCTTAATGTTCTAATATGCACCTCTTGTACATGGAAATATACCAATTTTTTAATTACCTAAGTTTATGATGAAAAATTGTAAACGTATCATACACACAAGAAACAGTATGTTTTGTATCATAAAAAGAGTTTCTTTATTTTTATTTTTTATTTTTGATTTACGTGGGTGTCCGGGCCAGCTTGCGTGCACCACGACTAATCCCACGGCCCACTGAATACCCTGCAAACCCAGTGGGCATGTAAGACATCGCGGGGATAACAGACGTGCAAATGAGGACTCGAACCCAGGAACAGTGGAAGGAGACAAGCCCCTCCCACCGCCAGGCCAAGACCCTCAATGCAGATTTATCAGTAGCCATTTTCATGCATTTTATTTTAATTTGCACATATACTAAAAGAATTTGAATTTTTACTGTAGCAATGAATAATATAAAGTTAAGCCTTCTTTCACTTTGATCCTCATATTTGCATGAATTTTTTTTATTTCAAACTTAGTTTTTTTGTTCAATTTCATCCTCTAATATTGGATTAACTAAGTATTAGACTTCATAATTTATTTCAATTTGTTTTTTATAGAGTTTCTCGGTTTCATATTTTAGATTACGAGTTTTACTGATTAACCGTGTTGACTTAGATTATTTTTTAATTATTTTTTTTCCAACTCCATTCTTAAACATTGAGTTGAGTAAGAATTAGGCTTTATAATTTATTTTGAATTGCATTCTATGAGATTATTCTAGTCTCATGACCTGGATCACAAGTTTGATCGTTGACTAGGGTGTTTTTTTTATCTTTTTTTTTATTTTATCCTTTAATATTGGATTAATTGCAAATTAAGCTTTATAATTTATTTTGATTTGCTTTCTATGAGGTTATCATGGTTTCATGATTCAGTTTTGATAAGTTAACTCAGGTTGATTCAAATTATTTTTTAGTTGAATTTTATTTTCAATTATATCCATCAATATTGAATTGATTGAAAACCATTACTAGTTCATGACTACTTTTGGATAAATGATTTGTCTGGTAAAGAGATCGAGCTTCAAGAAATAATGAAAGGTATAACTCCCTGAAAATTTCAATTGCGTTTATATTCATCACTATAAAAATTAGGGTTAAAGCTTTCCCCAATTTCTTCTCATCAATAAACTCCTGAAGTATACGATGGAGTGCAGTTCGTTCAAAAAACTCCTACATAGCTATAAGTGTATTGGAACATTTTTTGAAAATTAAGGTTCTTAACAAGTTCATGTATATCAGTATTCTCATGTGGCAGGAGCCCTATCAGAATAGAGTAAACTATTATTGAATTCCTATAATCCTATGTTTTCAGCAAAGTAATAAGTTAATCCTCTTTTAGTTTTTTTTTTAAAAAACGAGCAATGAATCCCTGTACTTTTAAATTTATTTGCAACTTAGTCCTCCCTTAGTTTTTGGTGACAATTCAATTGTTTTTTCCCCCTAAAATGTCCTTCATTTTTAGTCAAATTTTCCAATCTCACCTCTTGCTAACAAAACCAAAAATGCTTCTAAAAAGGGCAACTTAGACATTCAGAAAAAGAAACAACAGTCAACTCTGGTCAAGGAATGGCTTATGTTTTTCAAAGTCAGAAGTACTAACTTACAAAAACATAGAACACCCAGGGACTAGATTATTATTTACTCATCAGAATTTATGAAACTATCACGGTTCTTTTTCAATGAAATGAAAGATAAGAATTATGAGTCAAGATTTAACTCTTAGTAACATGTTTTTTGAAGAACTATTGTTTCAGAAAGCCACAAGTGTCATGAGCAGTGTACACTGCTGATGCAAATCTGGAAAATCAACTTCAATAATTCATAAAGTTTCGGCTCTTAAGAGGTGGGAGCAGTGTTTTCCAAAATTTAAAACACAGTCCTGCATGTTGCATTCATTTTGATCATAATCAACAGCAATGTCTTATATCTCAGCATAAGATTAAGAAAGTGGCACAGCTATCTTAACAAATGATTTATTAACGCAGGCATACACAGCAGTTCTTTTGAATGGGATATATACCTGTACAAAAAGTGTGCAGAGAAGGATAAAAATATGCAGAGATCCTTTCATGATGCACTCTAACACAGCACAGCAATGCTAATAAAGTAAAAACCATGTACACCTCCTCAACTATGGGTTGCATTTAAAAAAACAACTTTCTTTCTTTTTCAATTTGCACGCTCAGCAGTATCCCTTTATTAAAACCATCAGGAACATGATCACCCTTGAAAAACTCTGTGATGATGATACAGGCATAAATAAGAATAAATGTCATAATTCACTGATGAGAATGCAGCTTTATGTGTGTATCTGTGTCACAGCTGGTGCACACACAAACACTTGTATATGTGTTTTTTCTCACACGATAAAATTAAAAGTGTATTATTATATACATCACCTGAGAAAATGTTTCCAGACACAAAGGGACAGAGAACATTTAATAAACGTACTGCATGTTAATTGATTAGCCAACCATCACGTAAGAGATTTCTATCTGGTGGAAAGTGGAGTGCCATGGCATCTTCCACTTGTAATAGGCAACAGTAAATAATTTCTTTTTCCTGTTCCTCTAATCTTATTCTCAAAAACCAACCCGATTTTATGGCAAAATCTCAATATTAGGCAAGCTATTTCCATCTACTGATTAGATAAAACAGTCTGCAGGATTCATGGAAACGTAGCCAGCACTTCTCCTTTCAATTTTCTAATATTCTCTTTACACATGCCTCCCCTTATTTATATCCCCCAAGGTTGTTAAACACTCCGCATGAGATACTTAACTAGTTTTTTAGAGCCTCTTCTTGTTGGGGACCATTTTCTCAACTTAGGACCATCATTGCAGGGAGAAAAACATGGGAGATACGCTGCGCCTAGCAGTGGGAGTCATGGGTTTAACTTTCTTTGTTTTTTTCGTTTCCCTGCATCAGCTATCTACCATTACATATAACTATTCTACTAAAGCAACCTAATGTATCAAATCTTCATGATTTTCTTGCAGGCAATGCAACTTCTCTGTTGCTTTTTTCAGCACCTATGTAATGCCAAGACTTATAATACACAAAATATTAGTTTATCAAGTTACGAAATTTGACAACGGAACTCAAACTATTACTTTATTCATGTCTCCAGATTAACTTTCTGTAGGGTCATCAGGAAGAAAAGCACTGAAGAGTTCTCATGTGTTCCTTACACCATTGCACTGCTAAACTGTCTCCTTTACACATGGTATGGGTTGCCTGTCATAAGCTACAGATGGGAAAAATTCCCTGTGGTCACCATCAATGGATTAGGGATTCTTTTTGAGCTTTCCTTCATTCTCATATATTTATGGTTCTCTTCAGCCAAAGGAAAGGCAAGCTCTTTGAACTTTATCTGTCAAATTATTGGAGAAGTATTTTTCCTTACATGCTTGAATTTTCTACACCAGTACGCTTATCATAGACTAACAACTCAAGTTTACACCATAATAAAAAGTAACACAACTCACGGGCTATATATATACTTGCACTTATGCATCGCAAAGAGTATTTACAATTAAATACCATGGGTGTGCAGATGAAGGTTGCTATCACAGTGATACCTGTCATCCTCGTGTTCTGCATCACGGCAGCTATCTCATTGTTTTCTTTCCATGATCACCACCATCGCAAGATATTTGTCGGGAGTGTTGCTCTTGTGGCCTCTGTGGTCATGTATGGTTCTCCACTAGTGGTTGTGGTGAGGCATCTTTATCTCTTTTTAATTCACCACATACATCCAAAGTTGACAGCCGAAGCCACTTCAACAGAAGCAAATATGTGGCATGATTTTAGCATCCTAACACGTGTAGCATAACATAAACACGTTCAATATCTAAGTTCTCATCTCCCTCATGCCCTTTGGTAAAGCAAGTATTTTCTCAAGCTTCCTTTTAATAAATATTCTAAATATAAATTAAATTGCAGAAACAAGTGATAAAGACGAAGAGCGTAGAATACATGCCATTCAACCTTTCGTTTTTCTCTTTCCTTTCAAGTTCTCTTTGGATGGTATATGGACTACTGAGCCATGATCTCTTTCTCACGGTTTGTACAATTATTCAATCTTCACTTTGTGACTACAAGAACTTTCCAATAGTACATGCACTCTTGGATTTTCTTTCAACTTAAATTCTTGGATTCCGGCAGTTCCCAAATCTTGTTGGCATCCCCTTAGGGATCCTCCAACTTGTGTTGTACTGCATGTACAGAAAAAGAGGAATCAAGGAAGAATCACACAAATGGGACCTGGAAATTAGGAATGAAGAGAAATCCAAACAGTTGCAGCTAGTGATTAACGACAGTAATAATGACAAAAGTTAACAAAATTATGTAAGAGAATGAGTTTTGTTTTGTGTGCATATCCTCCATTAGATCTCTAAAATTAATTTTCATTCCTAACAAAGTATGATTCCATGCACACACACACACACAGTTGGCTACTACCAAAACTTTAACTATTTGCTTGTTTGTAACAGGGTGTATTTCATTGCGAATAATTTTTCCTGAACTTCAGAGAGGCAGTAAGAGCTGCTGAAGGTACGAAAAAAGGAGCTCTTGCGGTGACAGATGTTTATGATATATAAAATTTACTAATGTTGTAAATTAATAAAATACCATGAAGAAAAACTAAAAAGAAGTATGGTAGAGACTAATGTATCTGATGTACCACTATAATTGACAGTTGTTTTCCACAAATGAGTGCATATAAAGGAGCAGCATTTTCCAATGAAATCCTAAAGGAAAATTGAGCCTGCAGATGCAACAAACTAGATTCATTCATAATTTTAGATGCCACTGAAGATTTAATGGTCTTTTATACTTGCTCCCACATAAAATATAATGAAAATCCCAACTGAGATAATATTTTATCAGTTCCCTGCATTTGCAAGAATTCCTAAACATATACACGCCTTGAGGAAAAAGGAAACAGTAGTAAAATAATGTAAATTACAACTTTAACAAAATATCATGCACATTGATATGGTAGTCAGCTGGGATTTTTGTATTTTCCTTTATTTCCAGGTCAGCATCACCTGAGTTGGAAACCCATATGTTAATCACTCATAACTGTCCACTTTCTATGCAGCAACCACTTTTTTTAAATCATAGACTAGAACAGTGCCCTTCCAATGATTGCTAAGAAGGCCATCTAAAAGACATAAACAACTACTTTTATCTTTGGAGAAAATTAAGAGGAATGATTGGTGTTCAAGTACTCACTAGCAAAAGGGAAAAAGTGGCTAAACTCTGTCAACTTAGACAGATTTAACACCACGTTAATATAGGTTTTAAACAAGAATGTGTGCTGAAGAAAAGGACGCATCAGCTTTAAAACATCCTAGAGACAGAGAGATAGAGCTGCTCTTAAGTCTTACCTCTTTATATAGTTCAGCAATCAATTTCTGAAAAAGCAAAAGAAACAGTTAATCAGAAACACTGTTATAATTGTTAGTATGAGCAGAATAACGGGACCTACTTTGATGTGCATGAAGCGTAAACACAGGATATATTCCGAGAACCCACAGCCTTTGGAATTGCCAGCCAGCTGTCATTGTCCAATATCCTGATGAATCACGGGCATGAAACAGAAGAAAAACAGGAGTTCAATTCTGAAATATGGAATGATAGAATTTGTGATGTGAGGCCTGTAGCAAATTGTCAAACATTTGCAATTGTCAACATTTTTCTCAACCACTCTCAACCACCATCAACCACCCTCTCCTTTACAACCACTATATTTATGTTTCCCCTTCTCATGTAGACAGTAAACAGAAGATAGAAGTGAGAAACGAGAGAGAATAGATAGTGCAGAGAGTGCAAGTGTGTGCAGAGAGAGGAAATAATGCAACTGTGAGAATGAAAGAGTGAAACACTAAGATTGTACTGTGTTGAGTTGAGTGTTTGTATCATTCCTCAATAATATACAATCTGCTGCCTCCGTGGACGTACCCGGTTTTGGGGAACCACGTAAATCTGCTTGTTTGTGTTTTATTTGTGTTTGCTTTCGGTCCAGTATGCACAACAAATTGGTATCAGAGCATTAGAGAAGCTTAAACACAGAAAAACACGTTTTTCAGCTCTCTATTCAAAGTTGCAGAATTTTCAAAGTTCTCAGATCTTGATTTTGACCAGCTGTGGAGATTCCTCTCGTCGATACGAGTCCGGCGATATAAAGATCGTTGAAATCGGAGTTGAAACGAGCCCTGTAGAGCTCGCCGAAGTTTCGCCAGAAAACTGCCAGAAAAACCAGTTAGTGCCGGAATTCTCGCCTGAGAAGACAGCCACGTCATCCGGCACGTAGGCGCTGAATCATCATCCACGTCATCAACAGAGGGTCCACATCGCCCTGTCATCAGCCACGTCATCAGACACGTCATCCAACAATGACAGAATATTCTCTTGACAGAATAAGCATATTCCGTTAACAGTAAGAGAATATTTTTGTGACAGAATATTCTTTATCGGAGACAGAATATTCCTTCCTTGAGTCAACTCGGTCAGATTGTTTTTTTGGCCAACTCAGTGATTTTTTGACCCGTTTTTGGCAGAGTCAAGTTGGTTCCTAGCATTTTCAACCATTCCGGAAGCAACCGTGGTGTCCGTTTTGTTAAACAGCATACCGAAGTTACTGTTTTGGCACTTTTGAGCATAAAAGTGTGTGTTTTAACAAGTTCGAGATTCCATTTGTAATCCAAAGACGTCATAATGGCTGATATTCCAGAAGAAAAATCAGTGGGGAATGCTAGTATACCTCCACAATACATCCCGGTATCGAATACCAAATTTGAGGTGGAGAAGTTTGATGGGAAAGGTAATTTTGGCATGTGGAAATGTGAAGTCATAGATATGCTTGTCCAAATGAATTTAGATTTCACTCTAGAAGATAAACTAGAGGATCTGGATGATAAAAGCTGGGAAAGGATAAATCGGTTGGCTTGCAGTTCCATCCGACTTTGTCTTGTAAAGGATCAGAAGTACGCCTTTTCAGAACAAAACTCTGCAAAGGAATTATGGCAAGCACTGGAGGACAAGTTTATGAAGAAGAGTATAGAGAATCGTCTCTACTTGAAGAAAATGATCTTCCATTTTCAGCACAAGAAAGGTACTTCTATGAACGAGCATCTGAATGATTTCAATAAAATGATAGCTGATTTGAAGAATTTAGATGTGGAAATTGATGATGAAGATAAAACTCTACTTTTATTAAATTCATTGCCTGACACATATGAACATCTTGTCACCACTTTACTGTATGGTAAAGAAAAGATTAAATTCATTGATGTGTCCAATGCTTTGGTGAACAATGAGTATCGGAAGAAGGACCAAATTGTTCACAAGGAGTCAACGTCAGAAGCATTGACTGCTAGAGGCAGAACAAACCCCAGAAGATTTCGAGGGCGAGGGAGATCTCACTCAAAATCCAGATGAGAATCATCAAATAGACGATATCTTGCAAAAGATGAGTGTGCCTTTTGTCACAAAAAAAGGCACTAGAAGAAAGATTGTCTAATCAAGGGCAACAAGGAAAAAGATGAACCAACTGTGAACGTTGCACGAGATGAGGATGAACAAGACTCTGCATTCATGGTCTCATCACCAGAAAACCATTCTGGTGAATGGATTCTTGATTCTGCATGTTCCTATCACATGTGCCCTAACAAGCACTTATTCTCGAGACTCGAGGAGTTCGATGGAGGAGTTGTGTTGATGGGTAATGATGATGTTAGTGAGATAAAAGGGATTGGGACTATCCATCTGAAGATGCATAATGGGGTAGTCAAGACACTAACAGATGTACAGTATGTACCTGATTTGAAGAAAAATCTCTTCTCACTTGGAGTCCTAGAATCCAGTGGTTATAAGATTATCATGCATGATGGAGTCCTAAGAGCAATCCGTGGTGCATTAGTTGTCTTAAGAGGCACGAGGAAAGGAAACTTATATTTCCTGGATGGATATACAGTTACTGGTACAGCAGCTGTCTCCAAGAGCATAGAAGATGATGAAGCAGATAATTCCAGACTTTGGCACATGCGTTTAGGGCATGCTGGTGAAAAGGCTTTGCAAGGATTAGTCAAGCAAGGTCTATTAAAAGGCGCCAAGACTGGGAAGCATGGGTTCTGCGAGCATTGTGTTCTTGGAAAACAAACAAGGGTCAAGTTTGGCACTGCGGTACACAACACAAAAGGGATCCTAGATCATGTTCACACAGACGTATGGGGACCTTCAAAGAATGAATCTCTTGGAGGTAATCGTTGGTTTGTTATTTTTATTGATGATTTCTCAAGACGAGTATGGGTGTACATGATGAAACACAAGGATGAGGTCCTTGATATCTTTCTGAAATGGAAGAAAATGGTAGAGACTCAAACTGGAAGGAGGGTTAAGACTCTTCGGTCAGATAATGGTGGTGAGTACACTTCAGATCCTTTCTTTGAAGTTTGTCAGAATGAAGGGATCAAGCGACATTTTACTGTTCGCAAAACACCACACCAGAATGAAGTAGCAGAACACATGAACCACACATTGGTGGAGAAAGTCCGATGTATGCTATCACATTCGGGACTAAGCAAAGTGTTCTGGGGCGAGGCATTGAGCTATGCTCGTCATATTGTTAACCGGTTACCTTTAGCAGCATTAAATGGAAGAACCCCCTTAGAGGTATGGTCAGGCTCTCCTGCAAATGATTATGACTTTATGCGTATATTTGGTTGCTCAGCATATTATCATGTTACTGAGTCTAAGCTAGATCCTAGAGCCAAGAAAGCTATATTTTTGGGCTTTAGTGGAGGAGTAAAAGGCTACAGACTCTGGTGTTCTGAATCAAAGAAAGTGATTTTGAGTAGAGATGTCACTTTTGATGAATCTGGCATGTTACAGCAAGAGAAATCACAGGAGAAGGAAAAACAGTCTGTTGATGCACAACAGGTGGAGTTGGAGACTTCAGTCATTCCTATCAAGACTATTCAGACAATCCCTACTGAAGGATATTCAAATGAAAGTTCAGATGAAGAGGATGCAACAACTCCAGCAACCACACAACAAGAATCCATTGCAACGAGTAAACCAAAAAGGGTTATCAAGAAACCTGCTCGGTATTGTAACATGGTGGCTTATGCACTTCCGGTGATTGATGATGGAATCCCCTACACCTATAAAGAAGCAATACATAGTGTAGAAAGTGCAAAATGAAAAGAGTCAATGGATGAAGAGATGAAATCTCTCCACAAGAATCAGACTTGGGATTTGGTACAACTCCCTAAAGGAAAGAAGACAATTGGTTGCAAGTGGGTATATGCCATGAAGGAAGGTAATCCTAGAAAAGACAACATCCGATTCAAAGCAAGATTGGTAGCAAAAGGCTATGCTCAGAAGGAGGGGATAGATTATAATGAGGTATTCTCTCCAGTTGTTAAGCATTCATCAATCCGTATTCTGTTAGCCTTGGTTGCACAGTTTGATTTGGAGTTAGCCCAACTTGATGTGAAAACTGCCTTCCTACATGGAGATTTGGAAAAGGAAATTTACATGTCTCAGCCAGATGGTTTCAAAGTCACTGGGAAAAAGAATTGAGCTTGTAAACTGAAGAAGTCATTGTATGGATTGAAACAATCTCCTCGTCAGTGGTATAAGCAATTTGATAAGTTCATGACAAAACATGGATACACACGGAGTCAGTTTGATCACTGTGTATATTTTCACAAACTTCTTGATGGTTCTTTCATCTATTTGCTCTTATATGTGGATGATATGTTGATCGCATCGAAGAGCAAGGTGGAGATTGATAGACTGAAAGCTCAATTGAGAACTGAGTTTGAAATGAAGGACCTTGGAGAAGCTAAGAAGATTCTTGGCATGGAGATTTAGAGAGACAGAAGAAAAGGCACAGTCTGTTTGACACAGACCCAATACTTGAAGAAAATTCTACAGAGATTTGGGGTGGATGGTAAGACCAAACCTGTAAGCACACCTTTAGCTCCTCATTTTAAGCTAAGTGCTTCAATGTCTCCACGCACAGAGGAAGAGCGCAAACATATGGCTCAAATTCCGTATGCAAATGCAGTTGGTGCATTAATATATGCAATGGTTTGTACGAGACCAGATATTTCACATGCTGTCAGTATGGTGAGCAGGTATATGCATGATTCGGGAAAGAGTCACTGGCAGGCAGTTAAGTGGATTCTACGGTACATTCATGGCACAACTGATATTGGTTTGAAGTTTGAGAGGGATGATAGACTCGGGCAAAATTTAGTTGGTTATGTGGACTCGGACTATGCTGGTGACTTAGACAAGCGTCGTTCCACAACAGGCTATGTGTTTACACTTGCTAAAGGGCCTGTAAGTTGGAGGTCAACGTTACAATCAACAGTAGCTATGTCAACAACTGAGGCAGAGTACATGGCAGTAACAGAAGCTTTCAAAGAAGCTATTTGGTTACATGGGTTGATTGAAGATTTGGGAATAGTTCAAGAGCACGTGGATGTCCATTGTGATAGTCAAAGTGCTATTTGTCTTGCAAAGAATCAGGTTCATCATTCCCGCACCAAGCACATCGATGTTCGATTTCATTTTGTTCGAGAAATTGTGGATGAAGGGGACATTCTGCTACAGAAGATTGGTACCGCAGATAATCCAGCTGATATGCTCATAAAATATGTCTCAGGGATCAAGTTCCAACATTGTTTGGACTTGGTCAACATCTCTCGGTGTTGAGCACCTTCAGGGTGCAGCGCCATATGACGCGTTAGAGGCAGCATTGATTGATCACGAGGATTGCATGGAAAAATCTTGCCAAGGTGGAGATTTGTAGCAAATTGTCAACATTTGCAATTGTCAACATTTTTCTCAACCACTCTCAACCACCATCAACCACCCTCTCCTTTACAACCACTATATTTATGCTTCCCCTTCTCATGTAGACAGTAGACAGAAGATAGAAGTGAGAAACGAGAGAGAATAGATAGTGCAGAGAGTGCAAGTGTGTGCAGAGAGAGGAAATAATGCAACTGTGAGAATGAAAGAGTGAAACACTGGGATTGTACTGTGTTGAGTTGAGTGTCTGTATCATTCCTTAATAATATACAATATGCTGCCTCCGTGGATGTACCTGGTTTTGGGGAACCACGTAAATCTGCTTGTTTGTGTTTTATTTGTGTTTACTTTCGGTCCAGTATGCACAACAAGGCCGACCATCAACAAGCAAATAGATTGAACGAGTCCACCTGATCATGGGTCAAAACTTGAACAGAACCATAAAAAAGGATTTTGAAAAGTGAATACTCATGAGGAACATTTACTGCAGCAGATCAACATTGAAAAACATAAAAGTGGTTGAGGAAACGAAAAATGCAACGTCTAAAGGGCATCCAAATCATAGTACAACAGCTGTAATAAAGTAGACACTATAGCAGACTATTCGGCAGAGAAACAGAAAGGAATATGGTATTTAACAACTTGCTCTTTTCGCATGAATATGAACCTGGAATTAGTTATAATCAGCAATCTACAGCTTGAATTGCTTGGAAAATTAATTTATGTCGAACAGCTAGTTCTTTTGTATAATTAGCATCATTGAATATTTTTTTCATTAGTAGACAGAAACTTAATTTGGCAACCGTGAAATAAGTTTGGCCATTGAACTTGTGATGCATGAAAACAATAATCCTCTGTTATTGAAAGAGAAACAGAGTTACATTAAGGAAAAAGATTTGCGTTTGCTGTAAGGTGTTCCAAAGTGTTATAAAGTACAGTATAATGTGGATGGGTTCTATCCTCGACTAGGAACACATGAAGTCCAGATTTCAGCTTAATACAACAACAGCCAGGATCCATTTTCACTTTCAAGTCTCTCAATCCATTTCTCACATTCAGCTTCTCCCCCAACTACCCAATGCTGCATTTATGTTAGGTGAAATGACATGAGCTGAGGTTGGCTTGGTATCTGAATCGAGCAAAAGCTTAGCCACCCTATCACCCACTTCCATCTCATTTTAAAACCAACAAGCAGTGAGAATAGCTACCCAAATGACAATATCTACTGCATTTGCAATTGCTTCCAGTAGTTCCCCTGTTCGACCCAGAAGATTCACCACAAATGCAAATGTTCTAAAGTTGGAGTTACTCCATAATATTCATCCATCGAGTAGAAGAATCTCATCCCTAACCACAAGCAGATAAAATTCCCAACAAAAGTAGCTCCATTAGGGACTACTTTTTGCTCTAACATGTTCTTAAACAGTATCACTGCTTCAGAACCAAGTCCATGGCGTGCATATCCATTAAAAAGGGCTATCCACAGAGCCAGACTGGGCCAAAGAGATCAATGACAAATATTTTCGAGCACCAGACATGCCCCCACATTTAGATACATATCTGCCACAGAAGTCACGACCTTAGTAAAAGTAAAGAAAGTGACTCATTGAACTTTCCCCATCTGAGAATCCACAAGTCATGGCGTTCCATGAAATTAAAGTTCGCTGATTCATTTTACAAACAGTTGCGAGCAAAGTTAGCCAATTTTGGCTAGTT
Source organism: Populus nigra (assembly GCF_951802175.1). Taxonomy (NCBI): domain Eukaryota; kingdom Viridiplantae; phylum Streptophyta; class Magnoliopsida; order Malpighiales; family Salicaceae; genus Populus; species Populus nigra. Next base: position 1,518,457 of record NC_084867.1, on the reverse strand, counting down.
AGGGTATAGCGAAGTCTGTAAAAACCATATGAGAGTAATGGGGTTTTTGGTGTTGGGTAATGGTTCATGTAGTTTTTTTATGTGACTCTGCTTCCATTTACAAGGAGAGTATGCAATCGCATTTTGGAAGGGAAGAGAAGGGATTCTATTGCCCATTGTTGCTGCAAACAGAGAAGGGATTCTATGGGATTTGGCTCCCCTCAAGTTAATGTTAACATGATTATCATGTTGGTGAAATTCAAATTGTTAATCCTGAATCATTGGCATGGATTCTTCGCATAATAAAAAGATAAATAAAAATAAATTTATGAGACTATGGTTTGATGGAAATAGAGTAGGTGTAGAGAATGAGAGTAATCAGGCGTGAACTCATCATTTTATTAATGAATATGTAACTCTTCAGCGCATGTGTTGCCCATCCATTTATCTTTTTATTGATTATAAAAAAAGAGCTATAGCTTCTTGGAAATGAATTATTAGCAGACAAATTAATAGCTGTTTTTGAGCGTTCATGGATGATTGCCGATGAGTGCTTGAGCATCAAAAACCTGCTCAACAGGATGGCAGATCGCAATGACCCGGTGGTACACAGTCCGCCACAATTTTGCACGGAATACTTATATCCCTTGCTTCTGCTCCCAATTGTGTTCCTGGTTTAATCAAAGTACAAAACCAAGATAGAGACAATGAGTTACAAACCGTTATCAAACTCGGCCGGTATTTGATCGAGCTAAGAGCTCGAATCATTGAATCATCGGGCGACCTTAAAAGATATTGTTTTGGTGATTTTTCTTAATGAAACAATGTTTTTTGAGACAGAAAAATAAAATAATTTTTTTAAAACATTAACTCAATCAAGTTAATTAAATTACGAGTTTACTAGCTAAGTTATCCAAGTTTGACTAAATCCAATCTCATAATTTGTTAATGTAGAACTTGGATCGGGTCAATAACCATATGACAACAAACAAAAGAATACCATCTCATATTTTGAAATTACGTATGTATGGTAACAAATCCATAAATAGACCACTAGTGGATCGAGTTCTTTCATTGTAAACTAAAAACAAGAGTCAATAAATATGAATACATCTATATATATTATTTACTCTTTATTACTTGAGAAGGAATATCAAAGAAAAGAAGGGAGCTCTATATATATACCAGCTGCAAAAACCAAGAGTACTACGAAGAAAGCCATCTTCATGGAAGATTTTTCCATATCTTCTGGTTTGGTTAATCCTTGATATATATGTTTGATAATGGGTGTGTTCACTTCGTTTTCCATGGAAGATTTAGGCTTCTATTATATATATAGATGTATTCACATCAGTACTATCCAACAACTCCTCGACTAAATATGTTAATATTGGTATATGATCTTATAAATACACAGTGCTGAAACAATATTACCATTAATTTTGGAGATTCCGAATCTGCTACCCAGATTTTTTTCCATTAAAAATAAGCTGCAAGTGCAAAAATTAAGAGATATGGAATTAAAATGAATCCAAGTCTATTCTATTTTGATCATGCTCGGACTTGTAAAACGGATGTGTACGACAATATGGATAAATCTAACATGAAGAGGGATAGATTGAATTGGAGCAGCACTTTCTTTATTATTCTTAGTATAATTATTTTTATTTTATAATTTTCCTAATTTTTAAATTTTTTTTTAAGTTTTAAGGAGTTTTGGAAGAAACAAGCATAACTTTTAACCTGAATTTTTAATTAAGTATAAATTAATTGTTTCATTTAGACCCAAAAACAACTGCATGTTTTAGAATTTTTATTATTTTTCTTATTGTTTTTATTTTATTCTTTTTAATTTAATTAGGATTTTACTATTCAATATATTTTTTTATATTTAAACAATTATTTTTCAAAAAATAAGTAATGGAGTAAATCTTTTTCAGAAATTATCAAAGTCTTCTCAATAGTTTTCTAATATATATATATATATATATATATATTAAATATGCTAATATTGAAACCTTAAGAGGTATACTCAACTGGTCAGATTTTATGTTTGTTTTTTATAGATCATCAATTCGAGTAAAAAAATATATATATGCTAATATTGGTATGCATATAATCTTAAGAATACACAGTATTGAAACAATAACATTAATTTTGGAAATAGCAATCTAATACCTAGATTTCTGACAAAATTAAGAAACATGAAATAAGAAATGAATTGAGCCTATACTATCTTTAATCATGCACGAGATTTAAAACTTGAATTAAAATTATTGAATTCAAAACCAAAATATTAAGATCCAATGTATGACAAAACGGAAACCATTTAACATTTTATATTTTATATTTTTGTACCTTTCATCTAATTCAAATCATTAAATTTAAAATTAATAGGAGGATCCAAACCCAGATACATGAGTGAGAATATAGCTAAATCTATCAGGGAGGGATAAATCACTTCTCAAAAGTATGAAAATGAAATTAATATTCTTTCGTAAAGTAGTTTATTTTGAAGAAGATGGTAATAAATCTAAGAAATGATAATCTTATACAGTGTTAATAGTTTTATTCACATCGAAACCATATCATGGTTTCTCATACAATCAATATTTATTTACACCGAAGTGATGGATCTTGTCTTGTTTGAAGCTGAGTTTGCCAAGAACAGGTATAAAAACAGCACCACACGTACTCAGCTTTGGTTTTTTCAAGTTGTGGATGGCCCAAAAATCATTGAGTGTACATGACTCAGCAAATATTTCTCGTACTGGGCTTTTCAAGTGTTAAGGTAGAGGACACCATAGAATATTTTCGTGGAGTTCATGATCAAGTGAAGCACGAAACCACTGACAGGAATGCAAAATACAAGGCATTCATCGCAGGAGGGTCACTTTTGAAGTTGGAAATTTGGTATGAGTTGTGCTTACACTTGAACCCTTGCTTTGTGGCTGACCTGAGCTTTTAGGTGAGTTCTTCCCTGTCCCAGGGCACTGATGCATGGGATTCTAGAGGAGCTGAGCTCTTAGATATGAAGTTACCAATAAATGCTGTCATCATGCAGGTGATGCCTCTGCTAGAGAGGCAATTATGCATCAAGAAATACTCGTAACGGGTGGTGGATGATTATATGAACTTTAGAATTGTTTGCTTTGATTACCTTTAAAATGGCCCAAAGACCACAACTTGCTCTTAATGGGCTGATGTGGAGTTGTGTTGACCCAATTTAAATTTTTTTAAAAAAATATAACATGGCCCTAAACAAACATCCACGTATATTTAAAATTTAAATTTAATAATAGACGATAGAGTAAACATCTAAATAATATTTACAAATTAAAATAACATGTACAACTATATATACATTTTTAATTTTTTTTTATGAACAATTGATGTTGATGTTGCTACTAGAAAGGCAATTATTGATCAATAAATACTTATACTGCTATTGTTGTGGATGATGAATAATTAATTGGGTTTTTTTTAAAAAAAAATTATTACATTCAAAATGTGAACATGAATTTTTTTGTTTTTTTTTTTTGAAATTTTTTTATTTTTACTTCAAATTAAATTTTTATTAGTAATCATTACTACGGTACTAAACACCCTAAAAGCTACCATTTACTCTTAATAGATCTACATGATATTGCCCAAGATTACTCACGGTAAAGGGAAGATATAACCTAGGGCCAAAAACAACTAAACAAACATTCCCACGCATTCAAGACTCAAATTTAATAATAGACAATAAAGTATTTATACATTTTATTTTAATATTTACAAATCAAAAATCAAAATAATAAGCCCAAGTATTTATACATTTTATTTTAAAAAAACAAATATTGTCACCTTACAGGGCCACTTCTACCTGTTAATACAAGCAGTGATGCACACCGCTAGCCAACAATGGAGATTTGGACCACTTTTAACTCTGGATCCTTTTTTAAAAAAATATTTAATTTTGATTATCGAGATGAAAATTAATTCAAGAGTAATTTTTTTTTCTATTATGAGAAGTGTACACGACTGTGGTTTCTAAAGCCCTTTTAATTAGAGTTTCCTTTTAACCTTTCAACCTTAAATTGTGGCTGTTTCCGTCCAAGTTAGTCAATTTAATTATCACAATAAAATTAAAAATAAATAAATAAATATGTATTTATCAGAGTATGTTTTGATGGAAATATTGTTTGATGTGTAGCTGAACTTTCTGTAGATTTGTAGAGAGTGAGGATAATCAGGCTACTCGCCATGCCTTCATGAATTTAGTAATGAAAGCGTAATTAATACTTCGGCGCATTTATTTCCAACACATTTATTAATAAAACATGTAACAACAAGGAATTAAGAGCCAGCTTCTTTGCAATATTGAATTATTAGCAAAGAAACTGCTTTTTGAACGTTCATGGAATATTATTGCCGATGAGCGCTTGAGCATTAAGAACATTTTCAACAGGATGGCAGACACACAAGTTCATAATGCACTTGCAATGACCTGCTGGTACGCAGTTCTTCACAGTTTTGCACGGAATATTTATATTCCTTGCTTCTGCTCCAAGCTGTGTTCCTGGTTAATTTAATCAAACAAAACCAAGATACAAACAATGAGTTACAGAGAATCGTATATGATATTATATATATATATATATATATATATATATATATATATATATATATATATATATATATAAGTCAATAAATACACCAGTACGTGTGATGTGGTGCTGGTGCAAGGTAAGGAAATGACATATCAGAGAAAAGAAGGGAGATATATATATATATATATACCAGCTGCAAAAACCAAGAGTACGGCAAAGAAAGCCATCTTCATGGAAGATTTTTCCATATCTTCTGGTGTGGTTAATTCTTGAGATATATGTTTGAAAATGGGTGTCTTCACTTTGTTTTTGATGGGAGTCTAGCTAGGAAAGATTTAGGCTTATATATATAGATAGATGCATGTATTGGCATTGTTATCTATCAAATCCTTTACTTTGTTTGTTTCCAGAAAAACAGTTCCGGTGAACTTAAGGAAAATCAACATAGAAAAAGGATTTCCGGTCAAAGAAAAAGTTAAGCATTTATAAAAGGAAACGGTTTTTCTTTTCTTATCTTTGGAAAATACTTTTCTTACTTAAAAAAAAAAACAACTCATCTTAATAGGGAAAAAAAAACTATTTTAAGGTTTTAAAAATGAAAAAAAGTATTGATAGATTTTACTATAAAAATATTTAACAAGGTTATATATCTATAATATTATATATTAAAATATTTATATTATATATATATAGTTATATTTTATGAAATAAACTATATATAAATAAATGATGTAATAAAAAAAATTACCTTTATATTTTTTATATCTCATTCTTTTATTATAAGTAGTCAAGTTATATTTAATGTTCTTTATATATATATTAGATCGATAAACTTAAAAAATATATTAATGAGTTATTTTTTAATTTATTTTCTATGAAATAACTAAATATCAAAAAGTATTTTTCAACTTATTTTCTATGAAACTGTTAAATATAAAAATTAATTTACTTTTCAGAAATTTATTTTTTATAAAAATTACTTTAAAAAAAAATTATTTTTCCAGCCATCAGTGGGGCTTGGTAATACTGGTTATATAATTAATTTTGGAATTTGAGAATTTAAAGTAAGAGACATGAAAATAAAAATGAATATTAAGTCTATATTATTTTTATCGTGCAGGAAACTTGTAACTTCAATTAAAATCATTGAATTTAAACCGATATTGAGGACTAATTAATGTATGATGAAAATGGAAACTGTTTATCTCACCAAATCCAAATTTCTCTCACCAAATCCAAATCCAAATCCAAATCCAAATCCAAATATTTCAATATTTCTCTCACCAAATCTAAATCCAAATATATATCTGAAAATATGGTTTGAATCCATCATCGAGGGATAAATTACTTACCTTATAATCAAAGTCTATCCTATTATGTTTACTGAATATTTATAGGAATTAATTAAATGATAGGAATGAAATTGAGTTTTACACAAAAGTATGAAAAGGGAATTAATATTCTTTTGTAAAGTAGTTTATTTTTAAGGAGATGGTAATAAATATGCGAAATGACAATAAGTTTTTTATTTTTTTTTGTAAATTTTATATTGTATTAATATTTACTTACAACGAAACAATATTACGGTTGCTTACACCTTCAAGGTTTATGGTGGTATATATTTTATTATTGTGGAATTTCTTGTAAATTTTGGATTTTTTTATAGTAATTAAATGTTTGTTTTTTTCCATAAAATTACTTTTTAATGTTTGTTCATAATTCATAATATTTTAAATAAGTTAGAATTTGGATTTCTTTCAAATTCAATGGAATGTTAGGCAGGTTAACGATTAAAGTTATGTATTTATTATTATAATTTCAATATATATATATATATATATATATATATATATATATATAAAGGAAATAACGGACTTTTTTTAGGAGATGGCTCGTTTTGTTTTGCAACCCTTTGTAGAATTTGTAAACATGTGAAATTCACAATGATATTTGAATAACCATAGCATAATGTTTTTGTTTTTTTAGTTAGAAGCACATTGCTTTTCAGAAAAAAAAATGTCATAATTCATTTAAAATTATGTTTGGATTCGCATCAAGAATATTGTTGTCTCCTTCTTTTTTTTTTTTTTTTTTTTTGCCTAAAATACCCATGATAGTCCCTAACCTCCGTATCCTTCAACTTCAAAGCTATTATGAAATAATTATTGAGTAGATAGCTGAATGATAAAATAAGAATATGAAATTAAGAGATTTACTTTTAAAATTTCAGGTTCGAGTTCTGTAATTGCTAATATGATAACTACTGGAAGCTTACATAATCATTAAATTCAGGGCCCGTGAAATTAGTCGAGATGTATATAAACTGACCCGAACACTTATTTTAATAATAATAATTAAAAAAAAAGTTACTATGAAGCCACCTTCCTTTCCATTGAATTGCTGAATTGGTGCTTTCCTTTCACGTGTAGATAGATTTGGTCTGGCATGTGTGTGCACTTTCATGACATTAGACAAACAACATTGAGAAACAATAGAAACCAAGAAGAGAATTCTCTAGGGGAAAAAACTTGGTCAAACTAGATTTTTTAAATTCATCGATAATAATCATGTGTAAATATTCAAAGGCGCGCGACAAATTAAGTTTGTCAAATTTAAAAAAGTAAATTAGATAAATTTAGCCTCTTTCTCTTCTCTTAAATTAAAAACTAAAAAATAAAAATAAAAGTTTGATACCATAATTATTTTTTTCAAATATTAAGGAATTCAAAAGTTATAATTTAGAAATTAAGATGATCAAAATGAACTTTTTACATGAATTTTAAAACTACCACCCATTACGTCTGTTATTTTCACCTTGATCCCATCTCTTTTAATTATTCCCTCTCTTAATAAATTTATCTAAATTGACTATCAGTTTTTTTTATAAGGGCAAAATCAAAAAAAAAAAGTTTGGGGAAAGAAAAATGACATTGTGGTGTGTTTGTGTAAACAGTGGTGTACTATGTAAACAATATTTTCACCATATCTCTTAGAGTTTGCTAGTAATTTAAATGATCCAATCATGGATTTTCTATGATTTCGGTAGAAGGGATTGAGAGACGAGAGACTTGAAACAAATATCCTAGATATATAATTTTCTTTTTACAAGAAAATAACAATTCCAATTCCATTAAAAAAAATAATTTTATAGTATAATTTCTTCTTTTCTTTTAAATATGTATATTTTTAAATAAATAAAAAATCTACTGTCTTCTTAATTTGATAAAAATCAAAAGTAATTAGAATTTAAAAAAAATCTAAATGATTTGAAATAAGAATAAAATAGATTTTCTTCAATTAAAAATCTGTTATATCAATAATACGCTTCCTCTTTGCTTGCTTTTTTTTTCCTTTACAGCCTTAACAATTGTTTCTTAAACAACAAGTACTTATGATAACCATAAATGATTCTCATAATTTAATGTTTTTTTATGCGAATATTTTAGAAAGAAAAGAATGACATATATTACTCATACGTTATAACAAGAGAATTTTTGGAATTAATTTTTTAACTAAATATACAATTATAAAAAATAAGAAAAGATAGTTAATAAAACCATGAAGTAAAAATGAATTTTATTTTTCAAAACTATCTTTTATGATTCATTATTCATGTAATATTTTCTTATAAGAACCATAATTAATTGAATAAAAAGTAAAAGAAATTCAAAAATAAATATATTTGATAACTATAATAACTTGAACTTTATTTTTATAGAGTTTTCACGAGCACAAAATTTAGAAAATAAAATGGATATATATGAAGTTCATATAAAATGATAAACAAAATGATTGCTAATAGCACAAAAATAAGGCAAGAATCTCGTTTAAAAATTATTGTTGAATTTATTGATATCTAGTGAAATAATATATTAAATAATATATTATTTATTCAATTATAAGTAATCTTGATCAAATTTTAAGAAAAAACATTATAAAAAAATAATCAAGTTGGGCTATACAAAAACATCGCTTCCTAATATAATATTCATTTGAAAAACAAATTCAAAACCATATAATGGAACAATTCTTAGTTATTTAATTTCTTTAATTTTATTAAATAAATAAAGGCCTTTTAAAATAGCCTAGTTATCTTATCGTAATGGGCATGCTTGTCCGAACAATAGGTCATGCAACTTTCTAGATCATTGATTCTTTGATAAAACTTTATTTATTTTTATTATAATTTTGTTGGATGTTAGATAATAATATTTTTGCATAATTAAAATATAATTTTTTAGAGTACAATGATGCAACGTGCAATTCTTGTAACAAAGACCATACCTACTAGCTTTAATTAACGTCATATTTAGCTATTGATTCAAAATAAAAGAGTAAGGTATTTTGGATTAAAGGGATATCCTAAATAAATGAAAGAAAAAACTTATTATAAAACTATTTAAAAGATAAATTTATTTTTATATTTTTATTTTTATTCTTTTAACTAAATACTAGTTATTTGATTCGCGTTTCGTCATGTGTTACTTACTTTTTTTTGACAAAAAATAAATATGCAAGCTTTTTAAATATTTTATTTTTTGAAAACAAAATATAATTATAAATATAATCATGAATCACAAAATTGATACTTACGTATATAAAATTTAATAACAATCATATGCCTTAAAAATATATATAAGATTTCAGGCTAATCTTTTAGATAGATAAAAAGGAAAATATTGTTGCAATTGTTACAGTTAAAAAATATTATTTTCTTAGTATGTGTAGAATAATTTTTCAGAAAACAAAAGGTGTAAAGAAAAAAAATTATAAAAGAATAATAAAAGAATAATGATAAGCAAAAAAGGTATAAATAGGCCAAGTCAAGAATAAACAATAATATTTTTTAAAAAAAAAGTATAAAGAAAAAAAACTAAAAATACTTTTTAAAAAATAATGATAACTAGATCAAGTGTAAAATGAAAAAAAAAACAACAAGTAAAAATGGAAAAAAAATTCAAGAAAAACTTGTTTTTGAAATAAAATTAAATAAATAAAATAAAAACAAAAATTTACAATTATATCACCCCTACTGTAACGCTACATTAACACCACTTACTATAATATCCAAAATAATTAAAATCTCAAACATAATTACAAAATCACCATCTTTTTAGGGAGATAGTGTTTTCTTTTAGTTTATTACTAGATGACTAACTTGTGCTACACTGCGAGTCAAATCAATTTTTTTATTGTAAAAAAATATATTTAAATGTTGCTAATGGATTTTTCCTAGCCAAAAAAATATAATCGTGTGAGGATTTACCTGATATAACCTGGTTGACTTTACTGGTCCAAAAACAACTTATACAACCAATGAAAATAAATTTTGACTAAATAAAAGTTCAAGATGATATCTTTTTTAATATTAAAATAACAACATATTGGATTGACCTTAGATAACTCAGGTTAACGTGTCAAATTCATAACCCAAGTTATGAGATTATGACAATCCTATAAAAAGCAAATTAAAATAAATTATTAAGCCTAATTCTCAATTAACTCAATATTGAAAGATGAAATTAAAAAAAAAACTTAAAAAATAACATGGGTTAACATGTCAAACTTGCAACCCAGTTTATAAAACTGAGATAATTCCATGAAGAGAAAATAAAAACAAATAACAAACTTCAATCCCTAACCAGCTCGATATTGATGGATTATGTTATAACCCAATTTTGAGTTATTTCTCAAAATTTATTTTTTTCAAAATAAAAATAAAAAAAATAAAATAAAGGCCGACAACATGGAGAAAACAGGTTGAGAAATCAAGTTGCAATTTTGAAGAAAATTCAAGGCCTAATTGTACCCCCATTATACCCAAAAATGAAGAAAAACAATGCAAATTCAAGGTCAAAATAAAAGATTATTGAATGAATTTGCATAAGAATTAAGTTCAAAGATATAATTAAATTTTTAATATACCAATTTGATTTAATCATGGGCCAAATTGAATTTTAATTATGTTTAAGAATTAATTTGGATCCAATTGAAGAATTTAATTAAGTGCAAATACTTAATTATACTTTAAATGGGTCAAATTAATTTTATTAAAGGCGTAATTGGTGAAACATTAAGTTTGATAGCTTAATTTGGGCTTAATTAAGAATATTGGAATTTGAGAGAACAAATTTATTTTTTACCAAGTTAATTGATTGAAACAAGGGCATTATTGCAAGAAAAGTAAAGTTTTAGGGTCAATTAGGGGTTACATTGAAAGATTTCACAACCAATGACCAAACGACAAAGACACCAAATTATAGGGGCTTAATTGATTAAAACTGGGGATGAAATTGAAAAAATTAAAAGTTTAATGGTCAATTAAGGCAAAATTGTATACATACGAGACTAGGGACTAAATTAAAAATAACGCGCACATACAAGGCTAATATTGAAGTTAGTCTCTTCTCCTTCCTCTTCTCCTCCCACTCCTTGCTTGTAAAATTGGTCGTTGCATGCAGAACTTTATATTCTGTATACAGAAGGCATATTAATTAACATGGTTTCTAAGCCAAACCAACAAACATACATGCCTAAGCTGGACCCGTTTTGGCCCGGCCAGACCCAAAAAAAAAATTTATTGGGCCGATATCGACCCATCCTAACTTGGTTGGGCTTAGCCCAGTTAGTTGGGTCGGCTTTTCACACACACACATATAAGTTTTTACAAAAAAATAAAAACCAAAAAATCCAAAAAACAAATCAAAAAATTTATGATTTTCTCGCTTTTTTTCTACCAATTTTGCTTAATATTAGGTTATATATTTATACTATAAGATACAAATCTAATATTAAAATACTTAGTTTTCTCTGAACTGTTTCTAAAGAATTTTTAAAAAACTCAAAAAATTAAAAAAAAAACCATAAAAATTTTAAATTAATTTCCCCTTTTAAAAAATAAAAATATATATATTTTGTTTTTGTGAATACGGTCAAATCCTAAAATATTTTCCAAGGATACTTTCATAAAAAATTACATCTTTTTCATGTTTTTATAAAAACTCTAATGTTAAAGGACTCATGACCTAAATAATGAGACCAATATATCATCTTAGAAAGAAAAAAAAATGATCTGATTTAACATGTTAAAATGCCAAAACTCGTGATCTTAATTTTAAGACCAAGATATTCTCATAAAAAAGCAAATAAAAATAGATTATGAAGTTCAATTCCTGACCCACCTAATATTAAATGATAAAATTAAATAAAATTAATTAAATAAAAAAACACAAAAAAAAACCCGAGTTAACTCAGGTTAATCCGTTAAGCATTATTCTTGTATCATAAGATTAGGATAATCTAATTAAAAATAAATAAAATAAATTATAAATTTTAATTTTTAATAAAACTAATATTAAATAATGAAATTGAAAAAAAAAAACTAATAAACAAATACAAATTAAAATTTTAGGTGTTTTGTGAGGAGAATTACGATAAAACCCTTCTTTTTTAGATTATAGCTGATATAGTATTTTATATAAAGTATCATTTATTTTATAATGTAATATGAGTAATTAATTCTACAATATTTAAATTTAAAACCATCAATATTAATATATATTTTTTAAAATTATTTTATAACCTCAATTTCAAAAACATTCTTACCCAAACACATTAAACTATTTTTTTCAACCTTCATTCCAACCACAGTTTTAATCAAACACATATTTTTTCAAACTAATCTCAATTAAAAATATTTTTTATAAAATAATATTTTTTAACCCACAACCACTATCTTAATACTATCTTAATACCAGACACACAATTCTTCTATGATTCACATTAACTAAAAGCAGAGGAAAAAAAAGCTCCACGTTTTGTTTTGTCTAAAGTAATCATTTTCTCTTTCGGCAAGATCGCTACTTGTCACCAACACAACGTTCAAGAATGAGAAACTCCATGCAGGAAGACACGTACGTATCCCTCAACTCCACACACCATTGAACAATCTTTTCATCTCTTCTCTCTCACGCTATTTGATCACATCTCAATTTAATTCCATCTTGATCAGAACTTTCAAATTAATAGACTTCAATCTTTCTAATGTTATACTACTCTTGAATCTCTTGTGTCTTTCTAGCACTACAAATTTTGTTGACAATGGTGAAACTAGCATCAGCTAGAGAGAGTAGAATGTACGGGCCAAGGCTAGCTAGAAATAGAGGAGAATATATGAACGCAGGGCTCTGTGTGTTTGCAGCTATTGTGCTTGTTGGTGGGTTCGTGGCTGAATTGTCAAAGGAACCCAAGTCAGGTCTTGTGCTTTTGCTTATAGCTCTCCTACTTATCATGGTGGTTAATCTTCATGATCTTGTTGCACATCTAGCCGGGATTGATTATCGGTTTCCTTTAATGGGGTTTGATACACAGCTTGCACTTGTTGAGCTTGCGGTTCCTGTGGTTCAGGCCTCGGGGGCTTTGCTTTCTTTCTTGGGTATTCTTTTTCTTTTTATTCAGGTACTAAGTATTAATTAATTTCTTTGTTTAGTGGTGTCATAAAAATTGATATTATCTGAGTTCTAGTACAATATAGTATAGGAATTGTTATATTTATAATTATAAGATAAAAAAAAAGGATTAATTTACTGCCAATTGAAGGTGTAGGATCAATCTATGATTTAATTTATCTCATGCCTCTAATCTCGATTAGAAGTCCCATTATATATATTTCCTCAAAAACCCAATTAAAGAGCGTTGCACTAGGTTATTTGCATGTCAAACTTATTCCTTTGGACCAGACATTAATTACCCGACGTGAAGATGCCTCTTTTCAGTCTCTTTGAATTCATCTTTTCACAGAGAAGCTTTTTGTAACTTCGTTATGAAATTAAGGTCTATGTAATCCACAGCATTCCACTGTCTCCTCTTAAAATCCTGTATTCTTAGGAGCACAGTTATAAGCTTTAAGTACATATTGCAAATAATTTGAATGTTGAGGCAATCCACAATTGCAGGAATACAAGGGATATGGGCACTTCAAATTGGAAAGGCATGCTCTAAACTTGCTTATTGCCGGACCGGCTTTGTGGGTGCTCGGATCCATACACAACTCATGCCAGATATATGAGAGAGCTGATGGGCATGTACAAATCTTGCAACAGAGCGTCCACATCCCATTTTTAATGGGAAGTTTGCTATTCTTGGTTGGTTCTATTCTCAATATTCATGAGCAAGCAGGACGGGGCCATCATGGACTGAAACTATTGGTAAGCTGTAAATTTGTTTAGTTATAGTTTTAAGCAATCTGCTCGAGTTTTGGAAATAGCAGTAGTCTAATTGGATAGAAAAAACGATGGTTTAAACATCACAATCTAAATAGAAAATCTTTGAATACTTTTGCATGGTAGCTGTTAACGTACAGCAAAGTTTCTTGATTAATGCAGGGCAAGACTTGGGTCTGGACAGGCATCTGTGGAAGTCTAATGATTTTTATAGGGGGATTAGCAAACGTAGTCAAGGTGTTCAAGATGCAGCAAATTGATGGACTGCGGTTAGAGAAATTGAGAGGAGGGGCTCAAGAGCGTTTGATACGAGAAAGGGAGGGTCACTCGCCACTCATCCTAGAAGAGGAGAGGAGAAGGAAAATGACAGCAGCGGAAACGAGAGCAGCACCTCTTCCTGCAACAACTCCTTACAAGGATGTGCTTGTTGGCCGGCCATGATTTTATAGAATCATCTAATAGCAACACCAATTATCGTTTTGGTTTCTTTAATACTTTGTATTCTGATATCTTTTCTATCTTCTTGTTTTTTTTTTTTTTTTAATTTTATCTGCTCTTATAGTCTCCCATCAGTACTGCCCTCTAGCATATTACATGTCATTTTATCCAGTTTATATTCATGTTACAGATGACTCGGATTTTCATCAGTAGACCTATATAGATGGAATTTTGTAATGTGAATTGTGTTTGGCCGAGATTGACGTTTTGAGATGATATTCTCGATGACATTGTCTTGTGAAAATAAACCACGTACATCCCTGCGGAAACCTTCATATATGGTTAAATAATCTCATTTTGCTTCTGATTTTTTCATAATAATAATAATAATAATAATGGGATTTAGGAGCTTATGCTGGTTTTTCTTCAATGTTGATTTAAAAAAAAAAACACTGGTATTCAAAACCTATTAAATCTCAATTAATTTGATGAGCCAGGTCCGATCCACTAAAAAATAATTTTTTTATATTTCATACACTTGACAAACCACTTATCCAACCACAACGTTAATTTGTTGATTTCTTCACTATGTCTAGACTAGTTCAATCATTTATCAGCAACATCCTATTATATTTTGTTTTCTTGTGGTGTTTAATTTATAGCTAGCTACGGTCCCATCCATATTGATGTTAATAGATGACAGATAAAGTTAATATTGTCAAAATAGATAGTTGATCTGCTAAAAAATAATTTTTTTATATTTCATACACCGGACAAAAGACACGGTTTATTCACGCACATGACAACGATGATGAAGTGGTGGTCAACCTATTACTTTTCGGTTAGCTAGGGGATGTTATTAGAGTTATTTCAGTTTATTAATTAGGGCTTAGTTTATACTATTTTATTGAACTTTTTATTTAATGGATTATAAATCTAATTAGTTTTAAGATCTCACTGCACTACTAGAAAATTATTGAATACAAAAAAAAATATTAATAGAATTTTTTGATCGGTAATTATAGTGATATTTACTGATCTAATTTTTTCATCGCTAACTTTATCAGTAAAAAATATACTAAAAAAAACGCTTTACCAGGTTAGAATGATATGACGGTTTGGAAGAATTTCAGGCCGTCATACATCCCGGAGAGTATATGGGCAGAATACATTCAGTAAGTGGTGTTCGGGTGTTTCACACGACAGTTACAGTCTAGTGCAGGGAACCGGAGTCAACAAATTCACGATTCTGTTATCACGCACATCGGTAACTCTGCTTCGTTCATTTTGTATGTGAAGCAGATGGTAAGATTTATTTTAATCACATCTATTTTTTTTAATTTGTTGTTATTTATAAATATATTGAACTGACAAATTTTTATCTCACAGGCTACGACTCTTAGACGTGAGTCAAACCTAATGAAGTTTTTTATGGAAATGCATGTGCAGAGTGATGACCATAAAAAAAGGGTGCAATAGTTCATCAACAATCGAGCTCAACACTTTGTGGCACGTTGGTTTTAAATAATTTTTTCCCTTAAGTTATTATTTTCTTGAATTTGATTATTTCATTTTTTTTATTTCCAGGAGACATATAACAGTCGATTAAAGAAGAGTTACGAAGACGATCCTTCGACCCACCCTGATTTGTGGTTGGAGGTAGGATCGTATGGTGGATCCAATAAAAATCGAGTATACAGACTCTCTAACACTATGGCCAAGAACTTGCAGACGATCCATAATATTTCAACTATTGGGTTCTCATAATCGGTCCCGAGAACTCAGTCTCCGAAGTTCACGCCCTTGTTAGATCAATGAGTGGAAGAACGTATGACTCATCCCAATGAAAAATATGAACGATTCTCTATGGATTATGAAGAACTCTGTTGAATGGTCATTGATATTATATCACAGAAGAGTGGTACATGCACACCTTTTTATTGGCCTCACGGTCTCGTGGACGATCATTCTCCTTCTCCTCCTCTAATGCCACTTTTGTTATAGTTTCATTGTATTTGAATGTATAAATTTGTAATATATATTTGGTTTTTATATTAAGATAATTTATTTATAAGAATTTGAACGTGGAAGAAAACCTAGAACGTGGAAGAAAAAGACAGAGCTGAAAAATCAACCCAGAAAAACAGAGAAAAAAAAGCAGAGCATAAACTCAAAAAAAAAACATACACGGAGAGAAGGAGAGAGGAAGAGAGTAGCAGAGACAGAGATGAGAATTATCCCTGCAATTATCTTAGTCCCTGCAGAAAAAAGAGCAACCCGCAATCAGTAAAACAATTCAGAGAAAACAGACATACCCATTACCTTCTCAGCTTCTTCATCTCAAGAATTGAGAAATCAAAAGAAGGGAAGACAGTGGGCACAATGGGTGGAGAGAGGAAAGTCGTCGAACGAGAGTGGCAGCTACCAGCGTTGCAGCCTTCTTCGTCATCTCCAGAAGCAGGTGAGCTTAATTCCCATTTCATTCATCTGCCCAGCCGGTCACTGGCTTGGGCCAGTGACCAGGCCGGGCTGGCTGGGCTTAGCCCACCCATATGGACTGAGCTGGGCCCAGCCCTAAAAAATAGAAAAATAAAAAAGGTAGAAAAAAAATAAAAAAATACGTTAAAAATGTGTATGCATGAATAAAAATAATGTAAATTTATTGGTTTATTCACTGACGCCAGAGTCAGGAATAAAAATACCGGTTTAAATTTATATTATTTTTATTCATTATATTATTAGAAAAAAATAAAAAATAAATAAAAAAATATGTATGCATGAATAAAAATAATGTAAATTTATTGGTTTATTCACTGACGCCAGAGTCAGGAATAAAAATACCAGTTTAAATTTATATTATTTTTATTCGTTATATCTATTTTATTTAGCTAAAAAATAAAAAAATATGTGCATGCTTAAAAATAAATTTATTTTTATTTATTTATTCACTGGCGCTAGAGTAGGGAATAAAAAATATTGATCTAATTTATTTTATAGCTACGTAATATTTACCAACGCTAAAGTTGGAGATATTTGTAGTTGAATATTCACTGAATATTATAAGCAAATTATCATGGCGTAAACTAATAAACATTTAGCAACTTAAGACAAAACTAGCAATGCAGTCTGCCTCAGGCAAAACGTTTAAGGGGTGATGATATCTTCTCTTTTACGTAATCAGTCCCGAACCATAGAATCTCTGTTGACCAGTTAGGATTTCTAGTGACCATAATACTAGGTAGTGACTCCTTAAACAAGACCATTCCCCATTAAAGAACAGGATGCCAGAAATCTGTTCTTTTCCATGAAATATTATTTTTAAGGCCGCCGCGATGTCGGGTGCGACAGAATAGCGACTCCACTGAGGACTAATGGACTAAGCTTTGCCTTTTGTTTATCAATTGCTATAATATTTGTTATGTTGTGTTTATTTGTTTATTTTTCTTGAATTTACTGTTTTAGCATGCATCTATGTTTATATTGTCATGCATCACGTCAAAAGCACACACCTGAAAATCTAGGATAAGTGGGAAAGTAAGGGTACCTCAACGGCTTTAGCCTGGGTAAGACTCGTGAAACCATCCAACTCTCGTTTGATTGTTTACTTGGAAGTGGTTGATATGTCGAACTGATATTTCTCATGGCCTCTATGTTCACACTACTTGTAAGCCTCATATCGACCTTTCATGGACGATTACTGAGCATGCGAAAGATCCTTTGAAACTAGATAATGACCAACCTTTTGATGCACTCAACAATTAGGATCTTCCTATTAGGTTGTCATCCCGTGAAGGACGTGTCTACATTTCATAAGCATTTTTAATTGAATCAATATTTTTGCATAAATTGCATGATTTACATTTACAGGTTGAAATATAGGTTCCCTATTGAAACTTACATATAATAAACTCATTCGAGAAAAAGACAAATGGAAAACGAAGAAAGAGCCCAGTTGGAAGCCCAACATCAAAAAGAGGTGGACAATCTTAAAGAAGAAGTCGCAAGGCTTACTAGTCTACTCGAGCAGGCCTTGAGAGATAAATCCGGAAAAGCAACACTTATAGCTTAGCTTGAAGATATGCATGTAACTCATTTCGATCCACATAATCTTGGGGCAAATAGGGTGTCATCCAAATTTCAATAAGCTATGCATTTCCAGCCAGCATACCCTGCGAGAATTTCATCCACCATTGATTCTACAAAGAAAGGATCTCAAAAAGGCAATATGATAAAAAAGGATAAGCTGAACAAATTCATTGCCCTAGAACAAAGGATGAGGGCATTTGAGGAAATTCACCTATATGATCCTATAAAGGCTGCTGAGATGTGTTTGGTGCCCAACGTTGTCATTCCCAAAAATTTTAGAGTGCCAGAATTTGTTAAATAGACGGAAACTCAATGCCCTATAACTCATCTCAAATCATACTACAACAAAATGGCTGAGGTGGTTGATAATGAGAAATTGTTGATTCATTTCTTTCAAGACAGCTTGAGTGATGTTTCCCTCACTTGGTATATACGGTTGGGCAATACCAAGGTCAAAAAATGGAAGGATTTAGTTGATGCCTTCATGAAGCAATATAAGTTCAATATAGACGTGGGCCCTGATCGTTTAAGCTTGCAAGCTATGGAGAAGGACAACAAGGAGTCCATAAGAGAATACGCCCGGAGATGGAATGAGTTAGCTGCACAAGTTGACCCTCCAATGTTGAAAAAAGAGATGATCAATGTATTTTCCGACACTTTTAAAGCTTCGTACTTTGAATACTTGGTTAGAAGCTTTGCACAACATTTCACTGACCTAGTTGTTATAGTTGAGAGGATTGAACAAGCCATTGGGTTAGGTAAGATTGCTAACCCGACTGAGAAGAACGGTTTCACTGAAGGTGGTTGCCAAGGCACTTATCATTTCTATAGCTAATTGCTTCACATCGACTCCTGGAAATCAACTATCTTGAAGATAAAGCTGTGGTGATATTAGGTCGAGAATGATCTACATTTGATTTCAATTGACTGTTGAAAAGATGCCCTTGTCGAGGAGAATGAATGATTGAAATATTCCAGAAATTCCAATCAATGATCACTAAATGTTTAGCCCCTTTATATGTTATCATGCCAGTATTCATAGCCCAAGATGTTGTCATAAGTTCTTTCTTGTTGAACTTATTTTCTAAAGTTCAATGAAAATAATGAGTTTGTCATTCAATCGTGTTTACGACTAACATTATTCATTTTTTCTGAGAGAGTTTTCTTATAAAGATTCAAAAACACATCGTTGAAGCCTTGTGCGATCTCATAGACGCAATTCATCTCTTTTACCAAAAATCAGTTTCCCTATTGGAGTTTTGAAAAAAATTGATCTGGCATTTTGATTTCAAAAAATAATTTGATGTTTATTCAAAAATGATATTTTTGACATTCTACTTGTGGAATGACAAGTGAATCAAGCAACTCCATCATTGAGGTGACTAAATTACAAAAACAATTGTGAAAAAAAAAGAATAAACACCCTTACCCCATTACTCTTGAATCATGTGTTTTTAAATGTATAAATAATGGTATGTAGTGAACTTGTTGCTCATAACTCATGAAATGCATCTTTGCAAAGAATAAACCATCACATTATACGAGGTCAAAGTTTATTGATCATAGCTGCTTGCGCTTGAAATGAGGAAAGGCTATCTTTGTTATTCCTTTCACATTCTAAAATAAGTGCATCCCTTGCAAACCCTTTTTGAGCCTGAATAAAAAAAAATTTTCTTTCATAAAAAAATCTCGACTAAGATCACACCCTACACTGGGGGCAAGTGAAATTTCAATGATCAAAAGGGATGATAAAGCCGTGAGAAATCCAAAAGGCAAAAGAGCCCAAGAAACTCAAATGCTAGGAATCATGCCCACATCACAAAAAAAAGGGGGCAAGTGAAATTTCAATGATCAAGAAAAAGGATAAAGTCGTGAGAAAGCCAAAAGGCAAAAGAGCCCAAAAAACTCAAATGCTAGGGGGCATGCCCAAATCACAAGAAAAGGTGATAACCAAGATAAAGTGAGTATGCTCTAGCAAAGCAATGAAAAAGAAAAAAAGAAGCAGGAAATCAAAGAAGAGCGGCAAAAGAAAATATGAATAACGTCAAAAGTCAAACTATTGATCGTGATCTTCAGTCTTTGAAACCCTGAAACACTCTTTGAGCCTTATATCCTTTTCTTTCATAGCCGAAAACCATAGCCTACGTTGCGTGCTTGTAGAAGTCCTTTCTAATCAAGCAAGCAAGCATCCTATAGCAATAAACAATGCTCTCAAAATGCAAAGAATACTTTTTCATAAAATTCATGACATCAAGAATAAACTACTCATTATTATTGATGCTGATAAAAATAAATGTTCAAAAAGAGACAAGTTTCCTTGCAACGAGCGCTTTCACTGATCTCCGCCCAAAAACGCTAACACTCTAGGAGAGCAATCTGCAGCACGGTAAGCTTTTTCTTCCTTTTCATTCTTTTTGAATCTTCAGTGCATTTAGCACTGTGCGAAGGTAATTAATTACCTTCGCACTGTGCCCATGCACGCGTGAACAAGTTCACGCGTGCTTTGCCCAGCTGGGTCCAGCCCAGCCCCATATGGGCTGAGCTGGGCCCAGCCCAAAAAAAATTAATATAAAAATAAAAAAGCAGAAAAATAAAAATGGTAGGAAAAATAAAAAAAATAAAAAATATGTATACGTTAATAAAAATAATATAAATTTATTAGTTTATTTACTGACGTCAGAGTCAAGAATAAATACCGGTTTAAATTTATATTATTTTTATTCGTTGTATTTTATTTTATTTAGCATAAAAATAAAAAATGTGCATGCGTAAAAATAAATTTATTTTATTTATTTATTCACTGACGCCAGAGTCAGGAATAAAAAAATATTGATTTAAATTATTTTTTTATAGCTGCGTAATATTTACCAATGCCAGAGTCAGGAATATTATAAGCAAATTTTCATAGCATAAAATAATAAACATTTAGCAATTTAAGACGAAACTAGCAATGCAGCCTACCTCAGGCAGGGCGTTTAAAGGGTGATAATAACTTTCCTTTTATGTGACCAGTCCCGAACCATAAAATCTCTGTTAACTTGTTAGGGTTCCTAGTGACCATAATACTAGGTGGCGACTCCTTAAACAAGACATTTTTCCCTAAAAGAACACGATGCCAGAAATCTGTTCTTTTTTCCAATATTCGAGAATTAATTTTTTAAAACCGCCGCGATATCAGGTACGACAACATTATCGTATAGCATTTTATTATATTTTGGTTTTGATCATTGGTTTGTGATTTGCACATGTTTTGTTCTTTATCAGTGCTTATAATCATTGTTTTGTTCTCTGCACGTGTTTTTTATTTTATTTTTCTGGGGAGTGATGGTGCTGGTTATGGGAATTTTAGTAGTTTTTTTTTTCTAGGTATCATGTATTTTAATTAATTTTATAAACAATAAAATTAACAAACATACAAGTTTTTAATAACTTTAAAATTTTTAAGATTTAAATTGGTGATCTCTAACAAGTAAATTTAACTATCAATTAAACTACACCTTTTAATTATTTTAATAGGTTTTAAAACTAGATCTGTCGGCTCTCTGGTTTTGGCTGGCGTTGGTGGACGATTTGTCTTGTTTATTATTGGCTGGTTTTCCTAGTACTTTCAAATATTTCATTCTGTGGCTCTTTTTCTAGAAGTTTTCAATTCAGTCCTTGTAAACTTTATATTATTACCCCGTTTTTTTTTTTTGGAAACTTATCTTTTCAATGAATTTCACTTGCATGTGGATTTAAATTTTCGTCTCTTCCTTTAAAAAAATGCGATACATCCGGTTTGTTTTCTCAAAAAAGTTCGACACTGATCTAGAATAAAAAATTCATTTTTTTTGTTTCTATAAAGAAAAAGAATTTTCAATCCTTTAATTTTTAAACTTAGATTGAATTAATGGATTGACTAACTTGATTTAAATTGATTTTAAAATTAAATTAGATAAAATTTAACCTGGTTAAATTTATTTAATTTAAAAAGTTAATCCATAAAAAAATTAAAATTTATTTTATTTAAAAAAATGTAAATTATTTTAATTTGTAAAAAAATTCTAAAATTATATCAATTTGAATTTACTCGTATTAATTTAATCATTCCTCCATGCTTAGATTAGATCATGAGACCAATGGATTTAAGTTTTGTTTGGTATTGTAGTTGGGACTCTGTTTTACTGCAAACATAATTTATACTTATTTCATTAAGAATTTGTTGTGTCATTTAGAGGTGAACCCCATAAAATGAGATCAAATAACAGGTGTTGCTCAAACTAAAAATTACTATTTCTCATTGTTTTACCCAGTATTCCAGAAGATAAAACCACACTTATTACTATTAATAAAGTCATGGCTCGACAAAAATAACCCCCCTCCCTACATTAACAAGTAACGATTTCAAACATATCTCATGCTTGTTCCAAAAGCATGTTCTGGTCTAGTATTAGTGTTAGGATACTGGCATGCAAACCCGACAAGACAAAAGATAAGGAATAAGATAAAATGAGAAATGAGACACACAAGAATTTACGTGGTTCACCCAATTGGGCTACGTCCACAGGCAAGTATAGAAGGATTTTACTAAGTAATGTGGGAATTACAACCTCTCTCAAATAATAGGAGAACAACTAAGAATCTCTCTATTATTAGGAGAAAACAACTCACTTACTCTCTCACAAATACCTCACAATTTTATGGGATTACTCTCTCTTCACTCTCCTCTTCTCTTCTCTATCTTGGTGTGCATATAGGCTTGAATGCATTGCCTATTTATAGGCAAGAGTGAGGGTATAATGGTCATAAATTTAGGAGGAATATATGCCTAACAACTCATCCTCCACTCATACTCCACCAATTATACCAACTCATCCTCCACTCACACTCCACCAATTACAACTCATCTCCCACTCAAATCCCATCAATTATGCTAACTAATTAAAGTGGCTTTACATTCTCCCACTTGAAGACTTTGATGATTTAATCAAGTCTTCACACTTGATTATCTGTGATTCTTCTTCTATCCTTTCTATACTTGTCATCTTCATGCTGCTTACGTTTCTGCTAGGCCATAAGAGGATCTACACCATATATACTTATCAGTGTTGACCGGTTTAGTCAAAGCATCTGCTGGGTTTTCCTTTGTGTGAACCTTCTGAAAATCCACACTTCCATCTTCCACCACTTCGCGAACAAAGTGATATTGAACATCTATGTGTTTTGTTCTTGAATGAAATGTTGGATTCCTTGCAATATGCAAGGCACTTTGACTATCACAATACAAAATAATCTTCTCTTGTTTGTGCCCGAGCTCCTCTATAAGTTTCTTCATCCATATTGCTTCTTTACAAGCTTGTGTAGCTGCCATGTACTCAGCTTCTGTTGTGGATAATGCTACAACAGTCTGAAGTTTAGAGACCCAGCTCACAGCTCCTCCTCCAATTGTGAACACATAGCCTATAGTGGATTTTCTTTTCTCAAGGTCACCAGCAAAATCTGAGTCAACATAACCTCTGACAGTAAATTATGATCCTCCATTACATAATGCAGCATCTGAGGTACCCTTGATGTATCTCAAGATCCTCTTAATAGTATTCCAATGCTCTCTACCAGGATTTGTCATGTATCGACTAGCTGCTCCCACTACTTGTGCAATGTCTGGTCTTGTACATATCATGACAAACATTAAACTTCCCACTGCTGATGCATACGGTACTCGAGACATCTCCATCCTCTCTACTTCATTGCTAGGAGACATACTTGAGGATAATTTGAAGTTAACAGGAAGTGGGGTGGAAATTGGCTTACAATCTTGCATGTTGAAGCGTCGCAAGATCTTCTTCAAATAATTCTTCTGAGAAAGCCAAATCGTCCTCTTACTTCTATCTTGGTGAATTTGCATCCCTAGAATCTTGTTTGCTGGTCCCAAGTCCTTCATATCAAACTCCCTAGCCAACTGTGCCTTCAATTCTTGGACTCGATCTTTGTTAGGGCCTATCACCAACATGTCATCCACGTAAAACAACAAAATGATGAAATCTTCTTCAAACCTCTTGTAATACGTACAATGGTCTGAACTGAGTCTGTTGTACCCAAGGCTAATTATGAAGGAATCAAATCTATTGTACCAACACCTCGGTGCCTGTTTGAGACCGTATAGAGATTTGTTCAACCTGCAAACCAAGTTCTCCTTGCCTGTTTCAGCAAAACCCTCTGGTTGGAGCATATAAATTTCTTCTTCAAGTTCTCCATGAAGAAATGCAGTTTTCATATCTAACTGCTCTAAGTGAAGATCAAATATAGCACACATTGCCAAGACTACTCTGATTGTAGTAAGTCGTACCACCGGAGAAAATATCTCATTGAAGTCTATTCCTTCTTTCTGAGCATATCCTTTCACTACCAATCTTGCACGATACCGCTCCACTTGATCATTGCCATCACGCTTTATCTTGTAAACCCATTTGTTGCCAATGGCTTTTCTTTCTTGTGGTAGCGGAACAAGATCCCAAGTGTTATTCTTGTGTAGAGCTTCAATCTCCTCTTGCATTGCTGTCATCCACATAGATACATATGTGCTTTTGATAGCCTCGTGGAAAGTTGAAGGCTCTCCATCCTCTGTTAGAAGACAATATGCAATGTTACTCTCAGTAACATATTCTGAGTGCCAAGTTGGTGGTCTTCTTTCATGAGTTGACCGTCGAACTTCAGGAGTTTCAGACTCTATTTGTTGTTGTTCTTTGTTGTAACCTAATTTTGGATCCACCAAGATTTTCTCGAATGTTATTTTATTTCTATTATTATTTA
The DNA here is from genome assembly GCF_951802175.1 of Populus nigra. NCBI lineage: Eukaryota > Viridiplantae > Streptophyta > Magnoliopsida > Malpighiales > Salicaceae > Populus > Populus nigra. The sequence goes on along the minus strand of NC_084867.1, from coordinate 1,493,349 downwards.
TAAAAATCCAAAAAATTAAGAAAAAAGTTTAAAAATTCAAAAATATACTTTTCTCGAGTCAACCGCATCTTTCCATCAAAACCGAGTCCACCGCGTCAATACGGGTCAAACCATGTCAACCAGGGTAAAAAATGAGTTTCGGGCTGTTTCAGGTCAAAACCGTCATTTTTTACCAAAACCGAGTCTACCAGGTCAATACGGGTCAAACCATGTCGACCATGGTAAAAAATGAGTTTCAGGCTGTTTCGGGTCAAAACCGTCATTTTCGGTCAAAACCGAGTCCATCGAGTCAATACGGGTCAAACCATGTCGACTAGGGTAAAAAATAAGTGTCGGGTCGTTTTGGGTCAAAACCGTCATATTCGGTCAAAACCGAGTCCACCGAGTCCATACGGGTCCAACCATGTCGACCGGGGTAAAAAATGAGTTTCCGGTTATTTTGGGTCAAAACTATTATTTTCGGTCATTAAAATTGATTTTTAGCGGTTGAAACGAGATTTTTCTAATACTGATTTGTTTATTATTATATATAATAAAACAAAATTAATAATACAAATTTGTTATATTAGGCGGGGCAGTTACACTAATTGTAGGCGGACGTTACAATTTTTCTTAAAGCAGATCCGTGTTGTCTCCTGTCATTGGTTATAAATAGCTAGTGATAGTTCGCCAGAAAGGAGGGGGAGAAGGAAAGAAAAAAAAAGAAAAGAAAGAAAGAAAAAAAATCTTTACTATTCACGTTTTTTCACTATTTTTTCATGCGAGTAAGATATTGATTTTCAAAAAAAACAATTTGAAAAATACCAAATATATCCTAACCGTTAGATCTATAGTGTTTAGATCTGAACCGTTGATTTAATAGGGTACAATAGGGCTTACCACACCTAATTAAAACTCAAATCAATCTCAGCCTTAAAACAATTTGTCGCACGTCAGAAAATCCGCGCGGCATCGGCTTGGCGATCTTCTCGTTGTTATGCGTTTTGCTTGATTTGATTGGTTCGTTGGAGTCGCCACCTAGTAATTTATTCAAGGCTACTAGGAAACCGGATATACTGGTCTTGTCAGAGATTCGCGGGTAAGGGACTGGTTGTGGTTAGGGAAGGTATTAGCACCCCTAACGCACCTTACCTGAGGTAAGCTGCTTCGTGACTTTGATGTGTTAAAGAAGTTTTAATAATTGTCTTTTCATCGGATATTAGAAATACAACTTACATGTAAGTTAATAAATCTTGACCGTGATCCAATCAAAATATTAAATTCTTCTTTAATCTTTGCAATTTTATTTATAAAAAATAATACATAAAACAAATACAAACACACATACACTTTCACTATATCTTTTCTTCTGTTTTCTTTTCCTTTTCCTTTCTTGTTTTTTACATACACAATTTTTACATGTAAAACAAATAACAAATAACAAAATAAATCAAATACAATAATATCTAAATATACACATCATCTGAAAGTTACAACAAAAACACAGAGAAATCCTCGGGAACAGTGCTGCACAGCCTTGGTGTCGTCTGAACAGCGGCGAAGACCAGCAAGCTGGTGGATCGGGATCGTCTCCTTTTTCTCTTCCCTTCCCTGCCGGCTGTGAGGAACACCACTACCTGCAATAACAAAAAGCGCACAACACAGTCGATTTTAGTTTTATTTTTCTTAGATCCGATTCCTTTGGGTCTGTCACGGTTTGTTACCCAAGAGTTCATCCTTGTAGCACATCTGGTTGTTGGACATCGTCGGCGCTGATGGCGGCTGGAACTCGGTCTAGATCCGCTGCACCGGTTTGAATCGGAGGAGGACCGGTTGCTGAGGGTGGGTTACTGGCGGTGCGATTCTGCCGGCTGCTGAAGCTGGGGGAACGGCTGGAGGAGGCCTGTCCTTTGCTGCTGCTGTGTTCGGGGCTTCGGTGTGGAGGAGCCTGCTGCCGTGTGGCTTGGTGGAGGGCGATTTATGAGGGAGGAGCTGGAGAAGGAAGGCTCTGCTGTGATGAGCTCTGTTTTACTTCTGGCAAAGGGAAGGGGAGATGGTGGAACCGGCTGGTGGTTTTGGTCAGCTGTGTTTTGAGTGATGTGAGGATGTGAGTGGCGGCTTGGAGGAAACAAAATCAAAACCGGGGAAAGGGAAGATCGGCTGCTGGAAAAGAGAGGGGTTCTCTGGTTCCTCTTTTGGTTTTGAAGATGAGTGAAAATGGGGGAATGGTGATGGCTGGTTTGGCCGTGTGTGGGGGAGAGCTGTGGCTTGTGCCGGCTGGGTGAGGGAGAAGAAAAAAATGTGGCCAGCGGGAGGGGGGCTGGCTGTCCAGTTGCGGGAGAAGAGAAAAAAAATTCAGGGGAGGGCCGGCTGTGCAGTTGAGGGAGGCAGAGAAGAAAATTCAGGGGAAGGGGGGCGGCGGCTCTAGAGAAAAAAGATGGGTTTAGGGTTAGGTATTTTTTTGTATATTTTTTTTTTGATGTTGTCAAAATTGCCCCCCCTTTAAAAATTCAGTGTAGCATGGTATTTATAGGAAAAGTTTTGCTAGGTTTTCAAACTAGTCCCTCAACTTTTTCTTTCCTGCTCTTTTCCTCTTTTTTTTGTAAATTTTGATTTTTCTTATTTTTTTTTGTATTTTTTGAAAACGAGCAATATCAACGTCAACTCAATGTGGAAAATCAATGATTTAAAAATAACGCGTTTAAAAGTTGAACGCGTTCCAAATGTCTTTGAAAATTTAAATTCTTTTGAGACGATGCTAAAAATGCTAAAAACGATGCAAATATATTAAAAATGTATTTTTTGGATTTTCAATGTTTTTCGCTATTTTTTTGGATTTTTCTGAAAATTTATCAAAACATGGGTCAAAAATTGGGTAGCAACAGATGCCCCCTCTTTACAATGCTTACGAAGCAAAACTCCTCAATGTTTTGCATAGTAAGCTTTGTAAAGAAAAACTCTAAATGTTTTTTTTTTTTGTTATCTTGAGATCCCATCTGGCGACCTCCTTGAACCAAAAACAAAATCTGCGTGGTTGGGCTAACCTGAGATCCCGTCCGGCGATCCCCTTTAACCAGAACCAAAATCTGTGTGGTTGGGCTAACCTGAGATCCCGTCCGGCGATCCCCTTTAACCAGAACCAAGATCTGTGTGGTTGGGCTAACCTGAGATCCCGTCTGACGATCCCCTTTAACCAGAACCAATATCTGTGTGGTTGGGCTAACCTGAGATCCCGTCCGGCGATCCCCTTTAACCAGAACCATTATCCTGTGTGTGGTTGGGCTAACCTGAGATCCCGTCCGGCGATCCCCTTTAACCATAACCAATATCCTGTGTGTGGTTGGGCTAACCTGAGATCCCGTTAGGCGATCCCCTTTAACCAGAACCAAAATTCTGTGTGTGGTTGGGCTAACCTGAGATCCCATCTAGCGATCCCCTTTAACCAGAACCAATATCTTGTGTGTGGTTGGGCTAACCTGAGATCCCATCTGGCGATCCCCTTTAACCAGAACCAAAATTCTGTGTGTGGTTGGGCTAACCTGAGATCCCATCCGGCGATCCCCTTTAACCAGAACCATTATCCTGTGTGTGGTTGGGCTAACCTGAGATCCCATCCGGCGATCCCCTTTAACCAGAACCAACATGAGATCCCATCTGGCGACCTCATTAAACCAAAACTAAAAAAATGTGTGTAGCTCGGTTAACCTGAAATCCCATCTGGCGATTCCCTTTAACCAAAGCTACATGAGATCCCATCTGGCGACCTCATTAAAGTGGAACTAAAAAATGTGGTAGCTCGGTCAACCTGAAATCTCATCTGGCGATTCCCTTTAACCAAAGCTACATGAGATCCCATCTGGCGACCTCATTCAACTAGAACTTAGAAAAATGTGTGGTAGCTCGGTCAACCTGAAATCCCATCTGGCGATTCCCTTTAACCAAAGCTACATGAGATTCCATCTGGCAACCTCATTCAACTGGAACTAAAAAATGTGTTGTAGCTCGGTCAACCTGAAATCCCATCTGGCGATTCCCTTTAACCAAAGCTACATGAGATCCCATCTGGCGACCTCATTCAAGTGGAACTAAAAAAATGTGTAAAAAATGGTCTCATTGTAATGGGTGACCTACCCAGGTGGAAAGAATATGGAAAGCGGTCTCATTATGATGGGTGACCTACCCAAATGGAAAGAATGTGAAGTGTGGTCTTATTATAATGGGTGACCTACCCAGATGGAAGATAGAAAAAATATGAAGTGGTCTCATTGTAATGGGTGACCTACCCAAATGGAAGATGAGAAAAAATGTGATGTGTGGTCTCATTGTTATGGGTGACCTACCCAGAAAAAATGATGTTTTTTTTGTTTTTTTGTTTTTTTGTTTTTTTTTCAAAAAATAAAATAAAATAAAATAATGGTCTCATTGTTACGGGTGACCTACCCAAAGAAAAAAGAAAGAGTGGTCTCCTTGTAATGGGTGACCTACCCAGGTGACACATGTTAAAAGCGGTCTCATTATAATGGGTGACCTACCCAAATGATAGAATGTGACTTACCTAGAAACAAAACTTGGCTGGAGCAGTCTTGACAGGATAAGGCTGACAAACTTGGCACCTTCTGGTTGCAGGTTGACTTGAAGACTCCTTTTGATGACGGGGTTAATCTCCTCGTTTCTTTGAGATTCTCCTACTGGCAGGGTTCATCTCATTCTCTTCTCGTTCCAGGATCTAAACCGATTCTCGGTCATCATCAACTCCATGATTCTTTCTTTGTCCACAATTTTGCTGGACTTCATTGAGGATCTTTCTGTGACAAATCACAAGTATGTGCAATGCTTTGAGGTTAGATGGCATGCATGCATCCTTACCTGATTTGAAATATAGGTCCCCCCTCTTTGATGTTCCATCGTCACAGGGTGCCTTTGTTTGCATTCCCAAGCTTTCTTTGTTCTTTCGATGCATTGGCTCATTTATGTGCTAGCCATCCACTCAGCTGTAAGTGCAGTGCCAATCCTAGGTTGTCCACGACGATTACTGCTCTCGCTGTTTATCAAGTTTGACCATGCCCCCAAGTGTGGTGTTGCTTGATTCATTATGAAGGATTTTCTCTTTTGGATTCTTCTGAGAATTATCCTCTGATTGATTGTGTGCATCATACCGACACCCATCAAGATTGTCAATCAAGTCATGAACTTGCCTCAAGTTGAAACAATACTCTTCAAGTATATGTTATCACCAGTCTTCTTGGAAACTATCTAGTTGTCCAGACATACATCTCATAGCTTGCCGTACAAGGCTCCTCGTTGTAAGCTCAATGTTCTTCTCCATGGATTTTTCTCATTTTATCGAATCAGATTGTGAAAAGAAATGCAGTGGCATCATCAATGATATTCATTTTATCACCCATATTCATGCGATGAAGTGCGCATTTGAGCTTCAGAATAGATGGTCCCACAGTCAGTCTTGGTGGGTGCATTTCTGAGATTCATTCAATGAAGTTGTGATAACATCTGTCGATAACCACGTTTCAAAGGATGACAATATGAGATTGTCCTTCAAGTGCAGCATTGTTCCCACAGTCAGTCTTGGTGGTGTGTATCTTTTCAATATTCATTCAAATGCAATTGTATGCCCACATCGGTTGATAGCCCATGTTTCATAAGGTGATGATATTAAGATTTCCTTCAAGCATATCTTTGCTTTCCCGATTGTTGACGGGGTTCGCTAAATCATGGACATATCTTTGAACAACATTGCCCCCAATATAATCTGAGTTTGCTTGTTCAACTATCTATAATCAAGAAGTTTTTTCTTTGTCATTGCCAGATGCTAAACATAACTTTGATGGACTTTGACGACTCATCATCTGATTTTTTTTCTTTGCCCCCCAGCTGATCTGAAAACTGCTTTTTTCCTTTCTCAGGGTCCACTGTATTGCCCCCAGTGTCTCAACTTTTCAAGGAGTGTTGAGAAGAGTTGATGTCATTCTTGTCAAGGATTTTGCAAATTCGATCGATGTTCTTGTTGTTTAACAATCTTTCTTGTTCTGGAATCAACTCTCATATTTCAAAGATCATGTCATTTCAAGTCTAATTGTTGAAATGAAATCAAAGAGATATCGGTTTTGGAAAAGATCTTTTGAAAATCAAGCTTTTTTGGTCAAAGACCCAACACACACTATTCAATGTAGTCCTTTGATTGTCTTGTATTTTGAAAACAGAAATGACCCATTGTAAGTTTAAAATGACTTTTTTCATGGTTCTTTATGTCAGTTTTAATCTTTGATCTTGAGTATATCTTTTCACGGTCTGCAATGAGGTGACCTTCTGTGAATTTCAAGGAAAACAAAAGGCTCAAAGCCGAAACTTGAGGATTCATCAAGAAAGATTGTTTTCTTTTTTAGCAACAATTTTATTAGCATGCATAATAACAAGTAGCTTAATCCATGAAGCCACGACTCTTATGGAAAGGCTCTTCAAGTTTTGAGAGCGTCATTTATCAGTTCAGATTGCTTACTTGATCGAAAAGGGCTTTTAAAAGCACGTAATGCAGGCTATGGTTCATGGCTATGAAAGAAAGGGATTTCACAAGCTTAAAACGTGTTTCAAGGTTTCAAAGACCTAGGATCAACATCAAACTATTCATCAACTTGTTTTCTATTGTTGTCTTTGTAGAGGAAATGACATATAACCTTATTAACCTCAAATATCAGAATTCTCTTAACATAGGTTATATGCAAATCCAACTTTTTCTTTGATGAATAACCAATCTCAATCATCGGATAACTTAAGGGCTTTATCATGGATGCCAAAGGTCATGGCTTTCATATAGCATTTCTCATAGTTTTCTAACATGCCCACAGTCTAGGTCTTCTTTCTTTTAACTCTCTCTTAAACGTTGGACTTTTGTTCTAAGCCTTCTCTTTCACTTTTGTCTTTTCTTATTTGTCCCTAGTGCGGGGTGCGATCCTAGTCAGGGTTTTCTTGAAAAAAATATTCTATCAGGCTCAAATGGGGACCGCAAGGGATAATATTTCAAGAAATGTGAAAGGATAACAAAAATGGCCTTTTCTCATCTCAAGCAAGGTCGGTTAGAACCGATAAATTTTGACCTCATCTAGTGTAATGATTTGGACTTGAAAGAATCATGATTCACGAGTCCATAACTATTGAATCCACTACATGTCATTATGCATACTGCTAAAACTTAGCTATATGATGTGTGGTTCAATTTCAGGAGGTATGAGTTCAAAATTGTTTGGTCACCTCATGTCATTTTCAAGCATCAAGTCATTTCCGCAATCAAAACACTTTTAATGTTCAGGATTAAACTTTGCATGTTGGAGTTTGATCAAACATATTTTGTCAAAATAATATTTGAAAGAAGCATCTCATGATTTCATAACAACAAAGAGACAACGAAAAGACATGTTTCGTTGAAGGGTGAGATGTGATCCCAAAACAAAATGCAGAAGGGCAAAAATCCAAAACAAAGATGATTGACAGTTTAACCCCTTCTTAGATCAGCTTCTCTAGCAATATCTATGTTTTGCCAAGCAATTCCGATCACTCGTCATTCTGAGGATGTTCTGGTGACAAAATGATCGATGACATCATCTTTCACAAACTGAGCTCGATTCTTGAAACTCTTGCATTTGTTCAACTGAAATGGCCAAGGACTCCACCATGACATCCCATCTCATGTCTGGATTATACCACTTAGAAAATGGTGGTTGCATGGGATTTGTCGGAGTCAGGCAAAAAGTCTGGAACCTGGCAGGTGCTGGTAGGCCAACTTGAGCAGTAGAAGGATGTCAATCTTGGTAAAGGCACTTGAGCAGTTGATGTTACAGCGAGACCTGGCTAAACCACATGAATTCATGGCAGAACCTGTAAGGTGTCTTATTCATCTTCTCTTCATTGTTCTGGAATTCATGGCAGAACCTTCAATCTTTCACTTATTCATGGCTCGTTCAATTCTTTCAACAATCTTCACAACATCATGTCAATCTTCTCATGTTGTTGTGGTCGTTTGTGGATTGTTGGAAACCTTCCGACAGCTAGGTAATCTTGGCGGCGCATAGAATCATATAGCGCTATCACTGTCAATGTGTGAAATGATGCATTGTTTTTTTTATTGGAGGAGAAACTGATGAATATGAAACTCCTTTGTCTCCTCTTCGATCCCTCACTGACAGTGCAGCAAACAAACACCTGTAGAGGGAGCTCTGCTCTGTTGAAGTTTCAATCTTCTTCCTATTTTTCAGCCGAGGTCTGTCTCTTTTCCGTACTTCCGCGTTTTAATTCTGACACTAGTAGGAGAAACTTGTAGGTGATATGAAACTACTTCATTCCTTCTTGGATTCTCCACTTGCAGAGCCACAAACGGGTTTTTATAGAGAGAGCTCTGCCACGTCAAGGTTCGATGACTGCTCATGTTTTCAGACTAGGTTTGACTCTTCGGCCTACTCCAGTGTTTCGGTGCTGAAACTAATGAGACAAAGTTTTATAGCCTATGACAATACTGCATCCCCTCTTGCATGCCCTACTGGCAAATCCCCAAACAAATCTCTACAGAGAGAGTTCTGCAACGTAGAAGTTTGATGTTTGTTCATGTTTTTCAGACCAGGTTTGGCTCTTCAACCTACCACAATGTCTTTGTGCTGAAACTGATGAGAGATTTTTATAGCATATGCAACTAATAAATCCCCTCTTGCATTCCCAACTTGCAGAGCCATAAATGGATTTTTGTAGAGAGAGCTCAGCCACATTGAAGTTTGATGACTGCTAACATTTTCAGACCAGGTCTGACTCTTCTGCCTACTACAATGTTTTGCTGGTGCCACTGGTGAGAGGAAGTTTTAAAGCATATGAAACTACTACACCCCCTCTTGCGTTCCCCACTAGCAGATCCACAAATAAATCTCTACAGAGAGAGCTCTGCAACGTAGAAGTTCAGTGTCTAATCATGGGTTTTTTTCGGGTTTTTTTTTCGGGGGTTTTTTTTTTACATCTTGTGCCGCTGAACTGGAATTGAGCTAATAGTTGGGGTAACATCAAAGAAGGCTAACGCACCATGCACAGAAGACTAGCAGTTATTTAGTGTCATTGAAAGATGTGGAGGCGATGAATAATTAACAGTACAACTGAACAAGAACAGAGGTTGTCATTAGCTGATGACTGAAGGCATTGCTGCAATTATTCATGACTGAAAAGAGGTGGTGTAACTTCAATTGGACATGGACAAGCAGTGTCCCCATTTGATGCTCTACACTTGTTCGAACAGATCTGATTCTAGCTTATTTCACCTCTGATGCTATCAACTTCATTTTGATAATGAGCCTCTATTTGACATTTTTCTTTGCTTTCATCTTCAATCGCGTGTAGCACAACTTGGATAGGGGAACCTATTTTTTTCCTCCCGGTACATGCATGATAAATGTACGAACATGTAATCTATATGAAGAACTCGCCCTTCGAGGGGTGACATATGGTCGTAACTCTTGTATGATGAAACAAGAATCTTGATTCTTGCCCAAACTCTACAATAAAAATTTCCTGAGTGACGACCATTGGGTCACCCACAAGTCTTGAGTTCAAGATGCTTCAAGAAGGGTTTGCCCTGATGCAAATAAAAATAGCACATACAACCTAAGGACAGGTTCTATTCACTATGTGAACATGGGTAGTTTCTCTACCTGGTCTCAAAAGGGTCTCATATCTGCCCAGTGACGTTCTTCGTAAAGACAGTATGGGGGCGTTGCAAGGAATAGTTAAGGTACGTCTACCCACCATTACCAAGCAGGCACTCAGATATGAGTTCGGTTTTTCACGCATCTGAACCCTGACCAATAGTCATATGGCAGATCGCTAATTCACCACCTAACTTAGAAGCTTGTGTGTGCTTTCGAAAATAAATACAGGTGATGCATGAAACAATTCTAAAAATACATGGATAAAACAAAAATAAAACAAGACAAAAATGCAAAAACTTAAACACATCAAATACACAAAGCTTAGTCCAATATTGTCAGAAACAGTACCTTCCCCAGTGGAGTCGCCATTCTGTCGCACGTCAGAAAATCCACGCGGCATCGGCTTGGCGATCTTCTCGTTGTTATGCGTTTTGCTTGATTTGATTGGTTCGTTGGAGTCGCCACCTAGTAATTTATTCAAGGCTACTAGGAAACCGGATATACTGGTCTTGTCAGAGATTCGCGGGTAAGGGACTGGTTGTGGTTAGGGAAGGTATTAGCACCCCTAACGCACCTTACCTGAGGTAAGCTGCTTCGTGACTTTGATGTGTTAAAGAAGTTTTAATAATTGTCTTTTCATCGGATATTAGAAATACAACTTACATGTAAGTTAATAAATCTTGACCGTGATCCAATCAAAATATTAAATTCTTCTTTAATCTTTGCAATTTTATTTATAAAAAATAATACATAAAACAAATACAAACACACATACACTTTCACTATATCTTTTCTTCTGTTTTCTTTTCCTTTTCCTTTCTTGTTTTTTACATACACAATTTTTACATGTAAAACAAATAACAAAATAAATCAAATACAATAATATCTAAATATACACATCATCTGAAAGTTACAACAAAAACACAGAGAAATCCTCGGGAACAGTGCTGCACAGCCTTGGTGTCGTCTGAACAGCGGCGGCGCGTGGGTCCACGCGCCGCCGCCGGCGAAGACCAGCAAGCTGGTGGATCGGGATCGTCTCCTTTTTCTCTTCCCTTCCCTGCCGGCTGTGAGGAACACCACTACCTGCAATAACAAAAAGCGCACAACACAGTCGATTTTAGTTTTATTTTTCTTAGATCCGATTCCTTTGGGTCTGTCACGGTTTGTTGCCCAAGAGTTCATCCTTGTAGCACATCTGGTTGTTGGACATCGTCAGCGCTGATGGCGGCTGGAACTCGGTCTAGATCCGCTGCACCGGTTTGAATCGGAGGAGGACCGGTTGCTGAGGGTGGGTTACTGGCGGTGCGATTCTGCCGGCTGCTGAAGCTGGGGGAACGGCTGGAGGAGGCCTGTCCTTTGCTGCTGCTGTGTTCGGGGCTTCGGTGTGGAGGAGCCTGCTGCCGTGTGGCTTGGTGGAGGGCGATTTATGAGGGAGGAGCTGGAGAAGGAAGGCTCTGCTGTGATGAGCTCTGTTTTACTTCTGGCAAAGGGAAGGGGAGATGGTGGAACCGGCTGGTGGTTTTGGTCAGCTGTGTTTTAAGTGATGTGAGGATGTGAGTGGCGGCTTGGAGGAAACAAAATCAAAACCGGGGAAAGGGAAGATCGGCTGCTGGAAAAGAGAGGGGTTCTCTGGTTCCTCTTTTGGTTTTGAAGATGAGTGAAAATGGGGGAATGGTGATGGCTGGTTTGGCCGTGTGTGGGGGAGAGCTGTGGCTTGTGCCGGCTGGGTGAGGGAGAAGAAAAAAATGTGGCCAGCGGGAGGGGGGCTGGCTGTCCAGTTGCGGGAGAAGAGAAAAAAAATTCAGGGGAGGGCCGGCTGTGCAGTTGAGGGAGGCAGAGAAGAAAATTCAGGGGAAGGGGGGCGGCGGCTCTAGAGAAAAAAGATGGGTTTAGGGTTAGGTATTTTTTTGTATATTTTTTTTTTGATGTTGTCAAAATTGCCCCCCCTTTAAAAATTCAGTGTAGCATGGTATTTATAGGAAAAGTTTTGCTAGGTTTTCAAACTAGTCCCTCAACTTTTTCTTTCCTGCTCTTTTCCTCTTTTTTTTGTAAATTTTGATTTTTCTTATTTTTTTTTGTATTTTTTGAAAACGAGCAATATCAACGTCGACTCAATGTGGAAAATCAATGATTTAAAAATAACGCGTTTAAAAGTTGAACGCGTTCCAAATGTCTTTGAAAATTTAAAATCTTTTGAGACAATGCTAAAAATGCTAAAAACGATGCAAATATATTAAAAATGTATTTTTTGGATTTTCAATGTTTTTCGCTATTTTTTTGGATTTTTCTGAAAATTTATCAAAACATGGGTCAAAAATTGGGTAGCAACACAATTCTCCCTTAGATCTGGTGGCGCCACGTCACACGGTGTACCGAGCTTTCGGTGCACCGCGCCACATCAGATCAAGGTCCTCTCATCCGGACCGTCCGATCAACTTGCAGATCCATCCAATCGCAGCCGCAGGATCAGTTTAATGACGATCCAACGGTTCACAACATTCAGATGCACCGGTGAACCATGCGCGGGTTCACACCATAGCACAGCTCAGAGTCTCTCTCTCCTCTCGCCGGCGACTCTCTCTCTCTCCCCCGATCTCCCATCTCCGGCCGTTTCCAGCCTCCGCACCACCACAGAAAGGTTTCTCCCCTGATGTAAAGAAAAACCCCGGTGGTTTTCATTGATTTCGCCGCCTCATTTGGCCGGAAAAGGGCCGCAATTGTCGGCGGCCACCGAAGCTTCAAGTCGTCGATTCTCCTTCGTCAGCCATCAACGGCCGACGATACCACCTCCATCAGAATCCTCGTTCTCAGATCTACTAGGATTGACCGTCAGTTGGACAGAAATCTCGCCAGGAAATCTCGTCGCCGCCCACAGTAACCGCGCGTGTGCCACACGCGCCGCCAGTGGCATTTTCGTAATTTTTCGAGAAATCCGAGGGTATTTCAGTCTTTTACCTATACATTGACACTCAGGTAATTTTTTGGGTTTCAATTGGTATTTTTGATATTTTTTATATATAAATGCTTGTAAATTTTCTTGCATGTTGTAAAAAAATACAAAAACCAAAGTTGACAAGTCTCCTAATTTTTAGGGACTGATGTCATTTTTAACGCGTCTCCTATTTTTAGGGACCGACGTTAACCATTTTAAAAAAAAACAAGTTACCAATAAACCCAAAATATAATGGATTATATCCATTATTTCTTTTGGTAATCCAGACGTAATTCTCCTTTTTAGGGACAAGCGTCAATATTTTAGACGAGTCTCCTAATTTTTAGGGACTGATGTCATTTTTAATGTGTCTCCTATTTTTAGGGACCGACATTAATCATTAAAAAAATTTACAAATCAGCCCAAAATATAATCGCATTTGAATCAAATAGAAAACACACAAGTAAGGGTAACCTTTCTATTGAAAGGATGTTTTAAGGGTGGTGTCTACCTTCCCTTAATCATAACTAACCCCGTACCCGAATCTCTGGGACCAGTGTCTAATTTGAGATTTCTAGTTCCCGCAAATTACTAGATGGCGACTCCAATAAAATCTTTGTTTCCCCCAATCGAGAAAAAAACCCTTTTTTGTTAAATAAACAAAAAAAGCGGGAGCCGTCGCCCGACGTCGTGTATCGACATTCTTCATGCTCTGGTGCATCTTCAGAAGAAGTATGATTCTGAGTATTTTCCATCTGGACTTCTGTAGTCTCCTTTAAAATGTTATTATTTTCTTCCATTTACATTTTATCTTCTGCAAATATAACATCTCTGCTGATGACTACCTTATGGGTAGTGGGATCCCACAGGCGATACCCCTTAACTCCATCAGCATATCCCAAGAATACACATTTTCTGGATTTTGAATCCAGCTTGCTCACTTCTTGTGTATTGTACATCACGTACACAGGACTTCCAAATATATGCAATCGAGAATAATCTGCTGGTTTTCCAGTCCACATCTCCATCGGTGTCTTCAGCTCAATTGCAGTTAATGGAGATCGATTTATCACATAACAGGCAGTATTGACTGCTTCTGCCCAGAATGGCTTTCCTAGACCTGCAGTCTTTAACATTGCTCTTGTTCTTTCCAATAGAGTTCTATTCATCCGCTCTGTCACTCCATTTTGTTGTGGAGTGTATGCCGTTGTGAACTGCCTTTTGATACCTTCATGTTGACAGAAGTTATCAAATTCATCACTGGTATATTATCCTTCATTGTTGGTCCTCAAACACTTGATCTTCTTTTCAGATTCAAGTTCCACCCGCGCTTTGAAAGTTTTAAAGATTGCAAGCACAACTGATTTCCTTCTAATTGGATACACCCAACATCTCCTGGAGAAGTCATCTATGAATGATACAAAGTATCTTGCTCCTTCCAAGGATACAACCGGTGCTTACCAAACATCAGAGTGAATCGGGTCTAAGATGCATTTGCTCTTAGTTGTTGATGTGCCAAACTTCAACCTGTGCTGTTTACTTGTAACACAGTGCTCACAAAAAGGTAAAGTAACCTTTGTAAGCCCAGGGAGTAAATTCTGATTAGAGAGAACCTTTAAACCTTTCTCTGACATGTGGCCTAGTTTTTTATGCCACATCATCGTCTTCTCTTCTGCAGGACTGGCTGATGCGATTGACGTTTCTGTCCCATGATGTGTTTCTCCCATTAATACAAACATGTTTGCAACTGTCTTTCTTGCCTTTAAAACCACCAGCGCTCCTTTGACAATTTTCATTATTCCATTATCTGTTCGGATCTTACAGCCAAGACTATCAAATTGTCCTACATACAAAAGATTCTTCTTCAAGTCTTTCACATGCCGCACTCCTGAAATAGTACGAATTAAGCCATCATACATCTTCAATTTGATGGTGCCAATGCCAGCAATCTCTAAAGCATGATTATCACCCATGAACACTTTGCCTCCAGAGATGGGTTCATATGTATGGAACCAATCTCGATTAGGAGTCATATGCCATGTTGCTCCTAAATCCATTAGCCAGACCTCAGTGAGCTCTTCTCTATCTGTTGAGACTGTCACTGCTTCACTATATAAAACCTCTCCATCTTCTGAGGTGCTTGCAACACATCCTTGAGGTTTTGATGACTCTGCAGTATTCTTTATACCCTTTTTAAACCAGCAATCCTTTTTGAAGGGCCCTTTTCTGCCACAGTTGTAGCATTTCATAGTCTTCTTACTTCTTGATTTGGACCTCCCTTGCCTTTGACTCCCACTGGAGCCACGCTCCGTTGATCTCCCTCTTGACACCAACAATGCCTCTGCTTGGTTTGAACTATTTCTGTCTTCTTTATTTTTACGCCTATTTTCTTCTTCCAAGATGGCAGCTGCAACATCATCAAAGACTAAATAGTCTGTGAGGATATTATTGGTTAAGTTGATAATGAGCTGATCATACGAATCTGGAAGACTTTGAAGTAGAAGCTCTGCACGTTCACTTTCCTCTATTTGTTGACCCAACGTAGTGAGTTGTGAAAATAGAGTTCTTATTGTGTTGATGTGGTCAGTCACCGCTGTGGTTTCTACCATTTGAAGGGTATAAAGTCTCCGCTTTAAGAAAATCTTATTGTGCAAATACTTGGCACTCATAGAGCTTTATTAGAGTCTCCCATATCTCCTTAGTTGTTTTCTTCTCCGCCACACTTAATAATACTTCATCGGCTAATGCTAAATGTATGTTAGCAATAGCATTGCCATCCATCTTGTCGCACGGGTGAGGCGTCGCGGCGAAAACATCCACCCTCAAAATCTAATCTTAAATGTAAAAAAATATGTGGAGACAAGGAATTCTTGTCTTTTATGAGTGGAAAAATGGAATGGGAATCGCCACCTGGTATTTTGGTCACTAGAAACCCTAACTGGTCTCAGAGATCGGGTACGGGGACTAGTTGCGTAAAGGGAAGGTATTAGCACCCCAAATACGCTCTACCTAAGGTAAGCTGCATTGTTTTATTGTCTGATAAAATCTAAGGTCATATCGTGCTTTTTATTTGTTGGTCCGTCTATGGCTTAAGAAACGTTCTCTTCAGTAAAGAGATCCTTTTCTTATCGAATAAAACCTAACCGGTCTAATGCCAACAAAGAAAATTTAATATCCGGAACACCTCTTACGTGTAAGATCATAACCCCAGATATTAAAAGAAAAACAAAATAAATTTTTTTTTAGAATTTTTGAAATATTGGCCTAGTTCTCATGACTTTAATAAACTGGTTATTAAAGCCAAAATGCATGCTAATACATATTTTTTTGAAATTTTCTTTGTTGTATGAAAATACGATATGATATTTATTTTTGAGAGACTTGGCCGTATGCATGAAAACAAAACATTTTTTTTGTCTTAATGTCTGGACGAAAACGTGGTATTTTAATACCGGATTTGTATCTTTACAGTATAAAAATACAAACCAATATTGATTAAAATGCAATAAAAATTGGTGGAAAATCACATATATTTAAATATTTCTTTGAAGAAAACAAAACATTTTTTTTTTATATCTGGACGAAAACATGGTATTTTAATATCGGATTTGTATCTTTACAGTATAAAAATACAAACCAGTATTGATTAAAATGTAGTAAAAATTGGCGAAAATCACAAATATTTAAATAATTTCTTTGAATATTTTTTTATTTTTTATTATTATTTTGCTGGGCCCAACCCGGCCCATATGGCTGGGCTGGACCCCAGCCAACCTGCGTATTTTTAAGACTTGAAAAAGAATTCCCTTGTTAAGACTTGAAACCGGTTCTCTCGGATGAGAGCCGACTAAGCTGACCATCTAGACTGCAAGGCATACTTTTAACTAACTGCACCATAATTGTTTTTAGCCTGACATGAACAGGGCGAAGGTAATTAAATTACCTTCGCTCTGTCGCTCTGTTAACCGTCTTTGTTGCAGTGCGAGAATGAAAAAAAGAAACAAAACAGAGCATTGTAACTGGCGATTTCTGGTGTCGGTTTCCTTATGTTTTCTTTCTGTATTTTACATACTAACATGCATCATCTCATTTTGCAGGGAAACGGAGAAGGGCATCGAACATACCTGATTTGAGAAGACGAAGACGAAGACGATGGTGGTGCTGGGTTCTCTGCTTCACCGTGTCCTCTGTTTCTGTTCGGTTTGATTCCTCTGCTCTCCCCTTTGCTTTCCCAATATCTCTCTGCTCCCTCCTATTTCTTATGTTTTCCCCTAAGCTGTTTCACTTCTATTTTTTCAGTGTAGCCTCTCCTCTCTCTGCCTTTTTTCTCCTCTCTTCGTTCGGTTCTTCTTCTGGCTTTTATAGCCAGAGGACGCGAGTGTTTTTGGTAAGCCGGCGTGCATCACGGTGGCGAGGGTTGTCAGCCGCGATACGCTCCCTTCTTGATTTGGAATCGGCTCCATTATCGCTGCCAACGTCTCCTTCCTTTATTATCACAGAATACCAGCTGTTGCAGGCGATGAAATGGTGGAAACGGCGCCGCTTGGGTTTCTTTCGATTTGGCCATTGAATGTTTTGCAGTTTTGTAATCAAATCCCCAACAAAATTGTAATTGGATCCCTTAATGTTAGCGCCTTTTCTAGTTTGGTCCTTAATCTCGAATTGTTTCAATTAAGTCCCTAATTGACCATCAAACTTTAATAATTATGCAATTAAGCCCCTGATTTGACCAAATCAACTCTTTAAAATTACAATTGGACCCCAGAACTTTAATTTCTTCTGATAAAAGCCTAAATTGACTTACAAAAATCAATTTTCTTGCGATCAAACCCTCTATAAATTCAATTAAACCCTGGATAAAAATTTAATTGAGTCCATAAACATCTGATTTTGGATTTTTCTTCCTCAAATTGAATTTTCCTCATTAACAGGGCTCTCACTATCAAATTTCAACCTTTTGCATTTTTGAATCTCCTCAACCAATTTTGGCATTTTAGCATTCCAGCAATTCTTTTCTCGCTCCTATTATTTTTTGGATTTCTTTTGCTATATATATTTTTTTTTATTTTCTCATTTTTATGTGAACCCAAAAAAAGGGTAACAATACATCTCATTCCATTTTGCATTATCAGTGATCTCCGCGGGTCGATCCCCAATTGCTGCCAAGCAATTGTCTTTCCTTACGATTGCCTTGATTCTCATTTTCCAGAGTGAGAAATTGCTCCCATTGAACCTTTCAATCTCGTACTTGCTGCCATTTTATTCACCGTGATTTATTCAGCTATCACCGTTTCACAGAACTGTAACGTATACAGAAATAGTATTGTGTGAATAATACTTCACTAAATAAGTTCCCAGGAAAGATTGGAGGGGTCACAAACGGTCCCCCTTAAAACCCAATCTCCTTAGACAGAACTTCCTAAACTGTATTTAATCACCGCACTGACTTTCTATATACGCCAACAGTAACTTATGTGAATAGTGCTGTATGGGTGAATAGTGTTGTATGGGTGAATAGTAACTGTATACACGAATAACTTTTGTGTATTAACAACACCAACCAAGAAGGCTCTGATACCACTGTTAGGATACTGGCATGCAAACCCGACAAGACAAAAGGTAAGGAATAAGATAAAATGAGAAATGAGACACACAAGAATTTACGTGGTTCACCCAATTGGGCTACGTCCACAGGCAAGTATAGAAGGATTTTACTAAGTAATGTGGGAATTACAACCTCTCTCAAATAATAGGAGAACAACTAAGAATCTCTCTATTATTAGGAGAAAACAACTCACTTACTCTCTCACAAATACCTCATAATTTTGTGGGATTACTCTCTTTTCACTCTCCTCTTCTCTTCTCTATCTTGGTGTGCATATAGGCTTGAATGCATTGCCTATTTATAGGCAAGAGTGAGGGTATAATGGTCATAAATTAAGGAGGAATATATGCCTAACAATTCATCCTCCACTCATACTCCACCAATTATACTAACTCATCCTCCACCAATTACAACTCATCTCCCACTCAAATCCCATCAATTATGCTAACTAATTAAAGTGGCTTTACAATTAGTTTATATATTTTTTTTATTGTGTATTTATTTGTATTTTTAGATTATTATAAAAAATTAGTCCATGGCCCACAAGATCTTGATATTGTTTTGCTATATTTTTTTATGTATTAATAATCATATACTTATGTAATTTAACATTATAAAAAAATATTTTTTTAGTTATTTTATTATCAATAACATTTTCAAGAACAAATTTAATCAAATATCTTTTAACTACTTTTTATTTTACTGTAATTTTAGTTTTAATTTTAACTAAATATATATTTTAATTTAACTAGAGCAATTAAAAATATTTTTTTAAACTGCGATCATGAAAGTTACTATAATGTTAGACACACACTTAATAATTACGCTAAGTATTAGTGACATGTAAGGCTACTCGTCGTCTAGCGAGTCAAAAACATTAAAAATCTCCCTTGCCCGCTTTCTTTCTTGGTACAAAAATACATGCAAGACAACAACTCATAACTTTAAGCCCCGTTTGTTTGTTTGAAAGTAGTTTTATTTTAAAAAGTGAATTTTGGAAAAAATAAATTCTAGAAAAGTATTTTCTGATATTTGATAGTGTAATGGAAAATAAGTTGGAAAATATTTTTCAATGTTTGTTTATGTTATGAAAAATGAGCTGGAAAATAACTTATTAATGTGTTATTTTTTTCAAGTTTATTAAAATAATGAGAAACAAATCTTACAAATTAAAAAGTTGAATGAGGATGAAATTGAAAAAAAATATAATTTCATTTATTATGTCAGATAAAATAAATAATAATCAAAATAATAGAGGTCAAATAAAAAATAAAAAAATAAAAAGATGAAGAAATTATAATAATAATAATTAACATTTCATAAATTATTTCAAATAAAATAAGTAACAATGAAAAGAATAAGGATCAAATTTAATAGATAAAAAATTTCAATAAAAAAATGATAAGGAAAAAGCAAATAGTAATTATAAAAATAAGGACCAAAGTTAATATAAAAATTAAATTTTAAGAGATGAAATTAAAAAAATAAATATTCAAGACAAAATATATATAGCAATCAAAAGTTTGAAGATTAAATTTGATATAATCAGTAAATAATGACATTTCTAAATTTTTCACAACTTTCAGAAAATGATTTTTGTCCAAATTTTCCAGGAAAACACTTTCCTGAAAACCAAGCCAAATTTTCCTTTGACTGGAAAGTGTTTTCCATTGAACAACTTTTCTAATGGCAAACAAACACATGAAAGTTTGGAAAGTGTTTTCCCGGAAACTACTTTTTGAAAAACAAATACAGCCAAAAGAAAAAATACTTTTCTGAAAACCAAGTCAAATTTTTCGTTGATCAAAATTTTTTTTTCATTGACCACCTTTTCTAATATTAAAAATAATTTTTTTAAATTAAAACAACGTTTACAACACTTAAAGTCTCTTAACTGTCAAATTATCCAATACACATGTTTATTATAATAAGAGGCGTCTGGTATTTTTGTTTTATCCGCTGCATCAAAATTTTAGAGGCTATTCAACTGTAAATATGGAATTGGTGTTCTATTAATTATTTTATGAATTTCACTTTAAAAAAATAAATACAAATAAAAAAATAAATATAAAATATATAATTTACTAAAAATAATAAAAATGTATCTCCCCTAAGATTTTTTATTTTTATTAAGTGGACTCTAAGATATAAATAATAAGATTACATTAGTTACTCACCGACTAAAGATTATAAAATTTATTTTGATCAATGTGTGATGCCGAAAGATTTTTTAATTTTTTATATATATTTTTTAGAAACAAAATTTAAAAAAAAAGTTGATAATTATTTAAAAAAAGTTGTTCAAAAACTAATTTGATTTTTAATTAAATATTAATGGTAATTAGTTTAACTTTGATATTATCAACTCATAAAAAAACTCAAAATTTCTATTTTTATATTTTGAAGTAATGAGGTCCCAAGAAATACTTAAGAACCAAGCCAATCCACACGAAAGAGCCTTGGCCCCAAAGGATTGCTGCGGCTGGAAACATCTAGAATTTGGAATATTTGATGCAGTGGCAGCTACGGTCCAATCCATATTGATGTTATAGATGACAGATGAAGTACTTAAATTAATATTGTCAAAATAGATAGTTGATTTGATATGCTATTGGTGGAACGCCAGACAAGGGACACGGTTTCTTCACAACCGATTCTTGTCGGTTAGCTAGGCGATGTGACATATCCAAGCCTAAGTTATCAGAGTTATTTCAATTTATTAATTAAATATAAAATAATGGAGGTTTATACACACACACACACTAACGCATGAGTACGGGGAGGCATGATTAGCTAGTTGTTTCTTGTTAATTTCCCTTGCTGCTTGGATATGGCTTTGGATCATGTTTGCATCAAGTCTTTGTCAGTTTTTTACTTTTTTTATTTTTGACTATTTTGGTTTGTTTTTTGTCTTGTTTTGTTGGGTATAGCACCCTCGTATTTGTGTATATTATTTTCTTTTCTTGTACATATTAATCTTTTCCAAAATACAAAATTGATATCTTTTATTTTATATATTTTTTTTCTTCTAGAAATCTAACTTCATTAACCATGTGCAGTGCTGGAGAAATTTCTTCAACATCCCCAACACCATATACTAACAGCCAAAAATTACAAATGAAGACTCTCACAGTTATTTATTATCTAGTAGGTAATGTAGTATTAAAAAATTAAAATTAAAAGGCTTGTTCACCATATAATTTTATGTTCGAGTTATGTTGTTGTTAATATAATAGTTATTTATATGATCATTAATTTTAGAACCCGTTAAATTAATCGCAGTACGTATAAGTTGATCCAAATATAAAATTAATAAAAAAATAAAAATAAATAAAGAGTCTCTCTGTCACAAACCAAAATGACAATATTCAAATGCAATCCTTTAGTTGGGGCTATCGTTGCTTTGCTTACTTTTTCGGGTTCCCTTTATAATCTCTCTTATCTTTCATCCCTCATTTTCTTAATGGGGATGCTTTACATATAATATTCATGATTACTATATAAAAAAATTAAAAAAAAAATCCAATCCTTTAGTTTTATCTCGTGCATACGGGAGGCGCCATGCTGCTTCCGTCATTAATGGCTTTTGATTGATAATTTTAGAATGCTGAATGCAATATATATATATATATATATATATATATATATATATATATATATATATATATGATAAAACAAAACAAAAAATAAGATTCATCGTGAAAATTAAGAAAATAGTTTATAAACCTCCACCGGTGGATGTCCGCAAAGGAGAACGTGCTTTTCCTAGCCGCTCCTATATTCAATGATGTAAAAAATTGATTTTTTTACCGTCTTTTTAAGAATTCAAATAATATCGTGTAAATTTATTTATTAAATAAAACCGAGTTTTTAACACTATGATTATTAATAATTTAGTATTGTATAAATGCTTTTTTTTAATTATTGAATTCCAAGATTTAATCATCAGATTCTAATACACATAAAAGTTTTTACAAAAAAAAAGGAGGAAAGTTTCAGACTTTTGCTAGAAGTAGTACGTAACCTTCTAAAGCAAAAGGAAGGCACTGAGAATTTTGGAAGGAAAGCAATGTACAAGAATGTAATATTCTTTCAAGGAGAACAGAAAATGAAGGGAACGATACTCCAAACAATACTTTATTATTATTATTACTAGTCAAATGCATTGCGTCTTGTCCCACGCGCGCGCACCTGATCCTAGGAAAATTCTTCAACCTTAACATTGGTTTTAATTTCTTTTCTTTTCTTTTTTTAATTTCTTAAATGGGAAATATTTAGCTACAATTTGAAAAATATTTGATGAGATGCCGACCTGAGGCATAGGTTTAATTCCTGAACACCGAATCAAGTGGACACAGACGTGGGGCCGCATCAATTAAAAACCTTGAGAAAACTAATCAATTCAGTCAATATTAGCATTACGTACGTACCATTGTAAACTAAATGATTTAAACAGTGCATGGAAAGTTTATATACTCATGAAATATTATTCACATATTTATTAATATTATTTATGAGATACGCTTATTTTTATAGTCTTAAAAATTAATGTTTTGATTATAAAATTTTATTTTTTATATATTTCAACGAATTAAGGATCCTAGCTATTTCAGGTTAAGCTTAGAGTTTACCTAGTAGATTTTGCGAGTCAATTTATTAATTAAATATAAAATAATGTAGTTCCTGTCAATCATTTGTATGAAACAGAAGAGACAACAGGAACATACCTTAAATAAAAATTAATGAAACGAGAGAGAGACAGAGAGAGTTCCAAATATAAATAAAGACAATAGGATCTAAACATTCTATTACGAGAAATACGTACGATTAAATATAAATTTATATTTAATTTATAAAATAAATTTAAGGTATGTTCCTGTTGTCTCTAATGTGACAGCAAATTCCCCAGAATGATAGAGATAGAGAAAAGAGGAAGGCCCCATTGAAAGGGAAACTGGGAAAGCACCGCATTGCGTATCATGACTTTTTTGCATATTGTTGCGCGTTGCATGTGAGCATCTCTGTTTCTGTGTGGAATCCTACTTTTTATTTATTTATTTATTTATTTATTTACATGTCTCTGCAGATTTGTATCTCCTTATTCCAGCTTCTATTAGTGTTTTTTCAATACATTTCTCTAGTTATCAAATATATATATATGGAGAGTCCAAGAATAACCTTAACTCCTGCCTGCTGGCAAGGGACAAAGGATTATACTGTTGCATTTAATTTGAACACTTTCTGTAAAATTTATTGCAACTTTCCACTACAACAAGAATAAATATAACATTATGTTTTTTTTTCTTTGAGAAAATATGTATTTCTTCAAAATGAATGGAAACTTTCCTCCCTGGTAAAAATACGATACATCCACGATAAAAATAAAAAATAAAACAAAAATTACCATACATTTGCATTCCTTTTTTTTTCCAAAAAAGTCTTAACTTCTCCCTAAAAAATATTCATTTTTGCCAATTATTAATAAAAAGAAACATAACCAATTCAATCATTTGTATGAAACAGAAGAGACAGCAGGAACATACCTTAAATAAAAACTAATGAAAAGAGAGAGGGAGAGAGTTCCAAATACATACATACATACATATGTATATATATATATAAAAGACAAAATTAAGGATCACATCATTCTATTAAAAGAAACCATACTTCAACCATACAAAAATCAAATTTGAAGATATTGCAGCTAGCAAACTGCCTAGTCCTGACTGTAAAGGTTGCCATGCTGCTGCTATAAAATTTATTCATATCAGAAAATAAAGGAACATAAGCATTACTTCACAAGTTGCATCCTTGATAAACATCAAAATAAATAAAAGGTTTAGAACATAACCAATTCAATCATTTGTAAGAAACAGAAGAGACAACAAGAACATACCTTAAAAAAAAATTAATGAAACGAGAGAGAGAGAGAGAGAGTTCCAAATATAATAATAAAAAAAAAAGACAAAAGGATCACATCATTCTATTAAAAGAAACCAGTTCAACCATACAAAAAGCAAGTTTGAAGATATTGTAGCTAGCAAACTGCCTAGTCCTGACTGTAAAGATTTCCATGCTGCTGCTTTAAAATTTATTCATATCAGAAAACAAAGGAACATAAGCATTACTTCATCCTTGAAGTCCTTTGATATATATGTATAAGCCAGCTTGTTATTACATCCTACCTCCTTGTTTCAGGCTTCTTCCACTGGCCTGCTGGAAGCATCATCAGCTCTCACCTCGAACATGATGGTGCAGTCGCACCTCTTGAGGAACACGTAGATTATGACAGCAAGTAGAAAGAGGAGGCTCCCAGCAGCTCCTCCTTTAAGGGCCAAAGATTGGCCTCCGATATTGGTGGAGTCTTGGGCAGGCGGGTGATTGCTGTAGCCGTCCATAACTCAACTAATTAAAAAAAAAAAGGAAACAATTACAAGACAATTAGTAATGTTCAAAGTGAGATCAGAAATCGACAGGATGCCTTACCTAATAGGCTAATTGAGGCAAAAGCAGGAGCAAAGAGTATAGAGTGTAGACTAGAGAGAGGGTGTTGAATTGATATTGGCTTGTGAGAGGAGGTGTTATTGAGGAGGCCTACATATAAAAAGACATTTTCAAGTGTTTGATTTGTCAAAAAGATGACGTGGGTGCTGTAGCCACGAAGTTTTATGGGCTCCACAGGAAATTAACGAAAGTGAACGGGTTCGTTATTTCGGTATTTGTACACCGGAGTATTTCGGACAGAAGTATTTGTTTATGTCGTAGCTTTTATTTTTATTTTTTAAAATGTTTTTTATTTAAAAAATATTAAATTAATATTTTTAGATGATTTTTTTAGTTATTTTAATGAGTTAAAGTAAAGAATAAAAAAAAACCTAATAAAATATTTTTTTAATTAAAAAATGCTTTTGAAGAATATATTGTACTCTATTATAAACACACTTAGTAACAGTTTAAAATTGTTATTGTGGTTGTTTTAAATAATATATTAAAATAATTTTTTTATTTTTGATATCAACACATTAAACAAATCAATATTTTTTTATTAAAGTGTAATCAAGAATCTACCTTTTTATTTAGGCAGTGCCTTTTTATTGAGGATTTAGGTTATTTTTTTTGGCTCCTCGTTCCTTTCTTCTTCTTCTTTTAACTGCTTTAGTTGGCTTTCAAAGAATAATAATCTTCTTAAGTCTCATAATTTGATCAATGGAAAAATCGGAGATTTTTGCAGGGGTTGTTGGAATGCAGCTTTCAAAGACAAGAGTGGTTACTCTCATTCTTTGGTTGCGGATGAATGGGAAAATAGGCTTTCAAACAAGGTGTGTTGTCTTCAAACTATTGTACTTTCGGGCACCTCCCTTCAAACTTCAATGGTAAATTATGTTATTATCATAATTATATTAGTGGATGTTATTTTTTAATATATTAATTTTACCAATATTTTGATATTTTACATGGAAACATATCCAACTCACATGTTAGTTTATGAGGGGAAAAATGGATGAAATGTAATCAAATGAATATCAATTAAAACACCCTATAGCTCAGCAGCTTTTTTATGAGATTTCTTCCTTTGAAACAGAGAATTACATTTCTCTCAGACGACCAAACAAAATTCTCAAGAAAGCTAAAATTTGACCCAGCAAATAAATAAATAAATTACAATATGAATACAACATGTGATTTTAGACAAAAACATGTAAAAAGGGATACCATGAGAAGGATACCTTCCTGACTCTTTCTTTAAAAAGTGTGTGTTGGGAATAGGGGTGAGCAAAAAATAAAAAACTGATTAAACTAAGAAAATTGAAAAAAAATTGAAAAAACAAAACCGTGAAAAAAAAATCAATTAAATCGATTAGAATATTTAAAAAAACTGACCGGTTCAGTTCGGTCTCATAATCCTGAAACTGAAAAACCAAACTGAACCGAAATTAGTAAAAAAACCAAACCAAATCGAAACCAAACCCATTAAAAATTACAAAAAAAAACCTAAAAAAACAATATAATTTTTTGTTTTTAATATAAAAAAACTAAATCAAATCAAAATCGACCAAACCAAATAGAACCAAAATTAGTAGATAGGGTTTCAGTTTTTGTTCTAAAATAACCGAACTAAAACCAGTCGGTTTGAACCAGTTTTGGTTTTTTTTATTTTGAAATTGATTATTTTTATAAATAAAAACCAAAACACATCAAAATAAAATAATCAACCCTAGTTGGAAAGTAATTAATTAATTAAAATTGTGTCATCTATATATGTGTGTGTGTTTATATAAGTATGTATGTACGTGTTTGTGGGAGGGTCATCTGTGGATCCTGGTCCCACTCAACCTTTGCCAGACAAAAACTCGGTGGTCTTCATTCTTGACAGACTTCAAAAGTGGGTGTTGTTTTTAGCTACTTTTATATATATAATCAAGTGAAAAAAAGGATGCTTTTACTTATAAACACGATAGAATTAATGAAGATCTTATTACTTGAATAAGTTAACAAGTGAAAGAAACAATATAAAAGGAAAATTCACATATACAAATAAAAACATCGACGTAATTTTTTCTTTAGTTTATTATAGTGATATTTATTGATCAAATTTTTCATTGCTAATTTTATCGATAAATATTGATTGAAATATTTCAATGGTATATATTGAAGGAATCGTAGTTAGAAAAGAAGGGGAAAAAATTCAAATAGTACGATGATGTGTAAGTTTTTACAAACAAAATTATCTATGAAATTAACCTAACAGTAAAAGTTGTCCGTGAATATCCTGACAGAAAACTTTTATCATTATATACCGATGTCATTATGGACGGTATTACAGTGAAACTTAAAAAGACAAATTGTACAATGGCGTGGCATTTATATCGACGGAGTTACAAGCGAAATAATCATGTCGGTCTATCTGTTAGTAATATTTAATTTATCACTTGGCGCTCGACCCTCCTCCTTCATTTCTACTTCTTCCTTAACCATTTTTTTCTGCAACAAACAGTCACTCTCCAACACAAATCAATCGTTCATAACTTTTTCAGCTGCCACAACACTCACTTTGTTAACATTCATATTCTGATTCAAATTTTATTGAATATTCTCCACCTTAAATAAGCAAGTCTATCCTATTTTTAATTTAAAAATAATTTTAAAATGTTATTTTTTTTTTTTGCATATTTATTTTATTATATGTATTTTGTTTGGTTGTTTATTTGTTTTATAGTTTTTTAAAAAAACAAACTTGTTGTATGAATTTATGATTTGTACATGTTAGGGTTTGTTTTAGATTTTGTAAAATATATTTGTTTGTAAATTGGTAAAGCTTATGTCGAATTATCGACTTAGGTGTTTTGGGATAAAATAAATAATGGCTTATTTAACGGGTTTGTTTTATATTTTATTAATTTTATTGCGGGGTTGTAATTTCTGATAAATGTGTCCAAATTTGTATTTATGTAGATAAATGATAATAAATTAAGAGAAGTATTAAAATATATTGAATAAGCTTTAGCTAAAGCAAAAATTTTACAAATTAATTTAGCTAACATAATTAATTAATATATGTTGTTATTATTATTTGATATAGGTTTGATAGAAGTGATGGATGATTGTTCATGGATGTATCAAGATTCATCTTAAGGATTGTAGAAGATAGACTATTATAATAAGGTTAATTACACAATATATAATATGAGAAATATTAGTCGAGGCAGTATTAGATATCCATGCAAGAGGTATAAAAATAAAAAGTTTCTCGATCCAGATATGATGGGAAGAATGTATGATTTTCTTGTATGTTTTTTCAATTTTTTGTTTTTTTTTTTTTTTGCCAATATTCAACAGAGGTTAATTTATAAAAACCGAATTTTTAAGGATTATTTGCAATTTAAAGTAGAAGCTCCTTTTCTTCATCGTTAAGTATGCCAAGGCAACTATTATGTCGAAAAAAAATTAAATAATGTACAATTATATGTCGAAGATTAGAATTTAATTGTAAGACTTAGGTCTTCATTGACTACTCATAATCTCTGGACTAGATTTAATTGTAAGACTTAGGTTTTTGGGCTCCACAAAAAGAACACGCACTAGATTTCTCTGGACACAAAACAAAAACACCTAAAATTAAGCAAATCAGAGAATAATCCAAGGTTGGGGGGGCCAGCCGGAGCCATGGCCCCCGAGGATTAAAATCTGAATAACTTTTGGAATTTACAGCTGCAGCCTTCGAAGCCCCCTGCCTCAATTCGAAAATTTAATGAAATTCATGGTTGAAAACCCTGTCTAACAGCAACCATTGACTTATTCAAAAAGAAAAATAAATAGGCCTACGGATACACAGCTAAAATAAATAGGACTTATGGAAGAATTTGTATATATAAGAATTCCTGATGTTATGGAATCTCTACGCAAAAGTAAATAGGCCTAAATTCGGATCCACATCAATTTTCTAAAGGATAATCGATCGAGTTCTACCGCCTTTAATCCTACACGTCTTGTGTTAAAATACCACGTCCAGATTTCATGGTGCTTTCGTTGCAGACTATAAAACAATATTGCAGGCAACAGCGTAGAACTCACAACTTTTTTGTTCTATGCATGAGAGCCCGCAAACTCTCAATAGCAGTGAAATATATTATCTGACCATATATATATTATTAAAAAAATGTATCCGACTATATTGACAAGGGTTCAGTCCCTTGCTAAATAGTTCTTTGTTGGTATATATTTGCAATGGGTTATATTATACCTAGCGTATTAATTTTCCCATGTCACATCTTTGCAATATCGAATATGTCGAGTAACTTTGCTAAATTCAGTTTTCTAGACCTGTTAGTCCTTTCACTTGAGCACATTTTTATCCAGGACTGATTTGTTTTTTATTCCACAATAACCCCAAGATTGACGAACCAACATGATAACCTCCTATACACTTGATCCCATGTAAAATAATAGAGCTAATTGTCAAGTTTTTGTGCTATCCCGACATTATACTTCCTGCAAAGGTTCATAAATATATATTTGTTACGAGGGATAATAAGATTAGGTTGGTAAAGATTGTAATAAAAAAATCATTTCAAAAGAAAGAGATTGTAATATATCTCACCTAAATCCTTTTTTTTATTTCTTTAAAGTGGAGTCCAAGTTACTCATACGCTAAGGATTATAAAATTTATTTGGATATGCCCAAAAACTTTTATGTTTTTAATTGTCAAAAGAAAGGATTGCTGCGCTGCCGTATATATGGATGGAAACATCTAGAAATTTGGAATATTTGATGGGCTTGTTTTGCTGCAGCGACAGTTGTTTCGGATGAAGGGAACAACTGGGGGTTGCGATTGGAGGTTATGCCTTTTGATTCAGTCTGGCTGACTTTTGCCTCGTTTTCGTTCTTTATTTCTTTGCTTGTTCAGCTGGCATTCAACGTTAAGAATCGGCACCAGTACTCATAAAATATTGTTTTGTTCTCTGCATGTGTTCTTATATTATTTTTCTGTGGAGTGAGAGTGATGATCATCTTGTTCAGCTGATTTTTTCCCTTTTTTTTATTTTTGAAGTTTCTTAATGTATGAAGACAAGTTTATTAATAAGAAAATACAATAATCAGATCTAAGAACTTTGCAAGTAACGAAGTTTCTGTACCCAAAAAATTAAATTAAAGCAGCAGTTGAGAAGGTATGTATAGAACTCGATCGCGATCAGCCATAAGCCCTTTACCACAGGAAAAACCCAAATCAAGAATTGATACAAGACAGGATATTTAAAAAGAGAGAAAAGAAGGGACGACGGGAACATACCTTGAATCAAAATGAAAAGAGATAAGGGTTGCGAATATAAGCAAATAAATACAAAAGCATATTTAATGGTGCTGTTAAAATGAACTGTTCAAACCCCACCTTTTAGTTTCTTTTAATTTTAAATTTTGTTAATAAATAAATGTAATGGTGCTGCTAATGGGATGGGTTTCAAATCAGTGCTCCGGGTTCCTAATTGCATTACCAAATTAAATTAATTCTACTTTCTAGATCATTGATTCTGTTGATAAATTTTATTTTTTTTATTCGAATTTTGTTGGATGTTAGATAATAATATTTTTGCATAATTAAAATAGAATTTTATTTTTAAACTACAATGATGCAATGTGATACGTGTAACAAAGACTATCCCTTGTAGCTTTAATTAACGTAAGTTATTTACGATTAAAGGGATATCCTAAATAAATGACAAAAACTTCTTATAAAACTATTAGAAAGATAAATTTATTTTTATATTTTTATTTTTATTCATTTAACTAAATACTAGTTATTTGACCAGCGCTTTGTCATGGGTCAGTTAAGTTATATGAAAAAAAAAATATGCAAACTTTTTAATTTTTTTTAATTTTTATAAATGAAAAAACATATGAATGCATTTAATTAAATACATTGAATTATTTGTGTCAACAAATACAAAAAATAAAGTATAAACAAGTTTATTCAACTTGTCTAGCTGTAGGTCAAATAATTTTTTTTTCTAACACAAAAGAATTAATGTGTAGGTGTTATTAATATTTTTTATTTTTACATTAAATAAAAAAATATAATCATGAATCACAAAATCAATGCTTACATATATAAAATATAATAAAAACCATATGCATTAATAAAAATATATAAGATTTCAAGGTAATCTTTAACGTAACCAGAAAAAAAAAAAAACAATGTTGCAATTGCTACAATAAATACCTTTTTTTTAGTCTGTATAGAATAATTTTTTATAAAAAAGTAAAGAAAAAAATTATAAAAAAATATAAAAGATAAATGATAATAACAAATTAACCAAGTGAAAAGAATAAAAAATAATATTTAAAAAAAATGAAAGAAAAAAATAAAAATACATTAAAAAAGAAAAAAATAGTGATAAATAGAATAAGTGTAAAATGATAAAAAAAAATCAAGTATAAAAAGAAAAACTTGTTTTTTTTTAAAAAAATAAGATAAATAAAATAAAAACTGAAATTTACAATTATAGCATTATTACAACGCTACATTAACACCATTTACTACAATATTCAAAATAATTAAAATCACAAATATAATTACAAAATCACCATCTTTTTACTGAAGTAGCGTTTTCTTTTAGTTTATTATATAGTATTTATATTTTTTCTATCATTTCATATTAACTAAAAGCATCTTGAAAATTTACCAACACATGTAAACTTCGCAACTTCACTAGGGGTAAAAAAGAGAGAAAAGGAGCTACTTGTCACCATCTTTTTAGTGAAATAGCGTTTTCTTTTAGTTTATTATATAGTATTACTACTTTTGCTATAAGTAGTAATCTTCTAAAGCAAAAGGAAGGCACCGAGGATTTTGGAAGGAAAGCAATGTACAAGATGTTGTGCGTGGTCCATGTAACAAGGGTCATCATATTAATTAGTAAAAGACAGCTAGGCAACCTCTTTGAAATAAAATAGGTATGCCACTATAGCATAATAATTAATTAAAAGAAAAACAGAACAGAGAACATTGGAGAAAGAAAAGAAAAGGTATGTCTTCATTCTTTGTTTTTCACCGTCAGATCAGGTTGAGATTTTAACAGTAATTTCTTGATACATCACTTTTTATTTTGAATAATTGAATCGAAAATTAGTAGTGTATAAACTAATCGTTTTGTTAAAGTCCAGAATTGTTAGTATTGTGAGTTTCTCTCAAATATTTCTTCTTTAATTTTATTGTATTTTAAAAATAGGTTGTTTTTTACTATATAAATGTTGTAGCCTTAAATTAAATATGAGGAAGAACAATTATGAACTCATTATTTGTTGATAGTGAAAGTTTTTAGATGGATTATGGTTTCGTGATTTTTTCTCATATTAGGTTTTTCATGTAAAAATCTTAGTATTGTTTTGTATAATTGTTTGTATTATTTGATTGTTTGATACTAATTTTGATCCTAATACTTGTTTCCCTCTCTTTATGAATTGTGATTCGGCAAATCCCAAATCCCAATCCATTTCCCTCTTTATTGTTAGTATTATTAGTCCAGTCAAATGCATTGCGTCTTGAAAGCCCACGCACGCCTGATCGTAGGAAAGTTCTTCAACCTTAGCATTGGTTTTAATTTCTTTTTTTATTATTATTTCTTAAATCGGAAATATTTAAGCAAAAAATTGAAAAATATTTGATGAGATGCCGACTTGAGGCATAGGTTTAATTCCTTAAACACCGAATCAAGGGGACACAGACGTGGGGCCGCATCAATTAAAAACCTTGAGAAAACTAATCAATCCAGTCAATATTAGCATTACCATTGTAAACTAAATGATTTAGAATTTTTAAACGATGCATGAAAAGTTTATATACTCATGAAATATTATTCACTTATTTATTAATATTATTTATGAGATACGCTTATTATATTTTAATTTTTTTAGTTTTAAAAATTAATATTTTGGTTATAAAATTTCATTTTTTATATGTTTCAATGAAGGATCCGAGCTATTAGTTAACTGATTCAGGTTGAGCATTAAAAAAATTAACTTAAAATTGACCTAGTAGATTTTGCGAGTCAATGGACCAAGATAGCAAATTCCCCAGAATCATAGAGATGGGAGAAAGGAGAAAGGCCCCATTGAAAGGAAAAGGCACCATGTCTTTTTTGCAAAGTTTTGACCATCCAAGAATAACCAGATCAACCATACAGAAAACAAATTTGAAGATACCGCAGCAAACTGTCAAGTCCTGACTGCTAAGGTAGCCTTGCTGCTGCATGCTATCAAATTTATTCATATCAGAAAATAAAGAAACATAAGCATTACTTCACAAGTTTCATCCTTGATGAAGACCACTCCTCCTGCAATATATACACGTCAAAATAAAAGAAAGTTTTAGAACATAACCAATTCAATCAGTTGTATGAAACAGAAGAGACATGCCTTAAATAAAAATTAATGATATGAATAAATCTTGGAATCTTTGAGTACTTTTACATCGCGTTTATTTTACATCTTATATTTTTAATACTTGAAAGTGTATTCTATTATGTAGTTTTACGCCCAACTGATATTAAAATTTACATCTAAATCCTAAAAAAATAATTGGTAAAAAAGGTTTTTGATATTTTTGTCAAATCCTAATAGATAATCATAAACTGCTTACGATATCTATTTAAAAAAAAAACATGAGAAAGATGCAATGTTTTTATGAAAATATAATTTTGAAAAACATTTTAGGATTTGGCCGTATGCATAAAAACAAAAAAAATTTTGTTTCATTTTTTTAAAAAGGGAAATTAATTTAAAAGTTTTGAGATTTTTTTTGAAGTTTTTTAAACATATTTGGGAAAAAACTAGGTATTTTAATACCGGATTTATATTATACAATGTAAAAATACAACCCAATATTAAACAAAATTGATAAAAAAAAAATGCAAGAAAATCACAAATTTTTTAAGAGGATTGTTGAAATGTTTTTGTTTTTTTAAGAAATATAATATTATAATATATAATATAATATTATTATATTATTATAATTAAATATATTATAAAATATATGGGTTGAGTCGTGCCAGCTAACTATACTGAGCCCAGCCAGGTTGAGTTAAGATCCGTCAAAAAAAATTAGGCTGAAATCGACCCAATATATCTAACTTTTGTTTTTTGGTGGGTTGGACCTAGCCTAACCATGTAAGCTAAGCTGGAAATAAGTCCAACCCACTAAATTTAGAAGGAAAATGTCATTTCCATGCAGAATTTCTACATGCAAATGGCTATGTAGCAGGTTTCGAGGTGGCAGAAGGAAGAGCAACCTTGCTTGGTTAGGGGTGAAGAGAGGTTGGGGGCATTCCTGGTGTTGCAAGGAAGATCGTGCATGTTGGTCAGAGGTGGTGGTGTCGCCGAAGATGGAGAAAAAAAGGGGGAAAGTATGGCCAGCAGACGAGAAGAAAAAATCTGGAGAAAAAATGTTTTTTTGCCAACTTTGCACACTGATTTTTTAACGCTCAGGTTATAAAATTCACCTCTATCTATACGGAATGAAAGAAGGTAATCTTGTCTTCGTTGGGAAAAAATTCCGGCCTTTGATTTAGCTGGAAAGAATTTCAACCGTTGGTTCAAAATATACACCATGAACTGTTATATTTGACAGTTCAAGACTGCCTGAGTTGGTCACTTTAGACCGGCGTCATGGCTGTTGCAGTGTCAATCGGCCTGCCCAGACCATACCGAATGTAGCGAAATGTCAAGTAATCATTTTGGTTCAGGTATTGTCAAATTTAGTGGAGAATAGAGGTATTGAATGCACTTGCAAAATAGCCTATGAGTAGTCTTTTCAAGTAAAAGAAGAAGAAGATAATGAACAGTAATCAGACAAAAAATTACATTGCATTAAACTGAAAGTTTATGTTCAATTAAAAATGTAATTAATATAAATCAAAAGATGAAGAATTAAATTAAATTTTGACCAAAATCCCTAATTCACATACTAAACAACACCGTTTTGAATTATTCAAAAAAAAAAATATACGACGCACGCTGGAATAATGCCACTAAATCTGAGGAGAATGAGAGCACTGCCTCTTTATCAGCAATGTTGCCCGTCTAGATTAGTTCAATCATTTATCAGCAACATTCCATGATATTTTGGTTTCTTGTGGTGTTTAACTTATAGCT
Organism: Populus nigra; assembly: GCF_951802175.1. Classification (NCBI taxonomy): domain Eukaryota; kingdom Viridiplantae; phylum Streptophyta; class Magnoliopsida; order Malpighiales; family Salicaceae; genus Populus; species Populus nigra. Next base: position 1,458,493 of record NC_084867.1, on the reverse strand, counting down.
AAAGCATGCAGTTTTCTCCACAAGAATGAGTAAGCCTGTGACAAGGAGGTCAATGTGCCATCACCCTCAACCTTATATAAGCCTTGGATGTGAAATGGCATTATCAAGTCAATCAGCGAATAAAAGTTTATGTATTGCATAAAAGAGAAGATATTGAAAATGCTTTCCATAAAACCTTGTATGGGCTGGATTTCAGAAGCACCATTATCTCCTTCGTTTTGGATAGTCAACGGTGTCGACATTAATTCTAGTGATCAATCATCATGGATTAAAAGCATCACTAGGGAAAGGTCATCGTTGCATCAGTAGATTTCCGAATTCTAGAAGGGTGGTGAAGTTATGAGCTCCACAGCCACTGTATAGAAGTTGACTGTACGTGTGGAGGAAGCAGCCTAAAACTTAATTAGTAGTTTAACCTGAATCAAATTGTTCTATAGAAACTCAAATTAAGATTTCTCTCTAAAATTATAGGAACAAATTAAAGTCTTCAATCAAAAAAGCCATTAAAGACGGAAGCAGCATGGCGCCTCGATCCCGTATGCACGATATAAAACTGAAGGATTGGATTTGATTATCATTTTGGTTGTGACAGAGAGGATCTTTATTCGCAAAACTTTAAGGTTTGGCTGTTAGTATGTAATGATGGGGATGTTGAAGAAATTTCTCCACTGCACATGGTTAATGAAGTTAGATTTCCAGGAGAAAAAAAAATATAAAATGAAAGATATCATTTTTTTTTGGAAAAGATTAATATGTATAAGAAAAGAAAATAATATACACAAATACGAGGGTACTATACCCAACAAAACAAGACAACCAAAATAGTCAAAAAGAAAAAACCGATAGCCTTGATGCAAACATGATCTGTATTATCATTATTATTATTATTATTATTATTATTTAGTCCAGTCAAATGCATTGCATCTTGAAATCCCACGCACACCTGATCGTAGGAAAATTCTCCAACCTTAACATTGGTTTTAATTTCTTTTTTTTTTAATTTCTTCAAATCGGAAATATAGAAGCAAAATTTGAAAAATATTTGATCATGAGATGCCGACTTGAGGCATAGGTTTAATTCCATAACATCGAATCAAGTGGACACAGACGTGGGGCCACATCAAAAACCTTGAGAAAACAGTTAATATTAGCATTATCATTGTAAACTAAATGGCTTAGAATTTTTAAACAATGCATGAAAAGTTTATTTATTTATATACTCATGAAATATTATTCACTTATTATATTTTAATTTTTATAGTCTTAAAAGGTAATGTTTTGGTTATAAAATTTTATTTTTTATATGTTTCCACGAAGGATCCGAGCTATAAGTTAAGTGCACCAAGATAGCAAAAATTTCCCAAGCTCGTAGAAAGAGAGAGAATGGAGGAAGGCCCCATTGAAAGGGAAAGGCGCACCATTGAAAGGTAAAAATACGATCCATACATCCACGATTAAAAAAAAAAAAAAAAGGAATAATTACCATACATTTGCTTTCCTTTTTTTTCAAAAAAGTCTTAACTTATCCCTAAAAAATAAGTTTTAATTAAGAATAAACACAACCAATTTATTTTTCAGTCCATGCATGTTCTTTTCAAATATAAAAAAATAAAGACAAAAGGATCACATCATTCTATTAAAAGAAACCAGATCAACCATGCATACAGAAAACAAATTTGAAGATACCGCAGCAAACTGTCAAGTACCCTGACTGCTAAGGTAGCCTTGCTGCTGCTATCAAATTTATTCATATCAGAAAATAAAGAAACATAAGCATGACTTCACAAGTTGCATACTTGATGACCACTCCTCCTGCAATATATATATACACGTCAAAATAAATAAAAGTTTTAATTAGAACATAACCAATTTAATCATTTGTATGAAACAGAAGAGACATGCCTTAAATAAAAATTAATGAAACGAGAGAGAGAGAGAGAGTTCCAAATATAAATAAATAAATAAAGACAATAGGATCTAAACATTCTATTACGAGAAATACGATTAAATTTTAATTTCAGTGTAACCATAAAAAAATAAAATCAAGGTACTAGCTAGGTACTTCAAACTGCCAATTCCCATTTTCGCATGGCAAAGCTGCTAAACAAGTCATGCTTAACAGAAACATAAGAAACATCAAACATTACTTCATCCTTGAAGTCCTTTGATATATATATATATAAGCCAGCTTGTTATTACATCCTACCTCCTTGTTTCAGGCTTCTTCCACTGGCCTGCTGGAAGCATCATCAGCTCTCACCTTGAAGATGATGGTGCACGAGTCGCACCTCTTGAGGAACACGTAGATTATGAAAGCAAGTAGAAAGAGGAGGCTCCCAGCAGCTCCTCCTTTAAGAGCCAAAGATTGGCCTCCGATATTGGTGGAGTCTTGGGCAGGCGGGTGATTGTTGTAGCCGTCCATAACTCAACTAGTTAAAAAAAAAAAGGAAACGATTAAAAGACAGTTAGTAATGTTCAAAGTGAGATCAGAAATCGATAGGATGCATTACCTAATTGAGGCAAAAGCAGACCGGTTAGTAGAAGCAAAGAGTATATATAGACCAGAGAGGGTGTTGATAAATATTGGCACAGAAGAGAGGTCATAACGTCTATCTATATATAAGCCTGGGGTTAGACTCGGCAATAACCTGTAAAAATTGCAAGCTTATGTGCGAATATTTTATTTTATTTTTTTTAAGGGGGAGACAGTCTCTCATGAAATAACAACGAAACTTCAGTTCGATAAAACTGGACTTCAGTTTGATGACATGGGAGTATTTGTTGATGCGGAAGTATTTTTTTAAAAAAACTTTTTAAAAAAATGTATTAAATTTATCTTTTAAAGTATTTTTAATAATTTTAATATATTAATATTAAAAAACAGCTTGTATTAGTGTATATGTTATGTGGCATGTTATAACTTATTTCTGGATTATTTTTTAAATTTATCTATTTTTCTTTCTAAAATACAATAATAATAATAATAATAAGATTAATTTTTTTTGGCAAAAGTAAGTTAAGAAGATTTTAAATATAGAGAAAGATCAAGCTGAATTAGAAGTCTAATTGTATCTTATTATACCAAAAAAAATAAGGGGCAGTATAAATTCAAGGTTAAATAAAATGATTATTAGATGAATCTGCATAAAAATTAAACTCGGGGACATAATTAGATTTTTAAGAGGCTAATTTGATTTAATCATGAGTCAAATTAAAAAAATAATTATTTTTAAGAGTTAATTTAAATCAAATTAAAAGATTTAATATACTTTACATGAGTCAAATTAACTTTATTATAGACTTAATTAGTAAACAATTAAGTTTGGGAACCTAATTTAAGCTTAATTAAAAAAATTGAAATTTTAGAAAATCAAATTTAGTTTTTACAAAATTAATTAGTTGAAATTAAATATAAAATCACAAGAAAATTAAAGTTTAGAGTGAAATAGAGGTTATATTAAAAATATTCAGCAAAAAATTTATTTAAAAAAAATCAAACTTTAGAGACTTAAAGACTTAATTAGTTAACTTAATTGATTGAAAATTAAAAATTCAAGAATTAATTTTCGTAAATCCAATACTTAGGATGGAAAAGACGTAGAAATTCAATGGTCAGGGGGGGGGGGGGGGGAATTCATTGATCAACCATGGGGGGGAGGGGAAGGGGGGAGGAAATTCATGGATCAACCATGGGGGGGGGGGGGGGGCATTGAAAGGGAATCCGCGAGCATAACTGCTCTGCGTGGAATCCTACCTTTTTATTATTATTATTTACATGTCTCTACAGATTTGTATTTCCTTATTTCAGCTCAGTGTTTATCATTATGTTTTGGAAATATTTTAAAAAAATTAAATTTTTAAAAAAAATAATATATTTTTTATATTTTTATATCATTTTAATATATTTATGTCAAAAATAATTTTTAAAAAATAAAAAAATATTATTTTCAAGTGTTTTTAAAAAAAAATTTTAAAAAGCAATCATTACCAGACAAAAACTTTCACGGTCTTCATTTAGACAGCAAAACCTTGGTTATTTTGAATACAATAAAAATCACGTTTCTAAAAATTTTAAATTTTTTTAAAATAATTTTTTATATATTTTTTATATTTTTTTAATGGGTTGATATTAGAAATAATTTTTTAAAAATAAAAAAATATTTTATTACATTACTAAATAAAAAAAACATTTTAAATCACCACAACTTTCATAATCTTAAACGACATACTCTAACCGAAAGGAGGATCGATGTCGCTTTCATAATCTTAGAAGGTTATTTTTTCACTCCTCGTTCTTTTCTTCTTCTTTGTTTTAACTGGTTTAGTTCACTTTCAAAGAAAAGAGATAGGACGCTAATTTGGCTGCTTTCAAAACACGGTGCGTTGGCATTAAACGTGGGCCCCAGACAAAACCTTGGCAGACTTCGAAAGTGATGGTTTTCGTCGGCTCTATATATATATATATTTTGAGTCCTCTTCTTTCAATTAGACGGCTCCTTCTCAGTGCTTTTGAACCCTGTCTAGTGATCAACCCGAATCACAGGGTTTGGTCAGATCATCAAATTTTAACTAGGTTATTTAGGTGAATTTTATTTTTTTATAAATTAAAATGATATTATTTTGATTAAAAAAATAAAAAAAATCAACAGATTTCAACCAGACTTTTTACCAGGTCTTGCTAGATCAACCCATCAAGTCAACTTGATTTTTAACTACCTCTATTTTTTTATAAACTCGACCGGTTCCAACTCTTTCTAATAATAAATTATTATTTTTTTGACTATTTTTTAACTTTAAAGCTCTTTATTTTATACTATCTACGTGGAAGCGGAAAAGAGAAGAAGATGGCCTTGTTTGTTTGCTGAAAACGAAGACTAAAGTTAATATAAAAATTAAATTCTAAAAGATGAAATTAAAAAATAAATATTCAATAGCAATCAAAAGTTTGGGGACCAAATTTGATATAATCAGCAAATAATATGACATTTCTAAATTTCTCACAACTTCCAGAAAATGCTTTACACCCAAAATAAAAGGAAAACATTTTCTTGGAAACCAAGCCATATTTTTCTTTCACTGGAAAGTATTTTCAGTTGACCTGAAAGTGTTTTCTGTTAACCAACTTCTCTAATGACAAATAAACACAAGAAAATTTAGAAAGTGATTTTCCAGAAACCACTTTCCGGGAACAAACGCACCTAAACAATTTTTTCAATGTAATTACCTTTTCCATATCTCTCTCTCTCTCTATTTCTCACACATGAGTTATTAGAATATGGATGGCGACGCGTAAAGGCTGAAGCAAAGCCTCTAATTAATTTATTTTTCATCAAGATAAGTGACCCACACTTCAAATTTATTTTTATTTTGTTTTGGATTGTTTGTTAAGAATTTAATGAGGTTATTTATATATAATTCTGTTATTTTTGCTTTTTTTTTAGATTTGCTAGTTTTATCATTTTTTTAATTCTTATTATAGTGATTTTTTTTCTAGTTAATTAGATATATTTTATAAGTTTGTTTCTATTATACTGGGATTTTTTATGTTTTTTTTTAATAGAGCCACTAAAATTATTAATTTTTTCTCATGTGTAACTTACTATCTCTAGGTCCAATAGACAATTAGACACAATCTTTTTAGCCGGATTGAATTCTTTTAAGAGCACATACTCATCTTTAATTCAGTATAAGTTTTCTTTTTTAGGAACCCCAATAATCCCATTTTTTTATGTCAGGTTTGCTTTTATCTATTAGTTTTTTTTTAATATGTTAATTATACTTTTATATGTCAGTGTAGTTTACATATACAAATCTATTTTTGGTTCTGATTATTGCTTCAGCACATCATCATTTGTATTCATTTTTTAAAAAAAAGAAACAATAAAGATTTATAATGTTTTGATTTTAGGTTGAATCATGAACAAAATAAGAAAAATTGATTTTTTTCTAGAAAAAGAAAAAAAATATTGATAACTCACAGTCCAGTGAACTAATTCCAATATGTAATGTTAAAGTTATGGTTGAGCAGTTTTAATGTGCTTCAATTTACGAAGAATCTGCATTGATTAGTGAGAAGTTTCCTACTAGAATCGACATTGCTCATTTAATTAGAGATCCGAGCAATCGCCCTTAATTTTGAAAATACCTGGTTAACCAACAAGATGAAATTTGATAGGTTGATTCGGCTCATTTTAATTTTTTTCTATTTCAACAGCAACTATTGAACTAGTTTTTTCAGCGATGAATTGTTAAAATAAAACTTTGTAATCTAATGAAGAATAATTTTTTTGTAAATTATTTGATTGTTTATATGGAAAAAAAATTGCTGAAAGATTCATAATTAATATGATAATCAATGATTTTTATTCTATGAAAAAACGACGAATGCAATTAAAGGATATTTCATAAAAATGAAAAGAGATAAGGGTTGTGAATATAAGGAAATAAAGACAAAAGGATATTGCATAAAATCTTTTTATTTGATGGCTAATTCAAAGGTTATTTCTCTGTGTTTTATACTTTGATTGTTTTTAAAATGTTATGCTATAACAAAATTAAAATTTCGGTCATTGATTTTCTTAAAAATTAAAGGATGCACTATTTTGATAAAAAAAAAAACTACTCTCACAATAAAATGAACTGCTCAAACCCCACCTTTTAGTTTCTTTTAATTTTAAATTTTGTTAATAAGTATATGTAATGGTGCTGCTAATGGGATGGGTTTCAAATCAGTCCTTCGGGTTCCTAATTGCATTACCAAATTAAATTAATTCTACTTTCTAGATCATTGATTCTGTTGATAAAATTTATTTTTTTTATTCTAATTTTGTTTGATTTTAGATAATAATATTTTTGCGTAATTAAAATAGAATTTTATTTTTAGACTACAATAATGCAACAATTGATTCAAAATAAAAAGACTAAGATATTTAGGATTAAAGGGATATCCTAAATAAATGACAAAAACTTTTTATAAAACTATTTGAAAGATAAATTTATTTTTATATTTTTATTTTTATCTATTTAACTAAATACTAGTTATTTGACTAGTGCTTTGTCGTGGATTAGTTAATTTTTTTAGAAAAAAATAAAATGCAAGCTTTTAATTTTTAAAAAATTGATTATAAGTGAAAAAGCATAAGTATGTATTTAATTAAATAAATTGAACTATTTATGTCAATAAATGCAAAAAATAAAGTATTAATATGTTTATTCAACTCACTTAACTGCAGGTGAAATAAATTTTTTTCTAATACAAAAGAATTAATGTGGAGATATTATTAACCTTTTTTTTTTAGAGAGAAGCTTTTTGTAGCCTCGTTATGAAATTAAGGCCTATATAGTCCACAGCATTCCACTGTCTCCTCTTAAAATCCTGTATTCTTAGGAGCACAGTTATAAGTTTTAAGTACATATTGCAAATAATTTGAATGTTGAGGCAATCCACAATTGCAGGAATACAAGGGATATGGGCACTTCAAATTGGAAAGGCAGGCTCTAAACATGCTTATTGCTGGACCGGCTTTGTGGGTGCTCGGATCCATACGCAACTCATGCCAGATATATGAGAGAGCTGATGGGCATGTACAAATCTTGCAACAGAGCGTCCACATCCCATTTTTAATGGGAAGTTTGCTATTCTTGGTTGGTTCCGTTCTCAATATTCATGAGCAAGCAGGACGGGGCCATCATGGACTGAAGCTATTGGTAAGCTGTAATTTTGTTTAGTTATAGTTTAAGCAATCTGCTCGAGTTTTGGAAAGAGCAGTAGTCTAATTGGATAGAAAAAACGATGGTTTAAACATCACAATCTAAATAGAAAATCTTGGAATATTTGAGTACTTTTGCATGGTAGCTTTTTAACGCACAACAAAGTTTCTTGATTAATGCAGGGCAAGACTTGGGTCTGGACAGGCATCTGTGGAAGTCTAATGATTTTTATAGGGGATTAGCAAACGCAGTCAAGGTGTTCAAGATGCAGCAAATTGATGGACTCCGGTTAGAGATGAAAAGGTTTTGAGAAAACCACATTTTCTGAGGTGGAGACTGCGTTTATTTATATAGAGAATGTATACATGTGTAGCTGGAATACTAAGAAGGAAAGAATCATAACATAAATACAATATATTACATTCCTATAATTATTAGCTAAGAATCAGGAGGGGATTCTGGAGAATCCCTAACACCCCCCTGCAAGCTAAGCATGGGATTAGAGCACATGCGTAGCTTGGAGCGAAAGAATGTGAAGAGTGGCCTGGAAACACTCTTGGTAAAGACATCTGCAACTTGAAGAGTAGAAAGAACATGTTGAATGCGAATACGACCAGCGACCACAAGTTCTCGAAGAAAATGATAGTCAAGATCGATGTGCTTGGAGCGCTTGTGAGAGACTGAATTGGAGCTTAAAAAGATGGCACTCTTGTTATCACAGAGAAGTAGCGGTCGAGCTGGACGAGGGACGTGTAAATCATGCAGGAGATGATCTAACCATAAAACCTCGACAGCAGTGGAAGCGAGGGCACGATACTCAGATTCACAGCTAGAGCGAGATACCGTAGGTTGCTTCTTGGCACTCCAGGAGACAAGGTTATCACCAAGATAGATGGCGTAACCAGAAATGGAGCGCCTCATGTCAGGGCATCCAGCCCAATCAGCATCAGAGTAAGCAGTAATGGTAGCAAAAAAGGAGGCAGTGAATGAAAGGCCATAGTGAAGAGTGCCCTTGACATATCGAAGGATGCGCTTCACAGCTTGGAAATGGTCATCAGTGGGAGCATGCAAGTATTGGTTAACGGAGTTTACTGAATGAGCAAGATCAGGACGAGTGATGGTCAAGTATTGCAGAGCACCAACAAGAGAACGGTACGAGTGATATCTGCAAACAGGGAACCAGCGGAGGAAAGATGTTGAGCGACAACCATAGGAGTGGATATCGGTTTGCAATCAAGGAGTTGAGCCCGCGTAAGAATGTCGCGAGCATACTTGGTCTGACTGAGAAAGAGTCCAGTCGGGGTAGAGGTGGCTTCAAGACCAAGAAAATAGCTGAGAGAACCTAAGTCCTTGGTGGCGAATTCTAAGTGAAGTTGTCGAATGAAGCTGTTAAGAAGAGAGTTATTGTTGCCAGTGAGAATAATATCATCAACATAGAGTAAGAGATAAATGATTTGTTGCTGACAATGCAGAACAAACAAGGAGATATCAGCACGGCTGCAGGTAAAACCAAGTTTCAAAAGAAATGAGCTGAATCGTTGAAACCAAGCACGGGGAGCCTGTTTTAGGCCATAAAAAGCCTTCTTGAGTTTGCAAACATGCAGAGGAAAGCGAGGGTCAACATATCTAGGAGACTGCTCCATATAAACATGTTCCTGTAAAATACCATGAAGAAAAGCATTTTTAACATCAAGTTGACAAAGAGGCCAACCATGAGTGATTGCTAGTGACAACACTACACGAACACATTAAATTTGTAATGAATATTATTTAACATTACTTTTACATTTTTAATGTTTAATGCATTTTTATTTGTTTATTAAGGTTTTTTACAATTAATAAATTATTTTTTTATATATATTTTAAATACCTACCGACGGATAGTATCCGTCGGTATTTAACAGAGAGTTGCCGAAGAATTACCATCCATGCCATCTTCACCGACGGCATCACTGACGGATATTATCCGTCGGTGATTAAATTCCGACGGCATTACCGACGGATAATATCCGTCGGTATTACACAGAGAGTTGCAACAAAATTACCAGTCATGCCATAATTACCGATGGATTTTCCGTCGGTAATGCCGTCGGTAATTACCCTTGAAATTACCGACGGATTTATTCCGTCGGTAATGTTCCCGCGGGAAACTTTTTTTTTGGCGTGCGTGTATCCATCTGTATTACCGTCGGTGTTTCCGTCGGTGGGTAGTTTTTTTATTTGCGACAGAATTAGCGACGAAAATGGGATTTACCGACGACTGTTATACCGACGGACGTGTTCCGTCGGTGATTCCGTCGGTATTATTTTCACCGATGGATTTCATTGCTGTTACCGACGGAATGAGTCCGTCGGTAAAATTGGATAATGTTGTAGTGAAAGTCTTTAGTCAATTTACTAATGGACAAGAGATTTTTTGTGAGATGTGGTACCAATAAAACATCAAGCAATTTTAAATTTGGAAAGGGTTGAGAGGTACCCGTATGGGTGATGGGAAGAGGAGCCCCATTTCCCACAATAACCTTATCCTTACCAACATATTGCTCGAAGGTGGTCAGTGCAGTCGAATCCGACGTCATGTGAGCAGAGGCACCGGTGTCAAGGTACCAATCTGAGGTGCAACTAGGAAAGGTTTCAGCAATGTGTGCTGATGGCTCTGCACGATCATATCGATTCTGACATCGATCAGTAGTGTGACCCTCTGTTTTACAGATTTGGCAGCATGGGTTATAAGAGCGACGCGATCTATTATTCCCTGAATGACCATCGAAGTTGCTAGAGGAGGGGCCATTTGTGTTGCCATGTGAGCCACCTCTGTGGCGACGATTTCCTGTGGAACGAAAATGTCCACCACGAAAATGTCCTCTGTTCATTGTGGCTGTGAACGCTGCAGAAAAGAGAGTGTGAGTTTCAAGTGATTTTTGAAACAAATCAAAACTTTCAGCCAGAGGGACCAAATCATGAAATGAAGGTAGAGGTGTAAGAGCCATCTGTGTGGAGGAGAAGGCAGCAAACTCAGTGCCAAGAGCATGGAGAAACCAATGAGATTTGTTAACTTCATCAACTGGTCGTCCAATGGCCACTAATTGATCACAAAGGCCTTTGAATGCACGGGCAAAGTCAGCAATGGAGCGGTTTCCTTTCTTCATGAGTTGAAGTTCATCATTTAGAAGAATCTCCCTAGTTTTAGATCTATGGCTGAACACACGTTCAAGAGAAACCCAGACATCCCGAGAGGTTGCAAGGCCAACAGCAGCTGCCATGGCTTCTTCTGTGAGAGATGACAACAATAGACTTAAGATCCGTTGGTCTTTGAGTTTCCATTCAAGGAATTCGGGGTTGACAGTAGAGGTACCGTTTGTGGTGGAAATTGTTTCATTCGGTTGTTGAAGAGAACCATCAATGAAACCAATACAGCCTTGGCATTGAAGGAGAGGAATGAGCTGGCTTTTCCAAAGCAAAAAATTTATGGCTGAGAGCTTAATGGTGATCATGTGAACCATGGTATTGAAGGAGAGGGGCTCTGCCATGAGGAAGAAGGGAGGAAGATTTGTTTTGGAATTTAACCTAGAACTGCTCTGATACCATGAAAAGGTTTTGAGAAAACCACACTTTCTGAGGTGAAGACTGCATTTATTTATATAGAGAATGTATACATGTGTAGCTGGAATACTAAGAAGGAAAGAATCATAACATAAATACAATATATTACATTCCTATAATTATGAGCTAAGAATCAGGAGGGGATTCTGGAGAATCCCCAACAAGAGAAATTGAGAGGAGGGGCTTAAGAATGTTTGATACGAGAGAGGGAGGGTCACTCACCACTCATCCTAGAAGAGGAGAGGAGAAGGAAAATGATAGCAGTGGAAACGAGAGCAGCACCTTCTCCTGCAACAACTCCTTACAAGGATGTGCTTGTTGGCCAGCCATGATTTTATAGAATCATCAAATAGCAACACCAATTATCTTTTTGGTTTCTTTAATACTTTGTATTCTGATATCTTTTCTTTCTTCTTCTTGTTTTTTTTCCTTAAAAAATATATTTCTCTGCTTTTATAGTCTCCCATCACTGGCCTCTGGCATATTACATTTCTCTGCTCTTATCTTGTCTAGTTTATATTCATGTTACAGATTACACGGATTTTCATTAATAGACATATATGGAATTTTATAATGCGAACTATTTGTGTCTCTTGATATGGTGCTGTTGTTCGGGAAGGATAAGATTTTGGGTTGAATCATAAAATTATGATTAAGGTTCAAGAGTAGTTATTTAGTATTATGATTATTAGAAATCTATGGTCTGAGAGAATCTGGGTAAGAGACTAATTATACAAGGAAAAAACACATCACCCCTAGTACACCTTATCTAAGACAAGTTGCATTGTTATTTGATTATTTTTCTAAGTCGGGTTTCTATATATTTATTGGTCATTTTCTAAAGTTTAAGGCAGATCTCCATTTGTGAGAGACTCTCTACCTTATCGGGTTTAATTATAACTATTCTAAAGTTTAAATTTTAGCATCGCATTTATTTTACATTTTGTATTTTTTATAATGAGAGTGTACTCTATTGTGTAGTTTTACACCCCCACTGATATTAAAGTTTACATCTAAATCTTAAAAAAATGATTAGTAAAAAAGGTTTTTGACATTTTTGTCAAATCCTAATGGATAATTATAAACTTCTTATGATATTTAAAAAAAAATGAAAAAGATGCAATGTTTTTATGAAAATATAATTTTGAAAAACATTTTAAGAATTGATCGTATGCATGAAAACAAAATATTTTTTTGTTTCTTTTTTTTAAGGGAAATTAATTTAAAAGTTTTTAGATTTTTTTTGAAGTTTTTAAAACATATTTGGGAGAAAATCAGGTATTTTAATACCAGATTTATATCATACAATGTAAAAATACAACCCAATATTAAACAAAATTGGTAAATAAAAAATGCAAGAAATCAAAAAAAATTTAAGAGGATTGTTGAATTTTTTTAAGAAATATAATATTATATTATTATAATAAAATATATTATAAAATATATGGGTTGGGTCGGGCCAACTAAGTGGACGTAGCCCATCCAGGTTGGGTTAAGATCCGTCAAAAAAGGTTGGGCTGAGATTGGCCTAGCTAACTGAACTGAGCCCAGCCAGGTTGGGTTAAGATCCGTCAAAAAGGGTTGGACTGAGATTGGCCCAACATATCTAACTTTTGTTTTTTGATAGGTTAGACCTGGCCTAACCATGTGGGCTGAGCTGGAAACAAGTTCAACCCACTCAATTTAGAAGGAAAATGCCATATGCATGCATAATTTGTGCATGCAAATGGCTATGTAGCAGGTTTCAAGGTGGCAGAAGGAAGAGCAACCTTGCTTGGTTAGGGGTGAAGAGAGGTTGGGGGCATTCCTGGTGTTACAAGGAAAATCATGCATGGTGGCCAGAGGTGGTGGTGTCGTTGGAGGTGGAGAAAAAAAGGGGGAAAGTATGGCCGGCAAAGGAGAAGAAAAAATCTGGAGAAAAAATGGTTTTTTGCCTGCTTTGCACACTGATGTTTTAACACACAGGTCATAAAATTCACCTCTATCTATTCAGAATGAAAGAGGGTAATCTTGTCTTTGTTAGAAAAAAATTTCAGCCTTTAATTTAGCTGGAAAGAATTTCAACCTTTGGTTCAAAGTATACACTATGAACTATTAAATTTGACAGTTTAAGGCTGTCTGAGTTTGTCACTTTAGGCCAGCGTCATGACTGTTGTGGTGTCAATTGGCCTGCACAGACCATACCGAGATGTAGAGAAATGTCAGGTTATTATTTTGGTTCAGATGTTGTCAAATTTAGTGGAGAATAGAGGTATTAAATGCACTTGTAAAATAGCCTATGAGTAGTCTCTTTGAGTAAAAAAGATGAAGTTAATGAACAGTAATTAGATAAAAAACTACATTGCATTAAACCGAAAGTTTAGGGTCAATTAAGAATGTAATTAATATAAATTAAAAGATGAAGACTTAAATTAAATTTTGACCAAAATTCCTAATTCAAAGAATAAACAACACCGTTTTGAATCATTAAAAAAAAAAATCATACGGCGCACGCTGGAATAATGCCACTAAATCTGAGGAGAATGAGAGCAGTGCCTATTCATGAGCAATGTTTCCCGTCTAGACTAGTTCAATCATTTATCAGCAACATGCATTCCATGATATTTTGGTTTCTTGTGGTGTTTAAATTATAGCTAGCTACGGTCCAATCCATATTGATGTTATAGATCACTGATAAAGTACTTAAATTAATATTGTCAAAATAGATAGTTGATTTGATATGCTATTGGTGGAACACCAGACAAGGGACACGTTTTATTTGACACGTCCAAACCTAAGTTATTAGAGTTATTTGAGTTTATTAATTAGAATTAGTTTATACTATTTTGTTGGACTTTTTATTCAGTGGATTATAAATCTAATTTGTCGGTAGTTTTAATATTTTACTATTTATACTTAATTTTTAATAATTTTAGACAATTTATTGATAATTTGAATAAAAAATACGTAGTTGTAAGCTTTTTCAATCCTCTTTCTTATCTTCTTCAGCTTTTTTTTCTTCTCTTTCTTTAGCTTCTTCGTTGCTTTTTTCTTATCTTTCTTCTTTAACTTCTTTATCAAGGGTCAAAGAAAGGCTTTGAGTTACTCTTACAGCTAAACCATCATTTCCCAAATTTCAATATCAGTTATTAAACCCTAGAGCTTGTGGTACTCTCATCTTTGATACACCAAAGCAAAAACTTGGCAGTGCCACCTAAAGGTAATAAATAAATAAATAAAAGTCAAGTGACCTAAAAATAAAAATAAAAACCAACCAGCCACGTACATGGTAAGCCCAAGTGTGCGCATCATAAAGCCACAACCCTCAGCAGCAATGCCACGCCACACCAAAATACAGGGGTGAGCCAGATTTGGAGGGGCCAAATTAGAAATAAACAAAAATTTAGAGTTAAAATTTACTAATTATTCAAGGTAAAGACAGGGGAAAAAATAATTTTTGCAGGTACATTTACTAATAAAACCCTTGGCAGCCACCCCTGCCAAAACCCATCTATTGTCCAGATCAGAAGCCGGAGACTCGCCACGACAGACCAACCAGAAAAACAATATAGTGCCTACATTTCAAAGTATTAAATGCCAACGTCGAAAGGAAGGACTAGTTTTCTACGTTAAATTGCATATACACGAAAGGAAATGCGAACACACACACACACACACACAAAACCTTTCTACTGTCCAGACTAGCTAGTTGTTTTTTTGTTAATTTCCCTTGCTGCTTGGATATGGATATGTTGTCGCTTATTCCAGGCAGCGTGATCATGTTTGCATCCAAGTCTGTGATCATGTTTGCATCGAGTCTTTGTCAGTTTTTTCCTTTTTGACTATTTTGGTTGTCTTGTTTTCTTGGGTATAGTACCCTCGTATTTGTGTATATTATTTTCTTTTCTTATACATATTAATCTTTTCCAAAAAAAAAAATGATATCTTTCATTTTATATTTTTTTTTCTCCTGGAAATCTAACTCCATTAACCATGTGCAGTGGAGAAATTTCTTCAACATCCCCATCACTACATATTAACAGCCAAACCTTAGAGTTTTGCAAATGAAGATCCTCTCTGTCACAACCAAAATGATAATCAAATCCAATCCTTTAGTTTTATATCGCGCATACGGGATCGAGGCGCCATGCTGCTTCCGTCTTTAATGGCTTTTTTTATTGAAGACTTTTGTTCCTATAATTTTAGAGAGAAATCTTAATTTGAGTTTCTATAGAACAATTTGATTCAGGTTAAACTACGTACTAAGTTTTAGGTGATAGAAGAACAAATATAGTAGAAACAGAAGTGTAGAGAAAATGATATATATATATATATATATATATATATATATATATATATATATATATATATATATATATATATATATATATATATATATATATATATATATTATTCAAAAAATAAGAAAATAGTTTATAAACCTCCCACGTTGGATGTCCGCAAAGGAGAACGTGCTTTTCCTAGCCGTTACTTTATTATGTAAAGATTTAATTTTCTTACCGTCTTTCTTAGAATTCAAATAACGTCGTGTAAATTTATTTATTAATCAAAATCCAGTTTTTAAGACTATGATTAATAATAATTTAGTATTGTATGAATGCTTTTTTTTTAATTTTTTAATTCCAAGATTTAATCATTCTAATACACATATACAAGTCTTTACAAAAAAAAAAAAAAAAAGGAAAGTTTCAAACTTTTGCTATAGGTAGTAATCTTCTAAAGAAAAAGGATAGAAATGTATAAGAATGTAATATTTTTTCATTATTTGGGAGGAGAACAGAAAATGAAGGTAACGATACTCCAAACAATACTTATTATTATTATTATTATTATTATTATGAGTCCAGTCAAATGCATTGCGTCTTGAAAGCCCACGCACACCTGATCGTAGGAAAATTCTTCAACCTTAACATTGGTTTCAATTTTATTTTTTTTAATTTCTTAAATCGGAAATATTTAAGTAAAATTTGAAAAATATTTGATGAGATGCCGACTCGAGGCATAGGTTTAATTCCTTAACACCGAATCAAGTGGACACAGACGTGGGGCCGCATCAATTAAAAACCTTGAGAAAACTAATCAATTCAGTCAATATTAGCATTACCATTGTAAACTAAATGGCTTAGAATTTTTAAACAATGCATGAAAAGTTTATATACTCATGAAATATTATTCACTTATTTATCAATATTATTTATGAGATACGCTTATTATATTTTATTTTTTATAGTCTTAAAAGCTAATGTTTTGGTTATAAAATTTCATTTTTTATATGTTTCCACGAAGGATCCGAGCTATTAGTTAACTGATTCAGGTTGAGCATTAAGAAAATTAACTTAAATTTGACCTCGTAGATTTTTCGAGTCAATACCAAGATGGCAAATTCCCCAGAATCATAGAGATAAGAGAAAGGAGGAAGGCCCCATTGAAAGGAAAAGGCCTCTAATATATATATATATATATATATATATATATATATATATATATAGAATCATTAAATATATATATAACATTATGTTTTTTGTTCTTTGAAAAAATATGTATTTTTTTCGAAATGAATGGAAACTTTCTTCCCTGGTAAAAATACGATACATCCACGATTAAAAAAAAAAATACCATACATTTGCATTCTTTTTTTTTCAAAAAAGTCTTAACTTATCCCTAAAAAAATATTCATTTTTTTCCAATTATTAATAAAAAGAATTTCTTGGCCCGTTTGTCTTCAATCCTGGATTATCATTTTTCTCAAATTGAAAACATTCCTCCCTTGAACAAAATACGGTACACGACGTTTTGAAATAAAAACCATGCGTACACATAAGCTATTAATCTTCATGATTATTAGAAGTTAATTAGGGTAAGCATATTTTGTTATTCTAAGAATAGATCAAATAAATAATAAGTTTTAAGAATAAACGCAACCAATTTATTTTTGCACTCCATGTTCTTAATTTTCAAATATAAAAAAAATAAAGACAAAAGGATCACATCATTAATTCTATGAAAAGAAACCAGATCAACCATACAGAAAACAAATTTGAAGATACCGCAGCAAACTGTCAAATCTTGACTGCTAAGGTAGGCTTGCTGCTGCTATCAAATTTATTGATCATATCAGAAAATAAAGAAACATAAGTATTACTTCACACAAGTTGCGTCCTTGATGAAGACCACTCCTCCTGCAGTATATGTATACACGTCAAAATAAATAAAAGTTTTAATAATTAGAACATAACCAATTCAATCATTTGTATGAAACAGAAGAGACAACAGGAACATACCTTAAATAAAAATTAATGAAACGAGAGAGAGAGAGAGAGAGTTCCAAATATAAATAAAGACAATAGGATCTAAACATTCTATTACGAGAAATACGTACGATTAAATTTTTCAGTGTAACCATAAAAAAACAAACATCAAGGTACTAGCTTCTTCAAACTGCCAATTCCCATTTTCGCATGGCAAAGCTGCTAAACAAGTCATTCTTAACAGAAACATCAAACATTACTTCATCCAGCTTGAAGTCCTTCGATATATATATGTATAAGCCAGCTTGTTATGATTACATCCTACCTCCTTGTTTCAGGCTTCTTCCACTGGCCTGCTGGAAGCATCATCAGCTCTCACCTTGAAGATTATGGTGCATGAGTCGCACCTCTTGAGGAACACGTAGATTATGAAAGCAAGTAGAAAGAGGAGGCTCCCAGCAGCTCCTCCTTTAAGAGCCAAAGATTGGCCTCCGATGGTGGAGTCCTGGGCAGGCGGGTGATTGTTGTAGCCGTCCATAACTCAACTAGTTAAGAAAGAAAAAAAAGGAAACGATTAAAAGATAATTAGTAATGTTCAAAGTGAGATCAGAAATCGATAGGATGCATTACCAGCTAATTGAGGCAAAAGCAGACCGGTTAGCAGAAGCAAAGAGTATATATAGACCAGAGAGGGTGTTGATAAATATTGGCACAGAAGAGAGGTCATAACGTCTATGTATATATAAGCCTTGGTTTAGACTCGGCAATAACCTGTAAAAATTGCAAGCTTATGTGCGAATATTTTATTTTATTTTATTTTATTTTTTTTAAGGGGGAGACAGTCTCCCATGAAATAACAACGAAACTTCAGTTCGATGAAACTGGACTTCAGTTTGATGACACGGGAGTATTTGTTGATGCGGAAGTTTCTTAAAAAACACCCTTTAAAAAAAATATATTAAATTTATCTTTTAAAGTATTTTTAATAATTTTAATATATTAATATTAAAAACAGCTTGTATTAGTGTATATGTTATATAGCCTCTCGTAACTTATTTCTGGATTATTCTCTAAACTTTTTTTTTCTTTCTGAAATACAATAATAATAACAATATTGGTTCTTTAGTCAAAGTAAGCTAAGAGAATTTCAAGTATAGAGAAAGATTAAGTTGAATTAGAAGTGTAATTGTATCTTATTGTACCCAAAAATGAAGAGGCAGTGCAAATTCAAGGTTTAATAAAATGATTATTGGATGAATATGCATAAAAATTAAGCTCCGGTATATAATTAGATTTTTAAAAGTCGAATTTGATTTAATCATGGGTCAAATTAAAAAATTAATTGTGTTTAAGAGTT
Source organism: Populus nigra (assembly GCF_951802175.1). Classification (NCBI taxonomy): domain Eukaryota; kingdom Viridiplantae; phylum Streptophyta; class Magnoliopsida; order Malpighiales; family Salicaceae; genus Populus; species Populus nigra. Next base: position 1,439,575 of record NC_084867.1, on the reverse strand, counting down.
AATTTATGTCAATTTAAAGAATTTAATTATGTTTAAGGATTTAATTATACTTTAAATTAGTCGAATTAACTTTATTAGAGACTTAACTGGTAAACAATTAAGTTTGGAAGCCTAATTTGAGTTTTATTAAAAAAATTAGAATTTTAGAAGACTAAACTTAGTTTTTACAAAGTTAATTAATTGAAATTAAGAGTAAAATCATAAAAAAATTAAAATTTAAGGTCGATTAAAAGTTAAATAAAACAATTCATAGGCAAGAATTTTGTTGAAAAAAAGGTCAAACTCTAGGGATTAAATTGATTGAGTTCAAAGATGAAATTGAAAAAAATTAAAAATTCAATAATCAAGAATTAATTTACATAAATCCGGGTTGAAAAGGAGGTAGAAATTCAGAAAGATAGCACATTTTCCAATGATAGAGATAGAGAAAAGAGGAAGGCCCCCATTGAAAGGGAAAGCATCACATTGCTATCATGACTTTTTTGCATATTTTTGCTCGTTGCATATGAGCATGTCTGTTTCTGTGTGGAATCCTACTCTTTTTTTTTTTTTTTTACTTACATGTCTCCACAGATTTGTATCTTTTTATTCCATCTCAGTGTTTGCATTGTATTTTAAAAATATTTTAAAAAAAAATTAATTTTTTTTTAAATTAATTTTTTTATATATTTTTAAATCATTTTAATGTACTGGCGTGAAAAATAATTTTTAAAAAATAAAAATAAATTATTTTAAAATAAAAAATATTTTAAAAAATAATTATTATTACACTTCCAAATACTTAGCATGTTTTTAATATATTTCTCTTGTTATTAACAATACAAAAATTCCAAGAATAACCTTGACTCCTGCTGGCAAGGGACAAAGGATTATACTGTTGCATTTAATTTGAACACTTTCTGTAAAATTTATTGCAACTTTCCACTACAACAAGAATAAATATAACATTATGTTTTTTTTTTCTTTGAGAAAATATGTATTTCTTCAAAATGAATGGAAACTTTCCTCCCTGGTAAAAATACGATACATCCACGATAAAATAAAATAGAAACAAAACAAAACAAAAATTACAATACATTTGCATTTTTTTTCTCTAAAAAAATATTCATTTTTGCCTCCGAAATGCTCTTTTATTTTTTTTATTAAATTACAATAAATTACGAAGAATTTGATACTGATGGGGCCAGTCCCTATTGGCCCTCTCACTCAAAGAAGCCCGATATAATTCTCCCAGGACAGACCGAGCATGGACTTGTGTCAAGAGAGCCCAAGGGTGATCAGTTGAGGGATTGGACCATCTTAATGGCCTATGTAAAGGAAATTCTATTGATAAAATTATTAAAGTTTTAAATCTCTAAAATTATAAAATAAATAAAGTTTCAAATTAATAAAAACTATAATTTTATAAACTTTTTCAGATTTAAAATACAAAAATAATCCAAAACCGTACATAGCCAAAATTGTCTGACCGTTTCGGTTGTTGTCTGATCATTTTAATCAAATATTCAGTTGTTTTTCAAAACAGTCTCTTTGAGAATGTCACAGTTATAAACCACAATAATAAATCAGATATCATGGTTTAAAAGCATGATATTTTATTAATATCAAGATTTACAATCGTGACATTTGATACATACTACAATTGTAAACAGCCACCTTAATTATTATAGTTCTAAAACATGATATATATATATATATATCAAAAACTTTAGTTCTAAACTGTGATATTATTGTATAGCATTTTATTATATTTTGGTGTTGATTACCCAATTTATCCTATATTAGTGTTTATAATCATTGTTTTATTCTCTGCATGTGTTTTTTATTTTATTTTTATAAGAGTGCTGATTATGGGAATTTTAATAGGTTTTTTTATTATTATTGTAAGTGTCTGAGTCAGCTTGTGTATGCCTCGATTAATCTTACAGACTCTGAAGTTAACAATCATATAAATTTTCATCTGAGATTTCTAAGACTCAAACTAGTAAATTTTAAAAATTAAATTCATCATCTAATCAGTTAAGTTATATTTTTTATAATTATTTTAATAGGTTTTTTAATTGGATCTGACGGCTCTCTGATTTTTGCTGGCGTTGGTGGACTCTTTGTCTTATTTATTATTGGCTGGTTTTCCTAGTACTTTCAAATATTTTATTCTGACCCTTTTTCTAGAAGTTTCAATTCAGTCCTTGTAAACTTTATATTTTTACCGTGTTTTTTTTTTGGAAACTTATCTTTTCAATGAATTTCACTTGCACATGGATTTAAATTTTCATCTCTTCCTTTAAAAAATACGATACATCCGGTTTGTTTTCTCAAAAAAAGTTCTACACTGATCTAGAATAAAAAATTCATTTTTTGTTTCTATAAAGAAAAAGAATTTTCAATCCTTTAATTATTAAACTTAGATTGAATTAATGGATTAAATTGATTTTAGAATTCAATTAGATAAAATTTAACCTGGATAAATTTATTTAATTTAAAAATTTAATCCATAAAAATTAAAATTTATTTTATTTTTTTAAAAAAATATAAATTATTTTAATTTGTAAAAAAATTCTAAAATTATATCAATTTGAATTTACTTCTATTAATTTAATCATTCCTCCATGCTTAGATTGGATCATGAGACCAATGGATTTAGGTTCCTCTTGGTATTGTAGTTGGGACTGCATTTTGCTCCAGACACAATTTATACCTATTTCATAAAGAATTTGGTGTGTAATTTAAAGGTAAACCCAACTAATAAAGTCAAATTATAAGTTTTGTTAAAGCTAAAAATTACTGCTTCTCGCTACTTTACCCAGCATTCCACAAGACAAACTCAATTATTACTGTTAATAAAGTCATGACTTAACAAAAATAACCCCACCTTCCTTACATTAACATGTAACCATTTCAAACATATCCCATGCTTGTTCCCAAAGCATGTTTTGGTCTCGAATTAGTTTTTATATGTATATATGCCTACAAAGATCTTGATGTTGTTTTGCTATATTTTTTTTATGTATTAATAATCATATACTTATGTAATTTAATATTATAAAAAAAATATTTTTTTAGTTATTTTATTATCAATAATAAAATTTAACCAAACATTTTTTAATTATTTTTTATTTTACTGCAATTTCAATTTTAATTTTAGCAAAACATGTATTTTAATTTAACTAACCGTAACTAAAAATATTGTTTTGATCTATTTTTTTAAACTATAATCATAAAAATTATTAAAAATATTTTTTTAATTTATTTTTTTAAATCACAATCATAATATAACGTCAAACATACACTTAATAATTACGCTAAGTATTAGTGATACGTAAGGCTACTCGTCGTCTAGCGAGTCAAAAACATTAAAAATCTCCCTTGCCCACTTTCTTTCTTGGTACAAAAGTACATGCAAGACAACAACAAAAACTCATAACTTTATCCAATCTTCATATACACGTGTCTATTATATAATTGACTACATCCATATACACGTGTTTATTACATGTGAGATTGAGGTCCGATTGTCAGTGTGATTCAGCACTTTTTAGAAATTTTAGAAATCATTTTTAAATTTTTAATTATTTTTTATATATTTTTTAAATTATTTTAATATATTAATATTAAAAATAAATTTTAAAAAAGTAAAACAACCTTTACAACCCTTAAAGTCTCTTAACTGTCAAATTATCTAATACACATGTTTATTATAATATGAGGCGTCTGGTATTTTTGTTTATCCGCTGCATCAAAATTTTAGAGGCTATTCCATTGTAAATGGAATTGGTGTTCTATTAATTATTTTATGAATTTCAATTTAAAAAAATAAATACAAATAAAAAAACAAAATAAAATATATAATTTACTAAAAATAATAAAAATGTATCTCCCCTAAGATTTTTTATTTTTATTAAGTGGACTCTAAGATATAAATAATAAGATTCCTTTAGTTACTCGCCGACTAAAGATTGTAAAATTTATTTTGATCAATGTGTGGTGCCCAAAGATTTTTTAATTTTTTATATATTTTTTTTAGAAACAAAATTAAAAAAGAAAAAAAGTTGATAATTATTTAAAAAAAGTTGTTCAAAAACTAATTTGATTTTTAATTAAATATTAATGGTAATTAGTTTAACTTTGATATTATCAACTCATAAAAAAACTCAAAACTTCTATTTTTGTATTTTGAAGTAATGAGGTCCCAAGAAATACTTAAGAACCAGGCCAATCCACACGAAAGAGCCTTGGCCCCAAAGGATTGCTGCGGCTGGAAACATCTAGAATTTGGAATATTTGATGCAGCGGCAGCGGCAGCTTTGCTCTCTTTCGTTTTTTTCTTTGGAAAATGGTCTTGATTTCCCACTTGAGTCTTGACTAGTTGTTGCGGATGAAGGGAACAACTGGAGGTTTTCGAGGGGTTGTTGGGTTGCGATTGGAGGCTATGCCTTTTGATTCCAGTCTGGCTTACTTTTGCCTCGTTTTCGCTCTTTTCTTTGCTGGTTCAGCTGGCATTCAACGTTAAGAATCGGCACCAGTACTCATAAATTTTGTTTTGTTCTCTGCGTGTGTTCTTATATTATTTTTCTGTGGAGTGAGAGTGATGATCATCTGGTTCAGCTGATTTTTTCCCTTTTTTTTATCTTTAAAGTTTCTTAATGTTTTATTAATAAGAAAATACAATAATCAGATCTAAGAACTTTGCAAGCAACAAAGTTTCTGTACCCAAAAAATTAAAATTAAAGCAGCAGTTGAGATTCGAGAAGTTATGTATAGAACGCTAATATGATTCTCTATGGCTTATTTTACATTAAAAAGAGTTTTGTTAGTAAGTGCATAAAGTCATTCCCAAAGATAGACTTTTTCTAATAAGCTTCAGTACTATCCCTCTCTTTCATGGGTAATGATGAATGGTTCAGGTGAACTTTTTTTTTAAAAGGCACTTGTATTGAAATGAGCAATCGGTTTGTTGAATAAAAAAAGATTGAGTGTGGAATGAGATTTCATATTGCGATATCAAGCTCGACTCACAAAATATGATTGGAAGAATCTTGCAATATATATATATATATATATATATATATATATATATATATATATATATATAAAGCGTCATCCTTTAAAATTATTATGCATTCTTTCATAATTCAATATGAATTAGAATAGTGTATTTTTTAAAAAAAATTTACTTTGATTGTTAAAATAATTCCAAAATTATATCAATTTGAATTTACTCCTATTAATTTAATCATTCCTCCATACTTAGATTGGATCATGAAACTAGTGGATTTAGGTTCCGTTTAATATTGTAGTTGGGGCTGCGTTTTGCTCCAAACATAATTTATACCTATTTCGTAAAGAATTTGATGTGTGATTTAAAGGCAAACTCCACTAAAAAATAAAGTCAAATCATAGGTTTTGCTAAAGCTAAAAATCATTGCTTCTCATTACTTTACCCAGCATTCCACAAGACAAATTAAATTTTTATTTCACACCACTTAGTCATTTGGAGCCCAAATTAGTTCCTAATTGTATATTATTTTAGGGGAAGATTAAATTGAAAGTTAAGAGACTGAAGTGAAAATTATGGACAACATGAAGGGCAACTTAAAAGTTTCGGTGAAACATTCTTTTTAATCCCTTATAATTTGTAGGTATAACGTGACTGGTCCTTTGAATTTCAAGACAATACATTTTGGTATCTAGCTTTATTTTTCTCTTTTTTTAGTACTTTTTTGTTGGGAGGAAAGACAGGAAGTCGCCAAATTTCGGCCTAGATGTGATCGTTGGGGAAGATTCTGACCACCAAAACGGTTGATTCTTGTGTCCAAAGATTCTATATGATGAGCGGGCTTATGTTTAGGTATGTTTTTTTTTACCTTAAAACACCTAAAACAACATATCTGAGCTCGGGAAGAATTTTTGTTACGGGTGAATTTAATGTTTTTGGGAGGTTTTTTTGCTTTTTGGTGGCCATGAATTGGCTTAACAAGGTTTTTAGGGTGTTTTTTAAGTGTTTTGGATCAAAATGTGTTAAAAATGAGATTTTTAGGTAAAAAACAATAGATCCTATTTTTTCAGCTACCATAATGGTTGGGTTTTGGGTTGGGTCAGGCAACACATCATTTTTTTTTTTTGCAAGATTTAGGGTGAACGACATATTATCCGTCTCATTAAACTTCTTTTTTAAAAGCTCGCACTTGGGCTTAGTGCTGTAGGCCTGAGCGCGGACCGTTGCATCATTAGGCTAGGCATTGGACCTGGCTTACCAGGCTCATGCCCTGACTTGATTTTTATTTTTTTAGTTTTTTAAAATATAATACATTATTTGTGAATATTTTCTCAAATAAATTTTTGGTTTATGTTTTAATTAGATTATGATTATTTTTAAATGATATTGAATGTGTTTAGTTTTTAGAATTGTGGGTATAATTCATTTGTGATTTATATATATATATATATATATATATATATATATATATATATATAGATTAAATGTTTTTTTAATATTTATTTTTTTATAAAATTTTTCATATGTGTTGTCTTACATTATTATTTTTTATTATTGTTCAATAAATTTTATATGTTATGTGTAACCTTATATCGTTTTTTTTATATAATTATTGTTCAATAAATTTTATGTGTATGTCGGTTTCTATTATAAATTTTATGTATTTTTTATTACAAATTTATTTTGATAGAGAAATTTATTAAACATAACCAAGTAAATTACCCGTGTTGTGATGTTAGATATTTTGATCTTTATTTTTTGCTTGGTTTTCTCAATTTTATTTTTGTTTGTTGTTAATGATTTTTTTATTACTTTACACAATGGTTATTGAGTTGTTTAATTAGATGCGTACATAAATTTTTTGATTTACATATATGAGTTTTTTTGTTATATATATATATATGCAGAATCTGGTGGAGAAAACTATTTGGTCAATGTTTGCTCAAAAAAATTAAAAGCTTTAGGTGCTCTTGGGTTGCTTTCTATTTGAGGAAAAAATTATCTTTTAAGACGAGTGTTTGAGGTATGTACTATACTTATTTTATACATTAAGTCCAGACACATAGATGAATACATAAAATGTTTTTGCAAATACTTAACTAAGTTATCCAGGTCCTTGCAATAACAAAAAGTTAACAAGCATTTGTTACTCTTTACTTGCTAACAATTTATGGAACTTCACTTCTCACTTAAAAGTTGGGTTTTTATATTCTTTTTATTTATTATGTTACATTTTGTTTTGAGCTACTCAAACAATGTATATGTTAGATTGATATTTCTTTATATTTTATAAATTTATTTTTATATTAAATTTGAGATAATTTAAATAAATTCTTTACATGTTATTTATTTATTGCTTGATGTACCTTTTAATACTATCGACTCTGCATTTCATTCAATTTATTTTCATTCAACGTGAACAAATCTCAAGACTATTACCAATTTTATGGCTATATCAACATCCTCTGCAAAGCTTGTCTTTTTTCTTGTCTTTACATGTTTTAAGCACAATCGGTCAATGATTATTTTCTTGTCCGAGAATGTTTGTTTTTATATTAAAAGTATTATTAAAAAAAATTAATTTTTTAAATATTTTGAAATCGCTTTTTAATATAAAAAATAAAATTTAAAAAATATCAATAACCAAGTATGCCACCATCCCAGATTCCCAATATCGAAGTATATTGTCAAACAAACTTTTGGGTTGTAATCATAAAAGAAAGAAACTAATTCTTAAACTCCGTTTATCTTAGTCTTTCGAAATTAGTGGCTATTTTTTTATTGATGACAATATTGTGGATTTTTACGCTCGAGCAATTTAGAATTGTTGTGGGTTTTTCATTTAGCATTTTAAAATTGTAACAGTAGGGAAGCTAGCAAAGAAAGAGAGAGAATGTAAAGACATGGGACATTTCAATTATCTATTTATTCAGATGATAATTTAAGTCGGGTTAATTTCTTTACAGATATATATTTTAAAAGCTAAACAAATCATACTTGAGTGATTTAATAAATCAATTTATAATTCGGTTAAGGAGGTAAAACTTTGCTAAATTAACTAAAAGAATTTTATTAAATTTTATTAAAATAATATTATTTGAGTTTTTTTTTTCAATTTAAACAATGTTAATTTAGAATAGATATGAGTTGATTAGCTAACCATGAATTCAAGAGAGAGTTTCAAATATAAATAAATAAAATAAAATCAATCTATTAAGAGATATATAAATATTTTATTGCAACCATAAAATACAAGTTTGAAGAATCTACAGCAAATTAAACTGTCAAGTACCAACTACCAACTGTCTATGCAGCCATGCTGCTTGAAAAAAAAAAAAAAAAAGATCATGACAGACAATTAAAGAAGCACAACTTCATAAGTTGCATCCTTGAAAGTAACACACACACACACACAACTGTCTCTGCATTTCAGGCTTCTTCCACCGGCCTGCTGGAAGCATCACCAACTTTCATATCGCAATTCATGGAGCAATTACGGCTCTTGAGGAACACATAAATTATGAAAGCAAGAAGCAGAAAGAGGAGGCCCCCAGCAACTCCTCCTTTAACAGCCAAGGATTGGCCTCCGGTGGCGAAGTCTTGGGCAGGCGGGTATAGGTTGTAGCCGTCCATAACTCAACTAATTAAAAAAAAGAATGATTAAAAGACAATTAATAATGCTCAAAGAGAGATTACAAATAGATAGGATTCATAACATTATATCATTACCTAATTCAGGCAAAAATGCAGGAGTTTAGCAGAAGCAAAGAGTTGGAGGGATTGTGGATATTGTATGGTAGGGAAAGTTGGCAAATTGAGGGCTTATAAATAGCCATTGCTTGACTGTATATCACGCACTATTATATCTTAAAAAGCACAAGCGCCTAACTTTTCGATCGGAATAACGTTTTCATTTTTATATATTTTTAAGTAAAGAACAACGGTGTGTTTGTGGGGCTCCTCAAGAAATACTTCCTAGATTCTGTACGACACAAACAGAAACACTTCAAAATTAAGCCAGTCCACACGAAAGCAGAGAGAGAGACTAAACAAATAATTGCTGCGGCTCCCTCACATATGGATAGAAACATCTATATTTTGGAATAGTCGTCGGCATGATTAGCTGTAGTGGCAGTTTTGCTCTTTTTCTTTCTCTTTCTTTACGGCTCCCTTGCGTGTGAATGGTAACCTTTAGATTTCCCACTTGACTGGTTTGAGCGATTTTGTTTCCGACGAGTGGAAAATTTGGAGATTTTTGCTTGAGGTTGTTGGGCGCGATAAGAGTTCTTCTGCCTTTTGACTCCGTTTGGCTGATTTTCCCCTCGTTTTCGTTCTCTTCTTTGCTGGTTCAGTTGACTTTCAACGTTAAGAGTCGGTGTTTATCAGTTCTCGTCGCCATTGTTTTTCTTCTCTGTATGTGTTTTTTTTTTATTTTTCTGGGGAGTGATGTCGATGATTATCTGGCTAGAGAATTTTAATTATTTTTTAATTGGATTTGTGAGGATTTGTCGGCTCTTTGATTTTGGTTGGTGTTGCTGGCTGGCTATTTGTCTCGCTGTTTATTGTCTGGTCTTCCTAGTGCTTACTAATAATTTATTCTTTGGCCCCTTTTTTCTAGAAGATTTCAATTCAGTCCTTGCAAACTAAATATTTTTACCGTGTGCTTTTTTTTCTCCTTCGGAAAGATATCTTTTCAATGAATTTCACTTTTTTATGAATTGAGATCTTCATCCAGTTTCTTTTCTCTAGAAAGTTCTACACGGATTCCTGAAAAACAATTATTCATTTTTGTCCCTGTAAAGACAAATTATTTACCTTTCATCCGGTCAACTTAGTCAAAATTCAATTTTTTTAAAAGAAAAATTATATCATTCTATTTTTTAAAAAAAAAATATTAAAACTATATGTTTTATATTTACTCAAATCAACCTTTATTAACTAAGTGATTCATTCAAGACTTAGGTACCGTTTGGGAACGCGGCTGCGGCCGCGTTCCCAAAAAATTTGAAAATTTTTTGTTTTTTTTTTTTACTAAAATTTAATATGGTTTGTACGTTTTGGATCGTTTTGATGTGCTGATGTCAAAAATGATTTTTAAAAAATGAAAAAACATCGTTGACATACATTTTGGCACGAAAAGTTATTTGAAAAGCACCCGCAACCACACTGCCAAACACGCTCTTAGTCTGGTGATGTGCGGACCAGGTGTAATAACTTTGTCTCCAAGTGTTGGTGCATATAAGGCTATCTGTCGCATAGCAAGTCAAAAACATACCCTCACCCTCACGTTCTTGGTCCATCATGATTGATTTAACTGTCAAACTACTGTATACACGTGTTTATTATGGGATATTTAAGAGCGCAGTGAGGGTTATTTTTTTGAAGATTTTTTTATTTATAAATATATTAAAATAATATTTTTTATTTTAAAAAATTATTTTAAACATTAACGCATCAAAATAATTTAAAAAATACAAAAATAATTTTAAATAAAAAAACTTAAAATTCAAAGAAACATCGTTTTTAATGCAGTTTGTTTTACAATTTAAAAATATTTTTGAAAAAATTAGAATTTTTTTATTTTAAATTAATTTTTTATATATATTTTCAAATTATATAATGTTAAAAATAACTTTTTTAAAATAAATAAATATTATGTTAATATATTTTTAAATAAAAAAAATTAAAAAAATAAAAACTGCAGGATGGGATGGATAAACGCTTCCAAATACACGTGCCTATTATATAAGATTTTAACTGTCAAACCACCAAATACACGTGCCTATTATATAAGATTTAACTGTCAAACCACCGTGTTCACCGCGGTACGAGAATTTAATGCCTTTACGAGCCGGTTTGGCTACGCGTTAGAGGTTATGTTTTTTCAAAAATATAGAAAGCAAATATTTGATTAACAAAAAAAATTATTTATTATGCATGGTCCTATAATAAATTGCGTGCAAAACACAGTAAGATGGAAAGCAAAAAAATACTACTTTTCTTGCATGACAAAATTCAACCATAATACACTATTCACTTAACAGTATATCATGTCTTTACTGTTCACTAAACAGTGGAGGCATGTGTTCACTGTTCAGTGAGCAGGAGAGGCATACTCCATTGTTCACTGAACAGCGAAGCATGTGAACAGTGTGAGAATTGCACTGTTCACGTGAAATTCTTTTTTTTTCAGTGTTAATTTTTTTAATATTTTTTTTTTAAAAAAACACTAATATAAAATGAATTAAATTCACTCGCACTGTAATATCAATTTTATACCTGATAATATTTTATCTACGCTCAAAAAATTATAAAAATTGTAGTTCTTATCAGATGAATTCTGTACATAATGGAATTATAAATAGTTTAATGGAATAATAAAAAGTATTTTTTATTTTATGATGTAATAGGAGTAATTAATTCTACAATATTCAAATTTAAAACCATTAATATTAATATATATATTTTTAAATTATTTTATAATCTTAATTTCAAAAGCATTCTTAACCAAACACATTAAATTATTTTTTCTTCAACCTCAATATCAACCACAGTTTTAACCAATCATCTATTTTTTTAAACTAACCTCAACTAAAATTACTTTTTATAAAATAATTTTTTTAAAATTATAACTACAATATCTATCACAATACCAAACACACTCTACATGAATTATAAGCATGGGGATCTCTACATGAATTATAAGCATGGGGATCGTAGACTCGGTCCACACATTTATCAACTTCATTTTACTTCATCATCTTTACAAAGCATTTTGTTACGTATATCAAATGACATGAGACTAATTGTACTTAACTTTAGCACTCTCTGTCTCTCTCTCTCTAAATATATATTTTTATTTTATTATATATAATATTTTTGAGTTAATTTATACATGAATAGCAAATACAACTTGTATTTCTCAACTCACTGTAAATATAAATATATAATTAACTAGGGATTTCAATTTGACCAATTTTTTCCTATGATTTAGCTCTTAGAAACAATTATCTATCACGTGAATAGTATATCCATGATATAGAAAAATATACTTGAATAGAGAATAATTTTTTTTTTTGAGTAATATAATGACTGAAATGATATTAATTATCGTGTTTGAGAGTGTAGTTGCGGTTGTTTTTTAAAATATTTTTTATTTGAAAATACATTAAAATAATATTTTTTTTATTTTTTTGAAATTATTTTTGATATTAATACATCAAAATGATCTGAAAATAAAAAAAAATATTAATTTAAAATAAAAAAATTAAATTTTTTTTAAAATATTTTTGAAACAAAAAAATAAATAGGATGATTCATCTTAAATTTTTAACTGACCGACATTAATCCGTCCATATCTGTCTCAAGCCAACACAGTCCACAGTCCAGCAAAGCTAATGATAAACTATGACACGAAAATATCAGTGCTTGATTTGAATAAAGAAAAAAATTACATTAACCAAAGCTAAAAAGAAAGGTTTTACTATAGCAGCTTGTAAATGAAAGTACTATTTACCGAAATAGTATTTTAACGGTTTGCATGCTAAAAATTTAACATTGACTCATTAATTATTACTAAATTGATGAATAATAAATATTTTATTATTATCTTAATTGTATAATGAAATAATTAAAATATCTTTGAAATTAAAAAATTTAGAATCAGAGTCAAGGAGTATTTTTTGTATTTTGACAATGATTTTATAATAATTATTAAGTCAGATGATTAACAATTTAATATTTAATCAGACATAAAAATAAAATAAAAATGTATAAGAAAACGATCAAATTATTCTTGGAAGCAAAAAAACTAAAATTATTCTCAATGTGTTCTTTCATATTTTTAGCAATTTAAAATTTTATCAAGCATAAAAAAAAAAGTTATGGCACATGTGACACACTTTCCAGCATGTAGGAGGCGCCCCCGCTTTTTAGGCGATGCGTGCAATGCCTTCTGATATTAAAAAAATCCTTCTACGGTATTTTTAAAAGGGCCGTCATGTTCTTTTCTTAGTAGTGTGACGTGTGTTAGTGATGATTGTCCACTTTATTGTCAATAGACCCCCTCCACTTTTTTCTCTCACATTCCTCAAAAAATACAATTTAGTCATTTTTATTGTTGATATTTTAACTTTAGTTCTTATTCTTTTTATTTTTAAATTTTATTCTTAGCCCCTTTCCTCCCTTATTTTCCATCACATTCCACCATCCTTTTGTTTAATTAATTTTTATTTTCAATCTCACCCTTCAATAAAAAAAAATTATCTTGATTTCAATTTTGATCGTCATCTTTTTAATTGATTTGTTTTTTGTTTCGAATCATTTTGTGTAATTGATATTCTTTTTTCAAGTTAATCCTTCAACATTTCACTAGATGATAATTGAGTTCTGTGGTTTTTCCAAATATGATGCTTCTGGTCTAATACCTTGGATTACATGTTTGGAAAACTAACACATGTTGAATTTTTTTTTCTACTTATGTTGTTTTCAACTCAGTAATTTCTTACATTTTCTTTTCCATCATATTATTTTAATTTTATGATTTAGACCATGGGTTAACTTGAATTAATATGCTTCTTACTCTTCAAGTTACAAATTTGTTATGCTAATTCGTATTGACTTGATTTGTTTTTTTTTCCTCGTTTTATTCTATTTTAGTTTTTCATATTTAATGGGCTACCAATTGAGCTACGCCATTTATTGTCATGTTTTTTTTAATATAATCTATTTGATAGTATTATTTATTTTTTATCACTTGATTAAAAAAAATCAATTTATTTATCTTTTATCTCTAACATGAATCGCAATATTTTTTCCTTTTAAAAATGCTTGCGCGCTACTTCAATATTATTTTTAACATAAAATAGAACTTGTGGCATAGCATTGATAAGCGGCTAGTTTATATCCACTCACTTAACTATTAACTATTAAAAATTGAAGTACACTTTAAATTTGAGAGATTTAAAGCAATAAATTATATATATAATATTATTTTAACATTTAAGAAATTAAAAATATATTATTTTAACTTATCGAGCTAATTTGTCTTGCCTCATGACACAAATTTTAGACCATATCATGTTCCAGCTGGGTTTAAATTATGCTTCAAAGCCCACGTACACTTTAATTGTAGGCCAAGACATGATATTTTTTTAAAAAAATTAATAATTCGTAGATATATCAATTCATTAAAAAGGTAGACAGTCAATGATATAACTTTTTGAAATGAATGTGAAATCTTGTTTTTTTTAAAAAATTATTTTAATATACTGATGTAGAAATAATTTTTTAAAAAATTAAAAAATATTTTTTAAAAAATAACTACTACGTTCCTTTTTAAACATTTTTTTAATAATTAATATTAAATAATTATTTTAATTATCTTGAAAATATTTTATAATTATAAACTTGCAGTGTAACTCATCAAGGGGTAGAGAAACTTTCAATTTTTCATATTTAGAGATGTGAATTTGGATAGCATGTTTAAAACGTAAATCTTAATTAATTTTGAAACGGTCTAGGTGCTTAAAATTTATTAATAGTTCAAATTAAATTAGTAAATAAGAGAGCTTTTTATATGATCCTTAAAAATAAACTTTAATTATTTCAATTCCAATTTTAACGAAATTCGTAGTTCAGTGGTAAAATTAATATTGTTAATTCATCTGTAAATGATTAAATTGTAATTTAAACAAATTCTTCGCACGGACATTTTTACCCTACATCAAAATTTATCGTGACTCTCTTACCCTTCTATTCCAATCATATTACTCTTCCAGTGCCTAGTACTCTCATCTAAAGAGCTTAATACCGACCCGTCGGCAGAAATAGAAAAATCATCCGCAAAAGGTTTGTGCATCGCTTTTTCTCTCTGCGAAACCCTAAATAAAAATAATCGCAAAATCAATAATTACGCTCTGTGAGTTTTCTGAGGTATTTCACTACTAATACTCTTCAATTTATTGTTGTTGTTGTAGTAGTTGCTGTTTCGTAATTGCAACAAACTACGCACAATCTTTTAATGAAAAAAATATATAATCGCGGAATCTCTTTCTTTATTATTGGTTAAATTCCAATTATGTTAATGTGATTTTGTGTGTTAACTATTTGTTTTATGAATTAAAGTTGCTTTCTTTTTTTATGGGTTTTTTCAATTCTGTTTATTCTTCAAGTTTTCACTTAGAAAGGCACTGCCTTTTGTTACAATTTCGTCGAAGTTTTATTTCTTGACATCCTTCCCTAGTGGAAGATAAAAACTATGTTAGTTTCATCTTGGGCATAAATCCCTGTTTTATTATGTACTTTAAAAAAAAATGAAAATTGATGTTTTTTATGGAGAAATTTGTGTTCTGATATGGGGTTTTGTATTGCATTGTTGGAGGGAATACAGATTATTGAAGTGTAGTGTCAGTTGGGGGAATAATGTCATCTGTATCGAGTCAGTCGCAATTCCGTCTTACCCAACCGCCATCGAAGGTGTTGCATTTGAGAAACTTGCCATGGGAGTGCACTGAAGAGGAATTGGTTGAGCTTGGGAAGCCGTTTGGTAATGTTGTTAATACCAAGTGTAATGTTGGACCGAATAGAAATCAAGCTTTCATTGAATTTGTGAGTGTAATTGGTTTTCGTTTCTTGTTGGTTCTTGAGAATTTTTTTGTTATTCCTAATATTGTTTGGTGGTGTTTTTTTAGGCGGATCTGAATCAAGCTATTGCGATGATATCGTATTATGCATCATCCTCAGAGCCTGCTCAAGTTCGAGGGAAGACAGTTTACTTGCAGTATTCTAATAGGCAAGAAATAGTGAACAACAAAACGACTGCTGATGCTGGTGGAAATGTGTTGTTGATTACCATTGAAGGGGCAGATGCACGCCTGGTCAGCATTGATGTCTTGCACCTGGTAAGAAAATTGTAGTTAGAAGAGGTAAAAACGTATTCTCCTGAGGATGTTGTCGATTCTGTTCTTGGGTTGTAGTTTGTCATGCTTTGGATAGCTTTTGTTTGACATGAATTGAATGGATCAGCAGGCCCATGTCAAGGGAATATCTTCGATGGCAGCTTAGTGCTTTGGGAGAAAGAGCGCATGTGTGTTTGTCTCCTTTCTCCTTTCCTTAACACTGCCTCTTTCCTCCCTAATCTTCCTCCTCAACTTCCTATTGCTACCATAGAAATAGTTTAGGATGCTTCATTTCTTTTCTCCTCTGCTACCCTCTACCTTTAATTTCTGCATGATCTGTGCTAGTTTAGAGGTTTTTTCTTGTTCGTGATGCATATTATTCTGCTGTTTTGTGTATACACAGGGTAAGTCTATATGATGTATTCATGTTTTTTAAAAATCTTCCTTGAAAAATTAGGATTTTGCGTCCAATTTTACGCCAGCTTCATGATGTTGATTAGTTATTTTAGATCCTAATTTTTTATTTATGTTGAATGGTTGGATAAAACCATGACTTCATTTTCTTGGACAAGGATACATAGGATGTTAAGTTTTTGTTTATGGTGGAGGATAGAAACAACTTTTAATGTCCTTGGATAAAGATTCATAGATCAGATGCAAGCAGTTTTTTGTTGGTGTTCAGAGTAATGTCATGCTGGTATTTATGGAAATGGTATTAATTTGATCCCTTGAATTGCATATTAGTTCTATAATCTGAAGTCGAGAAAGTAATTCATTCTGTGAAACCTTGGCATAAAGTGAAGTGGCCAACAACCATGCAAGCCAGCCATTCTGATGGGTAGCATTTATGGTTTTCTACATATGTTTGATCTTTTACTGTTCGTGTTATATACTATTGGTTATGGTTGGGCTTTTTTGGGAGGGATATTTCTGAGCTCACAGTAGCACCACCTATAGGATTTCCTAGCTTCGTCTTGGAAGTTTAAAAATTCTTCAGAGATCTTTAGTCTATGGCATCTATATTTTGATAATCCTAGTTTTCCACTGAATTGTATTTTTAATTATGATTGAAATGTTATGTAAAGTATATGTAGATGACAAAACTGCTGGTTTTACCTGTTTGTACAGTAGTAATTATTTATTATTATTATTATTGTTGTTGTTATTATTGCTTTACAGATTTTGGATCTAAGTAGCCTTCTTAGCTCAAAGATTGTTTTTGTGCCAGTCTAGTTCTTAAAAGAAAATTTTCATTGATGCAGGTATTTTCTGCCTTTGGGTTTGTTCATAAGATTACTACCTTTGAGAAGATGGATAGATTCCAGGTCTATATGTTAAAACTTATCCACAAATTATCTTGGCTTTGTTTTGGCTTCCACACAAGTTCATTTTGTGTGTGGTCTTTGTAGGCTTTGGTGCAATTCTCCGATGTGGAAACTGCCTCTTCTGCGAAAAATGCCCTGGATGGAAGAAACATCCCTAGGTGACAGTTGTTTAATTGTTTGACATGTTATTTAGTCTAATTGTTATGGGTGTAGATGAATTAAAAATAAACACTAATTTGCTATACTTTTGACAGACTGTCACCTTCGTGACAACCTATTTAACCTTGTTCAACACAGCTTTAAAAAACCACAGAATTATTTGCCTGAAAACAATGTTTCCACTCAAAAAGATGTCAACTCAGGCCATAAGTGAACGAACATTAAATGCTTCATAAATACACCTGTCCTTTTGATGTGCTTTATAATTGCACAGTATTTGTATTAGTTTTAACTGTCTGTGTTTGATGATCTAGTGACTTCTCTTGTCCTATGTTTCAGTTATCTGCTTCCTGAACATCTTGGGCCCTGTACTCTTAGGATCGCATATTCTGGTCATACAGATTTGAGTGTAAAATTTCAGAGCCATCGGAGCAGGTACTCCCTAGCCCTTTCTTTTTGGTATCTTGACAATTGCAGGTATTCTATGTGCAATGTATTTTTGCTTTGGAAATCATGTCTTGTTGGTTGTTACCATGCTGTTTGTGGTACTGCTTGTCCTCCAAACTAAAATTTCATCTATTTATGTTGTTTGTAGCTTGAACTCCTTGTTGTCATCCTGTTTTCCTGATTTTCTGTATTTGAACTTTTGTTGATTCAGGGACTACACTAATCCAAACCTTCCTGTTGCACAATCAGCTATAGATGCAAATGGAATGGTAAGATGCTGTAAACACACTTCACACTTCAAGAAGTGGCAGTTTGCTAATTCCATATAATGACAAGCCTTATGAATTTTTCTCTTTAAAAGTACCTGTGATTATGCATTTGGCGTTTTCACAAGGGTTATAGTGGCTCCATTTCCTTATTTTGCTCCAGCCTCCCATTTGCATACAGTTGTTTTTTTCATTTATGGGTTAATCATATATTGTGCTGCTCTCTTGACAGTTCTTAACATAACCCTCTACCATATTTTTTTAATTAAATTCATCCTCGTACTCTAGAAAACTAAGAATTTAGTCTCTATATCTACCCCTATCAGTAATAGTGTTACTTTTCTGTTAGTTTGAGAAAGGGAAGCACCTAAAATAAAATATACAACCATGATTAAATTTTTTTTATGTATTTAATAAGGATGGAGAAAAAATGAAGATTGCTATAAAAAGATCTGATAAAAGAAATGACTGCATGAGAAAAAAAAAGACTCCAATTCCCTCATAAACACATCTCTCCCCCATCATCATCGTTGTTGTCACTCTTCCTTGAATTGTTGTTACCACCTTAATTCGCTCACATCGTTGATGCATTCTTGCTGTGTTATTGGCGTCTATGGTTAGGTCAAACTTCTCTTTGATTGGGCAACTTTTCTTCTTCACTAGCTTGACAAAAGAGAGAAGTGAGGATCAAGGCAAACTGGGGAGAGCAAGATTTGTGGCTCATAAAGGCCAGTAGGTCCTCTATTGGATGCCCTGTTTTGTTTGCAGCCCGTAAAATCAAAATTCTATGGCGTCATATCTGTGCCTGGATTGGGTACTTGTGGTGAAAATGATTTTTATGTTCAAAGTTTTCTTGGCCAAGTCTCTTTGACCTGGGTATCTTTTCCTTCTGACAAACCTGCCTCCAATCACCATTACATAACCCTCTCTCAATTTTCTTTATTTCTAGTTTGATTTTTCTTTGTTTTTTTCTTTGGTAAATACTGATGAGGACAACATTTGGGTTTGAGCTTGCAACAACAATATTCTCCACACTGTGTAGGACTTCCTACATGGCTTCTTTTTTGCCATGAATAATGTGCCAAAATGTTAACCTGAGATCTTTTTTGGATCTTTGAATTAGAGGAGACAGAATGGGTACGCGTATCTTTTATAGTAGAAATTTTTGGTGAATAGTTTCTTGGTGGAGATATGGTAGTTGAACTGTGTTTTTGTGGTGTTTTGATGGCCTAGATTCTGTGGGAACTACTGGTAGGGATGGCTGTGGTGTGTATGACAGCAGACGGTTTATTTTGGGCCGCGATGGTGGTTATTTAGGTTGGGCTGAGGTGGCACACTGGTAGTTGAGGATCTTCATGTATTTCTATTTACTGAATACATGCTTTAGTTTCTGTCTTATCAACTTACTAAATTTATCTGATTTAATTTCTTTTATTTGGGTATGTTTTCTTTTCTAAATGTATAACTTCTTGTTTCTTTATTTTCCTCTACTAAATATGTATATATTTTTTTGTTATTGCTTATCTTTTGATACCTGCCTTAAAACTAACGGAAAGGTAACACTGTTAATAACCAGGGTCGGCTGAGGGACTGCATTTCTAACATCCCTTGGGTGGCGTTTGGTTATTGTCTCGAGACAGAAAAGATGGAGACAAACTTTTTTGGTTGAAGAGGCAGAGACAAAATAAATCTGTCTTTGTGATAATTTTAGAGTGAATTCCTGTATTTTCAAAACAAGAAGTATAAGGAGACATGTCTTATCTACCCCCACTGTCTCTGTCTCTTATGTTTCGATACAGTAACCAAACACTACCTTGAGTACAAGGATGAAGCTGATAAAAAAAATGTACGGATCACTTTAAGAAAATGTCAATGAGTCCAAGGATGGAATATACAATTATAAACATCATATGGCCCTATTTTCATCGTAAGATGCTTGTGTGCACAGAAGCATATAGTGACAATTTAACCATGCCATGGTTTTCAGATATAAATATGTTTTTTCAATTCCATGTACTTCTGTTAGCGCATGCAGGCATTGTTATCAAAGTTGAAAACTTCAGTTTGATTTTTTTTTCACTGCAGTTCAGCATGGGCCTTGATGGGAAAAAACTAGAACCTGAGAGCAATGTTCTTCTTGCATCAATCGAGAACATGCAGTATGCTGTCACATTGGATGTTTTACACATGGTATAAACACTCCTTATAACAGTTGTGGAAATTCCTAGTTCACCAAGCCTTCCTCAGTGCTGATATTTTTTTCCTTCAATGCTGTGCTAGGTCTTTTCTTCTTTTGGTCCTGTCCAGAAGATTGCCATGTTTGATAAAAACAGTGGACTTCAGGCTTTAATTCAATACCCTGGTATTGTTCAAATATCTAAATACTTTTGTTAACAGATAGAGTAATTATCAAGACGTCGAAAAGTGTAATTATCGGGATGTCCCAAATCTTATTGCTCTTGAAACACTTGTTTATACATGCCTGGGATTTAACAGTTGCATTTCAGAATTTGTTCAGGGAATGTTTCCAACAGCTAACTTTGAGAGTATTTGAGGTTGTGGATGTGTAGTCATAAAGTAGGTTTGAAGTCACAAACTGCAATTTTTAAGGTGGTTTGATCACCTTTCTGTAACATGGCATAAGTTTGTACCACTATTTTTGAAAACCCAATTTCAAAACATTTTTTTTTTTGCAAGGACATAGTAAATAGTAGAGGTAAGACTTGATGAGTTTCCATGGACGAAACTCAGGTGTTTGCCATAATTTTTTTCCCATTAGATGTTTTTACTAAATATGGATGAAGATTATAGGGAAGAATTGGCATTGGACTATCCCTTTGCTTTTTTGCTGGAGTTGGGGGAAACTGTCTTAGTATTTTTCTTCCTTTTCTTGATTTTTTTTCCAGATTTTGGAATCCAGTATGAGCAATAAGTTAATAATCTTAAATGCTGCCTTAACGAAGTTGACTTGCAGATTTATTGTTACTCTACATGTAATTCTGAAGATACTAAATTGCTGTTCCCATGTTGCCATGGGTTGCAGATGTCCAGACAGCTGTTGTTGCCAAGGAAGCATTGGAAGGACACTGTATCTATGATGGAGGATTTTGCAAGCTTCACCTTTCATACTCACGCCATAATGATCTTAGTATTAAGGTAACCAGCCATGCCTTGGGAATATAATATTATTTTTGTGCTCGCTATAATAGTGAGCACATTCTTATAAACTCACAGTGCTCTTCTGTCTAATTGTTTTAATCCTTTTGAAAGAACTGGGAGAAAATCTGATTCTAGACATACACGGAGATGTTTCTTTAAGTCTTTAGTTTAAACAGCACAGGCTGTATTTTTCAAAACTTGGTACATTGATTACAGGTCAATAATGATAGGAGCAGAGACTACACGATTCCCAACAATGTAACGGTGAACCCCCAGCCTTCAATTCTTGGGCAGCAGCCAGTTGCAACACATGGTCCTCCTTCTCATCTATACACTGGAGCTCAGTTTGCTCCAACTTCAGAGCATTCAATGATTCCTCAGCCTTCTTCTGGATGGGCCACTGGCTTTCCACCAGTACCCAATTCCATGCCTGGCCAGATGAATAATAATCCTTACTTGCCACCTGGAACTATGCCACCTCAAATGGGCCATGGAATGATGCAGATGCCTAGCCATGGTGGCCCACCACATACTCATGCAATGCCCCCTTACAGACCTTATCATATGCAATAGCAAGTACTCTATTCAGTTCTATTAATCTATTTCGCGTACCAGAGTTTGCAGAAGTGGAGGAAGCTATTCTGAGGAGAATACCACTGTTGAAAACCAGTTACTTACCCGAGATCTCAAGGTTTTAAAGCTGAAGTGCCTATAACATTTCTTCTCCTTCAGCTATTTTGCAGGTGAGATCGATGTAAACAGCAAGCTCCAGCACCTTCGTTTGGTTCTAGGATTGTTGTTAACTGCGGTTGTCTGTTGATTCCATTGTGAAATATTATGACTGCCACAATTTGTTTATTACTGGAAAGTTAATGGGCGTAAGTTGATAGAAATATTTTACTTTCTGTGCCCGCGAATGAGGCTGTATCGGTTGATTTTCTTCACCGGAAGCTTTCTAGCCAGCATGCATGAGTGTTATTCATTTTAAGTTATTTGTTTAAGCAAACTTCTATGGTGACATTAGGAACTGAAAAGTTTTCCCAGGACATTACCAGCCATTCAATAGGATCTTGAAGAGGAGTGGCTGTGGATTGTGATCTTGCTTTTATTTACACTTTTTGAACTCTTTCGCATTCCTTTATTAGCAGTTTGCTAAATACAATTTGGTATAAAACCTGTCCATTATTGATCCATTTCGATCTGTTTTGGTGGCCCAATAAGTTATGAACCTTATTTCTGGCTTGTGTAACAGGGCATCTTGCCTTGGCTACCTGACTAATAATTCTCATTCCGAACCTGGGTGGTTCATTTTTCTGAAAAGGGTAAGGAAAATACTTTAGAACATGCGAGCCAATTTAATTTTACACATCTTAGGCATCGCATTCTATTTTTATGGGTGGAAAGGGAAGGATTCTTTGTTTGGAATTTGGACAGGAAATGGGAAGGAAATGAATATAATTATTACCATTTTAGTTGGAAGAGAGAATGAAGTGTCAAGTAGCTGGTTAAATGAAAGATGATGTCACATATAAACCAGCTCCATTATTCTCCATTTAACCTCAATTTGGGAATGAGACTTCCACTCCTATGAAAAAAAAAAAAGCCTTCCCGCACAAGGTTAACATCTAATTCTTCTTCCTTCTCTATTTACTTCTTTCCTAAAAAAAATTGTTACAAAATCAAAGAAAAGAGTCTTCTTCAATTATACAAAATTATAAACTACTTGAAAATGGTTGGGATACATACATGTATAAAAAACCATGTCATTCATATGTTGTTAGGTTCTTGGTTAAGTTTACAGACTTTTTATATCAGATACTATTAATTCAATATTTTTTATCATAGTTTTAAACTAGGTAGCCTGCACTATACGTCGGGCCAGATTAATTTTTTTTCAACATAAAAAAAGATAATAAGATGATGCCTGAGCTTTTAAAAAATCAAGAAAAATATGAGATTAATGTAATTGAGTCAATTAGATTTGATAAACTTGGTTAATCTAATAATATGATTATATAAAAAAAAGACATCTAATAATATGTTTGTTAATGCCATGAAAATCTATCTTTTCAATATTCTTAACAGGTCTCTATAATCTTATTTGTTAACAAAAAAAAATTAAATAAGAACGAGATGACTATATAAAAAGCAAAATGAGAAAAATTATGAATCTTAATTCTTAGCAAATAAAATGTCGAACAACAAAATTGAAAAAAAAAACAAACCTAGTATATTCAAGCTAGCAAGCCAAATCTGCAATCTAGTTGTGAGATCGAGATAACTTCATAGAAAATAAATAAAAAAAATCATGAAGATTGATTCTCAAATTAATCATCGTTGAAGGCATGAAATAGAAAAATAATAATAAAACTTTCTAAAAAAGCAACGTAAAAAAGACATGAATCAACCCTAAAAAAACCTTCTAAATCCTTGATTTGGGACATGAGATTAGGATAAATCCATACAAGAAAAAATAAAAAAAAACAATGAATACAAATCCCCAACCAATATAATGTCAAAAGATGAAATTAAAAAAAAAATAATTTTAAAAAAGACTGAATACAACCTGGACTAATCTCTTAAATCCATGACATGGGTTATGGGGTCTCATTGAACCATCAAAATCAAACCCAAAAAAATCATGAAGCTAAATTCTCAATCAACCAAATAATAAAAGACAAAATTAAAAAAAACATTTAACAAAAAATGATCCAAAAGAAAATAGAATTGAAAAGAATGTGGACCAAATTGACATAACAAGAAAATTAAGTTAAATGTTTAGGGATGAAATTTGAAAAAAAATCAATCAAGAAAAGTAAAAGAAAAAAATAAAAATTAAGGAACAAATTTCATATAAAAATCAAATGATAAAGGATGAAATTAAAAAACAAAATATAATCAAATTTGATACAATCAAAAGAATAAGGACTAAAATTAAAACTTAAAAAAAAGCAACATAAAAAAAAGACCCGAGCAAACCCTAGTATATAGGTCGAATTTATGAACTGAGATATGAAATTGAGATAAGTCTATAGAAAGGAAAATGAAAAATAACGAATGCAAATCTCCAACCAACACAATATTGAAGTATAAAATTTTAAAAAAGACTGAATTCAACCCGGTTTAATCTCTTAAACTCGTAACATAAATCATAAGGTTAGATTAAACCATAAAAGGAAAACAATAAATAAATCATAAAGCTAAATTTTCAATCAACTAGATAATGAGGGGTAAAGTTAAAAAGAAAATCAACAAAAAAGATCCAAAAAAAAAAATAGAAGTGAAAATAATGAGGACCAAAATTGATATATAAAAAATCAAATTATAAGGGATGAAATTGAAAAAAAATCAACCAAGAAATGCATAAAAATAAGCATTAAATTTGATATAAAAATTAAATATTAAGGGATGAAATTAAAAAATAAATAAATAAGATAAATTATTTTCTTGTAGTTATCAAAATAAATAAAATAACAAATACAAATGTGTAGACATGACAATTGGCATAATCAAAATAAATAAAATAAGAACCAAATAATAAATGACCACACTTTCTTTTGATTTTTTTAAAGGATAATGTGTTTTTAAAGGTTGAAGAGAGAGAAAAAATAGTGAGAAAAAAAACATTGTTGTAACTTCACTGTATAGAGGGATGCGACATACACCTCACTGCTATGGTGTTTGGCTGCCAAGAAACATCACACACAACTCTCATTTGAATGCACGCGTTATCAACTTCTTATTTAAATAATATTATATTTTAATTAAAAGACTTAAATGTCCCTAAGTTAATTTTCCAATTACAAAAAAATTTATATGAAAATGATGAAAACGCCCTTAAACTTGACTTTAGGAAAATCTAATTTTAAGAGTAATATGAATATTTTACCATGCAAAAAAAATTAAAATGCCTGAAAAGCACCTCATCTTTAAGTTTAATTAATTTAGCTTTTAAAGGTAGTTTAACCATTTTACTGTGCAACTAGAATATGAAAAGTACTATATACTGCTATAAACTTGAAATTGACAATTTAATCCTATAGAATAGATCATTTTACCTCTATAACTAAGTTATAAATTTTGTATTATCATGGGAAAAATGATAATTCTACTATGTGAATCCAGAGTAAAATAAAAAAGAGTCTACAATGTCTAATCAATTTTATTTTTTAATAATAAATTTGATCACGATTGTAGTCATAGTGAAGGAACACAAACTTTCCTAGTATTAAATAATAATCACAACTATCATTCTCATGGATTCATTAGCAATTCCTAACAAACTTTCATAGTACATGATTTTTCTAATAATTCTATTAAAGAAAAAATTACCTTGAATATATTGTAGTTTGATTAATTTTACAGTTGCCAGCTATATTTTAAAAAATTACAGTTTATATATAAACTTTTTACACGCATTAACACTTAACATCCTTGCTAATAAAAAATTATATACATGATTACCATTATTTTTTATTTAATGATCAAATAATTATTTTGTGTTAAAAGAACGAAAATGCTACACATACTCTTTTCTTATTTTTTATGTTAAAATTATAAAATTGCCATAACTGCAATATATATTGCTATTTAATTTTGAACTTTTATCAACATGTGATTTTCATTGTGCCGAAGAATTAACTTTTCAGATTGTAGATTGATGGATCTTCAAACAAACATGCAAGGACCAGGTAAAGTCACGGAGTCCAGCCAATCTAGAGGTCTTCCATCATCACTTGCCAAGACTACGGCCATCAATGCATCAGCTTCCATGATCCATGACAGTGGATTCCACATAAAACCCACATACTTGAGAATCTTGCTCTAATTTTCATAAAACATGAAAGCTACACAGTACCACCGGGCGGCTCGCCTGAATGCGGAGTCTTTCTCCGCCGCCAACTCGACGTCGTCGTCACCTGCAAGCCATGGGAATCTTGCTATCCCGGTGAAAGCTCAAAAAAAGAGCACTCCTGTAACTGGCAAACCATTAATTCTGTCTTTTTCTAGATGTCTTCGTCACATTGAGTAACCCTTAAAACTAACAAATCCAAAGACATATCATTCAAAGCTTGCAAAAACAACTCTCCTCCTGACAAATCCAAAGACATGAGTTTTAAGGAGACATGCCAGCAGCTTATAGATCCTTCGCCATTGATTTCTAGAACCAGAACTTATTTCAGTCATCAATAACTACATAACAAGCCAATTTTATCTCTCCATTCCCTCTCTCAACTATTCAGCTTTTAATTTCTCGCAACTCCTTCTGGGATTTGATAATGCCACGCCACTTTGGACAAGCCAAAACACAGTTGCTCATAGGCTGTAGAAAACTCACCATCTCTTTCCTTGCTCACATTTTGCTCAGAAGATGACGAGAAGCTTGTCAATTAATGTAGTGAGTTCACAGACCAATTCAAAACTGACAAAACACCAGGGAAATTGTCTAGAAATAAACATGATCGCCAAATAATCACCACCGATGAGGTAGGAGAGCATTGCTTTCTTAAAATCATAGTCTGGATACATGGAGAGTCGGGACAGGCCCTCCATCGGAAATAACTTCCTTGATCTTGCATCGCCACATTTTTCAAGCAACGAGAACATATGTTTGGGCAAGAGAACTGGTCTAGAAGTAAACATGATCGTCAAATAATCACCACCGAGCATTGCTTTCTTAAAATCATAGTCTGGATACATGGAGAGTGGAGACAGGTCCTCCATCGGAAATAACTTCCGTGATCCTTGCATCGCCACATTTTTCAAGCAACGAGAACATATGTTTGGGCAAGAGAACTGTCTGTAAAGATTTTGGGTCCAAGATGGACCCGAGTACCTGATAAAATGTGAGAAACATTTTAAGCACAGAACTAAACTGAAAATCGGAAAAGAGTGAAAAACCAACCATCTGCAGAAATGAGTTTTGAGGACAGAACACTAGACCGATAAGAAATTAGGGTTTAAAGGAGAGATTAATGGGTGGATTAAAATAATTGAACATGATTAAACAAATTAGGGTGTTTCCTAAGTTTCAATTTGAGGTTTTTATTTTTTAAGTTTTTTTTTAAAAACATGACTAATTGCTTTTCAATAAAAAAAACATTAAATTTTGATTTTAATCTGGATTTAGATCATAAAAAAAATGATATACAAAGAGAATAAAATATGCTTGAAGAGAGGGAATTTTCGATATGATCTTTGTTTGAGTTTCTAATTTTCTAATATATTATATACGAGAGTATTTTGATATTTTTATTTAAATTAAAATTTTATATTGAAACAAGATATGAATTGTAATTTTTCATAACTATAAAATTGACCTTTATTAAATATAAAAGATAATTTTTTTCTTTATTAAATAATTTTTATCATTATTTTCTTTATTAAATATAGACAAAAACTATACTTTTAGTTGGTAGAAGTCATATAAACAACATATATTATAACTATATAAGTACGTGAAAAACATGAAAATATGAACTAATTAGAATACAAAGTTTTGCAAAAAAATAAAAAAATTCATTTTTGTAAATTGGTCGTTATTAGACCATATTTTCAATGTAATAGCCAGTAACAATTGTTATCATTATATATAACCGCGTTATAATCATTGAATCACCAATAACGTTATTATAAGGAAAAACTACCTTTAATTTCCAGTAGATTAATATATTTTTTATTTACTCTTATACTTTAAAAACTTATTATTTATATTATAAACTTTATACCCCTGATTATACCTAACATCCTCACAAAAAAAATATATTATTTACATCATTACTATTATTTTCTATTTAAAGGCTAAGAAGTCCTTGAAACAATAATATTATAATTTTATTATCAAACTAATATTAAAACTTTATAAAAAAAAAAACAGGTGTTGACTTAAGTTTTTTTCATTGATTTAACTTTAATTTTTTTTAATTTTTTAATCTTAATCTTAATCTTGTATTGCATTTAGAATTTAGAAGATTGGTAGAGATAATTATAATTCAAGTTTTTTTTGGATGTTTTTTATTTTTATTATTTAATATTAGATTATTAGATCATAATTTTTTCTGTTATTATAATTTAATAATCTAGATTTAATTTATAATTATTTAAATAATTTTTTTATATTAAAAAAAATTAATTTTACCAGTGGCTTGAGCGACCATAGTCTAGCTCTAATATCAAACAATAACAACAAATTATTCTAATAACTTGAATAAGAATTTGAGCGTGTTTGTTTTTTAGCTGTGATAAATTTTTTAAAATGTTTTTTTATTTAAAAAATATTAAATAAATGTTCTTACATGATTTTCACATTATCGTTAAAAACAAATTTGACCTCCAAAGAAGCAAATCACTGGAAAAAATGGCAATGCAAAATTGATGTGATATAATTAGAGTAAAAAAAAAAAAAACTCATCCCTGATCCCTGGAGATAGTTTGAGTTCCAACTTCCAAGGTCAACCCAAAGTGAAAAAAGAGACCAAACTAAACATAAGTAAAAGTAGAAAAGATTGCAATCACACAAAAAAGACGGCGCCAATTTCAATCAAAATCCAATTACAAGCTCAAAGATAAGATAACTTTCCTTCCTTTCCTTTCCTTTGTGGTTCTCAAAACTCCCCCCTCTCTCTTCGAAACCATAGAGAGGGAACCCATAATTTTTTTTCTTTGATAGATTTATTCATAAACCCTAAAAGTTTCATCGTTATCAACAACAATGGCTATCACTTTACAAGCTACCCTTCTTTGCAGACCTTCATTCTCTCTCTATTCTCCTTCAAAACGACGCAGCTTTCACCACCCCATCAACTCCCCTCTTTCTCTCTCTAAAACCCCATCTTCTCCTTCTTTAAACCTCCGACTCCGCCCTTTCTTAATACCTTGTACATTGCACCCTGACAATGCTGACCCTGTTTCGGAAACAGTCCCTCCGATTTCAAATTCCGATAAAACACAAGAGGTGGTGGATGTAGTGGAGAGCAATGAGAGTGGAAGGCAGGAGGAGGAAGGGCAGGGAGGTAACTTAGTGGAGGAGAAAGAAGGTGGTGGTGGGGTTTATGATAGTAATGGGAGAATAAGAGTGGCGGTGTTTTTAATGGGGTTATGGACTAAAATGAAAAATGGGTTTCAGAAATTGTTGATGTTAATGGGTTCTTATTCTTCTAATTGGTTTAGTTTTAGTTGGTGGCCATTTTGGAAACAAGAGAAGAAATTAGAGAAATTGATTGCTGAAGCTGAAGCTCATCCTAAAGATGCTGAAAAACAGACTGCTCTTTTAGTTGAGCTTAATAAGCACAGGTTTGGCTTTAGATTTTGATAATTTTGTGTGGGTTTGTTTTGAGCTTTGGTTTCTGTTTGTTTTATGGGAGATTGATAAAGGAAATGAATTATTGATAAAGGAAATGAATTTGATGGGTTTTTGTTGAAGTTATGAGCTTTAATATGTTTGGTTTCTGAGAAATTGGTAAAGGAATTGAACTTTGTGGTGTTTGTTATATTTTCGACTTTGCTATGTTATTTGCTCGGTGAATGAGAAATTGGTTAATTCATTAATTAAAATTACTGGTTTTTTTTTTTCTCTGGGGTTTCGAATTTTATCTGTATGGTTTATGAGAAATTTATAGAAGAATTGAATTTTATGGGCTGTTTGTTTAAAGTTTTAAGAGTACTTTTTTGGTTAAATATACTGTCTTCTTTTTGGATGCTTAGAAATTGATTGAGGAACATGTTTTGGCCCTTTCTTGTTAAATTTTAAGCCTTCTGTTTTTAGTTTAGTGTTTGTGTGATTGTTGAAAAATAGGTATGAAAAGTGAATTTGATTGTCTGTCTTTCATTTACTGATTTTTTTTAATTAATTTTTTTTTGCAGTCCTGAGTCTGTGATTAAGAGGTTTGAACAAAGAGACCATGCAGTGGATAGCAAAGGAGTCGCTGAGTATCTTAGAGCTCTTGTGGTTACTAATTCTATTGCAGATTATCTTCCTGATGAACAATCTGGAAAGCCTTCCAGTCTTCCTGCTTTGGTAGATTAAAGCACATGTTTGTTTGTCATTCAGTTAGTTGGATATGTGATGTTTGATGCCGCAGTTTTCTGCACTATATTTGATCGATTAATGTTTAATCTGTAGTTGCAAGAATTGAAGCAGCGTGCATCAGGGGACACAGATAAGCAATTTATGAACCCTGGCATATCTGAAAAGCAGCCATTGCATGTGGTGATGGTAAGAGTTAACTGTAAAAATGATTGTGCTGGAGACCTTGTATATGGAGCAAGGTGGTTTAATACTTTCTGCCTTCTATTTTAGAAGATAAATGTGAATAACTTGATGTTTCTAAAAGTTCTTTTTTTTTCCTGTTGGTTTTTGGTAGGTTGATCCAAAAGTATCCAACAAGTCACGGTTTGCTCAAGAGCTTATATCCACAATCTTGTTCACTGTTGCAGTTGGATTAGTTTGGTACGAGGTCTTGCATTTCCTCTTGCACTTTGTTTCACCATTCCCATCTCTATTTCTCTACCTTATCAGATACGGAATTCATTTTTCAGGATAATGGGTGCTGCTGCACTTCAAAAGTATATAGGGAGTCTGGGTGGAATAGGAGCTTCAGGAGTTGGCTCAAGTTCTTCTTATACTCCAAAAGAGCTGAATAAAGAAGTTATGCCAGAGAAAGTGAGTTTTGAACATTTTGTGCCTGAAGTATTTGGGGGTGTTTTTTAGAATCCTGCTACCTTCAGTTACACGATTGCTTCTTTTTTTTTTGTATTTCTTTAAGGGGTGGATAGCAGATCAATAGAATTTGTTTAACTTGTTGGATGTGTTCCTGTTCCTGTGTCTCTTAGTAAGGGAGATAAAGCAAGATTAGAGACATGAAGTTGGAATAGTAGGGAAGAAAAATGGGAACTTTGGTTTAGCGTTGAAACTTTTATCCCAGACCAACATTTACTTGATTGGAGAAATTATATCTTGGAAAGCCATATTCTTTTATTGTATATTACTCTTGTATTTAGCATATAATGGTTGGTCTTAACTTTTATTTGCAGAATGTTAAAACCTTTAAGGATGTTAAAGGTTGTGACGATGCAAAACAAGAGCTTGAGGAAGTAGTGGAGTATCTAAAAAACCCAACAAAATTTACTCGCCTTGGTGGGAAGTTGCCGAAGGTTTGTGCAAAATATTTTTGTTATCATACGTAACATGTGGTTTCGTGTACTTTGTATGAACCCTACAGCGTGGAATATACTAGTCATAGTTCATATACTAGAATGATAGGTTTTGTGTTCCAATTGTCATGAATAACTTCAATCATTTCCTTTCTGTTTCTATTCAGCAATCACACTCATTTCTGTACATGGGAGAAATCAATTACTATTATCTCATCTTCTTGTTGTACCTTTCTCTGTATGTAAAAAACTCATTACAAGAGAAGTTTTACTTCAGAATTTGAATTGTTTCTGAAAACATGAGTTTAACAACATTCCAATGCAGGGAATCCTTTTGACAGGAGCCCCTGGTACAGGAAAAACATTGCTTGCCAAGGTAACTTTTACTTGTATATTTTTTAAGATGGGTTTTTGACTTGTGCATTTCTTGTCCTTCGATATTTGTCTTTAGCTGTTGACCACTTTTATTTTCTGTTATTGAACTTCTATCTTTGAAGCTTGTGATGAATAAATAGCAACCCTTGTGTCATTTGATCATAAATATCAAAATGACGTGTTGAGAGAAAGTATAGATTCTTTTGGATGCTCACTGGAACAAATCAACCTTGTCTTTTCCTATGTTCAAGATTGTATTTTACAAATTGTCCTATTGGATGCTCATCCTTTTTTGAATTTATGGTCACGAGTACTAGTCATCTATGCTTATATTCATGTACTTCTTCTGATAATTGTATTATCTTGAACCTCAAGGCCATTGCTGGAGAAGCTGGAGTGCCTTTTTTCTATAGAGCAGGATCTGAATTTGAGGAAATGTGAGTCATCTTTACCTTAAATAGATTACCTCATTTACTTGTAATAATAAAAAGAGAATTTACATAGTATCTTATACCAATGCTGTTTTTTCTTTGGGAAAACAATGCAGCTAAGTTCTTTTATGCTCCAATTATTAATGGTAAATTTTTTTAAGTGGAATAAAAAATTTATATTTTTACTGCTGATTAATATCTGGTAGAAGTGGAGAATATGATAGCTATCTTACTTCGCAGCAAGAATTAAGAAAAGATGCAGTAGGGTGCTGGTGAGATGGCCCTGCCATGTTCACCAACTGTTGTCTGTTGAGTAGCACTCTATGATGTTTGAGTAGTTGATGCATATCTAGAAACAGCTAGAGATGAGTTGGTTCTTTCACTTGGTTGTGTTTGGTAGCAATCAGTGAAGTGTTGAAGAATTTGCTGGTGGCAAGAATGAGAAAGAAGTGATTTGGCTTGTATTTATGAGAAAAGCTGCAGCTTCAACATGTTAAGTTGCAGAAGTTGCTGGTGGTAGAGGATGAGGTGACAATGATTTGGCCATGTATTTTCGAGGAAAGGCTGCAGGGAAGCTGCAGAATCTGCTTTTTAAAGCATAAAATTGAGTGATGATATTGGGTTGAACTGCCATGCCATCATGGTCCTTTGATTCTCGTGGAGCACCTAATGGCCAATCCAACAATAAAGTGGCCACAGCATTCTGGCAACATTTTAAATTGAACAATTGTATCAAGTATGGATGGTTTCTTGGACAGGAAGGCTGCTGGATTGTGGCAAAGATTGCTTGCATTTGTTAGGGTGTTTTGCATGATCTGGAGGAGGGTTTAACAATTTTTGTTGGCGTCTTTTGTGGGTTTGAGAAGGTAGATAGATTATAAGATTTTAGGAAATGTGTTGTTACTGCAATATCTTGGTGCATTTGGATGGAGATGGGTGCAAGGTTTTCTGATGATCTTCATATTGAAGCAGTTGTTGGGGGATTGGATAGTCTTTTTGGCACCTCTCTAGTGGATAGATATACAATGGGATTGGAGTGCTTTGTTACTTTGAACTAGATTGTTGTTTCTTTTCACCTTTTGGAAGGATGTCTAATTCTCCTATTTTTGCTATTGAAACTCCATCTTCTAGTAAGATTAAGCTTGCTTTTAGGAGTAATCCCATCCTTCAGCATTCTCATATTAAAAAAAAAAAGTCTCATCTTACTTTTTGTACTGCAGGTTTGTTGGCGTTGGTGCTCGGCGTGTAAGATCCTTATTTCAAGCTGCTAAGAAAAAGGTTTGTTGTTCTGTGATGTTTTTTGGCAGTTTAGTAGGGGAGAAACAAACAAAAACACAGAAAAATTTAAAATCATCTTGGCAACCATTTGTAGGACTTCTTCTCTTCTGGCTGAACAAATATGCACTTCTGTACATGACATTGCATTATGTTTCTTTTATGTATTCATGATTTCCTAGACGTACAAAATGGGTCTCCAACAGGCATAGACAACTTTGAGGGCATTTTCTTGAAATAAAGGAGTTTTTGTTATGATATTGGAGATCTTTGCACAAAGAATGTGTATAAAAATTGGTGTTATCCTTTTCCCTGTCTGCTTGTCAGCTAACTGTGAATAATCAATAGGAATATACAAATATAGAAATTGTCTGCTTTGTTTTAGTGAAATTTATAGCTAGCTGTATAATGCTAAAAAAAAAAAAAAAAAAAAAAAAAGAAGAGTATAATTCAATAGGAATATGTTAGTTTCTAAGAGAATCATCTATACCTCGACTTTAATTACATTCATGATTGAAACTCTGAAATCTGAGCTGTATAGTGATGCCTTAATACTGTGCTTTTCCTTTTCATTGTATGATTAACACCATTTTTCATTTTTTAGGCTCCTTGTATCATTTTTATTGATGAAATTGATGCTGTTGGGTCAACAAGGAAACAATGGGAAGGCCATACAAAGAAGACATTGCATCAACTACTTGTTGAAATGGATGGTTTCGAACAAAATGAGGTATCTATAGATAAGCTTGTAATATAATGTGTCAGTTCACTGCCACCTTTCTAACCTTGTTTAATTTTTCCTCTGCAGGGAATAATATTGATGGCTGCAACAAACTTGCCTGATATTCTTGATCCAGCTTTGACTAGGCCTGGTAGATTTGACCGGCATGTATGTTGTATTATTCTCTAAGCTTTCAAAGTTAAAATGACATTGTGTTTTAAGGTGAATATGTTTTACTGAATCGTCATACTCGTGGTTCTACTTGTAAATTCTACTTTCTAGGTTAGAGTTTAAGGATGAGTTTCCATAAATGGTTTCACTCAAATAAATGCATGAATGATTGGACAAACCCAGAGTGTCTGTCTATGTGCTTATATGTCATCTATTTTTTATTTGAATTAATATCCTTGGTTATGACTGACAAGAACTCTTTTTAGATCGTTGTTCCAAATCCTGACGTTAAAGGCCGACAAGAGATTTTGGAGCTCTACCTGGAAGATAAGCCTATGGCTGATGATGTAGATGTTAAAACAATTGCTCGTGGCACACCAGGCTTCAATGGAGCTGGTGGTTCATTTGATTGAAGCTGCATATTTTGTTTTCTGGCAGAAGTTTATTCAATTTTACCAACAAATTTTTCCATTGCTTCTTGTTTTGCAATCAGATCTCGCAAACTTAGTGAACATTGCTGCTATTAAAGCTGCTGTAGAAGGCGCTGAGAAGTTAACTGCTGCACAATTGGAGTTTGCAAAAGATAGGATACTTATGGGTACTGAGCGGAAAACAATGTTCATTTCTGAAGAGTCAAAGAAGGTATGTATAAATCAGTCAATAGGCAATCTCTAGAGTTGTAGGTTTGGATGATTTCCTTGCATGGTTGACATTTTGCTACATATTCTTGGAACCCATCTTTTTAGTGCTTAATCTATTGGCCTAAGCTTGAACTATCTTGTCTCGTTCTACTTCCATTTTAAGTTTGTACAGACTTGGGGAGGGGGTTATTATTAATTTATTATCACATATGGCAAGCAAACGAGACCTTTGCATGCCATGCATAAAGTCTTCAGCAGTTCAGCTTACTTGGAAACATCCAGTGAGATTCATCACTGTTAATTGCTATGCTATTACACTTGTTTCCAGTTAACAGCATATCATGAGAGTGGCCATGCTATTGTAGCTTTCAATACCGAGGGTGCACACCCGATACACAAGGCAACTATAATGCCACGAGGATCTGCTTTAGGAATGGTCACCCAGCTTCCTTCAAGCGATGAGACATCAATTAGCAAAAAGCAGTTATTAGCTCGGCTTGATGTTTGTATGGGAGGAAGAGTTGCGGAAGAGCTCATATTTGGTCAGGACCATGTCACTACTGGAGCAAGTAGTGATCTTCACACAGCTACAGAGCTTGCGCAGTATATGGTATGTGTTTGTATGCTAAAGTCGCATTTCCTTTGGTTTATAGAGCTCCCAAACCACAATGAGTAAAATGGTTACATCTAAGTTGGATTCAATCCATTGACACAAAATGCATTCTAATGCTATCTTCATCTTTCCAAGGTATCAAATTGTGGGATGAGCGATGCAATTGGACCAATACATATTAAAGAAAGACCAAGTTCAGAATTGCAGTCACGTGTTGATGCTGAAGTATGTTTTTGAATGCCTTGTCTTGTTTATGGAATATTTTTTGTGAATCCCTGGTCATGGTTTCGGAATGATTGTGATTTGTTTGGTCGTTTCTGTAGGTCATGAAACTCCTAAAAGAAGCATATGATCGTGTGAAAGCCTTGCTAAAGAAGGTTTGTTCATATGATTCAGTATTGTTTATGAGGACACATCCACCAATATCAGGCATTACTTTTTGTTGTTTTTTC
The DNA here is from genome assembly GCF_951802175.1 of Populus nigra. Lineage (NCBI taxonomy): Eukaryota > Viridiplantae > Streptophyta > Magnoliopsida > Malpighiales > Salicaceae > Populus > Populus nigra. The sequence goes on along the minus strand of NC_084867.1, from coordinate 1,403,494 downwards.
CCTTGGTAAAATGTGCACTGGGCACATTATGTTAGTGGAGCTTAGACAAGAGACTTGAAACGCCCCTAATATTCTCTGTCCAGCTCCTTCACCTAGAATTGTTTTGGAAAGAGTTCCTTTTGAACATTATCATATGGTGGAGAGTTCTGAATCTGTCAGCAGTTAAAATCTTTCTGCTGTTGTTCCTATGTACCCTCACTACATGAGATTCGTTGCTGATAGTTAACTTTCTAGTTTACTAGAATTAGATCCCTTGGGTGACAGGCCATTCTTATGCTGAACCTTCTATTCAAGTTGTCCTGTCGTATCTTGAAGACTCTTGCAAGCTTAACTAGTTTTGATGATTTTGAAGAAATAGCTTCTGTGTGCCTTTAGTGCTTGAATAGACTAAAGTAACCTTTTGAAGTTCTGTATAGCAAATTCTAGCAGTCACTGACATTCTTGTTTGATTATTTGCAGCACGAGATGGCATTACATGCACTAGCAAACTCTCTTTTAGAGTATGAAACACTTAGTGCAGAAGAAATAAAGCGCATTCTTCTTCCCTACCGGGAAGGACGGCAACCCGAGCAGCAAGAAGCAGCGCAAGAAGAAGGGGAGCTTGTATTGGCTTAATAATCATGTAATCTAATCGACCATGGGGGAGATTCTGTACAGTATATTTAAAGCAGTACAGGTGATTATTTATACAATCCCTCTCCAATCATCCGCCTTCATGTTTCGTACTACGATGTGCAATAGAAATTCTTTCCGTACACCCTCAACCTGACAGACAGCGATAGATCATGTACTATTTTCGTACATGTATTATTTGAACGTTTACCCCAACTGTGGGTAGAATTTTGAACATACAATATTCGATATTATAGGCAGGGCGCGGCAAGCTTTATGGTATTTTTTGAACTTAATCTTTAGCGCTCCACCCCTTTTACCATTTCTTGCGCATGATTTTGCCAAGATCGCTGTACTCCTTGCTGTTCACTATCCATTTTACGCGCTTCGACGAGGAAATTGTCACCGGACTGCCCCCTTCATGAACTATACACTAATGTGACCCTTTGAATTATCCAAACTGAGTTTTTCTCTACGGAGACACCACCCCCAAAATATTTTTTATCGTAATTATCGACACAAGGATGGTCTAAAGCTCACTGTCCTCCATCAATAATGCATAGTTGTATACAACATGCTTACAAAATAGCAAGATCACAAATATTTTCTCGAGCACACGCACAAATACCTCCAAATTAAGTGGAAGTCATATATTCTTTTTCCGTACATATCTTAGAGTATTTTTACTCAAGTATATATAATGAGATTATTAACATAACTTGATAATTTACAAATATTTTTCCAATGATGAAATGACCACAAGTATCTGAAATACAATATCATGATTATTATGATGGATGAAATATACCTATGATATTGAAAACGTTGAAAAATAGGATAAACATGTCTGCATTCATTACCACTAATATCTTTAATATAACTCTTGAAATAAACACAAATCATTAATCTTTTTCGAGTATATTAATACTATGCTAAATTTTTAATTTATTATATTCCCTTCATCAACCGATAGTAATTACCGTAGTGAATACCTTAAAACCTCATGAATTATACGTTCAATAATTTATTGATCTATTGCATTTCTCGAGGCCAGTGCTCATGTCAACCATACACTTGGAACAATTTCAATAATTATAGTTTGTGTTTTACATCAGTCATGTTCATTGATTTGTTTCATTACTCGTAATCTCATGCTACAAGGCATTATTGTCAAAGCAACAACCCCCTCCATTGCGGCCAGTTTAATTTTTACATAATAGCCACCGTCATGGTGGCCGGCTTAATTTCAATTAATAACCCTCGCCGTTATTACTAGCTTAATTTTAATTAATATTCACTGCCATTATAGCCAACTAGATTTTTCAAAGTATCCCCCTGCTCATGAAGCAAAATTAGTTTATATTCTGAAATTCGCATCGAGTTTATATTCCATACTTCACATTAAATTTATGTAGAAACAAATAGACAAAATATTTCTTTAAAAGATGAGGTATCCACTTCCGATGTCTCTCCTGAAGCTCCCGGGGATTGTGCTTCTCCTGCTGCAAGTCCCGCTTTAGCCGCATTACAACTTCGAGCAAAATTTCAACGAAATCGAGGAAATCCTTGACCAGGACACCATTGGGTGGAGGAATACCAAGCAAAATTTCTCCTGGTTGGGAAGAAAAAGGGCGGAACTTGATGATAATCTTGCCATGGCATTGACATCCCTCTTCCGCTTCTTCTTATTCTCCCAATATGAAGCAAACTGCTCTTTCCAATTGACAGTTCCCAGCCCTCCTGTCCCATCTCCAAACTCCTCCACAAATTTCTGCTGCCATGGATCATTGTTTGAAGACAAGCATTGCATCTCTGAAGAGACACTTTCCATTTTTGCAATATCAATGGCAGCTAGTGACTCTAAAATCTTGAGCTTCAGCTCTGTTGGGAGGCGCATCAAGCATGGTGGAAGAAACAGACCAACCTTCTTACAAATATCTATCAATAAAGGCAAAACAAGGCCATCCTTCACGATTTTCCACTACTCAAAATTTTCATTTTCAAGATACAACATGGATGACCTATCATTTTCATTCATCCCATCATTCTTACCATCTGCCCACACAAAATCTACACTGGTCAATTCTTGTGTCTCTAAGGTTTCTCCACTCCGAGCTTTTGAATCTAGAGATCCATGTCTTTCAATAACTGCATCACACGTATCGGATCCTCCAATCTCATGCTGCTCACCCTTCTGTCCTTGCACAAGCATATCCAGAGAAATTTCAGATTTAGTTTCTTGAGAATTGGCATCGTTGGCTTGAACACCAGCATGCCCACGTACAAACAAATCTTGGTTTTCGAGCTTATTAAAACCAAAAACTGACTCTGGAAAACTCATCAATTGATCAGGCGTAGGCTCTTGTACATTACCTCGATGACCTCGAGCCTGTTCTCTTACAGAGGAACAAGAACCTAAACACAGCAATGGGATTGACAGAGAAATAAGCGAGGTCACCAGACGTAATACCAAGAGATTGCAAAGAATCCTCTGGCGAAGATGCATTGAGCTCATCCTTTCTATTAAGAGACAAATATGAGCCTGCGGAAAAATATTGCTCGAGAGGGGGTTTCCTTTAGTTGCTGTAAAATACACGAAGCGGGCACTTCTATTTTCACAATTTCTTTAGATTGCACAGATCTCAATCTCAGTTTCATGGCTAAAACTGGTTAATCAATACAGAATAATTCTGAGATTGAACTACCAAAAGCGAAAGAAGAAACACAACAATCCTAAATGACAAGAAAGCTCGCAAAATATGAGAAAAAGACACTGATTTTCTCTAACTTAACCTAGTAATAAAATGCCATTCTTAGCAGCAGATGAAAAAACAACAGGATCAAGATTTTGGGTCATCAACAGTTTCGATTACCTTGCCGTCTCTTGGAACCAAACAAGGAATTCCATCTTTTATAGGAAAAGAGACAGCAATAGAATCACTGAAGAGAGAATTTGTTTCTTTGCAATACCTTAAGGGCTGTTTGGAGATTGGGCAGACAAGAATTTCAGATAGTGTTTTGCTGATTCCTTCTCCTGCTCGTTTTAACAAGGGCTTGCTGCTTAGCCTCATCCTTTTCGATGAACTCTCACTCTATCAAACCAGATCTCCAAATTTTCTCTCTGATTTGTGTTTATTTAGTTAAATTTAGACTCATCCACAAACACCTAAAACATTCAGCCCATAGATTTATTTATTCCGTCAATTACTATTGTACCCTTTTCCTCCAATTATTATTCTTGTTTGGATTTTCAGGGTTTACAAAATAAAACAGGATCTTTATAGTTTATACCATTAATTATAGAAATTTCCTCATATTTATTTGTTATCTGTTTTATTGAGATTTACACCATTATACCTGGCCCTCACCTTACACGATAAAATAAATTTAATAAAGAACAAAAAAAACCCATAACAACCCTTATCCTTTAAAAAATCACTGAAAATTCTCATAGAAAGAACAAAAATAATCTAATCTCCAACTAAATAAAAATTAAATCAAAAGGAGTTAGAATCAATCTGCTGAGCCGGTCTAAATTCTAAAACAACTTTCATGTAATCTTTATATAAGAATGAGCTTAAAAACATGATGAAATTGCAAAAAAAAAAATTAAAAAAAAATCAAGCTAACCCGACGAATCTTTTAATCCTGGATTAATATATTAAACATGTAATTCGTTAAATTCTAAATTCAGGTTCAATCAAAAAGCTCAACATCCAGTCAATTTAATGTTAAGAGATAAATTTAAAAAACAAATATTAATTTTAATTTTTCAAGGAAAAAAATAAAAATAAAAAATGAGGATTAAATTTGATGAAATTATAATAAATAAATAACTTTTAAAAACCATCTAAAATTAAAACAAAATCAAAAAAATCAAAACCAAATCAGCTGACAAATATTGTTTACATGCTAACCTTTTAAAAAAAAAATTAATTTCTATGCTCATAAAATGACCATCTCACCTCTGATATAACATGAGAATTACAAGAACACCATTATAAAAAGATAAAAACATAGCTAAACCGAAGCTTATTATTATTTTTAATTCAAAGTGCAATGAAGTGAATTTATTGTGCTAAAAGCCCTTTATATTAGTTTTTTTTTTGGGCTGCCAAGATTAAATGAGTAATTTCACCATACATAAAAGTTAAAACAACCGATTTATCCCAACCCACTTGACAATGACTAGTGGCTCCCATGGAAATACCAATAATACTCTCATTGCTTAGGCCATTGATTCTTGGAATAAGGAGCAAATTAGTAAAAACATTGTTCCAATCCACAAATGATCATTGATTTTTATTTTTGAAATGAGAAGTAAAATAGTAAAAACATTGTTTATAGTGTTTTACCTATGTGTTTCAGGTTTTTGTTAAAGCGTTGCCAATGCCTATATTTTCTTTTAGTGTTGATAAAAAAAATCGAGTCCAGACCTGCTGCGAAATGCAGGCAAGCGACTAATGATCTCTACTTTCCGACCATTCCCCAGATTTTCCCTCGAAGGCTTCATCAACACTAGTGTCACCAGACTATACATGGATGCAATAATGAATATGATTCGCTGTAACAATGCCTACAAACTGTAATAGAAAATACCAGGACAAAGACTGAAGGACATGACACCCTCGCCATCTTAAGTTTCAGCTGTTCTGGATGTTCACTTTACCAACACTTCTACTGTATTTTACACCCAAACACAAGGTAAAAACCAGAACACAAAAAGCCAACTCTTTACAGCATAAATTATGCCACCGCCATCAAAACCCTTCGATATCATAGAATGGAAACATAATCCTTCTTTTCCCCTTTTCATTCACAAGCATGAGAAACTTATAACAGTGTGGTTCTTTAGCTACTGAAGATGTCCAGCACATAATTTAATTAAAAGGGAATAGACAGCATAACAATTACAAGGAAAAAGAGCGCAAGAGCGTCTGAAAGATGGAAGAAAGTACTACTGCTGCCAGTCGGTCTCTTGAGCCTCCTATATACAAAAGCCCCGGTAGCTTCATCCTTTCACAACTGTAGCCTCCACCACATCTCTGGTCTGGAATTTTCTTTTACATACAATCAATGGGCTCGGTTCGGTCCTGCACTGCAAGGTGCTCTGAGACATCGGCTAGTGATTTGAGATTGCACTTGATTAAAGCTTCGACAAAGTAGCATGTTTCATCCTTCGTGTTCCCATCAGGCACATCCACCACAAAAGATTCAATCACCAGAGTCCCTGGTCGTCCATCAATGATCTCTGGATGGAGGGAAATGATTGAAGAATAGTTCTGGGGCAAAGTAGAAAGTAAAACCAGGTTGGGTTCGTTTGGGTTGATAAGAAAAGAAATGAGAGAACTTAGAAATCAAGAGTCAAGAAAGAGAACAGAGAACACGGACCTTAAGGTTTTTGAATATTCACTCAATTGCAACTACCCACCAACGAAAAATGATAATTTTTCTAAACAATTCAACTGAAGTCTTTATGACTTGGAAGCAAACAATGGCAGGGAAATCCAAAACTAGTTACGTTATTGGATTCCATTCAAGTGGAAACATTCATGAGTATAACTTCAAAACATGTCAACCACATAGACTAAATTTCAATTACATGATCGTTTTGAAAATTTTGAAAGGTAAACAAATCAACTTCCCTACAAACTCAATATATGTACTCAAGAATTGCAGATCACAAGGCAGAAGGTGCACAAAATTTGCAGTTTTCAGGAAGCTAAAACAAATTCACGGGAAATAGAGATCATACATGCATATCAAGAAAAAAGAAAGGAAAGAACAGATTCCTTACCTTAAGTCTGTGATCCCCGCCAACTATCCTGATGCTGAGGATATGTTCATCATCATCGAGAAGTTCCAATCTTTCAGTACTTGTGGTAGCAGGAAGCCCTGACCTAACATCTACTTCTCTAAGACTCCCAATCTCAAGATTTCCCAGCACAACACACCTGCTGATGAAAGGCTTGTACTTCTGTGGTTGATCAAATCTTCTCACCAATGACCAAACCTATTGGAATCAAAGAAATATTTCAGAAATGATTATGTAAACCATGAAAAAACAAGTGAAGGAAATTCGTTAACAATCAAATTCCAAAGAGAATAGAAACCGAGACATTATTGAAGGACAAATCGTTTCCACAGATTTACTCACTATTGATTCCCCTTTAAACCTGCATATTCTTTTCAAAAAGGATTCTCTAATACAAACCATCCAGTTGGCTGGTAAGAACAGTGCATGAAAAAGACATCCGTGGCACTTCCCAAGCTATTCGTCCCAATTAAAAAAATTAAAAATAAAATAAAAGAATAGCTGCAATTAGTTCAATTATACTGGACCACCTTGTTTCGTTTAATTCAAACTTGAACACTTTTCTAATGAACAAAACTCAAACTTTTGGTTCAGCAGTTTCAAGATTTTTCAAGAGTCTAAACAGTACAGTTTAGAAAAGAATGGCAAAAGTCATAGCTGTACCTGACAAAGACCTTAAGAAATCCTAACGAAAAAAGGAAAATTAAGCAGAAAAAACAACTGAATTTCATCAAGAAACGAGTGTTTCAGTTGATGAACAACTCATTTTCACTCTTTGCAGCTTGCCTTGAAAGGAAACCAAAAACAGAAGACCAATGCTTGCACATTCCAGACGAAAAGATGTTACATTGAACTGTAAAAACTACACTCACACATCCAAAAAATTGAATACGTATGTCTCTCCTCTTTTCCTGACTTTTCTCAGCATCCAAACAGAGGTTAAACGAAGAGGTTGGTTAATCAAACACACCAAAATGAGGAAAACAACTCCATGGTCCATACACAACCATCTAAAATAGAAAAAGAAACATAAAACATAGATCAGGACCAATCAAAAAATCCAAACTTGCAGAATCTTCACATACAAAACACACTTGAAATCAAACCATTGAACAACATAGAGAAAGCCCAGAAACCAAAATTCAAGAAGGAAACACACACATACATATCAATACATACAACACATATACACAAACATAGAATAATTAAAGGGGAAAAAAGTTAGAAACTTTACAAGTTGAACTGGAGCTTTGATATGCTTAACAAGAGCAGAACTACACTGATGGTCAGCAAGATCATCATGTGTATGGTGCCTTCTTATATATTCACTCTCAACACATCCTATCCCTCCTCTTCCATTACAATTTCCATTCATTTTCTCTCGTTTTCCTTGAAAACAAACACGCCCTTTATTTCTCTCTTCCTCTGCTAACCATCAAAGATATCAATTTAGTAAAAATAACCCACCTTGTAACTCTTCAAGGATGACTTTTCTCTGTCGCCGGAAGTCTTCTCTGGTCAATGGACGGTGGGAATTGTAAAGAGGTTTATGGCGGGGTGTGTGTGAGGAAATAACCTCAAGCCTCTCTATCATCTCATCACCTGAAATTAAAGTATTAAGAGGTTAACTAAACGACAACTTGGAAATATCGTGTTATTATTTGTTGACGGAATTGCCCTTAGCTAAAATAAGAAATAATTCCTTTTCAGATTTTTTACTAAAAAAGACAAACAAATCTTAAATCATTAGTGAAAAGTATGTCAATACATTGTTTTATTTAGAAATCAATTCGTTGAATTATTGTGAGCGTAGATTTAATGATATGATTTCATTAACATAATATATATATTAATAATGTAGTGCAACCATCGATATATATTTGCGTTCATCGCTTAAATCAAATAAAATTATTTCTTAAATTAATTTTAATAGCTTTATTTTATCCTTAATAAAACTAGAATAGCTATATTAATTATATCATAATTGTGAGAATATTGATAAAAAAAGAGTTAATTGTAGAAAATATTATTTTATTGATACATATACCATTGGATTAATGAACTAATGAAGAATTTTCTGTGTTATTTTGGAGAAAAAATGGTGTTTGGGGTTAATAAAAGCTGTCCATTTTATGGGAACATAAAGTTGTGGCATCATTTAATAAGGTATGATTCATATTGTTTATTGGTTTCACATTTGGGAGCTAAGAAGTATTCATTAATATTTATAATGCTAATTATTAGTTTGTAGGGTCAATGATTTTGCTCCTTTGACGTCTTATCTTTACCTCTCTTTGGATGTTGAGAGGTGGAATTAAAGATAGATTTTTCCATTTTTTTATACTTTTTAAATTCACCATATTATTTTTTATTCATATTTTTTACATCAATATATATATATATAAAAAACACTAAAAACTAAAAAAAAAAACTAAAGCATTGCCAAGCCAATGGAATTACTTAAATTATTCTCTCAAAACACTAGCACACTCACAATATTCATGCAAAGGATAAAATTGGCAAGTCAAAATATTAATAGCTACTTAAATAAATCAGAACTTATTAAATTGATTAAAAACAAAATTTTAGTTAAAGAGAGCCATCACTTAGTGGATTCATTCAAACAAATTTGACAAAGAAAAAAAAAGAAAAAAAATATAAAATTATAATCATTGATTAAACCACCCGCCCAATGCATTATACTTTGCACCTTTGCTCGCCAGCACATTTCTCGAACATTCGCTTAATGTATTGTTATTTCCTGGGACCCATCTTGGTCCAAAACAACAGTATAGTAGAAGTTACGTCTCCAAACTAATGAAGGCGCGTGTACAACACTCTCCTATCTACGAAAATATATTTTATCCTAAAGTACAATATCTATAATAGTTACGGTTAATTAATTCTTAATAAATTTAACTATTTTTATAAATAAAGTAGCAAATTTATTTTTTTAAAAAATCATATTTTAATCCGCGTGACATAATGGATGGCGAATAATGAAGACATTTTTTTATCAATTCATATACAGTATAGCATAAAAAGAGAGTATTTGAGAGTATAATAACGGTTGTTTTTAAAAATATTTTTTACTTGGAAATGAATTAAAATAATATTTTTTTTATTTTTTAAAAATTATTTTTGATATCAACACATCAAAACGATCTGAAAATAAAAAAATTTAAAAATTAATTTTTTTGTGAAACTCCGTTCCAAACACGTTCCCAAACAACCTTGAAATAAATGAATATTGGTTCCATTTAAAAAAAAATGAATGGAATTTATTGAAAATCATAATAAAAGTTGTTGTAATTCGGTATAGAATAAAAATAATATGAAAAGAGTGTTTGAAAATAAAATAATGATTGTTTTTTAAAAAAATTTACTTAAAAATACAACAAAATAATATTTTATTTTTATTTTAAAAAATTATTTTTTATATCAGTATATCAAAATAATCTAAAAATATATAAAAATATTTTTAAAAAAAACTTTGTTTCAAACATGTTCCCAAATAACTTTGAAATACATGAATATTGGTTCCATTTAAAAAAAAAACTGAATGGAATTTATTGAAAATTATAATAAAAGTTGTTGAATTAAATTATAATAATAATTCAAGTGATAATAAATGTTTACTCCTTTGAATTAATCAATTGAGATACATAATTTACTCTGAGAATTAAATAAAAAAATCAAGAGTTTATTGCACGCTCTACGAGAGGGAATTGAGAAAAGACTTTCCTTTTTTCAGGGGATAGTCACTCACGCGCATGTGACAGATATTAAAGAAGTGTTTACTCTACCCTAAGATTTAGGTGCATGTTACCCTAACACACGGTGACCTCAGCTCTTCTTACCAAGAAGTATGTAAATTTAATAATTTAGGTGGTCATCAGTAGTTATTTAATATTAAAAGATTTGTTTTTTTTTATATAATTTTAGATTTGAGTTATATGATTGATCGAGGTGCGTGCAAGTTGATCCGGACATCCATATTAAACTAAAAAAAAATAAAGTATGTAAATTTGGAAGATAATTTCGGTGCTGGTGAGATTAATTAAAATATATAAAAATTGATCTGAATATTTATATTAATAAAAAAGTATGTAAATTACTTTGATTTAATTATACTACACAAATACTTGTACATGAACTTTTGTATATTAAGATTAATTATACTGACACAAAAAGTTAGAGTATAGCTAATTGTGAAAGTAATTAAAATAAATGGTTAAGAAGATTGTTTATAATGGTTGCAAATAATATAGCCAAGAAAAAATCATACTTATAAAATCTATACTGTCCTGGTCTGATGGGTTGGGGCTGGGTTGAAAATAAATGAGATAAGAAATTGATTCCGCTTAATTTAATAAAAAATTTAAGTTAATGAGGTGAAATTTATTAATTATTTATTTTATTTTTTATTAAAATAATACTTTTTTAATATTTATTTTTAAATAAATTAACCCAAGTTAATTATTAAAACCCCAGTCTCACCATGGTAGCCCTTGACCTGGTTTTATCTATGAAAAAAAAAAAACAGAGAAAGTTACTAAATGAGAAACGAGAATGCCTGCCTCATTTAGAAGACAATACTAGTTTGGTTTCTACTGCTTGTACAAAGTTAAAAATATTTTTTATTTTAAAATATATTTTTAATATTTGATATTAGCACAATAAAATTATTTAAAAAAACCAATTTATTGATTTTTCAATTAAAAAATACTCTTAAAACACATTTAAAAATAAAAGATACCGCATTCTCGATTTGTCATTTCAATGAGAGTGTAATAATGGTTGTGATTCAAAATGTTTTTCGCTTGAAAATATATTAAAATAATATTTTTTATTTTTAAAAATTATTTTTAATATCATCACATTAAAACAATATGAAAATAAAAAAAAATAATTTGAAATAAAAAAAATAAAATTTAAAAAAGAACATGATTTCAAACACATCCCTCATCGGCACATGATTTTGTTTTTTTCCAACCATTGACTTTAACTAATAAAGTGAAGAATTGAGCTCATGTAATTCTGAAGAGTGTAGCTGAATTGATTATGAATTTTTAAGTTTGTTTTTTAAAGATCACCAGTTCGAGTTTTACAAACCTCACGGCCACTAAAAACTTATATTGTCATTAATTTTAAGGCTTGTAGGATTCATTGAAGTGCGTTTAAGCTGGTTTGGAAATCCTAGGTAATTAAAAAAAAAGAAAAAAAAAAGAAAAAGAATTGAGGTCATGCGCGTCCTGAAGTTCATGCATGTTTCGCACGGGGATACCTACTAGGGTTAAAGCATGTCTCAAACGTCAAGCAAGGTCCTATTTCACTCGGACAAAACCCCATCCGGCGTACAAAAGACAAGAAAACAATCAAGCAAAACGGCATATAAAAGACAAGAAGGCATGTCTCCCTATTCCTTCTTCCCTTCTTTCTCTCTTATATATTTGATATCTACAGTGGAATCCAGGCAGCAAGCAACAAATTGTCCTCGATGAGTCGTGCTTTTCAGTGTGTTTGGTATTGCGATAACTGTTGTGGTTGTGGTTTGAAAAAAATTATTTTATAAAAAATATTTTTAGTTGAGGTTGATTTGAAAAAATAGGTGTTTGGTTAAAACTGTGGTTGAAATTGAGGTTGAAGAAAAAGTAGTTTAATGTGTTTGATTAAAAAAATGCTTTTCAAATTGAGGTTATATATATATATATTGATGATTTTAATTTAAATATTGTAGATTTAACTACTGTTATTATATTATGAAATAAATAATATTGATATCAAATATTTATTATTATTCCATTAAACTATGTGTAATTTCATCACGTACGAAATATATCCAACAAGGACTATATTTTTCATGGTTTCTTAAGTGCGCAACAACAAAAACTGATTTTTTTGTTACGTCATCAAACGATATCCTTCTAATTTTTTGAATAAAACACAATTACAAATAAAGATAAAAACTGATTTTTTATAACTGGGTCAGACCTGGTAAGAACATATTTTTTTTTAATGTAAGTAGTTACTTGCCTGGCACTGTTCACGTGAACAGTGCCAAGGTGACTTATATTTAGCTGGACACCTAGGTGAATTATATTCACCTGAATGCAGACGTGAGAAGCAGCTCTCAGCTGTTTCTTATTAAACGATGTTTCATCAAAAATATACATGGGTCCTACATGAAAAACTGGTGAGTTTTTATGTTATCAAACATAATGTTTACACGGTAAGCTTTAAAAGTAGAACTTACCGCGTAAACAAACACCCTTTCAATGAAGCATGTTGAGAAGAGGATTTACCTCTCTTTTGAGAAAGATAAATGTTGAAAGGAGAGTCATCACAAGGCCTTAATTTGAAGGGATTGTGAGTAGATATAATGCATTTTCTACTTTTAATCTGTTTTCTTTTGTTTTTGTTTGTAAGGAATTTTGATGTTTTTTTTTTTAATTAGAACCATTAAAAACAAAAATTATTCAGTGATAATATCAATGAAAACGTACATAGAGCATAAATAATTAGGCAATGAAATGGAACAAAAATTGTATATATATCGAAACTATACAATAGCTGTATATATTCTTTCTCAAGGTGGATTTACATTACATAAATTAATCTAAATTAATTAAGCCTGGGCCTTAATGATAAAGAACTTGCATATTTATACTTTAAATTGAAATAAAAATGACGGAAATAAATGAAATGGAAAATAAAAACCTATATAATTAACTACTCTTGGCCTTATTTCATAATTGATTCACACTGAAATTATATTACGATTTACCACTTAAATAATTTTATGCAATATTAACATAGCTAGCTTGAAAACTAGATGATAAAAAGAATGAAGAGTAGTTTTATTTATTTCTCATGGTATCTGTAGTGTTCACATCAAGTGTATATAGATTTTGATTGCCTCATTTAGAAGACAATGCTAGTTTGGTCTCTACTGCTTGTATGAAGTTTTATCGATGTTTTTTAAAAATATTTTTTAATATTTGATATCAGAATAATAAAATTATTATAAAATAAAAAAAATTAATTTATTGATTTTTCAATTAAAAAATACTCTTAAAATATATTTAAAAATAAAAGATTCTGCATTCTCGATCCGTCATTTCGGAGGTATTTGAAAGTGTGATAATAATTGTGGTTCAAAGTATTTTTTACTTGGAAATATATCAAAATAATATATATATTTTTTTATTTTTTAAATATTATTTTTTATATTAGAATATTAAAACGATCTAAAAATATAAAAAATAATTTTAAATAAAAAATTTAATTTTTTTTAAAATACCATTTTAAACACCTTCTTCGTCCGCACATGGTTTTGTTTTTTTCCAACCATTGACTTTAACTAAGAAAGTGAAGAATTGAGGTCATGCGCGTCCTTAAGTTCATGCATGTTTCAGAAGGGGATACCTACTAGGGTTAAAGCATGTCTCAAATGTCAAGCAACATCCTATTTCACTCGGACAAAACCCCATCCGGCGTACAAAAGACAAGAGAACAATCAAGCATAACAGCATATAAAAGACAACAAGGCATGCCTACCTTTTCCTTTTTTTTTCTTTTTTTTATATACGAATTTACATGTATTTGGATGAATTATATAAACTCTAAAATTAATAATCATATAAATTTTTAGTTGTTTTAAAAAAACTTGAATTCATAACTATTAAAAATTAAATTTAAGATCTTACTAGTTAAACTACTTCTCAGAATTTCTACCCTTCTTTCTCTCTTATATATTTGATATATACAGTGGAATCGAGGCAGCAAGCAACAAATTATCCTCGATGAGTCGTGCTTTTCAATGAAGCATGTTGAGAAGAGGATTTACCTATCTTTTTGGGAAAGAAAAACGTTGAAAGGAGAGTTATCCAAAGGCCTTAATTTGAAGGGATTGTAGATATAATGCATTTTCTTAACTTTGGTCGTTGTCTGTGTTAATTCTTAAATTGGGTTTTTGTTTTCTTAACTTATTCGGCAGAAATGAAAGAACGAAGAGGGATTTCTTTCATAGTACTCGTTAATTACCTTCCTTTCCTTTTCTTCTTTTTATGAAAGTGATATATAGTTAAACTAATCCACGACTTTTTCAAATAAAGTGAATTTATATTTCAACTAAATTTTGTTACACTGTATAAAATTGAAATTTGGAGTAATTTTCCCCATTAAAGATCCATTAAATATCGAAACTATACAATAGCGGTATATATTCTTTCTCTAGGTGGATTTACATGACATAAATTAATCTAAATTAATTAAGCCTGGGCCTTAATGATAAAGAACTTGCATAATTATACTTCATAATTGATTCACACTGAAATTATATTACGATTTACCACTTAAATAATTTTATGTAATAATATTAACATAGCTAGATAGCACTTCTAAGGAGTGTTTGTTTACGTGGTTCAATTTACTTTAAGTTGTTTTTCAGTTTTAAAAAAATTAAATTAATATTTTTAGGTGTTTTTTATAATTTTAATTTATTAATATAAAAAATAAAAATTTCACTATTAAAAAATTAATAAATACAAACGAAAATATCGACAACAACAATCCTGTCGGTAAATTATGGTGAAATTTACCAACGAAATATATTCTTACTATGTCCCTCGGTGTATACCAATGGAATTATTGTGGGAAAAGAATAAAGAAAAAAAGAAAAAAAAGACGTGTCATTGAAACAAACAGTATTGCTGATGAAATAAATTGTTTCTAATATTTGTCGGTAAATCCATTAGTAATATTTAAATTATAACTTAACGAGCGACCCTCCCTCTCCCTCATTTCCTCTTATTCTTTCATTTTTTTCTATGCAAATAACAACAAAACCCTTCATTTTATCACAGTTCAAACTCATATTACCACAAATCCGGCCATCTCAATACTCAATCTGTTAGTATCACTATTCTGGTTTTTTTTTTTTTTAAGAATTCTTCACTTCAAGTAAACAAAACTATTTATTTTTTTAAACTTATTTTCTTTTTCACTCTCAACCTCTTCCCCTTTCACTCACTCTATTGAGGTCCCCCCACACTAGCAAGGAGAAAAGTTTAGGTCAATCTCTTTCTTCTTTCTTTTTTTTTCCTTTTTAAATTGTCATTGTGTTTTTACGAAATATAATTTTTGAGGCTTAATTTATAAGCCTTGTAGTCAGAGTTCTTGGATGATTTCCATCTTCTTCTTTTTTTTTTTTTAATTTGAGGTATTTTTTATAATTAATTATTGTTTTTCATTGTTATTTGTTATGGGGTTTTGACAAGATGTTGACCCGTTATACTTAGATTTTAGTCCTAAAAGAAAAAAGGGAAAGGAAGGGAAGTGCATTTTCGGTAAAAGAGAAAATGGTTTAAAATTAAGTAAATTTTTATTTGAGGTTATATGTATTTTATTTGTTATAGTGAGTAATTTAGGTCAATTTTGTTTTCTAATGTACATTTTTAATTAAATATGTTATTTTGTAAATTGAATTTATATTACCTGTGTAATTGTTTTTGGTTAAAATGGTAATTTATATTATTGTGAAATTAATTAATTATACGAATAAAGTTTTGGTTGAAGACATGTTCAATTTAAAAGTAATTTAAAATTATTCATAAAACTCTAATGAAATTCAATAGCAAATTATCGCAAGTTGCATTCTATGCAACATGCATGTGGAAAAAATTAATATACAAAATATAATTTTTGTGATGGAGTTATGATAAAATTACAAAGTTTTGTTGAAAATTGGCTGAATTGTTAGTTTATATAATTTGGGGAAATTTTAGAAATTAACCTTAGAAAGAATAATTCTTTAGTGGATTCCTCACGTTATTAGGGGGTTCTTTTTTATTTAGAAAGCAATAGTAAAAATGACTTGTCATAAATAAAATTAACTGATTCATGATTATATATTATTGATATATATTTGCAGCCCTTAAATTGGAGGTAGTCTCTCATGAATGGAAGGTGATATCAATTTTTTTTTAAAAAAATAAAAATGTTTTTAATTTTTTAATTTGTATAAGTACCTGCCATAAACAGGTACAAATAACCTCTCTCAAAGCAGGTTCGTCAAGTGCGATGATACTTCGTTGAGGTGGGATCTATTCAGAGTATGATATATTTATACACTAAAAAGTGTATTACACTTAATATTTTTTTTATATATATATTTAGAGTGTTGATTGGCAAATTTATTTTTTATATTATTATAATAAAACAATTTAAAAATATATTTTAAAGCTAAAAAATATATAAAAAATGTGGTTGGATTACAATGTTAAGCAGAACCAAAGTATTCAAGTACTGGCCTGGGTGGTTAGGGCTCATTTTCAAGTTTTCAACGTCAGCTTCAGCATTGGTTTGCTGAATGCATGACTTTTTGTGATCTCCGTACAACATCAAGTTGGTTGGGAGTTATTTCCATAACTTCATTTTCGCAACAATTGTCTTTTAAAGGCTTTGGGAGACGATCTAATAATGAATCAACCAGGCCACTAACAGGCGTCTGTTAAACGTAAAATATTTTACAATAAAAAATAAAATTTATGACATCACTAAATTAATAAGTAATAACATAAAAAATATAAAAATAATGAAATAATGCTGATGATGATAATAATAATAAATGATATTTTGAATTGGTTATTGTTTATGAAATTTAAGTGTTTAAAATGTTTTTCATTAATTGAATTAAGTTTGTAAATTAATTATAAAATATGTTGTGTTCACTAGTTTTGTTATAAAAACATTTAACCCAAAACGAACAGAAAGAAATCAAATGTAAATATTATTTTATGCAAAACAAAAGAAAATATATTCAATTGAAATTTCTTTCTTTCAACCTGTTCTAGACATATTTAATATTAACAAGATATATATAGGTCGTGGGATTTTCATTTTATATATTATGGATTATTACAGGGAAATTATTATACCTTGAGTTGAAAAACTAAAAGCTTTGGTGAAGTCTTTTAAAAAACTTTAAAATAGTAAAAATACTTATTTATCTCTAAGATAAGATAAAATAAAAAATAGAATTGCTCACCAAGAGCTTTTTGGTTTTTTGCTTCTTAAAATATAGTAAAAAATACCTTTAGAAAAGCCAAAAAAAAAGAAAAAGACATGCTTCTTGGGGTGTCTTGTTGATGATGGGTGTCTTGTTGAGGATAGGTGGTAGTTGTTTTCTTTTTCTTTTTCCCTAGAGAAATTTGATGTTTGTGCTCTTTTCAAATGGAGGTTGTAGCCACATTCATAGATTCTTAGGGACCCTTTCCCGACTCTAAATTCCATGGGTGGAATCATTAATGGGTACAATTATAGGGTACGCAAGGGTTAAGATTGACCACTTCAAGACAGATGCCATGCCTAGCTAGAAGGTGAGGAACCATATCCATTTTCTAGTTGAAGGTGGAAGCTTGCATTATTGATGAGCATGGAGTCTGGAAGGGGAGATGCATGCATCCACTATATTCTTCTGGGTCAAATGTGCATACTGTAGAAAAGGCTTACGGGAATATTTCGGAGTATAGTAATAATTGTTTTTTAAAATATTTTTTATTTATAAATATATTTTAATAATATTTTTTATTTTTAAAAAATTATTTTTCATGTTAGCTCATGAAAATTAAAAATACAAAAAAAAATTATTTAAAAAAAAATTATGTTTTTTTTAAACACAAAAACATGAACTCCTAGCTAGTAACTGCCTATATGTGGCTACCTATTGGGGAGGTGCATGATGGTGGGCGTAGATTCAATTTTTTGCTTGCATAGAGTGGGGAATGAAGAATTTTAGAATGCCTATAACTGCCCATGTGGCTACCTACGAATAGTTGTTCCCAATTTCGTCGTTATTAAAGAGGTGGCGATTTTGATTGATGGGTTAACTATACTCCATTGGTGGATCTAAATGAGTTTATAGTCCAGGCAATATATATATATATATATTCTTTATTTTTGTGTTTTAAAAATATTTTTGAAAATATTTAATTTTTTTACTTTAAATTAATATTTTTTTAATTATTTTAATATACTGATATCAAAAATAATTTAAAAAAAATATTATTTTAATATATTTTTAAGTGAAAAGTACTTTGAAAAAACAACCGCAACTACACATAGGCTCATTTAGATGAATTTGATTGCTTTTAGAAATGTTAGTTAATGACATCCTGATTGAGGATCAGAGTAAAATATCTTGAGTTGTTAAGTTTTTAGATAGATCATCAGGTGAATATAAATAAACTAATTTTTATTAAAATAATGTTATTTTGTTTTTTAATAAGAAAAATCTCTTGATATTTATCTAATCAAGTTTGGTCGATATTATAAATCAATTCATTCGATTATTATTTAATTTGATTACATCGATCTAAAAACAAGTTTAAATAAAAACATGGTCTATATTAGGCTATGGAACATGAGTTTTTTGGAGCAATTTATTGGATCAAACCTGGTTTAATTAATTATCAATTTAAATTCTTTATGAAATGGTTCATTTCAAGCCCAATGTTATGTTGTACAGAACTTGTTTGTATAGATTAGAAAAGTAATAAAAATATGTTTAGTTTATAATCATAAAAATATATAAAAACATAGTAATCATGAAATTATTATAAAAAAAACATCTAGCATGCATATTAAACAAATATATAAACTTAAAAAAATTATTGAAAAAACAATCATAACATGCTAGCGAAACAAGTATTGAAAATATACATAAACAAAATTAGTTTAGAGTACTTACTTGTTGAAACTCTTAAAAGATATCTATTCTAAAATTTTATTGTTATCAAGGATATTTTTTATTTTTAAGGTTTTATTACTCTTCATTTGATGCAAAAGAATTTTCTTTAATAAACTTCTCGAGATTCCAACAACTCTTTTTTATTCAGGTGCATTCATAAACAAGGTTCAATGAACTCAAATGAGTAATACTCAAAATTTATCTCTACGTACAATAACCAAACCTAAGCTCTAGAATAGAAATTAAAAAAAATAAAAAAAGAACAAGTTTTTTAAAAAAACCAACAACAAATAGAGAAAAGAACTCAAGAAAAAACTTTGATCCTTTTCTATCAATCCAAGACCTATTTATACGACTTAGAAACCAAAACATTAGTACTAGTAATTTATGAATCTTTATAATTCATGAATGTTTTATTGACTAGAGTGTATGTTTGTTGTTTATGAATTACTTATAATTCATGAATATTTATATTTCATTAATTACTCATGATAATATTTATTCTTATCACATAATTAATGTATTAATTCATGTACTAAAAAAAAATTACTAATCAAACAAGAACTTTATCAATAACGAATATTTTTTATTAATCAAACTCAAATTCCAAGATTCAACACACAAAACTATCTTGAGCTTGTAGTTTTTTGCTATTTAAGTATTTTTTAAGAACAATTTATCATTTACCCTTAATTAATTCTTTAAAAACATTGTAATATTCCATGCATGTTGAAGTACTAAAGTTGAATCACTAAATCTAACATGGTTTTAAACATGTAATTTTACATATAATTTGATCTTGAAAAAACCCACTAAGTATTTTATAAACCAATCCCAACAAGTGTTAGCAAGGGAAGTACTCCACCAGGTTTCTTTCTTGCTTTTCTTGTTCTTCCGGACATCAAATCAATTCCCCAACTCAGATGGGCACCCACGAATTCCACAGGTGTGAGAGAGAGAGAACAAAAACGATGCATGCCTTGTAATTTAATTAAGAAAAAGACAGCAATGAGTGATGGTTATTATCAAAAAATAAAACTGAGTGGAGGGATCCACAGGCCCTGTAGCCAGCGTGCTTCTTTTCAGAGCATATTGTGGAATGGCTTCCTGCAAATCGACACGAGAGCTCCTTCAAAATAAAATATATATAAAAAAATGGTTAATATTGACAGGAGGAGATGAGTATCATGAATTAGTTAGGTAGCTAAGTAAATTATCAAAGGAGGGATCTTAATTTGGAGGTGTCATTAGCAGCTTAAGAGAATCATTATGACTTAAACCCATCAAAAGGAATCCCACTTAAGTGATATCATTTCATTAATTTAATAATCCTCGGAAATCTTTATCATGGTGAGAATTGGTGTAGATCGGCCACTAGAAACTACAAATTAAATTCGAGGCCGTGCTATTGCGAATCTCCACAATTTTTATATATATATATATAAAATCTTGATTCCAAGAGATAGTTTATCTGGCAGTGAGATATTTTAGGCCACTAAAGAGCTCTCGTGGTCATTTACCAAAAAAAAAAAAAAAAAGAGGGTGTATGATTAGTTGATTGACTCGATAGCTGCGACCTGGAAATTTTTGGTAGGGTTATTGCATTTTAAAAAAATATTTTAAAAATTATACATATGAGACTAATACATAATTATTTATAAAACAATTGAGAATATTGTCATAAAAAAAGCCCTAAAAACACTGGCATAATTGGAGAATCTCTTAAATATTATTTTAATAAATTGATTCAAAAAACTTATTTTTATCAAAAAAGAATATTTTAAAAAAGATTAGGCACACTTGACACGATAAAAAAGACCTAAGGTGCTCAAGAGAGTGAAAGTCCAGGTGTATGCCCATATACACCTGGTTGGTTTTTTTTTCTACAAATAAATGAAACATTATTCAATTTTATTTTTTTGGAAAAATGATCACTACTAACATTCTATAGTTTAATTGAAATATTTATTCAAGTTTTGAAAAATTATAATTTATATTTTAAATTTTATACACACGTTAACATTTAACTTTCTTTTCAAAAACAAAATCAACAAATAAATCTGATTACTTATATAAATGCTATTATTTTTCATTTAAAGATTATAGAGTTCTTATATTAAATATTATAACTTTGCAATTAAATTAAAAATAAAAAAACTTAGCCACCACCTTCAACATTTTCTAAATCCTAACCCTGACACTAAAAAGCAATTTACAAAAATTCAACCCAGTATCCAAAAGAAGAAGAAGCAAATCCTCACTGAATTCCCACCATCATATTCGAATATTGGCTTTGTTGACCCTTTCCTTTTTCCTATTGTTTTGCAGGCTTCAGTAATCTCCATCATTTTTGTTCTTTCCAATTTACAAATAGCTAGAAAGCGACGTCGGTCTATGGATCTCGGTCCCTAATTCATTTGCCAAATCGAAATCAACCCGTTCTTGAAATGTCTTAATTTCTCTTGCCATTGTGAATGTGTATATAGTTCCTTCAAATTCAATTGCGAAAATAACTTATTCTATAAAATAAAAAATTAAATTGAATGTAGCACCATCTGTAGAACACATAATAAGACTGAATTTTGAATGGAACAACCGTAGCATATGTCCTCACTTTGATAACAATTATTTGATAGAAAAATTGAAACTATGTAATTGAAGGGAATTTCTAAAATTTGTTCTAATAAATTGTTTAGTGTGACATGCATCATATTGTTTTATGATGGGAAAGTGTGGCTAATCCGCCAGTGCATTGAAAGATCGAGAATTACGGAGAGTATTGGAGTGTTTATTTTTTTTGTTTAAAATTATTTTTTAATATGTTTTTGGATTGTTTTAATGTGTTATTGTAAAAAAGTATTTTAAAAAATAAAAATATATATTATTTAATTTTAATATATATATTTTCAATTAATTATAAAAAACTTTTAATAAACAACAGTTATTCAACCGGTAAATTTCAAATACCCCCTTGAAAGTAAGTAGCTAGTATATTGAGAAAGTTGACATGAAAATGAAACAAAAAGAGTAAGAACTCACTGTTGTATAATTACTTGGCATCGTATTGAGATCCAAATCTTGGTATCTTACCCATATATATACATCTTTCCAAGAATAACAGCTCATCTCTCAAAACTCGTGTGATTGCCTTTCTCAACTCAAATTGTTTGGCAAACTGGAAGCCCGTTCCCAACGACCAAGCATGTTCCAGTGTCATTTGGAGACAGAGGTACTGGCGTGATGTTCTCTGGAGTGATCAGTAAAACAACAAGCATGTGTAATGTAATGATGTCATTTTTGTGATGGTTCGTTGCTTATATATAGTTCAATTGCCATCGTCCTGGAGGAGTGAAACCAGGATAAGATGATCCTTGTACTCTGTTGGTGGGGGAGAACGGGAGGAGGAGGAGGAGGAGGAGGAGGAGGTGAAGGGCTGTTGTGTGTTTGGTGAAGGAGAGAGATGAGGGGATGACAGTGGCGAGAAGCTAGGGTTTGAATGAGAAAGAGAGAATGGGGAATTCTTGATATGGTATATATATATATATATAGGGTAGTTTTTACTTTTCATTGTTTTTGAAAATTTGTATTAATCTAAGGTATAAGTTGTAATTTTTTTAAAATTTGATAAACAAGTATAATTTTGACTAAATTATAAGATATCAAATATAATATTTTTTATTTTTTATATATAAAAAATGATGCATTGATTATCTAAGCAAACAACATCAATTTATTTTCATCTAAAAACAACTTTAGATATTATAGCTAATTAACTAAAAAAATGACCTAAAATATTCTTAAAGGTCAAGATCTATATTTTACCACATTTTCAATGTGAAAAACCATTTTTATTAAACTCTTATCTTCAAAACAAAGCTATTGACATCAACATCATCCTTTTTGGTTATCGAAATATGATTATCCAACCATGTTTTTTCTCCTCTTGGTTTTAAAAAACTAGAATGTAAAATAAATGAAATTTAGGAGTACAACGCTAAACACTTCATATATAATAAGGATTTGAAATTAAAAAAAAAAAACTAAAAAATGCAATGACCAAAGTGTACCTTTTCATTATCCACGTGCATTAAGAAAAAGATACGGGTAGTTTTTGGATTTTATGTCAAATTTAGTTTTTATTATTGAATATTTTTAATAAATAAAATAATTTTTTTATATAAAATCTAGGATTTTTTTTTGATATCATAAACACAATGTAATATTCAAATCAAAATAAATTATCAAGGCTGGTAATCATATAATTATAATATGAAAAAATAAAATTAAAAAAAATAATTATTTAAAGATCATAAAAAAAAAAAAATCATAATCAAGTGCACTGTAGCAATCCAAGGTGCAGAACAGAACCTATGTCTGAGTTTATTTTGTAATGTAAAATGAACGACGCACTTGACTTATCTTTCTCCTTTTCATGACAATGTGATATTTTTGTGTTTGGTTTGACATTAAAAGAATAACTAAGATTAAATTTCTCCTATAACAATTTTAATTAAAACACCCCCCACCCTTCTTACATTGATTTGGTGCGCAATAAAAAGAATTTAATATTTTTTTTAAGAACTGGCCGTAAAATTTGAACCTAAAAAAAATAAAATAATAAATGTTAGCAATTATAATTAAGGTTAAAAATCCCTACCTTGTTAAATTGAATGATAAGTTTAACTTAAGTTAACAACACTTGTCTCCTTGATTTCGCATGGAATTTGACAGAGTTCTCTTTATAATTAGAGTTTCTTTAAATAATATTTCAAAACAAATACACACACATATAAATTAGAGATAAAAACTAAAAAAAATTATAACAAATTTAATATTGTTGGTGTACTAATAAAAAGTAATCAAGTCCTTTTTTTTTTTACTTTACATTCTTTCTTGTTTTTATTAATTATCTTTTTTAATTAATTATAACTAAGGGCATTTTGGGTTAAAAAATGGTTCACTACAATATTCTATTAAAAATAGAGAGGGTATTTATCAAATCTCTCGATCTTGAGTGATCTTATTAATTTCATGATATCTTAAAAGAATATTGTTATTTAACTTTCGATATTTTTCATGACTGAGAAAATAAGAGTTACGTTTTAAGATGACAACAATATCACTCCATAACTTGGTTAATGTATTCATCTACTTTTATATATCATATTTATTTTTTCATACTTCTTTTTCAGAATTTTTGATTTTTATATACTAATTCTTGTATATTGATAGTTTCTATCATATATCAGTTCACTAAGTTTTTGGATGGAAACGCCCCTTAAAAAACAAAAACTAATTTTCAAAATATAAAGAAATTAAACTATTTTTTCAAAACTCAACAAAAATTTGAAATCCTGTAAAATAGAGAAAAACTACATGAACTAGAAAAATTAAAAATCTAGAAATGTAATAAACAAATTGTTTGTTTGTGGAGGTGAGTGAGAAATAGACTAGATAAGTAGGACGGGTTGGAGGCAGGGGGACAATGGAATGGATCATCTTCAACACAAAATAGTTGTCAAAATCTAGTTTTTCCAATCAAAAAAATGGAAAATGAGAGAAAAACAAGTGGGAATCCTCTTGGAAAACCTAGAAAATAGAGAATGAGAGTGCTTAGTGGCAATGGACACAAGAAATGTGGGCTGCAGAGGAGTGGCAGTGAATGGATTTCAGAGTTGTCTTGTGACAAATGGATCGGTCATATTCAATTTTTCCAGCAGTGAGATATGGTTTGGAAACAACACAGTGATGGGCTTCGAGCTGAAAACAGACGAACACCTTTTGACGAAGAGTTGAAATTGTGTTTTTCATGCTATGAGAGTCTCCGATTCAATCACTGAATTGTTCTCTTACTCACATTTCTTTTCAAGAAATTATTCCATCCTCCTGATATAGTGTTATTTTACTCACGTAAAAATAGGTTTTCCCGTCATAACTATGCATGGATTCAGGATCCTCCTGCTTTCATAAGAACAAAACAGCACTGTACCATCTTCAACTCCAAATCATCTTATCAGTATTTGACTGTTTCAGTTCAAAAATGAAAAAAAAAACGAGTAGTAAGGGGCGAAAGGAGTAGGTAATAGTTTTAGGAAGTTCCCAAAACATAGAAATTGAAAATGGTTGATGGTATTGGGCATGGTGGTGGACTAAAAAGAGTTGTGAAAGGATCTAGATAGGAAAGGAAGAAGATATATGTTTTTTTAGGTTATTTTTCAGGATTCTATCTTAAAAAAAGCTGTAAGAGGTTTATAATACTCAGTGATTAATAAGTAACTTAACTTAAAAAAAAAAGATAGATATAAGTTGAAGAGATTAATTTTATGTGCAAATACTTTTATTATTTTTTATGGGTTATTTATTATATTTTTTATTTACTGCTTTTGTGTTTGTCTCTTTATTCACAATAAATCCCATAAAGTAACTAATAAAATAATAATTATAAATTATTTTTTATGGTTTAATGTTATTTTCATTAAAAAAAAACCCCAACATTCCTTATGTTTACCTTTGCATTTTTGCATTCTAGCTATAAAATTTAAAAAATACTTAGATAGATTGTCGAGTAGGTAAGCCCATAAAAGAGTGTTCCCAATACGAAAACGAAAGGACAAGTTCCATGACAACAATAATAAATTCAAGATAGTCAAGAATCTAGAAGGAGCTTCATGTCGCATCGAGATAGGAATTATATTTCAAGATGATTTTTTTTGGCTGAGTTTTTCTGGTTAGAAATGTGTTAATTTGTTCACATTTCACATAGAATTTTCGTACATGCTGACCACCTAAACATATTAGTAATGGATTATGATGGAGTGACAACCATTGTTTTGTAGATATTTTACGAGAAATTTGATGGTGTTCTTCATTAATTAATAATATTTTATTAATTATTTTTTAAATTTATTTTAAAAAATAGGCACAAGAAAAAAAATTTAAACTTATGACTCATTTAAAATTTATCACCACTATTTGTATCTGTTTTTTTTTTTTTTTTTTTTTGCAAATTGAGTCGATAAAGTAATTAATACGATGCAATAAGTTATTTCATTAAAAGGATGAAATTTTTTATATTTTAGTTGATTTTAAAAGGAAAAAACGAATGAATTTTCTTTTTCTTTTTCATTTTTCCAAAATCAATTTTAATGTTCTTTTAAATACAGCAACCCATTATAAAATAATTAGCTGAGGATATTATCAATAAATATCTCAAATTTATTAAGGAGCGGAAAATACTGTAAATAACAGCTAAACACATGGATTCACATGTTATTAATTGAATTATATTATATATATTAATGAGTTAATCATCTATATTAAAAATATACAAGCATTTTAAAGAGCATACTTATGTTGCAAAATTATATAAGTTTTACGAGAGTCCATCCTAGCTTCTTCTTCTTTCTTTCATAACAACAATAATAACAAATTTCATCCAAAAATTTATTTATTTTTTTTAATTCAATGATAGGAGGCTCGTATTGCATTTAAGATGGCAACTGTATTTTGAGAGATTTTCTTTTTCTTTTTCTGGATGGGATTTTCTTATTGAGAATATATTAATGTGTTCACATTTCACATAGAATTTTAAGTCTAACGTCACATAGTATGGGCCAAGGCATTAAAAATGTAACATCAGTTTATAATATCTTCATATATAATAATTAACTAAGCATATTAGTTTATAAATTATGATGGAGTGACAACTAATATAGCTATTGTACTAGTACGGTGGCTCGCGCGTCATGTCACAGACCATACCAATTTTTATACTAACATGAAAACAAATATTTAGATGATGATAACATTTTTAAAAAAGTAAAAGAAATTAGAGAATCGGGTTAAATCTTAATTAATTTGATAATATGATAAAAAATAGACAATAACAATAATAAATAAATAAATAAATAAAATATTAGGGGTCAAACTGGGTTAACACACAAAATCTATGAGTTAGCACATGAAATTAGAATAACCTCATAAAAAAGATTGAATAAAACAAAATTAATTGTAAAAAAAGGATATTAAAAAAATTTAAGTTAACCTGGTCAAATCTTTCACACTCATGACCTGAAAAGTTAAAAAAATTTTGATTAATAAAATATTCCATGACAAAATTGAAAAAAAAAGTAAAAAAAATTAAAAACAAAACAAATAACAATTATAAAGAATAATGATTAAATCTGATATAAAAATAAAATAAACTAAAACATTGAGGGATGCACGTGAAGATATAATTTATAAAAAATAACAATGAAAATAATATGAACCAAATATAAAAGGAAAAAAAATTGAATTGTTACTTTGAAAATGTACAAGGAAAGTCTTTGAAACCGAAGAGGAGAGACGAAATAAGGAATTAAAAAAACAGTTATTATGAAAAAACTGATATATTTTTTCCACAAGTGCCATCAAAGAATAGAGGAGACGCTGTGAGGATTAAAAAGTCATCATGAAAGCTGAAGTTTGGTTGTCGGATGACGCTGTCCGAAGAACACGAGAGCACCCGGTTCACGCGTAATCAACCTTTCAAATTAAATAATATTTTATATACGTTAAAATACTAAATTGTCCTTGGTCAAATTCGACAATTACAAAAAAAAAAAAAAACAAAATGAAAAGACAAAAACACCCCCTTAACCCAAGACAAAGACAATTATGATTCAAGGGCATCATGGTTATTTTACTGCGTAACTAAAAAGAAAAGGTCGAAAGTACCCCTGCCTGTAGGTGTTTTAATTTTTGTCTACAAGAGCATGCTAATTATTTTATTGTGCAAATAAAAGCAAAAGACTATTATATCCCCACTTTGAAGATCAATTATGTTATTTTTACAGTGATAAGAATGCTATTTTATTATTCCAATCCACGGTGACAACTACTCCATGTGAACAAATAATAAAGCAGCGCATTAAGTTCCGTGTAATAATGTTTCAACCCACAATGACATGGGTATAAAACTACACTGAAAGCTGGAGCCGTTTTACAATTTTCTGGAGCCGTTTTACAATTTTTAAGGATGTGTTTGACAGTGTGGTTGCAGGTACTTTTCAAATAAATTTTTATGTCAAAATACATGCCAACGATGTTTTTTCATTTTTTAAAAATTATTTTTGATATCAGCACATCAAAACAATCCAAAACGTACAAACCATATTAAATTTTAATAATAAAAAAAAATTTCAAATTTTTTGGGAACGCAGCCGCAGCCGCGTTCCCAAACAGGAATGATAGATATTTTAGTTGATTTTAAAAAAAAAAGATAACCATTTTTTTTTTTCTAAAATACTATGAGTAACCACTAATAAAAACATGAAATCACGTATTATAAATTGAATTATATTTCATACATGAATGAGTTATTTATCTATATTTATACTTTACACTCATTCTAAAAATCTAAAAACTATCTGTGATATAAAATTATAAAATTATAAAATCTAAAAAGCAGCCTCATCTTCTTCTTTTTTTTCGTTTTAGTATATTTTGTAATGATGTATTTGCAAATAATAATAATAATTGTAAATACATTAAAATAATATTTTTTAATAAAAAATAATTAAAAAACATTTTAAAAAACAGTTTAAACTAGAAAACACAAACACATTGTTAATGTCCACCTTAACTCTGAGTGATACATAGACAATTTTTTGTTTTATAATTTTCTAGCAATTAAAAAGTCACGGGTTACTTCTCTAGAGCATATATAATTGATAGATATACTTTGTCCCCCTTTTATATTCTTATTTATTTTTTATAAAAAAAGATTCTTGTTTTTGTTTGAATACCATGCTTAAAATCAAATCTAATTTTTCACGTAGGAACATGCAATATTAACATACTAAATTGAAAATTAACCTAATTTTATGCTTATTATTTATTTATTTCATTTTTTTCCTAGCACGTTAAATTTTTTTGAACACGATGCTAACTACTAAAATCATCTTTAAAAAAGAGCTGTTATCACATATAAAAATAAAAGTTTCTATGTTTGAAAATACGATATAAACCGTGTTTTTAAAAATTTTAATTTAATTTATTTAAAATAATTTTTTTATGTTTTCAGATTGTTTTGATGTATTGATGTAAAAATTAATTTTTAAAAAATTAAAAATTTAATTTTAATATATTAAAAAAAAACATTTTAAAATCGTGTTACAATCCTAAACTGGCCAAATATAACAGAATTTCTGATACAAAATAGCTAAAAATATATGCCCTAACAGGGCAACTCGTGGCATGAGAAAAACAGAGAGGGGACAGGTTGACAGAATGGTTAGTTGTTTTGGCAAGTGTTTAAACCCAACACAGTACTATAAGCCTCGGATTATCCATCAAGTAACTTGATTTACCCGGTTCGTCCAGATTAATTATTATTTTTTATTTTATAAAAATATAAAAATAATATTATTATTTTTTTAAAAAATTAATAATTTCAATTATATTTTAAACAGGTGTTTTTTTTTCAGATTGACCGAATTATATATCAACCCATGAGGTCATCATGTTATATTTTAAAATGGTGATCGAATATAACGTTTTTTTTTTTTTAATTCCTAATAATAGTAAACATTATATGTTAGGAATATTAGATTCAACACGGTCCACACTTGTACGAGTGGGCAGATTCGGTCAAGAGTATTCAAAGGAGGGAAGAATTGGATGAGTCAATTTGGTCATTATCCTATATATGTCTAACAAATCTTATGGGATTTTTTTAGTAGTTAAAGAGATATGATTTTATTTGAATTCAAAATTTAATCCAATATAAGGATAATTTATTGATTTTTAAAAAATAAATCAGGTTTTTTCAAATAACCCCAGGCTCTTTTAGTTGATTTTTGAAAAAAAAGCGAAAAGTACTCTTCTTCTTCCTCCTTTTTCCCCCTCTAAAATCAATTTTAATATTTTTTTTTAAATACAACAAGCCATCACATAAATATATCTTCAATTAATATCTCAAATACAATAATGAAAAATAATTACCTATTATAAATATCATTAATCAATATCTTATCCATAATTATAAATAATCATTTATAAAAGCATGAGATTATACATTTCATAAATTAAATTAAGTCTCAACGTTTATATCCGAACTTTACCATATAAATTACAAATCATAATTTTTTTTAATTGAGTTTCAGCTTCATTTTTTATTCCAATAACATATTTAAAAGTGTTTGTTAATCAACACACCTCACAATTTTATATAAGTTCTACTGAAAGATTTATCTTAAAATCTTAATTAAAAATAAATTATAATATATAGTTTATCTTAAATATATTTTTCAAACCGTAACTATAACCATGAAAACTAATACAATATTAAAATAACACTTAATAGGTATTAACGTAACCCTACTGGCTACTACAGTACCACGCATGTTTTTGGTTTTGTTTAAAAGCCTATCTGCAAGAGGAGTCAACTCCAGCCAGCAACAAACGTAGTGGAAACAAAAACGCAAGCACAGTATTTCCTTTGGTTTCAATTTATAATCAACAGAAAATAAATTATTCTTCCTGCACTCTACTCTTCTCCTTCTACTATAAACCCTAAATCAAGATTCTTCTCTTTCTTTTACTCGCTAAAACCCAACTCTCTCTCTCTCTCTCTCTCTCTCTCTCTCTCTACATTCCCATTGCAGCACCCGTACAATCGCAGAATACTGTGATTTTAGTTTTTTGCTTAAATTTGCATGATTAAGTGAGATTTTTTTCCCTTCAAACTTTACTTCCTTTTATACTTCAGATTCTTGCTCTTTTTTACTGGGTGAAGTGTTTATTTATTTTAATTAATTTTGTGATTTTAGCTGTATTTTGTTTGATTTTATTGTTTTAATTTTAGGTCTGGTGAGGAAAAGAGGATTTGTTTTTTTTTTATTTTTGATTTTTTCCAGCCGTGCTTGTTTGATAAGTCAAACTGTTGCATTTTGTAGTGCTTGTTAGTGTTTTTAATTCACTGCATTTCAATTGAGAGCCAAGCAGAGTATAAATGAACGCCTGCCCATGTGAATGAATTTGAATTTTGTACGTGCTTGTGGTGTTCTTTACGGTGCTCAAGAGATTTAGATGGATACGCTGGAGTTAATGCATTTTTTATTCTAATTTGGTGACATTGTTGTAAAAAATGAGTTGTATGGTTTTTTCCCCCCCAACAATCTTTCGTTTTTTATGTCTTATTTTGTGGTCACATTAAAGTCAATAGTGCGTATGTGCTGATAGCAGGATACCCGTTGCGTGATGGAGGATTTTAGGCTCAAACCCGAGAAATGACAGTGCTAAGAAAAGGGCTCTAGAATGTAGAATTCATCTTGCATTGTTTGTTTTACACTTGAGTTGGGACTAGTATTATTCTGAATATCTATTAGTAAGTGAATGGATGTTGTCTTGAATCTGTCAAGATTAGATCTTTCTGTCAAATTTGGCAAAGAATTTGCTGATTTTGGGCGAGTGATTTATATCTTGGTGCTTTAATTTCCTGCCAAAATCAAACAGTGGACATGTATGTTAGCTTTGGCTTCCTTTTAACTTTCTAGCCGCTGGTTTATTGCCATCTGAAGGTTATTTGTTGGGTGTAGATATGTGTATACATGCGTACTATATGTTGGCATTTTCTGGCCCGTATGATTTGCCTCTTCAGGTTTATGTGCGGGTTCTTGGCTTTTTATTGATCCCTCTGTCCTATGCATGTGTTTGCATGCTTTATCCTGATATTCTTCCTGGTAGAAATGGATGGCAAGTGTTCTGGAATTTTAATTCCTTACTGATTATAAGGATGATATTTATTGGTGATGATCTGTTCAATAAAATAGAGTTAATTTACTTCCTCTCTTTTCCTAATATTTTGAGACATGCTTATAGATAATTTTTCTCTTGTAATTCATACAGGTTGGGATTGCAAAGGGTCAGTATTGCATGGGTGGTCTAGAGGGCTGGGTTCAGCCCAGTGGCTTTTCCCCTAGTGGTCTCTTGCCTAATGAAGTTGCCTCTGTAACTCAAGCACTTGAGCCAGAGAGATGGGAAACTGCTGAAGAGAGAACTGCAGAGCTAATTGCTTGTATTCAGCCCAATCAACCATCCGAGGAGCGCCGAAATGCTGTTTTATGCTATGTTCAGCGCCTTATAATGAACTGCTTCCCCTGTCAGGTTTGGATAATTTTTCCCATTCATTTATCTTTTTAGTTACATGCTAATTTTCTTGAATGCTGTTAAGTGTTGGGTTTTAGACTGGATTTGAGGTTTTAGGATGGAGGTTGTCATAGCTTTAGCCAAACACTATAACTTTCTGCCATTTTGTAATAACTGAGTGATGCACGTCTTCACTTTGTACACAACTATAAACTACCATGCTACTTTCTTTGATGTTTTATAGATGCAAAACTTGTCCCAGAGCAAGGATAAGCGGATAAACTTCTGTGCATATATATTTTTTTTAATATACACTTAAATAATAGCAAGGTAATAATTTTTTTTAGAATGTTTAATTAGAAATAAAATGATGATATTTGCTTTCATTTTATCATTTTATCGTCTCTCTCACATTTAGAATTAGAGGTTTCCTGGAAAGAAATAAGTGATTGGACGTGGTATGGGGAAATATATTTGTGATGAACAAGTTATCTTTTTTTCCCAGTTATGAAGGATTCCTCTGTCTTCTATTGTAGGGTTTTCACTTTCTTTTGAAAATTGGGGAAACAAAGTGTTCAATATGTAGATGGCCAAAGTGAAACTTTAAAATAAACACCAACATCGTTCAAAATAAATTCAGAAGATAGATGAGCAAAAGATATATATCCATTACTACTGGACCACTTACAACTCTATTTTGAAATTTCCACATGTGGGCACTGGCAAATATTTGTCAAGTTTGCTTATTGATGTCAGACACTGAGAGGACAATTTGTCAAGCTTCCTAGTTCTGATGACTCAAATTGAAAAAGTTTTCCTGCTTCACTTCATCATACCTTTATATTTTTTTATAATCACAGGTGTTCACCTTTGGGTCTGTGCCCCTCAAGACCTATCTACCTGATGGAGATATTGATTTAACAGTGTTTACTGAGAACCAGAATTTGAAGGAAACATGGGCCAATGAGGTACGGGATATCTTAGAGCACGAGGAGAAGAATGAGAACGCTGAATTCCATGTGAAAGAGGTTCAGTATATCCAGGCAGAGGTATGCCCTTTGAGTATATTGTTGATGCTTCTTTCCTAATAGAGATAAACCCCTCTATTTTATTTGATTTGCATTTTCTGCAAGTATGGTTAACCGAAAGCAACAGTCCAAAAGGTTCAGGCAGGGCATTTTTATTGTTCCAACTTCACTACCATAGTATTACCACAAGAATGGCTTGGGCTGAAATAATCACGGTGTGAATTTGAAACTGGTTAATTGCTGCTTTAGAGGGCTCAAGATACCTAGACATTTTGGTTGTTCTGCTGAATGCCATACTTTCTTCCCTGCCAAAGGGAAATCAAGAAATGAAGTTTCAGTGGTTATTGAAAAGAGCAATGACCATGTAGCGAAGGAAAAGAAAGGGAGAAAAAGATAAAAAAAATTGTTGTGCTCATTTTGTTATCTCTCCTCTTTGTTGTTGAGCAGTTTCTACTCTTGGTTTATTCATGTATCATTGCATTCTGGCCTATTCAACTGTTTCTGTGGGTATTATGTGTCGCGTGCTTCATTTATTTTGATATAAATCAATTAAATCTGATGTTTCTTTTGCTTGTATCCTATTCATAAATAACTTACTCTTTGGTTGTTCTGTTCAAATACTGCTGATATAGTCTTTCCTTCCACTATTCAACTACAAATTAGCACCTTCCAAATATTCTTGATTGTAGATTCCATCATCTTGCAGGTGAAGATCATAAAGTGTCTTGTGGAAAATATTGTAGTAGACATATCCTTTGACCAGCTTGGTGGTTTGTGTACCCTTTGCTTCCTTGAGGAGGTGAAATATTTTACTCCGGGACAGAGGTTCCAAATTTATTTTTGTGATTTTTTGAGTGCTCCTCTCGCTTTCTCTCAGCTTTTGCTAATGTCAGCTCTCACTTTTTAAGGTTGATCAATTGATAGATCAAAACCATCTATTCAAGCGCAGCATTATATTGATTAAAGCTTGGTGTTACTACGAGAGCCGCATCTTGGGTGCTCACCATGGCCTTATTTCAACTTACGCTCTGGAGACATTGGTTTTGTACATATTCCACGTGTTCAATAATAAATTTGCTGGGCCACTTGAGGTGACATTGTTGTTTCTCTTAAATTTTAGTTTTCCAAAGCCTTCGCTGTTTTTACCTGAAAATCTTGTTATTGTATCTGCAGGTGCTCTACCGCTTTCTGGAATTTTTCAGTAAATTTGACTGGGAGAACTATTGCATTAGCCTCTGGGGCCCAGTTCCAATTAGTTCACTTCCTGATATGACTGGTACATATGGATCTTCTGAATGATATCTTCAGAATTCATTTTTTTAAGGATGTTTCTGCTAGTTGTTTGGCAATAGCTGGTTCTGAATTCACTTTCTGAAATGTTACAGCACTCTCTCCACGGAAGGATGGTGGCCAGATACTTCTCAGCAAATTGTTTCTAGATGTCTGCAGCTCTGTGTATGCTGTCTTTCCTAGCCGGCAGGAAAATCAGGAGCAATCCTTTGTTTCCAAATATTTTAATGTCATCGATCCTTTGCGTGCAAATAACAATCTTGGCCGTAGTGTCAATAAGGGTATTGCTCTGAACTAATGTTAGAATAACATTCTAATTCATGTTGAGTTAGCGAGTTGTTTGCACATATGCATGTGTGAATGAATGTCTGTCCATATTCCATATCCCTGCAGACACACTCTCAAACACACACTATGGCTTTGATATCATGAAGTTAACATAGAGTTTTGCCCAAGATGGAATGGAGAAAAATGAACCATGGCCCCATATAGCCATCTCAATTTGTTGTGGAACTGAGGCCTAGTTGAGTTTATTTGAATAAAAGCACGCCTACTGTTTGTCAGCTGGAGCAGTTTCTTAATTTGTCTTTAAGATCTGTTTTGTGTGGGTCTCTCCCTATTTTTCATGGATTGAAGTAGTTTCAGTGTTTGCCACATGCTTCTCTTGTTAAACACAATCTTGGAAATATCAGATTGGAATCTCACCTTTTATTTATGCTCATGTTTTCACTTATAGTGTTGTCTAACTGCTTTTTCCAAATATTTTTGCTAGGTAACTTCTTTAGGATTCGCAGTGCTTTTGCTTTTGGAGCTCAACGTCTGGCCAGATTGCTTGACTGTCCAAAAGAGAACCTGCTTGCTGAATTCAACCAGTTTTTCTTGAACACATGGGACAGGCATGGAAAAGGTCATCGCCCTGATGCTCCAAGTTCCAATCACGTTGTTCAGCGACCAATCAGGTATAATGTAATTGATGGGTCTGAGACCATCATAAATTATTCAAGCAGCAAAAAGATAAAAGAGGATCCTTCTGGCCATCAATCTAAGGTCGGGGTGACTTATGCTGCTCATGCATCTGACAGTGTTTCCTCCCAGCATGATAACCGCAGTTTAAAACGAACATCCAGGCCTGGTAATATATCAGCTATTTCTGGCACTCGAGGCCAGAGCATGCAAGCCAACTTGACTAACTCCACGGCCTCTCATCAGAATAATAAAAAATTAATATATAATAGTTTGAATGAGAATGCACATAATGAAAAGATGACAAGTTCCGGAACATATTACTTGGGGAATGAAGTGAATGCTAAGTATCAATTTGCAAGGACTCAATCCAGTCCGGAACTAACGGATACATCCAGTGAAGTCTTATCTCGAGGGAGGCATAACAGGGCATCAGAGACAGTAAATGGGCAGACTGCTCCTGCAAGGTCACACAATAGCAGGAGAAGAAATTTGGTCCCTGAGGTTTTGGAGAACCATGGTGCAAGATTTTCAACTGAAGACTCACTATCTTCAAGGCATAGCCTATCCCATCAGAGCATTGATGCTGCTGTTGATTCTACTAGTGCTTCAAATAGCTATTTTGGTGATTCTGGCGAAGGAACCATGGAAGACCACCTTTCTCTCTCAGAGACAACGCAATTGCATCAGGAAGAGCAAGACCGTGTTAGCGTGGCATCTTTCAGTGGTTATAGTGTCAGTGAACAGGGTCAGATGCCCATGAATTTAGCTTCTGGTCAACCACCTTTTGCTTTACCACCTTCTGTATTAGCTTCCCTTGGATATGCTCAAAAACATATGACTGGTACAGCTCCCATAAATGCTCCTTCATTTGAGTCCCCTTGGGTGTCGAACATGCACTATCCTCAAGGTTTTATTCCAAATCCAGTATCCCAATATTTTCCAAGCATGGGAATGACCTCAGATCAAGAAGTAACAATTGAAATGATTGATGCTAAATTGGCATCTACAGAGTTGAGTCAAGAAGAGAGTGATCATGGTTGGTCTAAGCCAGATGCAGATTCTGTAAGACATCAACAGAAGAACAGAAGCTCCCAATCTCGACTGCAGGAGCATATGCAATCTCTTGCTTCTGTTGAGTCTAACCATGTCCATTCATCTCGTGTAAGCAGGTCCGGCAGTTTCTCTCCAAGGGATCGCGGGTTAATTACAGAAGACAGAGGTCTGTTTAGGGAAAATTACAGTGACGATGCTCAATATCAAATACCTAAAGAGTCTGATGCTTATTCCTCAGCTGATTTAAGATTTGTACCTTCTTCAGAAGCATCGTCCTCAGGAAGCAAATCTGAAGATAATGGTGATGGATTACTTTTGAGGACTTGTAAGTCAACAAAGGATCGGCGGGGAAAGAAATCTGTTCCTTCTACAGATTCTTCTATTGCATATGGGATGGATAAGAATGAAAGGCAACGTGAAGAAAAATCAGTTGATCACATATCTCTTCAGCCAGATGATGACAACAGAGAGTGGATTTCACTTTCAACCATAGGCACTGAACTGTCAGAAAGCATGGTTTCTGGTGTTGGTGCTTCACATGTTTGGAATCATCAAATGCAAAGTTATGATCCGGCATCAGTGAACAGATCAAATTCAATGCTTTCAGTTGCTCCAATGTTTGTGGGTCCCAATTCTCATCAGAGACCTAATGATAACCATAGAGCACTACCCTTTGCATTTTATCCCACAGGACCACCGGTGCCTTTTCTAGCCATGGTTCCAGTATACAATGTTCCAACCGAAGCAGCAACATCTAGTGTATCCACCAGAAAACTCGATATGGATGAAGAATTTGATAGCTCACAAAACAATCACTCGAACCAAAGTTTGGATTCATCTGAGAATGTTGATTGGTCAGAGATTTTAAATACTTATACATCTGCGAATAATGCTTCTTCCTCCGTGCATTCTGAACAGGGCAGATCTGAAATTTTGAATAGTGATTTTGCCAGCCACTGGCAGAATCTACAATATGGGCGGTTTTGCCAGAATGCTCGAAATAATGATTCCTTGCCTCATCCATCTCCTGTTGTAGCACCGCCAATGTACTTGCAGGGACATTTTCCATGGGATGGTCCTGGAAGACCTCCTGCAGACATGAATCTCTTAACTCAACATATGAATGGTCCTCATCTTATTCCAGTCGCTCCTGTCCATCCAGGATCTATCAGGCAGCCTGGCTTTTATCAACATTATGCTGATAATATTCCTAGATACCGTGCTGGAACTGGAACTTACCTGCCCAATCCGGTAATGGACTTTTCTTATACCAATTAATTCTGTTGGTAAAGAACCATGCCTGATATCTTCCATCTGTCTATGTAATTTGAGGACCAGGACATCAACAATAATTATTTCCATGATTATTGTTCCATGATACCTATTGAAAGTTAGATTTCAGTGTTTGTAAAATTAGTAAGTTTGGTCAGTTGCCTTTTCTGCATTTTACAGCAAGTTTCAGTTGCCAAAAATGTTTTTCTTACATGGCTTACAATGGATGCCATTCGAGGGAGGCATAAGGAATTTTTTTTTTTTTTGAAATAGATAACATTCATGTAGGTGCTTAAGCTTGCTAACCAAGTAGGCTATATTCCAAGCATAAAAAAAACCGAGGGCTGGATCTTATCTTGACACGTGCCATGATTTTTGTTATCTCAGAATGCAGTAGTTTTAAACTCCTTGAGTCAAGGGGTTGAAAAAACCAAGTTTTGTTGGTGTTCCACGAGTCAAGTTTTATGTGGGTGTTCCATGAGTCAAGTTTTTTGTTAATTATTTCTCATTAGTTCGTGAAATGTTACAATCATTGAGGACATAGTTCAGAAACTAGAAAAGATGAAAGGAAGGTTGTGTACAGTGAAACTACCTGTAGAAACCACTCTAAGGTGTAGAGAATGTGGCCAACCTTTTGCTTATAGAAACTCTTCTAGTTATTTATTGCTGTTGAAAGAAGTTTTTAGCATGCCTGCATAACCATGGTTGGATTGATTTTGTTCTGGCAATGAATATTATTTTGCCTCACCCAAAATGCTGGCTGTTTTTTTAGATTTAATTAATACCTCATTCTTTATACTAAAAATCGTCTCTGTTTAGGAGTGTGTCCTTATGAGCTGATGCAAGAGGCAGGAATATAGGTCTTGGGTCGAAATGTAATTATGTGTTATAATGCTGTGGTAATCTCTATCTTACAAAACATATTAACTCTTAAGGTTCCGTGAAGAAAGCTTTCTTGAATTTTTGGCCAAGGGTGATTAGTGTTTTTTTTTTGTCTATGAATTCAGTTAATACTTAGTTCATTTAGAAAGAAAAATGTCAAAACTCCTGTAGACTATCCAAGGTCATCTTCATCATACATGCATTGCTAGCTGTGCTGAGTGATGCAAAATAAATGTCAGATATGCTCCGTAAGAAGTATGAGAATGGAAAAATAGTTGTAAATAACTCTGAAGATGTGGCTCAATGCAGCTGTAATATTTTCTAATCATGAGACATGCTTTGAGCCATATTATGCTGCCTTTGAACCAATAGGATCTCTTTTAATTTGTGATTTGATGCTGCTTTTATTTGAATTTGTGGCTTTCTCTTCACATTTTGGCTTGATCATGATCAACCTATTTATTTTTCATGTCCTATTGACTTTGATCTCTGTTTTTTTTTTTTGGTGGAGTTTTGTCTTGTCTGTTTGGCAAGGATAGTAATTTATTATAAATTTTTCTTCTCTTCAGAAAATATCTTACAGGGATCGACAATTTTCCAATTCCAGAAACCATAGGGGAAATAACAACTATGACAGGAAGGACCACCATGATGACAGGGAAGGAAACTGGAATAACAACTCAAGACCACGATTTGGTGGTCGCAGCCAAAACCAGAATCAAGCTGAGAAGCCATCCTTTAGGATGGATAGGAGTACACCAAATAATCGTCGTTCTGATAGGTCATGGAACTCAAAGCAAGATCCTCTTCCACCACACCATCCCCGAAATGGTTCATTTAGTTTCTCAAACTCCACAAACCGAGGTTCTACCAATGCGGCATATGGCATGTATCCGCCAATACCAGTTGTGAATCATAGTGAAGTTTCTGCATCAGTAGTTATGCTTTATCCATATGACCGAAACATGGGCTACAGTTCTGCTGGTGAGCATGTAGAATTTGGGTCCCTTGGGCCAGCTCATTTCACCGGTGACAAGGCATCACCTCATCTTGGTGAAGAGTCATCAAGAGGCATTAATGAGCAACAAGATTTTCAAAGAGCTTCTGATCTTTCTTCTCCAGATCAGCCAGCATCACCCCAGGTTCACAGGTATTCTCTGTCTCATCAAAGACAACACATTCAATAGGCTTGCTATAAAGTTTAAGGGATCTCTAGGAAGAGCTTTCAAGTTGTTTTACAAAGTTCTGTCATTAAAAGTGGACTTTCCTTACTGAGGCCATGCATGCTAATTATTTCAAGTAGCCTGGCTAGAAATGTGCTCGATAGGATTCTGTTCATGATTACCTGGTTGACACAAGGACAATCCTATTTTTGAAGCTTATACAATTTTGGCAGGCAATTTTTAGTAACTATTCAACCTGATAGCATTCTTGCCAAGCTACTTATTAATCGCCATTTTCATTTTTACCTTGAATTTGTTGATTTACACTTGTTAGCTGTCATTCCATATTTCATCAGAGCAGTTTTTGATATGTTTAATGTACTTATCAGGAGGGTTTAATTAAGTGGCTAGATCAGCACGTCAGAGAATGATTCAGTCACAGAAAGCAGATTTTCCTCTTGCATAACCAAACCGGCAGATGATGTGGATGGGGGAGGAAGAGGGGCTACACAGGCAAGC
This sequence comes from Populus nigra, assembly GCF_951802175.1. Classification (NCBI taxonomy): domain Eukaryota; kingdom Viridiplantae; phylum Streptophyta; class Magnoliopsida; order Malpighiales; family Salicaceae; genus Populus; species Populus nigra. The sequence goes on along the minus strand of NC_084867.1, from coordinate 1,363,012 downwards.
CTCACTTCGCCCCCCCCCCCCCCCCAGCTTGGCCCTCTTAGGGGAAGGTTGATCTTTTGCTCACTGGTTTACACCGTCTTATCCCAGCGTGCTCGTTGCACATGCTTTACAAAGGATAGATACCGACTATACCCATTCTCATGAAGACCTGAAAGACGTGATGAAGAAATACGAGGAAGGGAGTGCACAGAGTGGTAGATGGGCGATTGAAACGATGGAAAGTCAAGAATTTTATTATTTTGAGTGTCCCCCAAATGGTTCGAGTCACCTCATTGCCTCGGGGTCGTAGATCAGTAAGCACAGGTTGGACTTTAGTTTCTTCAATATAATCAATGGGTCATTCTTATCCATTAGGTTGACGTGAACTTGTTTCAAATGTTATAGCATAAAAACAGTCAGAAAGTTCTATCCTTTCAGTGGCAATTTTTTCACAAGGGTTCAAACCAACTATTGGAAGCTATTGATGGCTAATCACCATATTTGGGCATGTTCAGTTGTATGAAATTCAGGTTCTAATTTTGAAACAGTATAATTTTTCTCATTTCTTTAGTCCTCTCAAATCCCAATCTCTGTTTTTTTTTTTTTAACATGGCCCGTCCAATCTTGTTTAGTTTCTTTTGCTATTACTAGTTTTATAATTCTTAAGTTAGTTTCTAATATAGTATTCTAGACATGATTTTAAGTTAATTTTCAACCTCAGAGAAGGAAGAAACGTCAACATGTTTTTTCTTAATTGAAGAATAGGAAGATGTTTATTTTTAATAAAACAAAACAAAACATAATATATACTAAATCATTGGTTTGGATTTTGTAACATAACGAGGGCTGAATTAATTTTTTTTAACATAAAAAATGTTTAGTTATTATTAATATTTTTTTTTTTAGTAAAAAAAATTTAAATCGAGTGGGATTGATCTGGTATGACTCGGTCAATTTATAGTTGAAAGGCTACTTGGATGATAAAAATATAGTTTAATTAAAAAACTTTATTCAATAAGATATATAAAGCAAATCAAAACAAATTATAAAGTCTCAATAAACCCAATATTGAAGGATGAAATTGAAAAAAAAATCAATTAAAAAAGAACAAAAAATGACTCAAGTTAATTTGGGTTAATATATTAAATTGCATGTCGGGTCATTAGACCATGAGAAACTCATATAAAGCAAATCAAAACAAATTATGAAGTAAAAAAAAAAATAATATTAAAGGATGAAATTAAAAAAAAAATCAATGAAAAAAGGATAAAATGACTCGAGTCAACTCAGGTTAATCTTTCAAAATCGCGATCCAAATTATGAGATTAAGATAACCCAATTGGAAGCAAATTAAGAAAAATTATAAAGCTCAATCCCCAATAAATATAATATTGAAGGATGTAATTGAAATAAAAAAATCAATTAAAAAAGATTACAAAAAAATAATTAGAGTTAACCTGAGTTAATCTTCTAAACCCGTGACTTAAGTCATGAGATAAGGATAACCTTATAAAAAACAAACCAAAACAAATCACGAAGTCTAATTCTCTATTATCCCAATGTTGAAATATAAAATTGAGAAAAAAAAATCAATAATAAAAAAAAAATTAGAGTCAACTAAGTTGACTAGTTAAATTCGCAGTCTAGGTTATGAGATTGAGATAACTTTATAAAAAGTAAATCGAAAAAAATCTTAAAACCCAATCTACAATAAATCTTATATTGAAGGATGTAATTAAAATTAAAAAAAAAAACCAAAGAAAAATTAAAAAAAATTACTATTCAAGACTTTCAAGTGAATAGTTTTTGTTAGGAGAGGTAAAGTAAAATCCCTTTTTCTTTTAGTTTTTTTTTTGTTAATGAATGGATAAATCGAAAAAGATTTGTTGACTTTAATTAAATATTAAAGTGAAAAGCTAATATTGTTTTGAAAAAACAAAAGTTAGACGCATGTGTAAATATTTAACTATAAGTGTCCTTTTTATTTTTTATTTTTTAATTATTTCATCTTAAAAGTTAACTCTGGTTGCTAAAAGCAATCATCTTTTATAAATATATCATGAAAATATAATTTATTTTATAAAATAAAAAATAAAAAAATTTAAAGATAAATTGCAATAATTTCTTTGAAGCATTTTGAAATTAAAAAAAAACAATTAGAAAGAGTAATTGTTATTTAAAAAAATAAACTAAATTTTTTTTTATTTTAAATAAGATAGATGGCATTGAATAAAATTTAGATTAAAAGATTAATCAAAAGTAAAAAAAGGAGAGAGAGCATTTAGTAAAATTTAAATAGAAAAAGTTAATCAATAGTAAAAAAAATGCTAGGCATTATTGGGCCTGGTGACTGATTTTTTAAGGACTAATTGTATGTTTGGGAGCGTGGTTGCGGTTGCTTTTCAAAGTACTTTTCATTTAAAAAAGTAAGTCAATAATATTTTTTTATTCTTTAAAAATTATTTTTGAAATCAGTGCATCAAAATGATTTCAAAATATAAAAAACATATTAATTTAAAGCAAAAAAAATAAATTAAATTTTTTTAAAAACGTTTTTAAAACACAATGCCAAACATGATCATGACACGTCATTAACTCTATTTTTTATTTTCTTAAATAAACAACATTTTGCTAGCTGCATACTTTTTCAATGCATCTGGTTACCGGAAAATCAGATAAATTGTGCAATTAGCATAATAATTAAAAAAATTGTGAATTAATATAAGTTCAAAAAATTTGGTGAAATAACAAAGTTTGATCATGCCATACTTTAGAAATATGACTTTTACTAAATGTCGCTATTCTAAAATGCGACAAGATAATTTTGGTGAAATTGCACAATATGTTGTTTTTGGCTCAATTGGTTCCGAAAATAATAATAAAAAACTCAAAACTAGGAAATAAATGAACAATATTTTACCAACTGCATAATTTTTTAGTACATCTGGTTATCGGAAAACCAAATAAATTGTGCAATTAGCACAATAATTGAAAAAATTGTGAATTGACATAAGTTCAAAAAGATTTGGTGAAATAACATAGTTTGACCATGTCGTACTTTAGAAGCATGAATTTTACTAAATGTCGCTATTCTGAAGTGTGACAAGATAATTTTGGTGAAATCGCACAGTTTACCATTTCTGGCTCAACCAGTTCCAAAAATAACAAGGAAAAACTCAAAACTATGAAAACCGGGGGGTCTCAATTCCTGTATAATTTTGAGCGCGATCTAAAAATCAGATAAAAAGTTATGACCATTTTGAGATGCTATTTTGGTTTAACGCGACCATACCTCCTCTTGGGTCTAGACCTATTCCACTGGTCTATAAATGCATATGCTAGGCCATCTACGTAATCTGTTTGGAGCAAATCCTTATTTAGTTATGGCAGACTTGAGTGCTCAGAATCCTCCACCACTATATGATTAATAACTTTTTAAGATTTTGATTAGAGTCTATTTTTAAGTCAACAAGTAAGAATATATATATATATATATATATTTTTTGATTTATGAAATATATTTGGAAGAAAAACTTCATAAAATTATGGTTTTTGTGTGAAATGGCCGATCGATTAATATAATTAGATCCAAGCGGTCAATCGGTTTAGGTAGAAGATTGGAGTTTGACCATGTCACTTTAAAAGCACAATATTTACTAAATGTCGATATTCTGAAGCATGACAACTATCTTATCGTGCTTAAAAATAATGATATTTAGTAAAAGTCGTGCTTCTAAAGTGTGATATGATCAAACTGTGCTATTTAGCTAAATCTTTTTTAACCTAAGTTAATTTTCTATTTTTTTTAATTTACTATGCTAATTTTACAAAAAATCTCAAAAAATCAGGATTCAAGTTTTTAGACCTTAAAAACCTATTTTCAACATGTTTTCACATGAAATCACCTAACTCCATCCAAAAGCCTCAATGAACTCATTTTCAACCCTAAAACACCTACTAATTACTCTAAAATTCACAAGTTTAACTAATAAAACCTTTAATGATTTAATCTATTTTTTTTACCATGTTTAAAATATAAAGCCACATTCATTGAATTCTATTTGAAAAGACAAACCCATTTGACATTATGATTGATCTTTTTTATGATTAAAATATTCCTAGCACTTTATCTCCCTTTAATATTTTCTAATGACTTTCTCTCCTTTCTCTTATTATCTAGAGATTGAAATATAAAAAAACAAAATTTAGGATTGAAATGTAAAATGCTAAAATAATAGGGACCAAATAAATAGATAAACAAAAACTTTAGATGGAAAATTAAAGTTTTCTACGCTAATATACAAATGGTTTTTTATTTTAAAAAAGAATTTGGTCATTCTTCTTCTTCTTCTTTCTAAATTAAAGTTATATTTCTTAAAATTATTCTTCAATTAATCATTGAAATATTTTGTGACACTTTGTAAATGTGAGAGAATGCAAATTGAAAGAAATCTTAACACATAAAACCATGCTAATATAATTTGGAGGAATGAAATTGCAAATAAAAAAAATCTGATGACCAAAATAAAAAAAAGTTGCACTATTAATATAAATAATGCAATATACAATGGATCCGCGACCGTTCCTTTTCCTAGATCCTTTCCTATATTTTGCAATTTATCTATTATTGAGTGTTTATGATAGTGGTAGTTTCTGTTTTTAAGTGAGTTTTAAAATTACATTTCATTTGAAAAGCTTCAAATTGATGCTTGTCTTAGTACTTTTTGATGGTTTTGATGTGCTAATATAAACAAATATGAGAAAAAAATTATTTTGATATATTTTTAAGTGAAAAACACTTTTGAAAAGTACTTGTACCATAATTATGAAACCCGATCCGGCTCAATGAGTTAACCCAAGTTGGATTTCAAACCAGAAATACTCAAAGATATAATTGACCCGGTCAAATCCGGGTGACTTGCTGGGTTAACCTGTAATTCGAGTGACCCGACATAACCAAAGTAAGACTCGACTTTTCTTTTTTTTAATTTTTGAATAAACCCTAAAAATGTAAAACTAATTTATAAATACTTAGCACACATTTCATTTTTATAGCATAAAAAAAACCCTATTGAAGAAAACAATATGATGATGCTCAAAACCATACGAAGAAAACAAAAGCAAAGAGAAAGAGGCCAAGCCCATCACTGGAGGCATGATAGATAATTTCAAAAGACATTCAAATGACAAAAGGTCAAGAAACAAGCACAAGCGATCCTTAATCTTCAAATCCTTTAAACATGTTTTGAGCTTGTAAATATCCTTTTTCTTCATAACCAATAGCCCAAGCCTACATTACGTGCCTAATCAAGCCCTTTCTGATCAAGGATAAGTAATCTGGATCGGTAGGCAGTGCTTTCTCATGCAAAACAAAATCATTATTCATGCAAATAAAATGAATGTTTTGAATACCGGTTCTTGGTAACTCTCAAATTAAATCTTAAACCTTTTTTACCAATCAAATGTCACTTCATATTTTTCACCAAAATCAAAACAAAAAGTTTTCATCACTTGAAAACCTCTCTGTCGCACGTGTGCGGCGTCGCGGCGATCGTCCACCCTTAAATGTATGGATATATATCTGGTAAATGTGGGGAGACAAGGAATTCTTTGTCTTTTAGCGGTGAAAAAAAAATATAAAATGAGAGTTGCCACCTAGTATTATGGTCACTAGGAACCCTAACTGGTCTCAGAGAACAGGTACGGAGACTGGTTGCGTAAAGAGAAGGTGTTAGCACCCCAAATACACCCTACCTAAGGTAAGCTGCATTGTTTTATTTGTCTGATCAAAATCTAAGGTTTGGTCATGTTTTCTACTTGTTGGTCCTATCTATCTAAGACTCAAGAAAAGCCCTCCTCAATAAGGAGGTTCTTATCTTTAAGGGATAAAACATAACAGTTCTAATATCTATAAAAGCACTATTGTTTTAAGATCGGGAATACGTATTACATGTAATATCGTACCCCGGATACTAAAAGACAAACAAAATAAAATTTTTGTTGTTTTTGAAATTTTAGCCAATGTTCTCTTGACTTTAATAAACTAGTTATTAAAACCAAAATGCATGCTAAAACATTGTTTTTTTGATGTATATATAAAAAAAACACAATATGATTTTTAACTTTGAGACACTTAGCCGTATGCACAGAAATATTTTTTTTTAATTTTTTTTGTATTTTTTAGAAGTTTTGACGAAAACCGAGTATTTTAATATTGGATTTTGTATTTTTAGCAACATAAAAAATATTGCTTGATATTAATCAAAATGACATAAAAATAAATACGCGGGAAACTTGTAAAATTACAAACCAATATTTTTGAATTTTTCTTAAAAAAAAAAAAACTGCGCCGGATCTGGCCCATCATCCTGGGCTGGGCCTGACCCGACCCATATACTGTGGGCTGGACTCAGCCCAGCCGCGTGGGCTGGGCTGATGTTCCAGCCCGTAATCAATAAAATGGCTGGTTACTGTGCTTCGCACAGTAACCAGCAAAATATAATTAGCTAGCACAGCACAGTAACTAGCTAATTAATCTTCATTTGCTGCAGAACGTAAAATGAAGCTGAAGCGAAAAACGATAAGGGAGGGGAGAAAGTTACCTGGACCGGTGGCGACGCTGGCGGCAGCGGATGTGGCAGGGGGGTGGTGTAGGCGGCGGCTGTTCTCTTGCCTTCTCTCCTCTGTTTCTCTCCTCAATCCCTTCTCTGTCTTTCGTTGTTCCCTCTCTCGGTTCTGCTCCTCTTCTTCCTCTTCAGTTTTGCTGGCGTTGGCAGCGTTGATGGTGGCAAGATGGCGGTGGCAGCTACTGGGAAGCCCGATGACTGTGGTTGTGCTTCTTCTCCGCGGTGCAGAGATACTAACGTCTGTGTCTTCCTCTTCTGGTCTCAGTTTTCCCCGTTAACTTTCAGCTCCCCTCTTCTCCTTCCCTTCCTTCCTCTATTCTCCCGTGCTTCCTTTTCGTTTTTTCTTTTTGTTGCTGTTTTAGTTTGCTGGTGGTGGCGTTTGTTTCTCTCTAAACCTTTCTTCCTTCTCAACGTCTCCTCTGTTTTTTTTTAGTTTCTACTTTCAGTCCCTTGCTCTTCCATGGTGTTTCACTCCTTCGGTCTCACCTTTTTTTCTCTCTAATAACTGTCGGTCTCTCTCTCAGTCTCCCTCACTTTCTCTTTCAAGCGAAAACGTTCCAGCTCCCTCTTTTTTCCTCCTCTTGTCCTGCACTCCCTCTGTATTTATAGGCAGAGGGAGAGAGGGCCACCCTGCCCTGCCCTCTCATGGTGCAGGGCATGGTGGCATGCATGGGGGCGGCTACTGCACAGCTACCCCTGCCTCTGCAGGGCATGACCCTTTTGGCGTAAGGACATGGTGGTGTCAGTGAAGGGACAAGTCAGGGCGTTGGGTTTTTAGGTTTTGAGAGAGAGAAAAAGGATAAAAAAATGGGAGGGAAAATGCTTCTTCTTCCCCTATTCTCTGCGTGTCCAGGGGAAAAAGAAGGCTTATGGTGCCGTTCCAAACGACACCGTTTGCTTCCTTTTTCTTTTTTTGTTCCAGTGAAAAGCATGAAACGGCGTCGTTTTGATCAAAATGCGCCGTTTCATTTAAACGAAAACTAGCGCCAAAATAGATTCAATTTCAAATCAGCCCTTCACTTTGCGTGCTTTTTCACTATGGTCCTTGGTTTTGGATTTATTCAATCGAGTCCCTAATTGGCCACCAGACTTCAATATATATGCAATTAAGCCCCTGATTTGACCAAATCAACTCTCAAAAATTATAATTTGACCCCAGAACTTTAATTTCTTCCAATTAAAACCCAAATTGACTTAAAAATCAATTTTTCTTGCGATCAAACCCTCCATAAATTCAATTAAACCTTCAATAAAATTTAATTGAGTCTATAAACATCTGATTTTGTACATTTCTTCCTCAAATAAAATTTTCTTTATCAATAGGACTCTCACCGGTCAATGATATACTGTTAAATTTCAATCTTTGAACTTACACGTAAGTTGTATTTCTAATACCCGATGAAAAGACAATTATTAAAACTTTTTTAATACGTCAAAGCCACGAAGCAGCTTACCTCAGGTAGGGTGCGTTAGGGGTGCTAATACCTTCCCTAACTACAATCAGTCCCTTACCCGTGAATTTCTGACAAGACTAGTACATCTGGTTTCCTAGTAGTCTTCAATAAATTACTAGGTGGCGACTCTAACGAACCAATCAAGCAAACACATAATAGAAAAATCGTCAGCCGATGCCGCACGAATTCTGACGTGCGACAACAATAATACGATAGACTATGTGTTTGATTTGGTACTTGCTAGGGTATCAACAGCAGATGATGGCACTTCAGAAACAGAAGACGAGATGCCAAGGTTTCAATGGTTTTGGCTAGGCATTTCTTTCATCATAGTTTCCAAAACATCACAGGATTTCATACCCACACCTCAAGATCCAAGAAAACAATCTGTGGCAGTCAAGATGCAGTCATTTTTGCAAACATTTTTGTATTTATATTGAACTTGATTTCTAGTTTACAAGTGGTAAGCATAATACCATACAAAACAACAGATAAAATGGATGAAACAACTGGTTTCCTGCTCATATCCCCTCAACCTCCTCCTAGCTTTCCTCTCTATATTTATAAACACATCTTTATTTCTATCCCAAGATTCTATGCGTAGTGCTAATACTTGGTTTCAACTTCAAGTTTTCAACCACTCACACCCCAAACCTGAGATAGTACTGACCTACTCGAACTAGAGGATTTCCTCCACCTTGCTAGACGCAACAAGAATGTCAACACTTCTGATGGTTCATACAGGGAGTATGAGGCTTTAGTATCCTTGGGACTGGAAGTGACAACGATCGGACACCCTTGGCCTCTCTTTTGAATTACCTGCGATGGTTTGGATATAAGAACAAGTTTAGCAACTCCATGAAGCAGTATTTCTTGATCAGGCTCAAACTAAAGTTATAATTTTTCTTGTAACAATACCTTGAAAGCATCTTCATCTGTTTTGTCATCTCCAATGTAAAGTGGGAGAACATCGGTGCAGTTACCTAACCCTAGAGTATCGAGTAAATATTCCAGGGCATTGCCTTTGTCCCATTCTATTGATGGTCGTATTTCCATAACCTTCATGCGAATTTACAGAAAAATTAGAGGACGATCTTATTAGTTATATCGAGAACTTTAGATAGAGTCTTGAAAGATTTATGCATACCTTTTTACCCCAACCCAAGCGAAAGTCTGGATAGTGTTTAAGTATGGACTTCACCTTCTCCTCTAAGGTCCCATAATCCTGATTCAAAAGAAGAAAAAAGTTGTATTTTCAAATTCCTTTCTTCTCAAAGAAAAAACTCATAATGCCATAGTTGTGGTGGTGATGAAGATGCTGTAATGAAACCACACCAAAAGATTTGAGCTTAGGTCTTGATTTTACCTCCTCTCTAACTTGTCGAAAATGTACGGAGGCACAAAATCTGTTGTTCTCTACTCTGGCACCTGGTATTTTCATAATTGCCTCTTCCAGTTCTTTCAAAATCTGTTACAAGTACACAGAGAAATTGTTACTCCATGGCCATAATCATAGTGAGAAACAAGGTATAATTGGTGTCTGGTAAGACCAAAAATGGCCCTTCAAAATAAAGAATCTCACTTACCTTTTGAATTGCAGGCAAAAATTTCTGAGCAGGTTGAAAGACAGCATCATTGCCCTACCAAATTGAACAAAACATGTGATTAGTTAAGAGGGAATTAAGAACATGTCCTTTCTTCTTTCTTAAAACCATCCTATGATTGAGAATTTTCTCTGTGTTCTTTCTTAACTAATTCTCATGGTTTATAGCAGAAAACATGTGGCTTGACCAAAAAAGAGGAGAGATGGACTAATCATTTTTACCTTTCTGTCAAGGGAAACAGTATGGTATTTTCCATCACTGGACCTAACCGGTCTAGGTGGTGCCATGATGTCCATCCCATGGCTTCCAGCATAATATATATTATTCAACTGTACAAATCCTTTCACCTGCACGAAAGAGACCATCGACATTCTCAAACTCTGCCTCATAAACTGCCCCACAAACCCGACAACAAGAAAAATTCTTCATGTGTTACCTTATCTCTGCTTCTACCACTGATTATAGCAGTTGGAAAGTATTTTGCAACTTCTCGAACTGCTGCACGCATCTGCACATTGTGAGTTTAATGATTCATGAGTTTCTTGCTTTAACAATCAATTGCATAGTTCACATTATTTTCATGTAATTTTTCTATACATTCAGCATGGTGCTTCTCTCTCTCATGTACATGTGGATTTTACTTGGATACTCTAGTTGAAAGCGTTGCGTGTGGCAATGTATCGAAAAATTTCTCCACATTCACATGCATGGACATGAGTGCTCACCTCATCAGACATGAAAGCGCAGTCAGGATCATTTACAATCGGCGAGAGAGTACCGTCATAGTCTAAAAACACGACGATCTTCTTCCCCTTTGCATCCTTCATCATCTGATCAAATGAGGTCAATGCAGAAGGATGGTCCACCTAATAATTTGGTATATGTTATGGTCAGATGCTTGCTGGAAATTAGATACAAGTTTGACTATAGTGCAACGAAAAAATTCTGATGAGAGGACTAACCATCCATGAACTGTAATTTGCATCATCAGAAACAGCTTCATTGGTTACAGGGTGACTTGAATTTGGTGCCGTCTCTTTTGTAGAAAGATCACTACCAGGCTGCACCTTTTGCCAATAGGAAGATCTCTGAAATCCCATGGCCTGGTTGAACTTCGCGAGATTTCTCTTAAACATATCTGTTTGTGAATTAACAAAAAGATTATATGTTAACAACACAAATTAAGAAGCAAAGTAGTTTAATGAACATCGAGCAAAACGATATGAAAACACAAATTCAAGAAGCCTAAAGTTTAATGAAATTCTAATCCCAGATAGCTAGATTTACCTGAAAAATTAACTTTTATGCTGGTTGAGTGCCTTAGAGTTCTTCAGCTGGCTAACTTCTAAAGCACCTACAATGAAGCCAACAAATCAAACACTTGAGTTCCCACCATTATATCAAACCTATATAAATAGAAAAAAGCATGGAAACATATAAATAAACAATAACAAAAAGGAAATAAAATAAACCATGTCATTAATTTTTAAAGATGGGCAAAGGGCATTAACAATGACTTTGACCCAACCATGCAATGAACTCTATATATTAATTATATTTTGATCATATACTAATTTATATCATTGTCAAAGCATAGTACCAAAATGACAATGACTGATAAGGTGTGGGTTTTGCAGTATGGCTCAAAAATTTCTTTTGACATGCATCCTGTTCAACATGTAATTATATCCAGGCCCCCAAAACAAGAGATAGCTAGCTCCCCATGCATATACATAATTATGTTCGTTACCCTAATCTTTGTTATTGGCCTAATAAGATCTATTCTTGGTGACCCTTGTTGAGGAACTCCTTTAAAATTTATTTATTCGTTCAAAATGATTTCTTTATCATAATAACATAATAGGGTAGCTGGACAAATCCCAAAACATCACCTAATACGTACATAATCTATATACTATATGGATTCAATCACGTATACAAGAGATGGATATTCCTAGATGGTGTGTATCGAATTCTTGAATTTGACTCCCGATATATAGATAATTTAGATGGTATATCGTATAGATACTTTCTCTTGTTATTTCATTACGTGAAAGTGATAATGTAACGTGTTAGACTTCGTAAGAAAATAGACTCAGAATGATCCCAAGCACTCGTGTCATAAAAACCCTAAAGTGTAGTTTGTTTGGTGGACCGAACATTCAATCCTTAGAATATGACAACATTTTAATCTTCTCTAAATCTTTCTGAGATATTTAAGATTTCATTTGTTTTCTGTTGTTAGGTTAAAAAGAAATCGAAGTTAGAATTTTTTTTTTAACCCCACTAAACTTTAATAGGTATTGGTGCATGCATCCCCATTGAGTAGCCGGGAAGAATAAGTTTAGGTAATTTAGCTTGGCAGTAGGTCGCCGAGGCATATGCTTCAATAAAATAAAAAGTTTTTCACCTCCCCTCTGTCAAAACTATCGAGTTAACAAAAAAAAAATTCTTCATATTGGCTCGACTCAACTACTTAATTTTTAACCTAAGTAAAAGTGGAATCTACGTTTACTTCAAACAAATTTATAATCTCATGATTCCTCGTTTTTTCTCTAAAAATATATCTTTTAGAATATTCATTTTCACCCTTGAAAATATATAGCAACACACGAAGTTGTGGTTCATATATCATGGAAAGCCACTATCAAGCATTTTTCTCCTAAAATCATGAAGCTACAAGTGCTATAAAGCAAATTAATCTGTGGGCTCTCTTAGGATTTTATAGTCAAAGAAAGATCTCTTTGTAAATGTTACTTTGTGATCTACCTCAACTAAAGTGCACATATAGAAACTATAAGAAAAAAAATGGAAGAATATTGATTAATTATAGTAAAAAAAAACAGAGAGGTGACATTCAATGAATAGACGAAAAATTGAATATACATGGCATGGGTAGCTCGAAAAGTTATTGTAGGGTTTTTAATCTGCCGATTCAGCTGATAATGACTTGAGAGAGTGTTCAATTGTTTAAAAACATTAGACGAAAAATTAATGAAATGCTGGTTTCTCCTAATTAACTAACCATCTAGCCTCATCTAAGTACTCCCACTTGATTAATTAGAATATTCACTAATTAATGACATCGTTGATCATACTCTCGATCTCTTAATTCATGCATCATGTAGCTCATTGGAAAACATCACTAAAGGAATAAGAGGCTAGATTTTGGTAGAATATTGTATGCAAAAAGTTAATTGTGTATATATATAAAATGACAAACGAGAAACCAAAAGTGATCTTCTCAATATTTCAGCAGAGAAGCTAGCGTTTGGGTAAAGTCATGGTTGATTTGGGGATCGATAAAAGTGAAATTTTCACGGGCATGCTTTTAGAAATTCTAAAGTTCTTTGATGTAGTTAATCACTCGGAAGATCATTCAGCAAGATTTTTGTGATTTTTCAAGGAACATTCGTAAAAGGCTCCCAGAAAAGCAGTCATCTTTAACTTGGACAATATGTTTAATCTTGAACCGTGGTAGGTAGAAAGAAATCAAGACAAATGCAACATTTCTTTACATTTAGTTAATTACAACTCCTTTTAGTTTTCAACACACTTGAAAAAGTAGTTCCACAGCAAAATTATTACTTCCAAGATAAATCTCCTCGTGGTAAAGTGAATTCCATGTGAAACAAGTTTCACCTGCCATTGGATAGAGACAGACACTAACTTCCTTAATTTTATGTAGAAAACGCACCTAAATTATCAAAGGCATGACACGACCAACCCCATCGAAAAAGAAAGAATGATACATGTGTTGTTAATTATATATTAATAATTCATCCAAAACTACATGGAAAAAGCTCGAAATATCATAGATATGGTAGGCATGCAAACCCTAAATCCATCTTGTTTGGCCAGAAACAAGAACAGCACATTTCATCACCTAATTCGAGTTTGGAAACCACTTTAGACACCCACAGACTGACTTAAGAACCAGATTGATAACTCATATGACTTAAATAATATCAAAACAAGCCCCAGTAGAAAAACCAGCACACAGAATGTTTTAGATCTTATATCATAATAATATTTTTTATTTAATTTTTAAAATTTTTCTATGAACACATCAAAACAATTTAAAAACAGTAATTTTTTTTTCCTAACTTTAAAACTAATGTTTTTTTCTTTCAGAAACACAATACAACCAGAATATCTGTCAAACGGTACTTTATTGCATGATCTGCATCTTTTGCTTCAATTAAGCACTTTGTACCCCATATGAAGTCCCTATTTGTCAACAAGCATGGCCTACAATTATATAGCAAAAAGAAAAAAAAAATGTAAATGGAAATTGACTTCTTGTGACCAAAGGTGTCAATAGAGATTAAACGACAAGGCTGAGAGGAAAAATTAGGTCAGAAAATAATACCAAGAAAGGCCTAAATCACTTAGGAGAGTAGGCGAAATGGTTCTTTATTGAACAATGGACACGTCTAGGTCGACACAGTTTTGACAAAATAAATTAACAAAAATTAATCCCTAGGAACCAGACAGGCAACAACATATGGACCCCAAGTGTCAAAGTCTTGAGGAAAATACATGGCAACTGCTGCAACGAAAATCTATACAGTTAATTAATTTGATTAGCAGAAATTAAAAAGTAGTAGATAGACCATGCTTAAGCAATTTATAATTAAGTTAATTACGTGGAAAGGCATTGATCAGGCAGGCGAAGCATGATGTGCTTGCTAATGACACTTTTCACGGGCTAATCAGTTAATTAATTTATTAATTAATGACTTTCAGGTTAAGTGATCACGAAATAGTTCCCTTTTCAATACTAATTAATTAGATCAAATCAAAGCGAGATTAAAGGGCTCTTTGAATAAATTAAAGGCCACCTTTCTCTTGGTTTCACACATTTTTTATTTTAAAAAAACCTTCTATTGGTTGCTGTGAGATCAGAAATAGTTTAGCACTAACCTACATTTTATCGCAGAACTCAACATAGACTAAGATGCCTGGTTTTTTGTCCATATATATATAGAAAAAACAATTTATTTAGTTTTTACTCTTAACTTTATATATAATAGTGTTTTAAGCCTTGATTTTATAGAAACTAATAACTTATTTTTTATTTATTTATTTTTCATACAAAAATCATCTCACATCAATTTTAATATATTTTAAAATCATAATTAAAAGTATTTTTTTAACTTACTTTTTAGAAAAACAACTGAAAAGGCTACCATAATGCAAGACACACATTAAAAGCACTTGAAGTTTCTAAATCTCATCAGTGGAGAGATGGTCAAGTGATTGCAAGTTTATAATTCTTACTTGAATTAATTTTATTTTTGTAAAATAATTGGATTTTCAATCTATCATTCAATTATTATTTTTTAAAAATCAACATAACATAATCAGTTATATATTTATTTTTCTATATCATTCACGTATTTATAGAGTTTATGCATGATCATTTTTATTGTAATATTAAGTTATATGTATGAGTTGATAAATAGATAGATTTTAAACTCAAATTATTTTTTAAAAATACAATTGATTCAATCAAAGATTAAAAAAAAAACCACAAAATGACAAACCTTCAAAACATCATTAATTAGTGCCCTAGAAACCTTGGAAACCAAACAAAATCATAAGAAAATTAGGACAAGCCTAGCTATTGCATTGTCCAAGACAAGTGAGGAGCAAGCATTGGTATTGTCACCAAACAACTCATCACTATCACAACATGCTCCTAACCGTTTTTTAGGTACTCCTGTCCTTTCTTTATTAGGGTTTGTACCCCTACAACTTTCCCCAAAAGTACCAGACACTTTAACAAAAAGAAAGGGGAGGGGTCGTGTGCCTTGCAATCTCAACCCGACACGTTTCGCATCAGCACATCAGGGTGACACGTGTCAATCATCTGTAGCCTTGATCAAGATAGTTGGAAACAACTGTGGACTCCAGCTCTGAAGTACAATGGGTGGACTAATGGGCTTCCATGCCCAGTCCACTTATGGGGCCCAATGAGATACACGTGTACAGCCCAGAAGCCATTCATTTACGAAAAAAGAGCTTAAAGGATCTTTTACGTTATGTTGAGTGAAGAAACCGAAAACTAACTGTTTTTTGTTTTATTTGTACCGTTTCAGCGTTTTTCTTGCGAAAAGTTTAAAATAAAACTAATGTTAAAAAGCAATAATTGGTTCATAGAATAATTATTGGTTCCTAGAGGACTTTTAAGTGGGATTTTTAGGGTAATTTATTTTTAGGTTTTAATTAACCTAATTAAAAAAAATCATGGAAGTGAAAAACAACATAAAAGGAAAGGGTTTTTGCATTAAAAAACGAAATCTCAATCACATTAAATAAGAGATTAACATGCACATACATAAACGTTCATCGATCAAGAAAGATAAGAAAGAAACGAACATGTTGCTTGGAGGAAGGTGAAAGGCCATACACATACCTTGTTCTTGTGGTCAATTTCTTGATTGGTTGTGTCACGACCCAAGAAGAGGTTGACGACAAGGAGAAACTTATGAGCAACAATGGAGGAAAGCAAAGCTTAGCTTAGCTAGAGAGTAGAGAGCAAGAAGGAGAGATCTTGAAAGATAGGAAAACCATGGAAAGGAAGAGGATATTGGAGAGGTAAGGAAGAGAGGTTTATTTATACAGGTAAAGAAGAGAGTTTAGAGATTCTTGAAGTTTTCTTAATGGACGTGTTAGAGACCTATTGCATTAAAACTTCCTAAATATAATTAAGCCCTTTTACTGCTTTTTAATTTTTGGAATGTACGCATTGACCAAAATAGGCCTACGTACGTACGTATCTCTTTCTCCTCGTGTCTTTTTCATTCAAAAATATTTTCTTATAAACAAATTTTTTTTTATTCATTAATAAAAGATATCTTCAATTTAATTTATATGTCAATCGGGACGATATAAGAGTAAATTCTTCTTATAAATTCTTTTCTGATCGAGTATATATATTTTTTCTTTGTGGAGGGATCAAATAATAATGCAGAGATCAAACTCAAAGTGGGTATTCTTTATATAAATATACAATTGGATATATATGTCCTTTGCAGAAAATTGTTATGCTCTTTGTAGGAGACCTTTCTTTTCATTCGAAAAGAGATTGATGGTGCTTCTTCGAAGTTTTCCACTTGCAAAGCCATTCCATGTGTTACACACACATTAAAATATACCAACCTAATAGGAGTAATTTATCACAAGTTCGAGTATTTTTAAATTATTAAAAATTTATATGATTGTTAATTTTAGAATTCGTAAAATTAATCGAGATATACACAAATTAACCCGAATATTCATATTAATAAAATATATATAGTAACCTTCATCATATGAATACATGGAAAACATCTAGGTATAGGCGCACAAGACTGCAAAATAGTAAACAGGGAGCATGTGAACCAGTAGACAGAGAGCCAAGAGACACGGGAACAAAGGAAACTGGATGAATACCCGTTCCATGTCGTCTTCAGAGCAAGAATCTCCAGCAAAGAGCTGATCACCCGATTATGGAAACCTTCGTTTTGACATCTAAAACCTTGACTAGGAACAACTAAGTTCTTCCATTTAATTGCAATTTAAGCAAATGACAAGACATTTCTTCGCCTATATCCACTATACTTAAAATAATAGTAAAAGATGTTGGTAAATGATCTCGTTGCTTCAGTGTTAGTACTTGACTCCATTGACTAAGGTTATAATTCCAAAATATTCTTCACCAAGATTGATTTTTATTGAATACAACAAAGAATGCATCATTTTCATTATTTAATGCATTAATTAGTTATGTAATTTTAAGAAAGATTGATTCCAATGTATAATAAAAGAAAAGATATCACTCCAATTCCATGTCTATGGTCTAATAATTGAACCGACAAAGAGACTGGTAGGAAAAGAGAGAAATAGAGTTAAGAGTTAAGGATTTCTTGACCTGGTCTTTTTAAACCATTCTTGACTTGGTAGGGAGATTAGGGATTTAGTTTGGGCTATGTTTTAACAAAAATAAAAAGAGAATTGACTTGGTGTGACTCTCTCAAAAATTTAGGTTGATCTATTATCTTGTCAGCTCAGTTAAGACTTGTTGATTTTTTTAAAAAATAATATCATTTTTATTTTTTTATAAAATAAAAAATAAATTCACCCAAGTTAGCCTAAATTAACAACCCGAAACTTATCGGTGATCAACTTTCAAATTGAATTTAAAAACTATGCATGTCTTTTTATGTATCCCAATTTGAAAACAATAAGCTGTTGAGTTAATGTAAAATCAAAATTTCTTTATGGCTAGTCAAAGCAAGCCATTTGCATCCAAACAATGCATGCACCTTTATTATGAGAGCTTTAATTGTGAAAGCTTTAATGCAAGACAACAGTCGTCATCGTCTCCATTATTATATGTCCACAATTGATTGATGATCATCATGAAGAGGGGATGGATTGCATGCATGCATGCATGCATGGTTACCCTATTTGAAAATGAGTGATAAATTGAATCTTTTTTTCTCCCGCAACTTCAATTTATGAGCTTTGTAAGAAGACAACTGCCACTGCCACCATTATTAACTCCACCAATTATTTAGTGATTTCCAAGAAGAAAAGATGGCTAGCTTCGTTACCCTTATTTAAATTTAGATAGAAAAAAAAAACTGAAGATAAAATGGAATAATAGTCAAAGAAAAAGGTAAATAAGTGAAGACAAAACGTATGAATATGCTCCAAAATCTGAAGAGATACCACAATCTTCTCTAATATTCTATGGTAACTTTACAAGATTTGGCATTTAAATTGTTGCTTACTCAAAGCCCTAAACAATATTATAGAAAGAAAAGGGATATTATGATATGACAAAATGAGTTCTGCGAATATACTGATCAAAGCCCTAAACTACTCTTTCTATTACATCATTAAAGTGCTGCTAAAACCATGATTTGGGAGACGTAGACTAGGAAAACAATATTAATATATCACATGCATACAACACATTAATTAATGGATTTTGATTATTATTATTTTCATGTTTTTGAGGAGTATATGATAGTCATGTTTCTAGTTTTTTTCATTGATTTTGTGAATTCAATAATAAAAAGTATTTAATAAAATTGTGCTACTCGTTTAGTGAAATTATATGATCAAATTAACAATAAAGAGTCTAAATCTCAAATTAAAAGGATATTTCACATATATATTTAGATAATATTAATAACTTAAGTGAGTTCCGAGGTGAAGTAAATTTAAAGTCCATTTGCATTGGAAGACATTTAATTTTTCATATATGAAAAGAGAAGAGGTTTTGGATTTTGAATATTAGACCTTTCAATTATATCATACCTAACAACTTGAAACTCTAGGCAAATAGGACCAAAAGAATACTAATATTTTAACACTAGTCTCCATGGAGGAAGCAAAATATGTCTCCGTTTGACAATGCATGGGGGAGATAGCACCACCACCGATAGTTACCTACTATACAGAAACCATAAAATAATGCATTATTTAAAAATTAGAAAAGAACATTAGATTCATATTTTTTTAGTAATTTTTTTATAATTTTGATATATTAAAAAATTTTAAAATTTTATTTTAATATATTTTAAAATAAAAAATACTTTTAAAAATTACCATTTACTATAAAAACAAATACTCCAATAGCATGGTCGAGGTTGAAGGTGATGGATGACTTATTGCTCTTTTGAAATTGACCTGTATACTAGGAGTTATTGCCCATGAAACTTCCTTTTCACCATTAATTAAGTTGCATGGGATTTGTGCTGATTAACAAGTGTGTTTAATATTATTGCTAATTAACCCTAAGGTTCTCCGCCCTTAATTCGTAGCTTGACATCTCCCATTTTTGTAATTTGCATGGTGTCTCCAACGAAGACAAGCGGTGATTAACATCAACTAAGAATATAAATCATGCTGACTTTAGTATTAATTAATTAATATAATATTATATTGAAATAAGTGTTAGGTTGGTAGGTGGGACGTTCTTAATACTGTATTAATTGAATGTTTGAAACATATAATTCAACGAGTTCAGTGTCATATTCAATTATGATCATTTCGTTGAATCGGTCAAAGATAATTAATTTTCCCATCAATTCTCGATTTTTATATCCAATGCTCGAAATTTCATAACCTTTTATGAAATTTTGCTATCTTGTTCTTAAACAAAAAGAAAGAAATAGCAGTTCCAAACTATGACTAATAACATTCCGTTTGGTATTATATAGCTTTTATTTTTTTCTTGATTATAGAAAAAAAAATTATTAGGTTAATTAAATAATTTTTGTTTTTTACAATGGGCTCCGTATATAATTGCGTTTCAAACTTGATTTTCTAAGCGCTAAAATAACTTGTTTTTCATCTAAAAAAACTTACTTTTTATTTATTTTGAATGCAAAAAATCTATTTCATGATAGTTTTAACCAAATATCTATTTTTTTTAAACCGCAACTAAAAGGTGTTTTTCTTAAATCTATTTTTCATTAAACCACAATTACAAATGCTGCCACAATATCAAACACACACTAAATTATAGGGTTAAAATTGTTGTTGAAAATACAAAAGATATCAATGCATTTTTAAATTAATTATATTTTTAACTGCAATTTCAAATACATATATTTAATGTCTAGGTTTGACTAGACTCGATGATCGTGATCGTGCTTCACCTTGGAATTGGAATTTTTTTTTGCGTAAAAAATAATATTCAGTTGTTGCAAGTGAGTTTTTTTATAAAAAAAATACACGACTCGAGTTATAGAGAATGAATAAGCTGGATTTAATTCAATTAAACAAAAAAAAAGGAAACGATAGTAAATGAATCAAATTTAAAAGAAAGATGATTAGGATAACATGAGAAAAAAAAATATTTTTTTCAAAAAGGGACAACACAATGTATCTTAATTCACAACAAATTAAATATGTACAAACAAAGCTAGGTAAAAAAAAGGAACATAAAAAAATCAATTTTAGTTAAGTTAACATGACAAACTTGTAGTCCTGATAATCAAGGCTGGGCCAACCTAAGATATCACGTCAAAGTCGCGGGTCAAATTATGACAATGGAATAACCCAATAAAATAAATAAAGAGAATTATAAAGCTCGTTAAAAAAAAACTCGTGTTAATTATTCAAAACCTCTTTGAAAAAACCATGAAGTCCAATTCACAATCAATTAAATATTGAAGGATGAGATAAAAAAAAAATTCAATTATAAAAAAGGATTAAAATAATAGCAATTAAAAGAATGAAGATCAAAATTAGAATAAATTTTAAATTTGATTGAAAGGTGAAATTGAAAAGAAAAATCAATTTAGCAAAAAGAAAAAAAATCAAAAGAATAATGATCAAAATTAACATAAAAATAAAAAAAATTTATGGTTGAAGGTTGAAATTGAAAAGAATAATAACTTTTCCATAAAAGGCCAAGAAAAAAAAACAGCAATCAAAACAACAATGACTAAATTGAAAAATATAGTACCATCAATTTGGGGTGAAAGATGAAATTAAAAATAAGTAAAACTTTTACAAAACGGTTAAGAAAAAAAATTAGAAACCAAAGAAGAAGGATCAAATTGAGAAATATAACATTTGTAAACTGGGATTAAATGATGAAATTGAAAACAAATAAAACTTTTATAAAAAAATAAAGAATAAAAATTAAAAATCAAAAGAATAAAGACTAAAGTTGAAATACCAACAACAAAGAAGGCCAAGATATATTTTTTAGGAAATGAGAGAAAAGAAGGGGAGAAAAAAGGTTTGGCAATAAACTAGACCAGTACCAAAAACATGTGTTGCACCGACAAAAAAAAAACACGGCGATGCTTTTAATGACAAGGTAGAAAGACATTTGTTAAAAGGCAAAAGATCATTTGACTCTAATTTTTATTTTATTTTTAAGGGTATTTTAACAGTTTCACTATGTAATTTAATTTGAATTATTTTTATATTTGAAAAAATATTAATTTGCCCCTTAGTTGACATTATAATAACAAAAAAATCATTATGCAAATACAAAGATGCTTCTAGATGACAAGTTTAATTTTTTTGCTTTTAAAGATATTTTAATTATTTCATTTTACATTTAAGATGAAAAAACACTTATTTATTCCTGGTTAATTTGTTAGATAATTTGAAAAAATCTCAATACCCTTGAAAGTTAATATTAAATTTTTTGAATAGAGAGACAAAATTACCTTAATATTATTCCAGTGAACAATATATCTGAATCTGGAGTTATACAATATTTTTTCAGAAGGTTTTTAGCTTCTATATCATGTTCACTAACATTTTTTTCCCCTTTCATTTCTCAAGAAATAACCTTTCGTTATCAAGTCAATAATTAATCTAAGTGTACAGAATATTAGTTATTCTGATTGATCAATTATTGAGTATTTTTTTTATGGAATGCGACCGACCAGTGGAGGGGCCCAAATGATTGGTGGACACCATTAATGGGGAGTGAGATCAATAAGTTATAAAAAATAATAAAATATGTATTTAAATTGAAAAAAGAAAGAGAAAAGAAATATTATATTTAAATGAAACCAGCTGTTAAAGTTTTTTATAAAATTTAGGATAAATAATTCAATTTATTCTTACATAACTGGAAATTCCTAATATAATTTTATGTTTGGAATCGTGTTTATTATATCATTGTATAATATTAAATATTTTAATATATTTTTCTGTTTTTTTACTAATCCAAATTATCACAAGTATTATATTCATTCTAAAAATCCTCGTTGAGTATTTTTGGAAACTGTTCATTTCTTAAAATATTCTGAGTTAATTTTCTAATTTGGATGAAAAAATTTGATTGAATAAATTAGAGAATCTCTGAAATATTATTATACAAAGATAAAATTATAAATATAAAAAATATATTAAGGAAACACACATATATCAAGGAAGAGGAAAAATGATGAAAAAAAAAGTTTGAAAATGATGTGAAAAAAAAAACCCATTGTTTCTTGAACAAACCGGTCAAAGCTTGGGGTTCAAAACAATAAGGAACCCATGACCCCATTACACCGAATGGAAACGGTAACTTCAGTCCAAGCTTATGCTATCGTTACACGCAAGACAAGTTCCCACTAATCAAATGCATCCAATGAATCAGTTAGGGTTTTCTTGCAGCAGATTATGTCAGTAGGTTTTGGAGATTTAGCCCAATATTGACATTCTAAAGCAAGATCATCAAGATGAATAACATTGCATGGTAGACTGAAAATAAGGAGACTCTGCAGTGGAAATGAAAAAAAAAAACACATCCTGAAAAACCCTTTGGATGGATTGAAGAGCTAACCAATTTCATTCAATCAAACAAAACAAGTAACAAAACAGTTGCTTGGCAGCCAAAGCATGGATTGAACAATAGGATTCTGAAGATGAATGAAAGAAAATTCAGACATTATGCAAAGTAATTCAACAACAGAGCTTGATGCTGCTAAAACTTGACTCTGGTCAAGCATGAGCTTCTTTATAGTTCAAACATCCGAAGATTATACAGCCATAACAGTAAAACCAAAAAAAAACTCGGGATCATTTTCTGATCCAGTAACAGAACATCTCCAGTTATGGCAACAAGAAGCATCTGCAGTTTTGATCAGCCTTATAAAACAAAGGAAAAACTTACCTATATTGTGTATGTTGAGCTTTTCCACTAGCAACTTATTAACTGTTGCAGGATAAACTACAGTATTAGCTGCTTTGGCTGCCTAAGAACCCACCCTAATGTATCATCTCAGAAAGGTTCTTCAGTTTCCATCATCTCACTTCTCTTAGCTTTTGAAGCATCCTCCACCATGAGATCTGTGTGAATTTGTGAAGAATCCTACGCCATTTCGTCCTTAGCCTTTCTACCAGTTGCAACCACTGCTGCCTCACTGGCTTCTGTAATAACCTGAAGAAATTCCGTGGGGATAGCCGCTGGGTCTAATTCCCGACAACCCTCTGGGGCATTATGAGCTTCTTCGCCAGTAAGCACGTGATTAGGGACCTGATGAGAGAAGCGGAACATCTCTTCTTTTGGAATCCTCCTAACTTCATTTGGACCTACATGTCTACAAAAAACTGCCTTGAAACCAGCAACTTTAATAAGAGGAACTACAGATATACCCTGCTCTTCATCATAGTCGTCGAGCACTTCTACCATCTCATATTCTTGTACCACTTCATCTGGGGTATCATCATTCCAGTCTGGAGACCAGTTTCTATATAGAGCCCAGACATCTTCCTTTCTTGGAAGTATGCGAACAACTCCACGTGTGCCTTTTGTCCACGTAACCCTGTGTGAGAAAGCATTTAGAGTTTTGCTGATTTCATGTTTGCCAGTCCAAAAATCGCCACAGGTTTTTAGGAAACCAGCCCCCACCCAGTCTAAAGGGCCAAATTCACTGCTGCTTCTTGAGTTAAGCCAACTGATCTTCATTTTAAATGGCTTCAAAGAGATCACTGAGATAATTCGAGCATAATATCGAGGCATCCCATCATTTTCATCATAGGCAGCCCACACCTGGTCATCCCCAAAGGAACTTTCTGTTCGATCCAGGTCAAAGTTATGAAAATCAGAATCCGGAACATTGATAGACAAAGGTGCTGTTGCCTGTTTAGTAGATTCATTGGAAGAAGTGCCAGCAGAGTGACCACTCTTCTTATGTTTATTTGCATCATTGTTCACCATGCTTTCCTGTGTTCTACTCTCTTTCAGTTTCACTTGATTTGAGCTCCATTCTTTAAGTTTTCTGCACACATCCGAGAGTCCCTTCTTCATCAACATGTTTCGAACCTCGAGAAGTGACAACTCTCTCTCGGTAATGGACTTGGTACGAATATCTGAGAAACCATAAACCCTTTGCGCTTCAGAATAGCCCCTTCTTGGTTCAGATGAATTTCCCAATCCCGCTCCTCCATTTCCGGTGGCTGCTTGATTCAAAATATCAGCTCCATAATTATTCACGCTAGCTTCATCATACCTCCTCCTTTTAAAGAGTTGGTCCGCTCTAAGAGAAGAATTATCCATCCTTTTAGAAACATAACGCTTCTCCCGTTCAGTGGCTCCCTGTGCATCCTGCTCCCTCTTCACTTGGTCATGTGCCTTCTGAACCACACTCTCAGCATGACCAGCAGTTGGCGTTGATGCAAATTTGCCTCCAGAATCATTCATTCTAGTAAAATTACTCCTTTGGAGATTTGGGGCAGTAGTTGAATTGCATACTCCAAATCCCTCAGATCGTGAACTTTGACCACCATTTTTTGGGAAATTAAATGGATTACTATTTGCAGCATGATGTCTTGAATTCTGGGATGACTTCGTAACGTTTGAAGGTGGATCCTTCTCAACAGCCAAAAAAGGCTGATGACAGTTGGGGCATCGCAGGTTATGATTCAAATAAACCCTCAGATACTCATAATGCATCATACATCGATGGCAGATAGTCCAAAATGTATCAGGTTTTCGAGATGAAGGAGAAGGGGCTGATGTGGGCCTCGACTGCAAATTCTTGTTCTGATTCCTTGTGTGCGAAGTTGCGGAACTGTTATGATTATGAAAGCCATTTGCACTATGCTGGGAAGAGGGAACCTTAGTCTGGGTTGGTACTCTCTGCTGCTGTCCTGACGGATTCAGTTTCTGATTGTATGCTAGTCTCTTTTCCTTATTAGATAACAAACCCCAGGCCTCTGAAACCAACTTAAATGCACCATCTGCACCCAGAGACTGGTTTTTATCAGGATGAAGTATGAGAGCTAGCTTGTGGTATTGTTTCCTGACTGTCTCATCATCAGCCCAGGGGTTCACACCAAGCACGCTGTACCAATCAACTTCTCCACTACTTATTCTGTTCTCTGCAGAAATATACACATCAAATGCTATCAACATTTGGGATAAACCCTCTAGCTCGGGATACAAGCTTTGAGCCTTTAAAGCAAATTTCTTCGCCCCAGCATAATCCCTCCCCATAAACTTCTTCTCAGCAATTTCCTTAGCCCTGACTGCTTCATCTTTGTTGCACTCCATAAAATTTGTATGTCCAGGAATAAAGCCGTGTCTTGTGGTTATATGAATGTTTCTAAGATTTCAACCTCGAGTCACAAATTCAACAGCTCCAGGTTCATTTTTCTAGACAAATGGCACCGTCAATTTTTTTACCTGTTCAAAGCAAAAGTAAAACTAAAATCAATCTAATGTAAGTTATTATTATCTTATAATTACAAAGGACAGCATGATATTCATACAAATCACAACCAACAATGTTTGTATTTCTTATTCCTTCCCAAAAGGCAAATCTCCGTCAGAAAAATAACTATAAATCACATAAATCGTTATTTGACTCTAGAATGTATGTCATTTACTGACATTAACTAGGAGAAAAATTCAATATTTGACAAAACAGTAAGTCTCAGTTTCTTCTAATAAGAGCGACAAATGACAGAAAAACTAGCGGCCCAACATGCGATACATTAATAAATTAAGAAGTACAAATGGTCCACTCATCATGCAATGTCATTCCCTAATACCTATAAACATAAAGGCATACAAATTACTTCATTGGAATATTTGACCTATAAACATAGATGCATACAATAATAATATAGTAATAAAAAAGATGAAAAAAAAAGATTAAAAAAAAGAGTATAGAAGGACTCTTTTTTTCAAGCCCTACTTGTTGTGTATTGTAACATAGGAATTATCTTTTCTCAATTGGGAGAGATGGCTGAGTGGACCAAAGCGCCGGATTGCTAATCCGTTGTGTGAGTTATTCGTACCGAGGGTTCGAATCCCTCTCTTACTAGTTCCGTTGATGACTTGGTATTTTTTTTCATGTCTTTTTCTTTATTCATTTTGTAATAGTTAAAGATGTAGAATGGATAAAATTCTAAGAACATTTAATAAAAATAAAAATCAAGGAACGAAAAAGCCTTAATTTTTTTTTTATTCTTCACGTCTAGGATTACACCCTGGATCATTAGATAAAAACCCAAAGATGAAAAGGGAAGCAAATAATATTACTACTATGGAAACAAAGAGTTTGAGAGTAAGCATTAGACAATCTCCAAGATCTTTTTTGGAATGGTTAAACAATCTTTCTCTATCGAAAGAAACACATAATCCCTTGCAGTAACTTTCTGTGTATCCTCATGCCTAACAGTAAATCTCACGCTTCAAGCCCACAAAATCCTATTGCAGATCATCCATGAGATACAATAGGGTTGGATACCATTTTAAGAATATGCATAATGGTGGAAAAACATTCAATAGCTTAACATATATATGATGTCAATAAATTAAAGGGCAGGAAGAAAGATGAATAAATTAATTCAGAGAGCTAAATATATACAAATGCCACCTACTGGCATTGCATGCTTTCCACTACTATTAGTTATAAATGAAAATTATACATGTGCATTTACACAAGCACACATGTGCGCGCGCATGCAAGAGTCATCATGCGCTTTCAAAGAAAGGCAAGGAGAAACTCCACTAACTTAAAGACTTTAATCATATGGTAATTGAATATATTTAGAAAGTCTCTAGTATACAATTCCAAAGACAAACACACACAAATACATATATTTCAATAAGAATAAAGCACAAGTAATTGAACAAAACAACTCCCCAAGCCTAGACAAATGAATACTGACACGTGTCTTTCCATGGATATCCTACAATGGAGTGTGTGTGTGCAGCATGTCCCCTATTAACAAGGGCAGCATGTAAGCTATGCGCCCCCAGAACACCCCCCCATCCACAAAAAAAAAAAAAAAACACTATTTTTGTTGCCCTCTGCCGGTGCCTAATAGCTTCTGCCCAAACTCACATTTTTCTGTGAGAGTAAGCATTAGACAATCTCCAAGATCTTTTTTGGAATGGTTAAACAATCTTTCTCTATCGAAAGAAACACATAATCCCTTGCAGTAACTTTCTGTGTATCCTCATGCCTAACAGTAAATCTCACGCTTCAAGCCCACAAAATCCTATTGCAGATCATCCATGAGATACAATAGGGTTGGATACCATTTTAAGAATATGCATAATGGTGGAAAAACATTCAATAGCTTAACATATATATGATGTCAATAAATTAAAGGGCAGGAAGAAAGATGAATAAATTAATTCAGAGAGCTAAATATATACAAATGCCACCTACTGGCATTGCATGCTTTCCACTACTATTAGTTATAAATGAAAATTATACATGTGCATTTACACAAGCACACATGTGCGCGCGCATGCAAGAGTCATCATGCGCTTTCAAAGAAAGGCAAGGAGAAACTCCACTAACTTAAAGACTTTAATCATATGGTAATTGAATATATTTAGAAAGTCTCTAGTATACAATTCCAAAGACAAACACACACAAATACATATATTTCAATAAGAATAAAGCACAAGTAATTGAACAAAACAACTCCCCAAGCCTAGACAAATGAATACTGACACGTGTCTTTCCATGGATATCCTACAATGGAGTGTGTGTGTGCAGCATGTCCCCTATTAACAAGGGCAGCATGTAAGCTATGCGCCCCCAGAACACCCCCCCATCCACAAAAAAAAAAAAAAAACACTATTTTTGTTGCCCTCTGCCGGTGCCTAATAGCTTCTGCCCAAACTCACATTTTTCCCTCCCACTAAATTGGTCTTCCCCTAGGCACTTTGCCTAACCAAGAAGACCCAGTGACTATTCCTGTGACTCATCCAACATACACATATAGTTTCAATCAGGCATGCATAGGTTTCTTTTTTTCTTTTTAATTACAAGTACCAGTAATTGGCACTTTCAAACCCTACCATATATATGCTTAGTGAATACTAATATCAGCAAAAGGAGTGAATCCAATTCTCTAAGCGAGCTTATGTAATATACAATAAACAAATCAGGTGCGTGCACTCTTCATTTTATGAGTTAAGAACTAATGCCAGAGAATAATTACCACCTGGCACTCCTAAACATTATGTGATAAGAGGGCATATTGACGAGGTTAACACCCCATTTATGAGTTTATTGTAAACAATGCCTATATCATGTGGACATAACCAGCAGTTGGCAAATGTTCCATGTGCCAAGGTAATGACACGTTTCCAATTTTCTTCCCTCACAATTCTTAAACATAGTAGACATGGAAAGGCAACATAATCAACATAATCTACTTAAGTTAATAATGCATGAGTGCTTTCTATATCAACCCTCACAAGCAAGTGATACACCTCATGCATGTTAAATAATAAATTTGAAATCCAGGTTAACATATTTACATGCAGATGCAAACGAAATATTTGTTTTATTCTTATTTTTCTTTACCTTCCATTTTAAGCATTCCCAAGCACATAATATTGGATTTAAAAGGAGAATAAATTCAGCTTTCCTATAGATAAAAATAGTTTCTAGCAACAATTTTGTTACAATAGTATTTTTCATATTTCAGCAAAAACCAGTTTTTTTCTCATCAAATAAAAAAGAAATGTGCATTGCAGATGGGAGTTAGATTTTCCAATTTGGTTTTTCCCTTTGTTCTTCTCAGTTTCCAGACTTAGAGAAACAATGTATCTAGAAAAGTCTCATTGACAGATGTTTTCAGATTCTTTCAAGTTCAGATCATAAAATCTAAAAGCTTTTTGTTTCCATTAAGGATCAATGATACCGGACAGAAACCTATGAATCTTTCAATTTACCTGGAGTACAAAGCTTTTCTTTAGCTTTCAGAGTATTGAATTTGAAATCTCACATTTAGAGGAGGGGCAAACGAAATAAAAATTGCTTCAAAAGGTACCATCAACACAAGGAAAAGAACATGCTGAAAATGATCAAACTTAGTATGTGTATAAATATAATTCTCAATACCTATAAAAAGTAGCAAAATTGTTCCCTAAAATCATGATCTCCCCTTAACGTGTCAAACTCTTGTAAAATGGCGCAAACAACGCCATAACATTTGAAACCCCACACCGAGTAGTTCCAAAGGTAATCAGAATCTCTTGTTCATTATTCTTAAATACACAACCCCACCTTCATGGAGCTACCGTTATCAACCCAAGGAAAAGAAATATGCTAAAATGATCAAACTTAGTATATGTATAAATATAATTTTCAATACCTATAAAAGTAGCACACTTGTTTCCCTAAAATCATGATCTCCCCTTAACGTGTCGAACTCTTGTAAAATGGCACTAACAGCACCATAACATTTGAAATCCAACACCAAGTAGTTCCAAAGGTAATCAGAATCTCTTGTTCATTATTCTTAAACTACATATCCCCACCTTCGCGGAGCTACCTTTATCACAATTCTGAGAACAGAACGTGTCAATACATGAAATCATGATCTCCCCTTAACGTGTCGAACTCTTGTAAAATGGCACTAACAGCACCATAACATTTGAAATCCAACACCAAGTAGTTCCAAAGGTAATCAGAATCTCTTGTTCATTATTCTTAAACTACATATCCCCACCTTCGCGGACATACCTTTATCACAATTCTGAGAACAGAACGTGTCAATATAGATTTTTCTTTTAACACTCTAGACTAATGCTAAATTCAACCTTTTCAACACTTTGATTATCACTAAAACACAAACAATAGCAATGTGCAACATTACCAAAAAATTCTAATGGATCTAAATCCATAGCAAGATAGAATCTGAATCAGAATTCCTACCTTCTTCAGATACCTTATCAACTAATTTCAACAGTACAAACTCCAACTTAGCAAAAAATCAGTAGAATTTACAGCAATAAACTAAAGCTAACCTCAAATTATAAAGTAAAACAACTAAGTAAATTCATTTTCGAACAAAACAGCCAACAAACACGCCCACAAAATGTAAAATAAATAACGTCGCGGCTTTACTTCACCATTCCATGTTCTAAACAATTCATGAATCACAACCAACCCACATTGAACATCACAAAAATAAAACACAACAAAACCCTTTTTGCAAACAGTCCAAAAATCAGTCAAAAACACTACAATCAAATAAAACAAGTTCTTGATGGATCTACAGTATTAGGGTTTTTAAAGCAACATGTAACGGTCAAATTTCACTCATTTGAATTATACAGAAGTTAATTTCAAACTGAAGCCCTAGATTATAGAGTCTCAAAAAAACAGTACCCGGATTGCCAATCTTGCAAAAAACAGAATAAAAATAAAAACTTTGCTCTGGAGTAAAAAAAAAAGTGTAAAAAATGAAAAGTTACCTATAGAAGGGAGAGTCCTTTAAAATGAAGAAAATTTGTATCAATCAACATGCACAATTGGTTTCATCTTTTTTTGTCAAAATTCCATTACAAACTCTGAAGAACTCTCTCTCTCTCTCTCTCTCTAAAGTGCCCAAGCAACTATGACTGAATAACAAATAAAATAATAATAATAAAAAGGGTGGGGGTTTGGTTAATATTTAAGCAGGAGGGTGTCCTTTTTTATTAGCAACCCAAGTCCTACTTTATATATATATATATATATATATAGTAGAAACAAAGTTAACTATGGTTAAATTTTAACTCTTGATTTGTGTTCATATTGGCAATGTGTGGGTTAAGTTTTAACTTGGGTTAATTTTTAACTAGAATTGGGTTTACAAAATGTGATTAAATTTGGTGAATTATTTATGGTAATATTAAATACCTTTGCAATTAATGGCAATTTTTGGTGTTAATTACATATTGCAAAACAAGCATGGTAGATTTTCTTTTCCATTTATAACTAACTACACAAAATAAATGAACATAGTTAACTAACTACACAAAATAATATAGTAAGTGATAATGGATGAATTATGAGTTTTATAAAAAAAAATTCAATAATAAAAGGTATTCTTAAACTAGTTTTTATTTTATTTTAATTGATACTAAATTTCTATCTTATAAAATATGATGAATTAGATATAATACAAAAAACAACTACTACGACATCCATTAAGATAAAATTTTTATAAAAATAATTTGTTTGTGCTTGTATTAAGATAATATTTGGTTGTTGTATCAAAATAAAAAAGACAAAGGTAAGAGAGACAAAGATATCATGTCTACGTGTATTTATTATTTTGATAATATAGAAATTTATTTCAAAACTATTTTAAGAATATATTTATTTTATATTTTAATATCTTCAATGAAACAAGTTTGTCACTTATATATTTATCACTTTTTTTTCTAAAATATTAACCAAGTGCAATCTTAAAAATAGTTTCTTCGTTTTATTGAAATTGTCATATGCAAATCCAACTTTTTATAACAAAAACAAGTTAATTCGGGTTAAATTTTAACTCCTTTATAGGGTTTGTGTTGGCAGAATATCGGGACTCTTAACTAGGGTCTATGGTTAACTTTTAGCTGGAGTTGCACATTTGGTGAGATAATTAGGTGAATTCCTCTTGCAGATACTATACATATGGTCAGATTTGTGTAATTTAAAGCATTCTGAGTTCTACAAGTAGATGTTCACACCTGTCAATGTGTTTTGTTGGGTAATATAATTTAACCATTAAATTGATTTTTAAAAAATATTTTTTAATAATTTTAATATGCTGATATAAATATAAAAATTATTTTAATATATTTTAAATTAAAATTATTCTTTTATAAAAAAAATATCTGACACTGCATTACCAAACAAACAATAAAGTTGCCTCAGAAATACTTATTATGTCCATGGCATTCTCATTAATATATTTTTATCCAGAGATTCAAACCTTTGAATATTTTTGTGATCAAGCACTTATTTTTCTTTTATATGTATATATTATCATTGATAATTGATATAATTTTGTGTTGTTAATCTTTTATATTAAACCTTACTATTAATTTGAATTGGTTGACATAATGGTTAGAAAGACAATGTTTTCTCTTATTTTTTGGATCCAAATTATCTGATGATGCGGTTTTAATCAAATAATTTTTTTTCAAAACCTCAACACATAATTTAGCCATGCAAAATAAATAAAATTTTGGAATTATTGGAAAGCCAAAAAGTTTTTTTTTCCCCCGTGGAAAGAACAAGAACCAAAAGGTTGCTTTAGCATAAACCTGCGGGATGATTTCTCATCATTTTGAGCTCAGGGATTCCATTATTGCATGTTTAGCATTTGTCAATACCCACTAAAGGCCAAAATTAATTGTAATTTGTAACCGTAATCTCTGTTATTGCCAAATTTCAAATTGGTCCTTCAAGTATAGCCTGTTTTAATGTGATTCTACAAATTCTTAATGGTTCATTTTGATCCTTCCATCATGCCTTCATTAGTTCTTGCTGGTGTAATTAGTCTTAATTAAGATAATATTTATCATAAGTTTGCCAGCATTATCATGTTATTACCTAATGAACGTGACAAGTTTCTGTTAACAAACAAACAAAATGAATGTGTCCCGTTGCTATGTAAAAGGAAGGAAATACTATCCCAGGCACCATTTGTTTGTGCCGTCTAGTTGTGTTTTTTATTTTATTTTTTTAATATTTTTAGATTGTTTTGATGTTTTTAAATTATGTTAATATATTAATGTTAAAATTTAATTTTAAAAAATAAAATAAAATACATTTTAATATATTTTCAAGTAAAAAATATTTTAAAAAACATCGTTTTACCACAACATTAAATATTATTTTAGATTTGCGGTGATAGAAGATAGTTATTTATTTGATTTTTTATTAGATAAAAAAAGGATTTCTAAATTAAAAAAAAAGATTTATATTTAGAATCCTTGTTGAATAATATTTAGAATCTTTGTTGATTTAGATTAGATTAGTTTGATCTTATATTATAATCTCCCTATATATAAGGGTTATATATATACACAGAATCAATACATGAATATGCATTGGTTGCTCATAAAATCCACACAGATTTATTTTACAATTAGTATTAGAGCTCATTTCTTTGGTTTTTTTTTTACGTGGTTTCTTGTTTTTTAAGCTACAATCAATCTTGTTTTGTGCTGTGAAAAATAGTGCGAAGACCTTCAAATAGTTGAAGGAATCAAGAAACCTAACACCTAAAATTACAATTCATGGGCAACATGCATGATGTCTTACACGCAAGGCCAAAATCTCTAAGAGGTAGTCAACAGTATTTAAGACACACAATCAGTCGAAGACATTAATAGATCAGTCTTGTATAAGCGGAAGATTAAAGCTTACAAAATAGTGTTTTTCTTGAAGACCACCATTGAAAAAGACATGTTGAAGCATGTTACAAATGTTAGAACTCCAGAAGAATAATGAAAAATTCTAGCTAGCCTCTTCTCAAAGAAGAACCATTCTAGATTGCAACTTCTCGAGAATAAGCCGTTGTCAATTGTGTAAGGAGACATGATGATCCCTCAGTTCTTCAATAAGATAAAATCAATATTTATGAAAATTTTAAATTAGAACTTGAAGTTGTTATTTGTAAAACTAGGATGAAAAGAATAGTCATCCATGGTTTAAGACTCGAATATCAACTTGCTACTATGGGTGTTCAAAAAAACCAAACAACTAAGAAAAAAAAACCAATTAAAAAAACTTTAAAAAATTTCGGTTCAGTTCAGGGTCGGTTCCAAACCTCTAAAACTGTTTACTGGACCAGCTCAGTTTGTAACTCAAACCAACCAAGGTATAAAAGGCATATTTTACTGGCCTGTCCCTTTTTTTTTTTACTGTTCGGTCAAAACACACCGTTTCATTTAAATGAAATGACGTCGTTTTAGCTTTTAAGGTTTAATTCAGGGATTTTGTCAAATTTTAATTTGGTCATCTGTCTTTTAATTTACTTTAATTGCACCCCTAATTGACCATAAACTTCTAATTTTATGTAATTTTGCCCTTGCCGAACTTCAATGCTAGCCTCAGATTTCAGTACCTTTTTTATTTTGATCATTGGTCTTAGATTTATGTAAATTGATCCTCAATTAACCATTAAACTTTCAATTATCTTCTATTTCACCCTTGATTCCAATCAATTGGATCCTTAGAGTTCTGTGTCATTTTCATAATGGTCGTTGGTTGCGAGTTTTTTTTTAATTTAGCCCTTAATTGATCCCAAACTTTGATTTTCTTGTGATTTTACTCCTAATTTGAACCAATTGACTCTGTAAAAATTAAGTCTAGTCTTCTAAAATTTCAATCTTTTCAATTAAGCTCCCAAACTTAATTTGTATAATTAAGTCCTTGCACCTAATTAAATCATTTAATTGGATCTAAAATAATTCTTAAACATAATTAAACTTTTAATTTGGCCTATGATTGAATTAACTTGGCCTATTATAAATCTAATTATGTCATTAGACTTAATTTTTATATAGATTCATCTAATAATCATTTAATTTGATCTTAAATCTATATTGTCTCTCTAGTTTTGGGTATAATGGGGTATAATTAGGCTTCCGATTTCATTCAAAATTACAGCTTGATTTTTCTACATTTGAAATCATTTCTCAACTAGTTTTTTTCACGTCTCCAGGTTCCTTGCTTTTATTATTTTATTATTTTATTTTAATTTTAAAAAGAAAAAAATGTAAATTTAAAAATAATAATCAAAAAATGAGTTATGAAAACAATTATAGTACAAACCCAAGGATAGATATCCAATGATGAGAAGACATTAAACTCTAAAAGGCTCGTCTTTTTTCTCTCTATGTTAATGGTAAATGAATTAATTAAGATTTCAAAGCTCCCTATTTTCCTTTTTAATTAGCTAAAAAAAGTAACGTTAAGGGATATGAAGACACTGCAACTTGGGCATCAAATGTTGGAAATAATTCAAAAACAATTGGAGACAACTTAGGTACCATAAGTGTCCCAAACTTGCTGAATTTTTTCTTCAATTCAATATTTGTTTTGTGTGTATTTGTTGGATTTTTTTCATAGGAATGTTTTGGCTATCACTAATGTGGTTGGATCTGACTTGCTACATCTTTTTGTAGTTGACTTGGTGAATCTTTTCGCTGCTGAATTATTGATGTTCTTGTTGAATTTAAATTACAACTTATATAGATTATTTTTTTGCTTGGGATTGAATATGTTCATTAGTTTGTAACTTGGTTGGACTTTTTTTGCTTAGGTCTGAATCAGTAGACATGGTGGGCTGCAAAAGGGCTTTTAAAATTAAGTTTTATGTATGTTGAAAAATTCTCATTCAAAGGCATTGGGTTATTAGGTTGTGAGTTGAAAAAATCTCCTTTTCTCCTAAATAGTAGATTTGCATGAATAATTGAATTTGTTGCAAGGGAGAACACCTTGATGAATTGCATATAATTCAATTTGATTTTGTATTACAAATAATTTAAAAAATTGTTTAAGTCCAATTTAAAACAGGCCATTAAAAATTTAAAACCCACTAAACAAGTCCATTTAAAATGTTTTGGGTCTTTCGGTTTAAAAAAAAAATCAACTCGATTAGTTTATTTTAATTCAAGTTAAATTTTTCTAAAAATAAAAATTTTAATTCGGTTAAATTTTTTTTCTTCAAACTAAACTGAACTAAATCATAAACACCCTGATTACTCATCTATTATTAGTTAAGTTTGAAAATATACCTGCTAACAATGGACACTAGATGGAATTAGTCTTGTTGGAGGGTGAGGAGAAATCATTCAACTCCTTAAAAAAAAAAAAAAAAAAAAAGGGGGTAAGCAATGGCAAACTCGTCGCATGGAGAGAACTCACAATTGACACACTAATGATGAAGATCCAAAAAGAATTGGTGAAAAGACAAAAAGTCATTAAAGATTGGGGGCTTTTGGACCTTGATTTTCGAAAGTGTTGCATTGTATCATCATTTGGACCTTGATTTGCACCTTTTTGTATATCTGGGCTTTAGCCACTTTAGCTGCACTAAAAATTCTACCCAAAATAAATGTTAAGAGTTAGGCTATTATTAATTTATTATGTTAATTTAGAGATTTGATAGAAAGAGCCAACCAATTGGCCAAACGAGCAATTTTAAAATTATTAACATATATTAAAAATTTCTTGGCATTTTAACGAAGCAATCAATAGTGAGATACCAAGGCTTTCTTTACTCTGATCCTCAAAAAAATTTAGAGTTTTTTTTTTATTATTGAATTTATTAAATATTGGACTTCACAATTTATTTCTATTTACTTCCTATTAAGTTTTCCCAATCTCATGAGTTATAAGTTTTGCGAGTTAGTCGTGTTGACTCGAGTTATTTTTTTTCCTCAACTCCATACTTCAATATTAGATTGATTGAATATATATATATATATATATATATATATATATATATATAATTTTATCCTTCAACATTGAGTTAATTTAAACTCTATAATTTTTTTATTTGCTTTCCAAGGAGTTATCTTGATCTTCT
Organism: Populus nigra; assembly: GCF_951802175.1. NCBI lineage: Eukaryota > Viridiplantae > Streptophyta > Magnoliopsida > Malpighiales > Salicaceae > Populus > Populus nigra. The sequence continues at coordinate 1,326,049 of NC_084867.1, read as the reverse complement.
GATCTAGTTTTGACATGTTAACTCGGGTTGAATCAAGTCATTTTTTTGTCCTTTTTATTTGATTGTTTTTTCAATTTAATCCTTCAATATTGGGTTAATTGAGAATTCGACTTCATAATCTTTTTCTTATTTTTTTATGCAGTTATCATGATCTTATGATCCAGATCACGGGTAAGCCGGTTGACTCGTTTTTCTTGTCTTTTTTTGTTGAACTTTTTCCTACTTCATCCTCAAATATTGGATTGATTATAAATTATAATTTTTAATTTTTTTTCAGTTTGCATTTTATGATATTATCTTGGAGTCATAATCCTAGTCACGAGTTTGTTCAGTTGACTTGGGTGGTTATTTGAGTTCTTTTTTAATCGAATCTTTTAATATTTAGTTTTATTGAGAATTGAACTTCATAATTTATTTCGATTTACTTTCTATGTAATTATCTCGGTCTCATGATTTAGATTTAACAGGTTAACCCGAGTTGTCTCAACTCATTTTTTAGTTGAATTTTATTTTTAATTTCATCTATTAATATTTTATTGATGGAGAATCAAGTTTAATAAATTTTTTATTTGTTTTTTATAAGATTATCAGGGTCTCAAGACCTGCATAGTAGATTTGATAGATTAACATGAATTCATCCTAATCCATCTATGTTGTCGTTTCAATATTATAAAATATACTTGTAATGTTTGTTAGCATATCACGCTGTTTCAAATTCATCAACTCACAAACCAATCAGCTTACCAAAATCATGCCTTCAATCTTTTCAATGTATAATGGGAATTTCTTCTTCTTCTTTTTTAATGGGATTTAAAATAGTGGCCAACCACTATATATATATATATATATATATATATATATAATGATTAGGTCATTATTGACATTTCTTCTTTTAAACTGTGTTTTTAATATCTTATCAATTAACAAGTTGACCTACATGAAATTTCTAGAAATAATGGTACTTAACACCCGCATGGAGTGTCATGCTGATTTCATTACTTAAAAAAATAAAATATTTAACATTTTTCTTTGGTTTCATCTAAGAAATTCTATGTCATTTTATCTTCTTTTTTTAACGAGTCTTTCGAAACTCAAATATAAAAGAAGTTCCGATTCTCATTATCAAAAAATTAAAATAATTAGATTACGAGTTGAAAGAATTAACATGGGTTAATTAAAACAACATCATATTAATTTAAAAAAAATTAAAACAATATTATTTTAAATAAAATTCAAACTAAGTTTTGACCAAATCAAAATTTAATCTTCTAGGTCAATCATAAATCATATCACATCATGTATGAGGTTTAATAATATTTTTAATAAATTATATTAATTAATGTGACATGAATGGATGATAAATTGATTAAAAAAACACTCGTTATCTTGAAAAAAAAACTATGAACTGTGTTTTTCTTTCCCTTGATTCTCTCCTGTGGTGAAAGATACCGTTATGGAAGCTCTGGGGTTCTTTTCAAACGAGAGCATGTTACAGCTCAGAGAGGGTCCACGCGTTTATCGCAGCCCATGTGGCAACACTGTGAGTGGCCCACTGCCATGTAATGGTGGTGGAATTTGAAGATGAGAAGGTGACGTTAGCAAAACCTGAGCCGCGTGTCTCATTAGCGCGGGAATAGCTTGTGGGACCATATGATTACGTGTCGACCGTTAAAAAGACCTAACTCTCCTGATGAACTTGACCTCATCATCTCGTGGGACACATCACACATGATTGATATTTTGCACCCAAGAAAATAAATTTTAATTCCAAAATTCCAAATATTATAAAATAAAATATAAATAATCAACAGCCCATTCAAGACTTTCTTAACAGAATTCACAAAAGAAATTAGATAATTGATAAAAAAAAAATATCACCAAATTGAGGGTAGTGATAACTTTTTTTCTTGAAATAAATTTGTGTGTATGTGTTTCTACTAGTTTTCAAATTATAATTTCTTGTCCCTCTAATTTTTTTTCTAGTTATGAACATAGATCTTAACTATGGGGTAGAAATTTGTTGAAATCTTGAAAGTATGTAACTAAATTCTTAAATCGTGTTATATTGAGGGTTGGATTATTATTTTTTTTGAAAAAATAGTATTAAAAAAGATATTGTCAACATATTTTCTAGTTGAAAAAAAATTAAACATAAATTTAAAAATTGATGTATATTTGACAACACTTTTTTAAAGTATCGACAAGATGATATCTTGAAGGATATTTTTTAAAAAATATTGAGATAACAATATATTGAACCAACCTAAATTATTCTTGGTTAATCTGTAAATTTTATCATTTAGATCATGAGATCATGATAGCCCCATAAAAAAATTAAACAAATTATAAATTTTAATCCCCAATTAACCCAATATTAAAAAACAATAATGAAAAAAAAAAGAATATTCAATTTTAAAAACTGAACAAATAATGAGTAAAGTCAACCTAATCAAAATTGTCAAATCTGCAACTTAGATCATGAGAATTGAATAACCCCATAGAAAGTAAATAAAAAAAAATAAAATCCAATTTCCAACCAACTCAATGTTAAAGAACGAAATTGAAATACAAATTCATTTGAAAAACAACAAAAAAATAACCCGAGTCAACTTGTCAAACACGCAAACTAGGTCATGAGACTATAATAATATCATAGAAATTAAATCGAAAAAAATTATGAAACTCAATTCTTAACTAATTAAATGTTAAATGATGAAGTTGAAAAAAAATATTATAAAACAAACCCTAAAAAAGGCCTAATTCCATTTGGTTAGTCTTTCAAACCAGTAACTCGGGTCATGAGATCAAAATTACCTCATATAAAACAAATAAATAAAAAACTATGAAGTCCAATTCCTAATTAACCCAATAGTAAATTGTGAAATTGAAAAAAATTTAATAAATAATAAAAAAAATAAAAATTTAAAAGAATAAAAATCAAATTTGACACCAAATTGACAATCACTTTACTATTTTGAAGAATGTTAATCACATAAATTAAGGAGAGAAATGAGAAGAAAAAAAAAGTCGTTATAGCCATATCAGAGCTCCAATATCACCATGTACAACCCCATAAAAAAACTTTCATTGAGATGATTTCAATAATGAGCCATATTCAAAGCACAAATAAAGTTACACACATCATCATTGCACAAAGACCACCCTCCATATACTTGGCACGTGTGTTACACATGCCTATTACTTTTTCATTTTCCATTTTTTAGTCTTTGTTTTTTGCCAAAAAAAAAGTCTGAATATTTTTACTAGTTTCAAATCCAACTCCTAAATCTTCAATTGATTTAAATTAATACAATCAAATCTTATTTTTATAAATCAATCATCAACATAACATCAAATGTTTTTTCCAACATCACGATAAATATATAGAAAATAAAACGAAACTAACCACGTGTTTTCGATCATAAAAAAAGTCATTGTTGAAATTTATATTGCATTTACTCACAATGTTTTTGAAAATCATACTCATTCAAGCAAAATGGTTTTTTTTTTTTATAGAAACATGATAAACATCATGGGAGCCTACCCTAAAAAGAAAAGAAGAAGAAAAACATGTGTAATATAGCATTCAATGCTCTTCATATTTTCATTAGCTGGATGGACTCTTTCTAAAGTGGAGAAGATATATACCAGGGGCTAGGGCATATAAAAAAAGAAAAAGAAAAAAAATATTTTCCGACACAACAAAAGCTTGTGCAAGACAAAAGCTCTTCAGTTTCATGTACAGTTAAGGATCTTGTCGTGTAGGACTCAGCTAGTTAAAAGGGTTGCCAAAATTTTATGTTCGTGCGCCAAAAATTAAAACCCCACATGGTATAAAATATTTAATAGAAAAAATCAAGGATATATTCGTTCTTAATTATGAGAAAGTGGCGTAGTGGGGAATATTAGACTGTAATATAAAACTATTTTTATTATTTTATTTAATAATTTAAAATTTTAAATTAAAATAATTTTTTAATATAATATTAAAGTTTTACTGCTATAAGTTCTAATCTCATCACTCTATTTTCTAATTAAAAAATAATTTCATTTAAAAGATATATTAGAAAATAATATAAATTAATTTTTAATTTTTAATTAAAATGATTATTTGATAGCCTATCTTCATTTTCTAAGTTCAAATCTTATAACTAATATTAAAAAAAAATATTAATTTGCTCAGAATATACAAAATCAATGCGAAGATATGTATCCTTATCTTCAAGAAATAGATACATTCATTCTTGAGTGTTAGAGCTTGAAAACAAGGTGCGTGCATCATGAAAATGAAAGAATAAATGATAGACTTTCTTTATTTGATCGGTTGCGTCTAACTCCAACAAAAGTTTTTGTCCTCATCCTCAATTTTGCAAGTAAATCAAATGCATGAACTGTGATATATAATCAAAGAGAGAATAGGAGATCTAACATTCCATGACCTAATACATGGATTATTTATTGTTATTATTATTATTATTGAATATCTGTTGAGTTATCTTTTTTTTTATCTAACATTTTTTTTTGGATACAATGAAAAAATAAGAATAAACTAGACTCTGCAACAATAACAAGTATTTATAGCAGGTCTCGAATTTGAGTTAGGGTGTGCATCTCTTGTAAGAACCTAAAACAACCGGGGTTTTACTTGTTCACCTGAACTTACAAAGTATATTTTCCGGGAAGTGGGGTTTTCTCGAATAAAAAAAAAAAGAAAAAAAGAATACCCATAGAATCTACAAGCATGAGGGCATTTAATCTTGAAGGTGAGTCTTTCCAGATGCAAAACTCTGATAAATTTTGAGCCACATGCTTAGCTAAGAAATCAGCATGTGAGTTAACTTCCCTTGATGTGCGAGTAGGATAGACCTCCCAAATCCTTGAGAGAAGCTCCTTGATATCCACGATAATAGCTCTAAGCCTATGAAAAATGGAGTTTCCCTCGTTAATAAGTCTCAAGGCATTCAAGGAATCAGAATTACAGATAATCCTTCTAAAGCCTTGATTCTAAGCGAGAGCTAATTCATGTTTAATAGCTAGAAGTTCTGGAAGCAAGTTAGTGCCAATACCAACAAATCCTACTAGCTAGCGACTTTCCTTCATTATTTGTAATGAGGCCTCCAAAACCAATATTCCTAGGATTACCCTGCGAGTTCTTATCAACATCCAATTTCACAAACCCTTAGCAGGTCTACACCAAGAAATAATAATTTCATGTCTATGGTTGACAATGCAAAAGCATTACAAAGATCATCCTTGGGAAGGATAATCCGCCTCAAAATCCAACTGTCACCTGCATAATTATCACCATATAAAATAATGTTCATGCATCTCTAGATCCACCATAAACCCAAAAAAAAAAACAAAAAAGAATCATTGGAAGAACTCATATCTCTAATCCATTCCATCACATCAGAGTTTCAAAAACCCGTGAGCATTAACAAGATCCAACTTTGTCAACATGTCCCTAGCAAAGAAACAGTCTCGCAAGCAATACAAAGCAGTCTCCTCCTCCTGATTGCAATAACCACAAATGGGAGAGTTAACAATGTTCCTTCTGCCTCTAAACAGGTTCATAAGAAGACTATTTTGAACAATCTGCCAAAGCATCATGTGTATTTTCTCAGGAGCTTTTAGTTTCCAAACCCAAGGCCAGATAGAATTAACAAGCAGTGTTAATTTAGATGTATAGACATTTGTATCATTCATTCTCCAAATCACATGTCAGCTAGACGAGGAGTAGAGGGAATAGGGACTGCCGTAATGAGGTGTTTCACAAAGTCATGTAGCACTATCATCAAATTGCTGAAATTACAAGTACCAGCTAGGCACAAATATTTGATTTTTAAGTCCGAATCGCTAATGTCAAGGCTTCATGAATAGCTCTCCATGCGATAGATGCATTAGAAGAGGGCGTTAATCTTTGCAATAAATGTTAATCTACTTGTCCCGACAAATCCTTTTGAGACTTTGCCGCATTGTAAATAGATAGGTTTCTTATGTTATTATTTTAAATTTGGATCTAAAGAGAGATCGTGAAAATAAAATTTTAATAAATATACTCATCGTTCAAAGAAAGATTTAGTCTTGGTTGATAAAAATCATTTCAAAGATATCCTACCGTCTCCGTAACATCCTAAACTATACAATATAATATAAAACTATGAGAATGTAACTAATAATCTCCATTGATGTAAGCATAATCTCTAATATTGTAAGCATTAATTAATCCAAAGGAGTGTATGCAATATTTAATTATTTATTATTTTTTAAGAGAAATTATAAAATATGATCAGTCAGCCACCAACTAAATCTAATATGTGACAGATTCTGCATTCGAAAGCAATTTTGACAATAACAATAACAGCCAACAAAACAGATATTGAAAAAACAACATAAAAATTCATAAAATAGTTTCTTACAATACATAATACTTGCTTCACTCTCTTTCAACTTGTCGATCAGAATCAAGAAAATCTATACACAGGCCCACATTATAATTTCAAAATAGATAATAACAGTAAATCAAGCTGTTCTTTTTCTTGATCTTCTTCAACTTGAGGTTCGTCTTCTAGCACTGTTTCTCAATAGTTCCAAAAACAATCAAGGTCCGTTGATGCAACTAATGTAGAACGTGTTGCATCTTGATCATCACCTGACCTTTTTCCCACTTCAAGATTTGATATGACTGAATAGATTTCAGTATTCATATCTATAGTACTGTCTTGTGAGACACCGACCATATCCCTTTCAATCTTGAAACTTTGCTGCTTCATGTTTGTGCCTTGGTTTGCAATCAAGGCTCTTAAGATCGAGTGGTCTTGCATTAAAACAGAACCTGGATATTGTAAGTTTCCTGATACCGGGACAGCCTGAGGAGTGTAGAATGGATTCAAAAGTGGGATTCGTGGAAAAACCTCTGAAGGGTTTGTTGAAAATGCTAAAAGATGATTGTCGAAGCTATCAATCGTGTCTTGTTGGTTTCTTTGAACATTAATGGGATTGGAGAAGCAGGGCACGTAGGCCGACTCGGCCACTGGCTTAATCTTGCAATTGTAGGGTGAAGAATCCATCAATGGTGGCAGACCAGAAGGGCTAAATTCATTACTAAACGAGCCTAATCTCACTAGACCTGAAATATGGGTTTTCTTTCCGGCAGAACTCTTTTGAAACACCCTGCAGATCACCCATTCATTCTACACAAGAGCAAAAATCAATCAGCTTAACTTGAACAATAAAAAAGGAGACAAACAGTATTGATAAAAACAGAGGAAACAGAGGAGAGGTATACCTTGGCAGTTTTGGGGAGATTATGGACAGAAAATCTACCCTCTAATCTGTATTCATGCATGACCCAATTGGTTTTCCCTCCTTTAGGGGCTCTACCCTTGTAGAATACAAGGGTCTTTTTCATTCCAACCAGGAATTTTCCTCTATAGATCTCCTTGTCTTTCCCTGTGGCTTTCCAGTAACCAGCTTCTGTTGCCCTATTTGTCCTGAGACCTGTAGGGTACTTTCTGTCCCTAACACAGAAAAAGTACCACTCTTTCTCTCCCATCTTCGCTTTCCCTTCATCCAAACAAAAACATGGCCATAAGATAAAAGGTCTAACTTACCATAATTTCTATGAAGAAAGATTGAAAGAAAATGATCATTTTACTAGGAGGACTTACATGGCAGTTCCCAGGGTTCAGACTTGTTCAAATCCACATCTCCAATTGCTTTAGCAGAGAAGGTGATGTCAAGAACCTTCTTGTATAAGTAGTGAGAGATAAGCTCTTCATCGGTTGGATGGAACCGGAATCCAGGAGGCAAATCCATCTGATCGTCACCTTCCTTACCAAGCCCAGAAATGTTTTCCATTTCTTAGAAAGCTAAAACCCTCGTCTTGTTTTCTACAGTAGGACCTTTGTTTCAGAAACTGGTTTTTTCTCTGTCTGATAAAGACGCTATTAAGTCTAAGAACTCAATCCCAACCCTTATATATAACCTCCTGTGTCAAATGAGCACTGATCAAACAAGACGAATTCTCTAGGTTCAAGGAACCTTGTAAAGAAATCAGTAGGCCTGAAAGAATTCGATGGAAAGTGAAAAGCTAAAAGAAACAGAAAAGGTTAGAAAGCTATGGGAAGTTAGGAAGAAAGGTAGAGATTGGGAGAGAGAGTGGAAGGGGAGAAGCCATGGAATTAAAAAGTTCTATACCTGAAAGATGGAGAGATCTTAAGAGAAAAGGCACAACGTAGGAACAGAAGCCCCTAAATACTTGTGGTGTTAGAGAGCAAGAAACGTGCTACGTAAAGCAACTTTTTGGTAGGTTGTTTTAGTTCTCTCTCTTTTAACTATGGGGTGTTAGAAATTTAATAATCAACTACAGTATTGGCTGACTTGGCTACTTATTTGTCCACCCAAATGTTAATGGGATTCTCATGTCAGGCTTGTTCTTCAGTTTTATCATCTCACCTTTCTTAGCTTTCAAGGCATTCTCCACCCATGAGGTTTACCCGAATTTTTGAAGAATTCTGTGCCGTTTCTTCCTTTCTCTCCTCCATTTGGTGGTTCCCATAATCACCTGAGGAAATACAGAAGGGATATTCACCGGATCTTCTCAGAATTACTCTTCACTTCCTATCATCTCAAATTCTCAACCTTAGTTGTAGAGGCGTAATCCACCCCTGGCTCTATCCTCAGTTTTGGAAAATTGTGCACTGTTTCTTCCTCTCTGCTTTTCACCAGTCTCCACCATATGTGCCTTACTGGATTCCGTAATTACATGGAGATGTTCCAAAGGGATAGCTGCTGGGTCTAACTCTCGACAGCCCCTTTGTCCATATAATTCTGTGTGAGAGAGAATTTCAATTTCGCTAATTTCATGCCTGCCTGTCCTGAAAGCACCGTAATTTTTTAGGAAACCACCGGTCTAGAGGGAAAAATTTCTCAAATTATGCCAACTAGTCTTCGTTTTGAGCAAATCATAACAGATGTAGCTTGACTAATGGATAACATAAATAGAGATCGTGAAGAAAAGAGAAACTTGTTTCAGGACTTATCTCGAGTTGGCCAAACCCTTGAACTATTTTTGAATTCGATAAAATTTTATTATATGATGGGAGATTTTCAAAGAAAAGATTTATTAAGTGGTTGAGAAAGTTGAAAATTTATTTTTATTTCAACAAGGTTTTTTATCATAAAAAAAAAAAAATAGGACTTGTCATATACAAGCTTTCTTGTAGTGGTAGAGAATTGTGTTTTGAATTTCTAGACTTTAGAACTCATTTTGGTATGCTTTTAATTTTATCTTGGCAAGATTTGGGACAATTATTAATTTTAGAGTTTATACAAGATAATTATTATAAATATATTTTATATTAGATAAATAAGTAAATAGATTATTATTATTTGTCTTATGTTCTACATTCTCAAAAGACAAGGAGGAAAAACATCAAGGATCTTGGTGAAAATAAAATTTTAAAATTATTTAATCATGTTGAAAATAACGTAATCAAAGAAATTGTTGACAAATAGTTTCAGTTTTTTAATCTTAAGGTGAGAAGCTAGTGGTAAATAATGATCTTTTAATCAATCATGGATAAAAATGTTACAAACAAGGACATGGTAGTTATGAAAATCCTCCTAAAATTATTTTCAAAGATTATCTTGAAGGCTTTTTTATATTCAAAGGTTGAAGTATTGAAAGTTATAAATGATAATAAGGTCAAACATAAAGAAAAAAAATGTATGAAGAAACTACAAGTGGATTTTATAAGAATGGAAAGTAAATATTTAAAAATGGAGTTTTCTTGAGCACGTGCACATCATAAATTAAATTTTAAAGTTAACTGGTCAAGGACATGCTGCTTCGTGAAAATATTTGCTACAATGATATATTTGAAATATTTGTTCACTTGGAGTGAAAGAGTTCAATTCTTCATATATAACTTAAGGACGAGTTTTTTGGAAATAGAAAGGAATGAAGTGGGGAAATTTCTTCTATTTTCTTAGCATAATAATGTTTATGGCATTATTTCATTAATACTTAAGATTTTTAGGTTTTGAGGAGTTTAATAAAACTTCAAGATATAGTTTATTAAATCAAGTACTTTTAACTCGATTGTTGGATAAAACTGTAATTTCAATAGAAAATTCTGAAAGCCCTGTTGTCTATTGGGTTAAAATTTCATAATGATCGGGGATTGAGAAGTCATTAAAATAATTGAGAAGTCATTAAAATAAGATTTGGAAGTTATTTTGTAATATTGTTTTTATTTACCCTATTGTATTTGAATTCTTTTTTCTATTTAGATTAATACTTTTAATTTATTTAATATTTTACTATTTAAGAATCTCAATACTAGATGGATTCTATTAATTACATTAATTTTAATTAAAAAAATTTTCTTACAAATAATTTTAGTTTTAATTAAGAATCATTAACTATAAAGGATTTTAAGAATACTATTAATAGGAAAAAAAATTATTATGAAGACTTTTAATAAAACATTTAAGTTTTTTCTAAATTTCTTTACAATTTAGATTTATAACCTTAAGAATCTAACTTCTATCCAAGCGTCACAGATTTTAGCCCGTGGGATGTTGCCTTGAGATTGTATGGACTTCAACAGAAAAGTCGCCATTTTTTTGCACATGCCAGACTGCTTTCCTGTAGGCTTCTTCCACAATCCGAGTGGACACTGGAGAATTAGACGGGCTTTGAAAGAAAGAAACACAGAGTTGATGGGATCAACATTCCACTTTCCTGCGTCTCTATCCATCAACTGATCAACTGTGGCTTCGTGATCAAAAGAATTAAAGTGATCCGAAAGCATTCAGTTGGGTTTGCTAACAGTCTTTCCATGGCCTAATTGAACCCTTTCATTATGTGAAGCTTCAAGGAAAGTTTTGGTGTAGCAGTGAGCCTTGAAAATATGAGCTTGTGGTGACTTTTCCTCTTTGATTGAACACCATCCCTGCTCAACCAACACAGCAATATTGAAGGCGGAGAACTCGATGCTAGGGCATTTTCCATCCTACGCCTTTACTCCCTCACCCAGAATCTATTGATGATGGGCTCGATTTCGTTGTACAAGCTCACTGGGTGCTTAAAGGAGCTCCTGATGAAGTTGGATTGATTGAGCCACCACTTTGATTATCATTACTTCCCTGCTAAAACAATGTCTTCTCTTTCCATCCCGTATGTTTCCTCTGAGCTCTAATCTTCACCATCTCAAATCCTGCTTCTTTGATCTTCCGAGGACTGTAGGAAGACATGGGTATTAATTTGTCATGTCTCTCTACTGCCTTCACTCTTCTGCTGTCCTGGACTTGAATTTTCTTGCCACGTTTCAAATTAAGAAGATTCCTTATCCACGAGGGGCAGGGATTCAGCTCATCCACCTCTGTCACAGCTGCTCCTGTCAAAAGAAGGTTATCATCGACAATCGGAAATCACGGGAGTCTGTCTGCTAATTTTAATGCCAAGATTTTCCTAACCTTTGCTTGGCGTGGCTATTGAAGCATTTTCATTTCTGCAGATGCTAATTCAGAGCAGTGAAAATCTTTGACAGATTGTTTGGACAATCACTTTGCTTGGATACCCAAATCGACCAAATTTGTTCTATGAATAACCATCCTAGTAATAAATTCACCATAATCAAGTCAAGAATGGTGAATATCATTGCTTTAATAGCAACGATTACTGGTATTTTAGGATAGGTCTCGGGCGCCAAAACTACAGAGACATCTACAGCTCCAGTGACTAATTATGTCACTCCTACAGCAACAACTTTCATCAGCATTGCAATCCACTGGCCAAAATAGAACATATCAGTCTTCAATTCTACAATCTCTCAAACAGTCTATGGCGAAAATTCTCATTCCCACATGCACAACACAAGCTAAAGCTACGAGCTCTTTCTCATAATAAGTTTACATATTCATTTTAGTTGGAAATTCTAAAAGTGTGCCACTGGAATTGAACTCCTCTAGCAAAATATTCATTACATGCTAACAAAACTAGTCACTGTATAAACATTCAAAAGTAGAAATGCTCACACTCCTAGCTTGAACTCCCATCTGCATTGTAACTGTGCACTGGTGTAAGGCATGAACCCAACCTAATTGTGACCCTGCAACATTCCGAAAAACACAACGTATTTGTCAGCTGATTAACATTGTCCAAATGGCTGAACTTGAGTTTTTGTAGCAAATAATTAAATAGAAAATTGTACAGAAGCAATGTTCCTCTTAGAAAATAATACAATATCGAATCCACGACTAGTGCTCCAAATCTCAAAGGAAACATTAGAGATTCATACACAGTTTAAGAACTAAGAACTCACATGACAGCCTTTACTCGAGTATAATATAGGTTAAAAAATGACTGTACCTGCTCAACATTTCAAGAAGGCGGAGCCTCAGAAACAACATGTGCTAGTGACTGAAATGGATGCATGCAAAACTATTCTGGAATTAATCCACTAAGACCCGTTAACCTCCTAAAGCTCTCCGATATTTAGAGTTGCAAGCTGATAAGCTCTTTGGGGCTCCTGGCTTCTTAATTGGGAAAGCTCATCTACCATAACTGATTGTGATGTTGATCCTGGGTATGTTTTTTGTCAGCTTAAGCCCCATTCCTTTCCCTGCGACATAGCTAGACCAATCCCCAAGAGAATGAACCAACAAACCATCAGATTATTTTGGGCAAAGGACTCTCCTAATCACGAAAATACCAATTTCCCCAGTTCTAAACATGCATATCATGATCAAGGTCACTAGTGGTAACAATATTTCAATTCCTATATTTCAGATAATGAAAAAGAAAACAAGCGAACCAGCTACCACCATCATTGTTAATTGACTAACACACAATACCGAGCACTGTGAAGATGTCCCGACCCGAAACATTAAAGCAGTTTAGGAGAAAGTTTGTGTTGAATTATGGATTAATCTCTTTATTCTAGTAATTTAATATATTTTTTATAATTAAAGTAATTAATAGCTTATACCTGATGATTTCGGTAGGTCAAAGCAGCTGGTGGTTGATACCTGTAAAAGATTATCTTTTGTAGATTTAAGTATTTTTGGATGTTTAAGTATCTTTTTAGAAAAAGACAGTGTAATGATATTCTAAAGACATAAACTCTACAAATATATATGTAATAGAGAATGAAAATTATGACTTCCTTACTTGAGTGGTTCAAATGATATTTATAGCCCTGAACCTTTTCTGTTTGCTAGAGTAGAGGAGTTGGAGTCATTTTACCTTTATAAATCAATTTTATATTATGAATTATGATCCGCTTATTTTATCCAGCTAGGAGATGGAAACACGATGAGTCATGAAAAATTTTAATACACCTAATGGTATTAATGAAATGTAGACTTATTTAATTAAATCTATTTGTTAAGCAATAATTCCTCTAAAAGTTATGTAAAATATGTGCAAATATGACATTAGATCCAAGCATTATATTTGAATCCATGAGTGTGATGGATTCGGCCTTGTGTTAGACCCAAATAAACACTAAGTGTTTGACCACACTCGATCTGTGATAGCAAAAATCCTTGGGCTCGACACCCTAGAAATATGTGTCAAACCCACCCCATTGGCATGGTAAGGTGTAATGCCAAGTTGCTGGGCTGACAGCACCTGTCAGACCCAACAACACCTGGGCTTTGCGCATTGTTAGGCCCAACATGTTTGTGATAGGAGCATTTAGGGCTGATGCATGCCAACTCAACATGCTTGAAAGTTTAGAAAAATTATTTTTGTTTTGTGTTTTTCTTGATCCGACATGAAAATATATACAAAAATTTATCGGTTCATCAAGATGCAATTAAGAGAAGACTCAAATTCTACAAAAGGAAATTACTCCTTGACAATGATAGTTTATAGGAACAGGTGTAAACGAAGAATCAAGTTATAAAACCTTCCTCAGAATCTTGCTTCTCAGGAACAAATTCTAAAGATGCTAAAATGTCGTGAAATGACCTTAAGACCAAAAGCCAAGCAATGTGTTGAGCGGACCTTAGTTGGAACAGTTCAACACATAATTGGCATTCTTATACAAACATGAGCACGTTCATGTTTGATTCAATTAGTTCACTTTTGCAGGTATATTAGACGAACTAAAATTAAGTAAATCTAGTTTCAAGGACTTCAATCTGTTGAAGGGAGTTGGCTGATTCTCCAAACCAACTGAATTGATCAAAGCCTGGCAGCATTCAATTATATGTCAGCGGGGGAAATCAGCATCCAGTTTTTGCCACTATAGATTATAGAAGAAGATCCTTTAAGTTTCAAAACAGTATATCAGAGGAAGAGATGCAACAACTTTTTTGGAAGTGGAAATAATTTATGCTTTCTGCAAACACACACCTTTTACGATAAGTATCTCGTCAAAATGCTGTATAAACTGGCTATTTAAACAGGTGAAAAATAATAACGCTGCATGGTGGTAGAAAATAACTATTGAAAATTAAAAAGAACACGCTTTGTATAAAAAATGATGCGTGTTTGCATCATGTCTATTGGCTAGAAATGTAGAGCGAACCCTATATAAAATTATGTACTTGCAAAAAAATGTGTTAGTACGTAGTAAAGCATAGAAAATTTTATACAACACTGCTTTTTAACTCATCAAAACTTCAAAAAATATCTAGTGTGTACGTATTGGACAACGCTTATGGTGAGAAAAGGAGGAAGAAATTATGTGTGAAGGAAGAAAGAGAAAGCATAGGAGCTAAAGAGAGAAAATGTTGGTGATCATTTGAATTTCAATTTAAGCAACTAAAAAAATTTGGTCATTTGGGATTAAGCCTGAACAACTAGTATTTATTTAATTTTTTTTTATCTAGTATGTGCTCTACACGTGTTAAATGAGTGAGCACACCGCTACGTACGTAACTTATTATTGACATACATTGTTTTTTTTCTAGGTATTAATAGTTTTTCTCGTTATGATTTTTTTAATGGTAATGAAGAAGTTGAAAACAAGACTCTAACAAGTTCCTAGTGATCCATTCTTTGTTTTTCTCTTTAATTTCTTTTCTTATTTCTTTCTCCTATCTCCTCCAAGTCAGCACATGAATCAAATTTCTTTTCTTCTCCCGTGTATTTACAATTATGCATGCGTGCATGAGTTGAAAATTAAGCATGGAGGGAAAAATATGCATGGGTGAACGCATGAGGAAAGAAAAGTTGGGCATGGAGAAGAATTAAGTTGGGCATGGAAAAGAATTATCCCTACCCGTAAACGGTTAGGATGGGCCTTGATCCAAACAACTAGGATCTTTCATTTGACAACTTAAAGGAAATGGCAGCATGCAATATTGAAGAATACATCAAATTATATACGCAAGGAAATAAAAGCAGCAATGTAATGTGCAAGCTTTCTTGTTTAACCATGATTAACTCAAAGAATGGTTTTTGTTTTAGACTCTTCTCTACTCTTAGCTCGAACACCAAGTCAAGAAAGGAAGCATGCTTAACATTGATCTTAGATTTAAATAATGAAGTGGGGGTTGCAAAGCTACGTGCCTGTCACGGCAGTGAAGATTTTGATGATTATTTGAATATGCCCACACGACGCAAGAATTTCTTGATATTTTATTGCCTTGAATCCCGGAGGAAAACTCCAAAATGAGACAAATCTTGGACTATTCTTTGAAACTCCTTTTCAGATGAGAGAACATGGGATGTGCAGATGGAAGGAGGAGAGGCTGGTAGATGGTGATGGAGTTTGTGATGGCTACCGTTGCTAGGTCAGTTTTGCTGCCGTACGTGAGGAAGGGTTGAAATGACAATGAGACCGTGAGGTAATGGTGGAGGAGAGGCTGTTTTATGTCCTCGCTGGCGGTCAAAAACTTGAAGCTCTCCGGTCCTCTTCTCTTTTTTTATCCTCCCTTGCTAACAGTGGCCTCCATTCGGTTTTATAGGACAAACATGGGATCACCTCCCAAAAAAACCCTCCCCTACCCTCTGATCTTGTTGATCTTCTATTTTAAAAAAAGGAAATGAGATCCTCTCAACGTCTTAATCTTGTGCCGCATTTGGTGAAAACAGGACACCGACAGTCCTGCCATTATTAGACCGTTGAAGATGGGTTTTCTTAATTCATGTCAGAGGAGCATCGTGGGGGTGAAGGAAACAAATCAAACATACGGCATTCAGAGGTGGTAATCTGGGCTATGATTTAGGGCAGATTTGGTGCGGTTTGGTGGGGAGACTGGGTTGAATCAAAGTCATTTTGATGGTTTCTCGGGCAGCTTTTTCTGGTTCAAAAGGAAGAAGAAATGAACAGTATTCGAACTACATTTAATTTGAGTCCTTGATTTAAAACCATACGACGAGTCGTCTGCTAGGAGGGATTTAGGTATAATTTTGAAACCTGGTCCGGGTTAATAAAAAAATATGAAAAATCATGACCCGGCCGACCCAGTTGACCCGGAAAACCTGGTCAAAAACCTGAATGTAACCCGTTGACTTTTGTTTTTTTAACTAAAACGTTGTTGTTTTGAATTTTTTTTTTTAAATATAATTGACCTGGCCGTCCCAATCAAAACCCGGTAACCCGATCAAAACTCGAAACCTAGGCGTTAGACCGGGCCGGGTTTAAAAACTATGGATTTAGGTTAAATTAAAGTCATTTTTCAATTTGCCCCCTTAACTTCTGAAATCTTTCAATTAAGTCTGAATTTGTCCTTATCTTTTATAAACTTTTAAATTTCACCCCTAAAATTTTATAATTGGACTCTTGGATTTCCATACTCCTTATAAAATGGTTTTTTTATTTTGAGTTTATTCAATTCAATCCTCAATTGATTCTTTAAAATTCTAATTCTTTTAATTTCACCCCTGTTAAGTCAATTAAACTATTGGAACCTAAATGCCTATTCATTTTGCTCCCTAGATATTTATTCCTTGCAATTTCAACTTGAATTGACTCTTGGACTTTAATATTTCTTCAATTAAGTCCTTAATTGCACTAATTAAATCAATCTAAAAGTTCAATTACATCCCTAAACTTATTAAATATTTCAATTTTGTCCAAAACCCTTCCAAAATTCGATTGAGCCCTTGGCTTCTCCTATTTTGCAATTTTGCTCCCATATTCAACTTTCTTCTCAATCAAGTCTTTATTTGTCAAAATTGACTGTCAAACTTTACAATTTTATTCATGTTGGTCTTCAAACCTTTAATTTATATAGTCTTGACCACATTTTCAATTCATTTTCTAATATTTTTTCAATAAGACCCTAAATTGTCCATTCACCTGGTGGTTTAAATAGTATGCTTGATGCAAAATATTATCTTTTCTCTTTTATTCTTCTTCTTCTTGAAAAGAAAAATATTAATATTTTATTTACATGAAAAATAAGAAATTTTGGGGAAACAAAAATTTGAGTTATGACACAATTAACACAAACATAAGGGTAAAATTGAATGCTTTTTCCATGCTCTCTCAAACTAATCAAAGTTTAAATCCTTGTTATTTCCTGTTGTACTAATAGGTTTCTTGTTTTTTTATGTTTTTCTTTTAGAATGCATATAATTATTTGTTATTAAAAAGAGAGAGAGAGGCTATTTAATTTTAGTATAAGGTTTAGATTATCAAAAACTACATATAAAATTATTTA